>NW_026542600.1:38848990-40098990 GCF_028750875.1 Macrosteles quadrilineatus | reverse complement strand
TATTATTTTTATTTATTATTTATTAAGTATTAGCTTTAATATTATCATTTTGGTTAGTATCTCTAGATTGTATAAACAATTGTATTATTTTATTTCCTTAATTATTTTCTCAATGCAGTTTATTTTGTTTCGTTATAGTGTAGCCTCAATAAGAAGACCCTCGATAACAGGTGGCCCTTGATACCAAGAGTCATCTTCAAATACCCTTGTTTTTATACGACCCTTGATTACATGTTGTTGAACGCCTTGAAAAGACCTTGATAACAAGTCTTATATTATAATTCCCACGAAAGACTTGTTATCGAGGTTATACAGTACGATTATTGTATTATTTACGTTGAGTGCTGACCAGGTAAGTCACCGCTTCAGATGGTCTGCATGACAATTAATTGTATTTAGTGCTAAGTAAAACTAATTGTTATACAATTCTTGTGTAAAATAAAAACAATTTTGAATTTAATTTTACTATGATGAAGTAAATATGTTTATCATGACTTTTAAGTTGTGTAAATTATTTATTTTCTTCACATAATTGCAAAGTAATCAATTAATACAATTTCAAGTCAGGAAAGTATGTAATAACGGTTGTATAAAAACTAGGCAAAACACAAATATATTGAATTTTTTTTCTCTGTTTGAAATATTTCCGCATCTCGTTGTCCTTTGTTCACATAGTGGAATATAACAAATAACTTGTATGTCCTTCAGTACTCATTATTGCTATTTCAACCAAACATATTTTGAACGCTCTCCTTATCTTCATAGAAACATCATTAGCACAGTCCCTGTTAGAAACAGCTGTTTTTTACAACCTTTTCTGGGGTTTGGAGTCTATCTACAACGTCCTTATGGATGGAGCATGCATGGTTTATGGTTCCACGTATGGTGAGACAATTGTAATACTAGAATATGAAAAATACCCCTGCCGCAGCAAACCTGCCGACTAAGCGAATTTCCATTTGTCTGAATTAATTTGTATTAAATCTATTAAAAAAACATTAGGTTTATTGAGTACCTAGGTTTGCTGCTATAAGGAAACTAATAAAGTGTATTTTTTAAGCTCTTTAAAATGTTCTAGAGAGAAATTGGGAAATTTTGTGTTTTGAGGGTCAAAAATGAGAAAAACTATATTTTACCTTGTAAAACCCCGTTCCCATTGACCGATCATGCTGGTGCTCATTCAAGTTTATCCTGCCTTATACCTTTAAACCAAATTTCATCAAAATTGGACAAAAGTTACTAATTTGAACGAATAATGGTTTTTGGCCTCAGAGGACATCAAATCTAGGTCTTATCGTGCCGGGGTAGCGGATTTTTATCCCCCTGTAATTTTACCGCCTGGGCAAACGTGACGTCACAAACCAGGGAGTAAAATTCCGGCCGCGAACTTTTGAGTTTCGCGACATCAGCTCGATGGATTAAACGCGGAATTAAACATATATTTTCACGGTTGTGAATTTAATCAGAACACATTAAATTATAAAAAAAACTAGAGTGTACGGCCCGGATTTTTACCCCCGGAATTTTACCCCCGGAATTTTACCCCCCGGATTTTTACCCCCAGATTTTTACCCCCAGAATTTTACCCCCCGGATTTTTACCCCCGGATTTTTAACCCCGGAATTTTACCCCCTGGCCAGATATATAAATTAGTGGGAATGATTAATTACCTTCGTTCTGTTTTAATTTAATAGTAAACATTTTATTAAGTAGCCTATGTACATTTATTTGTAACATTAACTAATCGAACAGGTTTTTAATTTTAATTTTGAGATTCTAGTATTAGGATTCGATATTTGAAGCCAACACTTGGTTAATATGACGTATAAACGATCAACTGAATGATAATTGTTTCGAACATTTCGTTATAAAATAAACAAATAAAGATAGGCTACTAAATAATGAAATGTTTACAATTAATTAAAAACAGAAATAATAAAAACAATCATTGAATTTTTAAAATCGGCCAGGGGGTAAAATTCCGGGGGGTAAAAATCCGGGGGTAAAATTCCGGGGGTAAAAATCCGGGTGTAAAAATCCGAACCGTACGTCTTCAGTTGTCTAAACGCTAGTTATATGGACAGGGGGTAAAATTCCGGGTTTTATCGCTAATCTAATTAATCACGCTCTGGCTATTTTCATTAGACTTCCAAATCCGCGTGGGTAAAATTCCGGCTGCGAACAAACTTTTGGCCACTCAGGTTACTACGTCATAGTGACGTCAGCTTTGCCCAGGGGGATAAAATTCCGGCGACCCATCGTGCCACCTACGGTAATAACTACTTCCCTATAGGGAAATTCGCTAAAACTGAAAACTCCTGTTCATATTATGTTAATAAATGCTCCAACAACAAGTCAATAGCTTTATTTTTTGCTAGTTGAACTAGGCAAACCTATTTATAGCTGTAGTGGTGTGGGTAGACATATCCTACACGGATGTAAGTGTGCGTGTGTTGGTGTGTGTCTGTTTGTGTTTCATGGGGTCACGCAAAAGTCGTATTTTGTATCTACATCCGCTGCCTCACAAAATTACCCCTTTTGCTTTTCTTCAGAATCAGAATTTTCATAAAGTGGTCATGCAACAGCGTGCAGAGGGAAAATGCTATCTAATTTTCCTGGTATAGATCACATATGCAAAAGCAATAATTCTTGTTCTATAGTTTATTTGAAGCTAAGTACCTATTTTAACACTAACCAGCCCCTGTAGAAATGAGTTGGCACAATAGGTCTTTATTTGGTGAATTTGTGGGAGTTTTAATCACTTTTTGTATATTGTAGGCCTATACATCTTTTGGCAGTTAACCTATAAATACGAGATTTTAGCAAATGGAATTAACTAAAATAAACATCTCATGAAAACAATCTATAAAACTTTTATTTACAAAAATAATACAATAATATCCTACGACGTAATGTTTTAATTTTTTTCATTATGTGGGTAACTCAAGTACCGTATTACAACACATTAAAAACCAGCCTAATTACAAAAGATTTATCAGAGTATTTCAAAAATGTAATTTAAACTACTACCACAAATCGGGCTTTAAACACTGCCTTGATATTTCATACGTAGGCAAATACAGTACTCGTACGGGTGAAGTTAAAGATCGGAATGCCGTCATAGAACTGCATCAATGATTCTTGGCAATTCCCATTCTTCTGTATTTGTTACAGCATTGCATATTGTATTGTAGTGTGAGGGCTTTGCTGGCGATGTACCCGTGTGCCGTTTTGTGATTTTCCATTTTACACATTGTAATGTACATTTAAAAATTGATTAATAAAATCCCTACAATAAAACAATAATTTTCCTCACTTAAAACTCGTCTTTAAGTGTAAAGACCTAAATTAGAATACGTATATAGCACTGAATATATGTACGATTATTAGGTTATACAGGTGTTGAGATTTACGTAAAAACTTAAATGAACGACGTTAGATTCCTTAGACTAATTTTAGTTGCATTAATCAACAAGAACAATGCAAACTTATTTAAAAGAAATAAATCTTAAAAAAAGAGGATTGTATCTGAGTTGATCGGGTTTGGATCTACCACGAATATCATGCAAACCTTGCTATTGCTGTGTATAGTAAAAAGATATAAATATATATTTGAATTATAAAATTATTTATTTAAAAAATCATTTTTTACAAAAGGAGAGACTCACACTTAGAAAACCATATTGTTTAAAGACCATTTACCATGAAACACCTCAAAAGTAACAATATGGAATAAAATATTTTTTAAATCGTAGCAATGAAGCTGAAAGAAATGCGTATTAAATAGGAAAACAATATTTAGTTGTAAAATAATGCTAAACATGTAAACAATCGTAAGTGTGGTATTAGTAGTTTTGATTTCTTTTGGTCGACCACCCTTGTAAAAGAGGATAAATGACAGGACTACATGAAGACCTGCTCCCACACCAAACCATACAAATCCAGTGGCTTTAAAGTCTTTTCTTCTGTTTTTTTCTTCTGTTGTTTTTTTGGCAGACTAAATGATTTAAGAAATATTTCATAATCAGTTGGTAACTTACTGTAAATATTTTATAGAGTAACTTAAATATTTTTCCACTTTCTGTCACGGACTAACTGTGAAGCGTGATCATAGACTGTTATGCAAAATAAAGGCAATGAGACCAATAACACTATTTAAAAGAGTTTAGAATCACACAGATAAAGTCAAATCAAATTGATTATTTTTTTAAGCCGTAAGACTGTGTCAAAACACAGAACGTAAGAAATCGCACGAAACAAATTTAAATTTACAAGAGAAACAAGTTTGATGAATTCAGGGTCGGGATTAAGACGAGATCAATTAGTGTTTTCGGGGCTCAGCGCATGGCGGAAAAATTGCCCCTATCAAGGCGCAAAGTGGGTTTGAATAATCATGCTATTAGCGAAGATGAGTTGCGAGCTTGGAGACGTATCCGACTGGATTGCTCTATCCGTCTCATCCTCAGTATCCGTGGAATCTTGGATACTATGTGGCAAAACTTTGATATCCGACTCCATCGTATCATCGATTGTTGCAATCGATAGTGACAAGTTTTGTTAAGATAAGTTTGGTTATTGATCGAATCGGTACTTTTGTGTTCGATAATACGGTAAAGTCGGATAAAAACGTTACGCAATATTTTCAGAAAATTTTGTGATGTAGCACAATCCCAACCTTTTTTCCAGCGTACTACTTCTCAATGTAAACATATTTTGCGTACCACATAGATACGTTAAGATAAATATGGATGTTTAAATTAAGAATATAACTATGGAGACTAAAATTAAATCAAATGAAAGTTTATTATTTTGTTAACCTAACTAGCTCTTCAATCACAAGGTAGGATAAGCAGAATCAAATTCTGTGTAGTATTATGATATTAACATTAAGTGATGTGATAAAGGCAATATACTTTAATAGTATATTGCGTTACTAGTCTGGTAAACACATTTTGGACGAGTGACGTACGATATTTTTAGTCACACTACTCCAAACTAACACAACAATAAAAAACTGTGCAAATCCGTTATATATTCCAACATTCCAACCGACTAAAGGACTAACAATCACTACTCTATTTATGTTTTGTCTACTATGTTTTTGTTTATAACCACTCAATGCCAAATATAATCAGCTAGCTGATTGGGCCTAGTACTCGGGGCTGTTTTTTGAAAACATATATGTTTGTTGAAGCTATGGAGTCTCAAATTTGGGTGGGCATTAATTGCGCCAACTGACCTGAGGCAGGTAGTCAGGTATTCCTGAATTGCGCCAACTCCAGGGAGCCACCCAATACGTTCCTTAACTAAGCCAAGGGCGGCCCTCTTTGACTGTATAATTGAGTAGGTTAGGATAGGTTATGTTAGGTTAGGTTAGGTTGACACGTAAACAAGGCCATTACTTCTGCCGGCAACTCATCCCTAACTGGCTTGGGCTTGGCGCAACTAAGGAATATTTTTGGGACCCTTTTAGGGCTTGGCGCAATTAAGGAACTTTTTTTCGCAATTAATGCATGACCTAAAATTTGTAGAGTCTTCGATTTGGTATATTAACTAAAAATAGCGACCTCTTCACCGGTATATGCCATGGATCAGCAACCCATACAAGTACTCGAGTGTCAATAAAAGAGTTTTACTCAATAATAAATATAATATAATAATATTGTAGCTTTGGACAGCAATGACACACTAAACACTGAATCACTGTGGCAATCCCAAGTGTAGATGAATGGAGGGGTGCATCCCTCATTGTACAGGCTAATATTCAAACCCACTTCACTGTCAAATGAGCACATTTTTCACCCCTTTCCCTGCTTCCTTCCCCTTTCTCCCTTTTTGCTTGTGTCTACGCCGGTGGCATTTTTATAGTGAAGTCAATTTAAACGCTTTTAAGGGAAACCTAACCTAACCAAACCCATTAATTTTTTGGATGAGCCGGGAATTGAACCTGTCTCTCCCTCTCTTGTTATTCCTAGCATTTATTCCTCTTTTCTCCATAACCCCTATGTGGAATCCATATTTATTTTATTACTAGCTGACCCGACAGACGTCGGCCTGTCCTAATGTTTAGTTGTTGTAAAATGCTCGTTCATTTTCAAGATGAGCTCGTTCGTATCGCTCAAACATGTCCTGGTTGATGTTCGTTTGCTACGCTTACTCACCTTTTGGTTGGAGCTCGTTCGCTGCGCTCACTTGCCTTCAGGTTTAGCTCGTTCACTACACTAACTCGCCTCCAGGTTGACGTTCGTTCGCTACGCTCATTTACATTTTGGTTGCAAATTAGCTGTTGTCATAAATTTTAAAAATAATAGTGCTGCACCCTGTTAGTAAATGTTTGTAAAAGTTTTTAATGCTATTGAACATCACAGAATCAAATTGTTTAGTTGAACCAGCTGTTAAGATTCTTTGATTCCATTTAAATATAATTACTCATAAGGTTAACATGGGGAACTCCAGAGCCACTGGGGCGGAGCCCTTTTGACGGATCTGCGACCAAACTTCACACAAACCATCCTTGAATAATGCTTAATAATGTCTGAAAGTTTCATTACAATCTGTCAAGCGGTTTGGGAGTCTATAACGTTGAAATTTATATACAGGGTGAATTTTAAATGAGTTCCCCCCCCCCTACTTTTTTCTACATTTCTTAAGATATCAACTTCGGACGACGTCAGATCATTGTAGTGTAGTAAGTACTTCATTTTGACTGGATAAGCATTTTTGGCCGCCATCTTGGATACAAATTTTTTTTTAAATTTAAAGGTAGGGTTGTGACCCATTGTTTCAAACTAGAATTTTACGCTGATTACAATGCCGCAATTCGTTTTAAAAAATCTTGATCCGTTCTAAAGTTATGAGGACTTTTTATAACTTTATTTTTAGCCCATTTTAACATTGTGCATTTACAAACTAAGACCATAATCTCAAAATAGTGCTAGATAAAGATAAGTATACACCACCATTTATTGTCGACCTATTATCACTTGGTTATGACGGATGTATTTCTTTGGCCACCATCTTGGATCTGCCATTTTAAAATGTGATAAATTAATTTAAATATGAAGGTGGTGTTGTGACCCATCATTTCAGACTACTTTTTTATGCTGAATTTAATGCCGCAATCTGTTTTGCATTTTCATATTTTTTTTTTTTTAATATTGGAAATTTAAGTAAGATAATTTTAATATTTCATCAAGAAAGCCTGAGAAACAAAAACGGATTGCGGCATTGAATTCAGCATAAAAAAGTAGTCTGAAATGATGGGTCACAATAACTGCAGTTATGATCGGTTCATAAATAAAGAAGCTGTGTTTATTTTAGTAATTTAGACTGAAATTATTAATATTAAAATGTATTAAATGTAATGTAATAATTTATGTAACGTATTAAGTAATTTCAGTCTAAATTACTAAAATAAACACAGCTTCTTTATTTATGAACCGATTTTATTCATTTTTGTTTTGTTGGATTTGTCATAATAAATACTAAAACTTTTGTGTCTTACAAAATTTTGATTTAGGTACCGGTTTTCATGAAATTTGGCATTAAAAAACTCAAACGGTCGCCATTTTGAAATTTGGAAAGTTAAAATAATATTTTTTTTATAAATGTTACTTACTATAGTGTAAACAATTTTGCCAAGTTTCGTAAAAATATCTCAAAGGGATTTTGAAATAATAAATATTTTCCCCAAGAACCAAAATGGTGGACTACGGCTAAACTAAGCCGAAATCCAAAAAAATTTATTCTTCATTTTTGACTTATTTTTGCATGTAGAATTAGGTCCTGTATAGCCCATCACACTTTTTTGTGACACCCTGTAGAATTGGCTTTTGGTTTTGAAGCTTTATAATAAAATGAGATCAAATGGATAAAGAATTAAAGTCTCATCTAGAATTTTAAATATTGAAACTATAAACAAAGAACAATTGATATGCCAATTAATGAATTAATTGTCCTTATGTGAAGGAAAATAAGATGTTTAAATTCTGGAACTTTATTCATCTAAAAGATTCGGGGTGTCCTTAACTACACAATAATCTATCTTCATTCCACATTTACCTAATTTATTTGTATTAGAACTATAATGGTACAACCTGTTACACACTTCCTTTATGAAAAAAAATAGAAATATTAGAAAATCATTATAGCATATTGAAATGAAATCACTCCGTCTTTATTTAAAACCGTTAGTAACTCTTTGTTGTTTCATGCTGTGTTTTTATCTCTGTAATAACAACTATTGTAATTGTAAAAACTTCAACGAGAACATGGAATTAAATATTGAGTAAATAAATATAGTATGCACATTCTTCAAGTTTACAAGGTGCCTTCAAGCCCATTAGGCATATACAAAACAGTGCAATGAAGCGTTTTTATTGCTGTTAACTTTTTGCAGGAACTTTCGCTGTCTCAAATCCACTAATGGTAAATCTAATTCACTGTGGTCTCTTGGTGGTCCTGCCATCGACAAAGGAAAATGGCATACCCCAGGTAAGTTCAGCTAGAAGAATCTCACTAAATTAAAGATAAATTTGAAAGAGCCTGGTTGCCAATTAAAGTATAAAACAGGTTAAAGAGTTTGTTGAATGGGTCAATAATATTCTAGTACTAGAAAAGCCAAAAGAAAGAATCTGTATTGATCCAACACAACTTAATAAATATATCATTAGAGAGAGTTATGTTGAGTTATGTTGACTTGTTAAGGGGCCTGGCTCAAAACTTTAGTAATGAAAAATACTTCACAATTTTAGATTTGGAAGACAGTTTGTATCATATCAAACTAGATGAAAAATTGAGTAAACTGTGCTCATTCCGTACAATCTTTGGAACTAACAGATTTTTTGGGGCACCTTTTAGCCTTTCGTATGTCCTTGAAATATTTTATAGATTAGTACACAAATATTTCGAAGAAATTAAAGGGCTTTCAATATATTTTGATGATTTGAGTATTACTACTGATTGATAATAAAAAGAGAAATGATAAAAATCTAAAACAGGTAATGGAAAGAGCAAGATGATATTAGGTTTAATTATAGTAAAATGCAATACAGTGTCAATAAGGTGAATAGATTGGTGCTGTATTCAGTGAACAAGTATGCATGCCAGATCCTGCAAAAATAGTAGCAATAAATGTTGAAACTCCAACATCCAAGGCAGAATTGTAAAGATTTGTATCTATGGTAAATCACCTCCAAAACTTTTTCCCTAATTTGGGTTTACTAACATAGCCTATTAGAGAGTTACTAAAAGAAGGATATTCCCTGGCAATGGTATGAACATCATTCTAAGGTTCCTGAAAAAATCAACTCCTTAGTGATCTAGTCTTTTGGATTTTGATCCATATTTTCCCTATTGAAATACAGTGTGATACATCACAGGATTCGGTAGAGTGTTGTATGCAAAATGGCCTAGTTATTTTTCTACAAGTCTTACCACAGCAGAAGTTGATTATGCTCAGATTGGAAAAGAATAATTTGCTATTTGTTTTCTAGCAATGGATCATAGCTATATTTGGGAATGAAAATGTTACAATTTTTACTGACTATTTACCTTTTTTTTGTCCATTGACAGTGAACAGAATCAGAAGGTTTCGACTTAAATTAATCATATAGTACAGCTTTAAACTAAAACACATGCATGTCGCTGACTTTTTTATCTCGGAACGGTCTTCTCAAGTGAAGTTTAGTGAGAGAAGACTTGAGGAATTTAAAGAAGAAACTATAAACGGTGATGTTTTAAATAAAGTAATACAATTTACAAAAACCCAATGGCCAAAATATGTTAATGATGGTGAACTAAAACATTATTTCAAAATGGGAAGTGATGTAACTCATCAAGATGGATTACTCTGTTTTTATGACAGACTTATAATACCTAGTAAACTCAGGAAGTTTATACTATCACACTTACACGAGAGTTGGCTGGGAACTACCTAAATATTGAAAACTACCAATTTATTTTTTTAGTGTCCAGGAAAGTCAATAGACATAAAAATACAGTATTTCATTGTTCCATATGCATGAAATACCAACATTCAAAATTGAATGAAACTTAAGTGTTCCTCATCTACCCTTCCTTAAGATTAGAGCTGATATTGCTGAAATGCAGGTAACTACTATCTTGTAAACGTTGACTTTTATTTACGTTAAATTCATATGTCTTTAAGTTGAAGAGTAATAACAATAATGCAATAATTGGTCAATTCAAAGAGTCTTTTAGTCGAAATGGGATCCCTATGTACTTTGTGGCTGATAATCAAGCTATGAAATGAAACAATTTTCTATCAATTGGAAATTTTACAATTATTTTATCAAATCCTCTTTCCTCACTGACCAAAAAGTAATAGACTAGCAGAAAACTATCTGTGGGGGCTGTAAAGAATATGTTACAGAGTGCTGAAAGTAAACAGGATTTTGTACTCTTCTTATTAAACTTATCTCTCTTATTAAACTGTTTTGTAAACCTAGAGTATTCACCGTCTCCGCTTTAAAACAGCAGACAGATGGGATCAAAACTACGATACCTAACAGTTATCCACAGTCTAAAATGGTTTCTCTTGAGGCAAGTACAATGAAAGAATAATTGGAAATAAAAAGAATCACAAACAAAGGTATAAATCAGCCTTGAGGAAAGAAGATGAATTCCAAGTGGGAGAAGAGGTTCTAGTAGGTACCGTACAAAATATTAATACCAAATTTTGGAATTCTGGTGTCATTACTAAGAAATTAAGTGATTCTCATTCTTATTAGTAAGTTGAATATTATTTTAAGAAAAAACATACACACCATAAAAAGAAAAATACCCCTGCCGCAGCAAACCTGCCAACTAAGCGAATTTCCATTTATCTGAATTGATTTTCAATTAAATTAAAATAACATAAGCTTAACAAGTACCTAGGTTTGCTGCTACAAAGAAACTAATAAAGTGTGGTTTTTAGGAAAATATTAATAGCTAAGTATAAAATAAATTAATTCGCCAAGTTTGATCAAAATATATCTATAAACAAGCTAACTACAACATTTTACAATATTCTCCATAAGAATATCAAAGGAATTTTAAATTTAACATTTTTTAAATTTTCTTTGTTATTAATAAACCGTACAAAAACACTTTGATATACTAAATTACTTGTTTTTTAAACCAATTTTTACGCCATAAACCCCCGTTCCCATAGTCCGATCATGCTGGTTCACAACTCGTTCGAATAAACGTAGGTTTACACGTTTGTACTAAATTTCATCAAAATCGGATCATTTTTGCTTAAGTTATCACACTAACAGACTCCTATATATATGTGAATTTGAATGGAGGGTGTTTTTTGCCTCTGAGGACCTCAAAATGAAAAAGTAAATTGGTCCCAGGTCTAGGTCTTACCATGAGACCTTTGGTCATAGCAACTTCCCTATAGCGAAATTCGCTAAAACTAAACCTATGTTGAAAATAGAGGAGGAGGATAGTGAAATTAAAACCAATGGAAATAGTCAGACGGGACAAAGTATTATAAGGAATTCATCTAGACTGAGGCTCCTCCCCAGTTTTGTGAATTAGAACAGACTGAAAAAGAGAAATGTTTGGATATTACTTTACAAGTCTTTGATTATTATATTTTGTAGAACATATATTGTAAACAATAGAGTTTGCAAATTGTAAACAGTTTCAATGACTTTTTACCTTATCTGAAACTAAACAGTTTGAATTGGACTTTTATCGAAGACAAATTCTTACCAATAAATAACTAATTTACTCACAGGATCAGAACTAATAAAAACACAAACACATAATTTAATATTTTTTATTAAACAATTATTTCAAAAGTTTATCCAAACACAATTGAAACTATGTAAACTAGTTATACACGTTTATTTACAAAATTAACAAAGTACTATGAATTAATACTTGGGGTGCACTTTGCAATACTGGGTTTGGTTTAACAATACAATAATAGTGATTTGCTCTGTGCAAGAGTGACCCTTGGAAAGCTGAACTAACACACTTATTCTCTATTATTCCTTTCATTCTGTTTATACAATATAACTTAATATCCTATTTACATTCTCACGAAACTGAGTACTTAGTCGATTATTTATATTTGAATAAATAACATATTATGTATATATTTAAAACATGTTTTTTAAAAATCAATAAAACTACAGGCTTTTGTGAGATACAAATAAAAAATAATATTTTCCGAGATAATTTCTCCATTTAGATTTTATTATCGTATACGATTTTGGTTGCAGATGTAGTAAAATATTACTTGAAAATATTTTTACTCTGAAACACAACATGACGCTGAACATTTTAAAATCTTTAAGTATTTGAAGAAAATTGATTGTAAAATGATGGAAATTTTTGGTGGTCCCATACAATATTTGGAAAGTGAGAGTATCAGAGTTCAAAGCCATTCAAGCATTTTTGGCTTAAAGCAAAACTCACATACGTACACTTTTACTTACAAACGACACAACACATGCAGCACATATGAACATACTCGCACACACTTACTATATAGAGAGCGCAGTCAGAAACTAAGACTTCAACTCTTCTAAGGACTAGATACTACTTCTAGTTACAAAACTCGTGCTCTTTAACATAACTGCAATAATTTAAATTACTACATTATTGCTGGATAGATCATCGATTGTAATATCATAAAAAAATAAATACTGAATATACTTCAATAAAATTATGCTTAAAAATATTATATTGCAAGGTACCTGGTATAAATAATTTTAGAACTTATGTTTTCATGCAATTAAAATGGTTAAAATACAATTTCACTGCTATGTGAATAGAATTTTTCTTCAATTGGCAAGCATATTTTAAATGGTGCATCAACAGTTTTAACTATAAATGAATGAACACACTTCAAGAAACATTTTATCAAATGTGTATAAACCAGCAGTATTATTTTTATTATTGAACAGTAAATATTTATTAGTTCCAATTAGCATACTGAGTAATCTGATTTAACATTTGTGGCCTAAAGAACAAAATTAGGTACAATTACTTGATAGATATGTTTGAACAAGTCAAAACATCATACCCTTTATTGTTTATAAATTTGATCATTTTTAACCATTAAATAAGAGTAGTATTTGGTTATTTATTGATTTCTCATATAGCTTCCTGATCTCATCTTGAAAGTGTACTAAATCTGATCACTAAATATGCAATTTGGAAATATAAATTTGTGTACATCTCATCACAACCTGTTGGTAACTAAACCTGAGGAACTTATCTTATAAAGGAATTAAATGTAGGTTAACTATTGGACGATCAGCATCACTCTCATTTCCTCTATGCAAAGTACTTTTGCACCACAACTCATCATGTGTACTGATTTAAAGAGACATAAGAAATATTAATGGAAATCTTTAACAAAAAAATGCACAGGAAACATGAGAAGCAAGAATTACTTTTTAAGGATAAAATTTACTAAAAATGTCAATCCAGACAGTTTAATATATTGTATACAAGTTTTCCTTTTATAATTTTTACAAGGAGAGTGATTTTTCAAAGGAAACTTAAGAAAAATAGTTTATTTTGCAAGATAGACAAAGCAGTTAGTCGGCTTGAAAAGTAAAGAACATTTTAAACTTGTATTTAACATTTGTTCAAAGTTAACTGCGACTAGTTATAACTCTATACTCCCTATGCAGTCTTCTAATCGGCTAGGATTCATTGTTTCCAATGGAATGTTTCGATGAAAGACATAAAAAGTTCCACAAGAAACTTGTGTTTTTAATTTGATATGGTATTATATACTAATTATGAGAGTTATCCATTTAAGATAATAAGATAATATTTAATTGGTAATTTTTTGTGGTACTACTAAAATTATAATATATATATACAAACAAGATATGATAAACAGTTCTACTGCTTTTACTTACTTGAAGTTAAACAATCATAACAAATTGTGAAACTCGACAAGTAAAATTTTAAATATAATTTTCACATCCATTTAAAATATTGAAACATTAACAATAAGAAACCCTGGACACAGGACACACCTTGGGTGCTAAAATTACCTGAAAAATATACTAAAATAATTCACTTTACAATAAACATTTAACGATTAAATACTTTTAACAATTAATTACACTAAAAGGATGTTACTTACATACAAGGTATCTTTTGCGAAAACGTATTTACAAAGGTAAGTAGATAACGTACCTACGAGAAATACTATAGTCTGTATGATGGAGTTTGTCTCTTGACCCTATGTCTATTTGGGACTGGCCCGAGCCTTTAAACCGTTAGTTAGTCCCAAGTAGACGAAGGACACCGAGACAAGTTTCATCATATGGTACAGACTATAGCCGATATGTTGAGCAAAATGAAAAATTATGTATCCAATTTAGGAATGCTCTTCGCAGAAATAACATGACTATGTAATAGCTCGGATCCTGGAGTTAAAGCATAATTGTATAAATAGATCTACAAAACCAGGTCTTTAATAGGAAGTCTAAATACTAACACTAAATAAACATTGACTCCAGAATTCTGAGGTAACGGACGGCTAAGCATAAAATTGGATGTCTAGGAGGAGGTACATTCACGTTCGATGGACCAGGAGGAAAACCAGGGCAAGAGAAGCGAGGAGGAGAGAAGAAGACACAGATGAGAGGGAAGCTGCGCTGATGTCTTCCTCACAAATCTGGGAGCCAGAGGGGTACTTCTCACAATGGACCTGTGGGAAAAAACCAGTAGTGAACATAAATGTATGACTCTGGGTAAGAGAATAGAAGAGAAGAGAGGAAGACACAGATGAGAGAAGCTGTGCTGATGTCTTCCTCACAAATCTGGGAGCCAGAGGGGTACTTCTCACAATGGACCTGTGGGAAAATACCATTAGTGAACATAAATGTATGACTCTAGGTAAGAGAATAGAAAAGAAGAGAGGAAGACACAGATGAGAGAAGCTGTGCTGATGTCTTCCTCACAAATCTGGGAGCCAGACCACAACATTGAGCAATATAAGGGTTTTAACTTTTATTTAAAATATAGCTTCTCTGAAAAATATTAATAGAATTACAAGATTTCCTTTTTTTATCGCTGTATCATCGACTTTAATGACATTTCTATTGGAGTGATTAATTGTATTTGGATGATGATAAAGGTAGTGAGAATCAGCAAAACGTGACAAAGGTCATATCAAAGGGGCACTCAGATAGCCACACTTGACCCCTGTGATGTTTCAAAACTGATCAAATGATTGTTGTGTTGGGTATTTAGGCAAACAAACGCTCAAAAAGTATTTCTTTGAAGAATCTAAGCTTTAAGCGTATAAGTTTGAATATTTTTGTTAGAAAACTGAATTATTTTCAAGTTATTCTTTGGCTTATATTCAACTTTATGGCGACTTTGTAAAATATAACAAAGTCTGTTAATTTCAATTAATTATGTGAGGTCAAAATTGAAGATATTAGGCCTAGATCCACTTTTTTCAAATTCTAACTAATAGAGGGTGATATAACAATTAAAATAATGTTAAATGTTGTCAGTAAGATCTATAAATATTATTTAATGGATTAATCTAGCACATATTATAGTTAGGCTAAATTTCCAAAATTATAATTAATCTCATTTAGGTGTTTCCATGTAAATAATGATAATTTTTTTATCCCTTATCCAATTTACCTGAATGAGAGAGGATGCCATTCGATCCAAAAATCCTTTGGTAAAGGTTGCAGTTTCTTCTCCACAAGTGTCCATAACGATAGCATGTGAACATCTTAGGTATTCTTGGAAAGAGCTGTAACAAAAACACAATTTTCATGGAAATTACTGTTGTTTGTGTTTAGCAATATTTTGTACCAATAACTTAAAATCAGTTTAATAGATAATTTGTTTCATGATGTCTACTTTTAATTAATTAATTTGTTAATCAATTAATTAATTGTTGATAAAATATATTGAACTTGTAAAACTATTAGAAACTAAGTTACCAATTAATTATATCAAATACTTATAAAATCTCTATTATGCTATATTTTGCATATTTTGTTCCGTTATTGGAAGCCTATATATATATATAGCCAGTTTAATTGAATCTGTACGAATAAATTTAAAACTTTCTGCATTTCGCAATAGAGGCAGTTGTGAGGTACCAGGATTGAAAACTTGCTTAAATAATTAATTGGTTTCGATAAATATAAGCATATTGCATATTGCAACGAAAGCAATTGTGGCAGGTTCTGGTGGTTCTGTCGTGTACAATAATAGCGATAAGATCTGCAATACATTATGTGATGTTAAGTACTACATTAAATGTAAAGTGGTATGAGGTTCACTCGCACTACATTGCTGTATGTAGGTAGCCGCTGCTCGCTTGTACGGCGCCACACAAATGGCAGGAATAACAGCATTTTTAGCAAATTTCCCATATAGGGAATACGCTATTACCGTAGTACTCATGGTAAGACCTGGACCCGGGACCGATTTACTTTTTCGTTTTGATGTCCCTAGAGGCCAAAAACACCATCCGTTCAAATTCATATATATAAATATATATATGTGTGTCCATTAGCACGATAACTCGAGCAAAAATGATCCGATTTTGATGAAATTTGGTACAAACGTGTAAACCTACGTTTTTGCGAACGAGTTCGCGAACCAGCATGATCGGACTATGGGAACAGGGGTTTATGGAGGTTTTGACCCTAAAAACTTAAAATTTAGCAATTTCTTTCAAAACCATTTTCTAAAGCTTAAAAAACAAATAATTTAGTATATTGAAGCGTTATTATGCGCCTAATGGTTACGGAGAAAATTTTAAAAATCTGTTAATTTAAAATTCTCATGTTATTTTTATGGAGAATAGAATAAGTAAACTGTTGTAGTTTGCTTGTTTATGAACATATTTTGATCAAATTTGGAAAATGCATTCATTTCATACTAAACTATAAACATTTTACAATAAAAAAAATCGCCTTTTTACCCTCCCTGTTGCAGCAAACCTAAGTACTCGTTAAACTAACGTTATTAAAATAGAAAATAAATGTAATATTTTTAAGGAGATATTTTAGTGTAAATCCAATCAGGCAAATGGAAATTCGCTTAGGTTTGCTGCAGCGGGGGTATTTTATTTTATATTAATTTACAATTATTTAAGCATTTTACGATTTAAAATAGTGTGCTAGCAGACCCTCTGTTTAAATTAGCGTCAGAAAATACCCGTGTTTCCTTGAAATACAATTCTTGCAAATATACTGTTTGTGATTTACAATTCTGACTACGAAAAAGTTATTCCGTGTTTAATTAATTTCAAGATACCCCAAGTAAAGAATTGTTCAATGTTTCAAATGATTCAACAATCCAAAAGATGTTTGCAAAAGATAATTGAGCTTTTATTTATAGTTTTAGCAAACGATGATGAGAAGAAACCTACAAAAGATTGTTTACAAAGTTAACAAATATTAAATTACTGAAATCATCTCGTCAAAACTTATTCGTAACGGTTTCCCAGATTTCAATTCCGATTTACACTCTTTCATTAGAGCGAACAGTTACCAAACTACATTCCGAAACAAGCCGACAGTAAAATATAAATACTCCTTTAATAAATAAATGACGGAACGATAAACTCTTTGCATATTTCAACGTGGTCTCGATTGGACATGAATTTTTAACGGGTGTTTTCCATCGTGTTTGGCGCGCTTTGGACAGCGATTCGTCACTCGGAGGGCTGTGCTGTAGTGAAAAAATCAATAAAAATATAATAAATGGACGCAAAAACATGCCAATAACTTATATATTTCATGTTCACTACAGTAGCACGATAACGAAAATCCCGATTGTTATACAACTGTTTTAACTTTAAAGACTTGTGAAAACACCGGATTCCAAACATCTTTCAGGGACGTAAGACAACAATGAGACAAATCTGATAATTACGTAACAATGGTTTTATTCAGATGAATGCGTGATACGTACTTCAATACCAACTAAAAAACATGAAAAATGAGACACCCTCTGTTTTAGTTTTTTTTAGGTTGTCCAGTTTGTACCTATTGCAGAAAATAAATCGGAGTCGTATCAATCTAGTTTGTTGAGAACTTAGGAGAATTGCGTTGGGTTGGGTATGGGGGTCGGTGGTAATCACTGTATTTTGGAGCGACTATGCGGTCAAATTGCCGTCTGTGGCTTATCACAAACAAACATATACAGTTGAGCACACGCCAGGTCCGACGAATATTAATCTTACATTTATAAATGGAAGTAGGGCATAACTCAGTTTGTTGAGGATCAGGAATTTGTCACACAATTCGATCGTTAGAAATGTGCTTACCGTTTTGAATCAATACATCAATATTTTAGAATTGTTCAAAACTCTCTTGGGGACAAATAATTTAAATCTAGGATAATAAAAATTGTCTTTTATTAAAAAGATATAACTGAGAAATTTGAAGTAGCTACATCTAATAATGTCTTAATGTTATCGTTATCAAAAGTGTTTGATGCGTTTCTCAATGTTATTTGATAATATTCGGCATGAAGAGAATATGAGAATAATGATGATGATATATTTTCACCAAAAAGCAGTATGGGAACCTAATGTTATTTTTCACAACCGATTCGGACAATTCTTTTAATATTTTGTGTGGTTAATTTAAGCAAAGCTGAACTTAACTAGTAAAAACCAAACATATTATTGATCACTACATCTGGGAATTTAACGACATGCGTTTGCTTTCCGACCAATTTGAGTTTAAACGTTTGTATTGCCAATTCCAAAACTGCTGTTTGAGTGATAAAGTTCGATATCAAGCAGAGAAACTATCGCAAAAGTTTAATATTTCAAGATATCTTTGTCGATTGTTTTAGTTACGTCGAATATTTACTTTTGGATAGCTTTCTTGAAAGTTTAAAACTTATTTTTGTTCATCAAGCATAAAACCAAATAAAGTAGTGAATGATTCTACTACATCTTTCGTAACGATTTTTATCTTGGATACAAGTTTTACGAAATAAAATTCATATAACGTAGATTCTGAAGTATTCTCCACTTGAACCCAAATTAGCCTACTTAGGGCACACATTAATTAAAAAATAACAGTCTTAACCTGCAACATTGTAAATTTTGTTAGAAAATATTGAAGAAAATACGACTCCATCCGAAAATAAAACATAGAAAATATCGATAGAATTTTTAAACAAATTCTGTAAACAATTTTTAACGACGTTTCGAATTTTTGATTAATCCGTCATCATGTGACAACTAGCATAGCTTGAAATTGTTACAGTCTTTGTATGGACTGGCTATTAATCGCTCAATGTCTCGTTTGATAGTCGCGGTCCGTCGTTTGATTCCATCGTTCGATCTAGCGCCAGTCAGTCGGCGTTTGATTGTCTATTAACCCCGCGAGTCAGGCCAAGGAATCGGTCATATTTCCCAAACCGTAATGCACGCGGCAAGACAAATCGCCAGACACATAAAATAAATCCCAAGTATTTGACTAATTGGAGCAATTGGTCGTCTACTTGTTCAAAACAGCATTGCACACAATTGAACTTCATAATAACTGTGAGACAAATAAAATATATCGGGGCGGTCAAAGGCTACGTAAGAAACCAATTTATCAGTTTTTTTTTTATGTCTACTAAACATTTGGTGTTAAGAAAGCGGTATAATTTATTTCCAAACACTCAAAATACGCTTGGTGTTGGTACAATTGCATTTAGAGTGAAGTTAAATCGTGCTAGGAACTTAATTCCCGCATGCACCTATGTTTAGACGTTTAGCTAGGCACTATGGTCACAATAACAACATTAGTAGGTGAAGACCTCTTAAAATCTAGTGAAAATTGTCAAAGTGATTCATACTTTAAGGGAAGCCGTTACCGAAGGTGGTTGGGTTTGTAGCAGCCGACCAACACAGCATTTACGAATATCAGTCGCCAAGATTCTACAAATGTTGACGAATTACCATCTCAACATCCGAAGAAAGATACTTTCAAACACCGATACATCATACTTACAGGGATGGGAATAAATAGCTCTCAATGAATTAACAGGCAGTCGAGCGCTTCCGCGCTAATTTCGGCACTCGCCAGCTTTCCCTGTTCCATCACAGCGAGCATAACAGATTGTGTTTATATCTCTAACAATGCTAGTCTTGGCAGACGATTGGACACTGACAAACGTGTTTGTTTACTTTTCAAATCTAAACTCTAATTTGAACATTCGTAACAACGCATTTACAATTTACAAATGAAACATGATGTGGCTTATAAAGATTGTTTACTTTATCATCTACGGGGATAAAAGGGGGTTAGTCATGTACTAATATGCAAAACAGATTATTCACAATAAATAGAATTAATTCTTACAATGCGTTTTTCTATGTTCACGAATAATTCCATTAAAAGTCCATTAATGCAAGATCAAAAAACAGTTGCCCGATTTAATAAGTTGCAAAAACTAGATACTAGGGTTATCAGTAAATATAAGTACGTCGAGATCAAAAATTACTCGATAAAAATGTCGGAAAACCCAATAAGATTGAGAACGTGAAGTCCAGGCTATTTCCGGTGGACCAAATCACAATAAGTCTTATCTACTAGAGCAACAGAGTGTGTCCTTCAAACTTCGACTTGCTTTTGTTTTGTTTTGTCGGGTTTTCTTATAGACTTGTACTCAACCGCTTGAAATCTGGGGTTAACAAGTTATTATCACATCTTTCGCGGAATTAAATATTATTTACCCTATTTTTTAACGTGAAGGGGTGAATTTTTTAATTATTAATTATGCTTCTTGTTTCCTATGTTTTAGACGGTGTTACATTCAGCTTTAGCATCTACTATTGCAGTACATACTATTGATGTCCTTACATTGGCTATTGAGTTGATTAAATTAGGAGTCATTGCTCTAAGGTGGACAATAAGTATAAAAGTGTTTATATATTATGTAATCTATAAGCACAAAAGTCAAATAATATATCTCGGCAGGAAGATATATTCTAGAAGTCACTTACAATGATTGCAACGAATTTTCATACTATTTGCTAGTGGGAGGTTATTATTTCGTGGACAAATCAAAACATAAAGTATTATAGGTATAAATGTATAGTATATTAATTTTATTATAATCGATATTAATCATTTTAGTGAATGAGTGTCTTAAAAATGTTGAGCTTAGAGACGAAAGGTTGTATAAGAAACCTGTAAGTCCATCACTGGTAGTGGGAGGCTGGATTCAGGACCGAGAGATTCAATTCAATAAGTTGGGACGTCAAAGGATGATCCAGATATGGCAAAACACTCAAATCTGTCTCTACTTCTCCTAAAGCTAAGGATTTTAAATTGTCTCATTTATAAACACTGTCAAATCAATTATTGAAGTTCATTGCTAATATTTTCAACGACAAAATGTTTGGATTGCATCAAACATAACAACGACAATAGCTATACATATACATTTATTAGTGACAGTTTTAATTTAGCAATAGCTATCCAGTTTACTAACTCTCGGATCTTAAATAATACCTTTACGCCACACTACATTATTTTGACGAACTTCCCACGCAAGGATTTAGTCCAGAAAACAGCTGTTTGCCACCAGCTTATTCAAATGGGGTTTCATTGCGTACTACCATCTAGGCCTAGGCCTAACCTCAATCTAGCTTTTGTCAATGTCCAGTGCTTGCGAAATAAACTAAACCTAATATCTCTGTTCGCTGAGGATAAATCACTTGATGTACTAGGTATAAGTGAACACTGGTTAGTATTAAATGAAGTAGAATTTTACAGGGAAATTCAGAACATGACTTATGCTACTGGTTATTATAGAAAGAATCATATCCATGGTGGTGTGATGATGTACATTAAACAAGATATAAATTTTAAACCACTTGACCTAACTCAATTTTGTTTTGAGATGCATATTGAAGTATGTGGTGTGGAATTGCTGGATCACAATTTGGTCATTGTATCCATTTATAGGCCACCAAGCGGCGACATAGATATTTTTCTTGATACCCTAGATAAATGCCTCAGCTCCATAAATAGACAAAGTGGTGACATTGTGCTAGGTGGTGACTTAAATATTGCCTTGAACATGCCCTCAGCACTATCCGAGGACCTGGAAACCGTACTTCGTGGACAGGGTTTGTTCATCACAAATCGTGTGCCCACCAGAGGAGATAGATGTATAGACTCGATTGCCTCAAACCTCGATGTCTGGGATTATAGTGTGGAGGTACCTTTTGCGCTGATTGCCGACCATCTGCCAGTGCTGATGAGTGTAAAGAAGACAGCTTTGGTGAGTAATTTATCTTCTATACCATGGCATGACAATTATGTATTTTATAAGAGAAATGTGAGTGACCAACTGCTGCCTCAGTTTAAGGAAGCCTTAAGTAAAATAGACTGGGCTCTGGTCCTGGACGACCCAGACCCAGCGTCCTCTTTTCAAGCTTTTCACAGTAAACTGCTGGAAGTGTTCAATTTCTTTTTTCCGCTCTTAAATAAAGCCAAGCCTAAATCGCAGCCAAAGCAAAGAAGTAGGGGTAACGCATGCATTGCCAAGGACTGGTATACACCTGAGCTGGGCAGGGTCAGAGCTTTTACAAAACTGATCTTTGATAGATATAAGGCCGAGCAATCTCCTAATGCAAGGGACAAACTTTACTCTCTGTATCTGAAAACGAAGCGTAATTATAAATGTCAGGTAAATGAGGCCAAAAAAAGGGCAACTGTAGTACACATCCAGAGTTCACTAAACCAATGTAAGGCAGCATGGTCAGTGATAAATGACTCGAGGAAGAAAAATGAAGTAGTCAACAAACTTTCTAGTCCAGATGACTACAACCAGTTCTTTGTCAACTCAGTTAAAGACATAACTGAAGAACTGAGCAGAAAAGCCGCTGGAAACCGAAGCGGAGAAACCAGAGTCCAGGTGCAGCCCCTGACCCCTTTGGAGGAATGGAATCCTACTACGCAAGAGGAAGTAATTAAAATAGTTAAATCTTTCTCCAACTCAAGAAGTCCAGATATCTACGGAATCTCACCTTGGATTCTCAAGTCTGTTATAAATGAAATATCACTGCCTCTGTCTGAAGTGATAAACAGGTGTCTGCGGGTGGGACTTTTTCCAGACTGCCTTAAAATCTCAAGGACTATACCTGTTTTCAAAAAGGGGGACGCAAACCTTACCTCAAGTTATCGGCCAATCTCAATAATCCCGACTGTAGGGAAGATTGTGGAGAAGATTGTACAGAGACAGATTGTCGACCATTTTGAAGTAAATCACTACTTTACAGCATCCCAACACGGGTTTCGGAAGTCGAGATCTACAACAACAGCCCTCGTCTCCTTGATTAGTGAGGTTTTGGACTCCTTTGAAAATAGACAGTCAATGGCTCTGGTCCTTTGCGACCTGTCAAAAGCCTTCGACATTGTCTCCCACGACATATTGCTTGAGAAGCTCGGCTATTATGGAGTTGGCGGAGTTGCCCTCCAGACCTTTAAATCCTACTTAGAAGGTAGAAGTCAGATGGTAGCAGTGCAGGGCGCACTGTCCTCCCCAGCCGATGTGAAGTTCGGAGTTCCGCAGGGCTCAATAGTTGGCCCCACTCTCTTCCTGATACTGATGAACGACCTAGGTTGGGATAGAGATACTCTACTCTTTGCGGACGATACAACCCTGCTGGGCAGGGGGCAAGATCCTACTGAGGCGGTCGCTTGTTCAGAACTTCTATTCCAAGAGGCTAAAGACTGGTTCCTCATAAATAACTTGAAGCTCAACGAAGATAAAACACAAAGGCTTCTGCTCACCCTAAGCAGATCATCTCCATCTCCTGACCCTCCTGTCAAACTTCTTGGCTTCGTCCTGGACTCCAAGTTACAGTGGGGCCCTCATATAAATTCTGTTTGCGTAAGACTGAGTAGAGTGATCTTCCTCTTGAGAAAACTGAAACACCTGATAACTGCGCAGTACCTGTTGACAGTCTATTTTTCGCTTTTTCATAGCCACGTGGCCTATGGCATCCAACTGTGGGGACATGCTGCCGACAGCAGTCGTGTGCTCCGCTTGCAGAAACAGGCATTACGAGTAATCACAAATAGTAGGAGGCGGAAGCCATGCAGACCCCTTTTTAAACTGTTAAACGTCTTCACAGTCTATAACCAGTACATCCTTGCCTGTGTTGTACACATTAAAACCAACCTGAGCAATTTTGAACTCCGAGGCCAGCTCCACTCTTACAACATTAGAGGAGCACAGAAGCTCAATACCCAGCGGTATAGACTGTCCCTGACAAGAGATAGCTTCCCTGCAGTTGCTGTACATATGTTTAATGCCCTGCCACTCCACCTGAGAGAGCTAGAGCCGAAAATATTCAAGGACAGAATCAAGGAGCTCCTCCTGCAAAACCCGTTCTACTCAGTTGACGAGTATTTTGAGGAAGCACCAACTCTTGACCACCCACCGCCATCTAAAGCTTAAGTTTTAAATATATGTTTTATTAAAGAAAGTTTTTATTTTATAAAAGTTTGACGCTGTCTATCCGGCCCTGGCTGGTCAGAGACGAAGAGGAGGTAATAGGTAATAGGTAATAGGTACTGTGCTGCAATGAGTTTTGCCGGACACCAATCAGCTGATTATACTGTATTTAGGTGGCAGTGAGTGGTTATAAACAAAAACATAACCTCTCTTAGAGGTTATGACTAGTGATTTTTAGTCCTTTAGTTGGTGGAAATATATAAGGATTTGTACGGATTTAGTAGTATGGCGTAAACTATCGTACGTAACTCGTCCAAAATGTGTGTACCGGACTCGTATGGTAATCCCGTACTCGACTTCGTCTCGCACGGGAACGACGACACTCGTCCGGTAAACACTTATTTTCAGGACTAGTAACGTAATATACTATTCCCGGCTCTAGCGTCCTAAACACTACTTCAACTCAGGGCTTACTGGTTTGCAATAGTTTTTTTCAGTTTTAAGTTACGGAATTCCCCTTGCTAACGGTTTCCTCATATTTTTACCAAAATAAAATTGTAAAAGACTGCGTCACAGAACGTTTTTAACATAATTTTGCAGTGGGAAATTTTATAGAACATTGACATCACATAGCTTACACATAAGTTAATGTAAAATGGGGTAAAAAAACGAAAATACGTCTTAGAATTATTAAATCGAAGGAATTTAATTCCTCAACGATGTCACAAAACAGTTCATTGAAGGACCACAGGTAATTTTAAAAGAATAATCTCATGTTAAAACTCCTAACGATCTATCAAGTAAGATACTGTCCTGCAACATATTATTTCTAGTAGCATTCTAGAATGTGTACAATCGACGACGGGGCTGCTTGAAATGTGCAAGGGATCGCTATTCTCCACAATAACGTCTCAGATACATTATGGAACATCGGATTTGGGGCAAATTAACTCCGTCGCTTGGACGGATGCCACAAGGAATTATTGAGGACTGTAATCTGGCCGAAGACGTACCTGCCAGCCCCCTGTCATTGCTTACTGCGTAGGCGCTGCCAGAATATTGCGGTTTAGCACTTAGAAATATACTTTAGAAAATATACGTCTGCTTTAATTTATATTTTTAAAATCAAAGAATACATTTTATTACTTAATTAATTTAGAAAAACAAATCGTAGGGTCGGAGGTTGTAACTGCTTCGACCCTGAGAAGATAGAATTA
This sequence comes from Macrosteles quadrilineatus, assembly GCF_028750875.1. Classification (NCBI taxonomy): domain Eukaryota; kingdom Metazoa; phylum Arthropoda; class Insecta; order Hemiptera; family Cicadellidae; genus Macrosteles; species Macrosteles quadrilineatus. The sequence goes on along the minus strand of NW_026542600.1, from coordinate 40,073,323 downwards.
AGTTTGTGTATTTATACGAAATGGTTTAGCAAACAAAATGGCTCTTTATCGATACTTGAACCTTTCACTATTAATAAAACTAGACATTACATCCCCATGTTAAATTTTTAGCCAGATTTTTTTTCAAAATCTTCGTAGTTGATGTGAGGCCACCTACAGATTGCGCTGATCTAAATTAGTAAATTCTGACGAATACATAAACTTTTTTACCAATTCTTAGAAAATGACTCATTGTGAGCTATAGCAACTGTTATGAACCATCAACTTGGTCAGCAACATAAACTAAGGTATGAACTTTTTAGACATCGCATTCTGTGACTGGTTCACACAACAACGTTCTTTTTAATACAAAATTTGCGACAGCTGGTCCATATAGATGGGATGTCTACTTCAGTACCCAATAGACAATGCTTGAACTGTACTGTGAAATGTTTCAATCCTTCCTCGGTCCCTAGAAGTCCAACTCAAGTTAGCCCATTGATCTTGCTGCATTCAGAATCTTTTTCCGCAATTTGGTTAGGTATGATCAGGAGTTTCAGATAACAGACATGGTAATACTGCACGAAATTCTATTCTATGTAGAGGGAGGAAGATCCGCCACAACCAAGAGTTAAGAAAGCCATTCCGAGATCCCGATATTGTAGGAGAGGCCAAAAGCAGAAGGCTAAGGTGGGTTGGTCATATCTTGAGCAGAAATGAGGAGAGCTTGTTGAAGAAGATACTAAGGAGGATCCGAGGGGAAAGAGAACAGTAGGAAGACCAAAGGCCAGATGGTGGGATCAAGCCCGAAAAAGATGAAACTCGGAGGACCGAGAGAACTGGCGGCAATGTGCTGGCGAGGCCAAGTACTACTAGCTTGGGTACAAGTGGTCATGGCAGTAAGTAAGTAGAGGGAGGGAGGGAGGGAGGGATGTACATACCAACAGAGTCTGCGGACGTGTCTCTCAGTGTCTCCTTCACTGGTGTCGTTGGACATGAGACCACTGAGTTCTTGCAGCTTGTGTTGGTAGTCCCTGGCGCACTCCTCGTAGTCTTGCTTGACTTCCCACATGCAACTGGCGTGTCTCAGGAACTCTGCAACAATAAACTCAGCTAAGACTTGGGCATGACACTTTAAGTTGCTTGACTTCCCACATGCAGCTGGAATGTCTCAGGAACTCTGCAACAAGAAACTTAGCTAAGTCTTGGGCATGACACTTTAAGTTGCTTGACTTCCCACATGCAGCTGGCGTGTCTCAGGAACTCTGCAACAAGAAACTCAGCTAAGACTTGGGCATGACACTTTAAGTTGCTTGACTTCCCACATGCAGCTGGCGTGTCTCAGGAACTCTGCAACAAGAAACTCAGCTAAGACTTGGGCATGACACTTTAAGTTGCTTGACTTCCCACATGCAGCTGGCGTGTCTCAGGAACTCTGCAACAAGAAACTCAGCTAAGACTTGGGCATGACACTTTAAGTTGCTTGACTTCCCACATGCAGCTGGCGTGTCTCAGGAACTCTGCAACAAGAAACTCAGCTAAGACTTGGGCATGACACATTAGTGGCATGACTTCATATAGTTTATTTGACTTCGTCAAGATGAAAACAAATTACATGGAAGAACTTGTACATGCCAATAGTCAACAAAGGCTGTTTACTCTTGTATACATCTTTAATAGGCTATATCAGAAGCTTGACAACCAGAAACATGGACTCTCTTAAATGTTTATTTAAATTTGCAATTGGATACTATATTTATCAAATAAATATAAAATCTAGCAAATCAATTGTATCTACACTTTTGAATTCCCTTGAATACAATTCTTACACGTATTGCAACTAAAAGTTTAGTTCTAAATCGATCTTAACTCTGCTATCAGTTTTGAAAGTTAAGGTTGACATACAAAGTATGTGATCAGGGCGTGACAGAGTGGTGAAATTATGCCATCACACAGATGTTACAAGACCGATGTTACTATCGAATGTTCTGATAACATAACTGTTCTGACATTGGCGGTTTGTCGCGAAATCTCAACACCATTACAACTTAGCCAGTGACTAAGTTGTACAGTATCTTTGACTTTGATTATTGCGAGTAACCTTATGGTTTTACTGTAGGCCTGTTAACATCTGAAGCTTTAAAGGCTTTAAAAGCTTGAGCTGAAGTTTTAAAGGAATTTCATGTTCCGTTAAGTTTGAGTTCGTTAGTTTGACCATAGACAAAAAGAATTAAATATAGACTGTCAGCCGTGCTGTGGTTACCATGGTTACCATAGGTTCTGGCGCACACCGCTGGGAGCGCCGTGTAGTTACGTAGCGCGTACGCAGTAACTACATGGTGCTCCCAGCGGTGTGCGCCAGAACCTATGGTAACCGCAGCACGGCGGACGGTCTATATTTGATTCATTTTGTCTATGGTTTGACTAAAAGGTTTTTTTTATTATGATTTAACTTTTAGCACTAACAATACTATTTCAATTCAAGAAATAATATATATGTGTTTAAAACTAATCAACATCCCCAAATTATTCCAGTATATTTCCATATTTCTGATAAACTATAACGTCAATCAATAAACAAATCACAATGGAAGTCAAGCTATGAACCACTCAGAGACAAAAGCAAAGTTATTTCCTGGCGAAAAGTGCGATCAGGATCAGGAAGATTGTACGATTGACAGAGAGGCAGAGAGCGCGATAGAATATAATAGAACAACGCCACCAATCGTGAAATGCCTGTTGAGAGGCTCTTGCCTTTGTTTGGTATTCGTGTTAATTAGGAATCACATATTATTGTTCCGGCTCGTTTACCATGCTCGGCTTTCTGGTTCGATATTTTAATTATTTTTATTCAACAGTGCAAAGAAACTTCACTTCTATTATAGAAACGCGATTTTATAAATAAATATATTGCAATCGTTATTACCCACCCGTATTGCAGGAGTATTGAATTTATTGAATTCGTTTATAGTATAGTTTTCAATGCTGAGTGTTGATTAAAATTGAGTTTAGATGGTTGGCAAGTAAATAAGGGTTTGAACATTTGAAACATAAATACACTGCGTGCTATATTGTGAAGACCTATCCAAAAGAATCTGAATTTCCAAACAACTCTTCCAAAACCACTTGGTGACCAAGCAAAAACGGGACCAGTCCTCAAGTCGGGCAACGTCTTTGTTCACGTGAGTATAAAACTTGTTTCATTTACGTAAGAACGTGGCCTTGGTCTGCGAAGGGCATTAAGGTTATGTATGTATTGTTTATTATGTAACCTATTTCGGGGGGAGTGGATATGTAGCACGTATTCTATATTAGTTTGGTACAAAAAAAAATATCCATTTTATGATTTTCCCCAAATTACTAAGCTTTTTGTTGTCAAAGGACTTTGAAAATGTACCAGTTCTCACAAAAACTTATAGATCTATAAATTAAGTTTCTAACAAAATTATTACCCAAGCACGATTCCCAGGGATTTATATGTTTTACGCTGTACAAGCATTTAGTCAACATATACACATTAATTCATTCGGTAAACCTAGAAACGTCAAATATATTTTAGCTTTCGGAAGACCGGTGAGGAAACTTCAAGAAAAATTGTAATGCATGCCTAACTTCTGACGGGGCCTCACACTTCAATACTTTTTAATCAAGTGCGCAAGAGAAAAACGGGGGTCTGTAAGTAGGCTATTCTTGGAACGTAGGCCTACTCCGCGCCGCGCCGTGCCGGTGAGAGGAGTGACGTCACATCGTACGATCTTGTAGCACCAATGGAGATGCCCCACGAGCACGATGCGCTCACCTGACTGGTGGTCCCGTACAATATCGTAAATTACGAGACGCGGGAATTCCTTGAACTTCCCCGCATCACATTCCACTGGCGACATCAAAGTCACCACAGGAAGGCCTAGCGATCTGCTGTGCCATTCATATGGTCATCTTAACTTGTAAACATTCACACTTCGTAAACGTAAATATCGTTAAACTTGTCAAGTCATTTGGTCCAAGACCACAACCTTGAGGGACTACGCAACTTCTTGTGGAACTTTTTGTTCTGTAAACGAGAAATTTGACCCTTGTAACGTCCGGTTTTTATTTTTTGCCATGAAGCCTTACACGGGTGACCTCCAAGTGTAACAAGTCCACTCAAGTTGAAACTGATTAGCATAAAGATTAGAGTAAACGTGTGACTTTGGTATTGTCGTTTTTTGTTGTAAAATGAACTTCACGTGTTATTCAATGTTATATTTAGTTATAAATTATGTAGGCCTATGAACCTAAATATTAACACAACTCAAAAAGCAGACGGAATGCAATTCGTGAGTATGCTCTACTGTCTCAGATTTTATATTTGACTAGAAGACGACTTTTCCCGACCGTTTGTAATTTCAGTTGTGGGTTTGATGGGACATGTAACGATAGTTTCCTGACATACCAGTACCAGCACAACGTCAAGTGTTCGTGATATAACGTAAGTCTGAGACAGAAGTAGCACTTTCTCTTCAGCAGCTTCCACACCATACCAAAACCATCGTTCTTCACAACTCTACTTGACAGAGGACCCATGTCAACGCAAATGAAAGAATCCAGGAAAACTCATACAAGAATGTTTCAAGCGCTTATTTTTCTCTAAATAGATGTAAAAAATACGATTCATGAAAATTTCGTTAATAAAACCTGTATTCTACCAAATTTGACTGATCATAACACTATGACAAATAATCTTGAATAACTTCTTGATCAGCATTGTACGTGTTATTAAATTTACGGAAAGTATATAAAAGATACGTCTTATATATTTACGCTTATACTGTTACTCACAAGACGAAAAATAATCTTGCTCGATCCAAATGATAAAATAATTAACGTTTACAAAAAATCTTCGTGCCTCAATTTCTTTTCCGCTGAGGAAGGTGTTATGATATTGTTTCCGGTAAGGTAATGTTTCTTACAATGCATCTGTAATAAATGATTGTTCATAAGCAGATGATTTGTAAACAGTATTTTTTTGTTTAGTGTTAAAGTTTAATTTTGATCAATATATGGTTGTTGGATGTATAAATATAGTTTTCTAACTAATCGTAAATCGTAAACAGTAGAACCTTGATAACAAGACATACGGGGACTATTAAATAAGACTTGTTATCAAAGTTGACTTCTTATCGAGGTGTGCAATAACAAGTGATTAGGGCGTAAAATAAATTCTAGTGGATTAAAAAATGACACTCGTTATCAAGGATGACTTGTTATCGAGGTTTCACTGTATTCTCGGCATATGAAGGACATGACCGACAGTAAGGTTTTCATAGTTTGTTTTCTATTCCGGATTTACCTCCACGACTTGTTTGCCATTTGTTTTTGGTCAGCCTTATGACGTAGACATACGTGTAGCCTGAACAAGCTGGCACTGACCTTTGTCGCGTATTTGATCTAAACATTGCTAAATAGAGACTCAACCTTAGGTCGTCACTAATACACTGTCAGATGACGCTCAAGTTTGGAAAGATTTGGAACTTGGGTGAGTAAAATGGATATCTTATTTCTTAATAACCTATTTCGTTTAGAAATTTCCTGCAGGAAATTATATTTACAAAAACACAACTTTGTCAAAGAACTTAAGAATGTTTCTAATTATCAAATGTATTACAAACAGTGGTAACAAGGTTTGAACTTTGTCAGATTGGTCACAGGGTATGTTTTCTGTGGTTTGGTTGAACGTAGTTCAGTTTTACCCCACCAACTTCCTTTACTTTTTAATCCTTTGATTCTATTTTGGAACTAAAGATCAACATCAGCACCTAGGACCATTTTCCGAAATATATATTCACTTTGAAGAACACTTATTTAAGAAATTCTGATATCAGAGTAGTTGTAGAACACCCATAGATAACCACGAACCACATTTCGTTACTTTCGTAATAATTACAGTTTGTCAAATACAAATTTAACATAAAGTTTTAAAATGCGATACTTAAACTGTTAAACGAAATAGGAAAACCATTAGCGATGTTAATCCTTGGTATTCTAGTACAGTATATGAGTTTGGAGGTCGCTGGGGCATGGCTGCCTTGGACAAGGCATTTACACAACCAATTAATGCGTCGAAGGAAAATAAACACAACAAATCTTGCCACAAACTAATTTGTGTGAATTTCATCTCGGATATCCTCAACAAAAGCACCTGTCTCCACGGTGTAGCATATTACGTTATTTTCCTTATTGCAAGGGTTAAAGGATAATTGTATTTTACGGGCTTGCTCGCATAAAGAGTATCTAATACATGGTCCAAGTGCTTCGAAAAGATACAAATCAGTTTGACTTACCAAAAAGCAATAACGGCAACTATGCATGTTATGAAAAATGTATAAAAATGTCTATAAAATGGCAAATATAGGCTTCAAAATGTGTGTTTTTTTTATTAAATTGATAACAAAAGTAGAGAGATAAAAAAGGATTAAATACATTAATAACAATCGCCCATAATGTAGAAATTTATACTTATTGTTGGAAATGTTGAATTATTATCAAGATCTAATTGATTTTTACATAGTTCAAGAAGGAGAATTAGTATCTATTTGAATAGTTGGAGAGCAATTCCATAATACCATGGGAATAAGGGATTGAGGGCCGTGTACCACCAAAAATCGTTTTATTTGCACTTTTCCGTTCGACCTTTTCAAGAAATGTCAAGAAAGCTCAGTAGAAGACAAACTATTCAACATTGAATATTATTATGATACACTTAATAGTTACGGAGATATTTTAAGTCACGAAGCACGTTATCCCAAGTGATGTAATTTCCTTCGTGAAAATTGCTCCTTGAAATGGAGATATCTTATACAATTTTGCAAATATGAAAAACTAAATTTATGATTTTGGAATTTAACAACACGGTTTTAGGTTTCTTCATAAGAGCAAACCCATTGAGCCGACGACGCGACGTTTTGATACCGAGTGTTTTGATAAACCTGCTTGGTTCGTAATTTCTAGCCACCGCCATTTTGGATAGGATGAACCTTTTGAAGTTGGATTTGCGATATTATGTTTTCTTAGAGATCTTTAATTTAGCGAACCACTCGACCTATGCTCTCAGAGTTTTTCTCGACTCCTTGAGGACCACTCCATGTATTGGAACGAATCGTGTTTGCTTCAAAAGTAAATTTTTACGAATATTACTTATTTGCAACGCTTGGTTTCATTTTATGCATTGGTTCGAAAATAAAATGCCGTTTCCCACCCCGGTTTCTCGCTCTTGTTACTTGGATTTTTTCATATTATTAACCAGGAAACCTATCAAGATTTAGTGATTTATTTTCTGGATTCTACATTTCTGGCTTTGTATCATGATAGCTACGTCAATAGGTTTTGATGAGTTTCGAAATCATAATACCATAGAAACCCTGATAACGCAGCTCTTTTGTCACTCCAAAATTAACATAAATGTGTATAAACTAGTAAAGATTCTTAGTCTTTGCTGGTGGGGTGTAAAACTTCGTACAAATTAATTTTCTGGTAGAAGTGTAAGTTTCCAGGTGGGTGATTTTGAGCTATGCAAATTTATTTGCTAAAGGTGGGTATGTTTCCCGGTAGTACACATGAATTAGCCTATCGGGGGCAAGATTCCGGGGGCCCACCGCGCCACCGAGAATGAGCCGCCTCCCGCCGCGCTATAAACGCTGACAACGCTGTTTCGGCGGCAACGGCGATAGTCACTCTAGTCTATAGTCTGGTCTGGTCTGGTCTCAAGTTTGGCTCTAGTGGGGGGAGCCACGTGACGGGAGGTGTGTGCCTACGTCACAGATCAGGCGATGTGTGACGTCAAATGTTCCCTCTCTCTTCAGCGTAGCCTCGATGCGGACAGAAATAATTTCAATGAACAGCCTATAGCAACGGGACCGCCGCGTGTAAGCCGGCGGCAAGGTCGAGCGCATACGATACGCTCTTATCACTGGGTTTGGAGTGTTATCTCAAAAGTCGTAATCTGTGACGTTCTCTGTGTGTACGGCCTACACTGAACAGCTGATGAATGAATGACTCATTCTGTCTCAAAGATGTTTACTTGCCAAGACGTGGTTATAAAAGTGTCAACGAATCAACACAGATGAAAGCTTGCGATTATAATTTGCTGAGCTAGCTTGTAGTACTACAGTACAAGGTGTATAGACTAAAGTAAATATGAATGAAGAGGAGTACCTACCTATCCCAATGAATTTAAACTGACCAAGTAGACATTTGTTTTAACGATTAACAATTTGCTGAGCTGGCTTGTAGTACTACAAGGTGTATAGACTAAAGTAAATATGAATGAAGAGGAGTACCTACCTATTCCAATGAATTGAATCTGATCAAGTAGGCATTTGTTTTTAAGATTACAATTTGCTGAGCTAGCTCGTATTACTACAAGGTGTACGAACTTAAGTAAATATGAATGAAGATGAGTACCTACCTATCTCAATGAATTTAAACTAAACAAGTAGACATCCGTTTTAACGATTACAATTTGCTGAGCTAGCTCGTAGTACTACAGTGTGTGTACGAACTAAAGTAAATATGAATGAAGAGGAGAACAAGCAGACATTCTTTTAAGCGATTATAATTTGCTGAGCTAGCTTGTAGTACTACAGTGTTTATTGTTTGAACGTTGAAGGCAAATGGGAATGAAGTAAAATAGTTTGATGCATTTAAACCAAACTAGTATACATACTTTTTTGCGTTTTATTAATGATGCTACAAAGAAGTAATTGATTGCCATCGACGATTAAGAATTTATGATTGTAAAAGTTAAAACTTCAATCAAAATACAGGAACTTAGTAATATGGAACAATTTTGGAATTGATCTATTAACGATTTTTCTAGGTTCTTTCCACCCTTAAAATGAAGTCAGATCCCGAAACTTCTGTTTTATGAACTGCTATGGAAACGATCCCAGCAATTCCTTCAAACGTTTTTTTAATTGCCTCACTCAAATCAGAACAATGTCTGGGAGATGATAACATTATTTTAGGCTTAATTTATTTATGTTTAGCATTGTAAAGAAACCCGAATTTATTTCAAACGAAAAAGATTTCATTTACAAAAATTAAGCTGCAGTTTGTTTCAACATTTGTATCCTAATATTTTTAAAGATTATATTTGGGGTGTTTTTAAGTTTGGAGTAAGCAACGGTATTACTCGTATTTTTTTTTAAATTATGCACCTCCTCCTTAAAATAAGAACAGTGAAAATACTAATAAGTATTAGTTTACGAATCATAATAATTTTAATATACAGTAGTAACCGGTTTTAGATACTATTCGGAATTTATTAAGGGAATAAAAACAAACAATTATCGAATAACTAGAATTTGGTATATTTATTTTTAGTTATAATAAAACCAGACGGCAGATCTGAACATTGACTCAATTGACCATCAGCTCACTTAGACTAGATTAAGAAATTTAGCTCGTCAACCCAGACTTCATCAGTGAGTTGTCCTCGCCAATTAATGCATCTTTATTAGTGATATCTCTAACGCTCATAATGAATGTCTTTGTCCAGCCTACTACCATAGACAACAAGAATTAAATATAGACTGTCAGCCGTGCTGCACTTACCATAGGTTCTGGTGCACACCACTGGGAGTGCCATCTAACAGCGTACGCGCTACGTAACTACACGACACTCCCAGCGGTGTGCGCCATAACCTACGGTAACCACGGTTACCACAGCACGGCTGATAGTCTATATTTAATTCTTTTTGTCTACACTACTACTGTCCATTCTGTAAGTTTTTTACTAGATTATTTTATTTTATTAATCAAGCAACAACAATGTGACCGTTTATGAACGATTTCTGTTCGTAATATTACTTAGCAAATCTTTAAAATATTTTAGAAAATCTAGCAATGCTACCTGACGTATATATTTGCTTTAGTTTAGGGTTTGAGTATTTTATATTCATTATAGACATCTATTCAGCTATTGTAAAAAGTCGACGAAATGTTTATACAACATATTATTTATTTCTTAAACTTTCACAAAATAACACCTAGATGTAGTGTGAACACATCAGAATTTTAACAAAACCAGGTGTCGCGTCGACTTTATAGTATTGTGCTAGTCATCAATCGAGGGATTTGAATCGCCTATAATGATGTTTATTTCTCTCTAAGACGTGACAAAGAATCTCAACTAAAGCTAACAGTTTGTGGAATTATTTCACAACTCATTATCCCAAGCCTACTTAACGCATTGATACTACAAAGCCTTATGACTTTTCTTTGTTTAAAGTTCATTGTTGGTGATGGTGAGTTAATGTTCAAAGGTTTATTGTGGTCATTTTCCATCACTGTGTATTTTACCATCGTGATGGAAAATGTCCGCAATAAAACTTTGTAAAATCTAATGATTTGTGTTAACTTTTACGTGACTGTATGGCTTCACCTCTTTTATACTAGCAGGTTAAGTATTTTATCAATGCTATTCAAATACAGTAAAATAATGTTCACAATTCTTTCACGTATAAACCGTTACCAGACCACTCAAAATTTAAAACAATGTTTAGTTTTAGGGCCTCAAAAGCGTTGAACTGGCTGAGATAGCGGTATCACCTGCTTCAGTTTTTGTCGCAACGTTTCCGAGTTCCCCAGGTATTTAGGAGTGTCTTGGCAATTTTCGGTTAAATAAATCACAAAAAGTGAACTGTGTGCCTACGTTATCTTCGCCCATCAAACGGAACTGCGCGTTTGGGGTTTTGGCTGCCCTCAACGCCTGAGCGAGTTTTGCCCCCTCGAGCTTTCGTCACAGTTTCGTAAGGATTCGTTTCGTCGTTGTAAAATACGCGGTTGTGACTTTTGGTAGTCGGTGCAATTCTGTGAAATCAACTTGTAAGATAATCTACTGTAAATCTTGGGAAATTTCATTAATAACCACAATAAGGTCCTGTGCGTAAAATGATTCTAAATTGGCCTGCTGTTAAGGTACTGTAGGTTTTAAGTTTTTAATTTTCAAATCAAGCAATATGTAAGGATCCTAGAAAACGCATCAAAAAAAATTATTTGGTGCCTATACGTCATAAGGGTTAACAATAATTACAAATAACTTAGAAATAAAAGATGAACAATTTCTGGACTACATCAAACAATTTAATGTTTGGGCGTTTACATATGTATATATTATAAAACTGTTTCTAATTTCTGTGCTGACACAGAATTAAAAATAATTTAAAGCTTTAAGATTGTATGTAATGTCATACAGTCACATGTTTCTGAAACATTAATAAATTTCATAAAATACGACATACAATACAATCTTACATTCCAATGATAATTACACCTTACATTCTTATCAAAATGACTGTCCCAAATTAAACACGTTTGAATTCAATAAAAAGTAGTCAATCATTTTGCATGCGCAGATAGGACAAGGCGAATCATATTACGCAACCGTATGGTCAAAAAACGAAACAAAAGTGACAGCTTGAGAGGCGAATACCTGTATAAGCCGGATAAAACCCGGTTCACAAGTTTTCAAAGTCCTACCATGAATTTGGAAAAGGCATGCGAAGTTTGTGAAATCCTTTTCGTAATCTTATTAATTTTATGTATAATGTAAATTTTAGAATAAAAATATACAAATCAGTTCAAAATCAATGGTTTTTGTAGGTTTATTTTGAAACCTAGTTCGAATGTTATTTCTCGTTATAGATAGTCACTAAATGTAAATATATATAGGAATCGAAATTATTCATAGAGTTATCAGTTCAGAAGGTTATCATATTTTCACTTGTCTCGAATTCGTTCAGTTTACAGTACTTCGTTAAAAGTTCAATTTCAGTCAAGATTTTGTAGGAAATAGTATAAAAACTTCCCCAATACAAGTCACAAATTTAAATAATTTTCGCTTTGTTGTTTGCTTTTAATTGTTATTTAAGTTATTGACGAGATTATTGCGGTTACAGTTGTATTTTACCTTTTTTAACTTCATCCTGTTTAATCAGGTTGAGATCAAATCAATATCTCAAGACATGTATTCTTGCCTTATTTTTAAATGTCAATATTGATTATTTTATAGTTAGGACTACACTTTTCCATAGTTTATTGCAGTTATTGTTCACACGATTATCTATGCATAGTTATATTCACTTATTGTATTCATATTATTCGTACTTGTTAGAACATATATCAACTGTAATGGGGTTTCCGTCTAAATAAATAAAAATTGCAAATAAAGCTTTTAAATAGCATCCAAGGTATTTTTTAAGGATTAGGCATACTACATCACAACTCATATTTAAAATAAATGTTTCTAAAGGCGTTCCAAGCCAAGGCCAGTGAAATGAAAGTTGAACGAGGAGCAAAATCTACTTATACCTCAAATTATAATTGTCTAGATGAACTTATATATTTCTAGAACTTGCTAGAAATTAGAACTACTTCAGAACTTAGATAGACTTACCATCCTGGTACGGGCCCTCCTGGCAGATCTCCTGAATCACCATAGAACTTCCTGCGTAGAGTTTGTTGAAGTGCGATCTCTGATGGGGCGCCATGCACTTCCTGGTGTACTCATCGATACATCGCAGCCCTGCGTTCAGGTCCCTGCAGAAGAAGTGGTACTTAGTATAGTTGCATTTGCTGACAACTACTTGAAAAATGGTAGCTAGACTAGATACAAATTGAAAATACACAAACCGATCACCATAAAAAACTGGTGTCCGATTTGTATAAAGTCTTACTAGGATTTTACGATTTTTAGTTTGTAAATAGTCACAGTAATGCATTTATCGCATAGAAAACAATTTTGAGATTTTAAACGGCATTTGACCATTAAGTAAAGAATTACGGACATGTGAAACTATGTTTGATAGCATGCTTTTTTATGTCCACCAGTTTTTAATACATTAAATAAACAACCCCTACCACATCTAGACATAATCTAGTAAAAGAAAGTACTGCAGCATAAACATTTAATCCATTTACCAGCTCATGTTTAACGGGGGAGGGAAAACTCAAATTCTCATTGCGGGTTTCTATTCCCGAAATTTAAGAATACATATTCAATAATGTAAATAAAACAAAATCAAAATGAAGATATTTTAAGAGTTTTTAGATGGTAAAAAGAAAATTAACTTATATAGGGTATTCATCGTAGACTTGTGCGGCCAGCAAACGCCAGTGTTTGTTCAGGGCTGCTGTTTCGGCGCTTTCCTCGGTTGAGCGGAGGTGAAGTACCGTGGAATATTTGCATTTGATAACGAACAATACCGTATTGTCAACAAATTGAGTAAATAAACCCGCCACCGCTGGTTAAGTTGTGAACGTCTGCGAAACTACGACGTAATATCACACAACACTCGATAACACACAAAAGGGTTCGGATTCGAATAAATAAAAAATACCTTTATTTATACTGAGTTTCCAGAACTGTTTTAACTAGCCGAATACTATATTCAAACAATTTTCAATCAATTCTTAAAAGTGTTTTTTATGTAACCAATATTCCCACAATTGCATCACCTGTGTTTACCAACTAAGGTGATTCTGTAAGCTAAGAAAAATCGGTCAAGATTTATTTCGTTCTATAACTTGAGACAACGAAAATATACGTAGTTTAACTTTTTAACTCAAATATAAAAAAGATTTGGTGGGATATCGTTGTTAGCTTTTTTTTATCAGATGTTTCTGAGTTGTGATTAGTTTTCTCTACAGTAGTCATACAAAATTATATAAGTTCACTTGAATTGGTTTGCAAAACAGCTGATGATTTCTCAACATTTTAAAGTATCCCTACTACTTTTTTCACTCGGAATAATATCAGAACCAAATAAAATGAAGACGAAGTATTGTTTAATCTACATGAAATGGTGCGCCATATTGATTTGTACATGTAGAATCTCATAAAAAACCGTGTTTTCGTTGAAAATCGAAGTAAACAATCATTTATGAAGATAATAACAGTATGTAAACGGCATTAACAGTATATACATTACGCTTAAAGAATTTTGAAGTTAGCATTTACGTAATCTTGTCACCTCAACAATACAGTGCTCAGTGCTCAGTTATGAAAAATACTAACCTTTATGTTGTGAGAACGTTTGTTGGACACATTTCAATATATAGGCTACAATGAATACAATATTGTGACCGTTGATTTTATTAAGAAGGAATAGACGGTTGAGAAGATTATAATAATAAAATGCCACATCAAAATCCAGAGAAAACTGAATATCTAGTACGAAATTTACTACCTAATAATAACCTAGTAATAACCTTGGGGAAACTATGAACGTCAAACTACGTTATGATTTAGGAATAACAACGTGAATCAGATTGTTTATTTGTCAATTGTCAGACTAAAATATGATGTGCGATTCGTGTGCAAAGTGTATGTTTATTTCTCGATAAAATTGACGCACATAGCCCCATGCATAAATATTTTTCCCTCGTTTAAATAAAGTGCCACTTTCCTCAATATGTTCTATAATAACTATTCTCTCTCCATTGGTAGAGATGTCGGACCCGGGGGCTTGGCAGTGATGTTGGCTCCACTCCGAGACTCAACAGAGCTCTACACGTCCCTGGGTAATTTTAGTAGACACCTGCGCGATGACACTGTTGACAAACATTCGGATCAAGTGCCGATATCAAAACGCCCTTGGCTCCCTCCCCTCGCGGTCGGCCGCAATTGTATCAATCTGGGCGAATTGAGGGGTCAATTATAGTCTACGGACATAAAATTCACAAACGACATTTCCTGAGGAATTGTAGTAAGGAATGTGCTTCTAAATTAGGGTGGATATACGCAACTAGATAAATATCTCGATTATTTATTCGATATCGTAATCACGAGATTTAAATCAAATGTTTAGTTGTCTGCTTGAATGTTAATCAATATAATATCGCATTTCGCGATAAAAGCGATGTCGGTTGAACATTCTATGAACTGCGGTATACCGCATGTAATTTATATTACTAACAAGGCCGTGGACCAAAGATTACTAGCATGATAAATTAACTGATGGAATAATGTGGTGTAATTGTGCAAGAGATAAGCATGAGAAGTGGTCAACCTATGTAAAAACTTGTGCTAAAAACTTTTGATATCTGTGGCTGTCTTGCCAAAACTGGGATGTAAAAACGTTTTAACTCGAGTTGGAAACAAACTTTGTACTGACCAAGCCAATTTTATATCAAATACATATTCATTTAAATTGTATTCAAACAGGTTCATGATAAAAGGGAATTCAAAATAAATTTACACTCAATAAGTTTATATTGTAGTTAATGGGTCATTTAAATTTTAAAATCTGAAAATTCAATGAAAGAATGACAAATTGTATGAGGACGAGCAAGGAAATAAGCAATGTATGGCAACACATAACATGGGGGAAAACGTTCCCAATTTCAGAGAGCAATTTGTATTTATTTTTGGGCCTTGAAACTAAATAGTACAAAGACATCAGAGGTTTTATCTTGAATACTACGGAAATATTAATCTTCCAAGTAGAGGACATCACTGATAAACGTTTCAGTTCGTAAAGTGACGCACGGTTTTTAGTACAGTTTTACTCGGACCAAAAAGGAAAAAACAAATTGTCTATTTTATATGATCAAATAAATTATATTTCTCCATTTGAAAGTTTCACTTACGGACAAATGAGATCCAGATCTTCCTTCTTGGCGGCGAATCCAAACTCCTGGTTATCCGAGAGAACTCGCAAAGATCCTGCGCACTGGATAAGCCTATCCTGGTTGCAAGGATAGGCGGTCGCCATGTTGAGACCTAGAACAGGCCAGTCATCGTCAACCGATTGTAATCTTCATGAAATTTGCATATAAATTCGAGTTATACAAGGTAAGTAGGTACCTAATGTAAAATTTTACATTTCAGGTAATATTTGGAGTTCCAGAAAACGTATGAGATGACTTTTAGATGAATATTAAAAACTACAAACTTTAGAAAAAACTCACGAAAAAAAGTGAAAAAACTTTTGTCCACTAAACGTTCAATGCTGTAAAGGAAATGATGGTATTTAAAAACACAAATAAATCAAATAATAATGTAAGAGTTCATCGGAACAACTATATTTTTCATAAACACACTAGGCTAAAATTTTTGACATAACTTAATTTTTAATAAGAAATCATATAAAAAAAGTTCTCAATTTAATCTCTGTTTCACACTATTTTTTAAATGGCCAAAAATGCCCTTAAATGTTATTTATTTATCGTTTCAACATCTGACGCCAATACAAATGATGATTAAGATTAAAAAAAAAAAAAATTTTAAGGAATAATACAATTTAGAACAGTAATAAGCTACGAGATAACAATAAATACAACAATAAATAGCAACAATAAATACAAGTTGACAAACAGGAAGAAGTTCACAATAATTATCTACTAATTTAAGAAAATTATTAGACAATTACATTTGAGTGCAAATCAGAAACAAAAATTATGGGAGGAAACCCCCAATCAAATAACGCTGGTCTGCCAAATGTCCAAATAGTAATGTAATTTTTACATAAAATTGTGTTTATTGAAATGATCCATTCTTAGTACATGAAACCCAATATGGCTGACCGTTAACACGACACACGTAACGATTGACGGATTCGAAGTAAGCGGATATAAAATTGATGCAGATATAATTAGGGTAGGATTTACCCAAGGTTTGAAACTTCAAAGGGCAGATGTCAAAAGACGGATAAAAATATGAATAGCTCACCAAATTGAAAGCGAATCTATTGACCGATGTTTGTGTTGATAGCTGTGTGAAATAATGACAGGATTCCACATTTTTACAGTTTACTATGGAACCTTGACAAAACATATACATTTTAAATTTCTTTCATTATGTAAATGCTTACTTATAGGTGGTAATAAGAATATGGAAGGTGTTTGTCTTTTGTATTTCAAGCATGCAATTACATTTAAATTAATTTTTACGATTTATGTATGGCAAAGTGGACTATTTTTTCTTTTGATTACATATTACCAATAATATATAATATACGTAGGTGACAATTAAGAAATTGTATATAAAAGATTAAAATTGTGGTTACAAAGAAGAACTAACTTATGATGAATTTGTTTCCCATGTTGCAAATTTCCCTACATATAAAAATAAGGCAGTTTATTTCTTAAGTTCTTACATACAAAGATCACAGCAAATAGTTAAACTACAGCCTACGAACTAGGTCTCATTTAACTTTATAACTACATCATGAAGGATTATTATTGGAAGTCATAAAAACTTGACACAGGCCGACTAAATGACACTTAAAAGTTCAAGATTTGTCAAAACTTTAATAAGAGAACGTACTTTAAGTAATAAGTATATGAAGTATCGCATGCATATAAATTATGCTGTTCTGTTATTAAGAGTTTAAATTTTTCGTATATATGGAATAATTTAAATTCCACCGATTACAAAGCTTTTTGGAAAACGCCACAAGGTTCGCTCAAAAGTTAGGTAACATTTGAAAGAAGAATATTCATTCCAAACAGCAGATATTGCTTCACACACAGTATCTGAAAATATGTTTTATCCTTATTTATGAGCCAATTTTCATTAATTTGGTATTGTTGGAATTGTAATAAAATTCCCTGTGACAATACATCACCAAAATAGTTTGCTTTACTAATGCAGTTTCTATGTCATTTCAGTTTAAAAAATGTAAATGGTTGCTATTTTTTAAATAAAAATAACAAAAAAAGTCATATTTTTCTCAAAGTAGGTATTCGCGTTATTAATCTATGTACCTAATTTCAATTCAGTGCAAAAAGTCTTCAATCTTGTGAAAAAAAACAAGATGCAACTCGAATTCGGACAACTTGGCCAAGTTTTTTTAATTGTAAATACTTGAATGTTTCGTATGTGTTTCGTGTTATGTGTCCTAAATGTGCTGACGACTCCATCCACGGATGAGAAGACCATGTTTTAACGTTCCTACAACCTGAAGATGTGCTCGCTTAAGCAGCACGAAACGGCCGTAGTTATTTTATAACTTAAGGATCAATCGACGCAAGCAGGTTAAGTGTAAGAAAGGGCCATGTGGCCCTAACTTTGCCTGTTGAAATAAAGGATTTTCATTTCATTTCATTTCAGGTAAATTAAACCTTTTATATTTGCATTATCTTGATCCAGAGGCTAACCCATCATACCCCATGAGTTTTGGAAATTGTTAACGTGATATTTTAGTTTGTCTTCTGATCCAGGAATGGTACATTAAAAGGCCGGTAGAGTTCGGGGACACCCTGTATTTTGTTATCAGCTTTGAAGTATTAGTCACTACAAGCACTAGAAGTATTGTAAATATCTAATCACTCATCAGAGGTCGGGAAAGGTTGGCCTGGTTGTTTATAATTAGAGACATTTTGATGGACAGGAGGGTCTGTTTATTTACTTAACTGGCTATGAATAAATTACAACTTGCTTTGACTTTGTCCACGCCCATCCCAAACAATGTGTCCAACTCCTAGTTAACGGCGTGAACAACATTTATCGCGTAAAATAGTTCCAATATGAAGTAGACCCACTAAAATCGGAAGTTGCACCGTCGCCCCCTAGATTAAAAGTTAGTTTCGCACGTTCAAGTCAATTAAAATTGGCTTTGGAACGTCCTGAAAATATATCTAAGAAAGGGCTCTACATTATTTTCTCTGACAAAAGTTTTGAGTTATTGCCTGAAAACGGTTAGTCGTTTTACAAAGTAAGAGTATACTACACATTTAAATCTCACTGGAATTGAAGTGAGGAAAGTAATTCTGTAAGAGGAAATGTAGGATAGGAAAGTTTAGCACCGCACAAGAACGAGAGGACTGATCAACTTCCCAAGCTTATATTTTGTTAGTTGAAATTTAATTATTTCAAATTGACTAGAATTTATATTAAAATATTGATTGCAGATTTCTCTCAGAATAAAACCTCGAGTTTTTTTCTGAGGGTTCTCCGATAGCTGGTTCCAACATTTAAGATATCCTTGTCAAAAAATTACCACCATATTTTTTGGAGGAATTTATATATCAATTTAGGGCGCTTAATACGTGCGCTCTTCCATTCTCGAATTAGTAACGGACAAATATGCGTTATTTTTTTTTTAAATTATAGGTCGTGTAAAAATATATAAAACTGTCCACTTAAATAGCACTTGTTTTATAAAATAAATGTTCACGATTCTTTCCCAAACGATTCCTAGCGTTTAACTAGGATATGGCATACAAAAACATTACTACAACAAATTAGAAGTCAATAAAACAATGGAAGACGTCAACCCACTATTGCGACTGACTTCAATGTTGGGTTTTTCAACTTATCACCTCCAAAAGTGTAGCAATGGACAGAGGTGGATTAAGAGAGCAAAAGTGTAAGGGCGAAACAAACAGAAAAAGGGAACAGAAAAGAATCTTAAGTCGGACTTTCTTTGGACAACTACTTAAAGTTGACGGGAGGTGGTGGGTCCTACATCTCTCTACTTGACACTTATCAAGTTAGGAGGGCTTCCACCCCCCAAACCCCCCTCAACACCATACAGTAGCTGATAAATCATGGGGCGCACATGCTCCCCCCACATCATCATATCAACTCTGGCTGGCTCTGGCCTATTCGTTATCATTATTTTGATAAATACCAACGCTTTTTCTCCGACCGTCCTAGCTTGTATCTTGGATGCTTAGAACGTTTATGCATACTTCGGGGATTTTACAGTGGGAATTAGATGTCAGTCAGCTGTTGCTGTTGAGTCATTTAAGTCAGGGATGTAAATAAAGAATTATGTTATATCATACTTAAGAATATCTCCATCAACATTTTGAAAGACTAGTGAGGACTTCTTTAGTTCATATTAAAAAACATTTTCTTTCAATAAAGCGAAGAACATCGTGATATAATATAAGCCAGTATGTATATTTTATTATTTTATACAAAAAAACTTATGGAATACGACGAATCTTATAATTTGTATTTCATTTTGCTTTAAACCCTCAGGTACTTTTCAAAAGTTAAAGATATTGTTCCGAGGGGTGTTACTACTATTCTCAACCCGACCAAATCAATAATTACCACGGAATAGCAAATTACCTTGGATTATTTGTATGTCAATGATAGTATCTGTAAAATGTAGCTGTAGACCATTCGTTTACAATCTTTGAAAAATATTTTGACATGCAAACAGTAAAATTCGCTTTAAATCGTATAAAAATAAATCCAAGGGAACCTTCCAAGGACATTGGTTACAATGTTTCATTTACTTCCTATCACATTAAAAGATCCAATAGCAATTTACTTTTCCAATTAAAAAGTAAGAAAAAAACAATTGATACAAAGTGAAGGCAGTCGAGTATAGTGTAATTAATAAAACATTCAGTTAGCTGTACAACGTGGACTGACAGGTAGAACATTCAGACTTCGTTTGTAGGCCTAATAAACACTTACATTTTTAGCAGCAGAAAATAAGCATTGGATATAAATATATATTTCATAAAACAAAAGTCATCGTCTGGTTTTATAGAGTCCCGCAAGTAGTGGATTTTAGCCTATGCGTTTCGTTCTTAGATTTTAGTCAAGACATACTTGTAGTGAATTTCCCATATAGGGAATAAGCTATTACAGTAGGTATCGTGGTAAGACCTAGACCCGGGATCGATTTACTTTTTCGTTTTGAGGTCCCTAGAGGCGTTTATATAATATGTGTCCGTTAGAACGATAACTCGAGCAAAGATTATCCGATTTTGATGAAATTTGGTATAAACGTGTAAACCTACATTTATTCGAACGAGTTCGCGAACCAGCATGATCGGACGACGGGAACGGGTGTTTATGGGGGGTTTTATAGGGTAAAAATAGTTTTCCCATTTTGACCCTAAAAACAAAATAGCAAATTCTTTTGAAACCATATTGTAAAACTTAAAAAACTAATAATTTAGTATATTGAAATTTACTATACGCATAGTGGTTACGGAGATAATTCCAAAATATTGTAAATTTGAAATTCCCATGTTATTCTTATAGAGAATAACTAAACTGTTGTAGTTTGCTTGTTTATGAACATATTTTGATAAAATTTGGAAAATGCATTTAATTTCATTCTAAATATTAACATTTTACAAAAAACAAAAAACACTTATTTACCATTCCTGTTGCAGCGAACCTAAGTACTCGTTAAACTAATGCTATTTAAATAGGGAATAAATGTGATATTTTTAAAGAGACATTTTAAAGTAAATCCAATCAGGCAAATTTAAATTCGCTTAGTCTGCAGGTTTGCTGCGGCGGGGGTATTTTAGTTGTGCTAGAGGTTTCAGCCTGTAACTGTATTTACACATCACTTCAGGCTATACCTAGAGGGTTGCGGCATTATCACATGGATGAATTTAATTGGTTATTGGCGGGATTTAAACCCGGGGCCTCTGGGACCGAAGCCCCACGCTCCACTAGACCAGCTCGCTTTCCATATGAACCTTACGTTTACGTAGTTGTTGTATGGGTAATGTTAAGTTTGAAAATTTAAAATAGATAGATTGCACCTATGTATTTCAAGTTCCCTTTAGACCCTACTGTAATTCGATAAGCTGCGCTATTTACTGTATTTTAGTTCTCACTTTTAGTTTAGTCAGTTCTTTACACTTTCACACTGATTATCACATATTTTTTCTAT
Source organism: Macrosteles quadrilineatus (assembly GCF_028750875.1). NCBI lineage: Eukaryota > Metazoa > Arthropoda > Insecta > Hemiptera > Cicadellidae > Macrosteles > Macrosteles quadrilineatus. The sequence continues at coordinate 40,051,706 of NW_026542600.1, read as the reverse complement.
ATCTTTACTTTGAAACATATGCAAAACTCAAAAGCTAACTAACCTAATACATCATATTATTAACTATTTTTACAAGGTTTTTGTTTGCAAAAAGTGCCGAAAAAGTCGAAACACTTCCATCTCCTCGGCTTTAATAGTCGATGTTTTTGTAACCAATCGATAACGATGAGTCCGTACGAAGATGTTTTCAGTAATTAGAGGTAAACAAACTGAGTGCCGAGTTGAAGAGTGAGGGATGAAATCGGCCAATTCAACCGGTTATGTTTCGCCATTCAATATAACGAACCTTCAATATAATACTGGGCCACTTTAAACGAAGGATCCTTGAGATTCATAATTATTTGAACATCCGAGATTTGAACTGACCGTTCAACATCTGAGAAAAAAAATCGTTCTCAGATGATTTTAAATCAATCTGTACGGTTGAGCTGGTAATTATTTCACTATACAATCGTTCCAAATTAATAGTCAAACATTGTTAAATCTTGTTGTTACTTATTTTGTAAAGTCTGTTCAGTATTTTTCATTGTTATTTGTTTATATATTTTCGTTTGCTTCTGGGGTATAGTCCTGTAACAGCAATACTTTAAGCGAGTGAGTGTAGGCTCTTCATATAATATGTATAAACTCTTTATAAACCAACTTATATTCTAACAGATCCTCAATAAATAACTAGCAGTGAGCCTGTTCCATGGACGATCTTAGTAAGTTAAAACACTGTTTAATTCAGTAAACGATGGGAGAAATATATCAAATATCGAAATGCAACACAAAACTAGATTGTTGAACGAACATTGTTTCATTTAAATATAGTTTGACAATGAAGTAAAATTAAAAGATAATGTCACAAATTTAGTGAGTAAGTGAAATAATTTAAACTTAATTTTAGTTGAACTAGTTCTCTCGGAGTAGGCAGCATAATCTGGACTGTCACCGACACACACACACACAGACGAACAGAAATCGAGAACAGAATTGTTTCTGCTTTCTTCGGCTATTAAACTATTGCTACTCTACTCAATACCTATTACTACTACTATCAACACAACATAATTGTTATTTATGTAGATACAGAAAATCGTTTCTATAGAAACAAATTATTATTTTTTGCGAATAAAACTTGTATGGGTTTTGCACTAGTTTAAAAAGGATATAAGTACATCTTTTTCTGTAGTAAAATTGATTGATATAGATACAGAATAGTAAAAACACGCTTAAGCGAAAAAAACCATCAATTTTCATTACCAATTATATTTCTTCTGCACGTGTCTTAAAGTTTTAACTTCAAGAATTTTAAATGTCATGGCGTCTCCAATTTATATAAAGTAAACTATTTAAAGTTTCAGCCCTTAACACGTCCTTGGATAGTCTGTTATAGTTTATAATTTATACGACTATTAGCCTAGAGAAGATGATGTGCCGGGACAGGGAGCGGGTAAGCTGGCTTAGTACGGACCTCAACAATTAAGCAAGGGCTTAAGGGGCTCTGCAAAAATATTTCATTGGGTATGCGACAGTCTTGCATCCTTATTTAGTGCCCCCCCCCCCACCGCATCGCGACGGCTTTTGTAAAGGGCCAGCTTTATAAAAATACTCCATTTTTAAAGCATGTTTTCAAAATAAAATCCGAATAAATAAAATTGTGTGTAATGTGGTAGCGAGAAAAAGTATAACATACTTAATTACGTTGTAGGTTATTAAGGACATTTTTGGTACCGATTGGTAATATTAGTTTCACGTTTAGAGATATGGAATCTGATATCCAGTAAGGAAACTAGAGCATGTAAAGTTAAGTATACAAATCATAATATTTTAGGTTCCATTCCACCTGAAGATTCAATCACACCCCGGAGCCCGAAACGTCGTAAGACTTTTGTTCAGGTATTTAATTATGGAAAAGGTCCGCATTCATTTTTTTACTACAAAAAATCGCCATTACAATTTACAAAACTTTAAACGAAAAGTTCTCTCTATCATCAGACATTTGGCATTCGACATTTTACTGCGAAGTGACATTTTCAACGAAAGTTTAATTAGAAAAATCTTCAAAATCTGCTGCAATATTTGGTTACAGATGAATCCACCATAATGACGTCATCATAAGCATCTTGAAACTCAAAACTAAAATATTTATGCTCAACTATTGAAAGCCAAGACTCCAATGCATTGCAGCCCGTATAGCGAGGCACTACAAAGGTATTAAAGATGCGATTTCCCCATGCAATACCTTTATTCAATTTCGCCCTACTTGTATTTTTCACATGTAGCCCAGAAGAACCAATTCCGAGCTCACTCAGTCCAAATCGAAATGTCGAGGGCGCCCCTTAAGCCGTTGCCTCTTCTACGCCGGATTTGATTCGTTGAATAAAATATCAACTCGAGTAGGCGCATCTCTCATTACGGATTCTATCTTAGACCGGAACGGAGCGGGTTGTTGTTTTACATGGCAGGACGGGGTTAATCCTTGTTGGGACAGACTGTTAACCCCCTCCCCTGTACACCAACAGAGTCACTTTAACTCTTCGCCCTAGCAATTCCTCCCCAATCTGTACGTAAAGATAAGATAATATATGCTTAAATGATATTGTTCTCTGATATCGTTTGCGAGACGTGTACAGCATGAGAGGTCCACGGTCCAAATCCCACTAATCACCAATGGTTCACAGCACAAATTTACGGTAGATCCATTAATCCAAAAATAAACAAAGATAGGTGTCTCCTCCGGCGGGGAAATACTTATATATTTTATTGGAACTCTCATAACTGAAGCTATTTAGTAATCGATCAAATCGTTGTCCCGCTTTGGACTTGAAATCAAACGGTGTTGGTTTAAAACGTACCGTATGATTGAATAAAACATGTTTTATTTATAAATCCGGTTTAAAAGGTTTGAAAATTTAAATCTTTAACAAATATTCACAGCTATGTTTGTTGACATCAATTAATCTTTTACTATTGAACAGCAAAATAACAAGTAATACTGTTGAAAACTGTATGGCGATCCTTAATAGTAATTTGTATCGTCATCGGGTGTTTTATTTTAACTCCCTCATTCATGAAAAACGATTCACTGAGAAAACAATGTTTTGTTAATGGAAGACGATACAATTATTAAGTTTCCAATTGTTTTCGTAACTCAAGGATTTTTAAAAGTTTTGATTAAGTCACCGCAGTTGCTTAGGGCATACTAAGTTTAGAGTTACAGGATGTATTAAAGAAGATATTAAATAAACAATCGGAAATATGTATTAATCCAGTTTGTTGTGATAAATAAAATATTCAAATAAATTGCCTTTTAAATTATTTAATTGTTCTTTTTCTACACTGTCTAACTCTTTTAAACGAATAGATCCTGCAAGTGTAATACTCAATAATCAATATCAATTTTCGTTTACACTACAGATTTGTGGCTGTTATATTCATTCATAATTTTTTTTTTAACACAAGGCGAATTATTTTTAAACGCCTTTATTTAGTACGTTCCAGAATTTTGCAAATTTGCAATAAATACAAGAGAAATTTTCTCAAAAAGCAATTGTGTATAAATTTGTGTGGTTCGTTCTGGTTAATTTTTTTATCTAAATCCAAATATATTTTTATTTTATAATTAGTATTGAAGTTATTTATGATATTTAAAAAAAAAACTATAAATTGTTCCTTTTTCATTTTTTCGATTTGTTACGTCCAATTTTAAATTGTAGGCCTGCATGATAATGTTCTTTAAAAAATTATTTGATATTGGCACTATCATTTTGACTAAAATTAAACTTATTAGATATACAATACAAATTTAAAAACAGATACGACTATTGGATATATTTTCTTGGCTTAATTTTTGTAGCGCTAAGCAATATAAGCCATCAAAGTGCTGTGGCCCGCAATTAAGCCACATCAGGCCGCCTTGGGCTCCCAACGCGTGTGGAATAAAAACAGAGCTGTATCTCCACAGATTGATAATATATTACATGAGTCTCATATTTGAACCTACCGCGCAAAAAATACCACATATCAATGGATATTTTTGAAATTAATTTCGTCTCATACAAATTATTTTAGACGATATTTTAAGTTACATTATCAATTTGATTTAATCCTAGTACAAGAAATACCTAATTGAATAAGTTTGCTCCTGTTGAACTTAAATTTAATGTGTCATATAAACAATTATATATTTACCTAATGCAATAGGTAAGGGTTTATCTGTAACATTCCTTTTTCAGAAGTCCTACTTAACCGATTCTTACCATTAAGGTGTCATCATAAGCTTTATGATCCAGCGAAGGGCCGAACGGTAACGAATAATTTTTTGACTTCCATTAAGGCTTCACTCACCTCGCGTTTCATATATTTCTATAGGTCACTTTTAAAGATACAATGATGCTGATCAACTGTTTAAACTGTTTAAATGTGAATTGTAATTTAACAGCTGATCCTTCAGTTGAATGTTTAACCACAGTCAGCTTGTAAACAAGAGATGAAAAAGTTTATGTAAATGAATCTTAAATAGGCTTTTTTTTAATTGTAACCTGATTATGGTAGGGTCTAAAAAATTTAAAATTTATTTCTTCATAAATCAGTACTTTTATTCCAGTATTAAATGTCTCAAACAAACACATGTCTTAATAAGGTAAAGAGGTCGGGTTCGTCTAACCTCGGTTACATGTTTTGTAGCCTATTTAAATGTGCAATTAGCCCCCCTCGTTTCATTTACAAACAACTTAATCAAATGTTCACTTCTCTTATCTAGTCAAAACAGTACAAATCACAGGAATTCAATTTTCACTATCACCATATCATTTAGGTCAGCAGCGAGATGGGGCGCTGATTTGAGAGGGCGTGTTTCAAACAATATGACGCATATAGATAAGGGGATTAGTCAGATACCTTGTGTAGCATTGTTACTGACTAAGAGCTAAGAGCTGTGTATTTAGTCACAGCTATTCAGTACTACTTGGAAATCTCAATAACCATTGTTAGGCAAAGCAGTAGTATATGAACATAAAAAATTCAAATTTAAATATGAAAATCTTTGAGATTTTTCAATTTGCTTTGTAAAAGAAAAAAAAATCTCCCTTCTTTAAGGTACATTTCGTCTGTAAACGCCCCTTGAAATTACGTTATCAGATTGGTTTTCAAGCACCTATTTACAAGAACTATTTTGGCTCAACGCTAAAATCCCTGATGTTCTCGGCCTCGGTATTTCCATGTCAATGTAATAGCTTCCTCCACGTAGGGGGAAATTCGCTGGAAGTTAAATATCTCTATATTTTACTAATAATTATGAAAGTTTGTTGAACCATCTGCAGTTTTAAAACCAAGCTCAGCTTTAATATTCGTTATATCTTAAAAATAAATCTTTGGGTCACTCCATTTAGACACCCTACGTTCTTGAAATTGATCCCCCAATAGACATAAACCATCCCCTTCCCACCTCAAAAATCTCTTAGTAACACAGTTACAAACACACCCACATATTGCAATACGAGAAAGTGACTGGGGGGGGGGCAATATCTCACAAAGACTTTTGAAAGGAAGTATTGAACCTCAATCAGTCCTATAATGCATGATTAATTTGGTAATGAAAAAATAAGACTGGAATCGATGTTGGCCGGTATAATAGGGTAGCGGCACCCCTAGTTGGTGGGAGGGGGGGGGGGTCGGCATGCCTTCAACGTCCGATATAATTACAGAAACTGTGTTCATTATGACGTAATCAGCGGACATCCTCAACCAAACCCCCCTTCATTAAAACGTCACCACCTGACTTGCGCCCACTTATCCCCCTTCCCAATTTTTACGACCGGTTATCACAACTTTAAGATTCGAAGTGTAAAGAAAGATCTTTAGGATAAATTGGACCGTTTTCTAGCTTCAGCTGGAAAGGGGGTATAAATACTGGCAATATTGGATTTGTGTTTAGATATACTATATATCACTGTAAACCGAATTTATAAGGAAAATTACTAGACCCAGAATATGATTCAGAATACAAATTCTTAACACGTGGATGAAGACTAGAGAGTAATTTTAAATACTGTCACATCCCTCCTGAATGAATTTAACCTAAATGCAATTACTCATAGTAATACAAGTTGTAGTAATCTGTAAATCTTCGATTAATTTGACGAGTTTCATGTCTATGAATGATCGATTTGTTCAAAAATTGACTTCAACTTTTCCACCAAAGGATGAAAGAATCACACAGCTATTAGTTTTTCCAGGACGACACCTAATGAACTATTTCCAAATTAGTTCTTATCATTGAAATTTCCTGTTGATCGACAAAGATTGATGGCGAAGGACGAATGTGATGAAAATGGGTGACTAGCGTCAATGCTATCTGTCCTTTGGAGCCTTTCATATCTACGAAAACACATGGAAAGTTTTCGCTAGCAATAGTCCAAGTGACCCTTTCCTGATTGGACAAACCGATAGGTCTTATCGTCCAATGGAAATCGTAAACTAATTTTGTTTAGGAGATGCAATACTTTTTGGAGGTTTTAGTCTTGCAGCCAAGTGAAAACTAAACTGATGTGGACATTTTCAACCCATCGGGTTTCAGGAACAAATAAAATTATCGAAATTGATTGATTACGAATAGGCACCACTTTAAAGTTTATTTGATAATTTATTAATTAATTGACAAACACACTTATTTTGCAAAGATTAGGTTTAGTAATTTTTAGTGATTTTGAAATAACATCGAAAAGGACAATTCAATAGATAAACATTACTTTTTAAAATACACAAAGTACATGCAGTTGATTGTTCACGAAGTCATCAGAATGACTTGGTTCTGTAAAAATACAGGAAAAATCTTGGTAAAAATTAAAAAAGGAGACAAATACTAGAGGGTGAGTACAAATGTAGGTGGTAGCATTGAAGATGTACGACATACCTATCGCTGGTCCCAAGGGTAGGCTGGGGTCGACCAGCGCAGCTCCCCAAGCTCCACAATCAAAGATCAGGTCGTCAATCAAATACGATCAACAATCAAACCTATTTACGAATTCCTTATTGTTACATAACCGTTGCTGCCGCGTAACAGGGATATATTATGTCTTGTGTCCTTGATAACGACTCTATTCAGTGTTAGTAGGTGAGCCTTGCTGTCTCTAGCTTCATCAACGGCATAAATGAGCACTGTTTGCATAATAAATAACCTCGCCGCAGCAAACCTGCAGACTAAGCGAATTTCCATTTGCCTTATTTGTTTTCAATTAAATCTTTTTCAATAACATTAGGTTTAATGAGTACCTAATTTGCTTGCTACAGGGAGGACAATAAAGTGTGTTTTTCGTAAAATATTAATAGCTTAGTATAAAATAAATAAATTTGCCAAGTTTGATCAAAATATATCCACAAACAAGCAGACTACAGCAGTTTACTTATTCTCCATAAGAATAACGTGCGAATTTGTAAATTTGAAATTTCTCCGTAACCAATAACCGTACAAAAACACTTCAATGTACTGAAATTTTAAGTTTTGAGGGTCAACAATTAGAAAAAACTATCTTTACCTCATAAATCTCCCCCATAAAACTTAGTTCCCGCGGTCCAATCTCGCTGGTTCGCGGTGTTTTTGCGTATGGGGACATCAAAATAAAAAAGTAAATCGGTCCCGAGTACAGGTTTTACCATGAGACCTACGGTAATAGCTTATTCCCTAAATGGGAAATTCGTTGAAAATCGTTGTGTTTAGTAAATTTAGAAAATTGTGAATTTAGTTCATTATGTAAATTCCGGTTTAAAATAAATGACAAACAAAATCAGGTAAAAGGTTTTAATGTTTATATGCGAGAGTCTTAATTATTTATTGAGAAAATAATAACCCCTTCTAGGGCAGCTTAAAAAACAGTTCAGCTATGCTAGTAGATAATTTAATAACGGCATCTATTGTAAATTATTTTTTAACATTTTCCATTACTGATACAAAAACGGGATCTTATGGAAATTATAATAAATTTATCCCAATCAGATTTGTTGTTCGAAAATTTCCTCACTTTTGACAAAGTGTTGACGTCACTGATTGAATAATTAAATGAATTGAACGGCGCAGGTTGTTCCCACGATAGTCAGATCCATTATAGCCGAGGGGAGAGGGGAACAATCCCCGCACTTCCCCACATCTACACTTCCACAGTGGTCCAGTCAAAGACAACATTGTTAGGCCAGTGGAGCTTAGAACATTATTTTGAGATATTTAGCCTACAGATTCTGTGATATAGATTTAAATTAATCACTTCAAAAGAGCTCTTAGATAAGATTCAAATGGCAATAATTCATCTACGCATTACTAGATTAAAATTGGAAATGGATACGTAACTCGCCACTGACTTAAGAAACATAAATACATCAACACTAGCGAAATTCTAATACTGTACTGTATTTTTAAAAAAATCGGTGACTATGTTTCCATCTATAAGAAAATTTAAGTGCGAAAAAATTCAGAAATCCGCTTTTAATCGCAGTAATTTAAAAATATAAGATACGCATCGGATTCATTATTAATGGAGGCAAAAATGTGTCAAGATTTACACTATGAAAACATAAAGTATGAAATAAAATTTACATTTGTTTGGAAATCAGATTCAAACTGTTGTTTTACCTACAACATGCAACGGAGTTTAAAGAGAGTGTATAATTAATACGTGTGTTTAATCAATAGTATATTTCATCACTAGGGCCTAAAGTGAATCTTTTTGACCCGAGGTCAAGTTTTACGATTGAGGGGAAGCCGAGGTCGGAAAATGAGCGAGGGTTAAAAAGACACTTTTTGTCCGTGTGGTGAACTATATTTTTCGTCATATTGCAATCACTATTATAACAAACTAAGCTAAAAAACTAAATAATTTTTATGTAAAGATAACCTCTTAAAACGACTTCCAACTTGTTTTCAATTTAACTAATGAAAATAAGCAGCTGTTTAGTAAGTGATTCAATAATTTCCTCTATTACGATCGTACATTATACGATCGATTAGTCGAGCGATCGTTAACAATAGGCTAAAAACTTCCCTAATGAATCAATCGATAAATAATTTCGATCGATACGATTGTCACAGTCTAAATTTACGTCTGTTTCAACAACTGATTTTTACTCCCTATAAAGTAAAATTGCTTTAGCCCCGCAACGCATGCATTAAAACGGCTGTTTTTTATGCAGTATGACGTAATATACTATTACGTATCTATTCTCCAGTTTGAACTCTTTACATGACTGAATGGAGTATAAAACCAGTGCAAGTGAGTTGCACACTTGACACTGCAATATTCACTGTTATTGGCTATAAACCTGTTGATGTGTCTGGCAAACCGGTTGGATCATAAACAGTTTATTGTCCTCTTAACAGGTAAATATGGTTCATACATTGTAAACAGCTGTGATAAACCAGCTTATCAATCATTCCTAGACGTGTTTATGTCGTATTGTGATAACAATTAGTCATATGATTAACGATTACAAAGTCGTAGTTTTATCTTGCTGATTAGTTGATTTCAACAATGTAAAGAGTTTTACATTGTTGACCTGACAATTAATTATGGGTTTTTATGCATTTGATGTATTTTTGGTGCATTTTAGCGAATTTCCCATATAGGGAATAAGCTATTACCGTAGGTCTCATGGTCAGACACCTGGACCCGGGACCGTTTTACTTTTTTGTTTTGAGGTCCCCAGAGGCCAAAAAAGTAAAGTTTTCACTAAACTGTTTTCTTGAAACTGTCCGATTTATTCCTTATTTAAATAACATTATGTTTTAAAGAATACTAAGTTTTGCTGCTTTAGGGAAGAAAAAAGTGTTTTTGGTGCAATCTATACCTAGTTCAAAATAAATTTGCCAAACTTGATCAAAATATAAACATAAACAAGCAAACTACAACGGTTTACTTTTCTTCTTAAGAATAACATAAGAATTTTTAATGTACAGTTTTTTTTAAAATATTTTCTTCGTAATCTTTTAATTCTACAACAACGTTTCAATGTACAAGATTATTTGTTTTGTAAAACTCTACACAGTTTCTGTAATGCAAATTGGACATTTTTATGTTTGTTAGTGTAAAAAATCAATTTGTTTTACTTCCACGGCCCCATAACACCTTGTTACCATGACCGTATCTTACTGGTTCCCGGACTCATTTAAGTATAACCAACCCTACAATCATGTCAAATTTCGCCAAAATCAGACTAAACTTACTCGAGTATCGTCTTCACTGACACATATATATATATTTAAATTTTACCAAATAGTGTTCTGGCCTCTAGGGACATAAATGAGAAAAGTAAATCGGTCCAGGCCCTCCTATAGGAACTACAGTAATAGCTTATTCTATAAATGGGAATTTCGCTAAATTGAGTGTAATATTGTGAACAACTGTTACAACATGGGCTTAATAGTGACATCATTGTTGGCGCTCGTGTAAATGTTCCAACGCCTTGTAAAAGTAGTTACTGACACATCATCTACAACTTCTAAAAGTTCTTGAGTCACACTGATAACGTTGTGACTTGTATTCCTATTCTGGATAGAAAACATGGAATTGTTCATCAAATGCAATTCAATGACACCTGAACAGGAAATACTGTGTCAATTAGTTCAAACTTCCTTTTCCTTGTAGTTTGGGTATTCTTGGACATATTACGTGAGGAAACCAAATCTTCACAAACCTTATCAACGACTTAAAAATATCACCTTTCGTTATCATTTGGGAAAGTAACCAGTTCAACATCGGATTTGGGAAGTTCGACTGATATGAAAACTAGATAACCAGAAAATAGGAATTTCTAAAGGATATTCTATTAGTAATTCCTGGTAAAAATACGTTATGAATACACTGAACTGTATGGTGAAGAGACTAAATACCCCAAGCGTTGTAGGATGTCACCATTAGAACAATGGTTAACTATAGAAGTAGATCGCGTTGATCGATTTAAATTTTAAATTTTAGGTTCTGAACTTATTATGGAAAGCTACTTCACAGCCCTATCTGCTCATATAGTTTATAACATTTTATTAGTTATGGCTCTATGTTATAATTTAAATACTTATACATTTGAATAGCTTTCCGAAAGTTGGATCTGTTGTTCACACAAATATAATATTCCGGACTAATATATTTGTGAAACCCAACACTAATTATGTAAGCTGCGCTTTCAAACATGTTGTTTCAAAGGTATGCATTCACTTGATCGTTTATATCGCTTGTTCAGAGGCCCCTGAAGGTCCAATTGATTTCAATTTATCTGTTTACATTCCAAGATAAGATTTGCCCGGAGCTTGGAACTGAAGCCTTTGTTATAGTCTTGTGCAGATATGGACTAGATTTTGCCGTCTTAAATCTGCTTATAGATTACGTTTGGATTTCATAAACAGTTAGTTTCATCAGAGTGGTTTGTATGACATCGCATCACAGTCGATCAAAATGTATATCCAAGCAGTTTGGATTTATTTACTAAAAGCGCAAAAAATACGTCAAATAACACTCATAATAATATATTTACACATATTCTGTTTACTCACAAGACGGTAAATACACATAAAAGTTGGTAAGTGGTGATCGATTTCGATTAGACACTCCAATCATCATCAGACCCAATAGGCGTGTGTCACCGCATTCGCCAATTTGGTCCGATGATGATTGGAGTGTCTAATCGAAATCGATCACCACTTTTACCATATTTCATATGTATTTACCGTCTTGTGAGTCAACAGTATAAGTGTAAATTTATTATTATAAGTGTTATTTGACGTATTTTTTGTGCTTTCAGGTAATTTAATAACACGTACGATGCTGTTCAAGAAGTTATTTATTTAGTAGCTACATACTCTATATTCTGTATTATACAAAGATGCTGCTGCCCTTATATAATATTATTGTGATTACCAATCAATCATGTATGAACAATGGGTATCTTAATAGCTGTTCTACTGCTAAATACAAAAAATATCGATTCTAAGTGAATAATAGTTTTGGCGTTAACAATATTGTATGAATAGTTGCAGTAATAAAGAAACACACAAATTTATGATTTTATTACATTGACCATTCCTGAAAAAAATACGTTGACTCGGATATAGACACGATTTTGTCTGATATCTCAATGAAAACCGATTGAACTAAACACAACATTTTGACACCTTATTCGCAATCAAAAGCATACAGTAAAGAAATATACACTTACGATCGATTTTTTGTCCTAGGACGCTAGGCACGAACCTGGGATTGTTTTTAACATTCCTTCAGGCTAGACCTAGGGGTTGCGTCATTATCACTTAGATAAAACACATTGGTGATTTGGAGGAATTTAAACTACGTTCTATGGGATGTCACAGTTACGGTATTAATTTGGTATAACAATAAGTACTTTCGTTTATAATAAAAATACGATTTTAGTAACTTCTTTCACTTAAACCTTCTGTTGAACCGTAATCCAAAGTCGTGTAATCTAAATACTACACAATTCCAAACAGACATCTCGAAAAAATAGACCCATCTCAAATTAAAAATAGATCTGTCATCCAAAACAATTCAAAGAAACTGTTGTAATCCGCGAAGCTCATATAAAGCAACCTCATATGGCGTGCTCGAGTTGAAATTGCACCCATTCAACTTCGCATAGCTAACTTTGCCCTGCGAAATCGAATATTGCTTTAAACTGACCGAGAAAACGTACCGGTGTCGATACATTCGATGATTTAGTTTTCCAAGTTTTCAAGTCAATTTCGTAGAGGACAGAATTTTCGTTTCACACACTTTTACTTACAATCTAAAGTTTTGCGATAAGTATTTTTCTACGCATTTCATAATATTTCTAGAGACATTTTAACTTTCTAACAGAATATTTCACTAGGACAGAGAGAGCCTAACCACAAGGTATGGAGAGTTTATAGATTTTGAATACCGGTAACTATTTTGAGTGCGTTTCCTTATCAATCGAGAGATATTTGTAGACGTTCTCCCTAAGCGGAGCTCTCTCATTCTGAGCAGTTTCGTTTACAGTATTGGATTGGGATCAGAGCCACAGGGCTGTGCTATAGAATTACAAAAATGTAAATATTGAACTAAAAATTTAAACCCAAGTGTAAAAAATATTGTGTTAATCTCTTTATTAAGAAAAGAAGACCCTCTCAAAATTGAAATCCATATGATTTATTGCTTATGTTATCATGATTTAGAAGCAAAGATCTGCGCAGTTAAATTTAGAATGGAGTTACAGCACTTAAACCTTGCAAAATATTCTGTCGAGTAGCCTAATCTCAAGAACCACTCGAAGACTACAACCGGAAAACCAAACTACTACAATTCATGTTGAATGTGATTCCACTCACTCTATCATAAACTAACGTACTTTAAATTATATTGTTGCGAAAGGGAACCTTTATTAATTTTATACGCACGTAAAACTAATTGTAATTTATTAGAAGTAAGTTGAGTAATATCGAGTGAATCTATTATAACAATTGTGCTTCCCAATTAAGAGCGCAACAGTGCAATCAGTTATACGATAAATAGCATAGAATGCCTCAACACAAGTCACATTTCGAGGAGAGTACAAATGTAAATGCAATATACAACATTAATAATTTTAAAAAGAGATGAATTGTGTGGATAAATGTATAGAATTGAGCTTTTGGTTTTAGTCGAGCCGTTTCGCGAATCAGTGGGTTACCGTACCGGTACTTAAGTATGGACGACTTCAAAACTAGAAGCCAACCCAAAACAAACCCTAAAATGGACAATTTGCATGTAGGGAACTGGTATTACAGTAGTAGTAATGTCTATTATAGAGACATTAGAGACAGCGACAGGTTACTGAGGTGTTATATACGCTATACATGTCTGGTTTGTACCTATCTAGCTTGTATAGTGTATGGAAATTGTTTGTACCTATGGAGCTTGTATATACAGGTCTGGTTTGTACCTATCTAGCTTGTATAGTGTATGGAAATGGTTTGTACCTATGAAGCTTGTATATACAGGTCTGGTTTGTAACCTATTTAGCTTGTATAGTGTATGGAAATGGTTTGTACCTATGGAGCTTGTATATACAGGTCTGGTTTGTAACCTATTTAGCTTGTATAGTGTATGGAAATGGTTTGTACCTATCTAGCTTGTATAGTGTATGGAAATGGTTTGTACCTATCTAGCTTGTATAGTGTATGGAAATTGTTTGTACCTATGGAGCTTGTATATACAGGTCTGGTTTGTAACCTATTTAGCTTGTATACTGCATGGAAATTGTTTGTACCTATGGGGCTTGTATATACAGGTCTTGTTTGTACCCATCTAGCTTGTATACTGCATGGGAATTGTTTGTACCTATGGAGCTTGTATATACAGGTCTGGTTTGTACCCATCTAGCTTGTATACTGCATGGGAATTGTTTGTGCCTATGGAGCTTGTATATACAGGTCTGGTTTGTACCCATCTAGCTTGTATACTGCATGGGAATTGTTTGTACCTATGGTGCTTGTATATACAGGTCTGGTTTGTACCTATCTAGCTTGAATACTGCATGGGAATTGTTTGTACCTATGGAGCTTGTATATACAGGTCTGGTTAGTAAAAGGAGCTTGTTTATACAAACCTGTTATTGGAATGCACAGGTACTTCCACTCCATATGCGGAGGTTGTACGGCGGCGAGCCCCCTCCTCTGATTGGTCTAGATCCTGCCCGGAGTGATTGTGCCCGCTGTACATAGTGCCCAGTTTGTTGCCCGGTTTGCGACTGGCCAGAACCGGTCGCCAAGGTCGTAGACGGACTACGTATAAACACCAACAGACGGTAGTCTATGATACACGGATTAGCCCAGGTTTGCAAGGATGAGGTCACAATCGCTTTTCGAATATCCTAGCATAACTATGGCTCGAGATCTATCATAATCGTGTTAAAAATTACTTCTGTATTTCCCGTTTCATATAGTAACTAGGCCTAGTAACATCAAATAAATTGAATGTCTGACAAGAGTAGCTACTTATTGGTTCGTGCCGATTTCCGAGCAGGTGCGCCCACACATTCGTTGCTTTCCGAGAAGTCTGTTGCGGTAATAGTGAATATTCGTCAAAATAGTTCAGGAAACAACAAGCCCTGTTCAGTGTTCACCTATTGACGAGTAGACAGTAGCAGTTGACCACACACGTGCTTGGTGGATCCTGGATGTGCTGACTGCGGACCCCCCTTTAGGAAATACTTTTGTTTTTCAAAATTGGCACTTAGACACTGACAAATGCCTAACAAAGCTTGTAAAATGAAACAAACAACCTGCCAAGCAAAACTAAAGCTACTTCTACCCAAGTTACTTTATAAGCTGTATTGTGGCACACAAGTATATCACATAACAGCAAGGTTTAATGTCAACATTGTAAGCAGCAAGCTTCTAGATTTTAGTTCATTTAAACGCCATAATCCAGCTGTGTTTGTTATGTTTTTACTCGTAGCCAAGTCTAGCTTCAATTAAATACAATTTTTAGTTAAAAAATTATACTCAACACAGAAAAAAAACTACTTAAATACAAACGTAAATCTAAACTATCACACTCAACTTATAATCTTATGACCCCCATACCCCACCCCTTTATTGGGGACAAAATAAAATTTATAGCTAAAAACGAAGAAGAGACAAGATAGGGCAAGGGTAGAATGGGGCGGCGCTTGGAAGATGAAACCGGCGTTGCTTGGAGATTCGATCGCCTCAAACGCGACCATTTGATGTATTTCTCAATGATACAGAAATATTCCTTCCCCAGTGACTGATGGTTTCCTCAAATGCTATAAAACCGAGCAATGCGTCAAACCCTGGGCGAAGCTTGAGGGTGAACAAATACAAAATCCCACGATTAAGATTGCCAGTTTATTCGAGTACTTAACCGATTTACATTTCACAAAGTACGTGTTCGGTGAAGGTCATCCGTATGTTTTTATAGATTTGAATCTTTTATGCTAATAACCTAATAAAGTGGTTAAATAATCTAACAAATCATGCCACATAACGATTACATGTAACACAAGTTTTTAAATTCTGTATTTGTAGATTAGCAGCGATGTGGTAATTATAGTGATGTTTATAATTTGGCTCACCTTGAAAGCGAACGTACGATTAATATGAAAAATTACTTTCGCACTTGTTAGCTGATAAATAGCGTCGCGTATGTAACGTATAAACATAGTTGAAAATACTGTACGTGGATTTCAAACTCCTTTACGATTGCAATCAAAGAATATGCACACAACAGTTTCCATGGATGTTTTGTTGATATGTTTGGTATTTACTGGTACAGTAGAGAAATTAAAATATGTTGATAAATTGGGTTGGTAACTACAACTGTATAAGTATTTAAGTAAGCATACCATTTTATGGTTCGAAGTATTATTTGTATGTTCATTTGAAAAATCTGTCAGGCACCAGTGCACTGGTTAAAAAATTAAAAGTAGGTACTTTCGTTAGAGCAAGTAAAAAAATTGCCGATTCAGAACTCGGGACCATAAAAGGAAAGTCATATTTGATAAAACTAGCATTGGTCCTTTAAATGATATTGCCAGGGCTTTAACAAGATATTTAGGTCTGTATAAGGTTTATTTTTGTAGTTTTTACTTTTCCTAAACATTTAACACGGGCTTTCCACAGTTTTTTCTGCAAAAGATGGCCTTTAACGTTTTTGTCCCTAAATACCTAATGCGTTATTGTTGTAATGTACAAGCGATTTCTAAAGATTATGTTTCTAAAAAGGTTTTAAAAATACTCGGCGCAAATAATGCTTTGTTGTACACAATACTAATATAAAAGACTGATACATCCAATATTTTAAGTAAAAATAATGTGTAGGCTACACTTAGCTGGTTATAATTGTTATTCACACATATAATAGGAACTATGTACTTTATGGTTTACAAATTGCAATAAACACATATTTTCAAGTGAGGAAGGTGTTGGCATATTAGCCGTCGGCCGCTTAAGAGGATCAATCACAAATTTTGAAGCAGAGGTAAAATTAAAGTTTGTATTTAACCAGATTTTTGGAAATGAATTTTTGCTGATAAAACGTTTATAGACACCAATAAAAAAAGTTTGGATTGTATGTAACAATATTTTTTAAACAGCCATTTTATTCATCTTTAACCATCTATGACCGAAAATGTGTAACTTAAATGAAATTTGAAATTCTATATCGATTTATAATACTGTTATGGTAGGTTGTTATACCATGGGTTTATTTCCACTCATCAATACTAATGCATTTTTACACTACAAAATTTATAAATACACAATTTTTTCTAATGTAAATTACAAATTATGTACATTTTATATTCATTTTTCTTATATGCTGAATATTATTTGGAATACTGTTAAATCATAAATGTTTTACAATTTTAAAAATCGTTTTAATTTGGCCATATATATATATAAGCTACTCTTTGGCAAAGTGCGGTTGAAAGAAATAATAATTAATGTTCCCTTTTTACAAAAAAAGGAGATTAATTTGAAAACTATAAAATTATATTAAAACTTAGAGCGGTTCTATAATAATATGCAGAGGTTAAGGCGTTCCCCACCTTACGATAAAAGGATAATCAAGGTTGAGCAAGATTTAATTATTATTTACGAGAAACCGGTAAGCATATTGATAAAACCGCGCCCACAAACCCAAACTTATCAAGATAACAGTGATAAAATTTAAAAAATTCTAACAAGTTTAAGTTTCAAAATAATCGGGGAATTTGTTTTACTGCGAGAACAACTTAAATTGTGTCAAAATATAACAAATACTACTAGATGGTTATAATATCGATGATCATTTTGTTTCATAACAAATATCCAAAGCTGGTACCACACCTAAATAAAATAATAAAATTTCATAACATAACATATATTTGCGTTCGATAGCATTGGTACATTTCCAAACTGTATTTTGTTTTTAAAAAAATAGCCCTATACGAACTAAAATTCTTACAAAAATCACACCTAAAAGCCAAAAGCGGGATTTAGTCGAGTTAAACGATCACATTTCGAAAATCGGGCCATAGCTACAACGCTAGTGAGCTCAGTAATCGAATGGTAATTAATTCGCCCAGAATGATAATGGAGAATAATTAAATGGGTGCCCTATTTGATATGACAGCTGTCAGAGAACATTTGACAAGATGTTTTGGTTTGGCACTCCCGGAGGAATTAATTTATTATAGTAAGAGTTGTTATAATTTAAACTAGAATTTCTAATTAGAATTTGTCAATGATTCTAATGACCTTAGCCGTTTCCTTGCGCAAAAATGAATGTGAACGATTTGATCTTGACCGTGAATTAATGCTTAACAATTCTTCAATTGAATTAATGCTATACGCGTCAAAATGAAATAAAATGTGATACAAGTATGGTAAATGGAGGTGCATAACTATCTTGAGCAGTCCTATAATTTATTCTTACGAAAAGAGTTTGCCAAGTAGAATGCATCTTAGAATTCTTCTTTTAAAACTAAATTTTGAAAACACGATAGTCAAGACACAGGCAAAAGTGAATTTACACCCCCACAAACTATTTGAAATAAAGATACTTTCAGTGACATCGATTGAAGTTTGATTTTTTATTCCATCACTCATAATTAACAACACTATAAGATTTTTCCCCATAACTTATAATTACCAATTTGTGCAAAAATAAAACAAAATATAAATACAAATTTTTGTGAAGTCCAATTATTTCAGTTGATAGATGTTACATGCACAAGTCAGTCAAGAAAATATATCAACATTTCAAATAGGAATCCATAACCTGCAACTTATTTTAAACATATTAAAACTTTTCAAAACTCAACAATAAATCCTGAGTAAGACTTAAACATTTTAAATTACTCAACAAAAATATTTTTAAACAAAGCTGTGGCAGTCTTACCTGTCAAAACCATGAAGGCAGCTGCTAAGATAAGGTTAGCCATGACGCGTGGAGTCGTGTGCAGTAGTGTGGAGAGGTACACCCTTACTGGCAAGACGCGCACGAGATACTGACGCGCGGAGCGGAGCGGCGGAGCGCGGTAAAATGGTGAGGCCGTTTGGCGATACTAGCGCTCAATCGTGCCGTGGCAAAGGGCTGCATTGAACATCACGCCACTATCGGCCACCTGCTTTTCCATTATTGCCTTAGTACGTCACTGTTTGCCCTCCGAGCCTTCTAGAAGCCGGATCTGGAAAAAATGTTTGGGGACTCCGTTCAATGGCAATTTTGAAATAACGAAGAACGAAGCCACTTCAGAATTACCAAATTTAGGGAAGAGTTTAAAGGTCCGAAGACGGCTGGATGATTTAAGGTGGTTCCAGTGGCTAAATGGCAAAATCAGAAACCTATCCTACTTTACATTATTTCCCGTTGAAGAAATCAATGCTGGCTTAGGTTTTCAATTTTTTAAAGGCAGTCTATTGGTCACTGATTAGAATTTTTGTACCGATTCCAAGGGACTTGTTGTTCAATCCTGCAACACATTTCCACTCGTATTTTTCACAATGATTGATTTAGAACATGGCAAAGTAAAGGTCCTCTCTACTAGTAGACCAGATTATTTGTTAGATAATATTATTGTTGTGAAGCGAAACTGAAATATTTGCATAAGTCAGGGTGGTTTAGGCGTTCTCAGATACCCTTTTCCCTTTGCGGTTTACAGGAACTCGGACAAATACGGGACTGTCCGGGAGTCCGGGAGGCGTCTCAGAAAACCAGAAAAACGAGCCAGGATAGGAGCTGGCGACTCAATCTAAAGATTTGGTCGGAAACCTTGGTAAGTTCTATTTACATTAAAGATGATCGTCTTGCTTAGGGTTTTGAGGGTTTTTATTATATATACAAGCATACTTAGATCTTTCTCAAAAAGTTGAAAACGCTGATTGCGTTCAGCATTTTAAATCCTGTTGGTGGCTTACATTGGCATTACACATCTCATCCACTGATAATGACACAGTTTCTGTTGTCTGAATATCAGTACAAGAGTCTATGAAAACGTTGAAGCCTAGTGGAGTAAAGTAAGATCCAAGGGAATTTCTTAAAAGGTAAAAACCTGAAACTTCAATAATCTGTAGTAGTTAGCGTTTCTATAAGTTCGTTGGATCTTGGATGAGATAGACGTTTTTAGAAGCACATATACAACCACAACAGGCGAACAAATACACAGATTAAAATCACTTCACACGTACACACACAAAACAAGGAAGAAATTCTGAAGATTCTTCACGATTGGCCTTCAAGACTGCGGAGAAGAGGAGCAAGAATTGGAGTCATCAAAGGAGTCAGTAGCCACCGAAGTAATCGCAAGTGGACATGTTTTATAAAATTGATTGAAGGGTTTAAAATGCCTGTCTAAGAACTTGATCCTTGTGTTGAATCGTAACAGTTAAGACGGTGAAACACTATCGATCTTTTCCCCGAACCGAGCAGGGAGAAGGGAGGTCGAAGGGAGCATATTCGATAGTGTGTCAGGAGTCCGTACACCGATCCAGACGGCGAACCAGACATCAGGCCGAGCAGGGAGACGAGCCCTCTGGAGGCGGTTTTTTGGCGAAAGATCAAAGAAAAGATCGGTCCGATGTACGGAGTGATGTAAGTGTCACGGTATATTTTTACGCCGTACGCCATCGCGAGCGCCGCACCGAGCGGCCGCCTGCGCTGGCGTTGATAGTTCTAATTAAAAAATGGCAATTTAACTTTTTAATTTTGGTAAAATAAATAAATGTTGGTTCATATTTTGCCGTTATATATTATGGGCATTTATGTTGTAATTTTGTGGTTTGTTTGATCAAGGTTGAAAATGCATTTTACAACTTGAAATATCAATTGTATCAATAATGTTAAACTTGCATTAAGAAATAATTGATTTTTTACTTAAATTCTTTCAAAATGTATATACAAATTAATATTATTAAAGGCAGTTAATAAAATTATAATTCTGTAACATCTTATTTCATGTTTTATTACTGTTTAATTATGACTGCCTTCGCGCTCTCACTCACACACGCTCTCCATCTATCTCCAAACTCCCTTTTGCCGCGCTCAGTAGAACTCGTCTGGTCTTGGTCTTGTTCGGGGAAATGTTCGGATTGAAATTTTGCTGATATTTACCTCCCTTCTCCCTACTCCCTGCTCGGTTTGGGGTCTTGATCGGGGAAAAGATCGATCGTGTGTCCCCGCCTTTACTGCAGAATAGACTAATTATTTATGATCATAGTTTAGTGATTACCGCAACAACGGACGGTCTCATTCACCTCGTAAATGCATGCTGGGTCGATCCTGAATAATGTAAAATATTTTTTTCATAAAAATAAACTATTCGTTAGGTATCTCCGTATGACATAATACTGCTTTCTTCTAAAATGTTTTAGATGTTTAGCGAAGCCTTGAAACTCGTACACTCTTGGTTTTACAATAATTAATGTTCGTTATATTAAATCATAAATGAAATTGATGGTGGTAATTCTCTATGGCAAGGACTCTACGCTCTGCTTAGAATAATACTTGTTATACTTTTTTCATTCTTCTGTTTCACTGTTATAATTGTTCGTTCTTATCTATTCTTTGTTCATTGTTTTCTTTGTTTTTCTTTACTCGTTTCTGCTATTAGTGCCTCATGCTGTTACCGTAGTAATGAATAAATTAAGCATTGTTCGGTGTTTATTTTACTTACTGATATGTTTTTTTTTTTCAATGCTACTATCTGTATACCTGTTGGCACTTTTTATGCATTTAAAGCCATTGCGAGTATACTGTATGTGTATCCTCTTTATAAAAGTTTTAGTACCGTGGTTAGAAAAATAAGTGAACTTAATGTACAGTTACAAAGGGCGGGCATTAATTGCGCCAACTGACCTGAGTAATGTAGTTGGGTATTTCTGAATTGCGCCAACTACTCCAGAGAGCCATCCGATACGTTCCTTGACTGCACCAAGTGGCGGTCCTCTTTGACTGTGTAAGGTTGGACTGTAGTAGGTTAGGTTATTTCAGGTTAGGATGACACGTAAACTAGGACATTCCTTCTGCCGGCAACTCACCCCTGCCTGGCTAGGCCTTTGCGCAGGATTGAAACGTCACGAATAACAAGAAGAACTAAGGAAATTTTTTTGGAACCCTTTGAGGGCTTGGTGCAATTAAGGTAGGTACTATCTGGCGCAATTAATGCACGACGGTTAAAAATCTGATGTGCTTACTACGATTGGGAATTTAGCCAAGCTTTCGGGATTTTCAGCTCAAATTCTAATTTTTATCTGTATCCTGAAACTACTCCATCTTGCGTGAACCTTTTGTAAATAATTGTGATATGACACGTCTTAAATGGCGGCTTCCAAGTGCGACCCAGTAACCTATATTTGCCAGCTTGTTTTGTTTACATTTTGTAAATCTGTGCCACTCTGGTGTTTGTAAACTACCCCCTGATTTCCTTTGGCCCCTAGCCATTGTTAATGACGTCGAGGAGTTTGTTGCTTAATCTGTTACCATTGAAAAATTCCACTCTGTATTTGAATTTTGTTTTACGTTTGGAATTCAACACGAGTTTTACGTGTTGTGAATTCCTATACAAGTTCTGGTGATATAGTTGCGAAACATACATTTATGTTATTCGAAAATTGCACTGGTTGGTAAAACCAGAGGGCAAGGAGTCTAAGTGCTAAAATACAAGCATCGATTAAAGGAGTACACGTGTCTACTTGTGAACTAACCGAAGAGACCCAAGAATTATTAATTCAATGATGATTTTTCTAGGGACATGTTAACAAAAAATATTTGTTTAGTATAAAGATTGTAATTTTTAAAAAAAATTATAATATGAAAAAAACCCCGTTCAATCAATTGTGATGATTCTGGTTTCAAATTAAAGGTAATCAAATTCACTTTAAATTAATGTAGTTTATCATCGTATGTACAAAATTTTAAAAAATTATTATTTTTTTTTATTTGATAGGCCTAAAATTGTTTTGATTGAGCACAAAAATATTTTTTACTTAGACTTGTGATCCAATACCATTCAAAAGACGAGAAAAGTTAGCTTATCATTTTACTAGTAATATACACACAAGTTAATCCCTCTATCTTCAAGGGTCTTGCAATATCCATTTTTGTAAAATAAAAAAAAATTGAAAAATTTAACTTCCGTATGATGGCGATCGAAGTTAGGCAACTTCCCAAACGTAATAAAGTGTGCAGTATTTACAAAAAATCAAATTTCACGATTCAAAAAATGAATTATGTTATTTCTTAGATATATTTTTTCGTTTAGAACTAAACAAAGTATCTTTTAAGACTAAAAACCCAGATTTTTAACGGTACGGGTTGATTCTTAATTGTCTGTTTACGGATAGCGAATCCCCTTAATCAATCAATATAAACCGTAAGCAACTTCATCTTACAACAACACAAATATCCATTTAGAGTAACAGCTGATTCAATGACAGTAATAATTTGTAAACGTGTTTTTGCTTCCACTTTTTCAGCTTGGATGCTAAGAACGGCCCATGTACTACTAGCTAAAACTATTGTTCAATAACAACAATACACACATTGGTGCAATTGATGTAATTGAAACAGTTAGTGTATTGAGTGTATTACCGTTGAATAACCAAACAATTAAAACAGGCTATAGTAAGTAAACATTGAGTTGTAGGTTGCAGGGCTGTAGGCGCTCCTCACGCCACCTCCTGCTTCCTCATATCCAGTCACCATTGACGTCATTCTTAGTCACACAGGCTATATACTATTAGTATGGGTTGTAGGTTGTTCAGTGGGTTAAGGTTGTCCAGCAATACATTCAAGTTTAAAGAATTCAAAACTCTAAATCCATGGCGTATTTAAAATGTCGAATTCTTTATCCACGATTGATGGCAAACATCATGCCCCAAATTGTTAGGGCACTTTCCATAGAGAATAAGCTATTACTCTAATTTCAAGACCTAGATCCGGGACGGATAATTTTGTAGTTTTTCCATAAACATCAATAACTGCTACATAGTTCTGCAAATGGTTATGTTTAAACCTTTTCTCAAATTTTATTGTTGTTGATTTATTGCAACTTAGTCTTTAGCTGCAAAATCACTACTGTATTATTAAGTAATTTTATAGATTATAGTGTTAAATCTCATTGTTTTTATTTTTTTATTGTGCACTAAATAAAATATGTGTAATTTACTTCACCTCGCTCTCTGCAAGATTTATACTGTGTATGCAAAATTGTGGATGCGGTTGGTAAATTGATTTTAAGTGACAGATTTAAAATGCGGACTTTTTAAATTTACAAACTAATGTAATTTAATGGTGAAATATAAATTTTGACACAAGCCAGTTTTTTTAAGATTTCGGAAGTAGAATTGAGTGGATTTTGCTAATCGCATTAGTCTACGACTTTGCAAACGTTCTACAGTAATTGAATCAGTTATCAACTCCATTGCACTGACCAGCTATCAGTGGTATTGGACTGATTTGTTATCTTATGTTAAACAACAAACAAAATAATCGAAACTGCTCAACGAATAGGAAAAGTGCTGCTTTCAAACAGGTTGAGATACTACTAGCCTTTGCTCGATTGCGTAGGTTGCAATTTTCAGGTCCGTTCTCAAATACTCAAATATAAAATTAATATACAGGGTGGAAACGAAGTTGGTGTTAAACATTTTAATGTGTTAAACTACTAAGTGTTACTGACAAAATGGCACCACTTTAAGTTTCCATATCCTCTAAGGTAGGCAGTAACAGACAAAATAAGATTTCATCAAAATATTTATATTTGCTTAGATAAAATTACCATAATTGCACTAAGGATTGCTTTTATTTCCACATCATTGTAATTTTAAAAATCCTCATTAAATTTTCAATAATAATAGTACAAATTCGTTGAGATCAAATATCTGTATAAGTACTTCTTCTGCAATGGAAGTTTGAATTTGTGACTTTTGAGAAAACATCATTAACTTTCACGTAGGCTTTTCTATGCTACTCTGAACTATAGAGAGTGTCAAGTAGTACTAAAAACTTCCTCAATTAATAATCTTTAAAATAATGTATAAAACCTACTGCTTCATTGATTTTTCGTTCTTAAATCTATGAGTTTCTCTTGAAAAACACGGAACGTTAAAATTGCATTTACCACTAACTTCGTTCCACCCTGTATAAAATAAGAATTTGTTTAACACATACGATCAGATAGACGGAAAACTATGCATGGAGACCCATAGTTATATTTCAAAATCTGTTTGTCTATATGCAAGGGATAATCCAAAAAAAGGGGTACAGGTTGTTTAGGGACACTCTGTATGAGATTAACTGAAGGATTTTTGTTTTTTATAGTCGGAAAGGCATTGTTTTTTGCTCTGTGACTCATTTTAAAATTTGAGTTTTTCTAATGTTGTTTTTCTGTTTTACGGTTGTACTGCGTGGGGTGCAAAATATATTCTGTCTTTTAGTTTCTTAAATTTCTTTCGAATAATTTTTGTATATATTTTTTCAATAATAAAAGTATTACAGGGTGATTGGTATAAGTGTGCCAGCTGTTTTATTCGAAATTTATAAGAGATAAAAATGTTAAATTGTAACTGCCACGAATTTGTTATTTAAACAGTTTTGGTCAAGTTGAAAAATATAGTTTTAGCCGCCATTTTTCCAATATGGCCACCAACTTTGATTTTTGTATCATGGACGACCCTACATTTTATGATTGTTTTAGAAGGTAAATGCAAATAAAAACGTTTTTATTCTTTGAATCTTTTCTCTAAAGATACTCAGTTAGGAGTTACAGCGTGTTGAAACTAAGAAAAATGACTTGCGGTGTACATTCTGCGTCATGTAGTAGTCAGAGAAATGTAGGATATGACCTTAAAATTGTTTAAGAAAACGTTTAATGCAACATAAGCTAACTACCCAAAGTTTTTTAAATAAAAAATTCAAGGCAGTTACAATTTAACATTTGTTGATATCTCTTATAACTTTCGAATAAATCAGCTGGCACACTTATATCAATCACCCTTATAAAATAACCAGTTATGTTTTCGTGGCTGTCTCGACATTGCTGCGATGCCAATGGTATTGGTCCGAAATGATATTCAATATCGAGTATCAAAAAATAAGCGGAACGTCACGTGTAAAAATATTCTCTACCTTCATCCATTTCAGCTTAGGCATTGTATTATGTATACTACTGATATTGTATACTGATATAGTAGACCCTCGCCTAACTCGACACCCAACAGCTGACAGAGCGCACTCAAAAATAAGCAATTTTACCAGAACATTTTAGTTTTCCTACAGTTACCTAACAATGTACATGTTCTCTCACTGATTTGAGAAAGCAAAGTGGCCAATTCGCTCATCAGTGAGACAATGTTAACATTGTCGTATGCGTCGTATGCGCGCGAAATACGTTTGGCAGCAGTGGCTGTAAATCAGCTGGTCAGCTGTTTTACTGTTGTATCATTAAATGTCATATTAAAAGTTCACTTCTTTGTAAAAATATGTTTCGTTTCTTTACCAATTTATTTGTTTTATGGTAACTGTAGGAAAAATATAATGTGCAACTCGAGTGCAAAGTGCAATTGCCTCACTCGAGAATCCATTCCTCACTCGCCTACGGCTCGTGTAAGTATTTCTCTCGAGTGAGTCAATTGCTCACGTTGCTCACAAGTTGCACAAATAACTATACGTTTCTTTACCAATTTATTTGTTTTGTGGTAACTGTAGGAAAAATATAATGTTCAACTCGAGTGCAAAGTGCAATTGCCTCACTCGAGATACCATTGTGAGTAAGGATTTCTCTCGAGTGAGGCAATTGCTCACTTTGCTCACTAGCTGCACAAAACTATGTCTACTTAGGCCTACATGAGTATTTTTACATATTGAGTTGCATAATCTTAAAAGAAATATTGAATTTAAATGTCGAATTATAATGCAAATGTATTTGAAAAAATTAGCCTGTTATGAGTTCATTTATTAAAACCTATTAGAAATTTCAATGTTCTGTTTAACGACAACCTCCGGGTCCACAAATAGTCGAGTTAGTGAGGTTTTACAAGCACTTGTTACGTAGGCGATACGACGTTCACTATCAGCAGAGTACAAACAACAACACTGTACGAACTTCAATTGTTGCATCGTAGTTTCACTGATTTCATTAAATAAAGACGTCAGTCCTTGCAGTCATTGGTACTATCAGTCTTGTAATTGATTTATTTTTCCCAGTATGTTTCAAAAGCGAGTTATTATAATTACAATGCGTAGTGTATTGTTTTCTCTACACATTGACGCAATCGATTTTTCGGACTTTCGTCATGACCTTTTTAAACTTTTTCTAAACTAATTCTATAATTTGTTTTGAATGACGCAATAAACTTTTTCCACTATTTTAAGCATTTTAAGTCGTGTTTCATAATTTGGGCTTGTAAATTATATGTTTACTTATAGTTTGAAAAATACACTTATTCAAAACCTCAACACGTTTTCATCATGTCATTGTGTTTGTTATATTTGCAGCAACGTTTACTTAAATTTCTCTATATACTTTATCTATACTGTATCGCAGTTTAATGAATGAACTTATAAAAATGTACTTCCTTGTCTATTTATCAGTATGGATCGGTTGAGGGCAATTTTGATGTGTTTCTGACTGTTTTGTCTAGAGTGCGCGTATATATTTACTAATTTCTCATTACTGTACTATATTTTCATTATTACAGCAAAAAAAAAAAATATTTATAAGTAAATAGTTTTGTTATAACAAAAGAGTGAATAGGCTACGCGTTCAAACATAGCCAGACATTACACATAGAAATATGCTTCATATTTAAGGATGAGAAGTCAACTAGTAATATCCATAGCCAATGGTTTAAGGCTTAATGGATTGAATATGGTATCATGTTTGAAACTTACCATATGGTCTAGAAGTGTCTAGAGCTTTTTCATACGGTAAACACTAATTTGCGGAGCGAGCTGGTCTAGTGGTTAGAGCACGGGACTCCGGTCCCTGGGTTCAAATCCCGCCAAATCACACTTAGATTTTATCTAAGTGATAATGCCGCAACCCCTAGGTCTAGCCTGAAGTAATGTGCAAAACAATTCCAAACTCGTGCTTAACGTCCTCGGACAAAAAAACTTTCCTACCATGTTTTCGTTCCCTAACCCAATTTCCCTGTGTGTTTATTCAAGAAATGTTAACTTCTCAGTCTTATGACGAGTTGCGTAAATCCAAAACTAAATTGTGACGGTAAACGTTAATTAGCTTTGAGAAAATTAGCAACCTAAAAAGGAACTTACATTATTGGTAAGATTGTAAGTATTTCCGCCTTGTACAGTACTTGGTGAGCTATTCTTAAAAAACGTGTAAGAATATAATACAAAGACGTAGGGAACATTCGGGAGTGATTCAGGGTTGTTTTGGATTTGTTATCATTATTCAAACAAGCTATGATTAGTACACTCATATATGATAAGGGGCACTGAACCATTGGAAGGAATTTTATCAAACTTTAATTAACTCACTTTAATCAAACTTAATTAACGGTTGGAATTGCCTTATTTACCTTTCTTTAATTTGTAAACTCTGCATTATCATGTTCTGATTATTTAACATTCCGTTTAGTAATTTATTTGTAAAGTTGGTATTTTTTGTTACTGGTCTTATGTATTCGTTTACACATTTAAGTCACAATTCAACGCTAACTGTACAACGATTTCACCAGGCATTCTTGGGGCCCAGCGCGAGCGGGGCTTTTACTACTAAAAAAAGGCAGTACGGTAAAAAAATACCATTTTACAAACATGTGGATTAAAAATATTAGCGTTAAATACTCCTCCCCCCCCCCAAATCACAATATTGAGTTTCATGAGAGGTTTTACTTTTTCTAATGTACATGTATACAGTAGTCATATAATTAAGGAGACCATATTAATTTACAGTCTTGGTATGGTACAGTATTGTGGGTTGAACGTAATCTACTGTAAACATCTGTCTGCACTGTTGTTTATTTGCTTGAGTTACAATTCAATTTTTTCACTGTTAACGCCATAGTAGTCCATAGTAGTTCACTGTATACGTCATGTGCATCTCACGCGATTACAGCAACATCCGTGATGATTTCCTGCGATTTCGATATCATCCGTGGTGATCTCTCATGATCGCGGCAACAGCTGTGATGATAATCTGTGATCGCGGGCACATATCCGTGATGATTTCTCGTGATTTCAGCAAGAATTGTGATCATCTCCAGCGATTATAGCAACGTGCGTAATGATTTCCCATGATCGCGGCAACATCCGCGATGATTTCCGATGATCGCGGCAACATCCGCGATGATTTTCCATTATCGCGGCAACATACGTCTTTTATGATTATCGGGATTGGTTACTTGACATGACAATGCAAAAAGAGGACAAAAGGTGATTATTTTTTAAATTGTTTTGGGATACTCTAAGCTCGGGGCTCTCCGAGGTACCCCCGTGAGGCCGCACCGTTCTCATTATTGTAAGGCCGGCTCTGGATGTCACGCCACTAAACCTCGCCTTAGTGTCAATTGTGGACCTGATACTGCTAACATACAGGATACAACATTCACAGATCCTGCATACAATTACAAATTAGGTGTACGCTACCACCATGAGAATCTTATCTAGTGTTGGGTCGAATAAAACAGAGTAGAAAAAGAGTGAAAATTTAAAAACGTACGTTTTCAGGAAACACACTTTGCAAATTTTTTTCCCCTTTTTTCAAAACTTTTATTATTTTTTGGATTTCATTAACATTTGAAGTTTCATAAAATGTCCATGGTAACGCAATATCTTTGGTAGTTTTTTTTAAAAGAGCATCTTTAGTGGAAAAACACAAAATCCTGTCACGACCATAACAGACGTTTAAATGAATATTAAAAATAGTTAATATTATTTTTATAACTATGTTTTGCTATAAACTAATTTACTTTTATGACCATTATACATTAAAAAGGTCACTGAGCTTTTAGTATATTTGGTCTTTCTAGAAAAAAATAAAAAACTCAAAAAAATTGAAAAAAGCCAATAATATCTTTTTAAGTTTGTATAACACCGAAAAAACTTACCTGAGACCCGAAAAATCGTTATGTTTGCATAGAGGCGTGCTTCTTTTGTGTATAAAACATTGAAATATGACGATATTTTAATTTTTGAAATTTTTATGACAGAAATCATAAACGTGATGGTCAGGGACAAGCGGTACGGTCGTGAATTTTATAAAAAATCTAAATCTTTCTAAACAATCCTTTAATTATACTATTAGTTATAATAAAAATATGTGTTTCAATTGAACTAAACTGTTCAAATTACAATTATATTAAAGTTATAGTCACGACCAAACACACTATAATCCATAAGGCTGGATAGGTCGTGAAAAAACCCGCGATGGTCGTGAAACTTTGGTCGTGAAATTACGTGTTATTTGGCTCTGTTCTGGCGGTAGCTCTGCACCTCATGTTCGAGGATACAAAGTGGACTTCTAGGTTAATCTAGCAATTGAAATATCTTATAAACAAAAATTAACACCATGTC
This sequence comes from Macrosteles quadrilineatus, assembly GCF_028750875.1. Taxonomy (NCBI): domain Eukaryota; kingdom Metazoa; phylum Arthropoda; class Insecta; order Hemiptera; family Cicadellidae; genus Macrosteles; species Macrosteles quadrilineatus. The sequence goes on along the minus strand of NW_026542600.1, from coordinate 40,021,185 downwards.
TACTTCATCGAATGACTATGTACGGTCATGGACACACCAAAATTACAAAAAACACAACCTTTCCTGTATTAATCTTGTAATTCCTCCTTTCAACTCGAAACGACCGGCACTACAATCCTGACGTACACCCCGAACTAGTCTCTAAAACCAACTGACTCCATCAACGCGAGGCTTGCCACTGTCGTGCTCCAAAGTTGAAAAATTTTCCCAAATGGTCGTGACGCTAAATCGAGGGACAGACTTATTATGTCATGGTAGTCAGTTTGCAATGACAATAAAATGATAATATGCTCCTTTTTTGTAAGTTTAATAACCATTGATGACATAAAAATATGGCTTTATATATTGCTGCATGAATAATTAGTCTAAAAACAGCGTGAAAGTTGGAAAATGTACCCTAGGGACACGTCATGGTCGTGAATTTCGAGACTTTAAAAATACGAAAAAAATACCTAGAACCTATTTAAAACCAAATAAATGTGTGTAACATGTTGCCCCCATCCCAAAAAATATTAAAACACATAATAATAAACTACAAATCCAGTAGCTACGAAGTAAAATGCCAGGGACATGAAAACGTACGTTTTTAAATTTTCACTCAAAACCGCACACAGGATCCACGGCATCGGAACCTCACTGGAGGATCCTTGCTTCACCAGACACCGGGATGATGACACTACGGAGTGAGGAACTGCGCAGAGTCGTCCAGCGTAAATAGCAGGGAAATTAACAAAACAAAGATTGTTTGCTATAGCTGCATAGTGCTGTTAAGGGAATTTGTAAGAGGATTTATTTTCAACAATTTGTATTTTCAAAGAGAGCTGGCTTTTGTCACACAATATCATTTATTTAAAAAATCAATTCAATGTCTTATTTTTTTATGGGCAAAATATCACATTTAACTCGCTGCTCATGGAGAGTAATTGGTTATGCCTTGGTTGATCTGGTTTACCTCTAAGAGGTTAACTGACTCAATAAACCCTGTAGTTACTCACCCAAGTATGTCTTTGGAGCTGATGAGCTGGAACAATACCTGAGTGCAGATGATAGTGGTGGCATTGGAACACCTCACTCAATTAGTCCCTGCAGACACAGCCATTATTGACCTCCCAATGATATACTTTAGAACAACTTGTAAAATGTGCAAGATTAAAAAACAATCTATATCTCAAAAGCATATCTTTGGTGTAGACAGACCAAAAACCAAAGTACTTTTTCAGCCTGTTTTTCTAATATGCAGAAATAACATTATTAGATTTCTAGGTAGTAAAAAATGTCTCTGTCACCCCAAACAATTCAGAAAAAACGTTATTATATCTTTAGTACATGGGCAACAACCTTTAAAAAACATTGAGGCCAAGGGGCCTTAATATGATTAATATAGAGGGTATGGGCTGAGTAATTACATATTTTGTCCAGTTTGATATTTTTAAATGGCAGCTAACTACTAAAAAAACTTGTTAAAACCACTTTTTAAATAACCAATAATGACTTGATTATATTTTTGTAAAAATTATAGATTTGTTACAAATTTGCGGGTAATGATTTGGTCCCAATGGTCTCATGATTTTTGGGGCTCTTCAGTAAACACTGGGAGATTAAGACAGAGGCGGCCCTACATATAGGCGAACAAGGCGGTGCCTGGGGCCCACGCTTTTCAGGGGCCCCGCACAGCCGTATTTCAGGTATTAAGAGAGGCCCGCTATTGAGCTTCGCCTTGGGCTCTGCTATCTCTAGGGCAGCCACTGGATCGAGGCTCTTGGGCCCCACTGAATCAGTGCCCATGGTAAGTACTCATATCTAGAAAATAATGGATAGGCCCCTTAGGTACAAAAAGCTGAATGCAACTACACTCCAAAAATTCCTATACACTCACAGTACCGGTAACTTATTTGTTTACCTTAATTGGTCATTCACACTTATAAAACAAAAAGTTAGTGAAGATGAGTAGGGCAGTGTGATAAGGTAATAATTAAACTAGGAACGTTTGGTAACAAAAGAAAGCTATAGAATAAATATTTCAACACTTTATTCAAAAAAATAGTAGTAGGAAACAATTGGGTATCTCAACAGACATAATATAAAATGTACATAGATAAAAATGTACAAAAATATAATTCAACATGACAGCACAACAGGGCACCGGGAAAGTATAAAACTACGGCCTGGTTAATTTTACAAACTGCAATTTCCAACTTTTGACAAGATATGAATAAAACATATGTTTCCTGTATATTTCACAGTTATACAGTACTTTGAAATTTAACTGAAAGCCTAAAAAGTAGCAGAGACTTCTTGGCAAAATATAAATAAATTTCAAAACTATTTAGGATCTATGGTTTCATCTTTTTTTGTGGAGCCAACCCAGTAGTAGAACAAAGAGTAGTCAAGAAACAATGCGCCCGAAGGTCATTATTAAATCTTAGACAGAGTACCTAACTAACAAACATAAATGTAGCTAAGGAGGGAGGTAAATGGGGCAAAACCCCTAGTAGGCACCAAACTAACACAAAGAGAAAACACGTTTACAATTGAATTGATAATGGACATTAAATGTACGGACAAATTACATTCAACAAGACAACATAGTGAGACTCTTGGAAAACTGAATTTTCTTTCATTTGAGAAATTTAAATCTGTAACATTTAAAAAGGTATATCCATAAAAATATTTTTCAGAAATAAACTGTAAAAGATTCAAGGGCTAATAGATGCTTAAAAATAGATGTAAAATACACATCCTTAATAGTTAAGACTAAGAGAGCTTCGATTTAATTTCTAATAGGAGAAAATATCAGTGTTATGTAGTGACCTTTTTGTGAATCTATTAGCACCTAGACTGTGTTTTCTCATTTAAGATAGCTAATCTCTATTACTTTTCAAAAAGTTCCTAAAATGTTTCAAGCTCTCTGAGTGGTAATTTGTAAACATAAAGAGTAGTCCAAGTTGGACAGAAAAGCCTCAAGGCCAAATTGCAACAGATCTAGATTCCTTAAGGTTTTTGTCATATAAGTTTGAGATCATTCCTCCAAGCTATTGTACTATTAAAGAACACAGATGATAGTTGTTTAGCCCTGCAATCGAAAACATTCATTTTAAGTTAAACAAGAATTTGTCCGTGGTGCATATTTTTATCCTAACATTTTCTTTTCATGAGCATTATCTTCTCAAATGCATCTTGCTTCCAGGTGTGTTGTGTGTTATTCCACTTTAAATACTACAAAAAATCAAAATGTATAAAATGCTTACTCTAAAAATTGACCAAAAGGGGTCAAATACTTTCTCAAGCGAGGCTTGATGAGTCAAATATTTGATCAAAATATGACAGAAGCCTGTCATGGTTACATGGTAAAAACATATAAACAAAATATCAATGGGCTTAATGTTTCTAGCTCCAATTATGAAAAGTATCCAAACAAATCTTTTGACTCACTTTAAATAATAAATTTCAAAAATAAGATGCCTATGTAGTGTAAGCAATAAGCATTGACAAATGTTACAATCAATCAAAAAGCATTTACGATAAAAGTCAAGTTAAGGAATGGGGTTCCATGAAAAGAAAACATCTCCCAAACATGAATTTCACAGTAAACAAGGGGCTTGCAGTAAACTTAAAATAAAAATGTATAAAATACTTATAAAATAACTTAAATAAGCTTAAACAAAGGTAAGGCTTTCTGAAAAATGATTCTACACTAAAATATTAAAACATTCTTAACTAAAGTAACAAAACATCTATACTTTGTTTCCCTTCAGTAGTTCACCTTTCACTAGTCTGAATAAAAAGCCTAGTCTGTCAAAATCAACCCAAAGAGGTCAAAGCAATTCAATTCAAAGTGATTTTCACATCGACCAGATCTTAATGAGACCAGAAACAATTAATTAATGGTAAACATGAAACAAAGTACAATCAAAACAGCCCTTCTGGAGTAATACTCATTAAGTGTTAAATATGTTTTTAAACTAGCCTATGTGATCACAATCAGTCTTTGAACTTGAATATCACAGTAGAAACCTTACCTAAGAGCACATTTGGCATTTTTGTACATAGATAGTATGGCTATACATGGTTCAAATTAAATAAACAGTTATGTCTCCTCTTAAACTGTACAAACTGAATACTGGATTTTCAGATATTTTTACAGGTAAGCAAATAGGTTATGTATTAGCCTAATCTTAGTAAATTGGCCATATTTGTGTGATTCGATAAAACCAAGAAAAAATTACCTATCGACAGAAAAATTAAAATAATGTATTGTTAAGTTTCCTTAAGTGTTTGATCGTGTTAGAATTGATGTCTTGAATCTTTTTCAATCAGAGATTTGTTCAGTAGTTCAGGAACTTTCTTGGTCCAGGGATCTTTGATGTATTGCTTGGCCAAGATTAAGGTTATGAAGAGGCTAACGGTTCCATCTATCTCCTAGAAAACACAGATTGTTCATAACTTATGTTAAATATATCAATATTTAGTGAGAAAACTGATACTTCCACCCGAAAGTTTGAGCCAGCTGCCAAAAAAACTCACCTTAAACGTAAAATTAAATTTTAGAATAATTACAGCCTCTTTCACATAACTGAACATCAAACATGTTCCATTTTGTGGATGTTTACATTTGTATTCTTCTGAATTCTATCATTTTCCTTGTGTTTAAGAAATGTATACAAAACATAAAAATAAATTTTTGACACACACTTAATTCAAAGTGATTCCAATCAAAACACAACAAAAATACATTTAAAATATCTGCATTACAAAAGTATCAACTTTTGTTATACATTTTTTAAGAAATATTACGAGTAATTTTGAATCTAAATTCAAGTTTAGAACTGTTTGTATTGTATTTCACAATTGTTGATGTACGATATGATAAAATATAGCTTATATACACTATATTTACATTTGGCACGAAAAAGTTAAACTTTCCTGATCCTATACAATAAAGAGCTCACATCTTTTTCCAGTAATAAAATTCCATTAATATTTTCCCCACCCCCTCTTTTTAGCTATGTTGGGGTAGCAGATAGACGTGGAAAGTCACAAAATTAGATGGCTATTTGTATATAATCAACATATTTTGAAGAAAAATATCAAATTTATAATATTATATGAAACAAAAAGACATAAAAATACTTAAACTTCATATTTCAAATCAAAATTAAATTTTCTTCATTCATTATGTACACATAGAGTACAGAGTGGCGTCAACAAGTGCTATTATAAACTAGTAAGTACAAGTATATATAATAAAATAATAAATTAAAATTGTAATCACTGTAAGAAATCAAATTAACTGTTACAGAGAACATATGCTCAACAAAATTCATTAAAACTGTACAAAGGTTTAACAATAATAAATGACTTCAATTTCTTGTTTAAGGACCCTAAATCAGTTATAAATTTTATGTTTTCTGGTAATGAGTTATAAAATTTGATGCCTGAATAGTGAATATGTTGGCTTCTTCTCATAAAACGTTAGCTTATGTCTATTAAAACAAAAATTATTCTTATTCCTAGTTTCATATCTGTGGTTAAAACCTAGCATCAGTTTCAAAGTAGGTAAGAAAGATAAAAGTTGGATAGCTGACCTTTTACTTTTTGTCGGCTTTTTTTGGCGGCTTTTTTGGACTTTCTGGGAGTGCTTGGGCAACATCTTGTCTTTCATATTCAGCATAATCTAAAGTGAAGAAAAAAGATGTTAAAACAAAATATGTTTTTCTAAAAAACGTTAGATGTAAATGCAGTCCCAAGACTGGAAAGTAGAGACCTTGCTGCATTTAATAAAATAACTTTCCTGACCAAAATTCTGCTTGTGAAGTAATCAGCAATATATTTTTTCGTAGTATGACGAAAAGTGTAGTCCATGTTCACAGGTTAAAATCAAATTTGTTTCACCACGTCCATTAAACTTGAACCCAAAACGCAGAGTAACTTTTGGTTATAGTGATTAAATATACAATTAAATTTTTTAAACGGACACAGCTGATTCGCCTTTAATGTTATTTAGCCAAGGTTGATGATGATGGACGCAGTAAAGTTAAACTAGATTTGGTTCTTCAAGGACCTTTATCAGTGATATATTAAATGAGATTCAACATATCAATGTACACCATAAAGGTGCTAATATGAGTATTATTAGCCCAAAGAATTGTGGATATTTATAGGCATGCACTGTGGATGCGATACTCCCTGGTGTGGATTAACGTCCGCACGAGTGAGTACTACGACTATCCGCAGTACTATCCTGATAGTTAGACCAATTCGTATATACCAAGGAAAAATGTGGTTCGGATTCCACTATAAACTGTAGGTCCCTTAGTTGCCATTAGCTGTATGGGCCATTAATTAACAGCTGTGTCTAAGGAATGTCGGCCTTAGTCACTAACAAGACTACAAGATCGCGCCACTCATCCTACACTCATCTCCATTCATACTTGGCTTAAAATACCTACTATGTATGGTCGCCGTTTCATTGAACAGTATTAACAGTATTAACCCGTTTACTCTATTTTTGATAACCTAAAAATCAATGACTTGTTTTTTAAACCAAAAAAATACAACTGTTTATGTTTGCAAGATTTATTTTACACATTATCTCTTTGCAAATGGTGCTTCTTCTTGATATTTTTCCTTAACAAGTTTTACGAGTGATAAATTCAACAATCCACGGAAATTAAATGTAGTTTGTAGGAATAAGTCTATGGAAAATATTATTATACCTAGCTCCCTCTGTGTTAAATTTTGGGTTCCTCTTCTCATCAGACCAGCACCTCTGTGAGAGTTACCTGGAAGGCAGATCACACTTCTTAGATCACCAAGTCTTAAAAATGTGACGGTCTAGCATTTATTAGGAATACATTTAGAATACTATGAATACCAGCCCGACAAGTTTTGGATAATTTCAGCCATTGCTACTAATATCGGCAATTGGGCAATGGAAACTTGTTGCAACTCCACTGCCAGCATAATGTTGCAATTTAATAGGGTATTTATCGAGTGTCACAAAGTATTGGATACATCGATTGCTTCATCGCGTTCGATGGTTTGGTCGTGGCACGGTGTGGCCTAATTGTTCTGCTGACAAGAGGTGTCATCATTCCGAGTGAAATGTATGACCCTCAAACTGAGAGACGGGGGCAGTCAGTCGGGTTAAAAGAGTCTGTGAGTCGGGGTTTTGCACTATCTTTCCCTCCGCCGCGGTTGTCCACAGGGTAGACATGTTCCCGTTTCAAATCTTTTTATGTACAGTAGACCCTCTCTAATCCGGCACTTCGCCACTCCGGCACTTCGCCACTCTGGCACTCCAGTAATCCGGCGTCTTTTGGCAGGTGAAGTCTTCCGCGATCGCAGCAAAATTCTAATTATCTCCCACGGCCGAGTAGGCATCATCATCAACTCCCGCGGTCATGGACACGTCATCGTCGTCTTGTGAGATTGCGGCAAAATCATGAACATCTGCCGTGGTCACGATAACTCACGACCTGGTGATAATAAGTTAATGGTGATAACTACGACATTTTAATTGAAAAGCTAGGCAAAATTGGAGTTATAGGAAAAGAGCAACTGTGGTTTTCTTCCTATTTAACTAATAGATATCAGAGAACTAAAATCAGCAAAAATGGTCAACAAGTAAATTCATCTTGGGATAAAGTGCAATGTGGTGTGCCACAGGGGTCAATATTGGGTCCCTCTTTGTTTTTAATCTATGTAAATGATCTGCCAAATATAACAAAGATGAAACTTTTTCAATATGCAGATGACACAATGCTTTTGTGTAGAGGACCCAGTATTGACGTCCTGCAGACTAGCATAGACCAAGAATTCTATGCTCTGGGTAACTGGTTCCGGGCAAATGGTCTGGCCCTTAATGTGGAAAAAACACAAATTATAAACTTTTCAGCTAACTACAGGGAAGATGATTCAAATCACATTATCCTTTCAAATTATCAATTATCTCCACAACAAAATGTAAAATTCCTCGGATAAATTTTGAATAAAAATCTTAACTGGGCATCTCAAATTGAAAATTTAAGTAAAAAACTGGACCCTTGCATTTTCTCAATAAGAATAATCTCACAAGTAACGAATCTAGAAACCCAGCTAATAATATATCATGCATATTTCTCATCATTAATGACATATGGTATCTTGATCTGGGGTAATTCTCCTTATTCAAAAAAGATTTTTAAATTACAAAAAAAAGTAATACGAATTATTGGCAAAGTTCCCCCTAGTAAAAAACTGTTTCAAAGCTTTAAAGTTCTTACTTTTTACGATCACTATATTTTGGAAATAGCATGCTGGGTCCATAGTAACCTCTCCACTTTTATGGAGAACCAAACTCAACATAATTACAATACAAGAAAAAAGAATATTATCAAACCTGTAGCTCATAATTTACAAATATTTGAGTCATCACCACAATACATTGGTCCAAAAATCTTAAATAACTTACCAACAAGTTTAGTTACTCTAGAAAATCCCTATAAGTTTAGACTTTCTTTAAAAGAATGGCTCAAGACTATATCTTTTTTTCATTGGCAGATTATTTTAAGGACTGCTGGAATTAGCTATAAATAAACCTTCCCACTCCTTCAAGCTCAATTTTTTGTCATGTAACAATGTTGTATTTTGGGAAGATTCAGTTGATTTTGTATAAATACAGATGTATTAGTTTTATCTATTAGTTTTAAGTCTTTATTTAACCATTGACAATATGTCCTGTTATTATGATGTACTGACATGTAACTCAATAAATAAATAAATAAAATAACGTCATCGATGTCTTGAGCAATCACAGCAAAGTCATGAACATCTCCCACAGCCGTTTAGACTTTATCATCGCCTCCCACCGTCACGGAAACGTCATCGTCGCCTTACGCAATCGCGGCAAAATCATGAACATTTCCTGTGGCCGTTTAGACATTATCATTGCCTCCCGCGGTCACGGAAACGTTGTCGTTGTCTTGCGCGTTTGTGGCAAAATCATGAACATCTCCCGCAGCCATTTAGACATTATCGTTGTCTTCCGCGATCACGAAAAATTATGAACATCTCTCGCGGCCGTTTAGACGTTATCATCGCCTCCCGCGGTCACGGAAACGTCATCATCGCCTGCCACGGTCACGGAAACGTCATCATCGTCATGCCCGATCGTGAAAATTGCGGTTTCTGTTCCTGCAATCCTCGGAGACGTGTTTTAAGTGCTAAAATACTCTTGTTGCAGTGTATATTGATAACATTCCAGTGATCCGGCAGTATCATGGTCTTTTATCTGCCGGATTACTGAGAGTCTACTGTATTCACAATTGATTGTAACCCATTCAATCCCCCCCCCCATTCAGAACCCAAATCAACTTTGTTAATTTAAAATGATAAACCAAGTGTTAAAATCTTAACTCAGCCTTCGATCATTTAGTTTTTACCCTTCCGTTGCATGGTCATCACAGAAATAAATTACAACTGATTCTTCCATACACAAAGAAATCATAAAAGGAGGTTTTAGTTCAATATCAGCTTGAAATGTTATCATTAGGGAATGAAAATGTGCTTTATCCAATAGAATTCAGTCAGTAAAAGCAAAGATAAAAAAAAACTAAGCACAATTTGTTTGTGCTAGGACTCTAGGCTCTATCCCGTGATGGTTTTTCACATTACTTTAGACCATGCCTAGGGGTTGCGGCATTATCACTTTATGATCCATTAGTGATCTGGTGGGATTTGAGCCTGGGACTTCAGGGAATTCCAATAAACCAGCTCGCTCTTGATCGAGCACATCAATAAATACATCTTCTTACCTAGATTTTGCCCATTCTGGCCGCCTCCCCTCCATTGGCCCTGGAACCCTGCAAAATAAAACACATCATTGGCAAATGTGTAAAATATCTGTTATTTCATTTGTTATTTTGTTAGAGTGTATTACGACTAAAATTCTCTAGTGATCGTACCATGATATATTATATGAATTATCTAGGAATATCCACAAACAACACAGCTAAAGTATATAATTTAATTGCTATTCTATTGTAGGAGATTAGTCAAATATCAGATAGCTTTAAGTGTTGTTGACATGATGATGACCAGGTTATAGAATAGTTCAGATTTTTTCAAAGTAAAATCTTACACTGGGGGTTATTTGGGTCCCTTTCCCTCCATTGGCCATGGGACTTGAACCCTGCACAATATACTGATTATTAATTTGCTTCTAAAAAAATCTAGCAAATTTAGTTATAGCATGTAAAGAAGCTTAATTGGTCTATTTTCATTTTTGGTAGTAGAAACCATGTATCAGTTTTTACTTCCAGCAACTTAAGTTTGTTTGTTAATGAACTGGTAGAACTAACTCGTAGACATTGTAAATAAATACAAAGGAAATTATTATTTATTAGAATATTAAAAAGTCAAATCTTTTAATACAATTTGTTCTTAAAATATTGTTGGACATAAATCTAAGAAAATAAAACTCACTATTTATTAACCTAAATTAATTAAATGATGTTAATTATGTTACAAGACTGATAACTTACTAAAAGCACATTGATGTATGAAAGAAAATTGTCATTGGAATTTTATTTAGCCTATCAACTAAATAAAAATAAGCTGGGGTGGCTGCCCCGTTTGCTTTGCCCTCGAAGCGGCCCTGCTTCGTTTGATAAATAATTAAAGTATTTTATTATTCTCCTATCTGGTTATTCACCTTCTTATATAAAATGCTTTGTGACGCCTACATAGTATATATTACAAAGGTTTGGACAGGTAAATTGTACTTTTATAATATTGGCAAAGTTTAAGTTGCCAGTTTTTAGAAAACCAGAAAGAGTCGGTTTTCAATTCATTTTGTATATAAAATAAATTTGGCACGATTAGAGGAGACGGTACTCAGCTATTGCGGAGGATGTAGAAGATTTTGGCCACCATTGCATGAGACGACAATGATATCTTCACGACCTCCCACAATATAGCCAAGCTTGTGGAAGACATGGTGATAACATTAGTAATTCATTTGGTAGTTAATTTGTAGGAATAAGTCTATGAAATATATTATTGTACCTCGCCCTCTCTGTGTTGTGTGTGTAGGGTTTGTTCCTCCTCTCCTTGGACCACCACCTCTGCGAAAGTTCCCTGGAAGGTAGATGACACTTTTCTTAGATCACCAAGTTAAAAATAACAAAATGAATATTTCAGAAGTCTTCACCTTGAAAAGGGTCATTGGATTTTGTGGAGTTGAATGCCTCCTTTACAATCATCATCATAAAATAAATAAACAAATATATCTTTACTGTCACATAACGTTTAGCATCCAAACAAAGCTCAAGTTTTCTTGAAAATAATAATATTTTGGCTAGTGAACAATTTGCTTTTAGAAAGGGTTTAAGCACGATGAAAGCTTTATATGATTTCATTTGTTTCGTGGGCTTTGGATGGGTCACATAGAACAAAGAGAGTTTTGTGACCTTTTTGGCAATTTGACTGTGTCAACCATGATATCCTTTTGAAAAAGCTAAATATTTATAACTTTTCAAAACATCTGTCTTTTAGTTGACTTCATACTTAACAAACAGTTTTCAAAGAACAATAATTTTTTAAATGATGAAAAATCAATATCAGAATGGGAAAAGATTACAGTTGGTGTTCCTCAAGACTCAATTCTTGGACCTTTACTCTTTATTTTGTATATAAATGACTTAATTAAAAATGTCTCCAACAACCTTATTTTATATGCTGACGATACAACTGCAGTTGTCAAATGTAAAAATGATTCATAATTATCGGAACTGGAACAGTGGTTCAACATTAATGGTCTAAAAACGAATCAAGATAAAACCCAATTGGTAAAGGTTTGTACTGCTCAGGCAAAAGAGTTTATAGACCAAAATTTAGCTGTTCACGATGATGCAAACTTTTTCGGTTTGTTTACGTAGATTTGCACCATGGAGAACATCATGTAAGCCAATTTTTAAAGAATTAGGAGTAATGACTGTTCTGAGTTTAACAATGTTTAAAACCCTTTTGATGATGGAAGGAAATTTTGAAAAATTATTAGGGATGTGCGAATATTTGAAATTTTGAATAGATGAAGAAATACTTCTGTATTCGCGCCCGACTCGATCTTAATGAGTATATTCGAACATTCGAATAGTAAACAAACCTAGAAATAATCTCTAATTCCAACCAAATAAATCATGGTATTGTGTTGTTTTATTTCATCCCAACATTTTATGCTTCTTATTTTTAAGTCACGACGGCAACTTCAGCATATTATTACATCTTCCTTAACTCTAAAGTCTACATGACCATTTTCAAGGAATTTTGTTGTGTCATTATTAAAGTTACTCTGTCCAGCTGCCTAGTTTACAATGCTCTAATACGATAGGCTTACTGCAACGTACTAGCATGGAAACACTAGACTGTCAACAATTCTTATTTGATTAATTAACAATATCCTATATTTGGCAGCAATTTAGTTTGTATTAATTTATCAGACAGATCTATTTGTATAACTTTTAAATACATTCTCTTAGCTTAGTTAATATTAGGATCAACTTTTTGTAACGTGAACTTAAAGTAAAGTAGAATGACGAAGTCGTCTGAAAGTGTTGTCTGAGTAGCAACTAGCAAGCTACGAGGTTAGAACTACACTTCACAGTCTTTGGCATAGATTAAACATACTACTTAACAAGACACAAACTACTGTGAATTAATTTCTATGAAAATAATCAGCAACATTTTTCTATTTTTCAACAGAGAAATATCTTTTTCCTACAGTTACCTAACAATGTACATCTTCTCTCACTGATTTGAGAAAGCAAAGTGGCCAATTCGCTCATCAGTGAGACAATGTTAACATTGTCTCACTCTAATTACTTTGTCTCACTCCAGATTTGCAACGTGGAGGCACGAAACAGTGAGCGCGTAACATGCAGGCAACGTCGTATGCGCGCGAAATACGTTGGCAGCACTGGCTGTAAATCAGCTGGTCAGCTGTTGTACTGTTGTATTTGTCACTTCACATTAAATGTTATATTAAAAGTTCACTTCTGTGTAAAAATAGGTTATGTTTGTTCATGTTTCTTCACAAATGTTTTTGTTTTATGGTAACTGTAGGAAAAGTATAATGTGCAACTCGAGTGCAAAGTGCAATTGCCTCACTCGAGAAACCATTCCTCACTCGCCTACGGCTCGTGAGTAAGGATTTCTCTTGAGTGAGTCAATTGCTCACTTTTCTCACTAGTTGCACAAATAACTATTTTTAACTCTACTTTCTTGTTTTGTTACACAATTTTGTCTGCAATAGGAGCGTTGTATTGCAAACGGGAGGTGTAAGAGGGGAGGGTCTTTGACCTTGAGAATACCCGAGCTCTACTGGAGACAATGATCAATGGTTTGTTTACATCCTACTGCCCTTCCTTCCGAGAAAAGACCATGTAGTTTCAAAAACATTGACTTGCAGTTTAAAAACATGACTGGTTTTTCTGCATTTAATTTTACTTATTTTCCTGGAAAGGTCCCCAGCACCGCGGTCAATCCAATTACGTTAATGGGGGTTGTGTAATATAATTCGTTAACATGAAATAACAGTTTGTTAAGTTCAGACATAAACTTTTTTGCTACAATACTTCGATATTGATATTATTATAGACTATTTCTCCAGTCTTTCATTGTCGTCTGTTAAATGGTTGGTAAATGCTGGCAACTATGACTGTCTTTGTTTGTACTGAATGCATTTATATGTTTTTAAAAGTTTAAATTAGTTCCCATGGTCCGATTATGCTGGATCGCGAACTCGTTCGAATAAACGTAGGTTTACACGTTTGTACCAAATTTCATAAAAATCGGATCATTTTTGCTCGAGTTATCGCACTAACGGACACACATATATATATGTATATATTATATACATATATATATATATGAATTTAAATGGATGGGGTTTTTGGCCTCTAGGGACCTCAAAATGAAAAATTAAATCGGTCCCGGGTCCAGGTCTTACCATGAGTAGGCCTACTACGGTAATAGCTTTAGGGGAAATTCGCTAATAGGTTCAGCCTTTTATCTTAACGGTTTTTTTCTTGACATAATCATGTTCGGGGTCAAAGGTTTTGATAATGTGAGATACTGTAATTGTTGTTAGAAAACCATAAATGTAGGAAATTATTCAGTTTTATAGTAATGTCAATGAAATCAAATGAGAAAAATACTGGAAGCCCTGCACCGTACCCATTTTGTACCAAGAACAAATAGGTAAGGGCAAAAATAGATTTTTTTAAATGTTATATTGGTTAAAATCAGGATTATTAACCTTAGTAGAGTTCCAAAGCTGTGATTGGAAAACTCTTTGGAGTCTATAATAATAACATAAATATTTGCTCGGTAATATTCGATATTTGAAAATATTATGAAGTATTCGATTCGATTCGAACCCAAAAATTACTATTCGCACACCCCTAAAAATTATACCGAAAAGATCAAAAGTCGCACAACATCTGTTACAAAACGGCCACTTGATAGGAAAAATGGAGGATACTGTACCTATTTTAAAGAATTGTAAGAAAGGATGTGTAATGAATGCTTGGGAAGAATTTTATATTTATAAGGAAAAATGTAAAAATAGAAATTAGCTGATTTAGCTGAACAAGTAAATTTCGACTCCAATTGTACTTATAAAAATGTATTGGCCGGTGCTTCCGGTAACCAATAGGATATAAATAGGGACACCATTCAAGATTCTTGTCATTCGCCAATTGGATCTGATAATGATTGGAGTGTCCAATCAAAATCGATCTCCACTTACCATCTTTTTTGTATATTTACCGTCTTGTGAGTAACAGTAACCGTCTAGTTAGTAACAGTATAATCGTAAAAATATTTTTTAAGTGTTATAAGACGTTTCCTAAATTTTTTAACTGATACATTTTGTTTAAACAACTTTTATTTTTATAGTTTTGGTTTATTTTAGTCTTTTATAACTCCTTAGGTATTTGTATTTTGGAGACGTAGGAATTGGCTAACTCAGGAACTCGCTAACTCGGTCGTGTGTCGGAACTGGCTAACTCTGGAACTGGCTAACCGTCTCAGACAGGAATTGGCTAACTCCGGAACCCGCTAACTCGATTATGTCACGCGGCGGAATTCGCTAACTCTGGAAGTCGCTAACCCGGCCGCGCCCACTGCACGGAGCGTTGCCAACCTTGTACGACGAAATAATTGTATTTCAAAATGTCAGTGTCAATAAAGATACAGTAAATGTTATTGTTTTTTGTTATCAATTCCACTTTTAACAGCTACCTAGCCCAAAGTAATTAAAAAACAATTAAAAAAATCATTAATAATTGTTTTTTTTTCATTTTACTGTACAACGGCCAATTAAATGTTTATGATTTCGATCTTAAATATAAATGCCAGTATTATAGGAAAAAATAGAATATGAAAAATTATTGATTATCCAGTAGTACCAATTAAACTTCCATGAAATTAAGCTATAATACACGCAAGTTCTCAAACACGGAAAACAAATTTCATCGTGATGTCGTAATAAACCAAAACCACTTTCATAACTAATTCATAAATTTAAAATTAAAGGTTCGTCGTTGAATCGTCCAACATCCGTGAAAAAATATGACATAGGCTACGTTTCATAACCATTTATAGAATAGCTGTAAATCTAGACCTAATAGTTTAAACCAACGCATTGTATTGTTCGCATTGTATTGCATTGCCTACTAGTAAAAGCTAGTTGCCTAATTATTTCAAACATTTGTTGAATTATTGAGTAATAATGTTACATGTTTTAATAACAGTTTTTAGATGATAAACCTAAGCCCCACTAGTAAATAATAGAAGAATATATAATATTCTTATATTAAAACGTGACAGGCTTATTTTATTTCACGATTCTTAATCGACGACTTGACGGATATTCCTGATTTTAGTGTTAAGTTTCCTTTATATTACTTTTACAATCGAAATATACTAGATCAAGCCATTGCCCGGTTCCTTGTTCCCCTATACTGAGCTACTCAATAGACAATAGCTTTGTTGTTGGATAAGATCGGCTAATTTTAGCTATGGCCACCATTCATCAAAATGATAGCAAACAAGAACGCCTGGGTCCATTTAGAACCATAAAAACTCCAGACTTCTCAAAAGTAATGAAAGACGTAAAATTAATATTAATCAAACAAAATTAAGATGATGACCCGTTCTACACTAATAGCCTACGATAACAGAAATTTACAAATTGTATTTTTGCATAGACTATTTTTTTTAATATAATCCATCAATACATTACCACTTTATAATGTACTGATTAATACTAATTTATATTCAATAGCTCTATTTAATAATATATTTAACACTACTAAAATGTATTTCTGTAATGACGTTTAACGTGTAAATTTTATCGGGAAGTTAATCCTCAAAATTCAAGGTCCTTAAAGTCTACGGCAATTACTGGAGCTTTTTTACAATGTCTAATTGTTGGTTGCCTCGAATAGGATAGACTATTACATTACTGCTTCAATTTTGGTTAATAGATCATATGTTTCCTAACATCATAATGTAACAACATTTAAATTAACTAGGTGTTACCCACGGGCTTCAACCCGTTTGACTTCATAAGTATTAATAAAACTATTGATTGGTTAAGTTAAGCTGAAATAAACAAAACAGATTACAGCATTACAAACAATAACATACAAATAAGAACAGCTGAGGTATTTTTAACATAAGGAAAGTTCCCTTTGGGAAGCAATTATGACCTTAAAGGGCATTTATGAAAAAATGGACAATTTTGCGCAAGGTTTCTCGTCATGACGAACATTTTAAGTATATGGTTTATGGGGGTGTGACTTATAGTTTTCTCAAAAGTTCATGGGTACTTTTGGCTGTATATAGGGTGTCCCACGAAGGGGTTTAAACGTTTGATTTTATATTACCTGACCATTCATGCACCGAACTTTTTTAAACTTTACACAGTTTACAAAGTAGGTTCTAAAAATATTCTGGAAAAATTTCAACTCCATAACCTTAGTAGAAACAAAATGGCGGCATATTGAAAAATGTACCAATTTGCTTTCTATAAAAATTACTTTCATGATTTATTATCTGATTTGTTTACTACGTTGCGGTTCTAACGCTCATTGTTGAAGAACAGCTGTTTGATTGTAAAATGAGTTGTAAATGAACAGGTTCTACGGTACCAGAAATGAATCAAGCAATCTTTCAACAAGATGGTGCACCATCTCATTTCGCAAATCCTGTCAAGCAATTACTAAATGGCAACCTTCATGGCCGTTGGATTGGTCGTGGAAATGATTTTTTTAGATTGGCCACCCCAATCACCTGATTTAACTGTTTGCGACAGCTTTTTATGGGGTTTCTTGAAGGAACAAGTTTATACCCATAGCTTCAATAATGATGAGGAACTAAAACGATCAATAGAAGAGGAACTTCTCCGAATACTGCAGGGTTTTTTTTAAGAGCTTACGAATAAATTGTTACGCACCGTTATCAACTGTGTTGCTGTGTATGGGTTACAGTTTGAATAATTTTGGACATTAAGGTTTTCCATTAGGCTATGTTCTAGTTTTTTTTTTATTTCAGTCATGCCCTAGAAAGTAACAATAAAATTATTTTATAAAACCAAAAATACCTTCTTTAATGTTTTTAAAGCATCGTTTTTCAATATGCCGCCATTTTGTTTCTACTAAGGTTAGGGAGTTGAAATTTTTCCAGAATATTTTTATATCCTACTTCTTAAACTGTGTCAAGTTTAAAAAAGTTTGATGCATGAATGGGCACGTAATATAAAATCAAACGTTTAAACCCCTTCGTGGAACACCCCGTATATATATAGATTTTCTTGGCTAAAGTAAAGACGCAATATTGTAATAGAGTGTTAACGTTTTAGGTTTTCGTTATTCATTAATGTACCTAGGTATATCATGTGCCTGCTATACAAAAATATCGAAACTATTTTATTTGTTTACTAATACTATGATTCGAAATTATTTTGGTAATAAATACAGAAATATTACGAAGAACCAAACTATTGTTAACACTCGCACGACAGATATAATATAGGCCTTTAAAGAAACAAATATTATAACCTATCAAGGACAAAATTTTCATAACCTGTAAAAGATCCAAATTAAATGTACAGTACTATCTTTTTGCATCCCAATAAACTACTATTTAAGTAAGAAGACAATAGATAAAACATACTCCCTTATATTAGTACATTTCTCATCCTTATAGATCAGCTGAAGACAATTTTATTGTTAGTTCTGTCCGGTGCAATGTCTGTAAAGGTCGTGTTTTATTTACAATTTGTTTCTTGTTTTCAGTCATTTAAAACCTCGTTTAACTAAATAAAACGTTCTAATCATAACTAATAACACGTCCCCTAGTTATATAACCAAACAGTAGAGAACAAATCATGAAATCAACTAAAAAATAATAGAATAGAAACACAATTTCGACGACACTAGCGATCAGTGTCACCGGACATGAACTAGACGCGAAAAACGAGCTTCAAAATGTACAATGGGATGTAATGTTTACTTGTGTTGGTTAGTCTATGGTAAGACTATAATGCATTTTCCACCCTAATAATATTCATAAGAATTATATTAAACATACTTTCGAATATATATTTATTTTATCGACTACATAGCTCTTACTCCTAATTACATAGGACTTATGTATTCGTAGGATACGATATTATGGTACCGATACGATCGTAGGTACTACACTTTCGGCAACACTGGCCAACAATCTTCGTGCTTGGCTCCCATTGGACGTCGCGAGAGGCTTCTGATTGGGAGTTAGCGAGTTCCGCCGAGGGACCGAGTTAGCGACTTCCGTACGAGGACGGAATTCGCTAACCCGGCTCTAGAGCGGGTTAGCGGGTTCCGGAGTTAGCCAATTCCGAAACCGAACAAGTTAGCGAGTTCCTCTCATCGACCAAATTTGAAGATAGGGCGTTTTACATTGGGTTAGCGAGTTCCAGAGTTAGCCAATTCCGCGGACCCGTATTTTGCCAATGTCACCTGTTTTATAGCATTGCTATATTATATAAACGTTAGATGACAATAAAGTATTTATTTATTTATTTATTTACTGGTCTAAAGCCTGACAACAGAAGCTATCAAGAAAGTTATGCGAGTAAAAAAATAAATTAGTCTTACCTCGAAGGAAGTCCAAAGCAGAAATTTTGACTTCCTGGTCTTGGCGTATGGTCCCTGTAAAATAAATCACGTATGTACTTTACCACATTACCTTATCACATTTTTAAAATGCACATATGAAAGTAATCTTATGAACAACTTTTATGTCCAACTTAATTTTTCAGTCAGTATAGTGCATCTGAGGCTGAACCTTACATGCCTCGACAATTTTTAAAATGCAAAAGAAGTGTTAAAGAATTTCATCATGAAACAAAAACAATCATCACTTCACTTTTCATATACACAATTCTGGTATACTAAAAGATTAATCAGCAATTAATTAAACATAAATTTATTCATCAATATCCAAAACATTTGAAAACAGATTCGCAGTATCCAAGACATTGACTATGCTTTTACCGAAGATTACTCTACTACATGGGTCTGGGGCTTTACAACAGTCTACCTACTTTTCTTGAGAGGGATCAATAATATTGCAGCGATTAAGAAATAATTCTAAATTTTGTTATTGAAAAACAAATAGTTTAGATTTTTTAAAGTCACACCTTACCTTCGGATTGAGGGTTGTTTGAAGTACCTCTCTCCTGAGGGGGGTTGGACCCTACAAAATAAATTATAATATAAAACACCTATGATTTCAACATTTTGTCTACAAAATAATATTTATTTGATTCCTTATATTAGACTATTATTTTTTGTTGCTATTTTTTCAAAAAGGCAGTTTTTTTGTACCGGTAAGGGCCATTTTTGCGTATAAATCTTTAGTTCGCTTGTACACCGTAACAAGGTTCCTCGCCACTTACTGGCATCATTTATGAACAGAATGACACCATTTGCAGCTCTGTAGCTGACATGTATGCTTTGCTGTGAGTTTTGAAATCATTTAAACTATCAAATCTACCGCCAAGTGCTATATCAATGTCAGTATAACCTTCAACATGACTAAACAATATTGCACAATAAACGAATTGGCTCTAAATGAAAAGAAAACTGTTCAGCTGAACTACTCTACTAAAAATAAAGACACAAACGTATTGATCCCTGGGACAGAAGCACGAAATAGTACCAAATATCTCGGCATTATCATGGATTCAAACTGACATGGAAACAGCACATTGACCAACTCTGCAAGAAGCTACGCTCTGGCATTTATGTCATCAGGCGAGTGAAGCAGGTTGGTGGTCTGGACACCGCAAAAACAGCCTACCATGCCCTGGTCGAGTGACACCTCAGGTATGGGCTGATTGTCTGGGGAAGTACATCTAACAACTATCTAAAAAGAGTCCTTATCCACCAAAAAAGAGCTATAAGATGTCTAGCAGACCTTCAATATCAAGGAAGCAGTTGTGATGCATTTAAGGAACTAAAAATCCTCACACTGACATCACTTTACATCCGTGAGGCAATTCTCCATGCCATCTCCACAAATCAAACAAGAATCAGGGACATTCACCATCACAATACACGGAACGCCTTAAGCTTTGCAATACCACCTCACCATCTAAGTCTCTTTGAAAGGAAGCCATCCTACAAAGGGGCCCTGTATTTCAACAACCTACCAGAACAACTTAGAAATGAACAAACTCACCGTTTCAAGAACCAATTAAGAACATTGCTGCAAGAAAGACCATTCTACTCAGAAAAAGAATTCCTTGACAACCAGCTTTAACAACATAATATGTTGTTCTAATATTATTAAATCAACAAATTTTAGTTATTATTCTGACACATGTACTGTTCTCAACGAGCATGTCAATAAAGATTATTGTCTATTGTCTATTGTCTACATAAGGTCAGTAATGTGTTTTTCTATTACAACTACAGTAGAAACTCGCTAGTCCGACCTCGGATGTTCCGACTCTTTGCTAATCCGATCTCGGATGGTCCGACTCTTCGCTTGGTCCGACCATGCCGCCTATACAAAAGGTATCCGCTAACGTAACCACATTGTCCAAGAAAAATACCTAGAAAATTTTATAAAATGTGTTTCTTTATTCTAATGGATTGAAATTTGTTGTATAACTATTTCTGTCCATTACTGGATTTGAGTCAATTTTCTTTATTGATATTGATGACAATGTTTTCTGATGGTGTAAGCTATTGCTAGGAAACACAAAATCTTAGGGTTGGACGGGTCCTGAAAATTCGGGAAATTTTCAGGAAGAAAATATTCCCGATTTTCGGGACGGGATTACATTTTATTCGGGAATTTTTCGGGACGGGATTTGGTCCAATGCCGCTTCGCGAGTGACGATGATGCCGCTACCACGAGAGATGTCCACGATAGTTCTGCGAATGCAGGAAGCGAAGTCATACCGACGATCGCGCCGTGACTGCGGAGTCATACCGACGTTCGCGCCGTGACCGCGGATTCATACCGACGATCATGCCGTGACCGCGAGTCATACAGACAATCACCCTGTGACCGCGGAGTCATACTGACGATCGCGCCGTGACCGCGGAGTCATGTCGACGATCGCGGACTCATACCGACGATCACGCAATGACCGTGAGTCATTTCGACGATAGCAACGTGACCGCGAGTCATTTCGACGATAGCAACGTGTGCGCGAGTCATTTCGACCATTTTTTTTGTTTTTATAGATCAGTGCCACAAACGGTAAAAATTAATTTTCTTTTTTGGTAACTGCAATACTCAAGACTTTCTTTTTATTCACAGGAAAAAATCCCGTCCCGTCCCGTCCCGAAAATTGAGAAGGAAATAAAAATCCCGTCTCGTCCCGTCCCAAACTAAAAATTCAATCTCGTCCATCCCTACAAAATCTCATTAAAACTATGTGGATACACTATAACCAAAGTTTGAATGCGAGTTAAATCTTACAGTCATTTCCTAGATAAAAAGTGATCTTTCACTAGAACTTATGTTTTAACGACCCTGATATCGTTATTTTTCACTACAGGGTTTACAGCTTCGATGCGAAAATCTTGAACGGGGGTTGTTTGGTGAAAAGGAGGAGGTTTAATACAATTTTAAAATTGTTATATAATATGCGGTCATTCACTGGTGCGATGATTTATGATGTTAAAAAAATTGTATTTTTTGACACTTTTTTTAACACAATACATCATTTTTTTAGTTGTATCATCTTCAGTACAGGGAAATATGGGCAATACATTTCAACGATGTCTTACAATGTAGCTTAGTAGTATATTTTCCCATGTCGTTTACAAGTAGAAAGTCAACCTTAAACGGTAATTCACTGGTGCACTCACCCTATTCCATATAAAAATGGAAACAAAAAAATGGGTTGGATTTCTTTTCATCCCCTAGGGGAGGAGGGGGGTGATTTTGCATGTTTGCAAGGGTTCACTAGATTGCATACAGATTAAAATCTATAAATGGAAGTTAAGTAATTTTTGTTTCAAAATGTTTCTTGCAGTATTCTCTATGATCTGTAGTATGGGTTTACTTTTATATTAAAATTTAATGGTCCCACAAATTTTTAAATGTTATAATTTGTCTTTACATTAAAATTTTAGAAAAATTTAATATTTAAAATATGTTCTATTTATTTAATCTTCATAACCATACTACAGATCATAGAGCTTTACAAGCTGAACAAAAAAAACCTCACTCTAACTTATCTAGAAGCTGAGATTTATTATTTCTAATATAAAAAACATAAACCTTATGGAACCGACTAAAAACCAAAACAATGTCATTTAGGCCTACTAACTTTTAGATGGAAAACAACCATGAACTGTAAATTTTAAACTTATATTCCTTTTTTTCAAAATTAAAATAAAAACTAAAAAATTTAAAAATATAATTTTTTATACAAATCAGGTTTTAGGCCGTTTTAGCATGAACTCCTCCTTAAACAATTTTCAAAACAAACAGCCAATCCCCATGTCTAAGCCAAGCCATGTGTGTGTTTTTTACCCCATGTCAGCTACAGAGTTGCAAATGGTGTAATTCTGTTCACAAATGCTGCCAGTAAGTGGCGAGGAGTGTCTTTGCGATGTACAAGCGAACTACGGATTTATAAGCAAAAACAGCCCTTATTTAAAAACCGCCCTCATATTAATTTTATTGAGTAACTCTACATTCCCTCTGACCCAGTATCTGACAGCTCTACTATCCAAATTCAAAGACAACTTTGTTCACTTCTGTGACTTTTTCTGAGACTTGCAGGATTTCTGTTACCGGTAGACACCATGAATTGTTAGTTCATTGGGAAAATATGAAGTAATGATCAGATGATTATCATCTTTTACTTATGAGGCAATGCTCTAGAGCCTCACAACAGCAGTTATTCACAAAGTTATGCAAGTGAAAAAAATCAATTAGTCTTACCTTGGATGTATTTTGAATAGCCTTTGGGGTATTTTATTGGAAGGTCTTGGTGGGTGGTCCCTGCAAAATAAATCACCTTATCACATTTAAAAAATGCACATATGCCTCAACTATTTTCAAGATTCAAAATAAGTGTTCAAGAAGTTAATCATTTAAATATAAAAATTCATCACTTCACTTTACAAGTACAAGGTTCTGGTATACTTAAAGAGTAATTAGTAACTATAATTTTTTTTTTTTTCAACATTAGGTTTAACGAGTACCTAGGTTTACTGCTACATGGAAGATAATAAAGTGTGTTTTTTTATAAAATATAATTAAAACTTAGTATGAAATAAATAAATTTGAATAAAGTAATACAATTTTAACAAAACATACCTATATACATTTAATCTACACCAGTTTACTTATTCTCCATAAGAATAACATACGGTATGAATATTTTATTTAATTTTTTTTTTATTTTCCCTGTAACCAACAACCATACATTCATATATTAAGTTATTTGATTTTTATGCTCTACAAAATGATTTGGAGAGAAATTGGGAAATTTTATTTTGAAAGTCAACAACCAGAAAAACCCAATTTTTATCACATAAGACAAAATTTTGAGTTGTTAATAGCGTTTTTGATTTAATAGGTGGGTGTCCATACTTTTACCCAACCCTGTATATGGATTTGAACAGATGTCATTTTTGGCCTCTGGAGACACCAAAACAAAAGAGTAAATTGGTCTTACCATAAAACCTAAGGTAATAGCTTATTCCCTATATGGGAAATTAGCAAAAATAAATTTATTCATCAATATCCAACACTTTGAAAACAGATTTGAAGTATCAAAGACATTGACTATGCTTTTATGAAAGATCACTCTGTAGTTTATTTCATATAGTACACCTCGTGAGAATTCACGTAACTGGCACGCGGAAGGGCTGTCGCGTGTGTGCAGAAGATTGTTACCGGCAAGCGGAAGGGCTGTCGCGTGTGAACAATTAATTGTGCGACCAACAGTGGAAGGACTGTCGTGATCGCATCTTCAAGGAACTGTGTGTGAACTGTGCAGTGAGAGTGAAAAAGTGCAAACTGGACATTAATAGGACAGTAACGGGAGGTAAGAGTTTGCAGTGTAACGAGACATTCGGTGAGTCGTAAATTAATTTACATGTCAGGAGTTTCACCAGTTTGTATGGATAGACTATTTAACGAGTATAAAATGGCAGGTCTTATAAGGTCTATGAATGCGTTTGATGCAGCTGAAGAAACGTGGTCCTCATATATAGAGAAGTTATTAATTTTTATTGACGCTAATGACATTAAGAACGAGAAAAAAGTATCTACTTTGTTAACGGTCATGGGTTTGAAAACGTATAATTTAGTGAAGAATTTGTGTGCACCGGATAAGCCAGCGGATAAGACATTTGATCAAATTGTGGAGTTAGTTGAAAAACATTTAAGTCCAACGCCATCGTTTATAACGGAACGTTATAAATTTAGTTTGAGAACTCAGAGAGAACATGAGTCAATCTCTGATTACGTAGTGCAATTAAAGGAACTGTCGATGTTTTGCGAATTTAAAACCAATCTGTCAGATTATTTGAGGGATAGGCTTGTGAGCGGTATCCGAAGTGACGTCATCAAGAAACGGTTACTCGGCGAGGGGGAGCTGACTTTTGAAAAGGCGGTAACCATAGCAACCAATATGGAAATGGCGGAGCGAGGTGCAGCGGCGCTGATGTCGGGCATGCAGACAGCGCGGGGTCAACAGCAGACGACGCAACTTCACTACAATGCCGGGCGGAAGGGGCCGGCGGCGGCGGCGCACAACAGTGGCAGTGGCAGTCATGGAGGTCAATGTCAACACTACCCACAACAACAACAACAGAGCCAGAGCCGGTCAACCAACTACAGGAGGGAGGAGAGAGTGTCAAGTGATGTGAAGTGTTTT
The DNA here is from genome assembly GCF_028750875.1 of Macrosteles quadrilineatus. NCBI lineage: Eukaryota > Metazoa > Arthropoda > Insecta > Hemiptera > Cicadellidae > Macrosteles > Macrosteles quadrilineatus. The sequence continues at coordinate 39,995,738 of NW_026542600.1, read as the reverse complement.
TGCTGTGGAAAGCTAGGGCATAGGGCCAATGTGTGCAGGTTCAAGTCATATAAGTGCAATAAATGTGGAAAGCTAGGGCATTTAGCGAAGGTTTGCCGAAGCCAGGACAGGGGTAAGCCACTTACATTTCATAATTCTAGTCATAAGAAATATAGTAAGCAGCACTATGTTGATGAAAATGAAGATGGACATAATGAACAGACTACAGAGAGTGATTATGATTTAACTAATCTTTTTGCCTTAGATAATGATGAGAGTAATGTAGCAAATGATAGGGTAAGGCCTATTATGGTAAATTTGCAAGTTGAGAACAGGTCTTTGAATTTTGAAGTTGATAGTGGCGCTTGTGTAAGTGTCATTAATGAAAATTGTTACAAGGAGAATTTCAGCTCATTGGAGTTACAAAGTACAAATTTAGTATTAAGTTCATATACTAATCAGCCTATCAAGCCACTTGGTAAATTGAGCGTAAGAGTTAAGTACAGAGATATTATGAAGGAGTTAACCTTGTATGTGATTGCTAAGGGCGCGAATCCCTTGATGGGGAGAGATTGGATTCGAGATCTTGAGGTTGTAATTAAGATACCTAATGTAAGGAGCAACACGGGGTATGCTAACTCAGGTCAGAGTAAAGCTTTTTGTAATGTGATAGAAGGGGAGTCTAAAATCGTAAGTGAGTTGTATCAAAAGTTCCCGGAAGTATTTACAGACAAACTAGGATGTTATAAGGGCGAGTCGGCTAGGTTAGTGTTAAAAGATAATGCAGTCCCTAGATTTCTGAAGCCTAGGCCAATTCCTTTTGCCCTAAAGAGTAAAGTAGAAGCAGAGATACATCGATTAGTAGAGGAAGGAATCTTGTCACCGGTCAGTAACAGTGAATGGGGAAGTCCAGTTGTTCCGATTATTAAAAAGTCAGGAGAGTTACGTTTGTGTGCTGATTTTCGGGCTTCTTCACTAAATGATTCTTTGATAATTGATAGACATCCAATACCTAGAATAGAAGATCTTTTTAACACCTTACAAAAGGGTAAAACCTTCTCTAAAATCGACCTATCTCAGGCTTATCAGCAAGTGAGTTTAGATGAGCAGTCAAGGAAGTTGTGTACTATAAGTACTACAAAAGGGCTTTTCATGTATAATAGAGTTCCCTATGGTGTGGCGTCAGCACCAGGTCTTTTTCAAAAGATAATGGAGACCATTCTTGCGGGTATTCCAGGAGTAGTTTGTTTCCTGGATGATATTTTGATTACGGGTGAGAACAATGAGGTACATAAAGAGAGGTTAATTGAAGAGTGTAGTAAACTTAAAGCTAATGGTTTGACAGTAAGCAAGAAAAAGTGTGAGTTCTTTCGTAAATCGATTGAATATTTAGGGTATGTTTTGAGTGAGGAAGGTCTAAGCACCTCACTGTCTAAGATAAGTGCTATAGAGAAAGCTCCTATACCAACGGACGTATCACAGCTAAAAGCATTTTAGGCATGGTTAATTACTATGGCAAGTATGTACCCCACTTATCAACTATCGCAGCCCCTTTGTATAATTTGTTAAGAAAAGACAGTGTTTTTGAGTGGACAGCCACCTGTGATCAAGCATTTAAGATAATCAAAAGTAAATTGGTGTCAGCACCAATATTAGCACATTACGATCCTAACTTACCTGTAAGCCTAGCTACTTGATAGCTCTAGTTATGGTTTAGGGTGTGTACTAAGTCAGAGACAGAAAGACGGTTCAGAGAAATCGATTTGTTACGCTTCACGTACATTGTCAAAAGCTGTGGTAGGCTATAGTGTCATAGACAAGGAAGCACTAGGTATTGTGTATGGGGTTAAAAAATTTAACCAATATTTGTATGGTAGGAAATTTGTCTTAATTACAGACCATAAGCCTTTGTTGTCCATTTTCAGACCTAAGAAAGGGTTGCCTGCGTACGCAGCCAGCAGACTTCAGCGCTACGTGCTCTTCCTAACTAATTACGATTTTGACATTAAGTACGTGAGGTCAGAGGCGAATGCCAACGCCGACTGCCTATCTAGATTGCTCTTAAATATAAGAGATTTTCCTTTTGAGTCAGACGATGTAAACTATGTTGGCACGTATTTGCAATACATTCAAGAAAATTACATTCCTGTTAATTTTAATAATGTAAGAGAAGAGACAAAAAGGGACGTTGTGTTAAACAAAGTTTTAGGTTATGTTTTGCATGGCTGGCCAAACTACGCACCAAGTACTGACGAGAATCTAAAACCCTACTACCAGCGACAAAGTGAATTAGCTGTTGAGAACGGTATCATTATGTGGGGGCATAGAATAGTGGTACCTCAAAATTTACGGAAGTTGCTTTTGTCAGAATTACATTGTGGGCATCTCGGAATTGTTAAGATGAAAGCCATGGCCCGGTCGTACTTTTGGTGGCCTGGTCTAGATGCGGATATAGAAAATCTAGCTAACAGCTGTTCACTCTGTCTGATGGTACGTCAGAGCCCAGCTAAGTGTAACTTACATGTGTGGGAACATCCCAAAAACGTATGGGAACGCCTACATGTTGATTTCTTGGGCCCTATTAATGGTAAATTGTATATCATCATAGTAGACACTCACAGTAAGTGGTTGGAAGTAGAAGAAGTGAGCTCTACGGCAGCCAAACAAACTATTGCTAAGCTCAGACCACTATTTGCGAGATTTGGTCTTCCCCACCAAATAGTTTCTGATAACGGACCACCGTTTACTTCTTTTGAATTTAAAGATTTTTTGAAATCTAATGGAATCACACACACATTGACACCACCATTTCACCCAGCTACAAATGGTCTAGCCGAAAACTCTGTCAAAAATGTTGAGAAAAGAATTAAGCTAGCTATTATGAGTAACGACAGTGTAGATTTATCTTTGTGTAAGTTTTTGTTAGCTTATAGAAATTCTGTGCACTTAACCACCAACGAAACCCCTGCAAAATTGATGTTTAATAGACCATTAAGGTGTAGGTTAGATTTGAACAGGCCAAACCTACCACAGTTTGTACATGACCGACAGAGTAAACAGATTCAGAATTATGGCGGAAGTAAGACCCGAGTGTTGTTTAAGGGTCAGCCAGTAATTGTTCGTGACTATAGGGGTAGAAGTAAGTGGATAGAAGGTGTAGTAGTTAGAAAATTAAGTGCAGTGTCTTATTTGGTTAGGTTGAAAAATTATGTGATATGGAAGCGTCATATTGACCAAATAATAGGGGTAAACAGTATACCACCCACTTTTAGTATTGACAGAGAAGCGTCTGTACCATTGTTGCCACCAGGTCCGTCAGGTGAGCAACGGCCAGTAGTAGTAGTGGGGGCATCAGCTGTTCCAGGCACACCGCCACAACAATCGCGTAGTCCAAAACAAAATACACCACACCGCGCGAGCGCTACTAGGTGGAAGTCTGATGTCATAGCAGACATTCCTACTCCACATAGTATAGTAACAGCTGATAGTCCAAAACAAACAGTAGTAGATCGACGTTACCCTGTTCGGGAACGTAAACCAACCGAGAAACTTAACTTGTAAAATATATGTACTAAAACCAAATGTTCTGGATATTGTTTTGAGTTATGACGTATTCATGTATGCTGTGTTTATTCATTGTTTTAACAGATTCTATATTCTTTTATTTGTGTGTTACAATTGATTTTTATTATTATTATTATGGTATAATTTTTTGTTTGAGTTGAATTTCAGATATCATAACGGTTCAATAGTATTTTATTGATTTTATATTATGTGTGTAATTATTGTTGTGTTCTTGTACAATGCGTGATGAGTATTTTGCTGATAATTATCGTGTTATATTTATGTTCTAATTCAAAACAGTTTTATCAACTTTATATATGATTTGATAGTCATCAAAGTTAAGGGGGAGGAAATGTAGTGTATTTCATATAGTACACCTTGCTGTGTATAACTATTGTCAATGTATGTATCATGATGGCAGTGTTTGAGTGAATAAACCGTTGCAGTGGTCCGATCATCACGCCACCCTCAACCGACCAATCACAATACAGCCTGACCACGCTCCTATTTTCCCGTCTTTTCCTCACAGTCTTCTTCCAGCAGCTCCCGTTATGTAACCATCTCCGTGTTAGTCCCGCCCGTATCGGCCGCGGCAATTTATTACTGTAAAATGTGTATTTATTGCCTCCATCTACATTCTTAAACCACGGACATTCCACACTCTACTACATGAGGGGGGCTTTACAACGGTCTACCTACTTATTTTAAGAGAGATCAATGATATTGCAGTGATTAAGAAATCATTCTAAATATTGTTAGTGAAAAACAAATACTATTCAAGTATTTTATAACAAGAGTACCCAAATTACTATTTCTGAAAAGTTACTACTGTATTTAAATCTTTTTACTATATTTATACTTGTAGTCTACTAGTTATTTAGGAAATGACAATGTCATCTGTTTTACCAGCTTTGTTGGATTATGTCCAATGCATCTGTTCATCTGTTTTACCAGCATAATGTCCAATGTATTATGAACATAAAGGGATAGCCTATTATTATTATTATTACAGCGTTGACACAGAAAATGTTAAATTAATCATTAATACATCTTCTTACCTCGATTTGGCCGATTCTGGCCCCTTTCCCTCCATTGGCCCTGGAACCCTGCGAAATAAATCACATCATTGGCAAATGTGTAAAATATCTGATGTCTTATATTGAATTTATGTTTTGTTTGTATTACGACTAAAATCCTTCAGTGATCGCACCATCAAATATCATACAAATTTACCATCATTGACCATTAAAAAAAAGACAACTAATTACATTATATTCTACTGTATATTAAACAAATAACAGATAACTTAATTTTTTAGTAAAATAATGAATGATCCAATGTTTTGCCGACATGATAATTATCAGGTTTTACAATAGTTTAATTTGTTTAAAGTCACACCTTACCTTGGGATTGAGGTTTGTTTGAAGTTCCTCTATCCTGAGGGGGGTTGAACCCTACAAAATAAATTATAGTATAAAACACCTATGATTTGCAAGATTATAAAATCATTTAAAATACTCCTAGTGAAAAAGAAATACTATTCAAGTACCTAAAATAACAAGAGTATCTGAATTACCATTTCTGAAAAATGACTACTAGGTATTTAAATTTTGATTTTATTTATACTTGAAATCTAGTAAATTTATGAAAAGACAATGTCACCTGTTATACCAGCTTTGCTCGAAATGTGAAATGTATTATGAAAATAAAGTACAGTCTAACCTTGATATAACAAACCTCAATATAGCAAATTCCTTGATATAACGATTTTTTTTAAATCCCCTAGAATTCTCCATAAGACACAATGTATATTTTACCTCTACATAACGAACAAACCATATCAACGACCTTGATTTAACAAATTTTTCATGATCCCGGCTAAAATAAGACACCTCAATATGACGAATTTATCATTGTCAGAACCTTTACATAGCGAATTTAACCTCTACTTAACGAATTGTCTGCGTCTCTCCCTCGATACAACGAACCCCCCCCCCCTTATTATTTTTGAAAAATCAGTTTCTTCATCAAATGAAATGGAAAGGTGACGTCAACGCTTGCGCTAACATTCGTCAGCTCCGTTTTACACATCCCTGTCTGCTGTCGTCGCTGCATGCACGCTATGTTACAACTGAGAACTGATTTCATTCACTAAGGACTGATGTGTAGTAAGCTGTGATTGGGTGATAAGTAAATATGGTGAATTGTACAATTTTTGGATGAAGAGAAACTTAAGAAAGAAAAAGAATAGAACAAAGCAAAGATAAAGAATAGCAACATCGTTATTTTCACATTCCTTTTACGAGGGTTTTTATTATCTTTAAGTTGGCTATGATTATACACTTTTATAACGACTTATCTAATATATTTTTTTTTTCAATACAATTTGTTTAAACTAAGGCAACACCAATGCTATAGTTGATGATTATTACAGTATTCCTCTGTTGTGATTGCAGTAGGCCTACTGTAGCCTACCGGCCTATCACGAGCAGTAGCTTACAAAACTCTCTACTGTTTTGTTTTGTTATTTACGTGGTTTATTGCTTTGTAATACAGTGTTTGGCTAGGTTTTAGGTGGGTTAGAGTAAGCTGTGATTTTAAACATACAGTTTGTAACCTGTACCAAGGTGAATGACAAGAAATGTCATGATTGCACAATATTATAGATCCCTTCCTTTAGTACCCCGTATAATTGAGGTTCTACTTTACAATGTAAACACTGTACGCTGTAAAGTATTGTAGCATATGCTACTTTAATTGTGTTTTAACGAGGTCATTGAGGTCCAATCCCGACCTATATCGACTGATGCTGGTTCTGAACCTTGACTTAGCGAAATTCCTCCAAACCTAACCTCAATATAACGAACCTCATTTTAACGAAATCCTAGGCTAACGAATATTTAGTTCGGTCCCTTCAGATTCGTTATACCGAGGTTGGACTGTAGTATTATTATTATTATTATTACAGCAGAGTCTCGATTATCCGTCCTAAACCAGCCGCGGCAAGGTTGGATAGGCAAAAAGGTCGGATAACATGGAAAATTATGAAAACGATCTTCACACTGGCGCTGTGACCGCGGTATGAGTTGACAATCGCGCCTCTAACGTTGGACATGTTGACAATTGTGTCATGATCGCTTTTACAAAATCAGGTAGACGCCCTGATATTGCCCAGAAAAGTCAGATAACTCGGAAGAATGTAAATCAATCAATAAATACATTTTCTTACCTCGGTTTTGCCCATTCTGGCCCTTTTCCCTCCATTGGCCCTGGAACCCTGCAAAACAAATCACATCATTGGCAAATGTGTAAAATATCTGTTAATTTATATTGAATTAATGTTATGTGTATATAACAACTAAAATCCTTCATTGATCGTACCATGTTGACAATTGTGTCATGATCGCAGGAGATCTTCGTGCTGGTGTTGTGACCGCAGGATGTGTTGACGATCGCACCGAGAGCGTAAGACATTTTGACAATAGTGTCATGATCGCAGTAGATGTTCAAGATGGTGTCATGACCACGATATATGTTGAAAATGGCACTGTGACTACAAGACAAGGTATATAGACATTCTACTAAGGTATATAAAAATAGACATGGAGAAGGTCCGAGTTTTTGGCCGGGATAAAAAAAAGGTAATGAAAAGTCGGGAATTTCTTTTGAGAAATCAGGTTGACACCCTGATATTGCCCAGAAAAGTCGGATAACTCGGAAGAATGTAAATTAATCAATTAATACATCTTCTTACCTCGGTTTTGCCCATTCTGGCCCTTTTCCCTCCATTGGCCCTGGAACCCTGAAAAAAAAACACATCATTGGCAAATGTGTAAAATATCTGTTAATTTATATTGAATCAATTTTATGTGTGTATTATGACTAAAATCCTTCATTGATCGTAGCATCAAATATTATATTATATATCATATTAATAATATGATAATATTATAATCATGATATAATATTATATTATATAATATTAATATTTAATATATATATTTTAATATATATAATATTATAATAATATAATAACATTATATTATTTATTATATTATAATTTGCCATCATCATTGATAGAATATCCACAAACAGGAAAACTTTAAAAGAATCCAAACAAATAACAGATAACTTGAATTTGTTGCAAATAATTAATTATATAAAGTCTTGTTGACATGATAATTATCAGGTTTTAGAAAAGTTTAGATTTTTCAAAGTCACATCTTACCTTGGGGTTGATAGTTTTTCGAAGTACTCCTATCCTGAGGGGAGTTGTACCCTACAAAATAAATGATTATATATACAATATCTTTGATTTCAACATATTGTCTACAAACAAAAATTATTTGATTCTTTATATTAGACTATCGTATTTTGTAGCTACGATGGCGGTTTTAAAGTAAGGGCTGATTTGCGTATGAATCCATAGTTTCCTTGTGCGCCGTAACGAGGCTCCTTGTCAATTACTGGCATCATTTGTGAACAGAATGACACTACTGTCGGAGAGTTTGACTTGTATACAAAGAAGGAATATGACTTGCTATTGCATTTAAATGTAAAAAAAATATAGATTTAGCCTATAGGTCAGTTTAGATATCTTATACGGGTCAATGTCACAGAATGGGATAAGTTTTTATTAATACCATGAATTATTTTATTCAAGGTGGCTGGCTCGAGTCGCTTGCTCACCTATTGATTACCTATTTAATAATATCAATAAGGCTAAACATTTTGAAATCAAACATATTCAATAATTTTCCTTTATGTTTGTTTATATAGGCTATAAGGCCTAAATAGAGAACACGGGAGTAAATTATGTTGGAGGTGCTTGGTGAAATTTACTTAAACCACTGATAGACAAGGTCTATGTCTATTAAATCTTATCTTACCTCGGTTTGGGTTGTTCATGGCTCTGTCATTATACTGGCTTTGTGGATTGTACCCTGAAAAATAATTCACATATATAGCATTAAATATGTGAATAATGTCAGTAATATGTGGAATTCTTTCATTTTAAAATGCCTACAAGGATATAAGGAGTGGTTTTCTGCGGCACAGTAGCCCAACCTTTTATCCACTGACGCTTACCAAAATAACCAACCCATAAATAAGCAACCCAAATAACATATATTTTCCATATGGACGCACTAAAAATTTCATGCAATTTTGGGCATTTTTACAAGATTTTACAAAAAAATATATTGCTTCGTTATTTTACAAGATATGTTAACCAAATTAGTTTTATTTTAATGATAAAACCACCAAGTATAATGTAAAAAATAACATACACATGCAAGTAACACCTTTATTTTTATAAATTTACATTTATAACATACTTACTTTGAAAAAAATCTTAAATAATTCATTCAGCATATTCCGCATAGTCTTAAAATTTTTTTTTTATTTCACTTCTCATGTGTCATTTGAATTCCAACTACTATCTCTACTTATATTTGAAATTTCATCATTTTACGTAAAAAAATAACTGAATTATACGAAAAAATGTAACACTAATTTTTTACCCACATTTGTCGCATTTTGCAAAAAGTTCAGGTTTCTTCTTGATTAGGCCTATAGGCTATTGAAATATTTCAAGACATATTAGGCCTAGGCCTAAAGCATGCACTAAACAAATGTAAAGCAATAAAAAATTAAAAGTTCAAATTTTTATTAGTCTAAAAAATAAAATATGTATATAGCCTAAACAGGCCTAATATAGAAGTCAACAACGATGAAACGGGAAGCATTTTGTGTGTATTCCTTTTTTGCAATTCCTACAAATAAAAGTAGATTTTTTTTCTTTTTCCTCCACTATGAGTACTCTTGGCACTGCAAATGCAACAATTTTTTTTCTCTTTTATCAGGAATCTTCTCAAAAAATTGATCCGGAGAATCACCTGAAGGCCCACCTCGGGGCCAACTTGGAGGTGTTATGTTACTGATATCAATAACACTGGGCCTGCCACTTTGTTGGACCAGCCAATCCTTTGATATAGCATCAACAATCGAAATAATGAACTGATATCTAGTTATAGGCCTTTCAGTATTCAATTTATACAACAAGTAGCAATTCAGCAACATCCGAGAAAAGATGTTGAATGTTACTTTTTTCCAGAATCGAATTGTTCTCCTGTCATCTAAATACTCATAGAGCATCTGATCTCCACCATCCACTCCCCCCATAAAGTCATTATAATTCCTGATTATTTAAGGTTTAACTGACACATTTTCTGTAACACCTCTTCTCCTGCTTCGCCGTTCACTCTCTGCTTTTCTGTTCGTTGTAAGAAGCAGAACTTGGGTTTTTTGAGACTTTTTTGCCTGTAACCAACGATTGTCATCTGATCTTTCCTCAAATATTTGGTTTCTCCTACATTAAACTTAGTTTTCATGGCTTGGGGAACTCCTTTTCTGGATTTTCTTAGGGTACCAGTTATGAATGTAAGTTGAGAGTACAAATACTTGGCTAGTTTTAGTGAGGTGAAGAAATTGTCGACGAATACATGGTAACCTTTGTTAATTAAATTTGCCATTTCCAACAACTTTTGAACAACATAGAAGCCCAGTCCCTTTTTATTTATTTCCCTTTTATCAGAACCTTTAGAACCACGGTAGACAAAGAATGTCATGCAATAGTGGGTAGCAGCATCGCAAAGCGACCACAGCTTGACACCCCAGCGATGTCGCTTTTTTGGCATGTACTGTAGGAGTTGTGAGTGTGCTTTGGTGCTCACCATGCTCTCATCTATTGAAATATTCTGGTTTTGTGTGAAATGAAACTTCAAAACCCTATTAAAATGGTCAACTAAAGGACTGAATTGAGCACAAGGATCGTATTCAGGTTCGGACGGTTTTGCAATTTGTGCCGTGTCTGTCATATGAAAAAACTGTAAAATGGCCTGAAACCGATTTCGGTTAAACATCCTAGAAAACCATGGTGTAAATTGGCTATTAGCAGTATTGCAGTAGCTGAAAATAGTTGGTTTCTTATTTAGGCCCATATTGATAATCACAGCACGAAAAGCTTGCATCTCAAGAAGTGTCACTGGTTTCCATGAGTTAATTCTACTAAACCTTCTTATACGATCTCTATTTACTTCAACAAATTTCTGTGCATACTTATTAGTGTTTTCGACAAACATCTTAATCAAATTAACTGTAAAAAACAACTTGAAATATTCTACTGGAGGGGAATTTCTAGGAGGGCAATGTTTCACACCACAAACCTCATGAAAACCAAAATCATGCATGATACCTGGATCATTTTCTTCTGTTACTTCCGCCCACCCTGTACCATCTTCTTCATCCTCAGCATCATCGGTAACTGGGCCTACTTCATTACGAGGTCTTCCTCTAGGCCTAGGCTCTAAACCAGGAGCAGAAGCTTCGACTGTTTGAGTGACAGGACGTGAACAAACAAGAGGCCTATGAGGAGGTAAGGGGTCAGGATCATCCACATCCTCTTCAGAAGACTCACTATATAACCGTCGAGCATTTCTTAAAAAACTATAAGCATTCGAAGTGCTATGGCCATTGGGGTTATAATCGGGATCGCTGTCCGTGTCGTCTACAACACTACTGCTACTTGAGCTACAGTCAATTTCACTCTCGTCAACTTCCGTGATGAAATCATCTTCTAAATACTCTTCTTCAATTAATCTATCCACTGTTCCATCACTTATAGGAGACCTAGATCGATTTCTTTCCATTTTTAACTCACCACAGCAAAGACATAACCACGATTCGGTAAACAAACACACAGAATCAACACAACAACAAACAACAAACTCGTCCACCAGCTGACATTGCGTCAAAGTCCTGACATCACCATCTGACATAGAGCAACTTTGTTACACTGCCATCGCGATATTACTGTGAAAATATATACTATATTCGGTGTTATGCGAAAGAACATTACTTTCTGATAACAACAATTATAATGGTGAGGAAGTTTTTTGTAATTTTTAACCCATGTATGGGCTTTTTATTAGACATCCGTAAAAACGGACGTTGGCATTTTTCGACCGAAACTAGCAACGTCCGTTTAAGCGGACGTTGGCACTGTTGCATTGTATTTCAAGACGTCCGTAAAACCGGACGTTGGCACTAAAAGGGTTAAATAAATAAATAAGGTATTTATTCATGAGCAAATTTCAGTTACAAAAATGTTTTTAAAATTGACCCAAAAATTTGTAAAACAGTTTTTATTGTAAAAAATGTTTTGAAATGAATTGAAAAAAAACTTACTGTTTCTGGTCATCACTGGCTGTTTAAGCGTCATGTTCGGCACATCTTCAATGGTAATGATTTTTACCAATCCTTCCACTGTTTGTTCGGATATCTACAAAACAATACAAAATATATCAACTACTACACTCAATCAGCTGTTTGTAAAGAAATGTTTAGATTAATACAACTACACATTTTTTTATTGATATGAACAAACATCAATAGCTACATGGCAAAACAGCACAACATTCTTGATTTGGCACCTACCTGTGCTATGATATAAATTATTAGGCCTACATTTAGCATATGGTTTTATTAATCAAATACATAGTCACTAATGTTTAACCCACATGGTATATGTATTTTTTTCCAAAAATAAAAATAAAACTTGGAAAGTCCATTCTGTGAGAGCTTGGGAAAGGCGTCCCGAATATAAACATTACTCATGTTGCAATAAAATAAAACAACAAATTAATATCAACAATTGGGCATACCCCAAGCAAATCAACTTTGGCTCGGCTCAACTATATTTTGACTTCTCAGTTACCACAGCTAAGTTAAAAATTTTCAAGGCCAACATTGTTATTAAAATTTGTCATTTAACATTTGAGTCTTAAGCTGAGCCTAGTCGGTATTATTAAGTAAAATTTTCTTACATCAAGAAGTCAAAATTGAAAATATTTACAAGAACAGCAAGTTGAATACCATCAAGTAAAATAAAAGACAATAAAAAATAAATTTGCATACCTTGCCGGTAGCCTTGAGGCGGAAATTATTTATGGACGTGTTGACAATTGCACTCCATTTCACTCTTAAATCTGTCAATTTCTGGGCCAACTCCTTGTCTACAGTAAACTTCACGAACTGGTCGATGTTCATCTGCACCAGATCACGGAGATCACCATTATCCTCACTGGATTCTTCTTCTTTCACAAAAAAATCCCAAGTCAAATCAAGTTTTGAAACATACAGTATCAACGCCCAAACTAAAAGGTGGATTTTATTGAAATTCGTACTTGTTTGCCACCTTTATGTTTGCACGTGTTAATAGTTTAGAATTAAATTTGTTTGAAGTACCTTCCAAAACTAAATTTGTTTCTTTCTGTCACCTTAGTGTGATTTATATGAAAAAATCACACACACAAAAAGAAAAAATCAGTACCGGTACTAATAGGAAAAATCAGTACTAAATTTCTAAATGTTAAGGTACCAAAACTTAAACCCGTTCAAACTTTGACCTTTTGTTTTGACCCTTTCTTCCTTCATCCCCACCAATAGAAACTGTTTTCTTATAGCATAACAGGAATCAGTAAAACAAAAGGCAACATCAGTATTTGGCATTTCAAAACTTGTGCATCGTCACTTGCAATAGGTATGGGCAAAAGAATTGCATACATAGCACATTGATATGTACTTACTTACGCCTCTTAGTCTTGCAAGCGTTGATATGTGAAGGGAGGAAGACAGGTATTGGAATGTTGTTTAACTGGTTTCTGTTTCAAATCAAACCCCTTAAATTCTGATGCTTCAGACTTAGCTTGGTTCAGTTGGAGCGACAGTCTATATTGCATTGAAAGTAAAAGACAGACCTAGTCTTACTTTCACTCTTGGAGGTTAGGTATCACAATGGATTCAATAGAATACTCACGTGGCACCGGCGGAGGGATGTTTGCAGGCCCAGCAAACATCCACAGAGTTAATGGAGACACAGCAGTGCAGGCACAGAGGCTTGTGAATGTACCTGTTTGGCGAGACTCGTCGTACACCAACCAATCAGTTGGTAAACTTTTCATCATATGTTTGTCTCTTGTTGAGTTGTCAACACTGTCACTGCATTTGAGCACGGAGCTCAAATGGATTAAGACCTTTAGCTCATTTCTGTTAAACAAAAACCCAAACAAAAATAAACCTGTATGAATTTTAAATTTAAAAGGAGTGCTAACCGAAATTACACCAGGCATTGATTTACTGCACAACAGCAAGAAATTGTTTATATTGGTATATTACGTATCTCTAAGGAACATATTCAAGATCATTCTAACATATATGAAATAAATCTATATAGAAAATGTATTACTACTGCATAGAATACAATAATTTTAGTTAGTTATATAATAATGTTATTTAAACCAAGCCAAACTGAAAGGGAAACTTTCTTTAATATATAGTAGCTTTAAAGTCACATCAATAATCAAAGTATAAAAAACTGAGCTAGAAAATCAAATTTAGACACCAGCACACTCAGGGAGCAGCTATAATCAATGAAAAATTGGTTGCAGCTGGTCCATGTACATGGGATGTCTCGAAACTGTTATGGAATCAGCGAAACTGTATCAGCAATATAACACAAAACAACCCTTATCATTGGTAAGCAGTGGCGGTTCTAAAGGGTAGGGGCTATAGGGGCTAAAGTCGGAGGTTTTTGGTTACAATTATAGACGTTGAAAATGGCTTTAAAAAATCAACAAAAGGCTTTAAAAATGCAAATTTACTGGGGATTAATACCCCCCTCCTTGTTTGCAACACCCCCGTCAGCCCTCCCTTGACAAGCAGACAAGCCCTCCCACTGTTGATAAGCGGTGGGAATAATTACGATATTTTATGGGGAAAATCACAAATGTTGCAATAACTTTTTAACAGTAATTTTTACAACAATAAGAGTTGTCCTTTTCTGTTTAGAATTAAAAGGCTATACCGGTAAGCTATGTATAGGGGAAGAAATGAAAAAAATTTTAGAGTGTAAAAAGCTTAGTAGACTAGGCCAACAATATTTTCAATTAAGATTTCTATTTTAAACTAAAACCAGATACAGAACCTTTCTAGCAGATGTTTAATAAGATTTGGATTAACTTACCGTGTCCGCAAGCACTTCTTGTTTTGCTCAACCTTGGCTACATTAGGATAGGTCCCGGCAGTTAAGGCCGCTTTTACCACAGCCCAATTCCCTGAGTTTTGGTTATAATTCTGATCCTGTAGTTTGAGCTGTCCAAGAATTTGTCTCTTGCTGCCTCGAATCATTTCCATAGTCGACACACTCACAAAATTATCACGGCACCACTTAAATTCTTTTCTAATTGAAGCAGCTTCCTCCCATTCCTAAAACCAAGTTTTACATAAAAGAAATGAAATAGAAGTGAAATAATATTACTAATTCGATTTCTGACGTTAACCCAACCCACTTGGACAGTTGCTAAACACTTCAACGTGAGGGAACCTAACTAATAATACCTGGACAAGCTATGACCATATGCTTGTCATTGCAGGGTGTTCATTGTTTTGTAGCACTTATTACACAAACTATTTCCAAACATTTCAAATCATTTCCAATTACTATTATTATACAGTACAGTCTCTCAAATTTTGCTTCATAAACTGGTAGGTCTGATTTTAGTGAAAATAAAACATTTACAACAGCTGGTCTGTGATGTTAGTTGTGAAAATAAGATCATGTGTGTGCAAAGGCAAGTGTGCACTGGGGTTTGTTGTACATGAAATCTTGTACAACAGCAGCACTGGAAACAATCCTAGACATGCTTCCATTGGGGCAAGAAATCAGGATACGTGCTGCCAGTTAAAAGAACGATGGGAAGCAGAGGCAAGTAAAAGTCTCAGCGAGGGACTAGACACCTGTCCATACTAAGGGATTTCCTGATTATGGATATGGAACTAACAACGCCAAACCTTATGACCAAGGAGTAAGACTTGAAGATCCCCTACAAAGTTGCCATAGCGGACAGACAAAGGGATCTCAAGATGGACAGGTCTTGTGTAGTACACAGAAGGAAGTCGAAAGGATGGGAGATCGGGCTGGGGTTTTACGGTAACAAAACCAACATTTCTTCATCCCTGGGTAGCACAGCAACAGTCTTTCAGCTGAAGGTCTTGGCAATTGAATTGAGTGCTGTGCAAATCCCCTCTGGCCAAGAATCTGAAGAAAGAGAAAATACTTATCCTTTTTGACCGCCAAGCCACTATTAAGGTGCTGGAGTTATGTATGACAGAGTCACATACAGTTAAAGGATGAAAAACACTAGAGAAGTGCAAGTCTGAGGTTTGCAGAGCCAAGCTTTTGGGAAAAAGCTAAAGCCTTAAGTTTTTTTTTAGCCAAGCTTTTTTACATCATGAACTTTCCACGATGCCATATAATAAGTTGATCTCTCAAACACCTTTTTCAAAATAAAATTTGATGTTAGGGTAAAGAGTGAAATATAATTTGTAAGTAGGTACATAAAAAGATTTGTAAATAAAAAAAGCAATATTTTTCTGAAAATTAGTGCTAATAAATAACTATTCCAACAATAACGTTTTTGGTAATGATGGATTTAGGCAAGGGTTTTTAAGCATTTGATAAAGGAAAGGTTTAACATCAGGTTTACCTTACTTACAACAATAAATGAAATGCACAAACCTAAGTACTCGTTAAACTAATGTTATTAAAATAGGGAATGAATATGACATAGTTAAGGAGATATTTGAGTGAAAATCCAAATACTCAAATGGAAATTTGCTTAAACTGCAGGTTTGCTGTGGCAGGGGTATTTACTTTTCGCAATGGAAAGAAAGCTCGGTTGGAGTGCTCTAAGGGTCTATACTGGAACCTTTTTTATTTTTTATTTATGTCAATCTTCCTTCAAACTCAAATCCAAAACTTATTCTTTATGCTGACGATTACTGCTTCATGCTTTGAACTTATTCTCAAAGCTAATAGTTGCAATGATCTACAAAATTCAATAAATCTTGCTTTTGAAGAGTTTATTTCATGTTTTAAAGCAAACGCCTTAAAACCAAATTGCTCCAAAACCGAACTTCTAAGATTGAAAACCAGTTATGATAGACAACAAATATCAACTCAAGACACTGACGTTATTAATGATACACACACGACCAAATTTTTAGGTATTCAAGTTCAAAATACTTTGAAGTGGGATGAATATACTCAGGGTGTCTATTTTATTTCCATTATAAAATTCAAGACTAATTCCAGACTTTTCAAGACTAATTCCAGATTTTTCAAGACTAGTTTTTTCAACAATTAGTGGTTGTTGATACCAAAATGTAACGATTCTCGATTCTTGATACCGATACCAATTTTTATGGCTTAACCAAATTTTCTGAATAATACTACACCAACCACTGTCTCTGTCATAAAGTAGTATTATGATAATGTGGTGTTTTCAAGTATAGAAATAATGCAGCAATAAAAAATTTTAACTAGCAAATTTTTTTTTTTTTTATCATGAAATCTTCCGCTTACCGTACGTTTAGACATGCGATTACAGAAACGTGATGGTCGTCGTCCGCGATCACGGCAAAATCATGAACATTTCCCGCGGCCATGTAGCCATCAATGACATCATTGTCGTCTCCCGCAGTCTCAGAAACGTCATCGTCATCGTCCGCGATCGCGGCAAAATCATGAACAATTCCCGCGGTTGTTTAGACATCACCATCATCTCCCGCGGTCACGGAAACGTTATCGTTGACGTCCGCAATCACGGCAAAATCATGAACATTTCCCGCGGCCGTGTAGACATCATCGTCGTCTCCAGCGGTCACGGAAACGTCATCGTCATCTCCCGCGGTCACGGAAACGTCATCGTCGTCGTCCACGATCGCGACAAAATCATGAACATTTCCCGCGGCCGAGCAGATATCATCGTCGTCTCCCGCGGTCACGGAAACGTCATCGTCGTCTCCCGCGGTCACGGAAACGTCATCGTCGTCTCCCGCGGTCACGGAAACGTCATCGTCGTCTCCCGCGGTCACGGAAACGTCATCGTCTTCTCCCGCGGTCACGGAAACGTCATCGTCATCTCCCGCGATCGCGACAAAATCATAAACATTTCCCGCGGCCGAGCAGAAATCATCGTCGTCTCCCGCGGTCACGTAAACGTCATCGTCATCTCCCGCGGTCACGGAAACGTTATCGTCGTCGTCCGCGATCACGGCAAAATCATGAACATTTCCCGCGGCCGTGTAGACATCATCGTCGTCTCCCGCAGTCACGGAAACGTCATCGTCATCTCCCGCGGTCACGGAAACGTCATCGTCATCTCCCGCGGTCACGGAAACGTCATCGTCGTCGTCCACTATTGCGGCAAAATCGTGAACATTTCCCGAGGCCGTGTAGACATCATCATCATTGGCTTTCGCGGTTACGTAAACGCAAGACGACGATCGCGGCAAAATCATGAAAATTCCCGACTTTGAAATCAAATTTAAGACTAAATCCCGACTTTTAAGACCATTTTGAAATTCAATACTAATTCCCGACTTTCCCGATTTTCCCGACTACTAGACACCCTGTATACTGTAATTGTATGCAAGAAATTAAATAAAGCCTCCAAACGTTTGTCTGCCTTACAAAACTAAAATTTCACTATCCGCACACCTCTAATTCTGCCAATACATTTCTGACAACCTTGAGAACTTACTCTGTAAGCGTTAAGGTAGACCAAGTGATCACTGAATGAACCTTCAGCCAGCTCAAGTCTCTTCTGGTTGATTCTGGCTTTAATGTCTGGATCAACTGGTAGTTTAAACATCTCCCTGAAAGAAGAACAGAGTTGTTTGTCCATAGCCTAATTGACATTTAATCAATTTAAAATAAAAATTGTTTCATAATATTGTGAGTACAGTTGATTTCAAAACCTGTGTGCAGAGTTAGAATAGTCTCTTTTGTCTATAGTAAACTGGAATATCTAGAGTATAAAAAAAAAACACCTGGGGTTGAGATCATCAACTGTACATTTTTCTCTGTAGTAAAGTAAACTTTGTTTGCCGATATTTCCAATTAAAATAGTTCCTATTAACACATATTTATTATTGTCATATGGTTTGGTTATCACAATTTCTTAGTGTTTTATCATCGTACATATCAATATAATCACACTCAACAATATACTCCTTAATTAATATTTAAACTAATTGAAATTTTAAACAATTTTGGTCATTTGGATTTGGACTCATTATTGCGTAGGTGGCGTAATACATCTTGCATTTAACTTTCACCAAACAGTAACAGCTGTTTGTTTAAGGTAGCAAAAAACCCATTTTGGGAGCTAACTTTTAAACTTAAACATCAAACAAAATTAATGCACATTATACCCAACAGTTCAGTGGCTACAAATATGAATTTTAATTATAAACAAACAGTTTCTTTTATTATTAGTTATCTAAAAAAATTATGCATACAGTGGTCCTACAGTATGATATAAAATAAAAAATATAGTAGACCACACGGGCCAAAAGTGTCTTTTTGACCCTTCCTCATCTTCCTTGAGGTAAACTTGAGCTTGGGTGGAAGAAAATCACTTTAGACCCTAATAATAGAATGCAATATTGACAAAGGTGGAGTTTTTTTTGTATTAAAATAAAATGGAAAAGGCCAAAAAGGAAAAGGAAATTTGCCTGCTCAAATGGGCCTCGAGAAGGTGAAAAGGACTATGAAATCAGTGTAAAAATTAAGAGTACTGGTAATTATTAGTAGTGGCACTAAAAAAACTATCCCACAATATCACTGCCATGATTTTGCAGTCCATTTTAAATTTAATTTCTACTTAATACCATTATTGATTATACCAGTGTAGTGACTAAGTTTAGTACATAGAGTGAACCATCAAACTAAACAGATTAACAAATCTAATTTTATGAGAATAGTGTCCTATTTGAATTGTTTTTAGTCTACAACAAGTCAAGAAAAGGTTTCTGCTATTATGATTTCAAATATGTTTACCTCCACATGAAATACTACAGCCACATATTTCTAATTTTTTTTCAGAAGGCAAATATATTGTATAGACTAATTCAAGTTTTGATATTCATGACAATATACAGTAACTAATAGTAACTGTCACAATTTTCTCAAAAAAATTTTAACTTTTGCAAGAAAATATATAGAACAATAATTGAACTTTGTTTTTCAGTCATCAGTACGTAAAAGTTTGTCAAGCAACATTTAGCAAGCAAATCAACTAGCCCTCTGGGGAAAAATCATAATACAATGATTTAGTATAGACACTGTACTTACCCACTAGATAAACAGCATACAATGGTCAAAACAGGGTCCAAACATTTTAGTATCATAGCATTGACAATCATCTTTCCATAACGTGGGTCAATGCTCAAGTCGAGAAGATAGCGTCCTAATTCAGTTAGCTCTTCATCATTATTCAGCGCATCCATTTGCTGCAAACGATGTTGAAAAATTAAACAACATTAGGAAAGACGACTCAGAGCTAAAAATGTTTTTATTTGTATCGATATATGCGATATATGATTTGTATCGTTATTAAAATTCAATTTAGTTACAAGTGCATGAAATGGAGAACCTCTCTCTTATCTCTCAGATTGAAAGACCAAAACTATTTGAAATATTACTTTAGGCTACGTTTATTAAGGCACTTGCATAATCAAAAAGCAAAAAGCATTCAGTGATGAACAAAATTAAAATTTAAGCTTGCAGAATCAAAGTAGTGCACTCCAAGCACTAGACTAGAACGCTCCCAAGTTGTTATATTTTCAAATTTAGAACAGAAAATTTTGTAACAAATTTTAGCAAATACTTTATCTGGACAATAGGGGTGTGTGAAAAGTTTTGGATTCAAAATGAATTATTCATATTATTTTTGGATAGCAAATATTTTTTAATGAATATTATTTTTAAATAATTAAATTATACAGGCTCCAATCAATTAGTATTTCGACTGGTTCACTGTAGCCTTAAAAGAGCAGTGTAGGGGGGTGGACTGGTTGGGTTTGATAGACCATCCAGGAGTACTTTGGTTCAGTCGCCTATGGCCATTCGTTAAGACAGTAGGTCAATATTTGCATTGAGTGTTTTTTTCATTGTGTCGTCTTAACTATAACTTGTACGCTTTAATCCGAGTCGGAGACCCTTGCTCTCATAATCAGGCTTATGGGGATGATGCTTTGAGCCGCACAAGGGTTTGTGAGTGGCGCCAAATGTTGGAAGGCTGGAAACTCGTCAAAGACGAGTACGTGTATTACCCAACGGTAAAACAAATGTTATGTTTAACCAGTAAAATTTTCAGAATAAAATATTGAATATGGAAAAAGTTCTTTTAACAATTGACTAAAACAAAGTACAATATAGGAAACAAACCTTGAGAAGATTGATGGTTTGGGTCACAATATCGGGTCTAGGGGGGTCAAGTGCTTTGCCTAAAAACTCTGAGATGGATGTACCTGTAGGTGCCAGTTGCTTGGCTTGCAGGCACAACTCCTGTAAACATTGTAGGATTGTAAGATAAATTGTCATTACAGTAGACCCCTCTTAACCGACCCTAATGGGGCCAGACCTAGGTTGGATAACTCAAAAGGTTGGTTAAAACGGGCAATTCCTAAAAACATAATATAATTATTTGCTGTTCATTTGGAATTGTATATTCAATATTTTGAAGTTGTACTTGCACTATTTATAAAATAAACTACATTTATCTCATTTTTTGTATTGATAGAAAAGTCACAAAAAAACACAAAACACAGTTATGTCAAATACTTTCAGTGGAATAAATTATAGTTGTAGGCAAGGGTCAATAAAACTTCTTATTTTGATAACTTTAGTACTGTAATATTAATTTATGCTTGTCAAATCTATTGTAATACAATACAGAACATTTTTTCGAAATTAAAAATACTAGCAACCATTTTGTTACGAGACAGGCTGTTTATTTATAGCCTCTCACTGGAGGCTCGAGTCACAAAAACTATCTTGACCTTGAAGTCTTTGAGGTTTGTTTACTCTAGCAAAAAGATAATCAGTTATAAAATTCGTAACACACTTTACGATTTTATAAATTTACCGCACAGATAACAAATCAGATGTGCTCACGCTACAAACAATGATGACAAACGGGCAATATGGAATATTTTTTGGGATAGGCCTAAATACAAAAAATGTTTTATCTTGGTCACATCCTGTGGAGATAAGCGTATGGTTCCCATCACCGAGTGTGGGAGCGGAAATGCCGAGATTCATAGAAAGTGGCGGTTAAACCGAACTGCTCTCAAAGCAAGGTTGGTTAAAACAAACTGTAATATTTTACGATCAAGGGCGGATAATCCGATTATCGGTTGATGCGAGGTCGGTTAAGAGGGGGTCTACTGTATTATTGTACAGTATAAATTTATATGGAAAGGTCTAAACAAGTGTAGAACCCTGGTTAACCGAAATAAAGGGGGGAGAGTCGTTTCAGATAACCAATTTTTTTGTTAACCATCATATGCTATTTTAAATAGCCAATATATCACCACAGTGAGTAGGAAAAATGAATTTAAGAGAATGACTATATGATTCAGTGTTTTATTTCAGCTACACAAATGTTACAATGAGATAGAAAATATTAAAACCAGACAACTGAAGTTATTAAAGCATTTTACAGTCCTATATTATTTTATAGCACCATTTCGGTTAACCCGGGTTTCGGTTAACCCGAATCTGGTTAACAGGGGTTCTACTGTAAAACAAAAATCAATTTCTCTTTGATCTACACTATAATTTTGCCAAATAAATGATTGTCAATTATTATATACTAGAGGTGTGCAAATATTAACATTTGAGTTCGGATCGGATTCGGGTTGGATAGTTAAGGCTCGATTCGGATCTTAAGGTATATTGGAAGGTTCAGATTCGGATAGTTTATCGTTAGTTAATAAACGTTAATAACATGATTTGAATTTTTTTGCTTCAACAAAATAGAACAAACTCATAATATTTTAGGTTATTGGCCCCTATTACGCTCCCAGTAGTGTTTCAGAAGAGAAGCACGTCAATAATTATAAATTGATGTTCCCGTAGTTCAAAACCATTAATTTGTAAAACAATAAAACACTACATAACTCATAAAGAAATATAAAATCATGTATAAAGAAATTTAAGATGTATAAAATCATACATACAGATAATAACAGCACTTGTAAAAATGGTATAAAAATAACAACTTTGTTCTTTTATTCTTTCTGGAGTTTTCCTTCATCCACACATTCAACAAATTACCATGGTTACTAATCACACAGTAACACAACAGTAATCACACAGTTTCCATCACCCAATTGGTTACTAATCATTCAATTAGAGACTAAGCTATATGTCGTTATTAGCCGAGCTTTTGTGACATAGCACACAGCAGGAGCAGACACGACCTTGGGATGTTGATCAATATCTCTCTTTTATGTTTCCATTTTAATTTTGTCAAATGAACTATGAGGTTTTAAAATTAGGTACATTTTTTTAAGCAGACTTTCTTAAAACAGTCATATTTATTCCCTGTATACGAACAATTCTCATCCTTGCATGTTTAAAGCAAAGACTATCAGTGCGTTAAGAAAAAACAATCAAGGTTAAACTTACTGTTAGAGGCTCTCTCAGAATTTCTGGAATTTTGTTGACGTTCATGGACTGATATCTCTTTTTGGTGTACAGTCTGAAGCATATCCCTTCAGAGGTTCTACCAGCTCTACCTTTCCGCTGTTCAGCGCAAGTCTGGCTGATCCAATCACAATCCAGGGTATAAGCTCCACTGACTGTGTCTACACCTCGCTGAAACATACAAAACACAGTCAATGGAGGGTAGCCTTAAATAAACTAAAAATGTTTAATTCTCTAACTAATTTCCAGAAGGTGTAACATTTTGCTCATGGAATCTTTGAGAATATTTGCTATTTCTGTACGAAACATTTGTTTACTAAAATATTGAAATGCTTAGTTTGAATAATAGTACTTGGGGACTGAGCTTTGCTCCGTCAAAATCGGTAGGATACTCTGCAAGGAATAACTAGGCTCAAACGATGGTGTTTAAGTATTTAACCTCTCATTGAAGTTTTGATCCAGCATCATTTTATCAAATAAATAGGGATGGGTTGGATGTAAATGTCAGTTGTTGGTTTTAGTAGTTTATATAAAAAAACCGAGAATTTACATGAACAGTTGGTACCTATCAGTTTATTTATAAAACTGATGTCTTGCACACAAACATTTTGTACAATTTTTTTTTTTTTTTGTTAGGAGCACATAAAATATTTGTCAGGAGTTAGTTTACGACTATAATAATTTATTACTATGGCAATAATCCCAATTATAATCCCATTGATATTTTATCATGACAATAGTAGTTTTGGACAAGCTTTTAAAAAAACCAACTTATTCCAGCAAAAAAATAGTAATTTGTATACAAAAATTAGTTACTAAATATGTCAAATTCAAGATTGAAAACTAGATGTCCGAAATTAGATTTCGAAATACCCCTGCCACAGCAAAACCTTGAGAGGGCAGACTTAGCGAATTTCTATTTGCCTAATAAAATTCTTAGTCATGTCACATTTATTCCCTATTTAAATACCATTAGGTTTAACAATTACTTTGATTTTCCCCAACAGAATTTGATTAAAATATAACCATAACAAAAAAATTACAACAGCTTCCTTAATCTCCATAAGTATACTATAGGAATTTTAAATATACAATTTTTTGTAATTTGCCCAGTAACCATTAAAATTTTGCTTCAGTTTACTAATTTTGTTTTTATTGTTAGGAAAGAAATCGTGGTATTAATTTATGTTGGAGGGTCAAAATGGGAAAACCCAATTTTTACCCCATAAAATCCCAACAAAGCTTTCTTACCTCTTTGATTTTTCCGCAGTCAATCACAAATACAACATCGTTTATTGTGACACTGGTCTCTGCAATATTAGTAGACAGGATGACTTTCCTATGACCAGGAGGTGGGGGGCCAAACACACTCTTCTGATTCACGGACTGCAAAATAAATTTACCTTAATAGTATATTACTTTACTAGCCCGGTAAGTGGTGTTTTATCTTGCGAGCACGACAGTTGCAGACAGATGCACAAAATTTTACATTATGTGGCAGCAAGTTAAAGATTTTCTCACCTAATTCAAAAGTTGATTTAATGGTAGTCTGGCATTGGTGAATTCTGAAAAAATTCCCTGCCTGGTAAAATATGAATGCACTGAATTGTTATCAGGGATATTATTAAGATTGTCTTTAATAGGGGTGTGCGATGCAGCATATTTTTTTCGATTCGATGCATCGATGCGATTCAAAGAATTTCGATTTGAATCGATGCGATTCAATTCGATGCAGCAGGCATGATTTTCTTTAAAAATTAAATACAACTTGTGTTTCTGTAATGGATCCTTTACCTTAAAAAAGTTAAAGTAAAAAATGTACTAAATAAAATTATGAACAAGAGGATAGTTGCTGACCTAACCTCATTAATGGACACTGCTAATTTTATGGTTGGCCTAAGGAAATTCACCCTTCACTAACAATTAGAATAAGCCTATATATCGTTAAAGCTATCATTAAGTTTATTATTATTGACCTGTATTAAATAAAATAGTGTTTATTTTATGATGTAGTAGGCCTATTGTTACTTAATTTTCACATTTATATTGATTGTCTTTCAATACTTCTGGTACATTCTTAAATCAGCACGGACCAAAAAAGTTGATAATCAGTGTTTACTGTCTATTTGATACATTATTGCATGTTATGAATAAATAGATCTGAAATTAAAGATTGAAATTAATAAAAAGTGTGTGTAAACTAAAAAGTTCAAAGAGATCAGTGAGGCCTACCAAAAAGATAATAGTTATTAATTAGAACTTAAATAATATATAATGTCATTTTCTCACTATTTATATCTTCAACATTTGTTAAACTATGAAAATAAGTCACTAAGTCTAGCTGAAAACTTATTAATAAATTACAATATCTTTTCAATACAGAATAATAAAACAAACCATATTTTACAAACATTTTATTTCTTAACTTTTTCCCTTGAACAGGGTGAGGAGGCCAAAATTTTTTTAATGACTATCAACAAAAATGAGGTATCAATTGTAATTTTACGTAAGCCGCTGATGAGTGAGCTGTGAAGAGCAGACGACAGAATTACGTCACTACCACAACAACTCAACTCTACTGGGATGGCGAACTGCGGGTGTTTAGTGTGAAGTGAAGCACCCCCTCCCCTGTCTAACATTAACATGACAAGGGGTATGAAAAGAGAAAGTTTGTCAGAATGGCAGACTTGCCCTTTGTAAAGTCTGGTTCACATGCCCTCCCTCACCCTCAGTCGCTTGCATAATTCTACTAAACAAAAGTTTCTGAGTGTTAATTTTAAAATAAATGTTTAAATTCAATGACTAAAGTATAGATCTGATAAACTTTACTCTAATTTATAAATGGGCTTATCAGAATTTTATCAGCCATTTGTCAGTTGTTTTTTATTTCTTTACTTTTATATGTAAAGATATCTTTTAATTTAGCCTTCAAGAAAAGAAAGATTATGTTTTGTTTGGGACTTAAATCTCCTTGATAAAAGAGAAAAGACTGCACGTTTGATACAATTAATTTCAATAAGTTAATGTGCAACTATGCGACATTTTTTTCTAAAAAAATAACAGCCTACAGTGTAAAAGAATCGTGTGCACTGTACAGCAAAATGTGTTTCTTTGGGTGCTTTTAACAAACATTCCATAGTTTTAATTAGTAACAAATGTGTTTATGTTCCTGATGATACCAAGAACAAGGCTGGGCAGAGTGGATTCACAGTGAACCAGCCAGGTACAACACGTAACTACAACCATAGATAAAACATAGCCTACTCCCTTGTGTTGGTTAGTCTATGCTACAACGATCGATTGGAACAATTGATGTTTTGAGCCAAAATATTCATATTGATATATAATCGGAAAAATTGATGTTTTATTAAAATATATAAAGCCATATGTCAAGATTTAGTTAACAGACATAATTGAACGTCAAATCTAGGTCTTTGTAAGACAAAAGAAAATCACACAGTTTTAAACTTTAACCTAATTTTATACTCTTTATAAACAAACACGTCCTACATAACGGTTCTTGATATTTATCAATGTATCTTATCTAAACCCTTCCCACAATAATATACTCACACACAAATAACAACATCAAAGCAATCGTCACTTGCTCCATTGAAACACGAACGTCGATTGGCTGACATGACAGTGCAGCGTGGCCTCTCGACCAATGAGAACTCTTGTTACATACTTTGATTTATCTTAGATAGTCAACATTTGCCATTCATTATAATATTACAAAATCGACATGGACTATGCGTATGGTGTTTTTCAATCAATACTTATGTTATAGTAGCACTTAAAACTTCACTTAAACTCTTAAACTAGGTAGATAGTACAGATATAATATGGATCTACTTTTTGGTGCAATAGGCAAGTGCAAGCCTAACCCTCTGACTTCGACGATGTTGTAATTGAATCAAATTTTTCTAATGATGCGTAATGCAGGGATCAAACTGAACATTTAGACAAGTTTAGCTTATTTATTTTGTTCTAAAAATAAAAATAATACATTTAAAGGTCTGACTTATTGATACAGACATTTTTAAGTATAATTTCGTGTTGAGGACAATCGCGCGCCGGTTGTCTGAGACTGAATTCTGACTGTCTGACATCTTGAAATGTAGATTGTATTGTGTTGTGCAATATCATCTGCCTGCAGAGAGAACAGCTGAAGCTAAACTTTAGCTGTTTTGAACTAAATAGTGTGCTAAGTTGGTTACTAAAGTTGTTAGCGTGATTACAAAACTAATAGATATCAAATAAATAAATGTTAAAATAAAATATCTATCCATCCCTGTCGGGTATCGGTATCGGCGGAATCAGGCGAAATCGACGTTTGGCAATCGATTCTTGATACCGATATTCCTAGTATCGGCAATGTCCGAGTATCGGTGGTAGCGATAATTGACACTTCCCTATCTAAAACTCATTTTGGAGTCCTAAATTAGTTTTAAATATGCATCGGGACGTAATCGTTGCATCGGGAGTTACCTAATCGGTCTTTTCTTTTTCGATGCATCGAGGCCAAATCGATGCATCGTGATTTCGATGCATGCTGAATCAAATCGCGATTCGATGCATCGAATCAAATCAAATAGAAATTTCTATGCATTTTCGATGCATCGCACACCCCTAGTCTTTAATGTTTATCACAGAATCCAGTAAAACCACAGAAAACATACTACTATAACCCAGAATGCTAACTGCATGGTAAAAAGCGTAAAGTACTTTGAGAGAGCTTTGCCTGTCAATTCGTAGGCAGCGCCCCCAGCGTTGCTATGCTCAAATTACTTAACGCTTTTTACCATTCTGGGTTATAGTAGTATGTTTTCTGTGGTAAAACCCAGATTATGATCCAGATAATGATTGTACAGTTAGCACACCAAGTTTTCAAAACAGAGGTAAACACTATACAGTGAGTTTTTCTTTTTACTTTTCATATGACTCTTAAAACTCTCTTCTGCAAATCAGTAACTTGTTAACACTGCTGTCACATCCCACAACAATTTCATACGATTGGTGACTCTGAATGTAAGCAAAGTATATTAACATCAAAACATTAAAATCAGTAATGAACCTAAGACATCTAATCATAAAAATACCTTTAGACACTCTTTTGAATTCATTGAAAACATAATTTTTCCATTTAATGTAAGGTTTTAGAACTATACCTAGAAACCTAACCTCTGCAGGTGTGTTGTGGGTACATGAACTTAAGTTAAATTTGAGGATTTTAGTTTTCTTCTTCTTGAGACACAGCAAATTTACAGACATTATTAAGGAAATTGACAGGAAAGCAGGCTTACCTTTAAACAAGTCCATAGAGACACATAAAATATACAACACAAAAGTAGGAAGTTTTGTCATTTCTCCAGTGACTTTAGTCAAAACTTTCTACTTTTGTGTTGTATATTTTATGTGTCTCTATGGACTTGCTTAAAGGTAAGCCTGCTTTCCTGTCAATTTCCTCACTAATTCCTGGCAAATGCCATATCTTTTTATTTATCAAATCTACAGATAATGCTTTTGCTAATGAATAGTAACAGAAAAAAGGCAGTAAAAATAAACTTCAACTAGGCCTACTATTCAATTAGGCAAAGGTGGTTTCCCTTCAAAACTATTAAATCTTTTGCCTTTTTCTAATGAATTCCGTGGAGGGGAACACACGATGAGTCTATAAGCAAATTTTTAATTAGCGCCCGATCCTTATGGGATTTGGCCACTTAAAAAAAAAACTGGCCCTCTTTAAATAAACGGTATCAGCATTCTGACACATACTTTCTCCCATAAGTTTGTCAACAACCTTTATCATGTGTAAGTGGTGAGAGTAAATATACGCAAATGGGATTTGTACAATTTTGTTCAGAATTTATAGGACTATTACATGCTAAATTTTTATCAAAATCGTTCGAGTCATTTTTGGGAAAATCCGATTTTTCTGTTATTTTATGGGGGTTTTATGGGAAAATGACATAGGTAATTACAATAACTTTTGAACCGTAATTTTTAAAGAAATGGGATTTGTACCATTTTGTTCAGAATATAAAGGACTATAACATACTAAATGTTTATCAAAATCGTTCGAGCCATTTTTGGAAAAATCATATTTTTCCGTTATTTTATGGGGTTTTATGGGAAAATTCCCATTAAAAATAAAAATTTCTAAAAAATTAAAAAAAAATATCAAAAATGCAAGGACTATAATATACTATGTTAAATCAAAACAGGATTTTTCTAAAATCCAATTTTTCGTTATTTTATGGAGTTTTTATGGGAAAATAACATATTTGACCATAACTTTTGAACCGTAATTTTTACAGATATGGAATTTGTACCATTTTATTCATAATTTAAAGGGCTACAACATACTAAATTTTTTTCAAAATCGTTCGGGCCATTTTTGAGAAAATCCGATTTTTCCGGTTTTTTATGGGTTTTTATGGGAAAATCCCCATTAAAAATAAAAATTTCAAAAAAATGAAAAAAACGCCTGGAGATACCATGGATTAGAACCTACATACCAAATTTCATCGAAATCGGACCACAGGTGTGGTCTCTAGCTCTGTACACATCCAGACACACAGACACACACACACACACACACACAGACATCACTTCGAAAACCACTTTTTTGGGTCCAGGGGGACCCAAAACGAATATATCCACTCAAAACTCAAACTCGAAAATTTTGACGAAAACAATACTTTCTCCATATACTATGGTATAGGGGGAGAAAGTAAAAAAAAAAAAACTCCTTAAAATAAAACTGTTAACATAACCATTAACTCTATAACGATCAATGTAGAAATAGACTACCTACATAGAAATAAGAGCTCAAATGGTTTGCAATTTTAATTTTAAATAACATGTGTAAGACTTTTTTATTGATCTTTTTACTTCACTGATAGTAATGCTAATAATAATTTAAGAGATACTTTAATTTGGTTTACTAACTGGCCACCACGATAATCTGTTAAAGCAAGAGCATCAACAGCACTGGATTCATGGAAATAACATCAACTTCTCTTAGTATTAATAGTAACTTCTTATTTCCCTTTTTAAATAAAATATTTTTATATTGATATTCCATAAGAACAATAACTTCCCTTCTATATGACAGCAACTTAGCGGACACAGGTAGCACTGCCC
Source organism: Macrosteles quadrilineatus (assembly GCF_028750875.1). Taxonomy (NCBI): domain Eukaryota; kingdom Metazoa; phylum Arthropoda; class Insecta; order Hemiptera; family Cicadellidae; genus Macrosteles; species Macrosteles quadrilineatus. Next base: position 39,965,428 of record NW_026542600.1, on the reverse strand, counting down.
ATGTCTGCTAGTTCCTATTTTTATTTGTTATAATTTGGCGCTATTTAAAACAAAAAATGCATTTTTAGGGTAGAAAAATGTAAACTCTATCTTCCTCTGTTGAAGTTAGCTAAATTCTGTAACCAATGTTTTTTGGAATAAATTACAATATATTCATTCATTCATTGAATAACTCTTTAAGGCTTGGTTGACATCAATGATTAGAGAATGAATAAATAATTTGACTACCATCTATTGGTTTATATGACTCATGATATAAAAATTCAAAATGATTTAAGATAGTAACCGCTATCAAACATGATGGTATGTATGGTCAGCTGTTAAGTGGCATTAAGCCTTGATTTCTACCACAAAATAGGTTATACTAATAATGATAATTTTGTACCGTCATTCTCGAATGCAGAAGATGGAGTATCAAAGGCTTTGATTCAAACATGGAGGTGTTTTCCATGATTTTGTCTCTGACCCGCATGATCTGATCAAACCCTGGCAAAAACACGAGGACTGCACCTGAAAACAATTTATTATAATGGTACCAAATAAATGAAATTTGCATGTGTTCAGGATAAAGAATACTTATATCATTTCTAAAACTTATCAATAGTATTATATTAGCCTACATAGCAACCATACAAAAAATTATACTTGAAAATACACAACTCTTCCCAAGCATTCATCACATTTCCTTTGTTACAATTCTTTACAAGACATATATTGTCCTCCTTTTTTCCTAATGTGTGGCAATTTTTTAACAAGTGTTTATCACTTATTTACCAGTATTTACCGTCTTGTAAGTTAACAAGAGTAAAATATATATACATTTCAAGAGTGCTATTAGACATATTTTTATTTACTTTCTGTAATTTGTGAACAGAACCTTACTAATAGAATAACTCATACTAGTTTTGGGATTTAACTAACAGACAGAAGATTTCAACTAACCTCTTTCAACTCAACTATTATTTTGTGTCGAATTTCACAATTTTATCCATCATAAAGCATCTTCTGTGATAAATTAATTGTTAAATGATTACAATACTCTAGCCCACACAATGGCAGTTGTCAATGGAAGTGGTCAAGTGGTTCCAACTAACAAGATACAGTATTTGCATTGTTAAAGTGAGTCTATTATGTGGTAGGGGAGGTAGCTTCAGCGTATATTGCAGAACTGACTGGTAAATTTACCATACTCCAGCTACTTTTAACTGTCCTTTTCTGCAACTTTCTGACTTTTTGGTCCAAAAAGATAACAGAAACCAGCTGACTACCGTAGTGTGACAAAAAGATTTTATATAATGAAACAGTAGAATAAAGCTTAGTTAGCATGAAACTTGTGGAACGGATCTGTAGGTCCCCAAAAATTTTGGGCTGGACCAGAACAACAGTTGGCTTGAGAAATTAATTTAGGCCAGAAATAATTTTAAAACAAAGCATTTATATCATAAAAGTGCGCTTCTCAATATTCGATCACAGACAGTGTCTGAAAATTGGGCAGTCACAAATTCCTGATTTTGCCACGATCGCAAGAGATGTTCATGATTTTAGCTTGCTCTTTCTATCCAAAACAAATTCAAACCAATTTATTTAATTGTTTGTCGTATTAAATAAAAAAAGTTTGATCTGGTAACAGGTAAAATGTTTCAGGTTGACCAAACGATACTAAAGAAATTAAAAATAAACAATTAAAGATGATAAGTGATGATTCCTAGGCATAAATATCTAGCAATAAAGAGTAGGCCTAAGGGAGCCAATTTCACGGAATCCTTTCAATAATGATCCTGAAGTAAAATAAAACTGTATAAAATGAATTACCATCTCGTCCATCAGCATGGATTGATCTAAGGACCGCAAGGATTAAATTTTCATCCACAGGCTTTTTCAAATGGCACTTTTCGTACAAGTCAACCATTTGTTGAATGTGCGATGGTACATCAGAAGTAACAGTGGCAGCTGTTGTCTCTTTTTTTCTATTTTCATATTGTCTGAAACCAAATATCAACGTTAAGTAAACCATGAAAGCTGATGTAAAGTTTAATTAAGTGCCCAGGTATTAATGAGGGTAGCAAACTAGGAACATCTTCTCAGTGGACTTTAGGATTAGATTGATTGAGAGCAATTATATGATGGCCGTGGAATGCATGACCACAACTATCTGATGACTTGTTTTATTTTTTACTAGGTAATATTTTGTGATTTTCTTAAACTTTTCGATTGCATTAAGCAATTATGCACTGGGTAGTATAAATTCATGTTTAGTTTTAGTCTTGTTGCCATTCATGTAAAAATAATGTATATTGAATAAAGTGAATTTGAATCTTGAATCTATTTACATTGCTTGAGTTACAAACCATTAAAAAACAGCAAAGTCACTATTATATTTCTGGTTCATAAGACTTTGCATAAAGTATCCACAATAAATATACAGGGTTAGTAAAAAGTGTGGAGACCCCCTGTTATTTTTTTAACGGCCCATACTAGAAAAACTAAACTCGGCACACCATTATGGCATGTTATGAAGTACTTTTTGGGCATAACCACCACTTGGTGTTAATCCCCAAAATGGGGGATTTTGGGGGACACTAAAAAATTTCAAATACAAAGACCCATCGAGTGACCTCTCATTTTGAAGGTCCTGGTAAAGGAAAACCAACAACGCAAACTAGAGGTCTCTATCTCAGTTCAGTACAAAATGGGAGCCAATTGAAATTCTCATAAGTTCCCAAACCCAAAATGGGGGATTTAGGGGGAAACTCAAAAATTTTAAATGATAAGCCCCATCGAGTGACCCCTCATTTTGAAGGTCATAATAAAATAAAACTAACAACGCAAACTATAGGTCTCTATCTTAACACAGTAAAATATGGCAGCCAATTGAATATAAAATTGCAAGTTATTTCCGATTTCTAAAGATTTCAATCAGCTTCCATTTTTTACTGGATTGAGATAGAAACCTCTAGTTTGCGTTGTTAGTTTTCTTTTACCAGGACCTTAAAAATGAGGGGTCACTTGATGGAGCTTATCATTTAAAACTTTTGAGTTTCCCCCAAAATCCCCCATTTTGGGTTTAGTAAGCAAGTGGGTATTAGGCTTAAAAAGTACTTCATAACATGCCAAAAAGGTGTGTAGAGTTTAGTTTTCCTAGTGTGATCCGCTACAAAATTTACAAGGGGGTTTCCAGACTTGGAAAGCTGCAAGTTAAATTCAACTTCTGAGAATTTCAATTGGCTGCCATTTTTTACTAGATTGAGATAAAGACCTCTAGTTTGCGTTTTTGGTTTTATTTTACCAGGAACTTCAAAATGAGGGGTTACTCGATAGGTCTTTGTATTTGAAATTTTTTAGTTTTCCCCAAAATCCCCCATTTTGGAGATGTACACCAAGTGACGGTTATGCCCAAAAAGTACTTCATAACATGCCATAAAGGTGTGCCGAGTTTATTTTTTCTAGTATGGGCCGTTAAAAAAATAACAGGGGGTCTCCACACTTTTTACTAACCCTGTATATATGAAACAAAAAAAACGTATTTAAACCTAAGCATGTAAATAAAGGTACAAAAATACAATGAAATTATTTGGGACCAAGTACATAACAATCATAACAAATATGCAAACAATAATGCTTGTAGATGTGTCAATTGAAAGTCAATTAAAATACACATATTTTAAGTAATGAATACACTGAAGATTAGTAACTGGTTTAACATTAAACTAAACTGTTACTGTAATAGAATTACATAAATAGGCGGTAAATTCTTCCCACTTATGAAATGAATCAAGTCGCTAAATAAACATAAATTTAATAGCTACCATAAAATTATTAGGCCTATTGCCATGATAAAGTATTAATACGATTTTAATTGCATCATTACCCTAGTAATAAATTATGAAAGTTGTGAACAAACATTTGATCAATCTTTTAAGTAGAGGGTAATTAAAGCAAACTGGAACAAAATACTCACAAGTACAAGTCTAACAAGCCCAGGATGGAATAATCACCGACCTCCTCAGCGTAGGTTTGGGCAGTCTTGCCCTCAGCACTTACGATGGTTAAATCAGGTTTATGTTGGATCAGGTAGTTAACAGTGTCAACATCACTATGAATGGCAGCCGCCATCAAAGCTGTTCGACCACATTGTGGGTGCTGTAAATAAAATGTACAATGGCTTTACATCTGATTTTGTTAGCTGAAAGTTATAAAAATCTACTTTTTCTACCACTGCATGGAAATAAAATGAAATGAAATGAAAATGTGCTTTATTGTACAATTTAGAACATAAATACATTTTTACACAGACACATAAAAACAATGGTTAATAACCGTCTGTTTTGTTGGCACTAGAGTTGTTCCATTACTTAAGATTAGAATAGTAGGCCTATTGAGCATTAAAAAGATTTATTAATATTTCTGAAATAAAGACATAAGAGAAAAGATATAAGAGAGAACGAAATATTATTACATAAGTGATAAAAAACAAAAACATACTGATCCTAACTTATCTGTAGACGAGTTTCATATACAATTATTTAGGTTCAAAAGTTAAATTCTGTCACTATCTCCCATCTATACTTCCAAGCGTTTTCTAGATAACTAGCTAAAGCTCGCCAATTCCTCCCATTTATAAATTGATGATATTCTATTTCGTTTAAAAAAAGTTTTCCCAGCCACAAATGTCTTATGTGTTTTAAAATCGGACAAAGTGCAATAAAATGATAGACTGTTTCATTTTCATTTAGGTTACATAAAGAACATCTATAATTTTGATCGAGCCAAGGCTTCAGGTTGATAAGCTCTAATCTTGCTTTAAGAATCCACGAAATGGTACGAGTATTGTTGAGTTTGAGGGGACTCTTATCTCCAAGTTCAAGGTCGAGCGTGAGTAACTGGCTGTGGTGGACGGAGGTGCGCGCTCGACCAACACACTCCCCCCTCCACCTACAACGTAGCCCCTCCGCTACCGACCTCAACTGTTCGCTAAGCTCCGCTAAATCATCATTTTGAAAATTAATATTTATATTAAATTGTTGTCCCAGAAGCTTCCATTCTTTACTCCAAAATACATTCCTTGAAATAATTTGTTTAGCTAAAATTTTGGGCAATCTCCCCGCTGGTAACGTTAAATATTTCAATAAATAATTTAGGTTTACATTCAAAGTATAAAAGTATAACTTTTCACAGCATGTTTCCAAATATAATGCATAATTTGGTGTGTTAAAAGGTAAAGAGAATAATTTTTTGAGAAATATTTTTTGAACAGATTCTATTTGATCGCTTTCTATACATCCCCACACCTGAGCTCCGTAGCAGATTGTAGCTCGCACTACCGCTTCGAAACAACACATTTTAGAACATAACGGTACTTTTGGGTTTTTAAATAAAGCACTCCAGACTGAATTAACAGCAAATTGACCTATTCTGGCTTTTTCTTTGAAATGATTACTCCATGAAAGGGAACTTGTGAACGTGATTCCTAAATATTTGTACTCATTTACCACCTCAATAAGTTTACTCATATACCACCATTTGTCGCTCGTCTTCAATTTCCCACCATTGCTAAAAACAATAATCTTTGATTTTTTTAAATTTACAGTTAAATTCCATGTCCCACAGTAGGTTTCTAAATTTTTTATCATGTGCTGCAGCCCGGTACTAGTTGGAGACAGAAGAATAATGTCATCAGCGTAAAGCAACATATTTATTTTCGATCCACCAAAATGGCATCCACCTCCTACCGCCTCCGGCAGGTCATTGATAAATAAACTGAATAAAGTCGGTGAGAGAATGCAGCCTTGCCTCAGACCTGTGTTAGTTTCGAAACTGTCAGTTACACCTCCTTCACACCACACACTCGAACTGGTGTTGTTGTAGTAGTTTTTTAATACATTCAGCATGCGCGTCGATAATCCCAAACTTGACAGTTTAAAAAACATTGATTTTCAATCGATTGTATCAAAATAATAATAATAATAATAATATCTTTATTGCCGTGAAACAAATATAAAATTGCATGGCATCCGTCAACATTTAATACAGGTATAACAAGCGACAGCAAAACAAATAAATACAACAGCATAAAACAGTTAATAATACGAATGATTAAAAAATTACACAGAACTTGTCATTTGATTGATTTAAAAAAAAAGCCGCACTAAAGTCAACAAAAAACGCATAAAGTTTCCCAAACAGTACGCAAAATAGCTCATTTACGCTCTAGAGCGGGAATAGATCATTCCAAAAGGCGGAAAAATTTTCTTAGTAAAAAAACCATTAAGCCTACCTGGTAATCTACTGGTATGTTATGGTCATTGATATAGTTGACCAAACATTTGAACACATCTTTAGTTCCGCTGCTCAGTGCTTCTTCTAGAAGGCTGTCAAACTCTTCTCTTGCATCGAGATCCATCTGGAAGATGCACATTGAATTAACCCAAAGAGTGCAATGCTATGTTATTGTTGCAAGAAATATGTTTGTATTGGATTTACAAAGTATTGCAACTGTTCCTATCTAGTGTTTATCAGTGTTTCTAAGTTTTCAACGATGGGTCTTTTAGAAAGATGACTACCACTTGTTTTTATTGTTTCTGTTTCAATGATTTGTACTTAAAATACGTCCGGTGAATAATGAAACATGTAAGGTACCTAAAAGAAAAACATCAATAACATTATTCAAGTTCCAGGTTTTGTGTTTTAATCTAATTTTATGGACTTTACCTGTCAAGGGCCATCTATACTGGATACTTGTATCTTTGTAGTATTTAGGGTGTCCAGCGTCCCATCAACATAAAATTTAAGTAGAATTCCACATTTTCAGGTTTAAAATTAAAAATTTCAACAAAACTTGCAGCTCAAATAAGCCTATCTTACTTCTTTACACAGCTTATTACCAGCTTAAAGACTAATAGAGCTCCAGGTATTGACGAGATCAGAGTCGAACAACTAAAGAACCTAGGTAAAAATGCCATGCAATGGTTGTTGAGCCTCATGAACATGTGCGTAAGCCAAATACATATACCAAAGGCATGGAGAAAAGCTTGCGTGGCTGCACTGCTCAAACCTGGGAAATATCCAAACAATCCTAAGAACTTTCGACCTGTTTCTCTCTTATGCCACACATATAAAATCTTAGAACGTCTGATACTCAATCGAATCGGCGATTTTCTAGAAGAAAAGATCATTCCACAACAGGCAGGCTTTCGATCAGGCAAGTCTTGTTCTGGCCAAGTTTTAAACCTGACCCAGCACATTGAGGATGGGTTTGAGAGAAAACAGATCACGGGTGTCGCTTTTGTAGATTTAACAGCTGCCTACGATACCGTAAACCATCGAAGACTCTTGGGAAAAGTGTACAGCATTACCAAAGACTATCAGCTGACTTCAATGATAACCACTTTTCTTCATAACAGGCGGTTTTTCGTGTCCCTTCAAGGCAAGAAAAGTAGATGGAGGAATGAAATGGATTGCCTCAGGATAGCGTCTTAGCCCCAGCTCTTTAACATATACACTAATGACCAACCCAGTACTATGACGCAAATCACCTCAAACCGAACCTTGTTAAGACCAAAGTTTGTACCTTTCACCTAAACAATAGAGAAGCAGGCCGTGAGGTGGCGGGGAGACCGTCTTCAGCATTGTCCTACACCCAAATATCTTGGTGTCATACTGGACTTCACACTGACATTTAAGGCGCATTGTATTGCGACAAGGGGTAAAGTCTCAGCGAGGAATAATATCATCAGGAAGCTCACCAGCAGATGCTGGGGTGCTAACCCTAATGTCCTCAGAACCTCAGCTTTAGCGCTCAGTGTGTCGGCTGCGGAGTACGCTGCACCAGTATGGAATGCATCGTCACATGCAAAAAAGGTTGACACTACAGTCAATGACATGGCTCGGATTGTAACTGGGTGTTTGAAACCAATCCCAGTACACAAACTCTATTCTATCATAGGGATTGCCCCTCCATCAATCTGACGTGATGTCACTGCCGACGCAGAAAGGACTAAGCAAGAGACAGACCCTCGTCACCCATTACACGGCCACCAACCTGCAGAGCGACGGCTTCGGTCTAGAAAGAGCGTTTTATCACGGACTAAAGTCTTGGATGGATCACTCTCAAGCAATCGGGTGGCAAGGTGGGAGGCCACGTTGACTAACCCTCCCATACCAGCTAGAGAGGAACTGGCTCCTGATGGAGGCCTGCATTACACGGTGTGGAAGACCCTAAATCGAATCAGGGTCGAGGTACCAAAATGCAAGACAAACATGCAAAAATGGGGTCTCTTACCAGACGAAGAAAACATCTTGTGTGCGTGTGGTGCTGTTCAGGATCCTGGCCATCTGCTTATCTGTCCACGCCTAGACCAGTCTTGCACACTAGATGATCTTTTACAAGCGAATGACAAAGCCATATCGGTAGCTAATTTTTGGAAAAACGAAGTCTGATTTCCGGATACGGAAAGTAAGTAAGTACTTCTTTACACGTGCTAGTACATTAAAATCCCTTCAGCGAATTCAGTGATAATTTCTCAAGGTCGCAGCAACAACTGTGATCAATCGCCTTGATCACGGCAACACCCGTGATAGTTTCTCACGGTGTCGGATATCCGTGATAATATATATTGGAATTGACGCAAAATATGTGATTTCCTGTTATCGCAGCAACAGCTGTGATAATTTCTTGTGATCACGGCCACGTATGTCAAGTCAAGTCTGTTATAAATGGTGTTTTGATTATGTTGCTATTTCTATTTGCTTGTAATACCAGCTATAGAGAAAGCCCTAACCTAGTCCCACCTGACATAACCCAACTCAATACAACTCTGCAGAGCACTAAAAGCTTACAGCCGCTGTTCAGTTGGGTACGTTTAGGTTGGAAGACCTCTTTAACACGTTCACTGCTGACTGCTAGATCCTGGGACGGCGCCAGGAACTGAACTAACGCTCGCCGCTGCGTAACATTGCCGCCGATACACTGAATTACAGTAAAAACAACAGTAGTTATACTGGATGGCAATGTTCTGCAATAAAACTGGCTTTGGACGTAGTACTAAGTGATTCCGATAGATAGCAGCACTACCCAGGATGCAGTCGGTAAAGTAGTGTCGCTATCTATCTAGCAGGAAAGAGGTGGAACAAAGCCCTTTTCTATCAACCCTGATGGTGATTTTGGGAAACTATATTTTTTATTGTCAGAAAGGTACGTCCCCACGAGCTGCAAAGAAATATAGGACAATCGTGACGAGCTGGCTGATCCATGGAATCGTTAAACAACAACGAACGGTGACGTTCCGGAACGTTCCTAGCTCCTGGCGCCTTGGCACGGCTGACGTTCCGGAACGTCCGTAGCAGCGAACGTGTACAGTATACTTCTTTAATTTAGAGAATGTACTAACCTTTACTTATAATGTTTATATTATTAACCTAGTTTTAAGTTTTTCAACCTTACCTTGGATATTTTCTCTGCAAGAGGTTCAATGCCAGTATTATCTAAAGGCCAATGTATTGGATTTTTCAATTCCTCCATGGCCATTTCTGGAGACATGTAGTTCACACTGAAAAATTTAATAACATTGTTAGCAATGTCTGAAAATGACACAGATGTAACTGTGGAGTAACTGTCACAACTGTGTATGATTGAAGGCCTGCTTTGTAACTAATATACCTGTAGACATTTACAACTAGCATTTAAGAAAATTTAAACTTTCTACTTACGCTTGCAAAATGTGCTCCAGGTGAATTACAGTCACTTTGTAAGTCCTTCCAGGCACTGTAAAAAGTAACACAAAAATTAGTATTACCTCAAAAGATAAAAATAACCACAGCCATAAGGTATTTAACAACGTTTTTATTTGTTTACCTTAGTTCAAAATAATGAAATAGTTGAGATTTCCATAGCCCAACACCTTTGTGTCAAATAAACTTAGCCTAAAGATTCTAAAAAAGCTAAAATCACTGACTTTTGTTTTGTAAGTCTTTGGTCAGCTTCCCTCTTATCAGTTCAATTAAGAACGGAGACAATTTTAATTTGACTAAAAAATCAAAACTACTCACTCATCAGTGTGTCAAATCATTCTTCCGTAAAATTCCCTTTTAGATATCAAATGACTAACCTTCAACGATGTTACATCCATTTCCAAGTCCTTTACAGTCTTTGAAGTAGTCTTTGTACTTTTGTGTGTTGATTGTAGCCGACATTATGATCAGCTTGAGGTGGCTGAATCTGACTAGGGCGTCTCTCAATACGATTAATGTAAAATCCGTCAGCTTGTCTCTCTCGTGGATTTCATCAATAATGATGTGTGACATGTTGTTTAGCCACTGGTCTCCGCTCAGTAGACTGCGTAGGAGGACACCATTTGTACAATATGTGAGAATTGTTTCGGAAGACGTTCTGAAACACACAAAATTATTATATGGCTTTTTGAGAAAACCCATGATATAGGGAGAATTCAATGCTTTAGAAACCCATCATTTTTACATGGTCAGAATCTAAATCCACCCACCGCAACTTATACCATATACTTATAACAAATACCGGTCAACATTATAACACATGTACATAAAATAGTTGGATTGTAAAATTTTGTAACTGTGTCATACTTGAGAATAGTAGTTTTCAAATCAATGCATCATTTTGTGTTTGTATACGTTATCCAAATTGCCATTGGTCAATGGCGGCATTTGAACCCAAGCTTCTAGGACAGAAGTCTCACACTCTAACCACAAGACCAGCGAACAAAGCTTCACGGATTAAATCCTTTTATTCTACACTCATACTCAATTCTAATCTTGCTGAAATATGCAACCGGTTGCAGGATGCCAATTTAAAGGAGTAAACATAGACATTTAACTGTCTAGAGAACACAGAGGTGAGACAGTAACCGGTAAGAGTGACTAGGGATAATAGATGACTGCTAACGTTGGTAGACCAGTTTGAAATTACAATTTTCTTTCAATTATCCCTATTCAATTAATTCCCTGGAGTGGTGGGGCGGTGGTAATGAGTCTGAACTTGTTGTTTTGTAAACCACAGCCTAGGCAATAATTGGTTGAAAGTAAAAGTTATCTGAATTTCAGCACTATTTAGTAATGGTACTTAAACCTGACACATCAATTTCTGATTTGAGTTCAGTGTGCAGAGTATGTCACAGAGTGTTGATTACCTTGATTCGAGACGGATATGGTAGCCGACAGTGTCGCCAATACGTTCACCTCTCTCAAATGCCACTCTCTCACTGATGGTTACAGCCGCTACTCTCCGTGGCATGCTGCATAATATCTGGCAGGTCTTTTTTTGAAACTCAGCAAATTCCATGATCAATTGTGGTATCTGGTAACCATGAAAACAACATAAAACCTTGACCAATGCAGTCACAACAGTATAACAATACTAAGCTATTTTAGGACTTTTAACTTAAATAGGAATTGAATAACTAACTACAATTGTAATGTTATGTTGCTACAGAGTTTTACAGTACAGTTCATAAAATCTTTAGGTGCAAAATCTGACGATTCTACTGTTTTGAACATACTTTTGACCATTTTTGACCAATATGGCCAATGGCAGGGCCGGATTTAGCATTTTGTCACCTCTACCAGGCCAATTGTGAAATCCAGCCCTGCTGGCTGGTGGTTATTGTAAAACAATTAAAAAGACGCACTACAAAAAATATATTGTGCCCCCGATGCCGCGCCTTTCAAAATCTAGCCCATTGCCTCTAAAACATTTAAAAAGACGCTCTAAGAAAATATGTTGTGCCGCCAATGCCGCGCCCTTCAAAATTTGGCGCTCTAGGCCAGTGCCTAGTCGGTCTAGTGGTAATTCCGGCCCTGGCCAATGGACAGATTTTTCTCTGCCTGCAGAAAGCTGGCACAGGCTACTACAAAAAATATAATTTTTTGTTTTATAGTACACACTAATTATTGTCTCCTGGGATCCTGACAACACTCATGAGCATCCCTAGCGGTTTCTGCGAAATCATCATCGGCTCCCGCATTTATAGCAACACACTTGAGCATCTCTTGCGGTTTCTGCGATACCATGATTGGCACTCCCATGATCACAAGAACATTCGTGAGCATCCCTTGTGGTCTCAGCGACACTATAATCGGCTTTGGTGATCACAATTACCTTACAAAGTTAAAAGAGAACCAATGAAACACTGTAAATGAATCAAGGCTTGGCCATGGCTCTTGGCGATTATTACCAAATTCCCGATCCGTATAAAATTCAAGTTGATTCGCAGACTTTTTGCACCTACAATCCTCAATTTTTCAGAGCGGCTGAACATCCTATTTGAATGACTAAAGTAAAAAGGAATAGCTTAATAAAATGAGATTTGAACAAAGTTATTATAATTTTTGTGTAGACTTATTTTTCAGTGAATTTCCCTATAGGGAAGACACAATTACTGTAGGTGGCATGGTAAGACCTAGAGCCGGGACTATTTAATTTTATTAACATTTGACTAAAAACCAGGATACAAGTTTTTCCCTATAACCACTAAACCAGCTATATTCCAAGATTCAAGATTCAAGATTCTTTATTTTCCAATAAAGTACAATAAATAAAAGTGACATATTTTATAAAAGGAAAAAAATATTCCTCACAAGACTACACGTCTGTGCGTGAGGAAGAGTCCATGGCACTCGCTGGTCACTCTTAAAAAATATATACAATTACATAAAACAACTTTTCTAGTTAACAATAATATAACTTATTCATTAAAATTAAAAATAAAATAAAATATCTTAGTCCTGGCCAACATAGAACCATCAGAATATAAGTTCTAAACACTTGTTAAGTTAAAGCTAATTAAACATTAAAAATACCCCTCAAAATAAAATAAAATAATAATTACAATTCAAAAACAAAAATCAAGCTGGTCTAAAAGTTTTGACATAGGCATGGGTTGGCTGATAAGTTGGAGATTTGATAGATTTTTTATTATTTTTTTTTTTTATTCAAACGTATGGTGAATGGATTAAATTTTCAGCAGCCGTGGGGCCGACGTGTAACAGCCACTCTCCAACTATTCTCCCGAAAACGGCTGCACTGCTACTCTCTGCCTGAATGATATTATTTGGAAGATTTCGGTATAATTGATGTGCAATATAAAATGGATTAGAAAGCTCTATTCTGTAACCTAATCTGGGTATTGTGTATCCAAAGTTTAATCGGTTTCTTGTTATATATGTGTGAGTTGGCTGTGTGAAAATTTTGTGTTTGTTGTCTTTAATGTAGATTAGAAGGGTTTTAATAAATAATTGTCTAATATTGAGTACAGGAAAATCGTAGAATAGCAGATCAGTAGAATATCTTTGTCCTTTTTTTAGAATGGTTTTTATTATCGAGCGCTGTGTCACCCCCAGTGGCTCCAGCACGGCGGAGGAGGCACCACCCCACGCCAGAACCCCGTATTGCATTATAGATTGCACATAGGCGAGGTACACACTCCTGCAGTGATCCGGAGTGAGCACATGGCTCAACTGCCCAAAAGCATATATCATTTTTCTTAATTTTTGTTTTAAGTACTGTATGTGTGGTACCCATGATAATTTTTGATCTATTACTACGCCTAGATATTTATAAGTTAAAACCTTTTCAATTATTTCACATCCACAGTTGACGGACTCCGGATCGCCACAAGAGTGCATTTTTAGGATCCTCTGTCCTGGACCATAATTATCTCTAAGGATAATTGGTAAACTTTTAGTTTTTTGTACGTTAACAGAAAGTAGATTGTGATCAAACCAGTTTTTTATTTTGATGAGGTCAGAGGATGCCTTATTGTAAACCTCATCCCAGGTGCTTCCGTATGATACCAAAGCCGTGTCGTCAGCAAACAGAAATATGCTTCCATTTATATTTAATTTGGATATGTTGTTAATGTATACCAGAAAAAGCAGAGGTCCAAGTGTACTTCCTTGAACCACGCCATAGTCAACAATCGTTGGGTCACAATTTATTCCCTTAATACAAACATATTGTTTACGATTTTTGAAATAGGAAGAAAACCAATTTAATGTGTTATTTTTTGCCCCTATTAATTCAAGTTTTTGTAATAATTTGGATCTATTTACAGAATCAAATGCTTTTGCTAAGTCTAGGAAAGTTAAAATAATTTTATTTTTTCCATTGATTTTCTCATTTACTAATTTGGTTAAGTCAAATAAAACATCGGAAGTAGGCTATTTTTCCCTTTCCTAAATCCATATTGTGATTCAGATAAAATTTTATTTGTTTCAAGATAATTAGTTAATTGGATCTTTACACATTTTTCTAGAATTTTATCTATGGTGGTAAGTAAAGATATTGGTCTAAAATTACTCATTTCAGCTTTGACACCAGATTTGTAGATAGGGATGACTTTTGCAATTTTGAATAGGTCAGGAAACTCTCCTGAACGGATACTTAGGTTTATCAGATGTAATAGGGGTTGAACAAGATAATTTGAGTAGGTCTTAACAAGTTTTGCAGGGATGTTATCCCATCCTGGAGCAGAGCATCCTTTTATACTATTAATTATATTTATTAGTTGTTCTTGATTGATCGGCTTCAGCTCAAATACAGAATGATTCCATCCTCTTTCACCAATTCACATTTATACTATAAAGACCAAACTGAAGTGTTTAAAGTAGGCCTAACATCACTTCACTTTTACGGGCTACAGAGGAGTAAGCTGATCCATTAAATAATCATAGAATACTTCGTAGAATAAGAAATTCATGAGCTCCAAAAGAAAAGGAATATTTAAACAGAAATTACATCTGTGAGTGCATAAGGAAACTAAGAATGGGTACCATACTTTCAGTAATAAAATTTTCTTACCTGAGTTGTCTTTCCGCATCCAGTTTCCCCAACAATGAGTGTAATACGTCCACTTTCAATCGTGTCAATGATTTCCGCCGTATAGTTGTATATAGGCAGCACTTGTCTGAATGATAATGTACGCTTGATGTCTGTTTTGGGGATGAGAGGTTTGGCTTGACCCGGCTGGTTTCTTCCAGACAATACTAATTGAACATTATAAAAATATAAAGTAAAAAGAATACTTTTTCCCAAGCAATTTTTTTCAATCATAGTATTGGTGTTATAACTATAAGGAAACATACTAAATACTAGGGGTCTGCGGTACAGAAGTTTAAGGTCGGTACGGTTCGGTACGGTACAATCAAAATCGGTATGGTACGCGGTACGCGGCTACCCGTATTTTTGCGGTTTTCTTCTCAGAACTGTATTCAAACCATTATTTTTAACTTTAATACATTGACATTACTATGAAAATGGATAGTATCCTACAATGATGGTTTTCTTACAACAATTACTGTACCACACATTATTAAAACAAAACCTTTTACTGCTACGAGGATTGTGTCAAGGGAAATCACAGTTAAGATAAAGGCTTCACCTATGGTAAATTATTTCTAACCAACACAATGTCTAGTTGTTTTTTAAATGTTTAAAAAACGTATAAAAGCATTCAGTATGAAGACAGTGTAGTTGCCAGCTGTTCACAGCAGACGACAATGAAAAACTGGAGGTTATGATGAAGTAATGGCAAAGAGCATCTTTTTTTTATCAGCTTCAAAACTAATTATAAGATGGATGCAACTCTTGCAAAGTTTTTTTCTGAAACTAAAATTTTAAAATTATCACAGAGTAAGATTATTTTCTTTTCATTTACAAAGTTAACATCCACACATATCAATCATTAGTTTATCTCAGACTCAATCCAATTTTCTTAGTATATTTTAAAGCTATTCCAAAGAATCAAAAGACCCAGGCCTAGGCCTAATTATTTAGGAGGGCCTATATATAAATTGATTAGGTTACAATGAGGGTAGCAAAATCACTATCTAGTTCATAAGATTTAGATCGCATATAGTATTTTCAACACAATAAAAAATATAGGAAACTACAAAACAGGCCTTAAACAGCCACATCTAACAATATAAGACAAGATACAGTACAGAACATTCAATGACATAATTTGAGACCGAGTAGGCTTAAATAACGAAAACAAAAATATGCAAACAACAACAACTATGCTTGTGGTTTCGTCAATAGAAAGATAAAATATCTATAACAAATATTTTAACTTATAAAATAAGATTGTAGATGAGTTACAAGTTTAATATGTAGCCATAAACAGTTTTATGGCAGTAGGCAATGGCCAGCGGCAAATTGAATATTCACGAAAATACTGACTGAGTTAGAGATAACATTTAACAGTCATCATAAAACTATTATTTTTATGATAAAATAGAATTGGGGAAAGTCGTAAAGAAATAAAAGTGATAAAACTCAACAGTTCTTGGAAGTACTTGAATAACAGGATGTTATGATGAAGTAATGGCAAATAGCATCTTTTTTATCAGCTTGAAAACTAATTATAAGATGGATACATCTTTTGCAAAGTTTTTTTTCTTACACTAAAATTTGGATTACCACAGAGTAATATTATTGTCTTTTCATTTACAAAGTTAACATCCACACATAACAATCATTAGTTCATTAACTCAGACTCAATCCAATTTTCTTAGTATATTTTAAGGATCTTCCAAAGAGTCAAAAGACCCAGGCCTAGACCTAATTATTTAGGATGGCCTATATAAATTGAGTAGGTTACAATGAGGGTAGCAAAATCACTATCATAATTCTATTTCATAAGATTTAGATTGCATAAAGTACCTTCAACACAATAAAAAAATCTAAGAAACAAAAAACATTTCAACCTATAACAGCCACATCCAAAAATATAAGACAAGATACAGAACATGCAATGACATTAATTTAAGACCGAGTAGGCTTGCATAACGGAAAAAAATATGCAAACAACAACTACTACGCTTCTGGTTTCATCAATAGAAAGATAAATTATCCAAAACAAATATCTTAACTTATAAAATAAGATTGTAGATTAGTAACGCTTCTGGTTTCATCAATAGAAAGATAAATTATCCATAACAAATATCTTAACTTATAAAATAAGATTGTAGATTAGTAACGCTTCTGGTTTCATCAATAGAAAGATAAATTATCCATAACAAATATCTAAACTTATAAAATAAGATTGTAGATTAGTAACGACTTTAATATGAAGCCATAAACAGTTTTATGGCAGTAGGCAATGGCCAGCGGCAAATTGAATATTCACGAAAATACTGACTGAGTTAGAGATAACATTTACAGTCATCATAAAACTATTATTTTTATGATAAAATAGAATTGGGGAAAGTCGTAAAGGAATAAAAGTGATAAAACTCAACAGTTCTTGAGTACTTGAATACAACAATTATTGTTGTGATAAAATGTTAATGGATTTGGGACTGCTAATGGGTTTTTTATTGCATCATCACCCTAGTAATAAATTATGAAGATCGTAAACAAACATCTGATAGGTAAGACTTTTATGTGCTCAGAACCAACCACCCTTGACTATGATAAGTAATTTATTATTATAATAGGCTGTACCGAACCGAATTTGTACCGCGTAAAATGCTGTACCGAACCGATGACGGTAATTAAGCTTGTACCGTACCGGACCGACTTTTTCGGTGCACCGCAGACCCCTACTATCAAGCCACAAGATCATTCGTAAGGTCGCCATTTTATAAGAAAGAAAAGCAAGTAAAGTAAAGCAATGATAAAATACTGACCTGAAGAGTTAGTGATAGTCTTGGGCACAGCCATCTCTCTGTCATGTGTTGTCACTGGGTTTGAGGACAATATCTGCTCTAGTGTTTCAAGTGTCTCAGGTTTCAACGTTAAAATATCCTCAGGAAAACTAATTGTGTCCTTAAACACACTGATGAAGCGGTTTGGTTCTATCCTGTAACATTCACAATAATTAATACCCCATTATGACTTTTCATTTGTCATGTTGGGTTTTCACTAAAATATTGCCTTAAACATGTCAGATTTATTCCCTAATTAAATGGCATTAAGTTAAATGGGAACTTATGATAGCTGCTACAGTACAAGAAAGGTAATTAAGTTTGGATTTAGTAAATTGTTAATAGCTTGGTATTAAGCAAACTACAACAGTTAATTTATTCTCCATAAGAATAATACAGAGATTTAAATGTAAGGTTATTTTTTCTTCATAACCTTCAAGTTAGTCATTCAAAAATGCTTCAATATACTAAATTAACTATTTGTTGGCTTAAATTCTTTGTAAAGAAATTGTTTAAAAGATCAAAATGGGAAAAAGCCATTTTTTTTTTACAAAACTCCTGTTCCCATAGTCTAGTCATCTTAGTTCACGAATTCGTTCAAATAAACGTAGGTTATGGGGGTTTTTACCAATTTTTTTAAAAAATCGGGTGGTTTTTACTTAAGTTATTGTGCTAACAA
Organism: Macrosteles quadrilineatus; assembly: GCF_028750875.1. Taxonomy (NCBI): domain Eukaryota; kingdom Metazoa; phylum Arthropoda; class Insecta; order Hemiptera; family Cicadellidae; genus Macrosteles; species Macrosteles quadrilineatus. The sequence goes on along the minus strand of NW_026542600.1, from coordinate 39,947,076 downwards.
GCACTCAATTATTCTTATAATTTAATATTTAGAATTTTATCGGATAGTATTTTGGCTTCTGGGAACATCCAAATGAAAAATTAAATGGGTCCTGGGTCTAGGTCTTACCATGTGACCTACGGTAATAGATAACTAATGCCCCTATATGGGAAAAACTTAAAAATAAAGTATAAGCAAAAGGATAGTACTTCTTTCTATTACACTATTGAGGTAAGAGGCATAGTTTTCTGGTTTTTTTAAAGGCAGATCTGTTGCATTTCCTTATATTATGCATATGGAATTCTTTGTTTGGGGACTCCTTAAAAGTGATGTGTATGATACCGATGTAGAGACCGATAGGTGCTGAGAAAGTTACAGAATTGACAGAAGCTGTAGAAAAGTTGAAAGGAACCCTTTCTATTAAGATTACAGTACCAGCAATAAAGGAAAGCTAAAGAACATGCATCAGACATTAAGGCAGGTAGTTTTAACTATCGATAAATATACTCCCTGGATTGCACGCTCAGGTTAAAGTACGGGCCGCCGCCAACTCGCTCTGTCCTTGCTGGGGATAAAGGCTCACACTAGTGCCGAGCGTCACGCCCACTCGCAACGCATATTGCTGTTTGTTTTGTTGAAATATTCAGAAGAAAATAGTTTGAAGGAATGTAAGGAAGTTTAAGTTTACACTTAATTTACCGACTGTGTGTCAAAAGTAAATCTCATAAGTAGTGATGTGTCGAATCCGAATCTCGAATCTCGAATCCAACGAATCTTTAGGAAATATTCGGATTCGAGATTCGGTCAACGAGATTCGACTTTCGAATCCTTCGAACTTCGACCCGAATAAGAATCGGCGTTAGTCAAAACACCCGCCGATGCGACAGGACGACTGTTCAAGGTCAGTTCGAGACACAGTCGTCTGCCCGTGCAATTGCGTAATATTTTGAAACAGCCAACTATTTGTGGTGAACGTAAACATAAGATTTTATATGTCCTTTCAATGTAAAAACTCAAGATAAGATCTAATAATTAAATTTAAGTCTCAGATTTTGTCTTGTATAATAATAAAAAAATTGAGTATATTACACTTGTTAACAACATTACAATTTACTAAATAAAAACAATCATAATAAAAAATCATACAAAAGAATTAATATAATTGGCTTTAATATAAATTGGAATTAATATAATTCCAATTTAAATTTAGGCCATTGACCTAAATATCATGATTGTGCAATGTTGTATTTTGATGTTATAAATGTAAATCATGGCATTAATTTGAATATATTTGTTGTTAATTCAAATTATATGTTTGATGATTTAAAGTTTCTACATGATAAAAGAGAAGTCTGTACCGAACCGAAAATGTACTGAGGAAAATACTGTACCGTCGCAACGCAGACCCCTAACTTTTGACTCTTCTTTCTTGTCTCGTTATCATACAGAGTGTATGCAATTTGAGCATCGAAAAGAAAACGGGTGGTGAGTCGAGGGTCTTTGACCTTGAGAATGCCTGAGCCTTGCTGGAGTGGAGACAATGGTTTATGGTTTGTTTACATCCTACTACCCTCTTTTATTTACTTCGATGACTTAAACGCGATGCCAGTCTATTATATTCTTTGGTCGCTGGTATTACCGCAGATTATGATAATTTTCTCAAATTGTAAAGTTCATCAATATTTCTGGTACTTTAATTTAATGTTGATTGATCCATTTTAAAAGGAATTTGTTAATGTTTTACAATACTTTTGAGTGTCATGCCATGAAAAGTAATACAGTTTTTACATTAGACTCTTGACCAAAGAGGATGTTTTGAACGGTTTAAGTTCCTTCATTGTGTATTGTTCCTACTTTTGTTTGTTTAGTTGAGTTGTTATTGACTATTAATTGCTGAATATTTTTCCTTAATTAGATAACTATCCCTTGCACAAATTAAATAAAGAATTCATTAAGGACTTAGGATTTGTTAATTTTGTGTTTTGTTCAAGTTTTCATTTGTTAATTTTAATTTGTCTCCCCAGCTTGTAAATCCAGCTATTAAATTTCAATTTTTTTAAATTATGTTTTTGGCATTTAATTTTCTACACCTTTATTATTTACATAATTTGAATTGCCAAGATTGGTATTATTGGTATACTTGACATTTCATTGAGTGAACGTAGCCTAAACTGTAATAATTTTCTTAATTGCGCACAAAAAGATTCGATTTTAAAAAAAATCGAAAAGATTCAAGATTCGAGGTTCGATTTTTTTTAGATTCGGATTCGAGATTCGAAATTTCCGGATTTGACCATCACTACTCATAAGGATATCCAGTGATGTAATGAAAGAGTTTGATTTTTTTGTAAACTTTATGTGATTTGAACATTAATCAAACAAAAATAATCATTTAATTACATTAGCATGTCAGCATTTTGCTTGACAGTTATTTTAAAATAAGAACAGTAGTTTGTATTCAGAAGAAATACATGAAATGAAATTAATTAAGCTAATAGGTAATATGTAGGGCCTATATTATTTTACAAAGTTATTCTCACTTCTATGCCTGGGAGAAAACCACAACTGTTACCTCATCAATATTAGGACTCAGGCGGAGGTTAAATAAAATGGTTTTGTTCAGCAACCTATTAAGGATGCTTCACAGACAAAGGATGTTAATAATAGATCTATTAAATAATTTTCCATTTTGTGCAATCAAATTAAAAATCAGCAATAATTGCTGTATTATTATTCAGAGATTTTGCAACATGTAAGAATATTTTTGTTCTTTGTCGTACTGTGAAGAATAGTGGGTTTACAAAACATATTAATTATAAGTTGTTAAATAAAAGGATGTGGAATTTATTGATCATTTCTCAGTGAAATAAAATATTACCAAAAAGTAATTTTTTCATGTTAATCAATATAAAATACTACTGTGAATGCAAAATTTATTCTTTGTTTTGAAGGGGCTTGTTAAATATTATACTGTATGGTAAGCAACAAAATGCATACATATGTTTGTAAATGTATTTAGCCTACTATCCTTTGTAATATAACAACACATTTTTTAAATATAATGATAATTACATGCCAGGAACTCAGTATCTAAATCCCTTAAACTGACGCAGAGCTCCTTCTGCCAAACGATTTTCTGCTTATATGTAATCGCTTAAAAATGGTACAGTGAAACTCTGTATCAAAAAAAGCTTCAAATAAAACCAATATTCATACTTAAATCCTAAACCTTGATTTATTGACCTGAATTTTTCTCCTGGCCAAAAAATAAAAAGTTCTTTGCTTACCAGGGCCGGATTTAGCATTTTTGCACCCCTAGGCCCAAATAATTTTCCGCCCCTAGTCTGGTCACAATTACTTTCCTTCAAACCTTTATTAAAAACTATATCATGCCCATAGGCCTAAGTTAATTGCTTGAATACCACTCCTCGTTGGAATCATAGCAATTTTTTTTTAAGAATTGACTTGTTTAGCCTTAACAAAATGCTGTCTTAAACACTTGTAGCAATTTTATGCTTTTAATAAATGCTCACGTCTGTGGCCGTGGGACTGAAACAAAACAACTCAACCCACATAGCATTCCTGCAAAAAAAAACATGGCCATTGATTCCAATTCCAGGCCCAAAAACATGAACTCCATACAGTATGTGATACCATAATCCAAAATAAAACGATCTAATCATCAACAATAGGTCGTCTCCTGTTTATATTACAAGAAAATATTGAAACACACATCTTAGAACTAGGCTAACCCTAAAATAATGGAAACAAAATTACGTCAAAACTTACGTCCAGTGTAACTAGACATAAACAATTTTTGAATTAACAATGTCATAAGAAGTCGACTTGAGTTATATTTAATATATGGTCGTACTGCATCTAGGTTATACATAGCCAAAGCAAAACAGAACAATATTCCGGCCAACCGTACCGTACCGATCCTTAGGTCTGAGGAGAAAATGACAGCATTAATGGTGCTTTTGAGGGTATTGAATTGTTCTAAAATCCATGCAAACTGAGATTAATATTTTTTTGTTAATTTTAAAGGTTAATTCATCTTTGTTTTAATATTCAACACAAATTATTATATATTTTTACTTGATCCTGCAGATTGTAGTAAACTAATCAATAATAATATATACCTACAGTCTATATAGGTATATATATATACCTATTGACTATATACCTATTGATTATATATAGGTATATATAGTCAATGGTAGTACCGAGCCCGAGCCAGCATAGGGGCAGTGCAGTGGCGATACGAGATCAACATCCCTACAGCCTACTCCTGTATAACCAGTGTTCGTTACCCATTTTGTAACGAAATTGATGCGTAATTCTGAAAAATAGTTTAAATTTCCTAACAATTATTTCTTCTTACGAACTTCGGAATCACAATGCATTGGAGTTTTTTTTTACCAACTATGACTGTTTATTTTTGTTTTTAGATAGCCTAGGTATAAAAAAATTATTCTCTGCTGTGCGCCCTCTGGGACCTTGCGCCCATAGGCCCGGGCCTACCGGGCCTATTGGGAAATCCGGCCCTGTTGCTTACTACATTTTTTATGACTTTAGTAGTGTTAAAAAATATTCATCAGTTTTAATTTGACAAAATAAATTATAGAGGTAAGTTAAAGTTGAAACTATCTACCACAGTAATAAACACAGGCTTTTCCTGAAAAATACTATATAAATTTGAAATTTTTACATTAAAATATAAAATGTAGCAACGCAAGTTGAGTAAAAGTATGTTTGTGTAACAGAGAGAGGTTCGATCGACCCGTCCACCTCGGTATACCACCATTTCAAATGGTGAGCACAGCCTGTTTTCTACCACACAGCACGCTATCCAGGGGAGTGTTTTAACCAAATATTTAAAATTCTTAAGGTGAAGCTTTCCCATGATTTTTGTCTGTTTTCAATTAAATTAAATGATATTACCTTGTATTTTAAATTGTTTTGAGTTTTGATAAAATAACTTTAATTGTAAATATGTTAAGTATTTTGGTAAGAAATAAATAAATTTGCCAAGTTTGGTCAACATACGTCTGCTGGTCATCAGTGTTACAAAATTTCTTTGGTGTAAGTACAAAGTAAATGAAGTGTGGTGATATTTGATGATGATGTGATAGTTTTGAGACATTTTAGTGTAAATCCAATCAGGCAAATGGAAATTCGCTTAGTCTGCAGGTTTGCTGCAGCGGGAGTATTCTTTTAAACTAATGGCCTTTAAAGCAAGGTGTCACTTGATGGGGCTTTACATTAAACAAATTTTTGAGGGTAATAATTTCTCCCCAAGATAACCCATTTTGGGTTTTCGGAAGAAATTTGGATGCAAAAAAAAAGTGCACTTTTATACCATATAGAGGTGTTGATTTTCCTGGTGTAACCCATTAAAAAGTTAATGGGGGTATCCATACTTTTGCCCAACCCTGTATATATAATATATGTACATATACTGTATAAAAATTTGAAAGAACCCCCTAGAATAAAGAAGGCCCCTAGGGATGTCAAAATGAAAAAGTAATTGGTCCCACGTCTAGGTTTTACCGGTAGGCTACTGTGCCACATACGGCAATTAGCTACTTCCCTGTAGGGAAATTCACTAAAAACACCATGGTCTACATTATCACTGGCAAATAATACGGTAATATAAAATGATTTTGTCTTACAACGTTGGAAACGCTCCGTGCAGTAGGCGCAACCGGGTTAGCGAGTCCCCAAGTTAGTAAATTCTATCTTTTCATTGAGAACGCTTTTTCTCAGTAAGAAATATAAAAGTAAGGAAGAATGGAATAAATACTCACCCGTTACTTTTAGATTTCAATCCATGTTCCGCAGCTATGGAATGTATGAGTTTGCGTTCAATGTTATTGTATGAAGATGGAAAAGATATAGCTGAAAACAAAACAATAAAAATAAATGTCTATAAAATAACATATGTAGATTTTTTAGAGATATTTCTTAGCAGGCTGCCGACACGATAGTTGTACGTTCTACGATAGTTTAAACGATAGTTTACGTTCTATCGTGTCGGCAGCCAACCTCCTTAGCCATATTTATTTATTTATTAAACATCATCACATTACATCAATTCTCTTGACAGGTGATTTGTCACAAAGTCTAATACTAATACTATACTACATTTTAAAATAAAATAGCTTACAAAAGAAATAAAGCATATAATAAGCTACAAACCTATAGGAGAAGCAATATCTTTCAAATATACTCATTTTCCAGATATTCCTCTAACGAGTAAAATGCCCTCTCCAAAAGGAAATTTTTTAAAGATAGTTTAAATTTAGAGAATGAGGCAATGTTTTTAATCCCAGCGGGTAATTTATTGTAAATTTTTGGTCCCATATACTGAGGGGATAAATGAAAGATTTTAAGCCTATGTTGAACTGGTTTTATAATATTTTTGAATCTTGTGTTATGTGGATGAGATTGTTGACAGTCCATGAATGTGTCGAAATCACTTTTAACCATTAATGCCAATTTGTAAATATAAGAGCTAAAAAAAGTTAAAATTTTAAAATTAATAAATAAATCTTTAAAATGTGTTCTACAGGAGACTCTGGCCATTAATCTTACAGCTCTTTTTTGGAGAATAAATATTTTTTTGGCCTGGCTTGATGAGCCCCATACAGTAATTCCATAATTCATAATCGATGAAAAATATGCGTGATATACTACTATTTGTGTTTCTAGATTAGTAGTATCCCGAATTATTGTGAGAACAAATGTTGCTGAGCGTAGTCTTTTTGATAGGTTTTTAATGTGTTTTTGCCAATTTAGTTGTGAATCGATTTCTATTCCCAAATAATTTATTGACTGTTGTGAATGAATTGTAGTTAAGTTTGTATTTACAATTATTTCTTGGTTAATATTGGATGCAGAAAACTGAATTATAGTCTAGTAAATCCGTACGAGAACCCTAAAAAAATTGCTTTAAATTGTTTTATTGGTTATTTTGACTTAAAATTATGTGTATTTTCCAGGAAAAAAAGTCTAATAAAATCGGAGTCTCGGAAGTCCAAAATTCAAGATGGCGTCCAAGATGTTGGTCAAATGTGTCCGTTAGCACAATAACTCAAGCAAAAATTATCTGAATTCGATGAAATTTGGTACAAACATGTAAACCTACATTTATTTGAACGACTTCGCGAACCAGCATGATCGGACCATGGGAACGGGGGATTATGGGGGGTTTTACGGGGTAAAAATGGGTTTTCCCCATTTTTGACCCTAAAAACGTAAAATTTTGCAATTTATTTTGAAACCATTTTAGGGCTCAGAAAAAAATTAGTACATTGAAGCGTTGTCATGGGTCTAATACATAGTTACGGAGAAAATTTAAAAAAAATTAAATTTCAAACTCCTATGTTTTTCTTACGGAGAATAAGAAAACTTGTTGTAGTTAGCCTGTATATGAATATATTTTTATCAAATTTGGAAAATGCATTTTTTTTATACTAAACTATTTAACATTTTACTAAAAACACTTTTTTACCCTCTCTGTCGCAGCAAACTGAAGTACTAGTTAAACTAGTGCTATTTAAATAGGGAATAAATGTGATATTTTTAATATGATATTTTTAATGTGATATTTTAGTGTAAATTCAATCAGGCAAATTGAAATTCGCTTAGGGTGCAGGTTTGCTGCGGTGGGGGTGTTTTAATTTATGACTATTTTTTTCTTGAAAAATCCAATAATAGGTCTTAAAATAAAGATCACAAGCTAGCTAAAATTCAACATACATATGTTATTTACTTAAATAAATATCTATACATTTTTAGCCCGAAAGGATTTTTTAGATAAGAATAGGCTTGTATTAATCGGGAATCTGAGCTATCATAAAGCCACATTTCAGCCCAATCCGACCAGTAGTTAATGCGTGATTGAACTTCAAACAAACAAACTGTCACATTTATAATATTAGTAATAGTATAATATAGTCACACTTTCTTGTGGTTAGTAGTAGAGCATTATACAAATAATAATTCATAATTTTCATCAAGTTGTACACTGTTATGATCACTTTACGAACTGGCACATTGTTCTCCAAGCTGGTAAAGTCCACAAGCTGTAGTACAAGGTAACCCATACTTTGTTGCAGGAGCATTGCAAATTCTTGCAGCCAGTAGAGTAGTTGCAGTGAGCAAATCTTAAAAATCTCTGGAGCGGCACTTTGGGTCATCGAGTTGTTTTTATTGTTTATTTTTTTCCAGCAGAGCATCTCGACATTTTTTTACATTAATTGAAAAACTCTTCAAATGAATAATAGTTCTTTTTTTTTAGCAGTTGATTCACTAGATGTATGAAATAATTTTGGTTTATTTTACTTTTTAATTTGGTAGGAAAATTATTCAAAAATTTTGATCCCATGAAGGTTTCCTTTTTTTAGTTTTTTCATAGAAGCTAAGATTGATAAATTTATATAAATTTTATTTCTAGTTCATATGGATGGACATTTTTCCTAATTTCCAAATTTTGTTTTAAAATTCAGGGACAAATTCATAGATATATTTCTGACTTACTACCGTGAAATGGGGCAGTTGCCTTCATAATAATTAGTAATAATTTTAACCTTTACATACATTTGGTTCTCGAAATGGAAACTATAACAGAATTCGTAAGATTACAAAACAAATCTTCAATTTTAAACTAGAAAAGATGTGCAATGTTTGGCAGTATGATTGCAGCTCTGATTCGTCGTTCTCCGGGCTCAGGCCAAACCGTGTGCACGTTTCCATTTGTTATGTTGTGTTATTGATTTAATCATTATTTTACAATTGAATTTCATTGACCCATCAGAAGCAACTAATATACGACTCCAACGGAAGGAAAAGCAAGATATAAAAAATGAAACACTGTTAATTTTAAGTAACATAAAATTGATAATTTTAAAAACATATTTCGAATATTTGTCATATGGCTTTTTATTGTAGTCTAAATTAGGGGCTATGGCTCCTACAGGCCACTAGTTGTAGTACATATTTATTGATCAGACAGTCAAAATTTGTAGTTTTGAAAATTGATCTTTTACAGTTATCGTTTGTCTAAGTATAGCATGATTCTTATAGCATTTTTAGTTTCAGAACTGTATCTAAATTTTTTGGGCGTTCCTCCATAGATTGCCAGACCATAAGACAAAATATTTTTATTTTAGAATGTCCAGGTTACATTAGTGGTTACACTGGCCTAAAAACACATAACCCTGAAGAAAGTTTTTGTATTATGATTTGTGTATATTTAAGATTTGTGTCTAGGTTAAGCCAAAAAATTGAGTATGCTTAAGATCTCCTATTTTTACGGGGTAAAAATGGGATTTTCCCATTTTTCACTGTAAAAAGTTGCAATTTACTTCCAAACCATTTTGAAGAGATCATAAAAAAAATAATTTAGTATACAGACGCGTTTTTGTGTGCCTAACGGTTACGGAGAAAATAAAAAAGTGTACATTTAAAATGACCATGTTATTCTTATGAAGAATAAATAAAGTGTTAAAGCTTGCTTGACAATGGAAGTATTTTAGTGAAATTTGGAAATTTTGTCCATATTGAAAAAAACCCGATTTACGAGACTCCGATTTTATTAGACTTTTTGTATATTATTTCACATACCTATTGGAAATGTAAACCTTCAAAAAATCTTTTAAGGCAATTTTTTAAGGTTAAGGGGTTTTATTTCATATCTTGGCTAGACTAAATTTGATCTAAATAACTGTAAACATGAACAATAATACGATTGGAAACATATGAAGTAAAAAAAAACATCTAATTAACAGCAGTATTGCCAAAATAAACCTGTAAACATTATACATGTAATTATTTTTGTAATTAACTATTTGTGTTTTATTACTAAACTACAATTGAATGAGCGGAAGCGAATCCTGTGGAGTTTAAAAACAGCTGATTAACAACAGTATTACCAAAATATACCTGTTAACTTTATACATATATTTTTTTTTATAAACTACTTGTGAACTATTACAAAATAAAAGAATTAAATGAGCGTAAAAAAAGTATTGAAACAAATTCTATTACTTGACTCGACACAGAATTCGCTTATGACAAATATGTGTGTGTTTGTATCTGTGGAGACGATACAGGCCACGATGAATTGTTATCCAAGCGTACCAATTAACAATTAAGATATGGTAATTTTCAGAGTACCTATAAGAATTACATTGTTTTTTTATAACTATCCCACCACCACTTAAGATAATTTAATGATTAAAAATACTAAATTGCATATATTTTTTAAGGATTTACAACATGGGTATAGCACAGACTAGGGATAAAAAGTTTTGTTCCCTATAGTGACTAATATTGAAATAAGTTATTTACTACTAACAACTTAAGACAGATTTTTACCTATTTTCAACCCCATACAACACGTTTACTGTATATTATTTATCTTAAATCATGAATAGTTTATAGATAATACAGTTTCAAAGGTTTGTACCAAATTCGGTCTAAATTGGAGGTTCAGAAGAAAATTTACAGGGAAAATAGTAAGGTTTATTATTTTTTCAAATTTTTGGACGCCATATTGGAAAAACCCAATTTCCGAGACTCCGATTTTATTAGACTTTTAGTATGTAATTTAACATACTTTTTGGAAATGAAAACCATCAAAAAACCTTTTAGAGCAATTTTTTTAAGGTTAAGGGGTTTTTTTTCATATCTTGACTAGACTATTAGTTGAGTTTTTGCCACATTCATGGACAGGCCATTTACTGCAAACCAATCCCCAAGGAGTTGATATTCCTTAGTTATTGAGGCTTGAATGAACTCATTGTTTTGTCCTGTGCAAATTAAAGCGGTATCATCTGCGTATTGAAAGGTGGACATCTAGTAGCATTGCATAGATCATTAACATAAATAATAAATAAACAAGGGCCGATAATGAAGCCCTGAGGAACTCTATTGGGGTTAATGTTCCACTCTGATTTATACTTTCTCTGCATTTTTTGTAAAATAAGTCTTTGTTTTCGGGTCTTTAAATATGATATGAACCATTTTAATTCAGTATTTTTTATTCCATGCATACTTAATTTTTCTAAGAGTATCTCATGATTCACACAGTCAAAAGCCTTGGATAGGTCACATAGCACACCCACAGTCTTCTGCGATCCATCCAAGGCTTCCGCAATGTAGTTAATCATTTTTGTTATGGATTTTTCAGTACCGAGTTCTGGGCCGAAACCAAACTGTGAAGGATTTATTAAATTATTGCTTTCTAAATATTCTGTTAGTTGAATCTTTACAATTGTTTCAAAAATCTTTGAAAAACAAGGCAGAAGGGCGATGGGGCGGTAGTTAGAGGGATCGTTGACATCGCCCTCTTTGAACAGAGGTTTAATCTCAGCCAACTTTAGCTTATCAGGTAAAACCCCCCCCCTCAAGGGACTGATTCACTATTTGGCATAATGGATGTTCTATAAATTTAAAAACTCTTTTAATGACAAAAAGAGGAATTTCATCCCAACCTGAGGACTTAGTGTCACTGAGAGATGTAACAACTTTTCTTAACTCGTCAATTGAAACATCTCTAAATTTAAATGTTAATTTGGAACGTGGATGATTTTCGATTAGTAACTGAGTGGCTTTTAATTTATCTGTTGATTTGTTGGCATACTGAGAAACATTAATAAAAAAGTTATTGAATTTATTTGCTACCAATACTGCACAATTTTGTTTATCCCTTTCATGTTTGAATTTAATCTCAACTGGAGTATCAAATATTCTTTTATTAAGTCCTGTTTCATTTTTCACTACTACCCAAGATGCTTTACTTTTATTCTTAGATTTTTTAATAAAATCATCATTAGCTTTCAGTTTTGCTAATGCAACTACTTTTTTAAAGACCTTTCTGTACTTTTTGTAATGGATTAAAAACTGAGGGTTACGATTCCATTTTGATTCTTGGTGCAACCTATTTTTATTTTCTGCTGAAATTTTTATTCCTGTTGTTATCCAGTTATTTCTGTTACGTTTATTCTTTGGACGATCTACTGTTTTGGGGAATGCCTCGTTGAATGAATTTAGAAAGTTTGTAAAAAATTTATTGTAATTTGTATCTACATTAAAGGTTTCAAAAGGGTTACAAATAACATTGTTTAGTGTGTTTTCAAAGGTGTGGTTTGGATTCATAGATTGATATAGACCATTGAGTAGAACCGTTGCATAAGCATACATTATATGAAAATACCGATCGGTCATTTTGTGACCGATGGCACTACGGAACGGCCCAGGTCGGTCATAAAATGACTGATTGGCATTTTGAGGTTTAAAAATATATTTTTTTCTGTTAACGAATAAAAAAATCAAAGTTTGCCGCCCCCAACAAGGTTTATTTGTAAAGTAAAAGATGAAAAAAATTTACAAAATTTGCCGCCCTAGGCTGCAGCCTATTTAGAAAATAGGCCCTGAGCAATTAATTACAGTAATGGTAATCAAAGCTGTCTTGGCTTGGTTTCTGGTCTGTGTAAAAGATCTCCGTCCTCTGGTCCCCGGCATGGTTTTGAATTAAATGATCACAGTCAGTTTTGGTAGCAGCAAACACATAGGGCTCAGACAGACTAGGGTCCGATTTCTAGGCTCTGGTCCTACATCTACGAAGCCACAGAGTTGTCTCAGGACCTAATACCAACATACACCATATAGGCTACACCGTGTTTATTCCATATACAGGGTGAACAACTTTACTGTGCCACCATTGGTATCTCAGAAACTATTAGATTTAGAGAGAACATTAAATGGTGAACTTCAACTAGTTTTTAATGATATAAAAAATATGAATTCCAATGTTTCAAAAATGGCTGCCATTTTCCAATATGGCGGCTAACCTAAAAATGTCTTATGGAACACCCTGTATTTTATGATTGTTTTAGATTCTAGAAGCAATTTTAAGACTTTTTAACTCTTGGCATTTTCTCTCTAAACCTACTCGTTTAGGAGCTACAGCGTGTTAAACTTTGAAAAATTAGCTTGCCGTGTGGTTATAATCATTATGTCAATAGCTTTTTGCAAAGTTTAATACGCTGTAGCTCCTGAACGAGTAGGTTTTAGAGAGGAAATGCCAAGAGAAAAAAGTCTTAAAATTGCTTCTAGAATCTAAAACATTCATAAAATACAGGGTGTTCGATAAGAAATTTTTAAGTTAGCCGCCACATTGGAATTCATATTTTTTTATATCATTAAAAACTAGTTGAAGTTCCCCATTTAATGTTCTCTCTAAATATAATAGTTTCTGAGATACCAATGGTGGCACAGATAAGTTGTTCACCCTGTATAGGCCTACAGATACACCACTCCTTGCAACCCAACCTCCCCATCATAGCTTCCATGATAATACATAAACTTATGCAAGTTAAATATTGTATGTTACCTACCTTTTTCGTGTACATTGTTGATGAATAATATTATTTTTTCATTGATGATGGATTTTGTTTCATCTGATATGGATTCTCTTTCTTCTTTGGAAATTCCGAAAGGTCGTGCTTCTTTAAAATCTTTTTTTCTATTTGACGCCATCTTGGCTTTAGTTCGGAAGCTATAAACAAATTATAATTATTTACACCCAAACGCTCTCTTAGGTTGAGGATATATAGCATCTAACTTAACTTAGTAAGTAGGTTAGGCGCAATTCTGTGCTGGTGCTGGTGGCAACAATTTGGTGTAAGAAAATACTTGATTTGGCAATTTTAAAGGATCATCATAGCCTACAAACATGAAACTGCTGCACATAACACTGGATGGCTAACTGAACTGATAATGCAATGTAGAATCTCTTATGAAGTAGGACTATAATGGGCATTTTCACAGGTCATATTAACTTAACTATGCGCGAAACATTTACCTCATAGTTAATCAATATAGAAAGTTGGTGTTCTGGTTGATTTAAGTTTGGTTATCGATCAAATCGATACTTTAAGTTATTGTTGGAATATCCAATGGAGTCAGATATCAAGTTTCTCCAAATTGGACTAAAATTCCTACAATTGACCACAATACTATAGGATCATCCTTCAGCAGTAGTTTTAGGTATAAAATTACCTGAGTACTGCCAGAGTGATCCTGTTAGTCCTTACGGATTACGTGTTTCGAGGAGCTTAAGTCCTCATCATCAGATCTTGTACAAGAAATACATCTATCACTTCGAATTGATGAGGACTTAAGCTCCTCGAAACGTGTAACCTGTAAGGACTAACAGGATCACTCTGGCAGTACTCAGGTAATTTTATACCTTTTATAGTTTGTTCTGTGATCCAGAGACAAAACAACTCAAAATATGAAGTAGTTTTAGGGCTAATAATCACATCCATTTGATACAGAACACTCCTGGCCACTTTTCTGCTAAGTGAGATTCTCTACAACCATAGCCAGGACATTTAAAATGTAGCCTAAGTAAAACTTATGTCTTTAAAAGTTCACACTGTACTACTATGGCCTTAAACTGTATTATGGCTACAACAAAGATGTTTTATGCTAAAATCATTGGCCTATGTTGAATCACGGACAATGGATACTAGCCTAACAGTTAAATCCATTGTCTATGGCTGGGTCAAACTTAGGCATAAGGTAACAAAGCCTATTACAGCAGGCCTAATGTACAATGTAATAGATCAAAATTATATTAAAACAGCCTACTTTGCTTATTTCCAATCCATTTTCAGATACAATATTATCTTTTACGGAAATTGCAGTAGGATAGAGGAAATTTTAGTCTTACAAAAGAAGTTAGTTAGAATCATATCTTGTGAACCCCAACAGGAACACTGTAAACCCCTGTTCATTCAGCTACAAATTCCAACAGTAATTAACATTTATATATTTGACTCTGTATCATATATTCTACAAAATCCCAACCTTATCAAACAAAATTCTCATGTTCATAATACAAGGAATAAAAACGTTGCTGCCATAGATTTTTTTAGACTGTCTAAAACTCTTAAAAGTCATATTGTAATCTCACTAAAAATATACAACAAGCTAATACATTTAATAACAAAATATCCTAGTAAAACTTTTAAATCTAAATTCTACAAATGGCTTTTGAACAACCCTTTTTATTCTCTAAAAGATTTTTTTGAAATGCCTTTTATTAATTTTTAAGTAGAGCTAGCAAATTTATCAAATTACTGTTGGATTTAGTTGGTTATGGGGTTTAATAACTTTCATTATTCTAAATGCCTTGCATTTTTCTGAACAATAAGATTATTTGGTTGTAATATTAAAGTATGTATTGTAACATGTCTCCTTGTGTGTAGTATTCTTGTAAATATTGTATATTGTATTCATTAACTGACTATGCTAGTTTTAGCAGTTTTTCGGACATTGTCAATAATTTGTATAAATTCACAAGACAATAAACACATTTCATTTAATTTCATTTTGTAACTGGGTAGCTCATTGGTTATAGTGCTCGCCTAGTCATCAAAAGACTGCTGGTTCAATCCTGAGAGGTGGGTAGCTTTTTTGTGGTTCTAAACTGGACCCAGCTTTCCTTGATCATTGGGCTTTCAATAAATGGTCCTGACTAATGTAATAGCTGGTTTTAGTCGGCAACAAAGCAACCAAAGGTTATCACACTCCATTCTACACTCATATGTTGGGATAAAATATGCACTATGGATACCGTAGCCTGTTTCAAATCATCAGTTAATGTGGCATATATTTAAATTAAAAATTAGGCCTATCTGATGGGTTGAGTAAAATATTAAACAACACCGAATACTGTACATATGTTTTTGGTGTTTGGAGCATTTTCTAAAGTAAAGTTATTAAAACCCGGCATTTACCCAGGACCATTAAACATTGTCATTAAACATTGTCAACAAAAAATTGCATATTTTTCATTATTTGAAAGCCATTTAAGATTCGGCATCATAGCATGGGGTTCTGCTGCAGACCATCTCATACAAAAACTGCTTACAATACAAAAGAGGGCCATAAGAACAATAGAACAGCTTCAATATGACGAACATTGCAAACCATTCTTCATGTCCAATGAAATCCTTACCCTACCATCCCTCTACATTCTGGAAATCATCAAATTTTTGAAACTCTACCCCCCAAAAGTCAGGAATGATTGCCACAAACCAATTAAGAATCTCGAAATTTAACTAAATTGTTCAGCACAGACATAGGTACCAAAACTAGTACAAATCTTCAAATAATAGGATCAAAGTTATTTAATATGTTACCAGAGAATTTAAAACTAATCCACAATGACAAAACTTTCTTGAAAAAACTAAAACAATATTTGCTAGGCCTAAACAAACCATAGGCCTACTAACTTACGACCTAAATGAATTTTACGTTGATCACAGCATCTACAATAGACTAAACCATTAAACTGCTCACAACCTACACTAATACACAAATACACATATACATAAACAAAAGAAGAATGACGATTCCCTGGTCTCAATGACTACGGTGAAAAGGACCTAGGTTAGGTAAAGGTAAAGGTACCTAAGTTAGAAAAATGAACCTGATAACCTCACCTTCACCAATACTGTAATAGAGGCCTAGGCCTATCTTGAAAAGTAAAATTGTAACATTAGAAAATTACGAATAACACATGAGCTATGAAAAAGGGTACCTTCAGATACCTTAAACAAAATTTTTATTAAATAGCCTAACGCGAACAAACTTGAATTTGAAGAGAAATCAAGGTATGTAAGTTAAGTTTCAAGTTCAAAGTTCAAGTTCAAAGTTAACTTTTGGTAAGTTGGTTTTGGTCTTTGGCCTTTGGCGTCAGTCGGACCGTCTGGACTGGAGATGGAGACTGGAGTGGAGTGGAGACTGGACTAGTTCGAAGTCAGACTGGACTGGAGAATGGAGATTGGACTCAACTCACTGACTGGACCCGTCCCAGAGAAACAGCCGGAGACGGTTATACAGGCATACAGAAGTGAAAAAGAAACAGAAAGTCAAAAACCTTAATTTATTTTGATCCTTGTTACTGTAATGCAGATTCGAATGCGCCTGCAAGATTCTTGTTACGGTATAACCATGCCACTTCTGTAATAGCATTGGCTATACATCTCCCCTTGGGGAGATATATAATCAATGGTAATAGCCACTTCCCAATAGGGAAATTCGCTAAAAGGTAGGCATACTAATGACTTTAACATTCAGAAACACATCTGAAGCAAGTTTGAAGGATTTGGATATTTGATTATCAGATATTGATTGGATCAATTTACTATCTGAGAGTCAAGGGACTGGGGTTCAAGTGCTTCAAACGTTATATCACAATATTAAAATCATAACTACTGCAATATTATGATATTGTGGATACCCTAGTCTTCTAATAAAACAACTATCGTTTAAAGTCAAGCTTAATTTTATTTTAGCAACTATGAAAGTAATTTGGAAAGCGTTACTCTCGGCAGTTGAAATTGCATCAAACTGTGTAAAAATGGTAATGGACTTATACGATTTGGTGTAACAAACTGTGACACTGCTTTGAAGTACAACTTGAGTTTAAGGGTTGGGTAATATTGCATCTCCGTGTGTTACATCATGAGACCAAACTCGCGCAAGTTCCGTCGCAAGAATTCTCACCAAAGCAGCTTACTTGCATAAAACTACGTAAAAAAATGTGTTTAATCTCTGATTGTATCAAAGCTAATTGGGCAAAATGTTTCAATTTGTGCTTTATTATGTGTTAAACACTACTAAACTTACAACGATCCTTAACAACAGGTTAAAACAATTTAAGGTACATATATATATGTTTTTTTCAGTTTAAGCATTGACTATATACCACAACAATATAGTTGTGGTTATATAGTCAATGGTTTAAGTTAAAACAAATTTGACGTCAAATATTTATTTCTTGTTATTTAACCAATTTAAGACTATTTGAACTAAATATATCTATAAACTATTAATCGTGTTTACTCTGCTGCTATAACCAAAATCTACTCTAAAGTATGAGAGTATATTTTTATGTTGTCTACACCAGTACCTGTAGGTATGTGTCAAACTTTCAAGAGTGTTGTATCTTCTAAGGAAACTTAGGGATTTAATAACTCAGCCATACCTTACAACCAACGGTGTATCATGCTCTCACCCATAGTCACGTGATGTATGGATTGATACTGTGGGGACATTCTCCTGCTACAAGGGTTGTTCTCTCTAAAAGATGGCACTCATAGAGTCATCAAATCATCTGGGTTTAATGAGCATTGTCAGCCTATCTTTAGAGATCTTAAGATCCTCACAGTGTACAGTCAGTATGTTTACAACATACTCACACTCCTGAAAGAAAATAGGGGCGACTTCATGAGAAGGGAAGATCATTATAACACAGCACTCGAAGAGTTCAGGATTTAGACATTCCTTGCTGTCGACTCGAATGGACCTTATGAAGACCTACACTCGGTGTCGGTTGGCCATAAGAATTTTCAACACGCTGCATACCACCAGTTGTAAATATTAGTTTATTATAGTATTTATATAACAAAATAAAGTCTTTTAACTCTTAAAAGACATGACGTAATCTATCTGACAATAGTCGGTCAAGAATTAAGAATACAAGTATCAAGTATAAATTATCAAGTACCATTGATTACGCATTAACACAAGGAGGAGTGTGTCAATGCCAGCGCAAACATACGTAACTGGACCACTAACTGGACATAAAGTAAGCATCAAATGATCAAACAAGACTTAAGAGTTTAATGTTTTGCGGGGTCGTGGAATAAACAGATCAAATTATTATTAAGATATTATAATCTGGATATTATGATCTCATTAATTAATGGTTTATTGTGGCTCATCGC
The DNA here is from genome assembly GCF_028750875.1 of Macrosteles quadrilineatus. Lineage (NCBI taxonomy): Eukaryota > Metazoa > Arthropoda > Insecta > Hemiptera > Cicadellidae > Macrosteles > Macrosteles quadrilineatus. The sequence continues at coordinate 39,928,285 of NW_026542600.1, read as the reverse complement.
ATTGGTCCTGAGTATGAACAGAGTATGTTTTATCTATGGTATGAATTATGTATAAAGGTTTTGATTTTCAAAGTATGAATGTCTTGGCAACCCTGGCTGTGCACCACATGTTTTTATTTGTTTTTATTTCCAATCCAACCGTTTTGAAATTTCAAAATAAGTTTTCTTCTTACAAAATCAAACGTAAATAAACTAACGTTGTGCCATTTTATGTTTGCATTATCAAGTGTTTTTATTAATAAAAGTTGTTTCTAAATTATAAACAGTAAAAATGCTTATGATCATTTTATTCGAGTGATAGTAAAGTGTACTCTACCTAAATTGGTTGTAAGTATAATTTTCTATCGTATTAGTAACCTATGCCACTTTCCTCATTTTTGGTTATGTTAATTAATCATTGTGTATAAAAATAGTTGCTTATTAGTATTATTTGGGAAACAAAAATGAGCCTTTCTCTTATCAAACCTGTCGTTGGTAATGTGCAAAGGGGTACAGTTTCTTAACTGGGCTATGCTAATATCGATTGAAACTATCGAATTGAAAAAGTGCAAAGTCCCATGATTTAATTTTTGGCTAATAAGATAAGTTTCTACTTTCACATTCTTAGCAAGAAAACTTTACTTGTTAGGCTAAATTGATTGTTGTGTACCTAATGAACAAGCTAAATAGTGTAGATCGTGCCAGGAGCAGTTTGTACATTTCCACAAGAACGATTCCCCTACAACCATCGCTTATGTTATTTTGTACATTTATTTTAACAAATTTGCCCTAATTGCTGGAAATTTAATGTTACTAATGTAACTTAGTGTCTAGTGGTGTGACTCTCAATATGAACATTTACCTCATCCCCCACACCCAATACTTTACTTAAATACTTTATTCTGAAATGGTGACCATACGAATGTAGGTAGCCTACAGTAGGCCTAAGTTATGAGTGTAGGATGAGTAGCACGATCTTGTAGTCTTGTTTAGTGACTAAGGCCAACATGTTCCTTAGACACAACTAAAGCCCATACAGCCAATGACAACTAAGGGACCTACAGTTTATAGTGGAATCCGAACCACATTTTTGCCTTGTAATTAATAACGAATAGGTCTAATTATCAGGATACTACTGCGGATAGTCATAGGCCTAGTACTCACTAGCGGGCATTAATCAACACCACGAGTATCGCATCCACAGTGCATGCATATAAATATCCACAATTCGTGACCTCCAAGTGACACAATCTGTAGGTACCGGTACCTGCTTGGTTACAAAAAAAGTGTTTAACTTAAGCCAAAATTAAATATCAACAATAAAAGTAGGTAATCTAGGTGCAGTTGACCCAAATGTAATTCAGCTCAGTAGTTGATTTAGTAATTGTATTGCTGAACATCACCCTGTAATCTTTGTTAATCGTAAAATTCATTAAGCTACCTACCGGTACTGTAATAGCTTAACTTACTGAACTATTCTTAGGTCTCTGTTAGCAGTGAGCAACTATAGGCTTGCTGTGTGTTGAGTCAAACTATGCATACCTACTGGGAGTAATTAGGCTGATGTAGGTATTTAGCCTAGTTATAAATTAAACAGGAAATACATACCGAAACAACACACACCAAAATACCTTTAAATAACTGGTCGACGAGACACTGATTCACGAGACTCTGTGCCGGTTGAAGGTAAAACGCAGCTCCGGTGGAAGGTAAATCGGGACTTAGGCCTACTTTCCACCGGAATCACTTGTAGGGGTTTTGTTTGTTCTGCATTGTATATAAACACCTGTTCGCTCTCCACAGTCCACACGTCACCTTAGGCGCTGCAAGAACTTCAACACGTCCATACCACCATTCCAACCGCTCCATGAAATTAAAATTTGTAATCTTTTCTTTTGTTTTTCAGACACTTAGGACTTGTTTTAGACTGAAAAACTCTGTAAGAAGACCAGGGTATAGGCTGGGATGGAATTTGTTTTAGCAAAAATGCTACAAACTCTCAGACAACTGTAGCAAAAATATTATTCTTTATGCATTTTTAAAATAATTGCCAGTAATATTACATTTTTTAACATTACATCTTCAATTTTATTTGTAGCAAATTTGCTATAGCCTGCAAAAACAATGTCTAGCATTTCTAAGCTGTATATAGCAAAATGCTAAAAATGCTAAACCCTGAAGTAGACACATAGAAATTAAATGTTCAATCAGTGAAACTATATTCAACTTGTGCCATTATTTTTTTTCTAGTTACATTTATGGATGTTTTAAATACATAAAAAAAACATTAAACTGACTAAACGGGTAGAGTAAAATAAGCACCGTGGACATAATATAGCCTAATCTTATTTTTACTTCACATTTTGACTGACGGTATGTCGCCTCTTGCCCTTTTAGGCTTCAGCGAAGAGGTTGAAGGTAATGGAGTGAGTGAGTCATCCAGTCATATCCCAGGAGGGCTAGTAGCCTTCTTATAATACAAGACTGCGGCAAGACAAAAGCGACATTACTAGTACCGGCCAACTGAAACAGCTGCTCCAATAATTTATAATGGAACGTCCGCGCAATGATTATGTTTAAACATTTGATATTTCTGTTAAAACTACCATCGCAATAGGCTAGCTGGTGCGATGTTGCCACGCACCTGCTATGCTGGTTGTGACAGAAGGTGCACATGATCACTAGCCTATTTATTTCTATTGTATTACAGTCATTCACTATATCCACCCGTATAGAACTGGTACATAAAGTTCCCAAAAATTATTGTTATTAAAACATATTACAGAGGTCTAAGACTATAGTCAAATGTCAATAAAAACTCTCAGATAGGTAGGCCTATACATAAATAATTAATCATATTTTAAATAAGCATTCCATATTGAAATTACTGTAGATAATTTTTCAGTTAGTAAACAAATTATTGTAGTTTATTCTTTTGTGTTCCAGACATATGAACCACTATGGCTGCAGGTAGCTCAAACTCATTTCCCAGATCTCCTCCCTTTAGAGCCACTCAGCTGGTGAGTTTTTGGTTCATAGAAACTCAGGGTGGGAAATTACAATTTTAATTCAATCAGGGTTTCAGCTTTAGCACAATTTCAACTTGGGTTCTGTAAAATATATTCTTTTTGTACAGACCTGAGGATTTGTGGACAAAAATTGTAGGCTATAAATAATGAGAAAGGTGTGATATTTTTTACCTTCTACATCTTACATTTAACATTGAAATATCTTTATTTCCATACAAATTATTAAATCAATTAACCTATTTATTATTCAATAAATATTTAACATAACTTTTGCACAAACATTCAAGAATTTTTCTTTTAAAAATTCCTTTGATGTATAAATTACTTCGTATAATGTTTGTTATAGATGGATATATAAATATAAACCACAGTAAGTCATGCTGTTTTACTCCTAACCTTATGATGAAATAGGCCAAACTTAATAACCCAGAGGTCCTCAACAAGACAAAAAAGCTCTAGGGCTGCTGTGTGTGTCTTTGAGGGTTGTGAGTTCCAAAAGTAATCAGATATTCATATAGGTTTATCTATTCTCAATAAATCAAGGAAATAAACATGTTTTTAAATATCTAGTGTAAACTTTTTAAACAAACATGTTAGTACGTTAGTAAATTATCTATTTTGGCAATACAGTAGACCCCTTAACCGACCTCGTATTAACCGATAATCGGATTATCCACCTTTGATCGTAAAATAATACAGTTTGTTTTAACCGACCTTGCTTTGAGAGCAGTTCGGTTTAACCGTTGCTTTCTAGCAATCTCAGCATTTCCGCTCCCACGCTGGGCGATGAGAACTGAACCATACCCTTATCTCCATACTAAGAATAAGTTATTTTATATTAATCACAAAAAATATAGCATAGCCTATTGTCAGTTTGTCATCATCGTTCATAAGCCTCGTTCACACGGGGCGAGTTTACAAGCTACACGCCAGCGTGTAAGAAGCCGGCGATTTGGCGAGTGTGCTTGTATTCGTTCACACGGAGCTTGTCCACTCGCTCAGTAGCTGGCTTGAACCAAATCCTCCAACATCTTTGAGTAACAAGCGCACAAGCACAAGCAACTGTGTTCACACTGGGCTACTTTACACGCCTACTCGCTCAAAAGCTGGCGAGTTGGCGTGTAAAGTAGTGGCAGCGTCAACTTTTTCCAGAGCTTTTTTACAAGCAGCTTTTGAGCGAGTACGTCGTTCACACTGAGCTATTTTACTAGCTGCGTGTAAAAAAGCGGGCGTGTAGCTTGTAAACTCGCCCCGTGTGAACGGGGCTATAGTGCCAGCACATCTGATCTGATTTGTTATCTCTGCGGCAAATTTATAACATCATAAAGTGCGTTACGATTTTGATGAGAACTGATTATTTTATCGCTGGAGTAAACAAGCAACTTGTAGGGAGGGCAGGGAAGGGGGGTTAACAACTCCAAGGTCAAGATAGTTTTTGTGCCTCGAGCCTCCAGTGAGAGGCTATAAATAAACATCCTGTCTTGTAACAAAATGGTTGCTAGTATCTTTAATTTCGACAAAATGTTCTGTATTGTATTACGATGGATTTGGAAAGCATCAATAAATACATTACAGTACTAAAGTTATTAAAATAGGAATTTTTATTGACTCTTGCCTAGTATTATAATGTATTCCACTGAAAGTAGGCCTATTTGACTTAACTGTGTTTTGTGTTTATTTGTGACTTTTCTATTAATGCGAAAAAGGAGATAAGAGTAGTTTATTTTATAAATAATGCAAGTACTGTATGACTTCTAAATAATGATTATATAATTCCAAATTAATAGCACTTAATTATGTTATGATTTTAGGGATTGCCCGTTTTAACCAACCTTTTGAGTTATCCGACCTAGGTCCGGTCCCATTAGGGTCGGTTAAGAGGGGGTCTACTGTATCATCAGTGCTGATGTTGTGCAGAGCTAGTGTAAAGTTGACTTGTATAAAACTCCAGCAACCATATAAAACCAATGATACCTACTACTGTTTCTTATAATAAAAATTATATAATAGTGAAATTAGGTCAGTAAAGTAATACTAATAATAAGTAATAATAAGTTTTGGTAATACAAAATATTGAACAATTGTGTTTTTTATTTTTTATTTTAACGCTAGAACATGATGAGGTGCTGCTAAGATAAGAGCAAAAAAAAAAAAAAATTGAGTCACAGAAACTAAATGGTTGACCACTGCAATAACCAACCCTATGTTACAGAATGAAATGTAAGTATCTTTCCTTAGTTAAAAAACATTGTGATATATTAATACCCCCGCCGCAGCAAACCTGCAGACTAAGCGAATTTCCATTTGCCTGATTGGATTTACACTAAAATGTCTCCTTAAAAATATCACATTTATTCCCTATTTAAATAGAATCAGTTTAACACATACTTAGGTTTGCTGCAACAGAAAGGGTAAAAGTGTTTTTTATGTAAAATGTTAATATTTAGTAAGAAATAAAAACATTTTCCAAATTTGGGCAAAAAATGTTAATAAACAAGCAAACTACAACAGTTTACTTATTCTCCATAAGAATAACATGGGAATTTTTAATTTACAATTTTTTGAAATTTTCTCCGTAACCATTAGGTGCATTATAACGCTTCAATATACTAAATTATTTGTTTTTTTAAGCTCTACAAAATAGTTTGGAAAGAAATTGCAAAATTTTATGTTTTTTGAGTCAAAAGTGGGAAAAACCCATTTTTACCCCATAAAACCTCCCATAAACCCCCGTTCCCATTGTCCGATCATGCTGGTTCGCGAACTCGTTCGAATAAACGTAGGTTTACACGTTTGTACCAAATTTCATCAAAATCGGATCGTTTTTGCTCGAGTTATCGCGCTAACGGACACATATATAAATATATATATATATGAATTTGAACGGATGGTGTTTTTGGCCTCTAGGGACCTCAAAACGAAAAAAAAATCGGTCCCGGGTCCAGGTCTTACCATGAGTACTACGGTAATAGCTTATTCCCTATATGGGAAATTTGCTAAAAGAAGACAGAAATGTCACTCTCCAGTTTTCTAACCAAGATGTTCACTTTCCTTTCATTTTAGTGGAATGAAGCTGTCAGTATCTTCCAGAATGGCATGCCAACCCGAAGACACTTTCATCGAATGAGATACTATGACAGTTGTTTCTCAGGTAATGTCCAAGTTTTGTTTTAAATTTCATTAAAAATGTTACCATCATAACTAAGAATAGGCCTATACAAATGGGTGCAAAAGTCTACGGTTTTGGTAAATTGGTAATTTTTAAGTTGGCCTATTTTCTTTATATCAATTACAGCATGTTTTAAAACTTTTTTTTTGTTTTCTAAGATTTTAATTTTTCCAACAGTGGTGTCTCTTCTATCACCCCTTGATTGAGTGCAGTGTGGAGGTTAGCATACCTTTGCAATTGTCAGGATTAAAAAAATAATTGTAGTTCTGTACTCTGACCTTGAAAAATATATTTGTACTGTATTACTATAGTGAAAACATCTGTATTTCTGTATTCCACTCTTTCCAGGAATCTAGTGTGTAAAGCTTACGATTTAAATTTATATCAGTTGGTAAGAATGATATTTAATTTTTCCAGACTCCATATTTAATGTTAAAATGTGACTCCAGACTCCACAATTACTGTATTACTATTTTTTATGCTATCAAAACAGTACAAAAACACTAATCAAATTAGTTTGATGTAAACATAACACAAAACTAACACTTGATATGTTATCTGAATATAGGACTTCTTCAGAGATTATCACTGTTTATGTTTTGTGATATTTCTTGTGTATCTATGAGCTCCTGAAATATAGTATTCTCAGGTAACCCAGCTAAACTCTGTACCTTTAAAAAATCATTAATTTTTAAATATTACAAACTCAGTGGGTTTTTTTACATGTTTTTTTTAGAATGAGTAAACTACGTATACTCCAACCATCCACATAAATTTGGACTGAACCTCACCCGGATAGTCTAAAATCGGTTTCCCAAGAAAGAAGTCATAACACAGTGGCACGAGGCAGATGAATAATTGCCTGCTGATCGATAAGTCATTACAATAAACTCACCGCATGATTATTTGCACATATTAAAATGTGTAACAGATGAGCACAAACTTCAATAAAGGCAATTTTTCTGGGCAAAATTTTTTTTCTCCTTGAGGTGATCCAGATGATTCTAATTCGGGTGATTGGGGTATTGTATTAGTTTCACAACTTTTCTTTATCTAATCATTTCTATTCAAGCTGTACATTCATACATGAATATACAAAGGTTTGTGTTTCATATGGGATATAAAATGAGTAAATTTAAATTCATATATTCAAATTTTTAAAAAATCTTAGATTTTTTCCTAACTTTACAAAATGGCACTTAACCTAACCTAACCTAACCTAACCTAATAACCAAACTTTCTTCTTATCCCTTCCCAACACCTGCTTAGTATGGCCAAGGAGTTTTTGAACTGTGTAAGGTAACATGATTCTTTGGTTTTGTACAGGGAAAGAAGCCGTGGAGTGGCTTAGCCATGCTCTCACTGTTAATCCCCGTTTCGGAAACAATGTCACGACTGAGGGAACACATAAGTTGCTCCAACATTTCCTCAAATCAGGAGTCTTTCAAAGCATCAAAGGAAATTTGACTTTCAAAGATGGTGGACTTTATGAGTAAGTTCTTAGGTTAATTGTTTATTTTATTTGTACATAGGATTGCATGATGATTTATATTTTATTCTTATTTGTGTACGTTTTGTGAGTGATTATGTGCGTTAAGTATGTTTTCTTGCCAGTGTCCATGAGAATGGTATTTTGTATTTATGATGGATACTAAACGCTTTCAACAGAAAGTTTTCAAACTCTAAATTTGTGCGTATACTAGAGATCGAACTAGTCACTCTTTTTGTTAACGAAGACACTTGTACTAAAGTTTGCAGTGTAAGCTATGTTGGTGTAAGTTACAGTATTAAAAAAACAACAATGCGTTTGTAATGATTAGTCTCTGAATAACTTTATTAATAAAAAATAGTTTAGTTTTTTGATCCATGAAATGATTTGTATTTTTAAGTAGCCTACACTATACTTTAATACTTTTCAAGAAATGGTGACCGTACAAAGTATGTATTTTAAGCCAAGTATGAATGGAGATGAGTGTAGGATGAGTGGCACAATCTTGTAGTCTTGTTAGTGACTATGGCCTACATATTCCTTAGACACAGCTGTTTATTAATAGCCCATACAGCTAATGGCAACTAAGGGACCTACAGTTAATAATGGCATCCGAACCACATTTTTGCCTTGGTATTTACGAATTGGTCTAGTTATCAGGATAGTGCTGCGGATAGTCGTAGTACTCACTAGTGTGGACGTTAATCCACACCAGGGAGTATCACATCCACAGTGCATGCCTATAAATATCCAAAATTTGTGACCTCCTAGTAGCTGGATTACAGGACGACGCCACCGTCCCAGTTTTTTCCACTACTTCAGACCTCTAGGGTCTATTTTAAGTTGTCACAGGATTATAAAACAATAATTTCTCTTTTAGCCGATGTAGGTAGGCACTCCATATCAATTTTTTAAAATCATAAACTACTTACTAAATACAGATAAAATAAGAGAATCCAAATCACTATTGTAGGCAAAATACCAACATTATTCACCAACATTCAATATTCATTCAACATTATTTACCTATGTTTTAACTTGCAGGTTTGTTAATCGAACAATTCAGTCACCAAATCGGAAATGTGAACGCAAAGTACCACAATCTCGGAAGTGTTTAAAGGAAATTGACTTTAATGTGCCAAAGAATTTTGATAATAGAATTTCAAGAAAGAGAGAAGATCTAAAAAACAAATGGCAGTACATGGATAAACATCTAGAGTACTTCTCACACCAAGATGATATTGACTGGAAGGATGTAATTTTGAAAAGGTTTGTATTTTGAAAGTTTGCCTTGGATATGTTCAGAAAATGAAAATCATACTGTACCTACTTTATTGGCCGCCAACCGTTGACAAAGACGAGCCGTCTGTGAATGTAAACAACAGCAGTGGCAATTCCGCTCGGGCTTTACGGACTCGCATCGCCTTTTGTCTGTTTTGATATTGACATGATTGTGTTATAGCTCAAACTCAAATGACAAGTAACTTCTTTACTAGAAAGATCCATCTTATTGTTAACGTTTTCACACTTCAGTAGTGTGTTGGTTTAGCATTGTTTTAATAATACTGTAACTGTACTTTAAAGTTTTTCAATTTGATTTAAGAAGTGTTGAGCATGTTTGTGTTATTGTTTTCTTAAATAACACTACCCTATTTAAAAAAAGTTTGCATGAATATTCCATTTGATCATTGTTAATTCGCTATATAGTGTTAAAAAAAATTGAACAAATGGTGTTTTTGGCCTCTGGGGACATCAAAATGTAAAAGTAAATTGGTCTAGGGCCTAGGTCTTACCGTGCCACCTATGATAATAGCTACTTCCCTATAGGGAAATTCGCACCTCGGTTTAATCAGGAGTGTACTGTATTGCAAAGTATAAAACACTTCTTTTTCAATAGATATATTTTTCAATCCTGAACCAAACTACTTTTAATTGAACCCAAATTCTAAATCTGAGGGTTAAGGATTGGGTGAAAATAGCCCCAGGATTATAGTTTGCATATGAAGATAATGAAGTTGTCTTATAATAGTTTATTTCCTTTTATCTACTTTATAATGCTACAGACTAGAAAAAATGTCATCAAGATAACTTAATGTTAAATGTAGGGAAGAGTTCATAAAAAATCCGGAGAAGTAGGCTTAATTGACTTGAGTAAAGTTATAATTGCAGTCTTATAAGTTAAGTTTTAAGTTAAAAAGATTTTAATGGGCATTTATTTATTTATTTATCTTATTTGGTAGCGTTATCCCCTATGTAACCTATATTTTGAAATATGCAATACTTATTAGGTGCAAGTTATTTGTAGACAAAGATAGTTGTAAAATTAACATTTTATTTTGTTACAAACCCACTTACATCTATAGACACATAAAATATGTTAAAGTTATTTTTTCTAGATCGTATTAACATTCAACTTTTTGAACTAGTGGATTCTTTATAGATCGCTGTTTGTTATTCATGGCCGTGGACAGTCGTGAAACCATTTTCCCCAGTGGGCAATACAGATACACCTTGGTTTTTTGGCCATCATCAGCGATAATTGGAAAGAAAGATAATAATGATGTATTCAAGAACACAAGCAAGTGTCATTTGGTGGCTTACATACTTTTACAAATAGGTGTACTTTAGTTTGATGACCTAAGTGCACAAATAAATATGTTTTCTTTAGTAAACTATGTTTTGTTAAGCACAACCTAACAACGCAACCGATGGCGGGCTAATATACTCTTTTAGAAACGGTATGTTAGTTGTAGATGTAGGTAGTTATATTACATGTAGCTTCCATACCACTGCTCAAACGGTGATTGGCTGAAAGCAGTTTCCAAAATTGCATTCTATCCATTTAGCCTTTGTTGTATTGGTTTTCCATTTTCCTGCTGTACCAAACAATTATTATAAAATTTAAGTTAAAGTTATCATGCAAATTACAGTACTTTCGTATTATACGGAGGCCACCCTTATACATCGTGCTGCAGTGGTTATGTTAAGTTGGGTTATCATAAATATGTTTGTAGGACTTTCCTCGTTTCGTTATAAATCAAACAATACCAGATGAGTCATGCTTTCGCCCGCCGAATCCCCTCCAAAGGCCAAGGTCAGGTTGTTGACCATAGCACGGGCATCACTTGCCTGTATCTTGGTCAGGGTCCTGAGTGATGACTCATCTAGTATCGTTCGATTCATAACGAAACTTTAGAAAGTCCTACAAATATATTTATGATAACGATAACCCAACATAACCGCCACAGCGTGCTGTATACCTACTTGGGGGAGTACATGTGGCAGCTAGCGGCGGCGATGCATTCAACTCAATCCTCACAGATATGGCTGCCTTCTGGGAGGCAGAACTCAAAGGCCGCTAATCATAATCATGTCAAATTCGGACAATAATTCAATTAAAGTATGTTCTTTCCAATTATGTAGTTATTTTTCGTTTCTGGTAAAAAAATCTCTCTAAAATAAGTGACCTCCGTAAAATACGAAAGTACCCAAATTACACTCATAATAGCATGCAACATTGTATTTACCAGTCTCTAAAGAGCATATTCACTGCAGGATCGGCTCTCTACTCCCAACACTAGGCATTGACTTGTTGTTGGATCCAGACACCATCTGCTCTGATTGGGTCAAAGTCAATGTTTGTCCGCAATACCAATCAATAAGGAACAACACAGAACTGCCCTTCTGGGTCTACACTGCCATTTCTAGTGTTATAAACCGTAAGTTTTACATCACCAACCAACGTCAGTTACAGTCGTTAACTTATCAATCAAATTGATCAAACATGTTTTTTTTTTACTGATTTCAAAACATCAAATATAAAATTTATTTGAATTTAAATTTAGTCAAACTGATGGAATGACTTATTTTAAGCTATAGCAACTGTTATTACCCATTAAATATGTCAGTAACAAAAAGTAAGGTAGAACATAATTAATTTTAGACACTAGCACATTCTGTTACTGGCTCACTCAACTGTTCTTTCTAAATAAAAAAATGGTTACAACTGGTTCATTTAGATGGGATGTCTACTTCAGTATCCAATTGTCGATGATGTAACATAACAAATAGATAAACATTCATTATGTATAAAATAATGTGTATGATGTTTGAAATAGTTTCTATTAAGTCCATAACAGTCGTTAATTAATTGCCATGATGCTATCTATTGCTTGATATTGAATCTTAGGTAAGTTTATTTTGCAGCTCTTGAGAAAGAGTACCCGATGTACCAGGGCTATCAAAAACAAGTGTACAAAGTGGTTCAGGACTACCTACGGCACAGGAACTTCCCAGTGATCCCCTACTGCTTGTACGAGCTGGTCATGTACACATTCAACCATCTCCACTACACCGACCTCGAGCTGAAGAGCAGACTGCAAGAACGAGACTCTGTAGAAAACCTCGTGTTGAGTATGAGTAACGCGGATTGGAGCAATCATGAACTCGTTTCCAATGAAAACCTCTCAACTACGATGCTTCCACCCAACTCTTGTTTTGAAACTGCCTTCACCTCTGATGAACCTGTGACTCGGATCGTACCTCAAAGTTGCGTGGACACGATTTGTCTCAGCAACAGAAACTCAGTTAGAGATGCCGTTCAACCTCATGCGAAACCTGAGAAACCGAGCAGTGATAAGTTTAGAAGAAAGAGTAACATCGCATTGAGAAGAACTCAGTCCATGGCACAGATTGATGCTAAGTGGAGCACTCCATCGCCAGAGCAACAGAGTTACGTGAACTATGGTCTGTCTCAGTCCCTGGACGATCTCCTCCTAGAGGATGTGTCGGAGGATGTAGTTGGAAGCCTGGACCTGGAGGAAGCCATGAAGAGTGTTCACAGTCTGATGCGGGCGACAACGGTCTCGGACTCCTTTGATTCTCTCACCACAGTTGACTCCTGCATTGTAGACCCAGCAGATCTTGTGTGTATTGGTAAGTTTTTTTACATAAAAAAAACATCATACTTATTAAATTATTAACTAGGACAGTTCGATTTTGTTAAAGCCATAGATGTAAAGGTGTGGTTCTTAACCAAACTTACAAACTGGAAAACCCCAGCTTATTACATCTTACATCTCAAATATACTCCCTGGACACCCCAATTTGGTATTTCTTGATAAAACTATAGTTCAACCATAGTTCAGGTGTCAAATTTGTACTTATCCTGTTAAACAAAAATATAAAATTCCATTCTCATGTTAATCATGAAGTACAATGAGTTAATGTGGGTATCTTTGTTCATTGCACACTTGCCATATAGTCACGTACATCATCGGGAAGAGATGCATAAAAACTCGCTAAAATAGTTCCCAAGGACTCATCTTTGATTATTGTCCGATACTATTTACTACAATCGGTGGCAAAAGTTGTTGAATAGTACGTTAAATAACGATAACACTGTTGCAGGGGCTCGTTGTTAATTGTAACAAAAGAATCGTCATAAATTAATGGGCTTCCGTGAAATATAGTAATAAGTTAACCAACAATATTACTATAATAGCGTGTACTTGGATCGTCGTAAATAGGCCCAATAGACATATAACAATTTGTGAAACAACAATGTTAATTTAATAAATCAGGGGTATTCGAATCTTTGTTAAATAATGGGTCTACTTGAAATATAATAATATGTTTATCAACAAAATTATTATAAAACAATGTTAAGATCCCAAATATTTAACGGGTAAGTACGTTGTTTGCGAGTAAAATTATTTACACAAATATAATATACAATAGAATTATGAATGAACTACCAGGCATCTCCGATGGTAAAACTGTTATCAAACAGCTGATCGGGTCGCTCTTATCTCTTGTTCATTCATCTAGAGAGTACAATAGACAAACTCCAACAACAGGTCGACTAGCCTTTTTAGAGTCGAACGAACAATTCTTACAGAATATTTAGAATTAATTAGTTAATTTGAAAGGCAGTGTTAATTATAATTGAACACCAATAAATTATCAGAGGAAATGTATAAACACTGGTATAAATAAATGCGATGTATAAACAGTAAACTTCAAAGATAATTAAATTCCAATAAATTTCATGTTGTTTTATCATACAAACGTAATACGTTTAACAACAAGTACTGACGTTTAATCATATTATTTAGTTCGAAGTTAGTTAACTAATATTCCACTGGAATATTATGTGTCGTATACAAAAACTGATTTTTTTGATATTTGTATTTGTAATATTTATTAAATTCTGAGCCAAAAACAATTATTGTCCATGCTTTTCAGGCGCCATAAGATGTGTTAAACATACAATGAATGTCCCTGTTCGGATCGTCATAACATTTATGTGTTTTAATTGTCAATGTGTAAGTGTAACGTTTGTGTATATGTCTCCAAAACTTTAAGACGCACCTGTAATGGGGAAGTTCAAGAACTTATATTAGGACTGATGATGGAGATATAATTCCCCAAAATGCATCTCCTGTAAAGGATACAACAGGATCGACCGGCGGACACAGGTAATCTAACATTTTATTGATTGACACACTTATCCAGAACAACAACAAACAACAAAAATGAACTCTAATTTAGTTTATTTTCTTTGCTACACAGTTACACTTGCCAATACAAATTGTGTATTTATTAATTTGTGGCAGTAAAGGATCTCCATAGCTTGTGTTACAGATAGTTGCCAATGGCTGGAACATGTCCAGATGACAGCCAAGACAGTGTTTCAGCTTCTGTTGCTTCTCCTTCCTCCGGTCAGTAGAACTTCTCTACAGATGCTTCTTCAGTTCATTGATAGACTTTGTGTCCCTTCTCACTCCACCATTAGTAAAACAGAGGTAAGGTCCTCGGTTGTATCTTTGACTTTTGAAACAACTAAACGTTCCATTCCCAGTGTTTTTGATGAAAATCATAGTTGATGTGAGCTACCGACGGATTGTGCTGATCTAAATTAAAATTCCAGAACACTAAAAATTCAGTTTCGAGCAAGAAAAATTTTTTAAATTTAAAACTATATGAATTATTTTTTGTTTTCCTATACATTTTTTTACCTCCCATCTAAATTAACCTTTTCGCAACTCAAGTCTACGCACAGGCCCTGCCTATGTAGACTTTTTCCTTTGTTATAAAAGGTATTTTTTTTGCACTTTTTTGCTTTATTTCTACAGAATATAATTTTTGTTTTGTTATCTTATCTAGTTAGTAATGTTTGCTTTATTATATTTAAGTAAAAAAAAAAAACAATATACTTATATGTATATAATTTATGGGAAATAAAATATTATTTCATTCCTTCAATTACTAATAACCATATAGTGGTTTGATTACGTTTTATTTTTGATCAAGCTCAAAATAGTTGTACAGTAGCTACAACCATGGTTTTGACACCAGTTTCCTCATGGTCACCTAGGTCATGTTGTAAAATATCACATCGTTATGATAGTCAATGTGAGAGTGTTCTCCAGTCCGTTCCCGCGATGGTAGGATTTAATAAGAAGCATAGGCATTTATTCCGTCATCGAGAACCATTTGTTAAATTGTACGTGTCCCAGTGTGTTTATGAATGAATGAATGTTTTATGAATGAATGAGTGAATGTTTGTTTATTTCCACATAATATATACAGAAAACAATGACACACTTTTTAATACAAAATACTTACAAAATAAAACTAAGACGAAGAATAAAAAAGAACATTTCTGTATAAACTAAATTAAATTGATTGTATGAAATACAACAGACATAGGCAAGTGCTGCCTGTGCGTCTGCTGGGTTGCTATTTAAATATTTATAGTAGGGATGGTCAAGTCTCGAAATTTCGGGAAATTTTCGGGAAATTTTAAATCTCGTTACACGAGACGAGATTTCTTTTTGGCCGAGATTTTTATCGAGACGAGAATAAAAAAAAAAATAATAAAAAAAAAAAAAATATATTAAAAACGCCTGCAGAAAGTCAATGCAATACCCGCAATACAGGAGCGTGTTGTAGTTGTGTTTCCTTTGCGAAGGCGTTCTTATTTAATTAATTCTTTAAATGTAAATATTACTTTAATTATTTTAATAATATTACTTTAATAACATTTGAGAAGTTTTGTTAAGTGTAAGCAGTGTGAGGAATGTTTTATTACTATAAAAAGCCAAAACAAGTAGGCCTAACTATTTTATAAAAATTAATATTGATTTTATTTTATGATTTATTTTATTTTAGGATAAGTTGAACTCTATCCTAACTGAAATCACTATGTTTCCTAATCGTAGGCATTTTTAATAAGTTAGGCGTGATTAATAAAAAAATGTTATGCTGATGTTTTTTAATAAAAGATTGTAAATATTCTTGCCTATTATCATTACTTTTGTATTTAAACAGTCATCTAACAATGTTACAAAATCAGGTAAACATTTTGAACGTGCATTTCCCGTTGTGTATGAGAAGGGAAATCCCGTCTCGATCTTGTCTCGAAATTTTATGAGAGATACAAAGTCTCGTCTCGTCTCGAACTAAAAATCCAATCTCGTCCATCCCTAATTTATAGTAACCAAGTTATATGGAATTATGCCTATAAAAGGATGAATAATGGAATTTAGACTGTTGCTTAAAGGTTGTTAGTTTAGAAAGGAGATTTATGAATTGTAAAATTGAATAGATTTATGAAAATTGAATAGATATTATGTTCATGTAAATGTGACAACCAAATGTGCTGGGAGGGAACCTTAAAAATAGTAATCTTTATGAAACTGCTGCGTTTTTCGCACTTAGGCTACTGGATGACTGGTGAGTACAGTATAACTAGTGTTTGGTTGCTAGAAACAATGCACATTCATATTATAGGTAAATCTTTGAAAGCTGCAGCTGCGGTTATTCAACTACTTCCGGTTCTGTTGGTAACCGGGGTTGAGAAATGAGAGCAGTAGATTTTGATGTTTGATTTAGGTATTTTCTTAACTTATGCAAGATTAATTTGTTATCAATAACATTAATTTATGTCTAAACTCGTAAAATAATCATATTTATTGACCAATAACTGTACATACATCAAAATTATCATACTATTGGACAAAATATCTTTTATGGAGAAGGGGCAAAAACATCCTACAAATACCAAAATTATCGTGTACCCTATCTGGCAACACTAGATATAAATAATGGTTTTTTTAATAGGTTGGTAAATTCAGGAAAATCGTTATCTAGCCATGGGCTAGGTCCCTTGGTGGCCGGATATGAGGGGTTCTGCTGTACTAGGAAAAAGGTTTTTTCTGTTCAACTATGAATGAATGAGTTCAATAAAGAATTGTTTATTTTTTCAGATTGTCTACGATTTAAGTGCTCACATTTTGTCTCCTGGTCCTCACAGCAAGAATGTGTACAGCCACCATATGGTTCTCAGCGTAGTTTACTTTCTAGTGGACAACTGTAACTTTATCTTCCAGGATACACCCATTAAAGAGTTGCTGAATGGGTTTGACCTGAGAAATCAGGGGGAGAATACACAAACACAGGTAAACTCCTCACTTACCAATATCAGTTAAATGTCAGTTCCTCTGTAGCCTTGTAGGATTGCATGCTTAAGAGAGAGTTGTGAAACTCACATCTGTAGGTTTAGGAAAAATCTACAGTAAATAGTTATAATTAACACTTTGACAATTTTAAACACATTAATATAGGATAAAATTTGGCTTTCACAATATAGTACAGTAGTACACCTATCTAAATCTCCGATTATCTGAATCGCAAACAGAAAGGATTTTTGAAGCCTTCGTTAAAGAAGGTAGAAACCATGAACGCAGCAAAATCCTGAACATCTTCTGCAGTCAGTAACATCATTATCGTCTCCTACGGTAAAGGAACATCGTCTTCGTCTTCCATGATGGCGGCAAAATCTTGAATATCTCTGGCTGTTATGTCAAAGGCATAATCATCATCTCCCGCGGTTACAACGTCATCATACTTTCCGTGGTCGGAAAAATCTTGAATATCTACCCTGTCGATATAGACATCATTGTTGACTCCTGCGGTCATAGAACATCTTCATTGTCCTCTTCCATCGCGGCAATAGCGTGACTTTTTCACTTGCAAAATATTCACAGCCATGTTGTGTGACCGTGATAGTATACGCTCGGCTTGATTGAGCCTATTTTCTATAAAATACTCCGCATTTCAGTAAAAATGTCACTGATCAACATTTTTGATGTCTTTGAACATTTCATAAAGATGACTCTTTAGTAGTTCGGCCCTCCTCTTTGTTGGGTCACATTCTTCCCCAATCAAATCCATACCATTGCAACGTATGTCATCCCATCTGCATGGAGGAAACTGTGGGAGGCATTACACTTGTCTATCACCATACTAAAATTTTGCGTTTGCTATATTTCCCATTCTATTAAGGTTGGCTTTGACACACCAATGGTTTGTCTCTACTGCAGTGGCGGCTTGTGATTAGACTAATTGGAGGTTCACAATTAATGCCGACATATAGCTGGGGGGTCCGGGAAAATTTGAAGATTTAAGGTGTGAAAACGTGATTTTAGATTCATTTTAGCTTATAATATTCAGGTATTATTATTATGTTTTATTACTCATACTTAGGTCTACTTCATAAAAAAAACAACAGAAAATGAAGTCTCAACTCACCATGCAGATGTACAACCCTCAGTTGCTAAGCCGGATAATGATGAGTCCCTTTATAATTGGTCGCCACCAACAGCAGTTGACAGCTTCTTGTTGATAAAGTCCATCCTCCTTTCCTTCTTTGAGGCAAACCTCTCAATAACCTTTTCATTGAAGTCCAACATCTGATAAATTATTTTGAGCTCGGTTTTTAACTTTTGGGTTTCAATAAAAGAGAAATGGTTCACTGTACGTTCCAAAATATCATCGGGAATTTGGTTTTGAAAATTTTGAAATTATCACAATCAAATAGGTTTGAGGCTTCTAAGTGACCTGTGAACTCAAATCTGCTAACCGTTTGGGCTATTATACTGTCGCACACTTCCTTTGCAGCTACATTCCTTGACAAGTTTGATTCCTCATTTGTGCGAGCCCGCTTGGGTCAAACTCTGTCACTGACGGCTCAACAACAATTTCATCAATATTGCAATTTCTTATTTTCTGAATTTCATTTGTGAATGCAGAAATAGCTTGCTTGGCCCACACAGGATTGATGTTTTTCTTTTGAAAGGAATCATACAAAATCTGCACATGAGGCATGACTTTGGCAAAAAACGAGAGCCAAAATTGAAACTGAGGCTGTCTTACTTTTAACTTTAAACCTTGTGCCTGGTTTATTGTAAGAGACTGACCACTACTTTCCTCAATCTTTTCAAAACATTCTACTAAGCTATCTAAGTTTTCATATATAGTGGATACAGATATAATATTATAATTCCATCTAGTGGATGAGCCAGAAGGAAGCCTTTTCCCTACAATTTCCCGTAACACATTCGTTCTCTGAGATGAATGAGAAAAAAAAAGTACAAATCTCTTGTACGTTAGCAAAGAAAATTCTGACTTCACGGTTTTGATTTGCAGCTCGTGTCATAATGAGGTTAAGCTGCTGGCCATAACAGTGGACAAAATGTGCATTTTTATAATCTTTTATTCTTGCTTGGACCCCAGAATGCTGGCCACTCATAGTATTGGCTCCATCATAACTTTGGCAAACAAGCTTTTCTTTATCATCCCCAATAACTTTGGCCAAAACTTGCTTTATGCAGTTAGACAGGGATTCTGCATCAGCCTGAGGTGGATTGAGGAATGTCCAAAACGGCTCCACTGGATATCCATTACCAAGGATATACCGGAAAACCACAACCATTTGGGCCTTTGTTGACACATCAGTGGTTTCGTCTGCCATCACTGCAATATAATCTGCAGCACAAATCTCTTGTAGGATATTTTCCTGGCAAACATGCAGCATACAATCTAAAAGGTCATTTTGAATTTCTTTGGAGGTGCCCTTAAAAACAGTAGCAGTTTGAAGATGCTCACTTTAAGGATACTGTCAAGGGTAACAGAAAAGTGCACTAAGCCTTTAAAAATTCCTGGATTTGATGAATCTGATTTCTCATCATGGCCGCGAAGAGCAAGTTCAAATTCACCACAAAATCTAATACAATCTATTATTTTTGATAAAACGTAACGATTTTTTCTAACTTGGTCATTTTATTTGCCAATATTTGCTCTATAGGCCTAAGCCTCATTTAGCTGTTGTCTTATTTCTGTACAGCCTAGAATGGAAAGATTAAGACATGCATTCGTATGAATGGGAGATTCTATGTGCTTTTTGATTTTTTGAGAGAGGTGGCCTAAATCAGCGACTCCATTTTTTGTCCAGGTAGTATCTTTCCCTCGAGAAAACAAGATACAAGGAAAGCAAAAAAATCTGTTCAAAACATCACAATCACAAATCCAAGAATTTCTATCATAAATCTTGCTATTAAAACTTTGAGTGTACTCATAACCTTTAACTTTTTGTTTTTGGGCCAAGTTTAACACAGGCGTTGGTCTTCCAAGTTCTTTAATGGAACACTTGTCTTCCAGCGAAAGGGTGGAAAAGTTGTTTTTTAATAAGAATTGAACCTTGTTCATTTCTGCAAACACTAATAATCAAATTTTAAAACATTACCACAATTCAAAATAACAATCTGAATACTGCAACGAACATAACCTATACTTCGATATCAATCATAAATGCACGCAATGACTGACAGTGACAGTTCAGGCAATCCAGCCGTACGGTGCTGCTAAAAGGTTTAGCGGCCTATTATAGAATTACTGTTCCGATCGGGAGTGTTCGGGAAACATCTTCAGAGCTCGGCGGCGCGCTAGCGATCAAAGTTAGCGATTCTGCCTTTTAGTTTAAACAAGTCCCTCTCCTCACCCCACTCCCCCCTTGCCTGCTAGGAAGGTTCAGACTGCGTGTGAGAACCTCGCCATGAACGCTCAACGTCAGGGCTTCATTCTCGATTTCAAAAATAGTTTTGGCGGACTATTTTGTACAAAAATCAATATGTTAGTGGTTTTATGCACTACTTGCTTATTTTTGTTTGTTTTATTACTTATGCAGGGGGTTCACTGAACCTGTGAACATACACACGAGCCGCCACTGCACTACTGTATGAAAGGGGTTAATCATTACCCCTGCCACCACACCAATCATTAATTTGCCCTAAAAAACCATATTTGTGACCAGAAACGGAAAGACTGCATTTACTTCTTGTAACAATTTGGGTTTTAGTGTAGCTGTCTGCTTCCATAAATAGAGGATGGTGGACTGATGGCGAGTATTGCATGTCGTCCAAATGTCACAACATCCAATGATATTTAAGTCAGTGTTACGACGTTCAAAATATAATTTTTGAGCTGTATCTTTATTGCAGTTACTGTACTTTTGGACATGATGAGATTTGGAGGTCGTGCAAATGTCAAAAATTTCATATTGGACATGGTGAGACAGCTCATGACGCGTCTTGACGCAGACTTATATCATTGGACGTCGTGACACTTGGACCTCGTGCAATGCATCCTGCTGATGGAATGTTAGGTTAGGCTTACATTTGATCCTTGTCAATCAACACGTTTAAGCACAAAAGACAGAAGACATTCTTAACCAAGCAGCATTTGTATATCTGGGCAATAGCTCCAGGAAACTGTGGGAATATTTCTGTTTGTGCCCCATCAGATCCTAGAGTTTTTTTGGCAGCACATAAAGGCGATACCACTTTCAAGCGCATGTTACTTTTCTTGTTATGTAGGGCCTATGTAAATAAATAAATTGGTCTAAATAAGTTTTTGCACTAACAAATAGCCATTTACAAATTGCCATAATTTGTTTAAATAGATTGCACACTTGGTTCTTGTAGTCAATTCATCATAGGTTTTGTGAGTCAGTGACTGTTATACTGTACTACTATGATTTTTTTTATTATTTCAATTATTTGGTTTCTGATACTTAGAAAAATAAACCTTGTAGACCTTAAACAATGTGATCAGTCGTCGTTATAAATAAATACATTTGTGCTGCAGGTTTATTGTGAACAAGTGACAGGGGCCGAGTTTCAGGACCAAGGAGTCACTAGTTCTTGGTTGGCTTTAGCTGAACTGCTGGACCAGATTATCTCAGATACCAAAATGAAGACCAAGGAGAAGAAAAAGAGGCTCAAAAAGGTAACATATTTTCACTTTGCTAAATTTAAATACCTCCCCCGCAGCGCAGACTATGCTAATTTCTAATGCTGGATTTCACACATTTTTTTTTCAAAACATACCAGATCCGTTCCATGTCTAAATAACATTAGGAAGTCAATAAATGAGTACCTACTTAAGTTTGCTGCTACATGAAAGGTATAGAGTGTGATTTTAGTAACTTTATATAAAATAAATTAAATAATTGAAAACATTATAAAAACATTAGTACCCTTTTTAAATTCATTTTTAATTAATTAACGACATGTTTCGACACTTAGGTCATAGTCATGTTTACATTTACAATGTTAACGTGTTTTTATAATGTTTTCAATTATTTATATAGTAGTAGCCCTAATCACAATCATACTTAAAATAAATTAAATTTCCAAATTTGAAAAAAATATATAAAAAAGCAAAGTACAATAGTTTACTTATTATCAGAAATCCTTTATTGTCCTTAAGCAAAACAATCTTGCAATAGACATGATCACATATTATGGTAAAATAGGGTTACACAGTAACCCAGTCAGACTAGATTAATAAGCCAATATCACAGACAATAACAGGTAAAAATTTTTAAGTAAAAAGAAAAAAGAAGGCTATAGGCTGGGTGGAGAATATATCCATAAGAATACCATGTGAATTAATTGTAAGTTTATAGTTCTTTGGAATTTTCTCCGTTACCACTTACAACAACGCTTCAACATTTTTTTTAAGCACTACTAAATGACAAATGGTTTAAAAACATATTGTGAAATTGTCCCCAATTACACAATATTGGGTTGATTGTTATTATTACTAAATTTAATATTTAGGCTGTCTTGGTTTTGAGGGTCAAAATTGAGAAAAATCAAATGGATAAAACCCATAAAACCCTGTTCGCATAGTCCATTCATGCTGGGTTCTTAATAAATAAATGTTGGTTTACAAATTCATACAAAACTTCATCATAAGCCACGGATGATTTTTACAAGCTTTATTCTGCTAACATACACATATACATGAATTTGTATATATATGGTTTTGAATGGAGTGGGGTTTATGGCCTCTATGACATCAAAATAATAAAGTGAATTGATCAAGGTCCAAGGATCTTGGTCTTACCATGAGAACCTACATTATTATGTCTGAGAAATCATGGTTTTCATGTGTACAGAACAGGTAAAATAAGGCCTAATTTGCCTCAGGGTGTGCCTCATTTTGCACTAAAAAATCATTATTTCTAGCTATTTATTTGATCTTTTTGGGCTTAATGATGTTTGATAAATTTTAAATGCTAAATAAGTGTTCCAGAATTTTTTTTTCATGAAATCATTTTGTAATCTAATCTATGAAAATTAATTGGCCGACATTTTGAACAAACAAATTGATTGCTTTTTTATGAATAGTTTGTTACTATTTAAAATCGTATACCAAATTTCATTAAGATATGTTTAATAGTTAAATGTTAATTGTTGAAAAAAAATCAAGATTTTTGAAAACAGTTTACCTTTAAGAGTTTACAATAAGTTTGAAGATGACATCAAACAGCAATCATGATTTTTTTTACAAAATATATAAACTTTTTTGTTTTTATTTCATGATAGTTTTTCTGTAAATTGCAGCGTTAAGCATATTATAATATAGTTGTGTGCTGTGAAGTCAGCCTTTTTGAGTTTAGAGAACCGCATACAATATTGATACAAAATTCTTAAAATGTATTTACACTTGTAGATTTTACCTCACTAATTGTTTTACTAGTATAAGATAATTTCTAAAAATATCTTCTTGGTTGCAGTTTAAAGAAGCCTATCCTCACATCTACAAGCAAAAGCTTGGGTCCTCATCCACATCAAGTGCCTTACTTCATTTTAGATAAGTCTTTAGTTTTAGATCCACCTTTTTAAGAACTTGTTTAGGCTAGGAGATTATTTTATTTACTATGATTAGCATAAAGTAAGTCTCAATTTTCTTGTTATTTTTGTCAAGGATACCCCTCTTTTCCTGATGCTCTTTTGGGCTGGAAAGAATGTTATCTAAAGTCACAACCCCACTATGCTGAATGGCACAGATATGCGCAAGGCTTGTGCCGATCGGCAATGCCGCTTGCGATTCAAAACTGACAGGCTATCGGTCCGGATCAAAGAAAGCCAAGAGGCACGTTAGAGTGGGGACAAGCCAGGCGGCAGACACCGGTACCAACCATCATTTTATAGTTATTTTTGGTCCAAAAGGATTCAAAGTAAATTTTCAAAATTTATCAATGTCATTAAAAAACAATAAACTCATCATCAACTCTGTATTCTTAGTTTATCATGTCAGCATCATCCAGTAGATCACTAGCACTATACCTTTTACTTATTTTCAAACTGGGGCGAATCCAAAACCTCCAGGGTAACTCGGTCGGTCTAATGCACCAACAACATCTCATCATCAGAGGACATCTCAGCACAGAGTGACACAGCCTTCGTTTCACACTTTTAGGTTAGACCTCATGGCACGATGCCTTTTGCACAACTGAAACAACTATGCCAAGCAGCAAAGCCGGTCAAATTTGCTGAACAGCCTTCAATGGCATAGTGAGGATGTGGCTTTAGGATTCATATTTAATTGTCAATGATGTGAAATTTAATTTTGAAACAAAAAAAATTGAAATTGAATTTTAAATAAATCATCATATTTTAGGGAGCTCTCTTTTAGTGATGGTCAAAACCAGAAATTTTGAATCTCAAAACCGAAACCGAAACTTTAAAAATCTAATCCCGAATCTCGAATCTCAAAACCTAAACGCGAAACTATTTTACTTAGCTGGTTACAAAGGTCAAGGTAACAAAAAATACACATAATCATAAAATGTTAAGTATGCAATCAAAACTGAAAGAGATCGACTCCTGACTGTGACATAACATAAATATGTGAATGTGACTGATAATCTTAAAACCCAATACAACATAATTTTTCATAAACAACCAACAAAAAAAATAAATTAAACTTCTAACACCAACATAAACATGAATATTAGATTAATTAGAACATTTAGTGGTCAATATATTTCTTTGTGTTTAGTAAAGTTGATGTGAAACTGAATTGTACCAGTTATAGTATTTAAGATACCTTTTGAAGTTCAGGATAAAATTTACTTGTTTCATTTCTGTTAATGGTGATGTTTGCTCTGTTGCTACCAGCTTGTTTGGAAACAGTGTTAAAAACAATAACAAAGGCACAAAAAAATGTCAGCAGTTTCAAAAATAAAACTGCCAAAATCTTCAATTTCGAAACTTTTGAATCTCGAAACTTGGTGATCGAATCTCGAAACCGAAACTTTTCCTAAGTTTTGATGGTTTTGAGATTTGAGATTCGGTTTTGACACATCACTACTCTCTTTAATTGTTTTGTTTTATTTATCCAATGTGATTTAATTGTGAACATTTACAATAATTTTTCCGTTTAAAACAAATTTCTATTCTCACAGTTTTTTTCATTTCCTATTTGATTAAGCTAAACTATAATATAATTTAAAACCATTCATTCGTGGTTTAAAATGTACTAGGCAAACATACAATTTATAGAAAGTCAAAATTAAGGTATAATTGTATGTAACTATAATCTCTTATACTAATCAACAAATTAAATTATTCTAAAAGTACCAAAGACAATCCCAGCATTTAGCTGTTAAAGATATGTAAACTAATTAACATATTTTAAGACTTGTAATGTATTGTGTTTTTGGTAACACAATAAGAATGATAATGAGATTTTTTCTTTAACGAAGAGCTTACACCTTAAGATCTTGTATACTGTATTATTTTTTCAATTAGTGCTCTCTTAAAAAGGTCTTCCTCCTGGTGCTTATATGTATATTGTACATATGTTTGATGTTTATGTTTATTTGTTATAAACTTCACATGATTTAATCTATAGTATTTGTGTGACTTGTTATAATACGTATTTTTAAAATATTTTTTTATCCAGATTTGTTTATTTAGTTAGTTAATGTTTTCATTATTGTATGTTTCATTTACTTGTAACCACCAATTGTGCCTCACTTGCCATAAAAATTAAAATTTATATGGACAATTCTGTATTTTTTTAAAATCCCAATATGTAATGTCTTTCTATAGTAAGGTAAGATATAATGTATATCATATCAAAGTTAAGCCTAGTTTATAAAGAAATGTGAAATTTCAATCATAGATAACTGTATTTTCTTGTTCAAGAAAAATACAGGCTATAAAAATTTTCATATCAACTGCCATGTTGAAACAAATAAAAATAGTCAAATTCGGATTCCTCCAAAATGATTGTATTAAAAAGTGCCTTAACATTAGATATAAAATATGACATATCTGACAGGACAATTGTGAAATTTGAACTAGTGAACTTCTGGTTTTGTCCTGTATTCTAAAAACATTTAAAATATTTTCATACTATTTCTTGGGGCTGGTTGGTTTAGTAGGAAAACTGCCTTTCTTTAACATTGTATGTTCAACGGTTTGTCTGAAATCAATATTGGACACCTCAGATATTCTAAGTTTCCTTGTGTAATGGAAATAGGAAATGACAGGCAATCTATCATGCAAATAATGAAATTAAAGATAATTAGTAGTTAATTTATTTACTCACATACTTTTACTTTATGACTTTATTTACCAATAATTAATTACATTCTTTCTAAGGTACTACTAAGAATTCCGTTTCTCATTGGAAATACAGTAGAACCTCTTTAATTCGAACCTCCGTAATCCGAAGGTCCACTAATTCTGAACGCCTCATTGCTGTACTCTATACACAGTACGGTAGTTATTTATTGATCTACGGACCGTAATTGTTTCTATTGTAATTTACAGGACTGTTTATTCATTATGTTTACTACTGTATTAAATAATCACTGTATTTTACTTTATAAAGCACTTTTCATTTTTCCTGTATCAGTTACAATCCATTTTAGCCAAGTTTTAGCTATTTTTATGTTAAAACAACAATATGTTCTGTAATGTATGTTTGGTGAGGCGGTGGCTCAGTCGGTAGCGTCGCGGACTTCAGGCCCAAGGCAGTAGTGTCGTGGGTTCGAAACCTGGTCACTGCCACAAACTTTTATCAGTACAGTTCACCTTTGTACTGTACCGGCTCACCCCTTGCTTTGCTGGATACGTTCCACGCACAGATCTGTAGTCTATGTGGACGGGCAAATGCAAGGTTAAAAGAGGCCGCCAACCTCTTTAAAAAAAAAAAAAAATCCGAACTATTTAATGGCCCGAACTACCCCGGGTCCCTATCAGTTCGGATTAAAGAGGTTCTACTGTAGTATCAAAAAATGTATAATTTTCTTTTAAATTAACAAAATGGCGGCCATTTAAAATCTTTAAACCTATATTACTAAATAATGGCTGGTTTTATGAAAGGGACACTTTTATTTAGCATTTTTAATTGCCGAACAAACGATACCAAGTTCAAAAAGATTGAATAAACAATAGCTGAAAATCATGATTTTTAGTTGTAAAATGGGGTAGAACAAGGCTAAGCTAATCAGGTTGTATAAACTTTAATTCACCACCTTATTCCAACCCTGAATATTATGCACAAGCGATATACATTTGTAATTAAAGAAGGTTTATGTAAAAGAAATGTACTATTAAAAAGATGCCTAGGCTTCCCCTGACATTCTTTTAAGTTTATTATGAACTGGTCATCCAGTGGTCGAAAACTCGACCAAAAATATGTAATATACATACTTCTCTATTTTCAACCCACGCTGTAAATAGATCATGTGATTGGAATTTCTTCCATTTGTTTAGATTTTCTGTTAATTTCGTTGTTATTTCGTCACCAGCATGGCAACTCATAAGGCCCATGTTAACTGTTTTAACATTTAAAATTTATTTTTTGTGTATATTTTTTGTCTATTTAAATGTATAAAGGGATTCTGCACATCTACATGAAAATGTCGAAAAATCTACAAAAAATATCTAATATACAGACTTCTCTATTTTCACCACACGCTGTAAATAAAACATGTGATTGGAATTGTTTCCATTTGTTTTGATTTTCTGTTTATATTTAGTTGTTTTTTCGTTACCAGCATGGCAACCCATAAGGCCCATGCTATTTTTTTTTAAATTAATTTGTTGTGCTTATTTTTGAGCCTATTTTAATTTATAAAGGGATTCTGCAGACCTACAGGAAAATATCTTTCTAACAGTAAGCGTAGATTTTCCCTACGATGCACAAAAAAGGTTTTAA
Source organism: Macrosteles quadrilineatus (assembly GCF_028750875.1). Lineage (NCBI taxonomy): Eukaryota > Metazoa > Arthropoda > Insecta > Hemiptera > Cicadellidae > Macrosteles > Macrosteles quadrilineatus. The sequence continues at coordinate 39,900,249 of NW_026542600.1, read as the reverse complement.
AGAAACATGCTTGCCTATTAATATATAGATAATATTAATTTCAAACTGAAGTGTGAGATATGCAGAGCTGTTTTATATCTTACATTTTTTTCATTGAATGTTCATGCAAAACAGTACTGTAGTAGAAATAAAAAATATTTCTACACCTCTGCATAGGAAATGTATGCAATACATGCATATCAAAATGTACAAAACACAACTGCGCAAGACTTTGAAAACATCTTGTCTATTTAAAATATTTTAAATTATCAGTATCAATAGTGTATTGTTGTTGTATTTTCAGTTTTATAATACATACAAAAACTGTTTGTTCATACACTTTATTAGTTATTTTGTTTTAATCAACCACAAGCCTGTAATTGTCTGTTTCTGTATTACAAAAAAAAGAATGTGATCATGTAAGAAATTCAGTTACATTTTCATTCCTTTAATAACAATATTGATAGGTATAATTTGTTTTAATATACAGTAACTTATATTATTTATATATTTAACCTTAGTGTAATGGTAATATTTTTAGTGTATTTATTTCTAGAAATATGAATAGCTATTTACTTTTTATTCGTGTTCAAAATATTCTATACCCAATAATCGATAGTTTATAATTATTCGATAGACACATCACTAAATGGAACCACTGCTTGAAGCCAAGCATGCGGGATTTCCTCGATCCGAAATGCGGGAATCGGGAGTACTGTTTAGGTTGTGTGGATTATTTAATACTTTCATTATAAGCCAATCATCGACCTCAAGTAAGAGGAACGACTCTCGGCTTTTCAAACAATGTAAATAGAGGAATTCTGAATTCGGCACTTCGAAATAACCTTTAACCACAAACTACACCCTAACCCAGAAAGGTCATCTTGTCTGGGGAAATTCTTGCCATGGTAAGAAGATTTTTAGGCTTCAAAAGAAGGCACTAAAGTACCCCGAAGAAGTCCATGCAAAATCATCATTCAGGCTTTTAGCCTTTTGACATTTTATGACCTGTATATTTTAGAAGCATTATTTTGGGTATTCAGCAATTTGTCCATTTTCAGGGAGAGTCACACAAACCACTAGACATAAGAGCCTAATTAAGCCTACTAGCCATAGATTATCACTATTTGAAGCATCACCTCAATATATTGGACCAAAATTGTATAACTTGATTCCTGATCATTAAAAACCATCACAAATCCAAAAAAGGTGAAACAAAAATGTAAAGACTGTTTACTGACAAAAACATTTTATTCTTTAAATGCATTTTTAAGTGGAAATTGGGAGGGTTAAGTGTTGAAATTATTTTATTTGGATTTTTTACTATTTAGATTTAAGTATTATAATGCATCGATTGACAAATGTCCTGTCATTTTATGATGTAATGACATTCAGTAAATAAATAATACTTTATCCCTTAATTAAGCCCTTAATCAAACATAATAAGTTTAATATGATTCTTATTGTGGTGTTTTAATAACAATCTTTCATGTTTGGCCTTTATTTAGAATCCGTCATCTTTCTTTTAAAAACGTTATATCTTATATAGATACTATACAAAATTATGTATTGCTTACTTTTCAATGTAATCCCGCTTTTCAAAGTACTGTAGTATGTTTCGGCACGAAGTTGGGCCATCATCAGGCGGGCCAGTTTGAAATCTTCAGTCCAAAATGGACGTCGTTAGGATAAAAACTACTAACAGTTCATACATGACACAAACACGCACACTAACATAGTATACACATTAAACGAACAGTACCGGTATGTACAGAACGTTACTTTACATTTAAGAAATACAAGCCAAACATTCAAAATAGTGCAAATCTGCTTTGATTTAAAGTTGTTTTAGTTTACTAAAAAGCCTCTGAATACGTTGGCACCCGCACTTATTGTTAAGTAACCATAACGCGAAGTTTATATAAACTACTCTTTAAAAGGCCGAGATTCGTAACTCTAACCTGAGTTCAAAAATTGGCCTATAAGCTGTGCTATATATTATAATGTCCCAACTTCTATTCGATTAGTAGGTACAGGTAGGGTTGAGCATCGATACCTATTTCAACCATCGACGTTCACCATCGATGGTAGCATCGACATCAACCATCGATGTACCGATTACATCATTGCGAAAACATCAATGTTTTTTTCAGTTTTTCGTCTGCTTTTTGTACTCTCCAGTAATGGAAAACATCGATGGTCGACTACGCCCCCGACACTCTGCACCGCAGAGTGCAGACATAGGTCAATCATTACGCGAAGCTTATATAAACTAGGTACTTTTTAAAAGGCGAAATTCGTAACTCTACCCTGAGTTCGAAAATTGGCCTATAAGCTGTATATAATAACATAGATGATGTAATATAATAATTCACCAACTTCTATTCGATTAATTTATACTTATTAACATAGCTTACTAACTTAACTCACTCGTTTCAAATTAAATAATATAGTTAGTATATTAACTGTTATTTCATATAGTTAGTTATATAGTACCATGACAATACACTGTTGATATTGTTAGGTATGTGATATTGTATGGTATTGTTAGGTACTCTTTTGAGGATGAGACTGTGTTACGTTTTTAAGTCTTCCAGTAGTAGAGATATTTTTTATATGTTGACCGAGTTTATGAAATAAATGCTTCTAATTTGAATGCGGAGTAGTGCAGAGTGAAGTAGTGGTGTTATCACAGTCACGTACACAGGATGTGAGTGACGTGTGTGTGTGTGCTATCAGTAGTTGCCTGAGCAAGCGTCAGTTCCAGGAATTGGTCCAAGCTATGTCAGCACCAGCGTGGCGCCGCCGAATGTCGCGTCCGCCGCATACTTGACTCCCAGACAACCTATTTCGGCAAAATTAACAACGCTATGTGGCTTTATATTTAGATTGTACGCAAAACATTATTATTCTAAACGAAACATATTATTAATGTTTACAGTATGCTCCGTGTACTTACATGCATCTTCTTGTTTTAGCGAATTCCCCATTTAGGGAATAAGGTATAACCGTAGGTTTCGCGGTAAGACCTGGACCCGGGACCGATTTACCTTTACGTTTTTTGGTCCCCAGAGGCCAAAAACATCATCCGTTCAAATTCACATATACAGTATATCGTATTACGTGTACACTAGCAAGATAACCCGTGCAAAAATGATAAACATAGAATTAACATAGATGTGATTAGACGCACATACATATTTATGAACGTAGCCGTAATATTTATGAACATAGCCGTGCTAGTTCTTGTCATTTTGTTGTCCGACCTGTATTTTTGTTGATTGACTCAAGAAGGCGATCTTGAGCTATTTGCAAAGCTAGTATAATATAAGTATAATAGGGTAATATATATAGTATGTACAGTATGGTAAGTATGACAGGATGGATAACAACAATCTACTCAATCAGTCAATCATTGAGAGGTATACTTTGGCTCCGAAGGAACGGTTGACGACTGCAAGTTGTTAGTCTAAAAGAGTTTCGTAGGTTTTTTCATGTATGAGATTCAAAAATATAGTTGTTATTTTGCAATTAACAGCACCCCTAAGGTCCATGCACGTTTAAAAAAAGTTTAATTTCAATTTATTTTGAAAAAAATTTCAACTATTCAAACACAAACTCAACTCTTTCCCATACATTATCCGACACACAACAGACGTTGGATGTATAAACAATTTATACGTCTAATAACCCTAGTACGGCTACGACAGTACAACATATCCTACGTTAGAGAATTAAAAATATACTCGTTAATTTTCCCTATATACAGTAGTAATGTTGGCAACTGTATTTTTATGTTTTTTTTTTTTACATTGGTCTTGTACTCCGTACATCAATCATATAAATTTGCTTATTTTAATTAATAACTTCTTGAAATGATCACACGTTATGATTTTTATATTTTCTACATGGACCCCGAATAAAATATTTCAACTTTTATAAATAATTAAAATACCTAGGACCATTTTCAATTATGTGACTTATAGGTTATATCCAATATAATTTCTTTTTTTTTAAATTGAGCGTAAATATAAAATTTAATTTTGACTGTAAGGTACAATAAGGCTGTCGGTCTTGACAGCGTGTAAGAGGTGAATTAATCATTTATTTAATTATAAAGTACTGGCAACAGAGCCCGTTGTGGTTAAATACAACGGTCTCCAGTAAAATAATGGTTGTGAAATCCATACACCACTTTACTCACTAATATTAATGGTACAGATTAAGCACATAACATTAGAATCGTATACTCAACATAAGTAACTCACTTTAAACATAAATTCAAATTGTGAACAACGATATTTAATCAAAGAAAAATAAATTAAATAACAATATAACAATAAGCTGTTAAATTATTAACACATGTTTCGTATGTTTAGACTTTAGATTATGCATACTGGTAAACCAATTATTGCCACCTATAAAAAATATTGGTTTTTCTTTTCCGAGTAGGGTTAAAGGTCTTCTACCCGACCGATTTTCATAATTTTGGCATTAAAATAAAGGTATGCAAGCACGTATTTGTCATCAAGCATCATTGTTAATTTATCTAATGTATTACTCAACGAAAAAATATAAATTGGATGTTTTTTATTTTTTACTTCAATTGAAGATGAAGGCCTATTCCAGCAGTTCTAATTACATTACCCTATATGTTTTGGTCTAAAAACCTTTAGTGAAATACCAGCTCTCATTTGAGCTATGGTTATTGAGATTAATCCTACCTAAAGCACACTGCTGAATCACGAATAAACAACAATTATAATCGTGTTAGTACTTATCTTCAATCAATGATACGTAACTCAAATTTTATTTAAGTTTTTTTTTATTTCTTCGTCTTAAAATACTTCAAAGGCCTTCACTTGAGATATTGATAGTTTTAATCAGTTAAGTTAAAGATATACTTTATCGCTCAATCAGAAAACATAAATTTAATTATATCTTGGAAATGGAATTTAGTTTTAGAAAAATTTACTCAATTCTAATTACGTTATTCTATTTGTTTTGACCTAAGAACCTTCAGTGAAAAACCAGCTTCCATTTGAATTATTGATTATTAAGATCGGACGTACCTAAACCACACTTAAATCACGAACAACCCATTTTTTTTTTTTTTTAATAGAGTTATTTATCATCGATTTATAGTCAAACGGTCTTGCTTGCTCAACAGGAACTGTCAGAACTGACAGGTTTTACCTAGTAAATCTAAAAAAAAACTTTTATAATTATTTGCAAATCTACACGAATTAGGCTTTCTAATGACCTATTCATTAATAAAATCGTTTCAGTAGAACTGTAGATTTAATTGTACAAAGTTTAACAACAAAATCTTTAGTTCAGTATTTTCTCACCATTATAAATTTTGAGGTTGCTTAACGTTCTGGAAAATAACTTTGAAATGGTGAGGAAATCGACCAAAGTGGAAGGTGATATTCTAACAGAGAATAAAATTTCCTACAAATCACAATTATGAATTTCTGGAAAATACTCAATAAAGGCAGCCTAAAGTTGGCTACAAATATAAACATGGAAATATAATCTTGGGAAAAAGCGTTTTAGATGTAATATTGTTTATTTTTATTGTTTTACCTCAAATATGTAATAAAATCAAACTTTCATAATTATTTGCAAATCTACACAAATTAGGCTTTCCAATGACCCATTAAGTAACAAAATCAGTCCGCTAGAAGTATAGATTTAGTTGTACAAAGTTTAACAAAAATACAATCTAATTCAGTATATTCTCACTACCTACTATAAAATTGGAGATCACTTAGATTATTGCCAATAACTTTTAAATGGAGGGGAAATCGACCAAAGTGGATGTGATATTCTGAAAGAGAATAAAATGTACTACAAATAACTACTATGCATTTCTTGAAAATGCTTAATAAAGGCAGCCAAAAGCTGGCTACAAATAGAAACTTGAAAACAGAAACTTGAAAAAATCAGTTTTTAATGTATTTTTGTTATTTTTACTTTTTTACCACAAAGATTTAATAAAATCACACTTTCATAATTATTTGCAAATCTACATGAGTTGGGCTTTCCAATGACCCATTAATTAACAAAATCGGTCCAGTAGAAGTCTAGATTTAGTTGTACAAAGTCAAAAATATCCCTAACTCAGTATTTTCTCATTACTATAAATTCGGAGGTTGCTTAGCTTTTTTGCAATAACTTTTAAATGGTGAGGAAATCGACTAAAGTGGAAGGTGATATTCTGAAAGAGAATGCAATTTTCTACGAATTGATACCATACACTTCTTGGAAACACTAAAAAAAGGTCGCAAAAAGTCTCACCCAAATAAAAAGTGTGAAAAACATAGTTTTCAATGTATTTCTTATGAAAGACATGTTTTTTTTTAATTTTTCACCATAAATCATAACAAACACAAACTTTCATAATTATTTGCAAATCTACACGAATTAAGCTTTCCAACGACCCATTAATTAATAAAATCGGTCCAGTAGAACTCTAGATTTAGTTGTACAAAGATTTTTAAAACTGAATTATATATAGAAATAGATAATTGAACATTTTAAAATTTAAAATTAAGCTACACACTGTTGAAACTTCTGAGATAGTGTGGCCCACACCACGTGGGCTAGTTTATATACTGTTTAACTATATTTTATATACTAGGCTTATATAAAGATTTTGTTTATATAACTATATAAAGTAGGACTAGTATATTTACTAGCCAATTTTATCAGCAGATTAATGGTTTTGTCTTATATTTAAAGTAGGTGTGGCAATTTTTTTGTCGCTCCTGATCTTGAAAGTAGTTGTATATTACCCAATGCACATTTCGCCAGCGTGTGGCATCTTGAGAGAATCTTCTTCTGACTCACTAGCCATTGATTGCTTACTCATCTGCGCGGAACTGTGATATGGAAACAGCGAAGTACCGTCACTTACTGGTCACATGGGATTATGGGAAAGTAATTTGTAATAGCAGGGATACGCTTGTGTAGGCCGGACTCGAACAATCAAAGTTTGGCTTACCAGGCTAATGCTCTGCTACGGAACTGCCGCGTTAGGTAAAAATGTGTTGCTAAACCGTGTAGGCCTAAAGCTATTTTCACGTAGCTATATAGGTACCCATTCTTTGGAAAGAATTAAACACACCCCCTTCATTTTAAATCAATATAAGGCATTGTTTCTGTTAGAAAGCGTTACTTAATTGATACTTGAAACATGGATTTGTCCCACTGGAAGCTATCAACCGTGGTCGTCAATAGGATTTTTTGTATTTTTATTCTTCAGGGAATTCTTTTATGCTATATGTTTTCTTTTCCACCAGGTTGATTTTTAATTTTTTCTTAAGGGAATTATGATCTTAATTTTTTTAAATCTTGAGGTTAACTGTTGTAAATTTTAATACACATGTGATAGGGACTTCTTTTTAATGTTGTTCTTACTTCGTTTATTTCCAATTTCCCTACATTCTCAATCAGTCTTAATGATTGTGTTGTGTTGCCATTTTGTTTAACATGAAAAGATTTGCTGCAGATATTTCAAAAAGGTCGATTATTAAGGGAATAACATGCAAAACTCTAAATTAGGTTGGAAGATTAACTTAAATAATTGATTTCTAATCGATTTTGAAAAATTCAAGTAAACAATGATCTATCAATTGTTCACACTGAAACGGAATATAATCTCGATCCAAGATTGTGGAAAATATTCTACTATTGTGTGTGCAAGTGTGTGTGAGGGAGTAGGTAGAGGAGGGTAGAAATGCTGAGTACGCAGCTCTGGCTGCCTCTGCCTGGCGCTGAACAGCAACAGACAGTCTCAGTTCATCACTTGCCACTCACAACTACAACATGGTAATGTACTATTATTTTAATTACGTTTTACTTCAAAATTTACATATATAAACATCAAACAGAGTATATTTAAATTTGTAACTTAAAATATTCTACATTCACCTTTAACTTATTTACAAAATGACATGTTTTATTTTCATGTAACTACATTAATAACCTACACACACATAAGTTTATGTATATGCCTATATCATTTGGCAATATATACTTTCGTGCCTTGATGTAACGAATTTATGGATTTTTGTTAAATATAGTTTAAAATGGAATCATGGAAAACTTGATAGGTAAAATTGGCTTACAAATTATTAATTCGATTCAAAGTTTTATTATACAGGGTGAACAACTTAAAGCGTGCCACCATTGGCATCTCAGGACTATTAGATATATAAAAATAATTAATAGGGAACTTAAATCTATATATATAATTCTGTAAGAAAAATTTTTTACCAGAAAATTGTGGACGTCTGGTAAGTCACAGAAAAGTGGGAGGGGTCTTAAATTAAAGGTCTTGACCCCAGGGACTCGGGAAAAATAGCAGAATTCCCATAAAGTTACCAGAAAACGAGATATAACGTAAAATATCCACCATAAGAAATGCACGGGGACTGAAAAACGTCTGCATTCTATCAGCTGTTGAGCTGTTACTTATTTATTTGCAATGTTTACATTTATTCCGAATGTCAATGTTGGTAAATAATGTTTCAAAATGAATTGTGTTTGATTTTTTTCCCGTTTTTATAATGAGTGACGTAACTAGACAGGGTAGGGGAAGACCTGCAAGACGTGGAAGAGTGTCCAGGAATTCAACAGACTAAGAAATGCAAAAGAGAACGTCATGTAGGGCCTAACTGTGAAAGAAATCCAGAAGCTGTTTTACAGCTTGTCTTTAGAAGAACGCTGGAAAATGAGTTGAGTTGTTTCTCACAATCTAGGTCCTCTTAAAGCGCTTGCATGCATTGTGGTGCATTTCACTTCGCAGAGGAGGCTACAAATGGACATTTCAACGCATGTTGCCACAATGGACATGCCACAACCACAAGTAAATGACGAACTAACTGTTTTTACATGATTCGAACTTCATAAAAAACATAAGGCAATACAACAGTGCAATGGCTATTGCGTCGCTTTTCGCTACACAAAAAGAGATTCCGGGAAATGGGCCTTACTGTCTTAAAATTCAGGGACAAATTCATAGATATAGGGTGTATTTCTGACTTACCAGTGCCAAATGGGGAGTTGCCTCCATAATAATTAATAATAATTTTAACCTTTACATTTGGTTCTCAAAATGGAAACTATAACAGAATTCGTTAGATTACAAAACAAATCTTCAATTTTAAACTAAAAAATATGTGCAATGTTTGGCTGTATGATTTCAGCTCTGATTCGTCGTTCTCCGGGCTCAGGCCAAATTGTGTGCACGTTTCCATTTGTTAATATGTTGTGTTATTGATTTAATCATTATTTTACAATTGTATTTCATTGACACATCAGAAGCAACTAATATACGACTCCAACGGGGCAACGGAAGGAAAACCAAGATATAAAACAAGAAACACTGTTAATTTTAAGTAACATAAAATTGATAATTTTAAAAACATATTTCGAATATTTGTCTTTTTATATATGTTTTTTATTGTAGTCTAAATTAGGGGCTATGGCCCCTACAGGCCACTAGTTAATTATATTCTTATAACATTAAAAAATATGAATTCCGCTTTTTTCAAAAATGGCCGCTATTTTCCAATATGGTGGCTAACTTTGAAATTTCGAATGGAAACCATTGTATTTTATAACGGGTTTTGAATGTAAATTTTATTATACACGTCTTTACTCTTCACATATTTGCTCTAAAGCTATTCGTTTAAGAGCTTCAGTGTGTTACATTTGGGAAAAAGTGGCTTTCTCTCTACATTCTGATGGTTGTGTAGCTGAGTTACAAAACTTAGGCTGCATATGAGTGAATGACTTATAAAAAAAAAACGAAATAAATCTTTGAACTAAATTGTCATAGAAAAGTTAAGTCAAAGTGCCCCACACCCCTTTTTCAACCTAGGTAGCCATGTTCTTGATTAAATTGAAATTATTTTATGGCAACTTTATTGCGACTTTTACAATTTTCTTCCATAAGTTATTATTATGCCTACATGATTTGTAATAGCTTAGAAGAATAGTTGAATTTCAAAGTTTTAAATATTTAAGAGAAAATTGGAGCTAGTTAAATGTTTCTATCATGGGGGTAGGAAGAGTTTGTCCTTTTAATATTTCCAACATTGATAAGTTCTTGGTATTTATTGATTTTTAATGGCATAGAATCAACATTCTGTGAAATCCCTACTAATTCCCATGAATATGGTGGTCTAGCAGCTAAACATGAGCCATTATGCCAACTTGTAATAATTGAATACTATAGGCCCTAATTAATATGCTATCCACTGGACTTTATATCTTTGCAGATTATTTAGACTTCTTAGCCTAAGTTACTCTTATCAAAGATGTCAAAGCTCCTATACAAATTTAGTTTCAAACAATATTGTTTTTTTAGTCAAGTGTCAACCAATAAGATGCTAATCAATAAATGTATTATTTTCAGGATAAAAAACCAGACAAAACCGAAGAAAGAGAAAATAAGCCAACTGAAAAGGCTCAACAGGAAAAGTCTCTTGAGAAATTAGGGGCCATTCCAAAAAAACTCTATGATAAAAAAGGGAAAGATTCCAAATCAGCTTGTAAGAATAACAAAGGCCAAGCTGCTTCAGATGAACCTGATTCAACGGTTGAGGAGTATTTCAGTGACGATGAAGAAATGGAATTGTCAGAGTCTCAACATCACCCACTGTTGAAGAAACAACGTGCTGTTAAGGTCACCTATGAATTTGCTCAAGGTCCAACAACATCAGCTGAGGAGCAGTCAGAGGGGGCAACCGCAGACCCCGTGGTTCCTGAAGACGAATATTTTGAGCCATCTGAATTGTGTTTAATGCTCGAAACTAGATGCTTGGTTTTCAAAGGGATGTTTGATAAGCATGTGACTGAGGAGGAGAGACAAACGATTGATGAACTTTACTCTGGAAGGAATCTGAAAGTGGTGATCAGCAAGAGCGCAGCATCCGTTCATCTTTGCAACAGGAGCCAGGTGTGGATGGAGTTGTGGTGGGGAGTACCACTCCTCGTCCTGTCAATGGAGTACGACACTCCAGAGTTGTGGATCATCATCGCTGAACGATCCACAGGGCTTTTACTGTGCAAGGATACCATCAGTTGGCGGTCTGGGTGAGTCAAGCAAAAGTTAAAAATCCATGCATTTCATTTTGAGTAGCCTACAGTAGAACCTGGATTAATCACTAACCTTTTTACAATAAATTTCTGGTATCCATCACCCCGCTACAGTACTTAAGATTTTTTTAATGTGATTTGATTTTATTTCCCCGTACGATCATTGAACAAGTAGTCTATAACATACAAAATAACTTAACAGTTATTATTCACTTGTAAAGAGTTTAATTTAATCCAAAACATTTTAAATTAACTTACTTTACAGGTTTATAGCAGGGTTTCTGTTATCGGTCTATTCACTTATCTGTCACGCTTCCTTTCCCGAGTGTCATTCAATCAATCAAGAAATTTATTTAAAACAATAAATTACCAATGTTGTACATAGGTTACAAAAGTGCAAAAACCACAAATGGTTTGTCTGCACTAATAATATTGTTACTTATAAAATCAAAATGTAAAGTTTCGTCAGTTTGAATCAGTAGCATGGAGTTTTATGAGTCCTTCACTGTCTCTTGAGTAATTAACAGCAATTATAAAAAAAAAAACAACGATGACAAAAATATCATTAAAAGTTCAATGGTAACAATAATAAATAAACTATGAGGATAAATCAACTATAAATTTAACTAACAATGTATATAAATTAAATTAAAAATAATATACTGTATACAGGAGTGGCCCACGTAAGGTGTCTCAAACTGATTACGGAAAAACGGCTTAACGTACAAGGCTTAAAATGTTAAAATATTTTTTCGTTATTCCTTGGGGTAGATTTAGTGGGAAATTATTTGATTTCATCCTTCCCGTAATCAATTTGAGACACCTTACGTGACCCACTCTGTACATATAATAAATTAAATTTGTAACAAATCATTCCATACAAGTTCTTTATAATTATAAAAAAAATATTAACGATGACGTGGGAGATTATTAAAGCATTTTGTAACAAATACACTATCTTAGATATCGCCTGATTTTTCTCTTAGATCGCCTGATTATTTCTCTTAGATATCACATCATTTTTTTATCAGCTGTCTGATTGTTGCGAAATAGTCCTATTACTATGGCCTGTGTTAACAATTAACATGTGTTTATATGGAGAAAGAATGTTATTTGCTGATAAATCAAAAACTAAAAGAGATATAGGTATGGCTTAAATTTGAAAGTTGCTTGGAATAGCAAGACCTATAAAATGACGTGCTGTTTGACATATGATGCTATTTGAACTTTTGAGTTTTGGCTATGTAAATATTTTCGAAAACAAATTTTTAGATTTTTTATTTGTTTTTGAGATAATACATATTATAATATCTAATACCAGAATAAATATTTAGCTCAAAAGGAATGTGATATTTGAATCAGGGTAAAGATATCTGCAATTCCAAGAAAAATACAGGTTATTCCGTAAAAATCAAACTTTTTAAAAAAAGTGGCAGCCATTTTCAAACGGCTAAAGATAATTTTGTTCTGTTTTCAACAAAATGTTTCTTTTTAATAGGGCTTTCAAATTATCTATAATATGATATATGTTTGTATTTGATACTTCCAAGATTTAAACTAGTGACCCTCTGGTATTTAAAAACCCTTTATCCAAAAACATTACAAATATTTTTATGTTATTCTTTGGGGTTGATTTAGTGGGAAAAAATTTTATTGCATCGTTTTAAGACCACCGGTTTGTCTAAAATCAATTTTAGACACCTTACGCGAACGTGAACCACCCTGTATACACACTGTTAGCTAGCTGCTTGGACAAATATACACAATTTAAGGTTTGGTACATGTTTAAACTACGTTTAAGTGAGAACTGGGAAGAAACTTGCTAACACCAAAGAGCAGACCACAGAAAACGTACTACTATAACCTAGAATGCCAACCGCATGGTAAAAAGCATTAAGCGTTTTGAGAGAGCTTTGCCTGGCAATCTGTAGGCAGCGCCACCAGCGTTGCCATGCAATAGCATAGCAACGCTGGTGGCGCTGCCTACGGATTGACAGGCAAAGCTCTCTCAAAACGCTTAATGCTTTTTACCATGCGGTTGGCATTCTGGGTTATTGTAGTACGTTTTCTGTGGTAACACACACAACAAGAAAAGTAGTGGCAGGGGTGTTTCTAACTCATGACGATCTTGAGAATAGATGGATAGAATATTGTGCCCTCAGCAGTCACTTGATCCCCTCAAACATGTTTATGTTATCAGATACACACGGGAGAACACCACCTACCACGTGATGGAGATTTGCAACAAGCATTCTTCCAAGATGGCGCTTAACTTTGAGACTGAAGACGCCGCAGCAGACTTCTCATTGAATGTCAGTCTCTTTTTGTCTAAACTGGAGAACATGAATGTTTGCCCGGCCAAGTGCTGCGTAAATAAGTGGTTGGAAAACAGTTCGGATGAAGACAAGCGTTGCACTCCTTGCTGCTTGTTTCAGCTTCTCATCATGAGCGAAGAAGATTACCATCGTTACCTCGCATACCATCGGTACTTCGAGCCCCGGGTGCTCAACAGGGGTGGTTTTGGTGGCGACTGGTAGATTCTTAAAATAAGTCTTCCTCTGGAAAAGCAATCCTCTGAAAAATCAATGGAGCGTACGTCATTGTAATTTGATACACATATTTTTTTGCATGATAAGTTTGGTAGGCAAGAATTTAGGAATGGAATTAAATTCCCTTGAAAGGTTTTTTGGTCTTGAGTATTTTTAGATTGATTGTAAGATACATTTTACACCGTACTAAGAATTCTAACACATTATTACAACTTTGTCCCGAAATAGCCAATACATGCATTTATATTAATTCTTTGTCATCAGTTATTTATTAAAAAACAAGAAAATATTTTATTTTGTCTCTAAGATAAAATAAATTATAGAATCAAATACAACTTGAATATAATGGTTTCCTGATCAAAGTAAATACAGTACAGAGGCTATTGTCAAAATTAAAGATACAAGCAAACATTTAATTACAAGACGCGGTTCATTTATAACCTCTCAACAAACAGCTTATTATTAAGTAACATCCTGTAGAGTGTATTTTAGCAAAAATACCGAGATTCTTGGAAGGAGATTAAACCGAACTACTCCCAAAACAAGGTCGGTTAAAGTAATATTTTAAGAGCGAGGGCGGATAATGTGAGGTCGTTTACTAGGAGATCTCCTGTAATACCACCAGCGTTTTGAATGAAGGCCAGAGGATTTTTTTGCAGCAAGGTAATAAACTTGACAACGTTATGCCGGTTGCCTAAGAATTACATTTACTGTAGTTGTTTTTAGTCTATTATCTAGAGGCATTCTATTGTTTAAGAATTATCTATTTTTACTATGTTTTAAATATGCTTTATTTACAGCTTATCATTCACATTACCTCAAACATCACTTAACAGACATCACAATTAAGCATCACCTTACAATTGTTGTATTAATAAGCTATATTTCACTTGACTTGTTACTTTGATAATAAAAAAAAATGATTCTGTATCATAAGGATTAATTTCACACCCCATTTCATAATAGAGTAATTAAAAAATATTTAAAAACCTTGAACAAACAAACGTAGCTATAAATTGTTTGAATTGAATTTGGGAAACCCAAATGGACAAGTAGTGAAATGTAATGACGAGTCGAATACAAAAGTTCCACTATATACTGTTCCATTCTGTGGATTTTAATAAAAACAAAAAATGTAAGACAACAATTTAAAGTCAATAATTTAACACTTTAAACAGCTGAAAAAATAATGAAATTATATTTTTTCAACATTTAGAAGGTTATATCAATATATCATTATACAGGGTGGCTGAAAACTAACTTACACCCCTCCCCTTAACTTTTCAACCATTTACCATATTTGAAATCTTTTCGCATCAACCTTCTTAGATATGAGGGGCTACAAAAACTATGGTTAATTTTGAAAATTTTACCCTTAGGGGTAGTGGGGTTGGGTGGTAGCTCAAAATTTTCAAATGACAAGTATAGTCGAATTTGGCATCACCTTACAGGTCTTGACGAAAAATAAAAATTGACATAAAGAAAACCAAAATCGGCCCACTAGTAACAAAATGGCGCCCTAAAACGTTTCAAATCCAAATAACCATGAGGATGGCTGAAAATTAATTTGCAACCCCTTTAACTTTTAACAATTCGAGATATTTTAAATCGGTTTGCAGCAACTTGTTTGGATATGAAGGGCTACAGTAATTGTGGTCAGTTTTGAAAATTTTGCCTTTAGGGGTAGCGGGGGTGGGAGTTAGCTCAAAATTTTCAAAAAACAAGTATAGTCATGTTTGGTATCATTTTACAGGTCATGCCGAAACATAACGATTAACATGAATAAAATAGAAATCGGACCATTAATAACAAAATGGCAGTTCAAAACTACTTTTAATAACCGTTGTCTTAATAATTTTTTAGCTGCCATGTTGTTATTAATGGTCCGATTTCTAATTTCTTTATGTTAATTGTTATGTTTAGTCAAGACCTGTAAAATAGTACCAAACTCGACTATACTTGCTATTTAAAAAATTTTGAGCTACCCCTACCTTCACTACCCCTGAAGGAACAATTTTGGAACTTGACCATAACTATTGAAGCCTTTTCAGCCACCCTGTATGTATTAAAAAGACACAATTTGAAGTGGCAAAGTCGCAAGGGCAAGTAGTGTTATTACAGCTCTTTTGTTTGGAGGCAGCTAATGGCATTTGTGTACTTTTTTAAAAATACGAAAACTTGGTTACTGGGCTTTGAAAATATTTACTCCATTTTTGATGTACAGAAATAGGTTTCCAATTTATATTGTTTTGGTCTTCAATCCTATATATTTAATTTTCAATTAACAATAAGGAGCTGGTATCACCTCATTAAAATTTCTTTAAATAAGGAATAGATATGACATTTTAAAGGAGACATTTAAGTGAACATCTAATCAGGCAAATGGAAATTCCCATAGTCTGCAGGTTTGCTGCGGTGAGGTATTTGTATTACATAAGTATGTGTTTTAATACCGTACAGTGTATAGATTAATGAGAATTCATTAGTTTTGATTCAAAGTATATTATTTAATTCAGATACAGTTATAAAGCAAGAACCTTCAAAATATGTACAATTCAAAGTCAATAAACCATCAGATGTTAATTATAACATCTGCTTAATATTACAACATCTCTCCCTTTTAGTTGCCCTCGTATCTTTTCACAGGTTTTACTATTCTTCCAAACCTTGTTCTAACTTCTTCATTAGATTGGAGACTTGGTTGTGAATAAGAAGGATTTTTATTGTTTACAAACAACCTTGTATTGAAAGTTGGTGTACTGGTATTTCTAGAGACTTGTCTTGGTGCTTTCTGATTACTCTGATTAGTGTTGTTGGTTTGAGAGGTAGGGGTTTTGAGTAAGCTCCGTTCATTGTTTAAGTCTATAGAAGTTTTCGGAGACTGATCGTTATTTTTAGAGAAAGGAAGTAGAGTAATACTTGCTGATTGTTCAGGACTGGTTTGGCTTTTGTACGGAAACAAGTGGTATCTGTTTCGGCGGACTGTGTTTGTTTCAGTATTTACCCAATAAGATCTTGGCTCCAAAAATCAATATGATAAGCATTACGGTACCAGGGATTTACCCCAGTTGCAACAAGGACAAAAGGTGTGGATCAAAGATCTAAAACGTCAGTTTCAACATGGTTTACGTTTTTTGATTGACAAACTTTTGAGAAATGTCCAACTTTACCACAGAGTTTACATGTGTGGTTTCTAGCAGGGCACATATACTTTTGATGAGATGGAGTCAAACCACACCAAAAACAAGATTTGATATTTTATGAATGGCTTTAGTATTACTGGGTTTGTTAGGAAAAGTATCATTTTGTGAACTAAATTGATTAGTACTTTGGTTTGCATGGGAATGGTTGGAAAAGTTAGGATTCATTTTAGTGATTATGTCTACTTCAGAGTGGGATAGTTCATGCTTTTGCTTCTTTAGTTCCTCAGACTTCCGAATAGTGTTTACAGCAAAGTTAAGTTTTAGGTCATTTTCCAACTGAAGAGGATCGCTAAGGGGTTCGTCATGCATACCAATTATCAAGACCATTAAAATCATTTCCTCTTCAATCTGTCTCCATTCACAACTTTTTGCTAGAGAATGAAGAGCAGTTACAAAGTCTTCTATAGACTCTGTTGATCCTTGTTTAAGCTTTAAAAATTTAGCTCTTTCAAAAATTATATTCTTTTTTGGAATGAAATACTGTTCAAACTTATTCAAAACAACATTGTAATTGTTGATATCTGATTCATTTAGTTTAAATGAATCGAGTATTTGTTCTTCCTTTTCTCCCATGCAGTAAATAAGCATATCTACCTGTACGTGTTTTGCCGCTGGCTTCTTTAAGGCCACTCAATGAATGGTATCTTCCAAAACGTTTTCTCCATCTTGGCCATTCACTGGGTTTGAATGTAAAAGGTTCTGGTGGTTTCACATTTAGGGAAATTGCAGCTTCATGAGGTACATTAAGGGAAACATTAGGTTCAGTCCTACCGACTGCGCCATGTTTTAATACCGTACAGTGTATAGATTAATGAGAATTCATTAGTTTTGATTCAAAGTATATTATTTAATTCAGATACAGTTATAAAGCAAGAACCTTCCAAATATTTACAATTCAAAGTCAATAAACCATCAGATGTTAATTATAACATCTGCTTAATATTACAACAGTATGTTTTATCTCAACTGAGCAGAAGAACGAAACAGCTAGCGCTTCTGCGGCGATGAGAGGCAACTGCCACGGCCGCCTTTAACTCCAAGCCGCGGCCTTCGAGGTGGCAACGTCGCAAGTGGTGTTGTAACAGCTGTTTTGTTTGTAAGCAGCTAATGGTATTTTTGTATTTACGAAAGATTGTTTACTTGACTATGACAATATTGACTCCGCTTAAAATGTATAGATATAGATTTTTAATTCATATTGTTTCGGTTTTCAATTTTGTATGTATATTTTCAATATGTTAATAAATTTATGTTCATACATTTAAAATGAAATCAATAAAGTGCGAATTAATGAGCTGATGTCACCTGTCTGTCATGTTATCTTATGGGACGTCTGTCACTAAACAACACCACTTGCGACGTTGCCAATTCTACCAGGCCGCGGCCAGGTGGCCGTGCAACTGCCCTAGTGGTTTGTGTATTTGCCGCTAACAAATGTAGCGCTAGCAGTTTGCTTTGTCTCCGCTTGTTATCCACAGTAGTTTTTTATTTACTATTAATTTAAAGTGTATACCATTTTCGTCGCATCCGAACCTGGATGCGAACGTGGATCAGGTGCTCGAAATAATAAACACATTTACTTTAAGAAAAACCGCATTGGCATGCGGGAGTCGGTGAGGTAGGACGATGACTGTAGGTGTAGGTATAGAGAGTGTCAGGTGATCGAGGTAGCAGTGGGAACGAAAGGTGGTGTGATGGAAACAACCAATGGGGTTAGTTTATTCGATCAGGCCATATGACGTCACATCGTACGATATCTAACGGTACGTGTATCGAGTTAGCAAATTTAATACCTGTAACTATCTAAATCTGAATTGTAAATGTACAATTCATTTTATATTTAAATTAATACACTACAATTTTGAGACAAAACTGGGTTCAGCCAGAATAATAAAAATAAGTTATAAATAAAATGGCTCACAAAAAAAATGAAAGTGGGAGTATTTAACAAAGATAACGACGATAAACAACAAAGATAAAGTACGAGTTAACTCTGACACTGAATTTCAGCCCGTGAAAATCAGATCGTGCACACACAAAGATCGACTAGAACAACAGGGTGGATGAATTACATCAATGACAACATTTTGAATAAATTAACAACAATAACAACACTAACAGTGTAAAAATTAGCAACAATAACAATCAGTGTAAATAAAGTATCAAAAATGACAACATTGTACATAAATTAACAGCAATAGAATTTACTATATATAATAATAATAAACTATGGCAATAGCCAACAACATAATACATGTGACAAAAGCTAACACAACATAAAAACGCAAACACAAGAATGGCTCTGGGAAGTATGACACTTCACACTATGACGCCACCAAGGAACCACAGGAGACCACAAATCCCACCACGGGACACGAACAAGCACTGCCCTGCGTCTAGCGTGTGGCCCTTTAGAGGCACCACCAAGTAAATGAACAACTAACACTGCTGAGCGGAGAGAGAGCGGAGAGGTGTCAGAAGAGCAGCCCCTGGACATCACGGCTGAAAGATGTTGGTGATGGCCCAAAGAAAAGGTGTGAATAAGCCAGAGTGTTAGTTGATGACCCCCTTACTTCTTACTTACTTACTTCCGGTGTCCTCGTCACAATCGTTTGATCGGGGAGTCCTCAACTATCTTCCTTTTTCGGGGTTTTCTATGTTCAGGTTTCGTGTATTTATGTTTTATGTTTTGTGTATGTGTGCTCCTCTATGTATTCTTTTATTGAGTCGTACGGCCTTGCAGTTAGGTACAATTTTAATTTTTTTCAAAATTGGGCGTGTTTGATTTTCGGTGTTGGGGTAATTGATTGTAGAACATTGATACAGAGTATGTGGGTGTGTTGTTTGTTTTTTGAAGTCTGTGTTGAGGTATGTCTATGTTTATTTTACTTCTGGTGTTGTGGTTGTGCTGCGATTGTCTTAGGTTGGGATTGGATCGGATGGTAAGGATTATGGTTTCGCAGATATAGAGTGAGATTGATGTCATTATATTGAGTTGGATGAAAAGGGGCTTGTGATTGGTTTAATCTTCTGATCTTGTTATTGTTCTGATTGCTTTTTTTTGCAATGTGAAAAAGTTTTTCCATATTTTTTTTGAGCTGTAGATCCCCAAGCTGCAATTCCGTAGCGTAGATGTGAAGTGAATAATGAATGGTATGCTATGAGGGCTGTTTCTTGGTTGGTTATACTTCTTATTCTTCTTATAACAAATAATGCTGATGCCTGTTTTTTGCAGAGTTGATCAGTATGTTTGTTCCAGAGTTCCACCCAAATCAGACATTCTCACATGTAGCGTCATCTTTTTTCCTTACTCCAGTACCATCGACAGAAGTGGCCGACGTGATAAGGTCCTTAAAATCAAAGTCATCTTCAGGAGTCGACAACATCTCTTCAAAACTTCTTAAATCGTGTTCCCATCTTTTTCTTTGCCCTCTTGTTCATCTGATTAATTATTCTTTTGAAAATGGGAAGTTTCCCGACTTCTTGAAACAGTCGACGGTAAAACCGTTACACAAAAAAGGGAAAATGGACGAACTTAACTTGATGATTTCAGACAGATTCCTATCACTTTGACCTTTTCTAAGGTTTTTGAAAGGGCTCTGTGTTGAACAGATTGTGGTCTTTTATCAATCAAAACGACACTTTGTTTTCAAATCAGTTTGGTTTCATCAAGAATAAATCCACGGCTGATGCAATTGCAATGTTTGCTTTAACCAACAGAATATAGTTTAATATAGTTGGATAAAGGAGAAACAGCTGCAGGTATTTTCTTTGATCTTCGGTAGGCGTTTGACATACAATTCCGTCATTTTTTTAATGCCCTCCCAAATGATCTCAGGAGTGAAATGGACTTTCGTAATTTTAAGAGACAGCTTAAAGAGTTTTTAATTTGTATTTTTTCTTACAGTATTAAGGACTTTATTTGATAGTGAAAACAATGCAACCATGTTTATTTTGTTTACATATTGATTGTGACGCTTGCCAATGCCTGTATTTGGGTTTAAGGGCAATAAATATAATATAATTTAATTTCATTTCAGTGTCTTCGCTAAATCTCAGCAGTCTCGATATTCCATGGTTAAGGCGGGTATAATTTGACTTTCCATTGATTTAGGCCTATATGTAAAATACTCCAGAATCGACCATTTTGTAACCGATGTCATTAAGAAATTACCGTGATCGGCCATAAAATGATCGATCGGTATTTCTATGGCCATCAAAATCGATCCACTAGCTTGAGGATTAAACTCGAAAATGATGAGTAAAACAATACTTATTCCATATACTGTACTGACTAAATTGTATAGGGATAGGGGTAGACAATAAAAAGCCACTAATTTGAAAGTGAATTCTAAGAATAACTATAAAGTAGGCCTTCAATACTACCATTGTCTATAAAACATAAGTTTTACTTGGTTTTATAGTCAAAGTCAATAGTAATGCTTTAATAATTTATCTATAACTATAACTTTTGTTAGTCACGAAAATTTCTTGTTGGTGACGTGCGAATAGCCACTAATTGCTTGAAGAAAAGAAGAACTCACATTCTCCAGTTACTACTTCTAGTTTTCTTGAACCTAGGCCTATGCCTTGATTCTGATTGGAGGAAAAGCTCATTCCCAAATCCTATTTGCCAATCGCCATCGCCATTTTGTTCTCCTTCTTTCTCCAGGACACCGGCTTCTGAGTTGACTTGTAGCTTCTACATCTTTAAATCTTTTTCTCAGATCAAGTAAGTACTTATATATTTCTGTATTTTTATACAAATAAATATTCTTTACATCAATTATAATTCTTTAGTGATTTTAGTAACACAATTTCATTTAATTTGCTTTTAACTAGCCTATGTACAAAATCCCTGACCAAATCTTGGTTGGCCTGTTCCTAACTAGCCTACATTATTTTCCGCTTGTCGCTGAGGAATATTTATTTATATTTTCCGTTGAACAAATATTTGTTCTCATTACCTAGTGCATAATTAACCTATACTAGGATTGCTTATCTTGTAACTTGGGTATATTTCATTGGCCGGCCAAGCCTATCTTAGGCCTAGGGCCTATCACTGTTATGCAATCACCATTTTACACTGTTATGCAAGGCTTTTTGGATCATCTGCTAAGGGATACGTCTCTGTTAGGCCTACTCACGACAGTAATAACGTAATAACCTCTTGAGAAGTTCTTATTGTACAATTTTTGAAGTAGGCCTAGGCCTAACTAAACTTACCCTACTCAAGTCTTGATTTGGCCTCAGACTTAACCTAGGCCTAACCCTAGAGATTCTTTAGGTATTCTTAGGTAACTTATTCTCTTTTTAGTTATTCTCTAGACCTTTTCTTGTCTAGCTTAGCCTAAGTAATTTTTTCATTTTTCCGACCCTTTTCTGTCTTTAACTTAAGTTATCTCAGTTAATATCCATCAGATCCTAAAAGTTCTTGCATAAACTTATTACTTTATTACTTATTTACTTAGCTTGCTCTAACAGTAAATTTTAGTAGGCATAATTTTTTTTCTATTTTCCAGGCGTTTTTCGCGTGAATAAAAACCATCATTTTCAGAATCAGGGCAACTTAGTTCCTACATTTTGGAAAAAAGATTTAACGCTAGCAGTGGCCAACTGTCGTCTGGTGACGGTATGGGCCAAAATTATTTTAATGTAAAAAAAAAACACTTATACTGTAATCAACTCAGATGAGAACAATATATATACCATTCGAAAGATCACATTCTGAACTTTCATTTTATTTCATAAACAAACCCTGTAGGAGGTATATAACAATGTCACGACAATTAGAAATCAAATGAATTTTTGGCGCGGCACGACTTTTGCAGCCGACACCTGGGAACTGGCAAAACACGTCTTGTTTGGCATTACCCTGCTCGGGTAATTTTCGTCTTGGGATGTTTCGGGTGGTACCACTGGATAGCCATTGATTTTATCTTCATTTTGGTACTGATATTTAGAACTAAATATTGATTGGACAATTGGTACGATTTTATGAAAACAGCTGTTTTAAAAATTTATAACAAATGGCCAACCGTCGTCAGGTGACGGTATGGAAAATACAAATTACATTTAGTGTAAGTTATTATTACTAGTCATATAATATGTCATTTTGAAGAGGAAGAAATATAGATTGTGAGAGTGGCAGCCTTGCATTCAGGGTTTTTTCTGTCTGCTTACATGAAGACGACGGAAGTGAGTCATTACTGCTACAGTCTGTCTTGTAATCGCCATTGCCATTCCATTGTTTGTTTGTTGTTGCCGGTGAGTGTTCGCTCTCGTGCTATCATCTGCGATTTATTACTAAATACGTTATTAGTTCGTAGTGTTGGTGTTATTGAAGTTTTTGCGTGTGTATAACAGTAATCTTCATGCATTTTATAATGCATAAATATTACTGAATTGTGTGAAATAGTGTTCATAAATAAAATAATGTTGCAAGTGCGACCATTTTTGTTTATGTTTATGTCTCTATATAACACATAAAAAAATGGGCCTATACCCAAGGTGTTATAAATTTTTATAAAGGTAAATGAATACACTACAACATGTTTATATTGGTTTGGGGGTAAAAAATATTGTACAAAAGTTGTATACTAAATACTGTGATTTTTTTCACGAAATCGCTATAAAATATAAAAACATTATTTTAACTTATATTACATACGTTTATAGGTAAAAAAATATTTTTACCATAGACTTATGACTTTTTCTGATTCCTTACTTCATTAGCTTTACAAACATGTATATATCATTATTAGTATACACATATATTATATAACTTTTTATAACATAAACTAACACTGTACGGTTTTCAATTTTTTCTGTTCTCCGTTTGTTATTATATTTCGCCCTAAAATCGTATAAAAAAATATTATCCTAACTTTTTATATATTTCTATGTAGGGAATTAGATTGTCTACAAAATGTATATAATGAATTTCCCATAAAAATCCGTAGGAAAAAAAAAATACCGAGGCCGCTTTTGAAAAAAAAAAAATCAAAATTTTTTATTTTTTTATTTTTTTCACTGAAAAAATACACTGTCTAGATCATTATAAAATTACTATTTCTAGATTCTCCTGTTCTTTCCGAACACAATGAATATGAGGTTGGCTAGGTTTACTTGGTTGAATTTTTACGAATTTTCAAAAAAAGGTCTGCAAAATCGCCAAAATGGGTTGGCCATTCCCCACTTCTAACATTGGCCACTGCTAAAGGGTTAATCTTCTTAGCGTGCACTAAGAAGGTAAGAATTACCAAGAAGAATTACCCCTCGAGCTGGTGGTATTTTTATGCTGTGATGGCAAGGGGGTTTTTATGGGTCGTGCAACATTTTTTATAACACATTTTTATGCAGTAAATAAGTTTGTAAATACTGATAACTTATATCATTTTTTTCAACAAAAACCAGGAATAAGATTAAGTTAGGGCCTATATAAATTTTAGATATGAAATTTTAATGTAGGCTAGGCTACAAAAAAAGTTTTGGTAGTGTAACTATGCTATAGGCCTATTTAAGTTACTAAGTAGAAATATTTTTTATTTATATTCATATATATTCCGCATTATAACACAAATCAATTAACTCAAAATAATTTTTCAAAATAAGCCTACCGTATACAAATTGTGCACAATTTCATGAGGAAAAAAATGAGATAGCCTATAATATGTAGCTTGTTCGTATAAAATACATATTAAGATGACGGTTTCTATTACCATCTAGGCCTATCTATTCGTTGTACAACCTATAAGAATACTTGAAGCAATAAATTCAGGTCTAACTTCATACAAGAAATAATTTATAAAATACTCAAGTTATACTACATACCAATATCTTACATTTCAAGTTATATTAAATTTCAATAATAAATAAAACTTTTAACGCCAGAACACCGAAACTTACCAAACACAACGCGAAATAAACAACAACAGATTCCCGTAATAAGTGACTGCGTCATCATGACAATGTCGTCAGTTGATGCGTTATTTCCATAGAGTTTTAAGTTTTCCCAAATGCGTCCGAATAGTTTGAATTCACATCAATTGACAGATTAAACTTGTACATTTCAAGACCGAATAAATACTAGGCTATATTAAGTGAAATTTGTTTAATTTCCGTGCAAAAATCTGCAATTTCCATGACGTTGTTTTATAATGCGCCCGGTATCGGGCGCTCCCATTTCAGCCGCGGCGTAAATCGCTTGATATCGGGCGCATGCCAGCTCGAGGTTTAACATTGTTCATTGAGAGGAAAGGCAGGGAAAAGGTTCATTTGACGGAGGAAATTGGTAATTAGCTGGGAGGAATGGGGTGTTTACCCTTAAAAAGGGGATATTAGTTTGATATAGTTAAATTTGTTCACTAGCAACCTATACTTCCGTCATGTGGCACAACTGTGACGCCAGGCTTGTTGGAGCGTTGCTATTGGTCTGTGTTGGTGACGTCAGTCTTCATCTTAACGCCAGCCTTCGTCTTGACGCCATCCTTTGTCTTGAAGAGACCGTAAATGAATAAGCGATTGCAAAGCCTTTGGAATCGTCAATATAGTCAATGTATATACAGTAGAGTCCCGCAAACTCGGCACTCGATAACCCGGCAGTCTGGATAACTCGGCCATCACCTGGCTCAGAAAATTAGTGATTTTTTGAGTCTGAGTTAAACATGGACTCAAGTCAAATCATTCAAAACTCGTACCAAGGATTTATTGTACGATATCTGATGACTTAATACTGACTTGTAATATAAATATAAATAAATAAGGCAGCTAAAATTATTAAAAAATGTATTGTTCTTATTTTTAACCCTAGTTCCCGATAACCCGGCATTTCACAAACTCGGCACCCTTCCAGTCCACATTATGCTGAGTTTGCGGGACTCTACTGTATATATTTTCACTTATTGAGGCGTGTGGGGAGGGCAGGTCGGGGTATATGTTGATTCGTGGCATCATTTTGAGGTCCTGAAATGCCTGTCTGCAGGTTTGGTATGGTTCAAGGTTTTCCAAGATTCTGACAGCTTTCATCTACAGACGGTGAATCCGGCTCAAATTCTGTGATGATTTTCCTCCAGACTGGTAGACTATAGCGGATGTGGGATTCTACTAGTGAGAAATATGCGGTTTTAGCTGGTGCTAGTCCTGCAATCCACTTAACTCTTCGACATAAAAATACTTGTGCTAAATTTTTTGAAAAGTTTGTTGGTAGGCTTACATGTTCCGTCCAGGTGAACTTGCTGTCTAACGTAATGCCGAGGAATTTGGTCTGAGTTGCTTCTCTTAGATCTGCTGCATTTGTTACTTTGTCTATCTTTGTTGAGTGTGCATTTGTGTTGTATTGGTTGGATTAATGGACAGATAATTATTTCCACAGTATTCATTGGCTTGTTTAGCGAATGTTTATCTGCAGTACTGTTGCTGATTAGTAGAGCAGTGTCAATTTTTTTGACTTTACTATAGTTATCCATCTTAATAAAACAATCTAAATTTACTTAAGCATATTTCAATAACTAATCACATGTCAATAAGTAGGCCTACGGTAAATAAACCAATTTAGTAAGTTTGGCTTACCTATTTTGTATAGGTAAGTTATTTAAGTGATGGGTATAGGTGTAGGTAATTAGGTAGGCCTACTCTTTTAAACATTTAATACTTTATAGGCTCTTTAATTTTACAGTTTTTGGCTTTAAACATTTTAATTTAGTATATTATTGGTCTTCAGAAAATCTGTAAATCTGACCAGTAATTAAAGATCATAAATGAGTGAATGAATGAATATAGTTTATTCCATAAAAAACATAGGCTACAAGCTGTGATTATAAACTAAATAAAGTATAATAGACAGAGACTTTTGTCACTAAAATATATTACACGAGTTTTAATAAAGCCAAAAATGATAACAATAAAATAAGGAACTAGCAGACATAGGCAGTGCTACCTGTGCGTCTGCTAAGTTGCTGTCAAATAGAAAAAAGAAAAATTATTGAATTTTGGAATGGCAATTAAAAAAAGACAATAGGTCGTTATTATAATTAGTTAAATACCCGACTAAAGATTTAACATAGGCCTAGGCTATCTAACTTACTTTTTTCACATCAAGGGTTATTTATTGTGAGTTTCTTGAGTCATAAAAAATATTACCCTCTTAAAAATGAATTCAATTTGTTTTAGGCTACCGGGTACTCATTTTGTCATGGATAACTCAATGGTATTTTGCATTGGTATTATTTACCTAGGCTTGGTGTAAATACCCGGGTAGCACATTTATAAATACCCTAACTTATCCACTGAGTATTTCCCATATCACGTGGTGATGCCCATTTTCTTGTGTTACTCTGCATAATTTTTCATTAATCTAAATTGGTTATGTTCTTTTTAGGAGAATTAGTGTAATTTATTAAACAAAATAAATGATCATTGCTATAACCTAAGTAACTAAGCTTTTAATAAATGTTTTCTCTGCGTTCGTACATTTGTTTTAAGCATATTTAATTGAACTTATCAAAATTATATATCTTTAACACCATCATCATTTTCACAGAAGGCTTGAGACATTAATTTGTCGATCACTATCAAGCTAAATCTGTCTACACAAGTCCACAGTAGTATTGCAATGAACTTTTTAACCGTAAATTTATTTCTTCTATGTTCAGTGTTCATGATTCAAGTTCATACTGCAAGTTTATCAAGCAACTTGCCTGATAAATCTCAAAACCATGATGATTGTTGTAAAGTTAAAGGTTAGTGTTTATCCAAATCAATTTTAATCCAAACTCATATTTTACAATCAATAGGATCCCTGAGTTGTGTAAGGTATCACTAAATCAATTACATTATACTGAACCGTATTTTGATAACCAATTCCTTATCATAGCCAAAAATATAACCAAGTCATAGGAAGACATACCAAACTGGATGGTTATAAATCCTGGTTAAACATAATTTATACAAGGTCTTTAATGTTTACCATTCAATACTTAACAGACATTAAATATTAATTGCCCAATTTGATCTACTACCGGTGATTAAACTGTTGTTGTTTAAAATATGAAGTAAACCAAGCGAAATATGGACTGTTTAAATTTAGGTAGGGTACTAACTAAATTAAGTTTTGAGGACGGCCAAATTAAATAATCCCCCCCTGACTAATAAAATTACTACTGTATACTGGTTATGAATTTATTATACGTAAAATACAGAATGGTTTTTTTAGGCCTACATGGAATTTTTGTTTGAGTTTACTGACAAACATAGAACATGTTTGTAGTTGTTTGGTTTTGGGGTTAATCTCTTTCAGTCAAGCCTTTCTTTCTACGTTTGAGTAATTTCTGAGTAATGACAGGTTGGTATTTTCCATGGCTCTGTGGTTGTGTAAGTTGTGACCTTGATGTCCTTTGTTACCTAGTTTCACTGTGAAACCTGCTCCTTTTATCTGTGGTCTTTGCTTCTGGAGCCGCTTAGCTTTCTTGTGTTTAACATTACTGGTATGTAAATAATTTTAACTTTTTTAGAATTATTCTGTTTCCTTGATTGACTGTGCATGTTTGGGTGTGAATTAAGTTCAGGAGTGATTTTGGTATAAAATAAAATTAACACATTGGAACAAAATTATGTTTTTATAACTTACTTAGTTCCTGGGTTTGTTACTAAAGTTTTTTTTTCAGTCTTGTACAACATTGGTGGAATTTTCAGTCGTATCTTAACAATCGGTTATAACCCTAATATTGGATTTGTTTTTTAGACGTGTATGTATGTGACAATTTATGTTTTATTTTTTGTACCATCGTTATGTAAAATCAGTAGATTCTGTTTCCTATACTTGGGTTTAAAATTTCTACCATTAATTATTGTTAAAACCAATTACAGTGTTTTAAAAACGCAAAAATATTTGTCTCTTATTATCATATGTTTGGCCTATTAATTTCATCTTCATGTTGTTAGCCTCTGGATCACTGGTATAGTAATAAATAATGGTTTAAATACCTTATAGGCTACTGTCAAAGTGATCCTTTGTAGTCTATATAGGCTACTGCAGTTTCGTTCCCTATGGGAACTTCATCAGGCTGTCAAGGACATCAAATTTTGTTCCAGAGGAAGTCGTTGAAGTTAAAATCCATCGATATCACACATTTAATTACACACATACGAAAAGACGAACAATAAATAAACATTACTAAATCGCTAGTACCGGGAAACACAATACGCGATGGTCTAGTCCTGCCCTCCGTGCGTATCGTGTTTCCCGGTACCGGCATTTTGTAATGTTTATTTATTAAGTATTTTGACAGTTCTGCCGGCAGCGTGTTCCCTGACTGAAGTGAGGTTATCCCACTGTTTTATAAAACCATGGTTTTTATCCCTAAACTACGAATATTATTTATGTCAACTGTAATGTGTGTCTTCGTGTTAAATGTCAACATTTCTACGAAACCCATCGGGTGGATTTTATAACAAAAATTTGGTCTACCTAAACTTCCGACTGATGATGAACCTACGGGTTTGAAATTAATATCGGACTACCATAATAAGGATTGCTAAGGTAAGACTTTACTATTTATTTGATTATATAAGCAATCCAGAGGCTGAAATGATAGAGTTTATTTATTGTTTGTCTTTTCGTTTGTGTATAATTAAATGTGTGACATCGATGGATTTTAACTTCAACGACTTCCTCTGGAACAAAATTTGATGTCCTTGACATCCTGAAAACTGCAGTAGCCTATATAGACTACAAAGGATCACTTTGACAGTATAAGGTTTTTAAACAATTATTTATTACTATTAATTTCAACAAGAATATATAATTGTTGTGACATAACTAACTAGGCCTAAAATGAAAAATTTTTACGTTACTTATAATTACAAAACATAGTTGTGGACGTGGGTTGGATGCGACTATTGTCACAGAAAACGTACTACTATAACCCAGAATGCCAACCGCATGGTAAAAAGCATTAAGCGTTTTGAGAGAGCTTTGCCTGTCAATCCGTAGGCAGCGCCACCAGCGTTGCCATGCAATAGCATAGCCTACGGATTGACAGGCAAAGCTCTCTCAAAACGCTTAATGCTTTTTACCATGCGGTTGGCATTCTGGGTTATAGTAGTACGTTTTCTGTGCTATTGTTCACAAGTGCTGCAGCTAGTCCCTTTGCTGCTGCTAGACTGAAATCACATTTGAGAGTCCAATAATAGCGAAAAGTAATTTTCTCTATTAGGCTATTACAAATGAATAAAAGTGCAATGTTTGATATAAAAGTTCAAAGACATTTTAAAATCACAATAGGCTATTGCATTTAATTTGAATTAAGAAAATTGCATGTGTGCAGGGACTCCCTAGTCCCTGTTAGGGTGAACTCGAGAAGTACGGTAACAAAAGACTAGTCGCCGCACTGGTGAAAATATTCCTCTTAAAACGACAAACCCTTGGGTCCTCATTTTAAACTTGTCCACAACTAAAGATTTTAATCCTGTTCCATTTACTGTATTTATTGTGTTGGTCTCAAATTTTTTGTATCTACAGGGTGTCCCGGAACTCTCTACCAATATTTTAGGGCATTGTTCCTGGGTAAGAAACATATCTAAATATCATATTTAAATTGTCCGGAAGTCCATACTTACTCAGATAGCCGCCATTTTGTTTTTTCACTTATTAATTTTTTTCTGAAAACTGGTTAAACATACGAAGTTGAAACTTTGCACAAACATTTATGACAACTAGACAAAGCTACAAAAAAATTATGACGATTTTTCAAACTCATAAAACAAAATGGCGGCTGTTTAAAATGTTGTTTCTTAAATTACTCGAAAACCGTTGATGTTACAAAAATTTTACAAGAATAATTGTTTTAAGGCAATTTTATTACAAATCGATCGACACCTTAATCTTTAAGATCGGACGGGTATTAACTGAGATATGGCAGTTTTAGTGATACGTGACCGCCGGATATTAGTTGCAGCGCATGCTGAAAGCGGTCACGTATCACTAAAACTGCCATATCTCAGTTAATACTCGTCCGATCTTAAAGATTAAGGTGTCGATCGATTTGTAATAAAATTGCCTTAAAAAAGATATTCTTGTAAAATGTTTGTAAAATCAACGGTTTTCGAGTAATTTAAGAAACAAAATTTTAAACAGCCGCCATTTTGTTTTATGAATTTGAAAAATCGTCATAATTTTTTTGTAGCTTTGTCTAGTTGTCATAAATGTTTGTGCAAAGTTTCAACTTCGTATGTTTAACCAATCTTCAGAAAAAAATTAATAAGTGAAAAAAACAAAATGGCGGCTATCTGAGTAAGTAAGGACTTCCGGACAATTTAAATATGATATTTAGATATGTTTCTTACCCAGGAACAATGCCCTAAAATATTGGTAGAGAGTTCCGGGACACCCTGTATATAGTTTTTTGTTGTTTTTGTTTCGTTTTACCATTTGAATGTGATACCTATTAGTTTTTTGTTTTTTTTTTATTGTTTTTGTATTAGGTTAAAAATCAAACCATGAGCAGATCAGGGGTGTCCGAACAAAAAAGAACTGTGACCTGGGGTCCTCTAAATGAACAAAAAGAACCAGGTGCCAAGTAGAGAAAACGTAGACTCCGTGAATTATTTTGATACAGTAGAGCGTAGAAAATCCGAAATGTCAAATTCCGAACCGCTCCTGAGGGTTTTAAAATATTAAATTAGCAAATAGACAACGCATGTTTTACAATTTCGCAGGCCAAACAGTCGGCGCCCGGCAGGGAAATGAGTGAATGCACCGAGCCAGTCAGTGTCTTGTTCGTTTCCAATGTATAAACTATACCCTACATTAAGAAACAAATTACAGTAATGTACAGAAAATACCTAAGTACAAATATTAACTGTATCCTAGAACTGTGTTTTTAATACTGTAGGCCTACCTATTTGTCTATTAGGAATTTCTAGATTATGTTTGAAAATCACACTAGGCCTACTACGGTCCCAATTGGTTCGGATTTTTGATGCTCTACTGTGTATATCAATTGAACTATGAGGGCGGGTTTCTAAGTAAGAGCCGTTTTACGTATAAATCCGTACTTCTCTTGTACGCCGCAAAAGGCCCCGCCACTTATTGGCACGATTTCCAGCTCTGTAGCTGACATGTACACGCTGTTGCTGTGTGTTTTTAAATGTACGCTGTTGCTGTGTGTTTTTAAATGTACGCTGTTGCTGTGTGTTTTTAAATGTACGCTGTTGCTGTGTGTTTTTAAATGTACGCTGTTGCTGTGTGTTTTTAATTGTACGCTGTTGTTGTGTGTTTTAAAATGACGCTATTGCTGTGTGTTTTTAAATGTACGCTGTTGCTGTGTGTTTTTAAATGTACACTTCACTGTGTGTTTTTAAATTGTTAAAACCATTGAACATCCCGCCGTGTGCGAGATATAGTCAGTGCTCAGTGATACGTTTTTTTATCACAAGAAACATATCACATGCTGACATTCATCGCCAGATGACTGAAGTTTATAACCCTGATGCAATAGTGGGGAAACTGTATAAATAGGTTAGGGAGTCCAAAAATGTCAGTCAAAATGTCCATTTTTGAAGGAATTTTGTTTTTGGTTGGTGCCAGACTTCTGACAGAATACCTCAAAAAAGGGAAAAGGTCATAGCCATTTTTACATTCCATAACCCATTTCCGCACTCAACCGTCACTCATTGCATTAGGGCCAGCCTTCAGTCATTTGGCGATGAATTTCGGTATTGGATATGTTTCTTGTAGGTAATCATAAAACGTATCACTGACCTTATCTTGGACGCTGCGGGAGATTCGATGGTGTAAAATCTTTTTCTAAACCCGCAGCGAAGTGTACATGACAGCAACAGAGCTGGGAATGGTGTCATTCTGTTCACAAATGATGCCAGTAAGTGGCGAGGAGCTTCGTTACCGTACAAGCGAGGATACACAAAAACGGCCCTAACTTACAAAACTGCCTTCGTACTTATCACAAAATTTTTTTTAGAAAATTGAAATATAAACATTATAATTATTTTAAAATATTTTTGCCAGTGAGGAGATTCTAAATAGTTGATCAATTAACCAGGAACAATGAAAACAGTCATATTCTTTTCTGTTACCGGTATCTCTCTTCATAAATTTGAACTATGCACGTTTTGTTTCATTATTCATCATTATTCATTTTTATCATTATAACTAAGCTCTTAATTTGTTCAATCCTTATTTCACTACATAATAATAGATGTTCCAAGCTGTTTGGTTAAAATACAGTTTAAATGTTATGCTTAGTGATAATAAACAACATAACTTATGCCTAACCTTGTAACACTCTCCATCCGCACAGTGACTTATGCTTATGCACATGATACTAAACAGCATGTTGCATCTAGCAAAACTATGTTGTTTACTACAGAGGGGAATCTTTAACTTTGTTGTATAAAATTCCATAAACTGCTTTCGAATGGCTGTCTCTGAGATTAATTGACTGACACCCACATTAATTAGGGTTTATTGTTTTTGCATGATACACATAATGAATTGAATAGTAAAAATAACTGTACACTTTTGCTTACAATTTTGTTCTGTCTGTATCGCTGACTCACATTCCTTGTCTATGCTTTAGTGAAAATTTTTGATCAAGGAGGTGAATTCCAAATGTATTTTTCAAATTAATTGTAACTACTGTTGCTAGTGTAATAAACTTAGCCTACTGAAATTTTTAATAATATGAGATAACTTGATAAATTATTAACTCCCTACTAACAAATACTAATGTTTAAATTTTTGATCTAATTTATAACACAAGTTCTTTTAAGTTTTTATAGCAGATTAGGGTTTCAAACTTGTTATCATGTGTTTTCATTAAAGCTTGATAAGTTCATTCACTTATCGGTAATTTGATTAATTTTGCTTCACATATCAGTAGCTATCTAAATTGCGATATAGCTCACCACTTTAATCGTAACTGATGTAATGTTGATATATTTATAGGGAAACTAACTAAGGTTCTCATTTCTTTATTGAACTGTAACTTAACTCAGTTTCTAACAATGCCGCTAACAGGTTCAAATTTCTCTGTAGATTATAGTCATACAATGGTGCCGGCTCTAGAGAAACCTGCTCCGGAATTCGCTGGAACTGCTGTTGTCAAAGGGCAGTTCAAGGACATCAAACTGTCGGATTACAAAGGCAAATACGTTGTCTTGTTCTTCTACCCACTTGACTTGTAAGTATTTTTATCCATAATTGTATAATAATTGAATAGTATGTTATTTAAATTGTTTGTCTGGCTTTTAGGTTAAGGCAAATGTCGTTATTTTGATTGTTTTTACTTATACAAACTATATCCTTTTGACTTATTAACCTATTTTTACTTGCATTGATTTACACTAATTAATTAATCCCTAATGCTTGTCAGGGGCTTGTGTTCAACTATACAGGTTGGGCCAAGGAACTACTGCATTTTTATTATTTAAAGTTACTGAAGTATATCTATATCATAAGCAAGAGGTTGTTTAAGTGTGTTATTTCCCCTTTTTTCGGGTAGTTTCAAAAATAAATTAGGGGCATAAATTTCACCCAAGGTAGTCTAGATCATGGACCTCAATAGACGAATATACATGGTCCATTCATGTCCTTGAGCTTTATCAAAGTAGGCCTATTTTGTTTGGTCTCCATGGGGAAAAAACAATTCCACAATGATTATATTTACTTTGTTAATATTTGAATAAAGTCATTCACTATTCTCTGACACACTGCTGATTGAATGAATCCAAAAAACAATTTAACAAAGTTGTACAGTCAGGGTGTCCAGCCAACCGAGTAAACCGTGAATTGTACGTGAATTTTGATGTCCTGGAAAAAATCTATGAATTGTAGGTACATCAATTTTGTATGGAACCAGGAAATTTCAGATTTCGAATAGGGGGAATCGTAAAAAACCCCGCCTGATATTACTGATTTTCTCGTTTTGTTAAATCGCAACTGCGAGAAACTATTACCAATCACTGATTGTTCTTCTATCGTAAGAA
This sequence comes from Macrosteles quadrilineatus, assembly GCF_028750875.1. Classification (NCBI taxonomy): domain Eukaryota; kingdom Metazoa; phylum Arthropoda; class Insecta; order Hemiptera; family Cicadellidae; genus Macrosteles; species Macrosteles quadrilineatus. The sequence goes on along the minus strand of NW_026542600.1, from coordinate 39,865,403 downwards.
AAAGAAGAAATTATCAGTAAAAAACTGACCTTTACCTAAAGTTCTCTGTTGAATTTTATCACTTTGAACTTATGTTCTTGGTTTGTGACTAAGTTTTTAGGATTTTAGATTTTAAATCCCTGACTTTTTACTATAATATCCCTGTCTTTTACTAATACCATTATCCACCGAAACAAAAAACAAGATAAAATCTGAATTATTCTATGTGTAAGAATGCAAACATTTTTGTTATCGGATAGTTATCGATCAGTTTAATTCTTATACTTGATATCATACAATTTTTTATTTATATTTTTTTTTTTGCGCCAGTATCCAACTAAAGGATATTTTTTCTAGTTTTGTTTGTTATTTTTTATTTGTTGTATGGTTTAGCCATCTCAACTTTCTTGGTTTAGAAATGTTTTATACAACTCTGTTTCTGAGTTATTTTTTGGCCCTTTGATGGGTTTTAATGTCCTAGTTGGTATAAAAAAAATGAGTTAGGGATGCTTATTAAAGCGGCCCTAAATTTATTTGTCTTGGAAATTTTGCATTTTGAACTTGGGAAACCTGGAACTGTCTTTAAAAAAATTTTATATTGAAGGGACACTGGACACCATGACAGTTGAATTTTGTTGCTATGTTAATGATGTGTATAAAAGGTTGTTAAACTGCAGATTTAAATATATACTAGGCTACATTTTTGTTATTTGGTTCATGGTTCATGCCATATGAAAAGCTATACAAAATGTTCCTCCTCAGTCATTAGTAATTTCCATTGAAATGGATGCCTCACCTTGAAATACTGATTAAGCTACCTGTTAAGTAACCACTTGTCATTGTATTAATTTCAATTGTGAATTTCAATTAAGAAAGAGTTTTTAACAAAACATTCTACGTTAAAATATAAAATAGTGAAATGTTTAAAATGCAAAAATACTTTTCAAGTTTGAAAAATATAGTTAAAAACTTTGAGCAGAGGTTATGTTAGTAAAAATGTTGTGCATAGTGTTTTTTCTATCTATATATTTATTTATACAAATATGCAAGTGATTTGGTATTTTGGTAAAATCGATTTCACATATTCTACAGTATAGGATATTAGGAAATTTAAAACTTGCGCTTCTGGCCATAGATCCAAGAATTTTTTTAAACACCAGTCACAGCTCTGCTCTACGAGCTTAATAGTTTCCATCTTATTCTTATGTACAAACTTCAGCTAAATATAGGTGTTGTTGAAAAAAGGAAAGGGGTGTTGTAAGGGGGTCGCAGCAATGTCACATTTTCGTCTAACATTCAAAACTAATTAATTGTTGATGCGTTGAGTTATTATTTATGAAAACAATTTTTCATTTCGCTCTAAAAAAAATTGTGTTGTGAATTATTCAATCAGACTAGTTAGGTGATAATCAAGTGACCCTTTTGCAACCTACTGCTTACAGTTACATGTGTTGGATAAATAACGTTTTATGATAGACTTATCAGTCAAGAGTGCTAATAATTCAGACTAGATCTTGTATGATGCACTCAAGTTAAAAGTGCATTAACTTACAAGATCTTGAACTTACAAGAGTGTTGGTTAAGTTGCATTATTGTGGAAACATGATTTCATTTGTAAACAAACTATTTTTAACTGCATCAACTGCTCTCATTAAACATCTAGATGACTAGTAATGTATTAAAAAATGAAAGTTAAGTCTTAAAGTAGCAGTCTTGTTTCATTTGAGCTCTATTACAAATCTTTTTAAATAAAAATTCTTGATAATTAAATTTGTTATTTTCCTCTAGAATGATATTTTACTGTCATAAATTAAAAGTTTCACTGATAGTACCATAATTAATTGAAGTTATGGGATCTATCGAGCTTTGATATTAACTCAAAGTTTGAATATTTATTGAAAGTTCGAATACTTATAAATCTTCTTTGAGTAAGTCAGAGGTTCCAACTCAACCGTAACATCTAGCAGGGGTTCCCACTCAACCGTTAAAACCTTGAATGAGCCGTGAATTTCACAGTTGAACCTTAAAAAGAGATTCTGATTCTTGGTTTAGAGTGTCTAGATTCATTTAAGGTTCTAGAATATCCCTCAGTGTTGAATATCCTGATATTTTCACATCAATTCAAAAAATCTTTATTCAGTCATAAACTAGAATATACAAGAACATACAATTTTATAAAAGACAAAATAAATATAGTACATGAGAAACAAATGTAAAAAATACTGTAATACAATTATTGCACAAAAAGAGAACAAAAACATGCGTCTGTGAAAGAACTATATTGTTATTGCTTAAACCAGAAATCACACATAATTTTGATAAAAAATGTGTACAGCAGTAATGTGCATGCGTGATCTCACTCCCAATTTCCCATGCAGCAGCATTGTACCATATTATGTGTTAGAACTGAATGTCAATCATTATAGTAATTGAAATATAAGCATTTCAGAGGCTATAACGTATTGAACTTTGTTTCCAACGGGACTATATCAATTGTTTCTTTGCAGTACATTCGTGTGCCCGACCGAGATTATCGCTTTCTCCGAGGCTTATCCGGAGTTCCAGAAGCACAATTGCGAGGTGATTGCTGCGTCGACTGACAGCCACTTCAGCCACTTGGCCTGGGTGAACACCCCTCGCAAACAGGGAGGTTTGGGAGACATGAACATCCCCCTACTGGCCGACAAGTCCGCCAAGATTGCCCGATCTTACGGAGTGTACAATGAGGAGACTGGAATTCCGTACCGAGGTCTGTTCATCATCGATGACAAGCAGCGTCTCCGTCAGATAACTGTCAATGACCTCCCTGTTGGACGCTCCGTAGATGAGACTCTTCGTCTCGTACAGGCATTCCAATTCACCGACAAGCATGGAGAAGGTACGTTGAAACAACATTGTACTATGATTATATTTGTATTGGCTCTAGTGAAATAGGTTTACTAAGCTTGTTGTGTTTTCAAAATTGAGGTTAAGAACTCTCGGTGATCAAGCACATATTAGATTATAGATGATCATGTATAAGTTATGGTAATAACAATACTCAACTAATCATTTTCTCATGAGTGGAAAACCCCTTTTGCATCGAACCTGCAAATTTCAGGAAATATATTATTGCTTTATTGTAGTTTCATTATTAAACACTTAAAATTGAGCTCAGTTTTACATTGGTCTAATAGGTTATTATGTTTGTTTAAAGATAAACACACCAGTTTTTCTTATGAGATAATTGTTTGTTGCTACAGTGAAACATCAAAGAAAGTTTCAGAAACCTTTTTGTACCCAAAAACTAAAATGTACAGTGGTCCCGAGTCTAGGTCATGGCCATAAAGACTTTGGTAATAGCTACTTTTCCTTAAGAGGAAGCTCTGTAATACCATATTAATGTATTTTTATGTCTTTACTAACAATGTGACCTTTGACCACAGTGTGTCCAGCTGGGTGGAAGCCGGGTGACAAATCAATGAAGCCCAGCCCCAAGGAGGCGCAGGAATATTTCCACGCCGTTAACTAAACATGAAACATTTTGTTCCAATGTAATACTTAATCTTTTGTTTCCTTTGTTCATTTATTGTTAACTTTTCTTAAGATTTATCACTACAAATGCATTGTGATATTAAACATGTTTATGATGAGGCTTTAAGGGATGGTGATCGGTGCTGAGTTCTAAGAGTGACTTTCATTTCTCTAATTGCATTTGTTCTTTTCGTTTCAAATTTCAATTCTGAATTTAGTTATCTTAACTGGTTTTTCCTCAGAACTCAACATCACAATAAAGAGTATCTAAGATAGCTAGTTTTAAGTGTTTTTCACGTATGTGTTAATAAAAATGTTTTCATAGTATTTTTGTCTTATTATTGCACCAGTAGTTCATTATATACACACTGATATTGTTGTTAATGTACCATCCATCTATACCAACCGATATATTAATTGTTTACATGGAAAGTGAGAAAGAAATTTACTAATAATATGCCTCTTTTATTACTATGTGGAATGTAACAATTTGTTAAATTGCAAAACGGCTGATTTCTCAAAATTTTACTTTGCCCACTACTTATCCTCACTCTAGATGACAACTGGTATGGTGATAACATAAAAGGTTTTTTACATACAATGACAATCTACAGACAACAGATTATATTGTAGATTAAATAAATTCTCCTAAAATGGTTACGTTTCGGTCAAAAAACAAAGTAATTTTTAATTTTTGAAGATGCTTGTCATTTGTAAAGGGAGAGAGTACCTACTTTTAATTTACTGAATTTTAAGGTTGCCAATGTCATTGTCTAATCGCGCAGCTCAGCCCCAGCCACAAAACTTCCTTGCAGTGTTGTAAGTGGGGAACATTTATAAAACACAATAATTTTTAGTTGCCACTTTCCAAAAACTAGGCAATATTTTAATGAAATCAAATGAAAAACGTCTTTATTGAGCCAGCGTTATTCAAAGTACAGTTCTTTGTTTTTCAATACAACTGTTGTCAAACTAAACGTAATTGGTCAGCTTATACTAGACATATTGCAACAATACTTTTTAGATCAACTGGCTAATTATTATTGGTATAAAATAAATCTTTCAAACCCCTTTTAAACCTTGAGAGGTTTACTGATTTGAGGTCAGTTGGAAGGGCATTGTAGGCTTGGGGCCCAAAGTAAGAAAAGGCTTTCTTCCCGAATTCCGTTCTGACCCGTGGCAAGTGTAGCAAGCCTTCCTGCCGAGTGAGGCGAACGCTCACCTCAGACCTGAAAACCAGTTTCCTTCTGATGGATTAGGGACACTCCGTTAACAAAGTTTTAGAGAACGGTTTGAAGGTCACAGCATTGTTTAACTGTCAAGATGTTTGCCCTTGACCTATACTCGCTGATATGATCCGACCTTTTTAAGTTGAAGACAAATCTCAGAGCACTGTTCTGAAGTCTTGTGAGAATATTTATATTCTCTTGAGTAAGGCTTATTTATATTCTCTTGAGTAAGGCTGTTGCCAAAAGAGGGAAGAGCATAATAAATAGATGGAAGAATTATAGCACGAACTATTTCAAGTTTGGTTGACATTGGTAGAACAAACCTAAACCTATTAATTAATCGTAATTTATTAATGTGTACTTCATCTTTTTTAACTCAAAAAGTTGATATTTTTCTCTCCTGAAAAAGTGCCTTTTTGTTCATTAGCTGCACAAACTATCCCCTCACCTCCTATTGTAAATACAATAGAGTCCCGCAAACTCGGTGTAATGTGGACTGGAAGGGTGCAGAGTTTGTGAAATGCCAGGTTATCGGGAACTAGGGTTAAAAATAAGGACAATACAATTTTTAAGCTTTTTAACCTCCTTTTAGCGAATTTCCCTATAGGGAAGTAGCTATTACCGTAGGTGGCATGGTAAAACCTAGGCCCGGGACCGATTTACTTTTTCATTTTGATGTCCCCAGAGGACAAAAACACCATTTGTTCAAATTTTATATATGTATATATATATATATATATATATATATATATATATATATATAGATTTATATATATATGTGTCCGTAAACGCGATAACTTGAGTATTTTTGTCCGATTTTGATGAAATTTGGTTTAAAGGTGTAAGGCGACATAAACTTGAATGAGTTCGCGAACCAGCATGATCGGACCATGGGAACGGGGTTTCCCGGTGGGTTTTAAGGGGTAAAAATTGGTTTTTCTCATTTTTGACCCCCAAAACACAAAATTTCCCAATTTATCTCTAGACCATATTAAAGAGCTTAAAAAAACAAATAATTTAGTATATCAAAGTGTTTTTGTACGGTTATTGGTAACGGAGAAAATTCAAAAAATTGTAAATTAAAAATTCCCATGTTATTCTTATGGAGAATATTGAAAATGTTGTAGTTTGTTTGTTTGTGGATATATTTAGATCAAACTGGGAACATTTATTTATTTTATACTAAGCTATTAATATTTTACTAAAACACACTTTATTAGTTTTAGTTTCCTTGTGGCAGCAAACCTAGGTACTCGTTAAACCTAAATAGATTCAATTGAAAATCATTCAGAGAAATGGAAATTCGCTTAGTCGGCAGGTTTGCTGCGGCGGGGGTATTTTATATTACAAGTCCGTATTAAGTCTTTAGATATAGTACAAAAAATCCTTGGGTATGAGTTGTGAATGATTTTACTTGAGCTGGCTTGAGTCCATAATTAACTCGGACTCAAAATATCACTAATTTTCTGAGCCAGGTGATGGCCGAGTTATCCAGACTGCCGGGTTATCGAGTGCCGAGTTTGCGGGACTCTACTGTATTATAATCTATTTGTAAATTAATGATTAGGTGTTTGAAAAATTGAAGTTCACCAGCCATGGACAGCTTTCAACAAAATAGTTGACAAAGAATGATAAATGTGACATTTTTTTTACAAAGCAAACTGGCATGACAAGCTGGTGGATTTTTGGTTTTTGTATGTACATCAAAAATATTCTCCCTTAAAGATAATGAAGTACATTGAATGACTAAATGTTATTGATGAAGCCAATTCATTCAACTTAACAGCTGAGGAGTTTATTTTTTATCCAGAAAATATACGAATCTGACCATTCATTAGATAGAACCGAGTGAGCAACAGTTAACTTGTGTTAAAACCAGCATCAGCAATCTTACATTACTTTCTCCCATTAGCTTGTCAACTATAGTTCCGTCCGTTTGGCTATGATACCCAGTGGATTAGGAACCTTCTCGGAACTCAACTCACCCCTCCGACCCGCTGGCCTGTGATAAAAAGTTTACCTACCTACTGTCACAGTCTCGCAGATCTGTAACTTTTTTATTTTATATTAACATAAATTGTTCTTTATTTGAGTTCTACATGAAATTCAAAAAATAATGGGTCCAAACACGTTGTGGATACTTAATAACTAATTAACTACGATATGTACGTACCTAGTACAATTACTCTGTATCGTCACCAGCTTTGTCCGACTTTCAGATAGTAGATATTAAGTATCCGCATCGTGTTTGGACTCATTTTTGGAATTTCATGTAGAAATCAAATATATAAAGAACAATTTATTTTAACTTAAAATAAAAAAAAGTTACAAATCTGTGGGACTGTGACAGTGGGTGAGTCATTGTTTGTCTCCGGCCAGCCCGACGAGCGTGAGTTGAGTTCTGAGATGGTTCCTAATAAGCTGGGTATCATAGCCAAACGTATGGTCTATACCCTTATCATGGGTAAGCGGTGGGAGTAACTATGGTATTTTAAGGGGAAAATTACAAAAGTTGCAATAACATTTGAATCATAATTGTTTACAGCAATGGGGTTGTACAATTTGATTTGTAGTTACAAGGTTCAACACACAACATTTTCATAAAATTCTTTGAACCATTTTCGTGACTTATCTTGAGGGAAAATCCCCATTTCAAATCAAAATGTCTAAATAAGTGATAAAAATCACCTGGACATATCGTGGATTAGTACAGAAATACCAAATTGCATCAAAATTGAAACACAGGTACAGATGAAATTTTGTAAGGTGGCCTGCGGGTGTTGTTGAGACTTTTTACGGAGTTGCGTACACTATTTTACCTATGACAGTGTTTTATTTATTTATTCCAACAGACATCTCCATTTTACAAATATACAAATCAAATAGTACAAAACTCAGGATGGCTAATATTGTTAACATTTACAAGATAAAAAAAAACACAACATTGAATGAATTTGAAATACGTACATGTGTAAATAAAAGTTAAACTACTTAGCTTATTAACAGTTATTACTAGTTTTATACAGAAGTAGTATTTTTTACTTATTAGTCGTGTTTTAATTACTAACAATCACTACTCATAGCTTCTAAGAGAGTTTATGTTTTGTTTATAACCTCTCCTCATTGCCACTGACAGTGATGCAATGAAACATTGTACTAAACATTATTATAATTGCATGAAACAATTAAATTGGCCTGAACAGCTGATTAGTTGAAGTTCGAATTATTCAATTTTACTTCTTTTCTCTCAATCCTTGAAGCTCATTGGTACTTACCTGTGTTGATAAGTAGAAAAAAACAATGCTGTTAAGTTAAACTTTTCAATTCTAAGAACTGAACTGAAATGGCTAGTTTAAAAAACGGTCGTAGTTAAATTATTTACCTACAGTTGAACCTCGTTTGTACGAACCTCGATAAAACTAATTCCTTGATAAGACGATTTTTTTTAGTCCCCTTGACACTTTCATATAGGTCAATGCTAAAAACACCTCTATACAACGCAGTAATTAAGTTAAAAACCTCCATAAGACGAATTTGTGGAACTGATTAACCTCTATACAATGAATATTCTTAGCACAAAACCTATACAAGACGAGCGTGACCTCTATAAGACGAATTTATCATAATCTTAACCACTATAGTACGTGGTTTTCAAAACAAACAGAAGCTTGTCTCAACGTGAAACCCCCACCCATCCCTCCTCCTTCCTCAGTCATTGTTTGGAGAAACCTCTATAAGAAGAATAACAGCAGCATTAAACCTTGATAAAACGACCCTCTTTATTAAGAATACCTCTATAGTAACAATTTTTTGCGTACCCCTTGAAATTCGTCTTAAAAGGTTCAACTGTACGACCGTTTTTTAAAGTAGCCGTTTCAGTTCTTAGGATTGAAAAGTTTTACATAACAGCATTGTTTACTTTCATAACAGCATAGTTTTACTCATAACAACACAGGTACGGACCAATGAGGTAATCAGCTGTTCAGGCCATTTTAATTGTTGAGTGGTTCCATTAGTGCTTGGTACAATGTCTCATTGCACCACTCTCAGTGGCAATGAGAGGTTAAAAATGAAAACATAACCTCTCTTAGAAGTTAAGAGTAGTGATTTTTAGTAATTAAAACACTGTCGCAACTCGCGTAAATATTTTTGCTACGAGACCGTACCGACAGACTGACACCGCCCTCCACCGCGCGGTGCAGAAGCATCATACCGTGCATAGCCGAACTGTTCGTGGGAAATTGTTATCTCTATCACTGTTGCTGTCAAAACGTTTCGTTTGTAGGTTAAATTTAAAATTATTTAACTGTCATAACATAACCAAACTTGCTGATAATGAAAATATCGAATGAAGGCTTACTAATAACAAAAATAGTTCTGTTCATAAAATAAAATTATTAATGTCTCAAAATCAATTATATCATTTTTTAATTATAAAATTAAACTATCATAACCTAACCAAACCAACCAAACTTGCAGATAGGTAATGAAAAAACCAAGTCAAAAAGTTTATGCCTCCGGTGGGTTTCGAACTGGCTACCTCTGAATTATTAGACCGGTGCGCTATTCACTAGACCTCTGAGACCTACGGCTGATCAACCTATTGTTGCGGTAATGGTGTTCGCTTGAGCAGTGGTGGGTGGTGGTGGGCGGTGGCGGTCTGTCGGCAAGGGTTTCTGTTTTTCTGGATACAGGTCATAAAACCTTACACGATACATCTAATAGGTATACTCAATGCATGATGTGTGCTGAGGTAAGAAAACATATGACAAACAATATTAAACTTTTATTAAATTCATAACTTACATCATTGTACAAAAATATATACCTCATATCATTACAGTAGTCGTACAAGTTTGGCCTACACCAACGTCTGCATAACAAACTAAGCACAAAAGAGCTTGGTATTAAGCTGCCTATCGATACAATGTTCAATACACAAGACTTTGTATCGGCATTAAAAATTTAGCATTTATAAAACTGAATTTTTTAACTAGACTACCTATATGTGAAAAGTTGAGTAATGAAAGGTACAAATTCATTTAACATTCGTACTAAAAGATAAAAGGCTTATACACACGGCTCTCATGCTTTAAAGTCATATTGACTACACCACAAGTCTACTAGAGCTGAACACAATGAATATTTAAGGTATTAATTTTTAAAGCCATTGGTGTTGCTTAGGTTATACGTATGAAATTTGACTAACAAATAAAAAATGCACAGGACACCATGGCTTAGCTTAGAACCGATACCTTCGATAAAAATATCACAAACATTAATATTTAAGAACAACATATCAAAACACTCGAGCGTACATATTCAATTACGAGTGAACAGGAAAGAACACAGTCAAAAACACACTGGGTGTGTATCAAGGCAAACCATAATAAGGTCCGACAAAAAATTATGGTCCATAGTTGAGCGAAACACAAAATCAACAAAAGAAGGAAAAACAGCGAATGAAGAAGCAGACTTGAAGGAATTAGTGTTTTCTGCGGTTGGCTACCAATCTGGATATGAAGATGACGAGGATAGGCCAAGCTATCAAGAAGGCTGTGGTGTGGAGAGGCAAACCCCACCAACGAGGCAGAACGTAACTGGACCTTACACTGGCCTGGAACAAAAAACAACTCATTGTTGAAATACAGAAACAGCTGACTAGTTTTGGCGCTTCATTGCTCTATTTTCAAATCTGATTGTCAAAACTAACATCTTGTTCAAAACAGCTTATGGTGATAAGAATTGTATCAATTGATTGGCTCAAATCCCTTGTCCTTTGATTGATTAAAGGGACAGCACACACATTTTGAATAAAAAACTCAATTACAAATCCCATTATATTTTCAACTTTCCCCTCCGCTACTACAATAGTCCGATATCAGCTATTGACAGCACAGCTTACAATCCAGTGTCTTCATCAGTCCGTCATAGCCTAGTCCAGTCTGCTTCCAGTACTACCACTTTATATTTAAAATAATAAATTATTGTATCCAATACTAATTATCTTTTTTCCAATAGGACAAAATATTAAAAACACAATGACAAAATTTATCCCCGTATCAGCACGATAATTTGCTAGACAATAGCTGGTTGCCTGACTTCTAAAAAAATAATGCAATGGCTTACACAATTCCAGAAATAGTACAATAATTTTATGTCAGCGACAATCGCCATTTGCCTGCATTTGATTTGTCTCTTTGCAAAATCTCTGCATTTTCATATGATGGAACACGCTTTGGAATTGTGTTTTAGTATTGGTAACTTTTTGCAGAAAATTTGAGTGTCCGAATTTCGTCTATCAAATCTTGAATTCAAATTTATCCAACCACTGTCGAGTATCAGTATCGGCATCTACTCTTGATTGGTTTTGGATGCCGATACCTTATCAGTAGTATCAAGAGCAGACACACCTCTTGTATACATATAATGTGTGGATTACATATATACCAATTATTTTTTTCCTAACTTCTTGTTGTTAGGTAGTTGGGACATGGATCCAGTTACAAGGTTGTCTAAGAATGTTTACCTCTTGCTGTCTCCTGGTTTCCAGAGTTGCCATACGCCTTTGCAGGTTCTCCACCTCTTTCGTCATATTTTCAATCGCCCTTCTAAACGCCTCAGAGGTCACAGTTGCACCTTAAACATGGACAAAATTTGAGATCAAGTGAAACATAAGGATTGTGAAAATGGTATTGTACATCACAGATGGAAAATGGGGTTTATATTGGCTAACAGACAACTGATAGAAAATAGTATCTTCATTGGTTGAAACAGGATTTATGGGAAATTATTTCTGTTTCTAGATTGGTTTAAAATAAAATGTATTTTCTGATATGTTTAAACTCTTGCGTACAGCTGAATCTTTGTACGTATCTGAATCCAACTAAGCTCAACTGTACAAAATTTAAGCTTTAAATTAAATTTAACAAAGGTTTTCAGTGGTCCCTATTGCATACACACTTTAGAGTATTTGATCTGACTAATAAAAAGTAAGTAAAGATCAGCAATGTAGTTATTCTACGCACTAATAACAATAGGTACCACTGAACTGGGCTGGAAATCAGAATCAGAAAGATTCAAGACGTCAAAAGACATACTGTTAATTTACTAAAATAAATCGTATCTGATTAAAAATGGTGTCCTAAATTAGTAGAAAAAACTAAACTAATAGAAAATAAAGGGGAAATAAGTATCACCATAGTCTTTATGGTACAACGAGGACCACTATACTTTTTTTTGTCATGGTCCACAGAAGCCAAAACCACAGTTCCTAAAAAATCCCAGATTTGTTCACAATTTTGGTCATTCCTGTTGTCATTATGACACTATGTTTCCTTTGATTTTTGCAGTACATCATCAACAACTGATCCCGACATACCCGACGAAACTGAATAAAATGGTCTACCAATACTGATCGGAATGGTATGACTAAGCTTTCATGTCGAGAGATGATTGTTTTTGTATGTTACAGTAGACCCCCTCTTAACCGACCCTAATGGGACCGGACCTAGGTCGGATAACTCAAAAGGTCGGATAAAACGGACAATCCCTAAAATCATAACATAATGAAGTGCTATTCATTTGGAATTATATAATCATTATTTTGAAATCATACTTGTATTATTTATAAAATAAACTACAGTACTCTTATCTCCTTTTTCGTATTAATAGAAAAGTCACAAATAAACACAAAACACGGTCAAGTCAAATAGGCCTACTTTCAGTGGAATATATTATAATACTAGGCAAGAGTCAATAAAATTCCTATTTTAATAACTTAAGTACTGTAATTTTTTAATTGATGCTTTCCAAATCCATCGTAATACAGTACAGAACCTTTTGTCAAAATTAAAGATACAAGCAACCATTTTGTTACAAGACAGGACGTTTATTTATAGCCTCTCACTGGAGGCTCGAGGCACAAAAACTATCTTGACCTTGGTTGTTAACCCCCCTTCCCTGCCCTTCCTACAAGTTGCGTTGTTTGTTTACTCCAGCGATAAGATAATCAGTTCTCAAAATCCTAATGCACTTTATGATGTTATAAATTTGCCGCACAGATAGCATACCGATCAGATGCGCTAGAGCTACGAACGATGATGACAAACTGACAATAGGCTGTGCTATATTTTTTGTGATCAACACAAAATAACTTATTCTTAGTCATATCCTGTAGAGGTAAGCATGGTTCAGTTCTCATCGCCCAGTGTGGGAGCGGAAATGCCGAGATTCCTAGAAAGCGGCGGTTAAACCGAGCTGCTCTCAAAAAAGGTCGGTTAAAACGAACTGTATTATTTTACGATCGAAGGCGGATAATCCGATTGTCGGTTAATACGAGGTCGGTTAAGAGGGGGTCTACTGTACATTCGTATTTGAAAAAATGTCATATCAAAAAAGTTGTTAGGTTGAGGTTGCAATGCAAACATGTATCCAACTCAGCACTCAATGTGTATTAAAATTCAAATTATAAAAATTAATTATTTGGCACAAGATTGTATCACATCAGATCGTCCAATCGCAATAAAGACATCTCATTGGTCTACACTTGCCCTCCTGTACTCCAACCTTACCTTGAGACTCCCACTTAACCATCATGAAGCCGGTCAGTTTTTGAAGTTATTAAGTTGCTATTATTTACCACACCCCAGATAAGATACATAGCACCTTACTCATTACCGGTGTCTTGAGCACTTGAAGTGTTACAAAAAAATGTATTGTCACTACCATCACCATCGATCAAGTTAAACTGATCTCTTTTACTGATGTTGTGTAAGTAATCTCTTCTATTGTTATACTTACCAAGCCAATTTAAATAAATTTAGAAAAAAATAAACAGTGAATGCTTCGAAAACACTCAACACCTCAACTCACAATGAGTGTATCAATATTTTTTGCTCTGAGTGCGTACTAGGCAAGGACCATATAAAAACTGTTTCGCACAGGTGAATGATTGGCGACTCTGCCCATATTGATGCTTCAATCAAAGCTCAAACCTGAATATCGATTGCGAACCAAGATATTAGTGATTCACCAGAAATCGCCCTATCTGAAACGTCCCAGAATGTCTATACGGACCTACGCCAAATCACAGAGAGGCAGTTAGCTGTACTCGTCTATCAAAATATTGCTTTTATGTACAATTGAGTTACATTATATTATGTTTAGACATATATATTGACTGACCAGAAAGAAGTTTCTCCCCACCGCTTGACAAATTAACTCCTTGAGCTTCACCATTGGCGGCCAGCATTGGCTGAAACAGGAATGAATCAGAATCAAGTAATTTTTGTGGAGAATATTTATGCATTGGATCAGCAAGCAAAACTGCTCACAGCATTTATTTATTTTATAAAAATTAAAAATTGGTGTAAATACCTGCTTCTTAATTATCCAAATTTTTGCAATGACGCAACTAGTTTAGACTTCATGAAGGGGATTCATCAGGTGTCCAGGGGATGTCAAATAACTTCATCAGAAGGTCGTCGATACACATATTGTGCATTTATACGTGAGCATGGACATGGACACGAGCAGGAACATAGATACGATTCACACATCGTATCTAGGTTCATGTTCGTGTTTGTGTATGTATAATATGTAAATCAACAACCTTCTTATGAAGTGATTTTGAGATCCTATGGACCCCTGATGATGACTTCGTGAAGTCAAAACTAGTTGCGTCAAAGCAAAAATTTAGATTACTAAAAAGCAGGTATTTTCACCAATTTTTATATATTCAATGTAATGTGGAGGCTAACATCAAAAATGAGATATATTGATTTTAATTCATTCACTTTACCATTTTAAATGTATGCTGCGATTTAAACTTATGAATTATTCTTGAGAAATAAGTTTATACTTGCAGCATATGTTAGTTCATTAAACACCTAAACTTGTTCAACAATTTTTTCTCAGAGATACACTAAATAAAAACAGCGTTTAGGCCCTGCAAACATGAGGACGTTAGACGCCATGTTTTAGCAATGTGAAACCGTACACATGACAGCACGTTAGTTGAACCAGTCTACTACTCCAGTGCGACTATGGAGCTAGAATGGTTAACATGTTGATATACCGTAGATACAAAGCAAAGCGAAGAAGACAAAGAAGATGGTGGGTACATCCTGTGATAGATTATAGATTAACCATGGGTTCAATTGTGACGCTGTACCCAAAATTGAGAGAACACCCCAACAAGTTTTCAACAACTTTACTTTCATATGAGTACAGTAAAACATCATTGTATATGTTTCAGCGTCCATTGTATTCACAATACACACATAGATAACAAAACACAAAGATGACTTCACATCAGAACTGGCCAAAAGCACACGCTCGACTGATACATGAGTACGATCCAATGCTCAGTCTAGTAACTTGAAGCGCGCTACAATCGTAGCAGATCCAATGAAAACTACAAGTGTCGCGTTTTGGTGATGTTAGCACAAATCACACGTTTGGATGTGAACGATTCCATTTGTTCCTAGGTTCTTGGCTAACGTGTGTTTGACAAACGCCCTCATTTGTACAAGCTGTTAGAAACGACTCAATGAGCTAAAAATAATGCGGCCAATTCTTGATCTATTCTATATCCTTCCACAATTTGTAATATTAATTAACATGATATTTAGTATAGTAGACTCCTTGTTTGAAATTGCGGTCTCACACAGTTGCAAACAGACACCAATTTGTCCAGATGAAATCAAATCTTGTTGATTTCCATTCGATACATAACATACAGAACAATAGAATACGAGTTTCATAAATTGACATTGTACGATAATTGTCAGTAAATTAAGGTCTCTATCTAGCTCCTGTCACAGCCTAAATAAAAGCAAGTTAGCTCAAATCTGAGACCAACATTAAGTTCCTTATTTCATCCACTACTATTTATAGCTGGTTCCAACCCCTATTAGTCTTGTCATAGTATTAAGAAACGTAGTATAATAAAGTTAATGCTGCCGCTAAGTACGAATCCTGTTTTGTGATAAGGTTTTTTTTAAGAAAGTGGGTTAATTCATTTTTCCTACAGTCATCTGACAAAGTGGGCTTTCTTGCACTCATTATAGCCCAGAAAGTTGCTAATTTCTGCATTTACTTACTTTTGCTGCACTCTTTTTACTTTTACCGCACTCCAGTATTCCAACCAAACAACACAAAACAGTTTACTTTTATTAGGCACGTAATTTGAAAATAAGTTGGCAGTACTTAAAGATACTACGACTATGATCAGCTGATGCAGTGTTTATCATTTCGTTCGGCACTTGGATTTAGCCTAACCTAAAAACGTGTTGTATAGTGTTTGAAAGACTAAGTATTTCTATGCTTTATAGTAACCGTAGGAAAAATGTAATGTGTAACATGAGTGTAAATTGCCTTTGCTGCACTTGAGAAACTTTCCACACTCGCCTGTGGCTTGTGCGTAAAAATTTCTCTCTTAAGCAGAAAAGTGACACTTTGCTCACTAATTACACAAATAACTATTGATTACTGTTTCAAGTTTCCAGTTAACAGATATGTATGCAGAAAAGTCTTTTGAAGTAAAATGAAAATGTGCATGAATGGCTCAGATAGGCACAACAAGGCCGGCAGCGGATGTTCATGAGTTTCTGTTGAGATAGTGATTGAATTTTACGAACCATTGCTTGCTGATCGGTGTGCAATAGAGACACATGGAAGCTTCAACCATAGATAAAACATACTCCCTTGGTAGATTCCCCATCCTAATGGAACAGCTGAAGCCAATTTTATTGTTAGTTTTGTCCGGTGTACTGTCCGGTAGATGTTGTGTTTTGTTTACACTTTGTTTCTATTATGTTAGGGTTAGTTTCTCATGATTTGTGCCTCACTGTTTGGTTATATAGCTAGTGGACAAGTTATTGTCTATGATTAGATAGTTTTATTTGGTTAAACAAGGTTTTAGTTTACTGAAATAGCAAGAAACTAATCAAAACACGACTCTACAGAACACCGGACAGAAATAACAGTAAAATTTGCTTCAGCTGTTCCATAAGGATGGGAAATCTACTAAAGGGAGTATGTTTTTCTAAGCTTCACACTTCACATAGACTTCAATAGCGGTTGACAACTGAGACCACATAAATAATACTAGGAGAAGACTAATTGTCCCATAGACTATGGAAATACCATTCAACCATAAAACCGTCTAGAATGGTGGTAGACAAAGTAAGGAACAAAATGTTGGTCTCAGATTTGAAGTGGCTTATTTGGCTAAAACAGGAGCTCAAAAGATTTATCATTAGAATAATAATTGATTGCTGACACTATTCAATTATTGTTCTTGGATGAATAAAGAAGATTGTCTATTGTCTAATGGAGACCTTAGTTAATGGACAATCCTTGTAGCTCGAGACTATGAAGTTATTGTAAACTGTAAGTGCTACAACAACTGGTAACTTTAGAGTCTACGATAGGCAACATAGGTTTGATTTTTGTTTTCTTCTACTGAATTTATGTTAATTACATTTTACAATGAGTGAACTTGAAAAACAAAGAAGCAACATTCTGTTTGTACATTTCTGTTTAGCTGTTATTGCTCAATTCCTTTATTGTATTGTATGATATAGTAATTTTGCTCATAAATAATGCGTATGTTTAAAAAGTATCGATCTACTTCTGATAGTTTTGACAAGGTCTGGTTCTAAATGTTAATCAAAGGTAGGAATTTTTTCATAAAGCAACCCAGTACATACCTTATTCACCAGTGAGGACTCGACAGAATGCAGACGATTCTTGATTTGTTCCATATCTTTCCTGATGACAGTAAGGCTGTTCTGAGGTAGTTCTCCACTCGCTTTAGAAACTAAATAAAAACAAATGCAAATAGTTTAGGCAAGCTTGTAATGATGGGTGGTAAAAATGAATATAAAAATAAATTACAGAACACGGTAGCGCCTTGGGCTAATAAGCCGAGCATTGCTGGTTCGAGACCTGTCACCTGTACTATCTATCACTGGTTTGCCTATATGACTTGCCTACTTAGCTGTCTTTAGGTCACCACATAGACATGCAGGGCAGTTGAGGTTAAATTAAAAATATACATATAAAGGATAAAAATCACGTAAGGAGTCCACTATTGATTTCAGACAAGCCTATAGTGATAAAATAAAAATTTTAGTATTGTGAGAATAAATTAAAAAGTGTGTTGCACTGCTTTAATAAAACTTGGCCTTATGTTAAGGTGTTATGACCGTGAGTAGACTGGCCCAATAGAGGAAGATTATATATATAAGGGCTATATAAAGGAAGTATTTTAATTGACGAGACACTAGTTACTACTACAAGCTGCTATATAATTAATGTTTTTCTTTGAGTCAATAAATAGTTTGATTTTAATATAAAATAAGTCTTTGCAATATTTATCTGGATGAACTTTAGCTAGTCTAATTGCCCCTTTATAGAAGAGTTGACACTTTCTTCACAAGACGATCCCAATAGAATGTCTGTAATTCATAACTAAAGCAAAATTAGCATAATATACTGATATTAGTGTATCCAAATTTACAATTTGTTGTATCTCTAACTACTTCTAGGTGTAGAACACCATAGAATAGTTTGTATTGTTGTAAATAAACTGAAATAATTAAAAATCAATGTCTTCAACATTTTAACAGAACATTGTAGGCCAAACTGAATAGGTGGTAGTGTAGCTGGCTCTCAAGGCACTGTAATATTTTATTCATATTGAAGCCTTCCGAAATTGGTAATCAATTCTAACAGGTTACGTACCTTTGTTTTTGCCAACGAAAAATCTCTGACTCATTAACGAGTAATTTTTGGAGTATTAAAAATCACCTACTCTAAATTTTAATATAGGGAATTTTATAAAATAAGCTATTCTCCATTCATAAACATTTTCATGTTCCTCTTAATGAGGTAAAGAAATCAATATTTATTCAAAATACTCATCACAAAACTCGTGCGAGCAACCTGAGATGCCTCCGCACCGCGGTCCGAACTACGAAAAATGTCTTTAGTCAGTCTAGTAGCAGAATAGGACGACGACGTCAACTTCCCCTCTCGTGCTCGGCTCCCCACTTGCCACTACAGCCCCTCACACCCAGGCTTCATGAAGAAACGCACGAATATTCTACTATAATAACAATGACAGTGGACCAAACTTGTTGCTATTTTAACAGTACAAACACAAACCTTGAAGACTCCGAGCAGTTGACTTTTCCACAGTGACATGATCTACGGAGTGAGAACTGTTACTACGAGGTTTCTTGAGGTTATTCTCTTTGACCCTGTCTGGTTCTGTTTGCTGAAATAGAACAAGGATTCAAAATACTACAGATATAATACATGAGGGCCATCTTGAAAACAACACACTTTATGGCCTGACATGGTAGAGCGTAACATCTTGACTTCAGAAATCAAATCAAATCAAAAATCACTTTATTCAGCTTTATAAATACAGGAATACATTATTAGTGGTAAGAATAGTATTCCCCCGAATGGACTGCAAGTCCGTGCTCGAGGGAAGAGCTCTTACCAGCAGGAAATATGTTTTGGTTACTGTCCATAGGTCTAAAACATGTGCACACTGTTTATAAATAATGTGTACATCTATATTTAAAAACATATCAGGAGCTCTTAATAAATATATATATATATATATATATATATATATGCTATATAAATATATTGTATACTAGAATTAGTTAACAATAAACAGCCTTAACCTTCCGAGTGTTATTTGTCGCTGCAGCGACACATAACACACTTTGTGTAGTGTTTTGTGTCGCTGCAGCGACTCACAAACACTGTTTACGGCGAAGGCTCTATGACTGACAAAATCGGATTGAACTGGATCGAGTTAGGTATCGTTTTATTTTACAGATTCAGAGCTTTCTCCAGAGGTCTGTCTCTAAGCGCTTTTCATTTTAGTTCCGAAAATATTGTAGCAGACAGCTGACGTGCGTATTTGTAAACAGCTTGGTTAACCTTGAACCAATGACTGATGTGTTTTATTACGTTTATCATTGTTTTAGTGTTAAAAATCAAAAGTAGTGATATGAGTGAAAATTTAAAAACGTACGTTTTCATGTCCCTGGCCTTTTACTTCGTAGATACTGGATTTGTAGTTTATTATTATGTGTTTTAATTTTTTTTGGGACGGGGGCAACATGTTACACACATTTATTTGGTTTTAAATAGGTTCTAGGTATTTTTTTCGTATTTTTAAAGTCTCGAAATTCACGACCATGACGTGTCCCTAGGGTACATTTTCCAACTTTCACACTGTTTTTAGACTAATTATTCATGCCGAAATATATAAAACCATATTTTTATGTCATCAATGGTTATTAAACGTACAAAAAAGGAGCATATTATAATTTTATTGTCATTACAAACTGACTACCATGACAAAATAAGTCTGTCCCTCGATTTGGCGTCACGACCATTTGGGAAAAATTTTCAACTTTGGAGCACGACAGTGGCAAGCCTGGCGTCGATGGAGTCAGTTGGTTTTAGAGACTAGTTCGGGGTGTACGTCAGGATTGTAGTGCCGGTCGTTTCGAGTTGAAAGGAGGAATTACAAGATTAATAAAGGAAAGATTGTGTTTTTTGTAATTTTGGTGTGTCCATGACCGTACGTAGTCATTCGATGAAGTAGACATGGTGTTAATTTTTGTTTATAAGATATTTCAATTGCTAGATTAACGTAGAAGTCCACTTTGTATCCTCGAACATGAGGTGCAGGGCTACCGCCAGAACAGAGCCAAATAACACGTAATTTCACGACCAAAGTTTCACGACCATCGCGGGTTTTTTCACGACCAATCCAACATTATAGATTATAGTGTGTTTGGTCGTGACAATAACTTTAATATAATTGTAAATTGAACAGTTTAGTTCAATTGAAACACATATTTTTATTATAATAATTGTGATAATTGAAGGATTGTTTAAAAAAGTTTAGATTATTCCAGACAATTCACGACCGTACCGCTTGTCCCTGACCATCACGTTTATGATTTCTATCATAAAAATTTCAAAAATTAAAATATCGTCATATTTCAATGTTTTATACACAAAAGAAGCACACCTCTATACAAACATAACGATTTTTCGGGTCTCAGGTAAGTTTCTTCGGAGTTATACAAACTTAAAAAGATTTTATTGGCTTTTTTCAATTTTTTGAGTTTTTTTTATTTTTTTCTAGAAAGACCAAATATACCAAAAGCTCAGTGACCTTTTTATTGTATAATGGTCATAAAAGTAAATTAGTTTATAGCAAAACATAGTTATAAAAATAATATTAACTATTTTTAATATTCATTTAAACGTCCGTTATGGTCGTGACAGGATTTTGTGTTTTTCAACTAAAGATGCTCTTTCAAAAAGAAACTACCAAAGAAATTGCGTTACCATGGACATTTTATGAAACTTCAAATGTTAATGAAATAAAAAAAATAATAAAAGTTTTGAAAAAAGGGGAAAATAATTTGCAAAGTGCTTTTCCTGAAAACGTACGTTTTTAAATTTTCACTCATATACGTGGTGCATTATAAGAAGATTTAAGTGATTTTGAATGGCTGGTTGATGATCTTGAAGAAGTAGGTAGTGATATTGATGTAAATTATCAGTCAGATTCCTAGCTATGGTTAGGCTATGCATTCTTAGCTAAACGCTATGTACTGAAATCTGTTTTTTGCCCATAACTTATTTATTTGCAAATCTACTTCCTTATATTATTATATATTTGTAATCCTCATAAAATTTAGAACAAAGTGGCTATTTTCAAATATTTATAGGCCTATAATTTATACAATTTCACTGAGCGCAAACTTATTTTTTTTTTGAAAATTTTCCAAAATATTTTTTTTACCTCAAAAATTTTTTTGAAACAAATGTTCCTTATGTTTTATGTATAATATTGAAGCCCATGATTTTCCAAACAAAATGGTATATAGAACAGTATAATTAACATTGTTTTCAAGCTTCTCAGATACGTTTTAATGAAGCCTTGCAAATGAGCAAAAAATAGGCAGACATTAAGGCCAAAACAAGGGACACTCGGAGGGTTAAGCTACAATAAAAATATTAATCTATGAAGAAAAATGTATTTTGATAGCTGTTATGGCGGTGTTTGATGTCAGAGATTAATTTAAATGTAAGGCGAGCGAATTAAAGCCTCTGCAACCTCTCGTCCCACAGTCATCAGCTACTCACAGACCTTGCTTTTATACACAGTAACACTGCCTGATTCAGCATCAGTTATGTTGGGCGGCAAGTTGCGATAAAGGATGTGAGCTATGTAAAACACGTTATTTTTCAACGAACTATAGGCTAGTTGTGGAGTGCGGTATCCAAATTTATGCCTGTGTCTAGTGTGATAACTGTGTTGTAAGTTCCCTTGTAAGTGATAAGTTGTAAGTGATAACTTTGTTGTTCTTAATGAAAAGTAATAGTGTTTTGATAAACAATTGTCTAATATTTAAAACTGGGAATTCGGAAAAAAGTAAATTTGTTGAATAATGTTTCGGCCTTTTAAGAATAATTTTGATTAAGGTTTTCTGGGTTACGTGAAGAGGAGCCAATGTGGCAGCAGATACACCGCCCCATGCCAGTACGCCATACTGCAGCACAGACTGCACGTATGCATAGTAAACGTATCTGCAGTGATCAACCGTTAACACACGACTTAGTTGATAAAAGGCGTAGACCAGTTTCCTCAATCTTTGCTTTACATAGATAATATGAAGAGACCATGTCATCCTTTGATCGATGATCACCCCAAGGTACTTGTATTGGTCCACACGATCGACTGTGTCACATCCGCAGGTATTAGACCACAGATCACCACATGAATGAAGATAAAGTTTTCTAGGGCTAGGGTCACGAGTTCGAGATAAGAAAACTGGCATGCACTTGGTTTTTGATACATTTAATGTCAATGTGTTATATGATCCAGCCAATTTTTTATTTTAAGTAAGTCAGATGCAGCTTGATGGTAGACATCGTCCCACGTATTACCCGAGGACACTACCGCTGTGTCGTCAGCAAAAAGAAACAATTTACCATCGACTCTTAATTTAGTAATGTTATTGATATATATTAAAAAGAGAAGAGGGCCTAGGTTACTTCCTTGGATGACACCATAGTCAATGTTAGTGATATCACTATTTTCGCCATTGATAGTAACGAACTTAATTTATGCCTATCAATAGAATCAAATGCTTTGGCCAAGTCTAAAAAGGTTTTTATATGTAGAGTAACTCACAGTGTCGAGGAAGTGGTCGTCTTCATCGTCCGTGTCGGGAGGCAGAGGACTGGCTGAGTAGCTGCTGGACGGGCTGGTCTCCAGACTGCTGGTGATGTGTTTGTTGGATGTCAGTCTCAGTGGTGATGTGTCTCGCGACATTATTGCAGTTCTGCTCGGTGATGTATCTCGTGATGCTGTGTACATCACAAAGAGTTAGATGATAGACTGGTAACTCCTCAGCTGTAAGACTTCAGTTAGGGACGTGGTTTGAACCCAAAACCTCTGTCACAGAGGCAAGGATTCTAATCCAATCAATTACCAATGGAAATGGAAATGTTCTATGTGATAATCGACGACCCATTAATATTGAGCAAACCCTAGACTATAGGTCCGCCTATTGAGTAAATCATAAATAGGAGAAATAAGTAGTAATGGGATTTCAGAATTGCTCCATTCTGATTCCAAAACTTAGGTTTCGATTCTTAATTCCGCACTTGATACCAATTCTGTGACAGATGAACTAATATTAAGTTACCTCAATGACAAAGAGTGATTTTTTTTAATGTTAGCCATTGGTTTACGTTGAGTGACAGAAATTGTGACTATTGGATTACTAGAAGCAGGTATTTAAACCAATTTATAACGAATTAATAATAATACAACTTATAAGATTTTAAAAAATAAACCAAATCATACATTTTTTTGTTTTTTATTCAAACATGTTTGATTACGAAATTATAGCCAGACACAGTCTACATAAAGTCATACATTCGTTTGATAATCCATTCAAAGTACTCTGGCTTACATCGCATCTGCTCATATAGTGTGGCATTGATCTAAATCTATTGTAATTTGGCTTGTCTCATTTGTTATACCGGTACTCTTTGACTCAAGAAGACCTACTTTGACTACAATTAAATAGTTAATTATTATAGGCAGTAGCAAATCCCAGAGCTGTACCTCACTGACTTTTTCTGTGCACTTTAGACACCAAAATTTAACCTGATTTTCTAGAAATTGGTATCGAGAATTCGAATTCGCCCACTTCTAGAGATAAATTAGGTGAGGAGAAATGTCCTGGCATTGAAGATCTTCCTTCACAAAGTCAAGTGAAAATTGTATTTAAACTCATATTGTGTAATATATAGTGTATACTCGGATTCAACTTTTTTTAGAGGAAATTTTAAATCCTGATTCATAGAAAGTAACCGACTGCTACAATTTTACCCTGTAACAAAATTTTACTGATTTCAAACTGCAAGCTCGCTACTGACTATTGTACAACAGCTACTCTTAGCCGACTATTGAGACCACATTTGTACTACCTTTCACTAATCTCAAGGCAACATAAGTTTCATACTTCAAAAATTAAAGTAATGGCTGCAACAGCAATGCAACTCAATTTCTTACATCTGAGATATAGAATCAAAATTCTTACGTACTAATAGGAGGTCTAGAAATATGTATTTTGAGAATTAGGTTCATGAAATTGATGACACTTTTAACACAGAACGTCATGACCAAGATTAAGATTCTTCATTGACATATCGACAGATTCTACAAATATCGAATCTGAACAGATTGAGGAATGGTCTTAAGAACTGTAAAAAGGAAATGTTTTGAATATGAGGGAAGAAGTGTATTTCCAGAGCTTAAATAAAAAAAAAAAATAAGACTTAACGAATTCATGAACAAGTGAATTTTAGCACAAGTGGTTCTTGAAAAAACTTCTTTATTAAACTTCCAGTAGGCAACTGTAGTTCAATGGGGCTGCACGATGGCTGGCCGCGGCCGGTGGCGCAGACATCTAATTAAGCAAAACTTTGAGGCTACGTTCCTTCCACAATGCTACGGTACATTCATTAACGTTATTCTATTGCATGTCATTAGATCCAAGCCTTTCCCAAGCTAGAATAAATTTGTAACCGTCCCTACCACCAATAAAATAGTCGGATCAGAAAACGAACTATACCAGATTGAAGTATAACACTGGCACAATAAATGGCAAGCGAAACAACGTCTTACGGCAATGGCTCACCTCGCATTGGAAAAATAGTTTGTAAACGGCGTTTTGACAAGTATACTCATCGCCCGTCACTGGAAAGCGTTAGTGGTGACGAGATTACTCGCCATGCACAGTGAACGTGTTAAGTAGGGACATCCCTTCTTCAAAGCGTTTTAGATGTTTTAATTTAAACTTCACAGTGACGAAAACACATACCATGCTGATAAAGGAATTATTCACAAACAATTTCAAACTCACAGATCATGTTTACTTGACACTCACTGTATTAAGTTTATTTGCTAAATCATGTTGCTTGCCGTAAAGAGTATTTATTATCAACAAAACTAGTATTTGAATCAACCACTATTCAGCATTGGTCGTTGTTTGTCAGTCTTGGGTCATTATATTTTCTACCCATCAGCGCTAGTTAGAAGTTCGTATATTATTTGATTGGTTAGTAGATTGATAATAGTGAGCCAACAGTGGAGCAATATTAATGTCTGCCAGTTTGATCCTGGAAAGATTTAATTCTGATGGTGTGGATTTTAAATAATGTCTTGGCTTGTATTATGCGAGTTTGAATTTGTGTCCATTGTTCATTTTATTTTATGCTTTATTTGTTAATGTTTTGCATTTTGTCCATAATCTGCTTGATATACAGTTTTATTGAGAGTATGTCTTGAAACAGAAGGCAAGGTCAGTCTAAAAACCAAAAATTATATGCATTACAATTAAGGACTAAGAGACAAAATGTATTAAAGTACTAATAATGGTTTACTTTAATACTTTTAGACATAAGCCTACTGTTTTCATATGTTAAATAAGTATAATAAATGTCACTAATCACAAACTGAATGACAAAAAGCACAAACTTTATGTTACAGATCTATTCCATACTCTTAGGAGTAATTAAGCATACAGATCTGCTTCCTACCAAGTTATGTAAATGGAATACTAATTTGTAATGTATCTTAATCATTATATTTATGCATATATTTTCTTATGTGTTCGTATATTTTGGTTGTATATTAATAATTATTGTTCATTGGTCTGGATAAAAGTAATTTTAACTATGGCCTTCTTTTGACGAACGGCAAATTTCAAACCCTTCAATTGTACGTATAAATATCTGTGTTTACAATAGTGCAATACCTTCATAAACTTGAGTAGTTTTGTGTAGGTTGGATGATAACAAGTGATCAGCAAATGTAGAATCAGAAGATTTAACAGTCTGTTTTAGTTGCCTGTCTGTTCCCTACGTTATTTGTTTGGCATTGCTGATCATTTATTTTTCGTTGTCCCAAACAATATTGGATTTTGTTGATACACTGTTAATCTTATCACTGTGCATAAGACAATGCAATTATTACCTTCTTTCAATGATTTCTCCAAATGGAACAAATGATCTATTCAAATGTTACAACTAAATTTGTTCATTTGCTAAGTTGTTATGGTTGACAAATGATTAACTACTTTAGTCAGGTATTAAACAACAAGAGGTGTTGAGTAATGAGCATACCTAGTGGTGAGCCACTGAGCGGTGAGTTGGGTCGAGACCTAATCTTTTCAATGATTGGTCCAACAAGCAGTTCCAAGTCTTCTGCTGGAACGTTCTCATAAAAATTGTCTAATGAGTTGAGGAAAGTGGCTACGTTGTCATTGTAAGACATGGTCTCCACAATCTGGTGAAAAAACACATTCATGTGGTTACAAAAAGATAAAAAATATTTATCTTACGATAATAGAGAGGCATACTGAACTAAAAGAACAAATTTAAATTGGAGGAATTACATGACACTTAAGGCAATTTTAAACAGTCTTTTGGCGCTAAAAAAGAAAAAGAATCACAAGACTTGAACGAGAACGTTTTTTTGCCTGTCAAGTCGGAAATCAAGTTTCCATCCGAGGGAGGAGATAAAGCGCCCTTGATGTCAGGTTTGAGTACCGGTACTAGCATAATTGGCATAGATTTTTTAACAGCACATTTTGATGTTTTTGGTTCAGCAGTGTTTGATAATAGTCAACCAACAAAGGAGCAGTGTTAGTTAGTGTCTGCCTTCAAAACAGTGGCGTAACAGATTTTTTTGGGCCCCCCTGCAAACTTATTTTTTGGGCCCCTCTCATGAGTTA
Source organism: Macrosteles quadrilineatus (assembly GCF_028750875.1). Classification (NCBI taxonomy): domain Eukaryota; kingdom Metazoa; phylum Arthropoda; class Insecta; order Hemiptera; family Cicadellidae; genus Macrosteles; species Macrosteles quadrilineatus. The sequence continues at coordinate 39,838,312 of NW_026542600.1, read as the reverse complement.
TTTTTAGACCACCGATACAAACATAATCAAACGCTCTCCCCCCTAAGAGTTATTCATCGATCAACAATACAATGGCCAAACAGATTCATCATAAATATACTGTAATAGTATATATTATGGGTTATGTTCCATAAAAAGGCGTGTTAAGTAGGCTATTACAGTCATGGTTTGATGATAAAGTTACATCATTAAGTTAGGCTATCTAAATCAGTATTTGTAAAAAGTTTAGAAATAAAATAAAAGTTCCTTATTTTTTAATCCGTATCAGAATGTTTCATATCAAGGAGGTATTATATTTAATTTATTACACATGTTATGAATTATTTATTCGGTTAGTTTTTATCGACGGTTATAATTAGGCTAACTCATACACAAAGTTGGTTAATTTAGAATATTGACGTAGGCCAACTGTTATCAAAGGCTAAAATAGCCTATTGCATTGATTTTGGTCTTTGTATGGATTTCATGTTTGACCTTACAAACATATGTCTTTAATATTGATTAATTGTGAGGTGAAATAAGATATAGGGCCTAGTCTAACAAACAAAGCCACTAGAGGAGCAATAAGTTAATTGTATTTCACCTAAATACAATTTAGATTGGATATGCAATACAATACTTAAAGCCCCAGTTGACATTCATGATTGCTCCAGGTAACTAATGTTTCAAAATATTGGCAGACGTAAGTAGTGTATGGAAGCACAGAGGAGTCAAATTACTTCTCTGTGACGAAAGTTGGAATGTATAATAACCAACTCGCCTTTGGCTCGCTGGGGGCTCCGCCCCCAGGCCCCCTAGCTGTTAGTCGTCATTAGTAGTTTAGAGTTAGGTTGTAACAAATCGGGTAACAAAGCAGTCATTTAAACAGTCTATATTGCGTTATTATAATACAACTTCACGAATATATTTGAGGAGGCTGGCAAGTTAATTTTCAGCTCCAACTTAAAGAATCCATTATAAAACATTAATTTTAAAGTTGCGGTAAGAGAGTATGTTAGTAAAGTATGTTTACAACTGAGTTTTTGGTCAAACGAAGTGATAATATAATTGGAATTGTAATTGCGAAAATCGATATTGAAGTAATAATTATTTCACTATATATTAGAGTAGATTGATAAGTTATAAGTTGATAATGGTAAAGTATTATACTATGAAATAAATAGATTATAGTAAATATTCATGTATATATTTTTGAAAATAGATAAAGTTATTTTTGTTTTCCTGTCAGCCACAAACTGTATGGCATATCCAGTTCCGGCACGGGGAGGCCAGGAAACACAAGAACCATATTAATTTTGAATCATTTATATTAACAGTTATAGTATTTCAAGTAAAAAGATGTTAGTAAATATTTATAAATTTATTAATGAAAATTAATAAATTTACTATAAATAAAATAAATTTACTAATTTTTAGTAGACTTTTGTATAAGATAAGGAAATTGATAAGTATGTAGATTGATAAGTGAATAAGTTGATAATAGTAAAGTATTATATGAAGTAAATAGATTATAGTAGATATTCATGTATATATTTATGAAAATAGATCAAGTAATGTTTGTTTCCCTGTCGATTAGCCATAAACTTTATGGCATATCCAGTTCCGCCACGAGGAGGCCAGGAAACGTCGGAACCATATTTGCAATTATTTGAAAATGTACAAGTTAGTAAACTTTTGAACAAGATAAGTAAATTGATATTGATGTTCATTGATCGGTTAATAAGTTGATAATAGTAAAGTATTATACGATGTAAATAGATAATAGTAGATATTCATGTATATATGATGTAAATAGATTATAGTAGATATTCATGACGTGTATATTTATGAAAATAGATTAAGTAATGTTTGTTTCCCTGTCGGTTAGCCTTAAACTTTATGGCATATCCAGTTCCGCCACGAGGAGGCCAGGAAACGTCGGAACCATATTTACAATTATTTACATTAAAAAGAAGAAAAAATATAAACAACAACGGGGACTTTTGATAAGGCAGGCCCCCTATCGTACTGCCAAACTAAAATACTAAAAACACACAAAAAACGACTTATTTCTAAAGAAAAAAACTTAAAGGGAATATATACAACAACCTAAAGCTAAAGTCAAGTCAGGGTTACAGGAGGAGATCGTCATACACGATATTTTTCGCGTATGCGATTCCACCTTGGACACGGTCGGGACGGACAAGGACGACTATATGGTCTGGATGCCTGACTCTACTGAGCAGGACGTACAACTGACCATGAGTGAAACAGTCACTGCGAAGATCGACTCCAACGCGATCAATCGTCTGGCCCTGGCTTTTGTGGCCAGTCATGGAATATGCCAGCATGAGAGGAAACTGAAGACGGCGGACACGAAGCGGTGACCCCTCGACGAACGGGAAAACGAATTGTATCCGGGGAATACAAATCGGATCATGTTGTCCAGGGAGTCGCACTGTGATCAGACGAGGTCTTATTGCTGTCACGATCACTTTAGTGCCGTTTACGAGTCCGCTGTCAATGTTCAAGTTCCTCATGACGAGACACACGGAGCCAATCTTGAGTCGCAGGACATGGTCTGGCACACCCTTGCCAGTAGCTTGGTTCAACAAGTGAACGTCTACATCCATACCATCGTCGTTCTCCTTGTCTACAGAATCCGCACTCCTCAACTCATGAACGACGCCGTCCATCAGGTTGAGGACGGTGTTGTTGATCTGCTGGACATTGGCGTTCATGGTTGAAAGAATGGACCTGCCAGCAATTATGTCTGTGTGGTGTAGGTCACAAGCAGGAAACACAAAATTGATCAAGTTGGGAAGGGATGTCACGTATTTCAGACCGGACAGTGGGATCAGGGCAACAGAGTCACGGCCTTCCCCAAAAGGAACAGATGTAATTGTTCCATTGCCTACTTGGAGGAGGAAGTCAGAGTAGGCAGTGGACCCAGAAGTCCGGTGGGGAGTGGAGAGAGAAAAGATTTTGAAACTTGACCACAGAGATGACGCACACAGTGATACACAGGCAATGTCGGCCGGAGTACGAGCCTCCTAGAAAACTTCTACAAAAGAAATTTAAAGTAGTCCTACGAGGAAAACTCCTAGTAGGGTTTTGTAGAAAATAAAATTTTCTTACGCTAAGATGCTTTCAAATCTGTTCTAGCTCTTACCCTTTTCGAGCTATAGGCGTTTGAACAACACGTGTTTTGTTGTTTTCAGAGGTCCGCCATTTTGGATTTTTGGGGTGGTTAAAATTTGAAAATGGGACTTTTGCAAATTTCACCGTTAATGGAAGATCCCATACTACAATACTACCAAGTTTCAAGTCTCTAGCACGTTTCTAAGTTGTTCAGATGAGCATACTAAAGTCGTCAATGTTATTCTCCATAACAATAACATGGGGCTCGTGAAAGTGGCATAAAACCTTCAAATTTTGAGATTCAAATTAAGTTTTGGGGGTCAAGGAGTAAAGTTACGAAAAAACATGTAACGTGTAAAATTTAAAGTGAAGTAAGGAGAAAACAAAGCAATAATAATTTAAAAAAAAAAAATATTTAAGTATGAAAAAATGGCGAAAACCGGTAAAAATTTGATAAAAGTTCACAAAATTTTGAAAGTATGGCGTTTTTTGAAGCTGAAGGAGTGCGATTTTCGGAAAACGCTGAACAGGGTTTTGTAGAAATTAATTTTAATTTAATTTAATTTAATTTCCTTTCGCTAAGATTCTTTCAAATCTTTTCTAGCTCTTACGGTTTTCGAGCTACATCCGGTTGAAAAACACGTGTTTTTTTGTTTTCAGAGGTCCGCCATTTTGGATTTTTGGGGGGGTTAAAATTTGAAAATGGGACTTTTGAAAATTTCACCATTAGCTTATGATCCCTTACTACAATACTACCAAATTACAAGTCTCTAGCACATTTCTAAACGATTCATATGACCATACCAAAGTCATTATATTTCAATCTTATTCTCCATAAGAATAACACGGGGCTCGTAAAAGTGGCGAAAAACCTTCAAATTTTGAGATTAAAATTAAGTTTTGCGGGTCAAGGAGTAAAGTTACGAAAAAACATGTATTGTGTAAAATTTAAAGTAAAGTAAGGAGAATTCAAAGCAATAATAATTTTTTAAAAACAAAATTGTTTAAGTATGAAAACATGGCGAAAACCGGTAAAAATGTAATAAAAATTTACCAAATTTTGAAAGTAGGGCGTTTTTTGAAGCTGAAGGAGTGCGATTTTTGGAAAACGCCTAAGAGGATTTTGTGTAAAATTTTATTCCTGTTCCTGTATATACTTTCAAATCTTTTCTATCTCTAACCGTTTTCGATCTATATCCCTTTGAAAAAAACGTGTTTTGTCGTTTTCAGAGGTCCGCCATTTTGGATTTTTGGGGGGTTAAAATTGGAAAATGGGACTTTTGCGAAACTCACCATTAATCTAAGATCCCATAGTACAATACTACGCAAATTTGAAGTCTCTAGCAAGTTTCTAAGTGGTTCAGATGGGTACACGAAAGTTGGCCATTTTTAATGTTATTCCACATAAGAATAACATGGGGGGGGGGGGAATTTGAAATTTCGGGGGGGTTAAAATTTTGGAATTTTATGGGTGGTTTGGGCACTAGACCTACAAAACACCGAAAATTTCAAGTCTCTAGCTCGTCTAGAAGTGGTCTAGAATTTGTATACCTGAGTGAGTAACAATTGCGGCTGTATAGTATTTAGACTCGCCTTGTGCTCGCTGAGGGCTCCGCCCCCAGGCCCCCTTTTAATAGTAGCCGTGATGAGAAATGTTCACGGGGGACAGGATGTTGTCCGGAAACATTTTTGCGTAAAAGACGTAGTGATAACTTGGCAGTTGCGAAGTATTCCATATAGGGGTTGTTTAGTGCAAACCAAACCAGTCTTGACATGTAAGAGTCTCGATGTAGGGCCGGTTCTATGATAAATTATGGACCCCTTGCGCAGTAAAAATCCCCAAAAATAGGTAAAATAAGGTAAAAATTCAGGTTTAAACACGAATTTGGGGTGGAGATGGGAAAAAACTAAACGCATGGCTTAATCAAATCCTGGTTGCAGTTCGTTCGCTACGCTCACTCACCTTTAGGTTGGAGCTCGTTCGCTGCGCTCACTTGCCTTCAGTTTAGCTCGTTCGCTACGCTCACTCACCTGTAGGTTGGAGCTCGTTCGCTGCGCTCACTTGCCTTCAGGTTAGCTCGTTCGCTACGCTCACTCACTTTTAGGTTGGAGCTCGTTCGCTGCGCTCACTTGCCTTCAGGTTGGCTCGTTCGCTACGCTCACTCACATTTTGGTTTGAGCTCGTTCGCTGCGCTCACTTGCCTTCAGGTTAGCTCGTTCGCTACGCTCACTCACCTTTAGGTTGGACCTCGTTCGCTGCGCTCACTTGCCTTTAGGTTAGCTCGTTCGCTACGCTCACTTACCTTTTGGTTGCAAATTAGCTATTGTCATAGATTAAAAAAAAATAATAGTGCTGCACCCTGTTGCTAATGGTAACATTTTATTAATGGGGATGAAAGAGGGGGGGGGGTTAAGATGGGATTGGTGTAAACATCCATAATTCACCTACTTACATTTAGGTCTCGTTTGCGTGTCAAAGCATATTAATTTTCTATAAGGAATACGTTAAAAAGCGTAAAAAACTATCTTTTTGATTAAAAACCCGCCATTTTAAATTTTTCAGTACGTTTTAATTATAGAAGGTCACTCAAGAGACTTTCCTTTCAACGTTAAGACCATAAAAAGTACAAATATATGTACGAAAAGTCGTTTTAAAAATCAAAAACACGTAAGAAAATCGAGAGTTTTCACAATTTTTGGAGTTAGAGCGTTTTTTGAAGGTGAAGGAGTCAGATTTTCGATATGACCCCTTCTTTGAGAAAACTGTCTTGTAGAAAATTTAATTCTGAACCTACGATTTTCCCTCAAATCGTGTCTAGCTCTTACCGTATTCGAGCTACAGCAGTTTTAAAGAAACATGTTTTTCCCCAAAAATCTAGGGTTTTACGGGATTTCTTTTGGCAAGTTTCAGTTGGAAAAACTAAATTTTGGGACTTTCTGGGTGATTTGGTACCCAGACAAACCTTCAGAAAAAATTTCAGCTCCGTAGCTACTCTAGAAGTGACAAAAATGTTTTTTTCTGTCGCCAAACGCCCATATTTCACCTACTGACGTTTACTTCTAGTTAGCTTGTCGTTGCATGTTAATTCTCCATAAGAAATACGTTAAAAAACGATCTTTTTTATTAAAATCCGCCATTTTGAATTTATTTTTGTAGGTTAAAATTATTGAAGGTCACTCTAAGGACATTCCTTTTAACGTTGGGAGCATAAAAAGTAGAAATATACGTGCGAAAAGTCGTTTTAAAAATTAAAAACACTTAAAAAAATCAAGAATTTTTACAATTTTTGGAAGTAGAGCGTTTTTTGAAGGTGAAGGAGTGCGAATTTCGATATGACGCCTTCTCAGACAAAACTGTCTTGTAGAAAATTTAATTTCGAACTCACGATTTTTCCTCAAATCGATTCTAGCTCTTACGGTTTTCGAGCTAGAGCTGATTTAAAAAAACATGTTTTTCCGAAAACCGAAATTTTTATGGAATTTTTTTGGGGGGGTAGAATTTTGAAAACGGGGTTTTTATGAATTTTACCGGTAATGTAGGATCCCATAGTACAATCCTACGCAAATTCCAAGTCTCTAGCACGTTTCTAAACGTTTCAGATGAGCGTACGAAAATCGGTGTTTTTCAACGTTATTTCCCATAAGAATAACATGGGGGGGAAATCGGTAATTTAAGGGGGGTTGGAAGGGGAAAATGCTACTTTTCGGGATTTTCCCGGGGGTTTGAGCACTAGACCTACAAAACGCCAAAAATTTCAAGTCTCTAGCACGTCTAGAAGTGGTCTAGAATTAGTATACCTGATCAGTTACACATGCGGCTGTATAAATATAGAGATGACCCACGTATAAAACATTAAATTTGTTACCTTAGTTCCTTATCATTGAATAGGCCTATCAAAATTAAATGACGACAACATATTATTTAAAACATTAATGTTATAACTTGTTCAATACAATTATTGAATGATAATACATTTCAATAAGAATGAACTCCAATTTTTCAGCCCCAATCGTCTCATGGGCCTCTCTTCTCGCCGGTTTCCGCTAGCCGTTTCGCGGGTCCCTGGGCCCCCCCGCATTGCAGGCCCTTCTGTTACGCCACTGCCTCAAAACCAATGGTTGCCAGTTTGATCTTCGAAAGATTTGATTTCTTAACCTTTGCCTTTTGTCGCCAAACTTAACTACTTTTAAAATTTTTATGCAGATCTACTTTATTGTCTATTGGATACTGATTAGACAGTATCTATATGGAACAGCTGTCGCCAATTTTTTTATTTAAAAAGAACAGTTGTGTGAGCCAGGCACAGAATGCGCTAGTGTCTAAAACTATATTTTCTTACTTATTTTAGGTTGAAAGTTGATGGGCCACAACAGTTGCTATAGTTCACACTAAGTCATTCCATCCACTGGACTTGGTAAACAAGTTTGTGTATTCTACAGAAATTAGTAATTAAGATCAGCACAATCTGTGGGTGACTGACATTAAATAGACGATTAAAAACCTGGCACCAGCTTTAACATGGGGATGAAATGTCTAGTTGTATCAATATTCAAAGGTTACTTGTAAAAGTAGGTGTAGTTAATAGTATTTGTCTAGGATTTTTTATTGTCATATATTCAGTTTGTTTTTTAATGGAATTTTGGTGATTAGTACACTGTAATTTACACACTGTATTTATGTTTTTATGACTATTGGATATGCAATAGATAGACAATTAGATTGTAATTTAGGTACTAAAAGATCATAAAAATATTCAATTAATAAACTCACAAATTTATATAAATTAATAAATATTTTCCAAGAAATTTGTAAATTGAGACAAAATAGTTTAATACTTTTAGTTACGAATGTATTTATAAACTTCATACACTAAACTAATTAGGTCAATATATTGTTCTAAACTATTTACTGTAAATTCCATAAAAACTTCTACTAAATGTTGTATTACTTTTAATAAGTGTGCAATTATATCTTAATTTTCCAAAAAGGCTTATAAAACTAAAAAAAAACCCCAGCAAACATCAATCTATTGACCGTTCTATTGTACATTCTAAATAAACCCTGAACGGTGCAAGAGTATGGAACCTATGTTTTAAACCAAACAAACTTATTCAGGATTTTATTGATTTTTGAAGATTATAGTAAATTTTTATAACTATAAATAATCAATTAGACTTTTAACATTAAATTAATAGCCAGCCTGAATTGAATTACATTATTTAAGTCCAAAAGTAGACACTTGTAAAGCAATTAAATGAATTTCAACAGAAATAGTTTGTGAATACAGTTACATTAATGAATTAACCAAATTGTGGGGGGGGGGGGGTTCCAGGAGGGGAACAGGTAGTTGTTTATCTCTACTTGACCTTGACCTTGCATCAGAGGCCAGCATTGACCAGAGGTTATCCTCATAACAACATGGTCTTGGTCTGTTTACCAAATATCATCAGTTAACAGTTCTTTAATAGGTTCTAAATGTGTATTCTTTAAACTTCGAAAACATTTTGGAAGTTTTCAATTCCAAATTCATGCTGAAAAAACTATATCGATAAAGATATTAAATAAACTTCATAACATTTTTACCCTTTAGCCCCATAAACATTGTGTACCATGTATGTTATCACATAGAGAAAATCTACTGAGATTAAACCGAGCCAAAATTGTTTACACATTGATGTAACTAAAACACTAAAGACTTCTTGAACGTACAAAGTTGGATCAACTGTTAACATTATCAATTCTGAAGGTTATTAAGACTACAAAGAATCAAGAATAAACTTTTGTGAATTATTGAATGATAAAATAGATTAAATTATTGATTTCAGCCATAGAAAATCAAACAACAATACAAAGAACAACCATGTAAAAACACCCAATTGAGGCTATAGGTTTTCATATTATTGTCAACAGATGATGGAACAACAACACTTGGATGACAGCTTGAAGATAAAGCAATCGACAGAGTTTACATTAGAATGGTTTAATTACATACAACATATAATTGGCTTACAAAAACTCTTACCTTCCGTAACTCCTCAACATAGTGCATCATTGCCTCCTCTTTGGTCATGTTTCCCAGTTTTGACCAGGCTTCCCATTTTGCCCTTTTAACGACTTCCCAAAAACTGGGTTTGGAGTGATAATTGGGACCTTCCGTTGCTTGCTTGAAGTAAGCGTAGAACCGCAACTGCAGTTCATGTGATGGTTGGTACGAGCCTAAAACAGATTTTTCATAAGAAATCATAAAAATAAAATGTTAGGAAAAAACTGACATTTACACACACAAAATATCACTTTAATATGGCTTTTAGTGGATGGAATTCACCAATAGAGAAATGGTTCTCCTTGTCCTTTTTTTGCTTTTTAGACATGTTTGTGGATCGAACCCATAATCTGAGCTCTGAACCTTCGAGTAATGGGATCATCATCACATTGCAAGTACTTATTGGTGATTGGTAGGACTTGAACCCAGATCTTCAGGACAGAAGCTACAAGTTCCAACCAAGGTTAACAAATGTGCAAGCTACTTAAACATATTGCAATTTTAAATTTCTTTAGAATAGGTACATCTATTACTATGCAAAGCTATTCATTTCAATAGAAACCAGAAACTGTCAAAAATGAAAAATGTAAATACAAATACGTGGAAGTCAAACCAAAGCCACATCAAACCTGCAGACTAATTGAATTTTTACTCAAATATTTCCATAAACAAGTCATATTTGTTACCCATTCAAATGACATTAGATTTAACAAGTAAAGTCTAAATAAATTTAATTTATAATTTAAATCTAAGTAAATTTAATAAGTAGGTTTGCTGCTACGGGCAAGGTAAAAAGTGTTTTTATGACCAAGTATAGGATGAAATTAATAAATTTGCCAAATTTTTATAAACATATACAGTGATTTAAAACTTTTCTTTGTCTTCATAAGAACAACACGGGAATTTTATAGCACACATTTTTTTATTTCTCTGTAACCTTAAATTGTACAACGACGCTTCAATATACAAAATTATTTGTTTTTTAAGCTCTACAGGATGGCTGTAATTAAAATTGGGCATTTCATGTTTAAAGGGAGAAATTTTGAAAAAACCAATTTGTAAAAAACGTAAAGCCCAATAACACGTAAACTCATACAAGTTTATTCCGCCCTACACCTTCAAGACCAATTTTATTGTAATCGGACCAAAATTACTCGAGTTGTCGTGTTCATGGACATGAATAAAAATGTTAACAAATATTGTTTTTGGCCTCTGGGGATCCCTACCGTAATAAACACTTCAGTACAGAGAAATTTGTGAAACATACTAGACAGTTTTTTTTAAAACCAGATTCAATTGACTAATACATGGCTTGTGCGGCGATTGTCTCAAAAGTAGACAAGACAAAATGAAGCCAAGATTATGGACCCACAAAACCACAGTCACCACTAATTCTTGTGGTTACGCTGTCATTCTGCGGTAATTAATTATTCTCATGAAGATCCTCCCCTTAAATGACAGAGTATGGAACTAGGCTTGTGAATCCTTGCGGTTGAACCCACATCTACGAGTTTGAGTCCAACAGAGAGAGTGTTAGCAATGATTTTGAATACAAATTTGTTGTAGGAAAAGTAGATATAAAAATAAATAAAAGAGTGCTTCATTTTACATTATTATTGAGCATTTTGGAAATCGTAATACCAACAGTGTTTGAATATAAATATATAAATGTTACTAAATTATTATCTTTTGATTAATAAAACAGAAAAATATATATTATTAAATAGCTTTAGGTCATTAAGGCATTTAAAGAAAATAAAAAAAGATATTGCATATTGTTAAACATTGAAAAAAAAAAATATATTGAAGGGAAAAATATACAAAAACTATACATAAAAAATGTATTTTGCCTATAAAGCATGATGGAGGGAATTATCTGTTGAATTCCGGGGGTGCAAGGGATAGAACACGGAGTTAAAAAACACTGACTATTAACATTGACTTTTGGTTACTGAAGTAGACTTCCCATTTATACGGACCAGCTGTAGCCAATTTTTTGTTAAAAAAGAACGTAGTTGTGTGAGCCGGTCACAGAATGCGCTAGTGTCTAAAATTCTATTTTATACCTTATTTTTTGTTGCTGACCAGGTTGAGGGGTCATAACAGTTGCTATAACTCATCATGTCATTCCCTATGATTGACTTGGTAAAAGAGTTTGTGTATTTGGCAGAATTTAGTCATTTAGATCCCTATCTGTAGGTGGCTCACATCAACTATGACAATTTTAATAAAAAATCAGGCTACAAATTTAACATGTGGATGGAATGTCTAGTTGCATTAATAGTCAAAGCTATTAAGTATCAATTAGTCTAGCTAGTCAAGTTGTAAGAGGGTAAGATTGCTATCCCAGGGTATGTGTTCACATCCTGCCAATCAATAATAGATTTTAACAATCATAATGTTGCAGTTCTAGTGGTTAAGAACTTTTAGTGATAGCTTCAGTTATCTAGACACAAGTGTGAGTCTATTAGGGTAGAACTTGTAGCGCCAGCTGATGTTGTCTTAGCAACGCACTATTATTATTCTTGTTATTAGATTTTTAGAGGAAGGTACATAAAATTGTAACTCTTCAATATTTCCCTCTTACTTAATTGGTCGTAAGTTTATTTGAATATACAAACAACCACGACCAAAATGGTGACCCCGACTCCGACTTTTATCTAAAGAGTGTGACTTTATTTTAAGATTTTTATCCTTTTGTATTTCCTATAACAACGATGTCATTAGAAGAGCTGCAAACTCAACTCGCCGAACTGCGTATGAATCACTGTGTCTTCCAAGAGAATTTTTTGTAGTACCTTCCCACGAGAACAACGAACCCAAGGATTGGTGTCCGGGCTGCGTAAGCATATGAATCTCTTGAGATCTACACCCGCGTCATGCCACAACAAACAAGGATCGTTTGTTTTCTAGAACCTCCGCACTTGTGATTTTGTATTCCTCCGACAAGACTGTTTAAGGAAATCTTTACAGGCCCCATATTCTGGTCCCTATAAGGTCATATGCCGTGATAACAAGACAATCACGATCATTGTAAGAGGCCAAGAAACTAAAGTGTCTTTGGACAGGGTCAGGCCAGCCTATATTGTCGGGGATGAAAATCATATTCCTGAGCTTGCGAAACGTTTGGTGCCACCTGGGCTTAAAGCGGAGGAATCCTCAAAACCAACCTCCACCTTGTCAAACTCCACCTGCGAAGCCTTATCAAACTCGTTCTGGAAGACAAATCCGACCACGGGTTACTTTTCAGAATGTATAGTTTCCTTTTCTCCGTGGGGGCTGGTGTAGCGTCAGCTGATGTTGTCTTAGCAACGCACTATTATTATTCTTGTTATTGGGTTTTTAGAGAAAGGTACATAAAATTGTAACTCTTCTATAAATGATTTTTTCCTTTTACTGAATTGGTTGTAAGTTTATTTGAATATCACAAACAACCACGGCCAGAAACTTGTACTGTTTTGGAGAACTGCCTCCACTAAGTCGTACAATTCAATTTTCTTTTGTTCTAAAATATTACCCAACTGCTCAATGAGTAGTTAAGTTATCACATGTTGGAAATTGCAGAACAATGGCTATTGTGTACTATGATTATTGCCATGTTACAGAATATGTACAGGCTTTCATATTTGATAACAAAATATATACTGACCAAAGGAAATTATTTGCTTGGAACTTTAAAACACAATTTTTAAGAAACAAACTCATATTTACATTTAAGTTTAAAACGGAAAGGTTTTCATTCAAGCAGACAAATTAATAAGATTTGTGTTAAGTACAATTTGTAATATTTATAGTAGTCAGAGAAATATAGGATATGACCTTAAAAAAATTGCAAGAAAACGTTTTATGGTTTTATTTTGTAGTGTTGGGTTTGCAGAACGACATACTAAAAGTTGCCAAAAATCGGTGCACGAGAAAACCACTAAATTTACAGAGTAATTTAAGACCAGAAAGAACTTCGTGACGTATTAACAACCCGAGTTATAAATCTTTTAATAAAAATATATTTCTAAAAAGTTAAAATTGATATTGTTCTGAGGTTCATAGCTGGTCTTTAACTCGTCTGATTTTAATGCTCAAGAGCTCAAATGGAAGCCCTTACAATACTGAATATTTTAAGGCTAGAACAAACTGCAACCGTTAATAAGAACTGGAGATATAAGAAAAATAATTTTAAAAAAAATTATCAAACTACGAAACGTCCATAAAAAATGTATGGGGGAGAGTTTTCGTTTGAACATATCTTCTAAACGAAATAAGATATTTAAAAACGGATTTCAGCATTGAAATCAGTGTAAAAATGTAGTTTGAAATTATGTGTCACAACACTATCATTACATTTAAAAAGTATATATCTATGTCCAATATGGCGGATCCAAGATGGTGGCCAAAAACGCGTTCCCTATCAAAATGAAGTACTAACGACTCAATAAATATCGGTGGTGATCCCAAGTCAGTTTCTCAAAAACTTTTTCATACAAAATGAATGTGGTATCTTTTTTCAAAGTTTTTTCAATGTTGGGAAAAGCCGCCATTTTTTAAATTGTGATTTTAGTGGTTTTCTCGTGCACCGATTTTTGGCAAATTTTAGTATATCGTTCTGCAAACCCAACACTACAAAGTAAAACCATAAAACGTTTTCTTGCAATTTTTTTAATCATCCCTGTGTCAGTTTTCTTAGTTTGCTTGGACTATAGTGTTGTAACAATTGTTTGACAAGTGGAATACTATCAAAGAAATGAACACTTTTAAAATTTCAAACCAATTCTTGGGTAACAAGTATTCTTATTTTAACAGGATGATTGTTTCAAGCTGTTAAACTCTATATGTTCATGCATTGTGCTAGTATAACTGACAATTGAATATTGCAGTTTTCCTTGTAAAGAAAGAAGTATATATATATATTAAAAATAAAAGTATTGGTTTTTAAATAACTTTTATCATACAGCTTTTAATTGAAGAAGTTGTCCAGTAGTGAGAAAGTTCTGCTTACCAGGCTGGCTTAATTTTTATTTTTTTATCGGTGGAGCTTTAAAAATTAGAACTTTTAAAGGACTTTTGGATAGGAATAAAATAGCCATTGGTCAGATTTGAACCCAAGTCTCAAGAAATAAGCGTTTTCTTGGAAATTTCATCAACACTTCTTGTCCTAACCAGCAGACCAGCAGAATCCCATGAAACATAATTGGGACATACTACCTTGGAAAAATGCAAATGTGAATCATAAAATTGGCAATTAGTAACAGAATTCACAGTTATGTAACGACTGACATCGATCTTGGGAGGATTAAGACATAGCAATGTTTGGTAGTTACTTTAACTCGCATAACCTTCATTTGTCCTCAAACAGTAATTGTAACAAGGATACAACATACATGGCTAGTTTTTATTTGACAATCACTCATAACCTGCATTTGGGAAGAATACATCTCTTTATAAAAACTACACAGAGAAAGAAAATTATTTTAAAACAATAAAGGAATGAAATTAAGGTTTATAGATGCCAATTATAGCCCGAGAAAGGTTTGGTAGAAGAAAATTGGATAAATGGGGATGAGGTTAATTTTTGAAAATAAAGGGAGGTTGTTTGAACTGAGATTTAGAACTAGGTACCGGTACAGTATTAACTTAAAGTTCAACTGATGAAGTTTGAAAAAGTAGGTATAGGCCTAATATTTATTTAAAAGCTTAAGATAGTATCTTTAAAGGAACTAGTAGTTAGGAACTATAAAAGGATCTGTTATGGTGGAATTGCTGAATGGTGCATACATCAATTACATTCACAGAAGGTGACTTTATGTTATATAACCTTTTCATCTGTCAAATAACTGATCCGGAATTCCCACAACGGAAAAATCAAACTAATAGATTGTTAAAGTATGTGTGTAAAAGAAAGTATAAGTATGCAAATTTGTGGCTTTACCAGAAAATTTAAATCGTAATATCAATCTATAAAAAGCCACTATTGTTAAATGTCACAATGTTAACTGTCACTTCTAGTAAACAGTTCAAAATCAAATTATTGCTGAGACAACACTTTGAGAGGAATAAACTATCAATGAATTATGAAACTAATAAATTGGAAGATTGAACAAGTTGTCTTGAATTATGCAACTAAGTCATCCACTGGAATCATCAGGAGAACCTTGCTCATTCAGATACACTTTTGAAATTTTTTAAACTTCTGAATAAATATCTCTTAATAGCTTTATCAGAAACCATCGATCTTGCCGTACAAATTTAATAGGACGGGAAATAAGTTTTAGGTATGCATATTTTATACCCATCCAAAACAGTTATATGATTGACAACAATTAATTACTGGATGTGTTACAGATTTATGATAAAAAGAAATGCTAGGTCTTTTTTTTTCAAGATATCCGTAAACCGCTACTTTTTACATAAAAGGAATCTGAATGGTAAAAACCTATAAATAGGTCAAATTATTACAATACAAGTTGAAAAATAAATATAAAATATCCATGAATTTGGAAAACTGTATTCTCAAATAAAAAGATTTTATAATTATTTCACACATACATTTAATTGGACAGCTTAAAATGTTTCATTGTAAAATACTTAGGCTTTTACATTAGGATGAGTATTGCTAATCAATGTTTTCCTATCAATGTTCAATGTTTTTTATATCGATGGTAAGTTACTGATGTTTTTGTTAGTACATTGATGTTTTTGGCCCAAGTACAAAGTATTGGATTATCAATATTTTTTCCATAACCGAATCGTATTAGTTCTGATGAACATGTAAATGTTGGTCTTAACATAACAAAACATTGTAAATACAGTATTTATTGTGACCTATCATTGGTTTTATTTTTTTTCTTCTTACTGTAAATGTAATTTTATACCGTCTGTAAAGTGAAACAAGAAATTTGATTTTTTGTACTCATTCTATTGAAACAATCAAAACATTGAATCTAAAAATATTGTGAACTGGACTAGACTTAGACAAGAGTAGAGTGAGTAAGATAACTATCTACATTTGTGAGGTGCTTGTTCTAAAAGCTGCTTAAAAATCAATTCACAATTGAAATAAATTTAAAGGTTAGCGCTCCTGACCTCCAGCATTGTAAATTAATACCGATATTTATTTTGTCTTGCAAATGTGAAAGAGAAACTGCCATATCTAGCTAGCAGCATAGACTAACCGTAAGGGGGTGTTTAATCAATGCTAGTAGAGTATGCTAATAGGTTAATTAGCTGAGGCAGTTCAGAGAGCAGTTGTTTTCACAACAATGTTATCGGTACATCGATGGTTGAGCTATCGATGGTCATACCTAGTCTAATGGTTAGGGAGTGGAGCTTCTGCTCTGGAGCCGAAGGTTCAAATCCCACCAATCACCAATTTAATAACGCCAAGACCAGGTGGTTCAGATCCCACCTCAAGATAAACAGATGAGGACAAAGATGAGTCTCCTAGGCAAGGAGAAGTTTCTCCATTTTTGAGAACTTTCTTCAATAAAAGCCATATAATATTTTAGCGTAAATAGCAAATATGAGTAAAATGTTTCTGATATGTTAATGTTTATATGTAATTGAAGAGATCTTACAATATCAAGTGTTGTGTTTGATTCTTGCATCTCTTATCTTTCTTTGTCTAACTGACACATATCTGCCCTTGATAATGCCATAGACCCAGAACAATCACTAAGCAAAGGCTAGAAAACGTTTCCATTCAATTGTTCATGCATTGACGAGTAATATATAGATATAGCCTACCGGTACCGGGTGTTTCAAAAATCTGTTTACCAAGTAAGTATATTTGTTTGAAGCAAATAAAAATCAATTTTATTTATATTATAATTTTATTGAAACTGAATTTACACCACACATAGGTTGTAAACTTAAGCGAATTGTTCAAAATGCTTTCAACTAAGTGTAATTTTTATATTAAAATTATTTCAATGTATTTTTCACCTTGTTTTTTACACTTGCAACAATCTTTTTGCATAGATTATTATTGCTTTTTAAGGCTTTAAATTCTCTTGCGATGGCTGCTCTCATTTGGAGAACATCGAGAGTTGTTCGGCAAAAACTTTATTTTTAATGATCGCCCACACAGAAAAGCCTAACGGTGTAAGATCGCAGGCTAAAATGGACCTTGGGGGCCAATCAATTTGCAAGAGAATTTGAAGCCTTAAACATCAATAAAAATCTATGCAAAAAGAGTGTTGCAAGAGTAAAAAAACACTGTGAAAAATGCATTGAAGTTAGTGTCAATTTGAATACAATTATAATATAAATAAAATTGATTTTTGCTTCAAAGCGATACACTTACTCGGTAAACTGATTTTTTTAAACACCCGGTATATTGGTATATAGGCACATCAAATATTCATAAATATATATGTGTGTGTTTGTTTGTATGTGCAGGCCTATGTGATATGTATAAGGCGGTATACAAGTATTTGTATTATATTCATTGATAGATTTAAGTAGGTAGTCTATTATGGCACAAGTTCAAGTATTAATTTAGATCCATATAAAAATATACATATACATAAGTTAAAAAAATTTAAAATAAATAGGATAAATTTCAAATCTATAGACATTCAAA
Organism: Macrosteles quadrilineatus; assembly: GCF_028750875.1. Lineage (NCBI taxonomy): Eukaryota > Metazoa > Arthropoda > Insecta > Hemiptera > Cicadellidae > Macrosteles > Macrosteles quadrilineatus. The sequence continues at coordinate 39,820,573 of NW_026542600.1, read as the reverse complement.
TCAAAATACCAAAGCAGATGTAGTGACTGAATCTAGTATGAAGAAATACTTAGTTTATTCTAATAAAGACTTTATTGAGTAGGCCTATTATTCTTTATAGAGAATGATTTTTTAGAAGACAAGAAGAAAGACAGAAATAGTTATTTAAAACCAATTAGTCTTTTACAATTAATTCCCCAATATTCTGTAAAAAATAAACATTGCTCATAATATGAATCCAATAGAAGTACAGGTACAGCACGACTGGAATTCAAACCTCTTTTAAAAATCATGTATTTGAGATAATTAAATAAATCACTATCCTAAACATGGTATTAGATACTACCACAAGCGACAACTCTACATACAAACAATTTACATTCTTAGAACTACCAAGCTTTAATTTACTAAAACGTTGATAGTTGGCCAACTACAAATGTGCATGGAACAGAGTCTGGTAAACACATTTACTATTCAAATCGTACATTATGCAAGGTGTTATTTCAGAGAGTACTTTTACAACTGCTAGTACAAATTAAAACACCATTGTTAACGACCAACTCCTAACTCAGGCAGCTGAATGACTGACTGCAATCTCATAATAATTTCAATAATAAGTGATGTAATTACAAGACAGGTTTCCCAAGCTGAAAATAATTCCCAGACATGTTTGCCGTCATAGGGAGGAACCATAAAAAATAATGGTTTGCGTACTTGATGTGACCAGACTACGGGTTACAAGCTTAACCGCAAATGATGATTGAAGTGTTGAGGTGGCGTGGCTGTGGCGTAATCCTGCGACCTTGGGGCCTTCCTTCCTGCGAAGACAGGTCCTTCTTTCTGGCAGGTGCTCTCAATGTTGATATGAACTTCTTTTCACAAATTTGGAAAATATACAAATTCAATGATTTTAAAATTTGAAACATGTACAAATTAAATATGTACTGATTTGATATGTAAAAATCACTTTGAACTCTTGGTGCTAAGTGATTGCTTTCTACTTTTATCATAGATGCCAAGGTTCAAATCTGTCCAAACACCAATGGTTATGTTTTAAGTGAAGTACCGGGGGACCGAGCCTTTCTTGGTTGTAGTTAATTGGGTTTAATGTTTAATAGTTAAAATAAAACAATACTGTAAAAAAACATTTTATAATTTACGAAAAACATTTTCATTACAAACCATAGACTTAGAAATTTTATCGCTGAAATAATAACAACTCTGTAATAATATTATATCGCCTATTATATTATAATATTATTACAGAGTTGTTATTATTTCAGCGATAAAATGTCTAGGTCTATGGTTTGTAACTATTGTCCACTATATCGAGTAATCTTCAGTATAATCTTAATCTTTGCTCAATAGTTACAACTGATGTTTTTTTCCTTTTTACTTTATTTTGTAATTTGCTAGTATACTCTGGATGGCTTGTTATAAACACATGTGAGTAGTGATAATTATTTCCTTGTTATTTTGTTCAACCAACATAGTTACTTAACAGTCTATAAGGCCAATGTTAAATTTTTAAATTTTCAAATGAGCTGTGTAGTGAAATACAAATTTTCCTGAGGTAGTGGCTGTGACCAATCACGTTTTCAGGGTTATAAGTCCATAATTCCAAAATTTAGTCAAAATCCTTCTGCTGGATTTCGAGTTATAAATTACAGACAGACAAACAGACATAGCTCATATTAGAGAATAGGAATTCATAAACAGCTTATTTGAAAAATAATCATTAATATGCACACAAAAGTTGTTAGCTTTATAAATATTGACAATAAAATTTACATTGCACATATAAAACAATAATTTACATAATTAATTTGTAAAATATTGGTATGTTTTTGTTAAAATAAAAGCATGAGAGAAATGAATGCTTGATACTTAAATTACCAGATTTAAAATTAAATTAAATTTAAATAATAACAATTTTCCTTCTATACTTTTGTAAGAAATTATATTGAGAACTAATTTCTGTTTTAACAACTGTTCACACTCTTCTTGTGTGCTAGTATTCTACCAAACAATATGTTATGTTATGTACCTACATTGAAATCTTCTGAGAACCTACTAGTCCCATTGGGAATCCTTGGCATTCCTAGCACAAATTGTGAAACATGTCTTCACTTGCACTACCAATGAGACAACTGTTGAAATCTTGCAAGAGTGGCTTAGGTTATTGCGTATTCAAATTTTATATTTATGATCCATACCAACATTTTTTTGGAAAATTTAGTTTAATATACAATAACATATGAGCAGCAGTTTAGGACTTGTTTCAAAATGTGTTAACAAATGTAAATTGAGAAAATCACAGACATAACTGACAACTAACTCCAGCAAAGTATTTTTATTTGGCAACTAACTCATTTGGCACTATAATAATGTGATTTGGCTTCGGATGTTAGATTGAAAAACTGCACAAATGATTTGTCATCCTTATAGGTATTTAGAAGACATTTTTAGGTATGTTTCTGTAGGATAGGTACCCTACAGAAAATAGGTAGTTATATACAGAGAAAATGTTGATGTTTAAAACCACATATTTTCATTTTAATTCACCAATTTTATAACAATTCCAACTAAATTTATTTCTAACTAAACTAATTTCCCGATTAGTTTGTAAACATGCCTGCTGGTACAGTATTACAATAAAAAAATCAGTAAAATTTACTACCCAAAAATGAGGGGAAAATATGAAGTCAACAAAAGCACACTTCAAAACTGTAGAAAAGCACACAATTTCATAAAAAAAATAGGACGAGCAATACTTAAAATGTCAAAAGTCAATGATTTTACTCAGCAATAATCGTTAATTAATTTTATTTCACATTTCCTAAAGTGTAACACATTGGGCATCCTTTAACAATCTCATAAAGAACGTCATTGGATAAAATATTCCTCAATCCTTATACATCTACCAAATACGATGTTACTACGGGGGATCCATCACATTATTGGGTTCGCTCAATGCTTACAGTGCTCGGCATTAATAACGGTCAGTTGGCAAAGGACATTGGACCCTGGAATGATTTATCTCTGGAAAGTAACCTAGGTAGCAATTACTAGATGTTACGGGCATACTTAGATAACTTTCTGATCTGAGTGAAAGTTCACAGTGTGGACGGCCAATGCCCCAGTGTCCAGTTAGGCCTTGCATTCACTTCCAGCTGCTACTTATAGACTATTTGTTTTGCAGGAGGAAAATAACAATGTTACAAGCTAATACCGTATTGTTTGTTTGTACATGGATTACAATAAACTTTAGTTTTAGTTCTGATCTTAACACTACATGTGTAAACAATGTATATAAAAGAAGATCAATTACTAATGACTAGGTAGTTAAGTAGGCCTATATTTAAAAGACTTTAATGCTTTAGCGAATTTCCCATATAGGGAATAAGCAATTACCCAGTGACGTAAGCCTGGGGGTCCGGACCCCCCCTTCTGGTCTTAAATATAATATTTTTTTGTAAAAGGAAATGTAAAATTATATAATCATACTGTATTGACGTTGGGGTTGATTATTTACAATGAAAAGAGAGCTAAAAAAAGACCATTTTAAAGCCTATATTTTTAAACATTTTCCCGGACTCCCCTTTTACCTGGGGGGTATAGTCGGTCGATCCCCCCTATTTTGAAATCCTGGCTATGTCACTGCATAACCGCAGTACTCATGGTAAGACCAGGACCCGGGACCGATTTACTTTTTCGTTTTGAGGTCCCTAGAGCCCAAAAACACCATTCGTTCTAATTCATATATATATATTTATATATGTGTCCGTTAGCACAATAACTCGAGCAAAAATGATCCGATTTTGATGAAATTCTCTGCAAATGTGTAAACCTACATTTATTTGAATGGGTTTGCGAACCAGCATGATCGGACTATGAAAACGGTGGTTTATGGGGGGTTTCATGGGGTAAACATTGGTTTTTCCCATTTTTGACCCTAAAAACATAAAACTTTGCAATTTCTTTCCGAACCATTTAGTAGAGCTAAAAAAAAAAAAATAATTTAGTATATTGAGGCGTTGTTGTGTGCCTAATAGTTACGGAGAAAATTACAAATAATTGTAAATTTAAAATTCCCATGTTATTCTTATGGAGAATAAGTAAACTGTTGTATTTTGCTTTTTTATAAACATATTTTGATCAAATTTTGAAAATGCAATTATTTCATACTACCACTGTTAACATTTTACAAAAAAAAAAAAAAAAAAAACACTTTTACCCTCCCTGTTGCAGAAAACCTGGTACTTGTTAAACTAATGCTATTTAAATAGGGAATAAATGTGATATTTTTAATGATATATTATAGTGTAAATCCAATGAGGCAAATGGAAATTCGCTTAGTCTGCAGGTTTGCTGCGGCGGAGGTATTGGTATTCTTGCTTTGGAAAGTTTGTTTTTATTTGTTAGTTACTTAAAACTGATAGCTTTTTTATGATACCTTTTGAATTCAACTGAATTTATCAAAAACCTGAATATTCAACAAATAAGAAAAACCTAACTATTCCACCGACTGTGTGAAGAAAACTGTTTAACTTTCTATATTTTTTGTTATTTCAGGTTCAAGAGCTTGAATTATATTAGATTGCCTTCGTTGTTGTTGTCTGAGTTCTTGAGTAAGATGTTTGTCACCCAAAGCCATTACTCAATAACATAGAAAACAACATTAAAGGTTACCTAATTTGTTTAACATTTTAAATGAAACCTCTACAAACCAGGGGGAATTTTTAAACTTTTAATTTTACACCAAAACTAGAACATTTACTTTAAAGTGTTGTGATAAATAAAGTGATCTAATATAAAAACTGCTATAATTTGAAGTCAAATAAAATATTTAAGTTTTGCTTCAATTTCTAATACAGTACAAATTCAAACGATTTTAAATGTAAGATCTGTATCCATATAAATTGCTTAGACCTATCATGGATTAGGCCTATATCAAAACTTATTAATATTTAGGGGCCTTAAAAGTTAATTGTAAACAAAGTGAGGCTAATTGTAGTAATTAGAAGACAATGTGCATGGTGTTTGCATATAGTTATGTTGGAAGTCAGAACATTCAACAACTACTGTACTAGTAGCTTGAGAGTAGACTATTGTTTTTTATATATTCTTAGCTTGGAGGAAACTACAAACAATTTATCACTAAAGATACCAGTTCCATTTTTTGCTTAAACATATCACAATCATCATTAAAGTTTGTGAATTTTTAATTTCAATTTGTAAAAATGTGTAAATCCTTCTGTCATGAGGAACGGAGTGCACTATTTGATCAAGAAGTAGTTTACAGAATTTGTTTGCCTTTGTCATCAACGTGTTACTATCCTTGGATGAGCTGTAGCTTAATTCTTAACCCCAGAATAACAAAACTTAACTTTGGGTCAAAAGATTTTGAGTCCCACTGGGCAACCCCCTATAGAATTTAAATTATCAAAGATAATTACTGCCTTTGAAGGACAAAAAACAATTAAAGTGTTTTACATTCAACTTGTTTATGGGAGACAGCCCTTACATTCGACCGAAGGGGGGGGGGGGATCATCAGGGGGTCTGGGAGGGTTGGGGGTACCCCCCACAAAAAAATAGTGTAAACTAAATTTCCAAAATGGCAGTTTTATACCATTTCCGTGTCTAGAGTTAGTGTGACAAATTATTTTACATAATTTGTATGCACTACTGTATTACATGCAGTAAAAAATAAATGTATATGTATGCCCGAGGGGGGGGGCCGTCACCCCCTTCGCCCCCCCTCTGGATCCGCCACTGACAAAAAAAGTATGTTTATGTTCTGGTTCCATCAATCTAGTCTGACAAATTTATCTACTCGACCACATGTGTACATGGTAAATCTAAAATCTAATAGTGGGTTGTAAAACAACAACTGATAAAACTTATTAAGTGTAACAATTACATTATACACTCTTTTCATTATTTGATAGCCAAAATCAAGCACAAGTTCTACCAACTTAATTTATTTTGCCTGTATAAAGCTTTTAGGAAAAAAGCTATATAGTCACGGTGCGATTGGTAAGATACAAGTTTATATCATTCCCTTTAAAAGGATCATATACATTTTTAGTATTACACGTAGGACTTTACGCTTAATGTCTGTGAACCTCCAACTTTTGCACTGGTTACACTTATTGACGCTGAGGCCGACCTTAACCTAACCAAACCATATTCAACCATTTTCATGGTTTCTAATCATAAATCATAAATCTTTATTGGTCATTAAATAACATATGTTACAATAGACCTCGTTAACAAAAAAAGGGCCATAGATTCTAGATAGTATAACATGGTCTATAACATGGAATCTTCACTAAACTTAAATATAACAAAGACAACAAGAAAATAAAAGCTAAAATCATTTGAAAAACACAGAACTATATATATGAAACAAAAGTGAGGTAGGCCTACTTAAACAAAGTGTTTGAAAGACTAGGTAACAGTTGACTAGGGTCAAACAATGCCCCGAACATCTAGTAAGAACTAGATAACAATTTTACCATTACAATTGTGTTCTGCAATACAGATAAAACCCACTTAAGTTCCTTTCCTGTGTCTTCTACGACATTTTTGAAAAAGTCTATTAATCATATTTGTAGACAATAAATACCCCCGACGTAGCAAACCTGCAGACTAAGCGAATTCCCATTTAGCTGGCTCGATTTCTACACAAATATTCACTGAAAATTACCAGATTTATTTCCTAATTGAATTAGGCCTACATTAACTTTAATGAGTACCTAGGTTTGCTACTACAGGGAAGGTATCGAGGTTTTTATTGAAACGTTGATAACACAAAATAAACAAAATTGGCAAATTTGATTAAAATTTATCTATAAACAAACAAACTACAACAGTTTTATTTATTCTCCATAAGAATAACAAGGGAATTTTAAAATTAAAGTTTTTTAAATTATCTCCGTTACTGTTAGGCATACAACAACGCTTCAATATATAAAAAATTATTTCTTTTTTTAAGCTCTACGAAATAGTCTGGAAAAAATGTGAAATTTTATGTTTTCAGAGTCAAACTAGGAAAAACCAATTTTACCCCATGAAACCCATGTTTCCATAGTACGATCATGCTGGTTCGCGAACTCGTTTGATTAAACGGAGGTTGACACGTTTCTACCAAATTTAATCAAAATCGGATCATTTTTGCTTGAGTTATCGCGCTAACAGACACATATATAAATACGTCATATTTATATATGAATTTGAAGGGCGGGCGCTTTTGGCCTCAGGGGACCTCAAAACGAAAAAGTAAATCGGTCCCAGGTCCAGGTCTTACCATGTGTACTACGGTTTAGCTTATTCCCTATATGGGAAATTCGCTAAAAAAGCGTTGGGTATTTGTAATATTTCAAGCAAAACAAAATGTAAGTAGCAGGAGAGTTATCGACAGAAAAACATCAATGAATTTTTAATATTTGATCCATTAAATAAATACTAGCATTATAGTTCATAAAATACACAACCACATTACAAACTTTTTATAGAAATGGCATTGCTTAACCCATTTAACAGTGCTTTTATTTTACTTGGCTTGTACTTTGGTCTTCCTGAAGATGTTTTTTTAACACGACTAACGCACTCCATAACCAAACTTCTAATTCAAGAAAAAAGACAACAAAAAAGACAATTATGAATGAATTTGAAAAGGACCACTTTGTTTTGAAGAACATCATCACAAAATACTAAAAGTTCAATCAATAAATATTAAGTAAAATACATATAAGCTTATTGGGAACAATAAAATTTAAAAAATAGATATTGCACAGAATTGGTTTGTTTATGAACATAATATTTTCAGTTAACAGTCTGCAATATTAAAAGTAAATACCACTAGGTGAGGAGTAAATATGTACTGTCCACTTCCTCTTCTGTTTGCTATATCTTCTTGTCGTACAACCTCTTCAGTCACTTACACTTAACCCAGATTTTAATGTCACCAATAACTATCAAAACAGACTTTAACACTACAAATTATATCACTAATGGTGTTAGCTGTAATCGTTTAACAATTTTGAAACTAACAAACAACTTTATTCACCTTAGTATAAGTTGTAATTTGTGACAAATAAAAATAAGTAATTTTTACAAAAACTATCCTGAACATAGGCCTACACTGTTATGAAGTTTATAGCCTATAAGCAATGTATACCTACCTACATAAGCTATTTTTCCTAAAATTCTACTTTAAGAAGTAGGCCTTAAGGCCTTACTGTATAGGGGATAGGCATATGAAGAAATTAGCACTTAACTTTAGAACATCATACAACTCCTTGCCAACAAAAGGTTTAACGTGAAAGAGAGATTATCTTAGCTGAAAAGATGTTAAACTCACAATAAGGCCAGTTCTATACATCTAGCAATATGTTATCAAGACTTACAGGAACCTATGCATGATTTATCCATGTACTCTATAAGATATAGCTTCGTGCTATGGTTTTTATTGAAGCTCTTCTCACAAAGCTTAGAAAAAGCTGAGAATGGGGTCCTAGGGCCAAATTTGATTGAGGGCCTGGTCAAAATATGTTAAGCCTACATATTTCCTGTGGATAAAAGTTAATTACGGTATATTCATGATGATGAATTCTTCATAAAAAACAAAAAGATAAATTATTTCATGATTCCCATGATAGAAATAGGCTATATTGATGAAAATTAAAGGATGTCAATTAAGTTTCCTGTGGTTGACTAACCTCCTATACCCACCCTAGTTTCTTAATAATCCTTCCTGATATCCTTTTTCAAACCGGGAGCAAGCTGGTCTAGTGGTAGATAGGGGACTTAGGTTCCCAAGGCCCTGGGTTCAAATCCTGTAAATTATGAATGGATTTTTCCTTAACCCTTTAACATCGTAGAATTTGAGGGTGGGACATAAAAATACCCCTGCCGCAGCATACCTGCAGACTAAGCGAAATTCTACCTGGCTGGATTTCCACTAAAATATTCTTTTAAAACTGTCAAGATGTATTTCCTAATATTTAAAATACATTAATTTTAAGAAGTAGGAGGAGGCTGCTACAGGGAAGGTAATAAGGTGTGTTTTTTATTGAGATAAAGATAGCTTAAAGTATGAAGTAAGAAATAAACAAATTTGGCAAATTCGATCAAAATGTATACCTACATAAACAAAGCAAACTACAACAGTATATTGATTCTCCATAAGAATAACATGGGATTTTTAAGTTAGCAGTTTTTTTTTTTATTTCCTCTGTAACCGTCAGGTATGTAAAACACTTCAGTTTAATACATTATTTTTTTCCAAGCTCTAGAAAAAAGTGTTGAAATTGTGTTTTGAGAGTAAAAAATGGTAAAACCCGTTTTTTATCCCATATAACAACCTCATTCCCTTAGTCCGGTCTTGCTGGTTCGTGAACTTCTTAGAATTAATGTAGATTTACACAATTTTACCAAATTTCATCAGAATCCGATCATTACTTTGTTATTGTGCTAACGGACACACCAAAAAGTATTATTTTGAACGAATGGTGTTTTTGGCTCCTGGAGACATCACAACAAATAAGTAGATCGATCCCAGGTCTAGGTCTTACCATAAGACCTACCGGTACGGTAATTAATTATTTCATGTATGTAAAATTTGCTAAAAAACATTTTCAAACCAATTCCCTTTTGTTTTGATTAGGCCTATACCAATCAAACTTATCTTTTTTTTTTTAAAAAGCCTAGTTTGATTAATATAATTAGGCCTAGCCTAATTATAATATAATAAGTATATAATTAATTAACTTAACTATAGTTAATGTTGATTAGGTGAAATACATTTTCTTGCAGAAACATGCATGTAAGACTAACCTTTAAAGACGGAAGAAGACAGTAAATTGTTGTAATTGTGGAAGTAAAAATAGGATAGGATGGTCTAACTGCTTACTCAGTCATGCCATAAAATAATATGCAAAAAGATTTACACGCAAACCTACGTTGCTTTGGTTGGTAGTAAGATAGGCCTATAGATAAAGATGGCTATTTTTCTCAAGGCATTTTCCTGTCATTTAACATTCCTTGCATCTAGATACTCAAAAGGAGAATAACTCATGGTAGGCCTAATGTAAAAGAGTAACGCGACTGTATAGTAAGTAGCTGCATGCTTAAAAGTGGGTACATGTTGTGTATCCGACAGCTACATAGATAGTAATCTTGAGGCATTTCCTGCAAGATGGAAAATGTGATATTGTAAGATAACTCGAATACTTATCTTGTAATATTGGGAGAAATATGATGCACCAAAGGGAACGAAAGATAAAAAACTCACTAAGAAAACTTTAATCAATGGCATCTATTGAGAAAATTTACAAAAAGATTGGTTGCAAAGATGTAAAGTAAATACCACTAGCAATATTGCTAAATCGACAACTCAACAATTAACCTGAACACAATAGTCTTATGAGTAAACCATGTTTTAACTCCCTTAATTCCGTTTCTAGGTTTATCTCAGTATAGATTGTGTAAAAGCAATTATAAGTTACCGGTAGTGTAATTTTTTTTTTTTACTGGTTTTGAAGCGTAGATCCCTAATATGATCTTAAACAATCAAACTATAAACGATAACGGCTAATGGGTGTGTCAGGAGCCTAGTTGTTAGCGTCTTGGATTTTAATAAGAGAGGGAAGAAATCAAACTCAACGAGTCCATAAAAATCTGAAGGGTTTGGGCCGCTTTCTTCCAAAAACTTATGACTAGTCTATGTCATCAAAACTGCTACTAGCAAAGATACTAAATAGGCCTCACAATAATAACTCCAGATTCTTCTAGTCTGTATATGGGTAGGACAATTATTAATAGCCTAGAAAAAAATTACAAATTATAACCTAGCATATTTATAGTTGTACCTAAAAAAAATCTGCTTACTGAAACATCCGGAGTACCTTAGGCATAAGAAAATCATTTAGGCTTGTTAGGCATAGGTTTCAATCGGAAACTAACTTCATTCAATGGAAGAAAAGAACTGAGGTACTGTAGCTTAATATAGTCTGATTGAACCTAGATTGTTTCAAATCTGACAGTGTAGGACTGTTTTGAGTAGACCTAGCCCTACAAAAACGTCAAAGATATTTGAAATATGAAGCTTCCCAGGAGGTAAGATTCTAGTCCCGGGAAAGAAGTATGTAAACAAACAGATTTCAGAATTCAGTTTGGTCAGAATGGGCGTTTTTCATTAATTGTATGCTTGCCTACATTTATTGATTATTTCCTACATGGAACCGCTTTTTACATGGTTGACAGTGACTTAAGAGAACGAAATAGTATTATGTTATGTTAAATACCATAAGTGTAGTATTGTGAAAGCCTATTACCTTTCACTCTCAGATTGATGTAAGTTACAAGGGTACTCACCATTCTTTGGTAAATTTCTTATGACATTCACAGCCTTCTCGAACTTTTCTTGGATTGACATAGCTCAGAAGCTCACAGATTAATTCACGATAAACATAAGTAAACTAGATTTATTTTTATTGTTTCTCTATTTTACCAAACACTAGTAGACATAGACAAATCCAAAGAATCACATCAACGAATCTGCGTAGAGGAGACTGACTGACTGACGACACTGAGACTGACAGGTACGAGTTACAGCTGACTTTGTTAATTGTTTATTTGTTATCTAGTTAAAAGAGGGGGAAGAACATTACAATGCAAAGAGGATACAAGGTGTATTCTCTCGAAGCTGTACTGTAGAAAGTACATTCATACACTCAACTGATTAACAGTGTATTATCATAGATAAAACATACTCCCTTAGTAGATTTCTCATCCTTATGGAACAGCTGAAGACAATTTTATTGTTAGTTCTGTACGGTTTTCTGTAGAGGTCGTGTTTTGTTTACAATTTGTTTCCCGTTATTACAGCCATTTAAAACCACGTTTAACCAAATAATACGATATAATCATAAACAATAACCTGTCCCCTAGTTATATAACCAAACAGTAAAGCACAAATCAAGAAATTAACCCTAAAATAATAGAAACAAAGTTTCGTCGACACTAGCGCCCATGTGTCACGTACATGAACTAGACACGAAAGACGGGCTTCAAAATTTACAATGGGATGAGAAGTCTACTTGTGTTGGTTAGTCTATGGTATTATCATTGATTATACATCTCCCCTTGGGTAATGTATAGTCAATGGTATTATTTACTGCAACTAAAGTTATTTCTTGATGGTGTGGCCTCTGGATCGTCTGAATTAACGTATAGTAGTTTAAATTACCTCGTTCTGTCCAAAACGATCCTATGTAGTTCGTAGAGACTACAGCCACGGCCGCCTTTAACTACAGGCCGCGGCCTGGGGCCCATTTCATAATAAAGTACAAACTAATATTATTAGTAAATCAGCTGATCGCCCAATGCAAATCTAATGGAAATTACAAGTTACAAGTTGTAACTTGTAACTTGTAGTTTATTATATAATGGGCCCCTGGTAGAATTGGCAACATCGCAAGTGGTGTTGTTCAGTGACAGACGTCCCATAAGATAACATGGCAGACAGGTGACATCAGCTCATTAATTCGCACTTTATTGATTTAATTTTTAATTTATGAACATAAATTTATTAAAATATTGAAAATAAAACATACAGAATTGAAAATTGAAACAATATAAATTAAAATCTATATCTGTACATTTTTAAGCGGAGTCAATATTGCCATAGTCCAGTCATCAATCTTTCGTATATACACAAATACCATTAGTTGCTTCCAAAAAAAATCAGCTGTTACAACACCACTTGCGGCGTTGCCAGTTCGAAGGCCGCAGCCTGGAGTTAAAGGCGGCCGTGCTACAGCTGTTTCGTGCTGCAGGAGCACATCTTCAGGCCAGGAGAATGTCAAGAACTAAGCAGTCATTAGATATTCCTCATGTCAAATGTTCGCTCCTGCAGCACGAAACAGCTGTAGTCACTACGAACTACATAGGATAGTTTTGGACAGAACAAGGTAATTAAAACCACTATACGTTAAAATTATTTGGTGGCTTTGGCTAATAATAGAACTAGACAGTAGACATTCCATACCCATGTCTAAATTGGCTTAGTTGAAATGAGCCACCAACGGTGTGCGCTGATGCGAATTAAAAATTGTATTTATTGTAATTTTATTTATTTCTACGACAAACAGCCACTATTCAATATTTGCATCAAATCAAGACGGTTTACACAAGTATGAATAACAAGTATAGTAATACATAGGCCCAATATGACATTTACAAAAAGACTTATAATGATGTGATTTCAAATTCTCTGTCAAATACAACACATTTTTTAACAAGCCAAATCGATAGTACGATTTATTGTAGGCTATAGCATATTCCTTCCACAGTGCTCTACCTCGCCTTCATCGTCTGGGAAACAGCTTGCCTATAGTTACATCACATCGACCTCATTCAGCTCTCTGAGAATCGTCTCAAGAGAGCGCTTACCAACTTCTACTCTTCAGAGGATCATGTGCATGTTTAATTTATTTTCCAGTTGTGACCAGGCGGTCAGAACTAACCAGTTTGAGGAGAACTTCCCCGTTTTGGGTATGATAATACTGATCAACTTGACTATGGTTCTCATTTCCAGGAGATTGGCCTTGGTCATGATCTCACCTAAGGCATCAGCAAAAGATCAGGATATCGTGGTACTAGGCATTCTTAGCCTAGGTTTTTTTGCACCAGAAGTTATTTTCGACGTAGGTACCTACCTGGCTGATGGATCATGGGAAGCTATCTTTTGCTGCCTTAGCTTTGCTAGAACCAGCCTTTCTGTCAGGTTTTGGGGCCAAAAGGTTTAGTTCACAAGCTCACGCTCATGAATTAACTAGTGCCTCTTCATGCCATTCATCTCGAGGACTCAATACAGTCCTTTGCCGCTGGGAAGCTGGCTTTTATTGACCTATTATTGGCCTATTATTGATTTATTATTGTATTTGGTTTGACGTTGGTCTGGACCCTCAAGGTTCCCTTATATGATCTTGATGAGGCCCATATTTTCTTGGTCAGGAGGTTGGATTCCTCACCATCAATATAGTTTAACTGCTGAAGAAGAAGCTGCAGTTCAGAGATGAACCTAAGGCAGCTCTTCTTTGACGGTATTCCCTCCGTAATGATTCAAAGGAGTTTTTGGCAGCAGCATTTCAAACTCCATCTTACCATGTTCTGAACTGGCTCCTTCCCTACCTGTCAAAGAAGTTCCTGGGGGGAAACTATCTCCTTCGTGCACTTGCAGTGTACCAGCAGTGAAAACATTCTCAAGTTATAGTTTGCTGGTTACGAACGATCTTTGGACCTTGGAGATACCCTAAAGGGTTCTGCTCCTGCTCCTACCTCGCTTCTTGCTCATCTGAGCTCTTCAAAAATGAGTTAGGGGTTATTAAAAGCCATGTCTTTGTGTTATCCAGCACATTTTGTGGCAAGGGGCGGCTTGAAAAAGGCAGGAATGGGTATTCCCTTTAGGGCAAAACCCATACCCCCGTTCCTTGTCCAATGTTTGCCCAGTACCGGATACCTGAAGTCTTGGGTTGCCAAAAGCAATGAAGAGCCTGACCTCTACATCTTATTTTGGTCTAACTATTTTTTCTTATGATTGATCTCGTATTTAGTTGAGTTTACAATTTAAACTTAATAATTTTGAGTGCAGGCTTGTTAGTATATTATTTTCTTTATTTGTGTCAGTAAATATCTGTGAGGGGAAATTTCCATGAAATATTGGTGAGTTTTGCATGGAAAGTATCATTACTTTTCAATTTCCTCCCATTACCTCGGTGACTTAAAATGTCTCACTAATAAAGCAGTGTTATTCACGACTTAGACTACATAGTCCCACATAAGTGGACCTCAAGGAATGCTCTTGATACCTTCTGTGATTTCCTTCTATGCACTATAGTGTGACAGTTCCACTTGTCTTGTCTTTGTCATTTTGGTAAAATCTGTACTAGTTGATTGCTTTTTCATTTGTTCTTAATTTTCAAATCTGTCTAGAGTAAAACTACTAACCTTTATAAGCTGCTATATCTTTGGTCTAAAATTTGCTAAAATTTGGTCTAAATTGACCCTCTAAAGATATAAGATGAACTACCGTACCAGTTTACGTGCATGAGGTAAAACAAAACTAGGTCTATGTGTAATTATATAGTGCAGGTTTACTGGATCAGATCATATAAAAAAACATGGAGAATATGCGTTTTTACAAAAGAAAGACATTTTATTATGAATTATTTGTAGCAATATAATGTTACTAATTTAAATGCTGTAAATTGTATAAACTGCCTGAGAAAAGCCAGTAGCTTTACAATGGTTTAAACAAACACCCAGCTGTTTTTTTTATAGGATGAATAGTTTTTGAGAAATCGGGGAAAAACTGGTTTTTGGACGCCATTTTCCAAGATGGCAGCCTTAGCACAAGTTTTTTAGAGGACTTTTAGTATGTTATTCAGGAAGTAGAATTCAATATACGTACCAAGTTTTACACTTATAAGAGTTTTTTTAGGTAATTTCTCAAAATATGACTAGACCAAGTACATGTCGTGAGAAAAGAAAGGTTCCTCATCAAAGTTAATCCTGGAGAGAAAACCAGGAGGCAAAAGACTCTTGGAATAGCCAAGCTGATATGGTTGGACCAAGTGGAAGAGGAGACTGGGAAGAAACAAATTAAGAGGCTAGAGGTAAAGATGAATGGAGGCATCGTGTTGGGGTACCACACAAATCCTCTAAGTAAGTACCACTTAGGGCGCCAGTGGTCATAGCAGTTAGTTTTCAAATTGTAAAAAAAAAACTATGCAAAAAACAATAAATTGGCAGCACAAATTTAGGTACAAAAATGTGTAAAATCAACATCTTTGTAGCTAAATTTTACACTTCCCTGGCCCCCTCTTCATTGGGGTTATTCCGTACCCCCAGCCACCCCTATAAATAGAGTAGACGAAGGTCTATAGGTTAAAATATATGGAGTAATGTATCCCTGTCTCTATGCATTGATACTAATTATATACTCGTTACTACAACTTAGCAAAAGTGACGCGCACAGCACTCATTTTAAGAATTGCATTTTCAAGCAAACCGCAACCGCATCTATTATCAGGGTTAATTTTTAAAGAGCTTGTCCAGCGTAGAATTGTGGATACCAAATTTTGAAAAAGATTATAACTATTCATAGCTCTAATTCTTATAAACTTCTACCACGAATACTAGAAAAATACCGGTATGGATCATAAACATAAACAAATGACGTTTTTGGCCCGAAAAAAAAAACATTATTTAACATTGCTTAAATGGAACTGCCAAATCACATGTTCAATGCTATTAGTATAGAATTCGGTCCAACAACGTCATTTGTTTATGTTTATGATCCATACCGGTATTTTTCTAGTATTCGTGCCGTCTACTCAAATTACAGCTGCACAAACTTTGCCAGTGTGATGAATAAATTTAACCAAAACTAAATTGAAATGTAATACAACCCATACAATTTATTGGGGATTGTACACTTGAAGGAAGCTGACACATATTAACTTGCTAACCGATGTCATTTGTCAGGTGTAGCGATCTGCAGGCGCCATGATGTGCCAGGGCTGCAGTAGGTGCGAAAGTCGTTGTCAGTGACATGCACGTTTATCATTACAGTACTGTGGTGGTATACCTGATAGGGGGGGGAGGAGGGGTGACAACCAATCCCATCAATCAAACTGATCGTCTTATCTCCTTATTGAATCCTATATATTTCCATGTTGTACTGAGGGTAATCCAAAAATCTTCTCCCTAGATACACAGAATTAAAGACTAACTGCAAAAATGTTGCAAGCTAATTCAAAAGTTAACAATTAACAACCGTATAATTAAGGTATTATTATAACCGCATTATACATTACTATTTCTGAGATCTTGATTGAAAGTATAACAAATTAATAGTAAAAAATATTTAATGTAAGATGTTGTGATTTATACAAATAATCACAAAAAATATTTTTAGAGTGTTATAATAACAATTTAAAAAATGGCCTTATAGTAAATTCTAATAATTCCATCATTATTTTTTGTTTAGCAGGATGGTGTATTTAACAAATGTTCCACAAAAGACCTACAGGATTTACAAAACAACTATTTACAGTAACTTTTAAAAATTTACTAACTACATAATATATATTAGCTAAATGTGTGTCTATTCTCATTCTACTTCATAGATAGATTTGTTAATACCAGTGTATAAAATATTTTTAATGATTGTTGAGTATTAATTGAATCCTTGATCGACTCTATGATAATTGCCTTGGGGGAACGAGCTGGTCTAGGGGTAGAGCGCGGGACTCCGGTCCCAGTGGTCCCGGGTTCAAATCCCGCTGAATCACCAATGGATTTTATCCAAGTGATAATGCCGCAACCCCTAGGTCTAGCCTGGAGTAATGTAAAAAACAATCTCAGGCTCGTACTTAGGCCTGCTTATTTTTCGTCCTACGAAAAAAAAAAAAATATTATTGCCATATAGCTTTTAGTGGAGGCACTTCTCCAATACAGAGAAAATTATCTCCTCTTTTCTCCTCTTGGGGAGACGTATCTCTTTTGTTTTCTTGATATATGGACCTACAGATTACAGTGCACTTTGAATCTCAGGGTCACGGCATTATCATTATGCTGTAAGTCTTTAGGTGGGATTTTATTTAACAAGGGTATTACTGGGTTCAAGGTGGTGTATAGGGATAATATCTTTGTACAGGGCTGACCTGACACTGATTCCCGCACACTGGCTGGGATTTAGCTGAGTGTTGAGGCCCTGGAGCCACCTTGAGGACACTAAGACTGTCTGTGATGCAGTGCCTCCAGGAGAGGGACAATGGAGCGTGGGGAAGAGCCCCGTCCTGCCCAAGACAGCCCTGCTTATACTGAACACGGTGGATCTAGTCTGGGGCGGGAGGTCAATAAACTTTCATAGTGATGAAGCCAGGAGCCAGGAGTCAATAGTACTGGTGTGGTGCCGAAGAAAACAAGAGTCAGCTGGGCGCATGACTGAACAGCATTTGGCAGAACCGAAGGACGGAGGTATGGCAGGTGCACTGGACTTGTGCAGCAGCCTTGTTGATAGTGCTGGCACACAACCCCCAGCCCCCCCCTATGAAAATATCTGATCAAATTTTGATCAAAAAAATATCAATACTTGATCAGGTCTGATCCGGTTATGGGACATTTCCAGATCAAACATTGATCAAGTATTGGTCAAAGTTGATCAGTTTTGATCAAGTATTGGTCAAAGTTGATCAGGTTTTGATCAGGTATTGGTCAAAGGTTGATCAAGTATTAATCAATTATTGATCATGTTTTGATCAAGTGTTGATCAAGGTTGATCAAGTTTTGGTCAAGGTTGATCAATTCCTGTGTAATGTGAATCTGTAATGTGTAACGTTAATCAAAACTGAGCGAGAAACTGACAAAATATTGAAACTAATATTAATGAGTGCTAGAAGATGTGTATTGAATATTGAAAATAATAGGAACAAATATTTTCAGTAAAAATGTCTTAATTACTAGTTAGTAATTAGCTTTGAAAATACATGCTTTTTAGTACTTTGTCGATAATATTCAAACTAGGCCTAGGTAAATTTGTTCATGTTCCACTAAGCTTTAGACTCCGAAAGAGGTAAAGTATGTTTACACCTACAAACTACGGCAAATGCCTTCAGTGAATACCGTGAATGGAGTCAGTTTATTTCAAGTGAATCACGCAGGAGTAGTTATTCCATGATTCACTCACGTGGGGTTAGTGGTTCCACGGTAAGGCTGATCAGATCAACTGCATTCTTTTATATAGATTGTTAACACAACTCCTTCGTATTTTGTTATAGTTTCTCTGTCTTAAATAAAAACAATGGGAATAACGACGTTATTATGAAAAAAATAATGTATCCTGTGAACATAAATAAATAGGCCTACTGTTTATTTATGTATTTTAGTAGGCATACCTACTAATTATTCTTGAACACCCGATATATTAATGATTATGATCCTTTACAGTTAACCTTTATGCCAATTCAACTATTAAATAGTTTATTTGTGTTAGTTTGATTTAATACCATTGAATATTACGTAGAAAAAATTAAAACAAAGAACAATGCAAATGTAAATACTGTATAACTGATTGATATAACTCCGCCGTGTTTGGACTACTTTTTCATGAAATTACTAATCGAATTCAAATCTTTAACATAAAGTTACAAATTACACTTACTTTTATCAGATAATTTGTAAGAGTGCAGTTCAATTTACGCTTCATTAGCGCGGGTGGCCGGCAGGGCCCCGGCTATTGTTTGGAGACCTCGCCCAGAGTCGACGCATGACAAAGGCAGTGGTCTTGAAGGGCAATAAACTGCCATCCCTTTGCAACTTTCTCCGCGTCGATGAGTGGAAATCGTCAAATTCAGCTCGAAAACTTGTCACTGTATTCACACACTTATAACATAAACACTTACTATCCACAGTTTACGCAATCCGATGTCGAAATACCTAAACGTAACAAAATGCACTGAACTGTAGACGCACTATGAAAATTAATTGAACTTGAGTTTCACTGATAACACTTTAATGTCAGTAATAATGCACATGAAGAAAACACTGCTTACTAAAACGAACCTGTTAACTCCTGATAATGCTACTGTTTTAGTGAAAATTAAATTAATGCTCGAACGAATAATGCACACAGTTTGAATAAAAAAATGTGTAAAACGAAAAATGCACAACATAGACGTTCGGACGTTGGTGCAAGACTGACCTACGCTACTCACCCCAGTTAGTTTCAGGGGGAGGGGATAACACTTGATCAAATATAGTTGATCAAGTTTGATCAACTTGAAAAACTAGTTGATCAACAAGGTCAATATTTGATCAAGAAATCATTCTTGATCAACTGTGTTGACCAAACTTGATCAAGTTTGGTCAATATTTGATCAAGAAATTATTCTTGATCAACTGTGTTAACCAAACTTGATCAAGTTTGGTCAACTTTGAACCAAAGTGATCAAGTTTGACCAAGTTTTGATCAATTTTGATCAAACATTTTCATAGGGGCCCACCCCCATCTGTGGGCCAGACTGGTCTGCACACTGAGGATGGAATTTGCGGCCAACGGTAAGGTCAGGTGAGGCACTTTTGGGGTGAATGGCACCTGACAGTTTTGTCCCAAGCTGAACATGACACATTAGATCTCACAAAAATGTCAAGCACACAAAACAAGAAAACTACCCCAGATTTGTCAAGCACCTATGCTGAATCCCATTCAGGCTCCCAACCTGGCATGGATGTTTGTAGCACAGTCTGACACCACCCCCAGAAAATGGTTTAATGGGGATTGAGAACTGTGAAGCAGAGAGAGAAAACTGATAAGAAGCTTTCAGGAGAAGCAGCTTGTGAAACAGGATAACAACAAAAGCTAAAGCCTGGTCACTAAACAGGTTTAAGGCAAACAAAACTGGCAAGCAAATCAGCCCAGGAATTAATCTCCTAGCTGGCAAGCTAGAAATCCCAACAAAGTAAAGGGAAGGAGATAGTCTTGGAGATCAATCCGTGAAATAACGACCTCACCAGGGTAGACACATCGCCAGTAATTGCACAACAAGAAACATGAGTGCATCTGTTACAAGTGCGGGTCCGAAGAACATATTAGTAAGAAACAAACCCAGATGTGCAGTTTGCTTAGAACAAGGGTTAGGGAAGGGCCAACTAAGTCTCATCATGGATTCCGAAAAATTTACCTCCTTTAGGAAAGCCCTCGATGATGCTAAGAAAGCCCTAAACTGATTACAAAAAGCTAAGACAAGGGAAAGGGAGCTCAGGCTGCTAAAAGTCAACTTCAGAACAAGCTCAGCTGCTCAAAGCCTAGTCTCCTTCAAACGGTAAATAGATTTGAAAATAGACATATTAATTATATCATAGGTAACCGAATAAAAAGCCATCAAAAAGAGTTGGTATCACGATAGCATCAATTGTCATTTGAAAACCTAAATTTGACATATTCAAGACATCTGGCTCTAATAAAGGTACGTATCGGTAAAGATCTAACTATTCGCCAAATGAGACACTTAAAAGTTTGAAACAGATCTTAAGGATTTGGGGACAAGTAATGCATCAGATAGAAGAGCCCAGTATTGCCGATAAGTCTCCATTAGTAACTGGAGATTTCAATGCAAAATCCTCCAATGGGAAAGGCTTGACAGATGAGGGAGGCAGTGGAAGAAACTTGATAAAAGTGATGTTATGGTCTTGAATAAAGGTGGGAAGCTGTCCTTTGAGATAGAGAAGTCAAATCAATCGTTGTTTAACATTGACAAACCAGGATCTTGCGCAGTTCATTGGAGGCTGAACTGTATATAGGAAAAGGAGTCCCTGAGCGACCACAATTCATTTTGCATGCTCCCTTG
The DNA here is from genome assembly GCF_028750875.1 of Macrosteles quadrilineatus. NCBI lineage: Eukaryota > Metazoa > Arthropoda > Insecta > Hemiptera > Cicadellidae > Macrosteles > Macrosteles quadrilineatus. Next base: position 39,799,171 of record NW_026542600.1, on the reverse strand, counting down.
AAAATGGAGAAGCTACAAAGAGCATCAACAGAGTTACTAGCAAAGGTTGGAATGCGGAAAATACCTGGCCAAGCTGAAGCAAGAAATTGTCTTATTGAAAGTAACCCACAAAATCAGAAAAATGTTCCAGAGACATGATCAAAATGCAAACAGCATGACAAGAGATCTTGACCTGGATGTACAAGGTTTATGTAATGTAACCATGCCAGGGAAAAAATACAACCAAGGCGCAAAACCTTTGGGCCGTAGCTAGGAGATGGCGAGCTGAGCGCCCGCCAAGGGCCCCATTACGTTGGGTTGGGGGTGCAAAAATTGATCATGAAATGTAGCCTACTATTGATAATGGATGGATCTCAAAATTTCGGAAATTGTGTGAGAATAGTAGCCTATAGTCCTGCTTTTTGGTAGGAACATTGCATTTATTTGTTCCAACTGTCTGCGATTTCGTTACATCGCGTCGCGGTTGACGACCGTGATGCCCCCAAGATAGTGGGAGATGTTTACAATTTCGTCGGTATAGCGGGTGACGATTGTGATGTCTTTGTGATTGAGGGAGATGTTCACAATTTCGGCACGATCCCGAAATTTGTTCACGATGGCGGGATAGTATGCTGATATCTCCGTGATCGCGAGGCTTGTTCATGATTTCGGAGTGACCAATCAAAATCGAATACCACTTACCATCTTTTATATGTATTTACCGTCTTGTGAGTAAACAGAAAACAGTATTAGTCTAAATATATTTTTAAAAGTGTTATTTGACGTATTGTTGTACTTTCACTTTCAAGTAATTTAATAACACGTACGATGCTGATCAAAAAGTTATTTAGTGTTGTCTTTAAAATATGAATTTTTGTTCTATATTATTACATAAATTATGCGACGAATACCCTAAGGTAAAGCTGATACCTTTTTATTAATCACACGGGAATTAAAAATGTGTTGAGTAATTATTTTATTTTTATTTTTGAATAACTTTTTTAAAGAGGAACAGACATAACAGGTACAGGTACAAAACAAAACTAATAACATATTGCTAAGTATGTAACTAATACTTTGTTAAAATGCCAATTGTCAGATTATGAACATGTTATTAACAAATTGAATATTGAACACTGTAAACAGTCTTATCAGGAAATAAATAGTTTAGAAGTTTGAGATAGTTTAAAAGAGCCGATTAAGAACACCTAAGAAGTTAATCGTTCTGCTGGATAATTATCTCGCTCAAGTTTCAACCAACACTTTTCATAAGTTTTGTTTGTTTAACCCAGCACAACCTTGAGAGGATTCGAGTGTAAAATTTGTGGTCTACAATTAATTAAAAGTGGAAAACTCGGGTAGAGCATTAATAGGGAGGAAACTTTTTAGTGAAGATGATGAAAACTTACTGGCCAACACGGCCTAAAGTACTTACCCCAATTTTGATCAACGATATTTGCATTTTCATTTACAGTGGCCCATCGGACCAAAAGCAATTATACCTCAAAACATCTAAGAGGTGTATAATTTTCAATAGACGGCTAGATATCTGGATGTTTAACGAATTTGGATTCCCTTAAAATTTATAAATTACAATTGTTTATCTTTGTAAAAAAGTAAATGTCATAAAATATTTACATAATATTTTTAAAATAACTTCCTTCAATCAACTTCCTACTTGTGCACTTTGTAGAAAGTAAACCCTGTACGAATGACCAACAATATCAGATATATAACCTGATAACAGTACCAGGGATATCACAAACCAACAAAACCAGGGATATCACGAATCAACAATGTCAGGGATATAACAAACCAACAAAACCAGGGATATCACAAACCGACAATGCCAGGGATATAGCCTGACAGCGGCAAAAATTATTATTGTGTTGTGAATTTACACTATGGTCATATATTAAAATTAAAAGTCCCAATCCATGATTTCTACGTCTTATCGTTTAAAATGTAGATATTATTGTTACTTTTAGTAACATCTTATTTCATTTTTAGCGTTTTTATCTAATAGTATATAAAATAACTCAACTCATTAAACGTAGCGGAATAATACAATAATAGAAGGAAACAGAGTGTAGAATCTACCCTAACCTAACCTAACCTAATCTACCCACCGAACATGTAAGGTTCTAGCTTGAATACAAACTAATATATTATTTTAAAGTTCAAAATCTTGAGTGTTTCGCCAAACACCGGCTCACTGGTTCGCCATTTAATCTCATTTATGGCATTTAGTCGTTGTGGGGCAGGGGGGATGAGACTGTTTAGAAAATAATGTGTTTGTTGGGCCGAAGAGATACGTTTGTGCAAGTCTGTTGGACCGTACAGCCGCGCGATAGTGCCACGGGACCACGCCTCTATCGGCTGGAATCATAAATGTTTCTTCTTCAGCAACTGAAAAATCATTGATAAATTTCTAACTTGTCGAAATTTTAGTCGTTAAGTTATTAGAACTTATTGTGCTGTGTTTTATTGTTTTCTTTATTGTATTAGATATATCATTCTGTTACTGTTATTTATTAAGTAATTATTCGCATTGACTTATGTACATGGTAATTAGTATTTTCTTTTGTGCGTGTAAGTTAACTGTTTTTACAGAACATATAACTGACACTTCGTAACATTGTAAATCATCTATTTCATTTGTCATCTCCTAGTTATTTCTCTTGTTAAGTCCTCCTAGTTAAGTCTGCCTGCATGTTTTCGAGTTGTGATATCGTTGAAATATCTCGGTTCTGTTTAGTCAAGTTAATTCTAGTATACATTGCAATGTACAATGGTGAATGCCATGTAATAAACAAATTAATTACGTTCGCTGTTCTTGGATGCCAACTTGCATGGCCGATTTTATTTTTTTAAAGGTCCCCAGAACAAAAAAAAACACCATCCATTCAAATTCATTTAAATGTCTATATAAATTAGTTTTACACATAATTGATAATGTTTGTGTGTGGGTGAGTGCGCGTGTGTGTGTGTGTCTGTTATCGTGATGATTGAAGAAAAAATGAACAAATTTTTATTAAATTTGGTACAAACGTGTAAACCAACGTTTATTTGAACGAACTTGTGACCCAGCATGATCAGACTATGGGAACGGTGGTTTATGGGGTAAATTTGGGTTCTCCCATTTTCCCTAAAACCAAAATTTAGCAATTTCATTCTAAACCATTTTGTAGAGCTTAAAAAATAAATAATTCAATATATTCAAGTGTTGTTGTATGCCTAAAGGTTACAGAGAAATAAAAAAAACGTGTAAATTTAAAGTTCCCTTGTTATGTTTTACTGTTACTTGTTATGTGGAACATATGGAGAATAAGTTAACTGTTGTAGTTTTTTTAATGGATTATATGTTTCAATAAAATTTGGCAATTTTATTTATTTTATACTAAGCTATCATTATTTCAATAAAAAAACACAAACCTCATCAATTTTCACCGTAGCAGCAAACCTACTCAGTAGTAGTAGTAAAAAAATAAATAAATAAATAAAATAAAAAATGCATGCAGGGGAAATGATTCCACAGTTTCGTTGTTATACTTCTTGTTATGTTTGTTCCTTCCAAAATTAATATACACTAAAAAAAAAAAAAAATAAAAAAACATGCATGATTGTTTCGTTCCAGGGGAAACACATCAAGCCAGAATGGTCACGGGGTTGGATCCCGGGACTAGCAGGCCCATGAAAAACAAATCTGTACCACGGGACATGGGGGCCCCTCGTTGGCTTGCCCCAGCCGGCGAGCCCATGGCAAGCTAAGCTTGTGAGGTAAGAAACGTGGGGGCAGTGGTGGGCAATACGGGCTAGATAGATAGTTATCAAAAAAAAAAGGGAGAGAGCACAAAAATTCAATACAAGAAACACAGATAAAAGGGAAGCAAATGGAGCTGGACAAGTATTAAAGGATAAGGCAACACAGCACTGCTATACCGAAAGGTTGGTACGGTGTGCACTTGGGAGGAGAAAAAAAGTAGTAGTAGTAAGTACTCATTAAAATTTATGTTATTTCAATTTGACAATGTTAAGGGGATATTGTAGTCGAAATATAGCCAGGTGAAAATGGAAATTCGCTTAGTATGCAGGTTTGCTGTGGTGGGATATTTTTATTTTTTCACTACCGTATGTAGACTACCCAACTAAATTTTCTGTCACGCAGTAATTCTGTATTTTCCAGTAAAAATGGTTAATCCGTTTACAAACAAATCAATAAAACCAAGCTTTACAAGTTTGTTTTATTTTTTCCGCTTTTCTAATAGTTTAAATTTTACCCAGGAGCTTTAAAAGAGACGAAGTTTATTGATTTTGGACATTCAGTTGTAATATGTCAATTCCGAAGACCTGTACGATAAAAACACCCCCTATTCAAATGAGCATAGTTGTTAATTAATTCGAAAAAATCGTTAATTATTTTGTGCTATTGTCTGAGGGATTGTTGTTTCTACAATTAAAACGTATAAGGAATAAAAATGAGCCATAATAGGAAATACTACAGGTCCGCAAACGGACTTTATTAAGTTTGAAGAAACAAATTTTGTTAAATATTTTGTAAGTTCATACCTTACAAATCAAATTTATTGTGGTCACAATATCTGAATGATAGGGGATTAAAGTACAAAGCAAAACAACTACATTGAGATATCAAAGTACATGTATTTTTTATATCACAAAATCGTTGGATCTAAACGTGCATGCTAATTCTATCCTTTTTGCAGATAACGTAACTTTTTAAAAACAAGTCCCTCTGTTGCAACAATTAGGGATGAATTCAGTGGCATCATAAGTGAAGCTAATGAGTGGTATAAGACAAATCTCTTGTTTATGAATGTAGAAGACACACAAAGTATGATCTTCCCCCTGAACCCTCTAGTAGATTCTAGTCTTAGTGTTGCTTGGTACTCACGTATACCCTAAATGATCGTGGAAAGTGCATGTTGAGCCTGTTTGTAAAAAATTAAGTTGAATTAATTATTTATTTGAACATTTGAAGAAATATGTATCCTTTGACGATGTTAAAACTGTATACTTTAGTCTATTTCAAAGTGCCTCTTCCTAGTCTCTTGCTCTGGGGAAATAGCATTCTGTCAATGCAATGACGTCAAATACAAATTCTATGAATGATGTACTTCTTGCTCAAAAGAAATGTATCATGATGATTACTGATTCAGATTATAAAGACCACTGCAGACCACTTTTTATACAAGAACAGATTTTAACCACTGTAAACCTCTACATCCTTCGCATGGTTCACACAAAGGAAAATCTTAACAATTTAACTCTCAATAGAAACGTCCAAGACACGAAATTGTGATTCAATAGCTAGACCTTGCACTAGGCTGAGCAAGGTGCTTAACTCTTTTGAACATGTTGGTGTAAAGTTGTTCAATAGGCTGCCTTATGAAGCCCATCTGGCTGATTTTGACCATTTAAAAAGTACAACACAAGTGGCTTTTAGTTACACATTTCTACAGTATTGAAGAACTCATTGCCTGTAATATTAGCTTCGTTTTTTAACCTCATTGCTTTTTATCTGTGTTTTATACCGCGATTTTATTTTATGTAACCATCCAACCCAACTTGTAAAACTTTTATTTATAGCTTGCTTGCCTGTATAATTGTATTCAAATTTGCCGACTACTGTGATCTAACTAATTTTGTATACTGTTATTTATAGTGCATGTTATTAATTAAGCATGTCTGTATTATTTATTAAGCAATGTAACTTATTTTATACTTATGAATCTTGCATGTAAACCTTTTATTGCTATAGCTTGATTATTAACATAGCCTATTAGGCTATTGGCATGATCTATTGCATGATTTTATAATGTTTGAAGATCAAATAAATCCATCTATATATCGATTAAAACAATCTTAACGCAAGTGAAATTGTTTGATAGGATTGTGTTTTGTTAACCAACAATTCTGGTCACATAAAAACCATAATTGTTTATATTTATGTAACCATACAATACTTAATAGGCAATCTTCTCTGTGGTAACTTTTACAATGTACATTTCAATTAAAAATTAAAACTGTTTCACAACAAATATAAATTTAGGATTATTAACTGTAGGCTACTATTTAATAAAATAACGTAATTCCAATGTTTGGAAGTAAAGGCTTTTTTTATAATTAAATTAGTTGCGACCACTGCACACCTAAACAGTATACGAATTAGGTATAAGATGATTTCTTAACAAATTGTGTGTAACGAAATGTAAAAAATTTAATAACCCGTAATTCAGAGAGGAATGTTTGTAATACAATCTGACAACAAAATTAACTTTAAGTTCCTAGAACGTGTCCATTGTTCCTACCAATAAAATAAAAATAACGAGATAGAATGAGATTCGTTGTAAAGCATGTACCTGTAAGGCCTTTAACTGTAAAATCTAAAATAGAAACTAAACACAGTTCAACCCATGGAAACGGATATGGCTTGGATTAACTTTTCGTGATTTGAGGAAAATATAATTGGAAATTGAGGTGAATATTGAATTAATTCCAACATGTGTTAAATTAAAAGCGATTTGCGTTTTATTTATATGGATTTCTGGAATGTCTGCGAGCTTTAAATTATATATGTAAGTTTAACCCGCGACGGGGCCACCGGTGGCTCACGAATGATATTTCAGTCAAATGTAAATTTGTGTACAAATTGCCATAAACTTAAAAACGAAAGAATGCTTATAAGAATAATTATAATTAATTATTTATCAACTGTACACTACTTATTCAGATTCAGTAACAAAATAGGATAATAATTATGCTAATTAAACCATGTACCACCCGTGGTACACTTCGACCTGTCATCATGTCATCATGTTGAAAACAAGTACATTCCATGAATTTAAAAACGGACTTTGAGCAGTAAAAAATGACTTCAAATGTTTCAAGGAGTTAAATTTGTTATATAATTTTTTTGTTGAATTAAATAAAATACTTTTTGTAACATGGTGTTTTATTTTTAATGTAACCTGAATTTGGTTCATGTGCCACCCGTGGACACGTTTCATGTGGCTTCTACAAACACGAGTACATAGTAAAAACACTCAAAAATATTTCGAAATGCCATTTTGTTGCGTACAATCATCATAGTAACGGTGTCCACCGGTGGGGCACGTCAGAGTTTTGGGGGTCACTGCTTGTACCCGGTGGCGTACGTCAGAGTTTTGGGGGTCACTGCTTGTACCACTGGTGGCGTACGTCAGAGTTTTGGGGGTCACTGCTTGTACCACTGGTGGCGCACGTCAGAGTTTTGGGGGGTCACTGCTTGTACCACCGGTGGCGCACGTCAGAGTTTTGGGGGGTCACTGCTTGTACCACCGGTGGCGTACGTCAGAGTTTTGGGGGTCACTGCTTGTACCACTGGTGGCGTACGTCAGAGTTTTGGGGGTCACTGCTTGTACCCGGTGGCGCACGTCAGAGTTTTGGGGGTCACTGCTTGTACCCGGTGGCGCACGTCAGAGTTTTGGGGGGTCACTGCTTGTACCACCGGTGGCGTACGTCAGAGTTTTGGGGGGTCACTGCTTGTACCACTGGTGGCGCACGTCAGAGTTTTGGGGGTCACTGCTTGTACCACCGGTGGCGCACGTCAGAGTTTTGGGGGGTCACTGCTTGTACCACCGGTGGCGTACGTCAGAGTTTTGGGGGGTCACTGCTTGTACCACCGGTGGCGTACGTCAGAGTTTTGGGGGTCACTGCTTGTACCACCGGTGGCGTACGTCAGAGTTTTGGGGGGTCACTGCTTGTACCACCGGTGGCGCACGTCAGAGTTTTGGGGGGTCACTGCTTGTACCACCGGTGGCGTACGTCAGAGTTTTGGGGGGTCACTGCTTGTACCACCGGTGGCGTACGTCAGAGTTTTGGGGGGTCACTGCTTGTACCACCGGTGGCGTACGTCAGAGTTTTGGGGGGTCACTGCTTGTACCACCGGTGGCGTACGTCAGAGTTTTATTTATTTATTTATTTATTTATTTATCGTTTCAACGGCTGACGCCAATACATAGATGATTAGATTGAGATACAATTTAAGGAACTAACAAGAAGCAAATGTTATACAATTCAGAACAGTAACAAGCTACGAGATAACAATAAATACAACAATAAAAACAAAAACAACAATAAATAGCAACAATAAATACAAGTTGACAAACAGGCGAAATTCACAATAACGATTTACTAATTTGAGAAAATTATGTGATATAACATTTGAGTGCAAAAACAGAACAATAATAATGCATGAACAAACCAAGCAAAGAACAACCCAAACATATCAGAAAATGTGAGAAGAATACTGCCATACAATTAAACAAAACCAGAAAGGGCAGTAGAAGAATTTGCATAAACAGAGAGGCACAGGCACAAAACACAGAAAGATCTTCACTTCACCACTTCGAAATCACCACACATTTCTTGAAGGTAGCCAGCGACATATTAAAGAGGTCAATATCATTAGGTAGAGCATTTACGAGACGTTGGGCTCTAGGCAGTGGGCTGAAGAGATGGTAGTTGGTGCTGAGATGCTCACGAGAGAAGAGATCCTTGGATCTTGAAGATCTACCTGCCCTGAAGTTCAGAAGTTTGAGAAGTCCGGGACAGTCGATGAAGCCATTGACCAGTTTGTAAATGAGCAAGATGTCCTGGATCTCACGTCTGGACTCCAAAGGAAGGATTTGAAGGGCCTTGGAGATTTCTTGGATGGGTACCTCTCTGTAGTTGTAGCCCAACCTCACACCGACCACTCTCAAGAAGTGATTAACAACCATTTGAAGTTCGGTCTTGAGATAGTCCTGGTGAGGTGACCAAACACAACAGCCAAACTCTAGGTGTGGCAATACGAAGGCCAGGAACAGGGTTTTGAGTAGAGTAACGTCTTGGAAATATTTGGAGCTTCGAAGAACAAAACCCAGGGCTTGAAGGGCTTTTCTGCAACTAGAGGTAATGTGACGTTCCCATGACAGGGAGGAGGTTAAGGTCACACCTAAATCCCTCACTTCATTAACCCTTGCAAGATTAGATTGACCCAGGCTATATACGAACTGAGACTGAGACTTCTTCTTACTAAACGATATGGCTACACACTTTTTAATGTTTAGATCCATGTGGTTTGAGAGACACCAGTTCTGGACGGCATCGAGACTACGTTGGAGGAGAAGGCAGTCTTCGTGGCTTCTAATGGTACGGTATATCTTCAGGTCATCAGCAAATAGAAGGCAATGGTTACCTACGTGGGTCACAAGGTCATTTATGAAGATGTTGAAAAGTGGTGGACCGAGGTGTGAGCCCTGGGGAACACCAGATGTGGGGAAAAATTCGTGAGATAAAGAACCAAGAAACTTAACTTGGACGGGGCGGTTTGCAAGGTAGGACCGGAACCAAGATAGCATTTTCCCAGTTACACCAGCAGCTTGGAGCTTGGTGAGCTTGGGGAGTTTTGGGGGGGTCACTGCTTGTACCACCGGTGGCGTACGTCAGAGTTTTGGGGGGTCACTGCTTGTACCACCGGTGGCGCACGTCAGAGTTTTGGGGGGTCACTGCTTGTACCACCGGTGGCGTACGTCAGAGTTTTGGGGGGTCACTGCTTGTACCACCGGTGGCGTACGTCAGAGTTTTGGGGGGTCACTGCTTGTACCACCGGTGGCGTACGTCAGAGTTTTGGGGGGTCACTGCTTGTACCACCGGTGGCGTACGTCAGAGTTTTGGGGGTCACTGCTTGTACCACTGGTGGCGTACGTCAGAGTTTTGGGGGTCACTGCTTGTACCACTGGTGGCGCACGTCAGAGTTTTGGGGGTCACTGCTTGTACCCGGTGGTACACGTCGGAGTTTTCAAAAACTTAATAAATTGCTATAAATATTTTCGGACCGAACGTGTTTACCAAATTTAGTTCCAGGTTCCATAGAACAAGTTTTATTTTGATGGACTATTACCATAGATAAAACATAGTCCCTTAGTATATTTCCCATCCTTATGGAACAGCTGAATCCAATTTTATTGTTGGTTCTAGTTTCTCATTATTTGTGTCTCACTGACGTGTTTACCAAATTTAGTTCCAGGTTCCATAGAACAAGTTTTATTTTGATGGACTATTACCATAGATAAAACATAGTCCCTTAGTAGATTTCCCATCCTTATGGAACAGCTGAATCCAATTTTATTGTTGGTTCTAGTTTCTCATTATTTGTGTCTCACTGGTTATATAGCTAGTGGACGAGTTATTGTTTATGATTAGATCGTTTTATGTGGTTAAACGAGGTTTTAAATTACTGAAATAACAAGAAACAAATTGTAAACAAAACACGACTTCTACAGAAAACCGGACAGAACTAACAATAAAATTCACTTTAGCTGTTCCATAAGGATGGGAAATCTACTAAGGGACTATGTTTTATCTATGCTATTACCCAGAAAATACAGTACTCATAATACATACTATTTGTGTATATATGAAGTGTATATCAAAGGATGTAGTTTTTGTTTACGAACATTTTTTAGTTCAAGTGATTTTTATTAACATTTAAGTAGCGAACTCAAATAAATGTTCAATGTAATGATTGATAACTAAATCATATCGACGTTGTAATAATTCAATAGGTGTTACATCATTTACAAAGGAATTTGGGATAACGCTTGGAAAATGAAAAAACTGACAACTTTTACTATATTTTTAGAACAATTTTGGCTCATGCCGAGCGGGGTAGAAACGTTCTCTTGGAACCATTATTTAGGGTCGAATCACATTAATAGCTTGTGGATTTTATTAGTTATGCAATGACACCAAGAAATAGTGGTACGAAACCCAATTATTTAAAAAATAAAGAAATAGTAGGACTCTCAAGCGAATGAATTTTCTGTGTGGAGAAGATTCTCTAAAAACAATACGATAAATCAATTTAAGGATACTATAGTAGACTTGTATCAAAGATAGCTTAGGTTAGTAAAATAGTACTGAGGATAAAGCTGTGAATTTCATAACTACTGATATGAAATGTTAATAAGACCAACTGATGGACGATGGGGAAAAATAATTTTAAAAAACTATTCACGTATCTGTCGGTGTAGAATTGCGACCAAACTAACACTAACTAACGTCCTTATGAGATGAAAATCCAAAATGGCCGCCAGTGAGGACTCACAACCCCCTGAAAGGTGAGATCATAAAGAGAAGGATCTCTCATCCCTTGGTAGGGCTATACGTACGGGGTTGTTGTCCCCCCTCCGTGCCAAGAAAATACCAACAGAAATATAAAACAAAAGATTAGAAATAATGAATCATATTAAATGTTTTGTTATGATATCCTTTATTTTTATTTTAAAAGCTTTAAAACTGCTGACAATTTATTGGGTATTAATCCTAAAAAAATATTCGACATATTTTTACTAAACAAATCACTTTATAATACAATATTGACACATTTTTTCAACAATACTTTTCAAGATAACAATATTTTTTTAAAGAATTTGTGAACGAAATAATTTCACGTACTCTATATTACTCAATTATTAAGGTAACTTTACTACACGTTTTGTAACACTAAAATTACACATTTAATTCTATAAAACTAACCCAAATTGAGTCACTTAATCCAAGATTTAAAGGAGCATTATAACTCGAAATATATTTGCAGTTTTTATTTGCATTGAAATTATGACAAACCTACTTTTTGTTATAAAATCCTAAGACCAGGTGCGAGGTTGATAAAATATGTATAATTTTGAACATTTAGGCATCGTTAGACCTTGGAGGTTTGGGTTCCGATCCCAACCGTAAGAAATATTTAATCCATAGCACAATACCTCCAAAATTACGCTTCAAGACCCAATATTATTGAAAGCTTCAATCTAGAACCATAATTAGATAGTTGATCATGAGATGATTAATACAATTATATAACTAAAATAAATACCATGCACTTAGTTGCTTAGCTTTATTTTAGTAGACACAAACAAACGAAGGAAGTTAAATCTCAATTAATGTTGCACATATCCACTGACACAAAGAGTGGTCAAAACGAAACGGAAAGATGATTCGTCATCATTTTTTTACATTGTTATTACTCCCTCAGAGCCGCAATTTGGACAGATGAAAGAACCGACCACTGGCCAGCATATTCAAGGGCCACTTTGAGGGATAAATTAAGTATATCAAACATTGTTCCCTTCCTGAGACAAAAGAGGAGAAATTGCATCTTTTTAAAAATAATTGGATCCGAGCGGAGTCTGGATGCAGTATACTGTATGGTGACGTTTCTGGAAACGGGGAATGGAGTCTGGAAAGGGGACAAGGGGGGGCAATCAATTAAACCCCCCACGGCCCACCATGTGCTCCCCCACCCCCTAACAGTCGATATCCTGCCGGTTACGGCGTTACGGCCCACTTTAAAATCGTCTAACTAAATAATAACCACATTAGCGGATGATAACTTTGAAGCACGTCCTGCTTCATTCATGATTAAAGACTTTTGTTTCTTTTTTGAAATATTGTTAAGGCAGCTTTTCTTGTTTTAATTAATTCTGATGGAAGAGTACAAGTGAATTTTCTCGTAGGTAAATTGCAGCTACCACAATTTTCACCGTAACATAGGTCTGGGACCACAGAGTTATTGAGTTGAGGACTATAACTGTAGAAAGCCTTTAATGTAAACAATTAATAGTTCATCAAATGAATACATGTGAGCCCGTTTAAGATTTTATTGGTTAATTAAAAAAATAAAAACCTTTTTTAGCGTTTTATTGCTGCGGGCGTTGCGGCCGAACTGTCGCGTCGCGGCGCGGCGTGTCGGTCTAGGACTAAACTTTGTGACTAAACATTATTTTATATCGACCCATCTTTACCCATTTATAGCTCTCGATGTTTAGGGTTGTATTTAGCTATCATACTGTATTTCTCGTTTAAAATAAGACAGCTAGCGCAATACTAGCGTTAACTCTTCAACCCCCTAATCATACCTAAAATTGATGCTTTAACGGTTATTTCCAAATGATGGTCTTTTTGGCTGCTCTGGAGTAGGTTAACAAACATTTTGGATATTTTTAACCTAATATATGTCAGATGTTCATTTTTGGGGTCTTTGGACTTTTTCACATCCCCTTCACCGTTATAATCCCCCGATTTGTTTACGTTTTAATGAATAATTAAAAATTTGAAAATTCCCTATAATGTAAAAGTACATCAAAATAAGTTGATATAGAAACCAACTAATGTTTTTACATGTTATTTGTGCAAGTGTACATTTTGTTCCTCTACGTATTTGACCTATCTCCTCTCCAACCCCCTCAAAAATACCCTCTTGAAAGTTCGGTCTTTAGAATTTAAGGATATCCCACTAAACCACTCCTAGTATAACTAAAAGTCTGACATTTGGTAGGGGTGTTGATCTTTGGCCCTCATATAAAAAATAATGATATAGGCCTATGATATATAAAAAAACACAAATTTCCTAATTTAACCCCCTTTTCAGAATATAAATGCCCACTATATTATTCAATTGGGGAATAAACATAAATGCAGTTTCTTACAGACTGAGGACTTGATAATCATAAGGTATTTTGTTATAAATCGTTCGGAAAAGCTAAATAGTGACAAATCCCATCTTAAGAGCGATCCCATCCCGAAAAATCCCCACCTTAGTGTTGAAACTGGCTCTAGCCGTTCTAGAAACTTAAACCTGTTGTTGGTGTGATGATCTCTCTAGAGCGAAATATTGTGAATTACAACCATTTTGGAATCCCCCCCTCCAACCCCACATCGGGAACATTACATAGTTTGTTTACTATTCCACATAAATTACCCCTCAATAAAATCCTATGCAACTACCAAGTTATAGTTGGTTTTAGTTAGTAGTTTCACAGAAAAATAATGCGCGGGCAACTTCCTCTCGCCCCTAGTACTTTCTCATGACAGCTATTGCTGATGTCATGGCCTATGTTTGCTTTGAAAGTTGGGTGTTTCCTAGTACGTGCCCTCAAAACTGCTCAAGCAGTTTTAATATTTAATAAAGACGATCAGCTAATTTCTAGTAATAGACCGATCTCTATTATACCAACACTAGCCAAATTGTTTGAAGCTATATGAAGGACCATGGGGAATCCCATTTTGTCAGGAACAAACTATTTGCAGACGTACAAAATGGCTTCAGAGAGTAGAAAAATTCACTGCTGTGCCAAGACTGGCCTCTAATATGTTGGATATATTTGGAGGAAAATGTATTAGTATCCATAATTCTTGCCAAATTAAGTAAGGCATTTGAGTGTGTTCCTCACCAAGTTGTATTACAAATATTAAAGAATTATGGTATCCATGGATTGGTTCTACATTTGCGCACAGCAAATGTAGGAGCACATACACCACATACAGATGTGGGAGCAAATGATAGGAGCATATCCTATCGCCAAGATAGTCAGCAGATAGTCTTTCCCAGGTGAGGTGAGCCATGGTGTGTCACAAGGTTTGGTCATGGGACCGGTAATGTTTATTATTGAAGTAAATAATTTATGTTTACTAGGTGATATATTACTCTTTGCTGATGACGCTACCGAAACGGTAAAACTTTTGGGCTTCCAACTTGACTATGACTTTTGGGCTACTGCGGAACGAGCATATGGATTAAGTCTGCAAGAGGTGTTCCGAGTTGTCCACCTGTTGAGTGGGCTTAAGCCACTAGCGTTGAAAGAACATCTGACCATCAACTGACCATCAACCCCATCTTTGATAGCCATCTCAGCTATGGGGCATATGTCTAGTAGTAATGCCGTCCTGCTTCTCCAGAAAGAGCTAATAGGATAGTTTCTGCAGCTGACTATCTTGATCTCTGTAGCAAAATTTGTAGGGAATTCTCACAGTGTACAGCAATTAAATCTCTGTAAGCCTACTCTACGTCAAGACGTTGGTCAAGACCAACATAAACACCTTTTGTAAAGATAAGATCTGCACGGCCTGAATCTACGACATGTTATTACATTAAACCTTCCATACTGCAGGCTGGTTAAATAATATTTGATTTTTGCAAAAATAAATTGACATTGTTAATATTTAAATTTATATTTAGGTTTTTTTTAAATTGTAATCGAGTAAGGTGTTTTAACACATTTAATAATGATTTCGCCATCCAAACCACTAAGTAAGTAAACTCACATACATACCTTTTCCTAGAAACAAATGTACTTTTTGCCAAAATAAAATGTTTTTTGTCCAATTCGTTTCAAACAAGATTTAGGTATACAGTTCGCTTTAGGATACTGAAGTATACATTCATTTACCATCTATTTTATGAAGTACCATCTATTTTTGTATTCAACATAGTTGAGTAAGCAGTTCACAAACTGCTATTCTTAAATTTATATTACTCCCTTAGTTTTTGATACTGCCATAGTAGATGTAACACGAAATATGTGACACGAAAAGTATTCTTTTCAGGTTGGCTAGGTTTAGAAGATGGTGTATTTGACAGAGTCAGTTTTTGCACCAGGGTACTTTGTTGGTGGATAATTTCACGTATAAATTATCAGCAGATTAAGCGTGGAAATGGGATTTCCAGTTGTATAAAAGTCAAAGATTAACAATATTTAACAACAGCGCACCTCCTTAAGAAAACAGCAAAATATGTAATGAACTTACAAAATTAAAGTAAGGACTAAAGAACAATTAGCTAATAAATCGTAAGTAATAATCTCCAAACGATGTGCTAAAACTAAAATATACATACATATATTATAGATTAAAATCTGTTAAGCATAAACAAATTCTTAAAAGTCTATATACTTTTTTTTACTTGTATTTTCCGTACGTTAGTATTTTTCATGTCTTAAACAAATGATTTTTTTATTTCTAATATTATAGTATCTGAATAACGAATCTTCCTGAAAAGAGTATTCACAATTTTACAGATTTATACATTTCATTTTACGTTTTTTTTTTAGAATTTATAGCAAACATAAAAAAACGTTTAACCACTAGAGCTAATCGGTTCAGGGCTCAAAACAAACAAATTCCCAACCGTTGACATTTTTTACGAAATACTACCACGAAACGACGTATGACATACCTTCCAGGAACAGTGGTTTCAAGTGGCGCACTTTACTCGACAGTGGTGCTCGATGCTCGACGCTCGTCGAGTATGTGTTTTGTGTAGTAGCAAGCCTTTCTCTGCTAACTGGGCCTTTGTTCCAGCCCAGATACCGCCGTATAACTGACTTTGATAACTAACAAGCTTACTGATCAAAGCACGGGTTTAACTTCCGAATTTCATTCCCTTTTTACACTATTTTTCAAAAGCGCGTTATTCTTGCTTACATGTTATCTTGCAGCCATGTTCGGCTTTAAGTAGTTAGTAAGTGTTATTTTAAAAGGCTCTTTTAGTCGGCTTAAAGATAAAATGCTGCGTAATCGTAATAAATAAAACAAAGAATGAAAACATACATAAATATAATTTAAAATTAGTAGATCTAAGAATAATTACTTTCCCAAATGGACTGCAAGCTCGTGTTTTCTAGTTGATGTTAACGAGTCCACAAACTATTAAAATACGTACAGTCGAAAATTTGGAAATTAGTCACAAAGCCACAGAGTGACTAACCAAATGGAGTTTATACCAAATGGAATTATACCAAAAGTCTCAAAAAGTACCTTCCTCTCATAAGAGACCTTATTTTTTAAATGTAGGTATAAATAACTTTTCTAACTGCACCGAAATTATGATAATCATTTGAAATATACAGGGTGGCTGATAAGTAACTTGCCCCCCCCCCCTTAACTTTTGAACCTTTTGAGATATTTGAAATCAGTTTGTGGCATCTTTCCTAGAAATGAGGGGCTTGAAAAATTTACTCTTAGGGGTAGTGGGAGTAGGGGGTAGCTCAAAATTTTCGAATGGCAAGTATAGTCGAGTTTGGTATCATTTTACAGGTATTGACAAAACCAAACAATTGACATAAGGAAAACCAAAAGCCCACTAATAACAAAACAAATTACTAAGACAATGGTTACTAAAAGTAATTTTTAACTGTCATTTTGTTATTAGCGGTCCGATTTCTATTTTCTTTGTAAAATAATACCAAACTCTACTATACTTAGCCATTTGAAAATTTTGAACTACTCCCTACCCCCGCTACCCTAAAGGGCAAAATTTGCAAAATTAATCATCATTATTGTAGCCCTTCATAATTAAGAAGGTTTCCGCAAAACTATTTCAAATATCTCAAATGGTTGAAACGTTAAGGGGGGCTGCAAGTTACTTTTCAGTCACCCTGTATGATTCCCTGTCTCAAAACACCAAGCTAATCAAACTATAAACGCCTAAGTCAATAGTCTCTTAAAAGTCCTTCCTCTATTGGCCAAAACTTGTTGGAGTGTTGGAGAAAAAACTGGACTATCAGTATCCAACTACGCCAAAATAATTAAAATCCGCTGAAAAATATTGATCCACTAACAAAAAACGTAACGTTTTGCACATTCTCTTTTCAGTTTAGAAGTCTTAAACACCATACTAATTGTGTATTTATTTATATCAGGCATACTATACAAATTTCAAAGTACCTGTTATCGCGATGTTGATCTTAACACGAATATTAATCTATAATTTTGAGATAATCGCTGGACCTAACGTGCCCGGGTACCTGATGGAATTGGTCTTAATTGTAGAGCAAACAATCAGTCGGCACGCTACGCTCGGGATAAGTAGAACCGTACAACTACAGATAAAGAGTATTAAAACGCTGTGCTTCCATAAACATGAAAAGTTCTAATTTATTAAACTCGGTACACATAATGTATAAACTGAGGGTACTTTCCTGTTAAAGGGAACATTCATTATTATCGATGATTTTTTTCGATACATCGATATTTTTGTTTGTTTTCCTTTACGATACATTACAAATTGACAGCTGATCTTTAGGCTAAAATATAGTCTATTATATGGATTAAGAAATGAAATTCTTCTAAGCTAACCTAACATAACCAACCAAACTTGCTGTACCATTTAAAAATTCCGTTTGATAATAAAGGTGAGTGGAGAATATTAAACGGAGTTTTTAAATGTTGCAGCAAGTTTGGTTAGTTTTGTTAGGTTAGTTTAGAAGAGTTTCATTTCATTATTTTTAAATTATGGTTTGTTGATTCTGAACAATATTTATATAGGCTATCGTAGTTGTCAGCTGATATGTTTCAATTTGTTAATATCGATATATCGAGAGAGAAAAAATCATCGATGATAATGAATGTTCCCTTAAACAGGAAAGTACCAAACTGAGTCAATTAGGAATTTGGCTTACAGCATCACAAATTATATGTGGGGAACAAATTTGAGTTTAAACAATTAAAGAATTTACAATTTTGGAATAAAAACAATGAGTTATGATTTATTCAAATGTTAAAGATTGATAGGGAAAAGTTTAACACTTCTAGTCTAAATAAATCAATGAAAATGTCTTTATTTTTGAGCGCCTCTCAGTGAAAAAACTAGTTTACAGGTTAAACTATAAAAACATAACACATACAATACTCATGTTTACTTATTTACTACTCATGTATACAATTTAAATCTCTAATTCTTAAATTATTAAATATCATTCTTTTATTGTATTTACGGCATTGATGATTAAAAGTCATGGAATGAGTTAATTTACTATGTGAAACAGGAATACTTCAATAAATGTACCGTAAATACCATATTATGATATTTTTTAAACATTTAGTTTTTAATGATATTTATATTTTATAATTACTCCAGAAACTAGGTCAAGTGACAACCGTACGGAACTTTTCGCTGTTACATCATACAAAAAACTTATTTTCGATTTACAATAACTATAAGTACAAACATTAAACAATTCAGTTATTTGCTGTGTTTGGTACATTATATAAATTAATCATACATTTTAAAATGTATATACGGATATACGCTCCTTAAATTTTACTTTATTTATAAACCATGAGTAGTTATGTAGATGCTTTTTAAGTTGAAATTAAGTTATAACTGATCTTCACTAATAAAAACTTGGAAATAACAACATACATCTTTAAGTAAATTGAAATATGACTAAAATGATGATAAATTTCTAACAAACTATTTACAGTAGCAATTCCAACTAAAAAGAAATACATAAAATAAAGGTCGAACAATAGCATTTTCTTATTATTAGCTATTTGGATTAACCTTTATTAGGTGTTGGATTAACCTTTCACAACTAGCATTTTAATTTATTCCTATTTTGCTCGAACGTCACACGTGATTGAGTCTGCTGTCGTGTGTTATTTGTGTTTTGTGTCGTGAGGAGGGCGGGGAACTCGTTGTGACAGACGTCAGAGCTTGTCAAGGATGCAGTTAGGTCCTTTATCCTGTCTCACCATGCGGCGTAATAAACAAGTACTTTAGAGGCTCATTGTCACCACCCTTCCATTGGTAGATCCACGAGTCGCCGAAGATGGCCGCCCTAGACCACGACGCCGCCATTGCTGTTCGCGGGGCTTCCCCGTGCCAACACCATCAACCCACCCATTGTTTTTGGTTCAGACCCCGATGGTCTAACCCCGATTTAATCGTTGGATCAAACCCTATCTCTGCTCGGGTCTCGAATTACACACCAAACTGCGTAACCAAACTTATAAACCCCCGGTCCAGCAAACCTGCATACTAAGAGGATTTGATTTGCGTTTTTAGAATTGTATGTTAAAGTGAGTGAAATAAAAACACGTTGCAATACCAAGTATCAAAGTTCAACATCCGTGAACTAGCTTCAACTTAAATGCAAGTAAGGTTAATGTAGGATAATTATCTGATATACACAATACGTCTACCAAATGAAATAACTATCCTAATCTAACCCGAACTGACCCAACTTGCGTTTAAAAGAGCTGTTGGCAGCTCATGAACTCATACAAAATACAGGAAATTAGAGCAATAGATCTACTACCATGTACCCTACCATCACAAATAGATCATAGTATAGTGTGTAAGAAATACACTAAGTAGGAAATCATAAAAACCCAAATGTTTATGTAGTTTCATAAATCTATGCAAAGAATTTGCCATTCACCCATACTTCTCATACAGCGTTCTCCAGGTTAATATGAAAATTGTTTTATAAATTTGAATAACAAATTATATATGTATATATCTTACTTATAGCTTAAATAACGAAGCAGGATACAGCTGGAAATCATGTACAGTATGTTTTAAAAGATTACTGTTTCGTAACATAAGGTATTTAAACAACTGACAAAAGTTGTATATGAAAATCGATTTCTTAATATTGAGATAACTCTTTTGTTCTTTGTGCACAAAATTCAAGTCTAGAAATGTTTAAAAATTACCCTGTAATGTTTTTAACAGTCCTCTTCAATTAATAAATCACCAACTACAGTGACGGAGTTTTCCTCACACATGTTGTCAACTTCAGAGGTTTTATAAAGTTTGGTGAAAACTCCCTCGCTACTTTTACCCTTCCTAAGTTCATAAATCCATTCTTTTTACTCGTCATTTAAATTAAACTATTTCAATTTAAATAACCCATGGTATAGGCATTGTAAAATGAACTATAAATATTTGTATTGATTTGCATGGAAATAATATTTGGCCAATATTCGGTAATAAAAAATTCTACAATTTTTTAGCTATTAATTATGTTTATTTCATAACGTTCATAAATTTAGGTAGACCTTACTTTTGTCTTTGATTTGGTTTTAAAACATCTTTTGTCAAGAATTAAAACTACGCCACATTTAACCATCGTAAGATCAAACTAAAATTAAACAATAGTCTGGTTTTCAGTGGAAAATAATCTTAGGCACAGAGACAGATCTTCTAATTTCAGCGTCTTATTTACTTCCAGATAGGAAGACCTACATCCTAAATTGAGATCCGAATGCCACGGCATTATCACTGACTGACGGGATTTGAACCCAAATCCCAGGACAGAAGACCCTCGCCTTCATTACGCCAACCACGATTCATTCACAAAACATGGTGAAGTGCCGACAATAACACGTCTATTGTAAAACGAAAGAAATACATACTTCCTAGGAAAACATACAGATAGGAAAGTAATATTTTAGGTCGTACATTAATTGTGCCGAAGGGTTCCTTAATTGCACCAAACCCTCAGAGGATCCGAAAAATGTGCCTTAGTTGCGCCAAGCCCCAGATAGGGGTGAGTTGCCAGCAGAAGGAGTGTCCTTGTTTACGTGTCATCCTAACCTAACCTAACCTATCCTAACCCAACCTAACCTATCCTAACCTAACCTAACCTAACTTAACCGAACCTACTCAATTACGTATTCAGTCAAAAAGGGCCGCCACTTGGCTTAGTTAAGGAACGTATCGTGTGGCTTCCTGGAGTAGTTGGCACAATTCAGGAATACCCGACTACCTGACTCAGGTCAGTTGGCGCAATAAATGCCGTATTTTATCCATCCTCCTATTTTCTTATAATAATTTAAACGTTTTATTTGCGGATCTAATTTTGAAAACAATCCAAGGTTAATCGAGAAATAAGGCTTTATGGACCTTTATTTAATCATACCTGTTATTTAAATTACTTAAATTTGACATTACTCGCGCAACTAATGTGTAAAGAATACTAAAACACGTGTTGTCATTTCCCCACAGCAAAACAATGTGCACGATGATGCCAATAACCCTGCGATGGCCTCACAAATCAACCCATAAATATCTAGTTTCAAACACAAAATGACAGGCTAGTCAATAAACTATTAATTTATGAGCAGAGGGCATTTGCTGCATACTGTAATTTTGCAACTATTTCAGCCACAACTAAATTGTTTGCCATAGTAATATTGCATGTGGACAAACACATATTACCATCATAGACAACCCTCTTGTGTGTTTGTAGCCTACTGGGAACTCGAGGTTGATAGGTTCGATCCACGCTATCCCACAAAAGATTGGGGGGTTTAGTGCTAGACCACTTTCTATTGAGAAAGTTGTAGTTTGCCTTTTACAAATTGCCTCTTGCGAGTGTAAATACAAATTCTAAAACAACAATCTATTTAAAAAAATTATTTAGATGTCCACACAAAACTATACACATTTAATATATTAAACGAAAATTTTGAAGTCAAAATACTATCTTCAAGTTAAATAAACTTGGAGTGGAAACAAATCGTATGGATACTATTTAATGTTTTCATAGTTCTAAACATTTTTGTTTGATGCATGACAATATCATTCAAATCATTTTTAATGGTAGTTAATTGTCCTTATTCTGAAGACATTTAATTACTAAATGAAAATTTTTTTAGCCTATAAAAACATTAGTTTTTGGCACCTTTGTAGAAATTTGACACGGGTTTTTATTTATTTGCTTCATAATCGAAATATATATTTTCTATGAATAAGCAAGCCTAGTTGTAGTGCAAGATATCGCAATGAAAATAAAATATCGTACATTGAATAAGACTACAAAATAATTATTATAGAGACAGATGTAAACAAAACAACGGCGTGCATAATCACTGAGGTAGTGATTTAACTAAGATAGGTATTAAAACTATGGTTTTAATACGACAGTAGTTAAATACTTAAAAAAATACAGTTGAATTTGGCCTTCAAGTCATCACTAGAGAGCATTACGTACAATTAGTTTTTTTTTACTAAGACTTATTAAACTATAGTATTAAAACAACCTAATTAAAAAGTTATCAGTGTTTGAATTTCAATGGTTAGTATACATGTAAATAATTATAAATAAGTTTAGTAATGTTTCAAATGCCAGTAAAATGATCAAACCTTACAAGTATTCCTTCACTATATGCGTTATTGTCACTAGCACTGAACAATTTTTCACTCACACCTTTTAGCAAGTCAGTCAACTGTGTAGCTTGTACACTTTCACTGTGGCCTAGAACAGTAGTCACCCTGAAACAATGCTTGTTCCATATGGATCAGCTGTATTTAATGATTCTTCAATTTATGTAAATTTCGTTTGAAAATTTGTTGAGGTGTGTTAGATTAACAGCGTTGGTAGGTGGGGATATTGAAATACGTATTTAATACTTTTTTATTGAAACAATAGGGTTAGGTGTAAAAAAATTGCGATGAATTAACTTTGCTACTGAGATTGAAACCAGTTAAATTGGACTATAGGAATGGGGCTATATAGGGTAAAAATTGGTTTTCCAAAATGTTAAACAAAAAACATGAAATGCTACAATTTATTTCTGAACTATTTTGTAGAGCTGTTGGTACAAACGTGTAAACCTACATTTATTCGAATGATTTAGTGAACCACCAAGATTGGAATATGGAATCGGTGTTTTATGGGGGATTTTTATAGGGTAAAAATTGGATGTTTCAATTTTTGACCATAAAAACAAAGAGATTCTTTCCAAACCACTTTGTAGAGCTTAAAAAATAAGTATTTAAGTATGTTGACGCATTGTTGTATGCATAACGGTTACAGAGAAAATTCCCGACAGCTGTCAGTTAAAAATGTCCATGTTATTCTTATGGTGAATAAATAAACTGTTGTAGTTTGCTTTAAATTCATGAAATTTGTTTATTTCATACTAAGCATGTACATTTCAATAAAAAAAAAAAAACACACTTTATAACCTTCCCTGTAGCAGAAAACATAACTAATGCATGGTAATGTGTTGTTATCATTCTTGTTCTCTGTTGTTTTGTTCTTGTTGCTTAGAATCTATTGCATTGTTATTTTTTTCTGCTAGTTATTTATAGTGAATTATTATCTTTGGGGTAATCATTATTATGTCTTGTCCTTAAAATCTTAATTTACAATACTTATGTACTGAACAGTTATATATCGCAAAGGCATTCTGTATTTTTGATTGTAAAAATGGTTTATCCGTAAATAAATAAAACAACTCTCAGTGGTCTTGTCTTGGGACTCATCTTCCCAGCTCCAGCTGTTTAAAGGAGTCGCTGCTCCCAGGGAGAAAATCAGCAAGATTAGCATGTCATTCCTCGACCTACGAGCTCGACTATTCATCTCCACAATGATCTATTCAGTTTTCAAACATGTTGCGCAGTATATTGGTAGTACATCACTGGTGCACCAGAAGTCGATTTTCTAACTGAGCGAGATTTTTATTTATAACTTTTATTTCACAGTCTAGGTTATTGACCTTTGGTGAGAAGTGCTGTGAGAGTCTTCCTTGTCAGCGGAGATCGGTAATACTAGCTGTGAGTAGAGTAAGCTGTTTGAGAATCAAGCTTTGAGGCTGGTCAGAGAACAGCATGCAATAGGTTCGTGGGTTCCTTTTGACGTTATGATTAGTTATGATTCGGACGAGAAAGAGGAAAATTTGGTTCTTTAAATTTCCTGTGTGAAATATGTACAGATCTACCATTGATTCTACAATAAAATCACTTGCATAGCTTATTCTTATTTTTAAATTGAAGTCAAAGCGGAAACATATTAGCCTACCCAGTTTGATGTTTAATTTACGCTGATGAACGTTTGAAAATACTGTAATTGTAATATATCATTTTAATAAATTATTAAAGGCTAAATTAAAAGTGTAATTATTTGGAAACCCTTCATATTCATTGACGACAAAAGGTATAAAAGCTTACAACATAGGACAAATAAAATAATAAAAAACTTTCGCTGATATGTTTTTGAATCACAACTCTATTGTTAATTAAAATACACATTTAATTAATGTAAACTATATTAACCAACCTTAACAACAATGGGATGATTTTTACTCAAGTCTCCCTAAAGCTTGGGAGGAAGAGCCTTCCATACATTGGACCTCCAGTGTACAATGGGTTAACCGATGACCTTAACATAGTTCCATTAGGCAGCGTTTTAAGAAGGAAACAATTAAAGAAAATATTTAAGGACAGTCTTAGTAGTTATACAGTCAAAGTAAGTGTTATAATATAATTAGTATGGTGAAAAAAGTTGTTCTGAAAAGCCTTCGTACTAGAGAAACGCAAAAAATACATTAATTTTATTTATAGTAGGTTTATTGATCAAAACTATTTTCCTAGTCAAAATCAACGATAAACATTTTTGTCCTATGTTTGCGGCAGTACGACGAATACAGATTTCAAAGAAATATACTGGGATGCGAACGTGGAGCCAAACTGTTCAAGTTGGTGACCAAACAAAAGACATTTTTGGCTACACAAAAAAATGTCTCAGAAAAACTGTCCTTGAATAGGAATGTGAACATTACTATTATGCAATAAAAGTAAAGTTTGTAAAGTTGAAATTTTTCCTCAGAATCGGAGCTAGGAATAACCAGATACGCAGAAGGCTCTGCTTCAAAACAAAGCCCTAGACCAGTGTTATGTCCAACAAAGATTTAAATGAATTACACCTTTTTTTCTGGCAAAATAGATTACAAAAATGTACATAATTGTATAAAGGAGAAAACAAATGTGGAATTAATAGAATAAGAATTAAATTAACCTTATACATAAAATCTAAAAAAAGTACAAAGTTTCATGGGCATCGTGCCTGTGCGTCGACTGAAGGTTATAAGTATATGTTTGTCCATTGTATAACAAATATTAGCTTTAAGAGAATAAACATGGTTCTTTTGGGTTGCCTCTTTGGTTGGGTGATATCTTCAATTATATAAACATAAGAATCGCACCAATTGCTTAGAAACATTCATGTATACTTCCACAATCTCAATATATCACAAGAGGAAGGATCAATAATACGAATTAATATAATTGAGCAAAGTCTTCACAAAGGGTAATACTACTGATTTTTGGGATGACCACCACTGAAAAAATACATAAAGTACATTACTGCTTTTAGAGAGTAAGTCTTGATCCCTTAAGTAACAAAACATTAAACTTTTGCTTGGCAGTAGTTCTAACCTAAAAAAATCCATAGGTCTTATGTTACTTGGTATACGATCGATAGAAAATTTTGTAATCATCCTGTTATGCTAACCAGCAAGTTGATATTGATAAGTTTTATGTTATCTAATATTGAACAACCAAATCCGCCATACTGCCCTGGGAGGCTGGGATAAAACCTTGACACAAATATTTAACAGTTAATGTGGAATTGCTGCCTGCCAAAATCGGAAGCGTTATTCGACACCAAATCTTCACGCAAAAGTCAGATACAGCTGTTGTCCTAGCTGCTGAATCCATAGAGCTGGCTGAATCCGGCAGAGGGGCTGTACCCTGGAAAACGCATGCATTAAAACACTCAACATTTACAATCCCACAGCCGTATTCGGGATAGAACTCGATCTGCTTTTAATGTTGAATAATCCAGATTTACCAATTTATCATGTGTAAACAAAGCCGAAGAAGAACTGTACCGTGATAGATTTTCGACCAATCTATATGATGGTCAATGTTGAAATGATAGGATTCTTCATATATTGTAAAGGGTGAAGAATAAACCATTCTGTGATTGGAACAGGAACGAAAATGTCAAATACTGTAGTCATGTCTATGAAATATACCATCTCTTAAATATGAATGAACTGTTGTGGGATAGGAATTTGAACCATAATACTTAATAGTAAATATTGAAACAATAGGATTTGTCAAAAGAAGGCGAAGAATGAAGAGACGACGTCGACCGCGGGACCAGACGATACCCCTCTTATTCATTACGCCGTTCTGACCCCATTGTGGAGCGACAGCCTGGAAGCCGTATTTACATGAAATTTAATCCGAGAATAGGAGTATTCAGTTCCATTAAGAAATCCACGAGGGTGTGAACCTTTAAAAAAGATGGCCAAAATAAAAGCGGCGGAAACCGGAGCTCGATGGTGAGGGAGGGCAGTTGACCAGACAAATATCTTGTGTCTTACACGTGTTATGAAACCTCGAAGAAAACGGTAGTGGAAAATAAGATAGGCGATAAGACCGGCACTGTCACACACCATCGCTTCCGCCATGTCGCTTGTATTACACCTGTTCAGGGGAGTTCGATCGTGAACTAATCCCCGTCATGAATATGTAACGGATCATATATCAGAGGACACTCTGCATGTGGGAGACAATAGCACAGAACACCTTGTATATGCCGACATACTACAATGGCCCTACCATACACTGAATGTACCTTTAGAGTTGTGGGAGACAATAGCACAGAACACCTTGTATATGCCGACATACTACAATGGCCCTACTATACACTGAATGTACCTTTAGAGTTGTGGGAGACAATAGCACAGAACACCTTGTATATGCCGACATACTACAATGGCCCTAAGTAGGCTGCCCGGGGATCGGGCAGAAATTGACCTTGAGATGATCTAGGTATAGATAGGGTACTCTCAGCTGATCAGCTGGCTGTAATCTAACCGCAGCTGATCACGTGACGTCAGTAGGTGTTTATATTAAATAAATTATGGATAAAAAGTGTTGGCTTGACCGAAGGATCGAACTCGGTTCTTTTTATTGGTTATATGAATCGTTATCATTGAGCTACAACAGCAGTGTTATGGGTATAGGTTTTATAATGGTAAATGACACCTTACCTTGTACCTTAACTTATATACAGGGTGTGTAAATATTGGAGGTTTGATTTTAACCAGGTTTAGAGGTTCAAGGGTTCAATCCTAACATATGCTAGAGGTTCATGGGTTCGATTTTAACCTAATACAAAACATGTCATTTCCGATTATCGGGTTTAATCCTAACATATACTAGAGGTTTAATGCTAACTAACATAACACAAAACATGTCATTTCTGGTTATCGGGTGCAATCCTAACATATGCTATGGGTTTGATGCTAACTAACCACAAAACATGTTATTAGAGGTTCACGGGTTCAATCCTATCCCAGTAGGTTTTGTAAAAAAAACTTTTTATTCTATATAGTGTATAATGTTTAAGCGGAACCTTACCGTTGAGCATAAATACTGTCAAATGTTGGATGTTATGTGTTTTGAGATGTGTAAAAAATGTGTTTTTGGTATAGTGGGAGTTTAAGAGGTTTATGGGTTCGATCCTTTGTAAAAAAAACATTTTATTTTATATATGCTATAGTGTATAATAAATGTTAAACAAACAGATGTTTAAAAACAGCTGAAAGAGGGCTTAACTTTACCATTAAAAGCTACCAAATATAGTATGTTTGACTTTATGCTAAATGAGTTATTTTGGGTTTTTTTTTCTTGTAGTTAGAGGTTCGTGGGTTCGATTCCTAGTTGGTTATATGACCTTCATGACCTTGTATTGTATATGCATTCCACCAATTAACATATTCTCACTCTATGTACTGTGTATGTAAGTTGTCTGTTTTCCCGCTAACGGTTTCCGCTAGAACCTTATTTAAGTACATAGGAGTTGTCATCTGGTAATGTAGCCCTTCCGCCAAATGATATTACCTAGGAGCTGTTATCTGCTTTAGTAACATAATCATACCTATGTACGTAAATTAAGTATTAAATTATGAATAGAAGTGTGTACCTTGATCGGGTATCAAACCTTAATATTTAAGGTAATGGTCAAATTGTCTTAGCTATTGAGCTATGATCGCAACTAATAGCTTATGTTATTATGGATGAGGTAACGATTATGGCTGGTAAAAAGTGACTCCATATCCTATGTCTAGGGAAAGATGGCCTCTAACTAGTGGTGTTTAAATGAATGGAAATAGTTAACTAGTGGTATCCACAAGAAATAATGTGCAGTCCATGTATCCTGTTATCCCAAAGGAAAGATAACACAACCGAGGAAAACGTTGTGACACAAATATCCTTATCTAACCATATCCTGTGCTGCGATAAGTTACAGGTCACCAAGAAGTTGCTCTCTAATTATGTGTTATAAAATGACACTGGAGCGCTAGTATCAATGAAATATGCTGTAGGCAATTTCTATTGATGTATTGAATAAGAAAGCATCTGTAGATCACCTGACAAAAATTATTCAATAGCAATGAATGTATGTATATACTAACTTGCTTGTAACTAGCTAACCGAAGATTCATTATAATGGATTACACCAACATTAGATATGCGAGTGATGTCTGGAGTAGCTTTTATTGACTTTTTATGAAAACAATATTTATGTACTACCTCAACTTTTAACTTCTGGACACTTAGAGAAATAACCATGTAACAAGACAATAGTTAAATTACCTATGTCTAATGGTTGAGTAATCTTTTATAGGAATTTTATGAATTATATCTTCAGTACTTAGAGCTAGTAGATATTATATTAACAAAACAAATAACTGTGTGGTACCTAGGTATAATTTAATAGAACACGTGTATCGTGTATATTATGGGTTGGAATGTTTTGATGTAGCTGAAAATCTTGTTTGTTGCACTATTATAACAAGCTTAGTATACTTTTGTGAAGTGTTTAACATAATAATATATATTTCTATAATGAGGGTGAGCATTGCATCCGTCTATGTTGTCACATCTCGACTCCTTGTGTAGAAGAAATTTTAGTCACTTTTCCAAAAATAATTATCCACCAGAAACAAATCTGTAAAACAATTTAGTTCTGATGGGGCTGTGGAAAAATTAATGTCTTCTTAAATGTAACTAAATGTAGCATTTGTATGTGGAGAAGTATATTGTCATCCTTGTGGTAATAAATAGCAACAACTATACATGTACTCAAAAATACTGATGAAAATTTATGCAGGGATAAAATAGCTGTTAATTTATGTTAGGTTTCTATTCCCCATAAGAGCCCATGTTAGACCTGAAGTGCTGACCCCAACTACTCATATCCTCTGCCAAGGTATGTATGTAATACCGGTAATACCTAGTTATTTATGATTATTCAGCTTTGTAGCGAGCGGGGACCAAACACGCATGATAACACGATGTCCTTACCGGAAGCTTGATAACTGCTAAGATGTAAATATCCCCACTTCGTATTATTAAGCAACATGTTCAAAGACATGTTAGAGATACAATAATATATCCAAACTATAGCACCTAAACAAGCAATGTTCTTATTGCTTTTTGTTATTGCTTAGTTCAAATTAACTGTTGTAATAAATGTAAAAAATAAATATTTGTGTAGGTAAACCTTTTTAAACAACTGAACCTATAGAACCAACTTGTGTGGTTGAACTAGCTGGAAAAACTCTTTAATCTATAAAATGGGAACTATGTTATGGACTCCAAAACAGAATGTATGAATCATTCAGGCATTATTTAAGGATGATTTGTGTAGATTTGTCAAGAGGGCTCTAATGTCGGACTTTAGTAACTACAAGGTTTATAAATAATTTAAAGCAGATGTTTACTTTCACCATATGTTTTGTAGGTTTGAATAATTGCATCATTCTGTAATAGTTATGATTTGAAATAGTGTTACAATGTTTCTACAGTATAAAACTATTTTACTTCTGGTTAAGTACAACTGCAGCACACTTGTGCACTTAACAAAGCTTAAATCCCCCATTATTAATGTAAAAATAAGATGTAAAAACCTTTATGAAAGTGATGGAATTGCTTTAATATTTGTTCTATACCCACACAACTTAATGTAAATTATTAAGTGAATAATAACTGTGTGTGCTACCTCAGGTATTCAAATGCCTCTCAATTTGTCATTAACCTACTGTGGTAGGTTTACTACCATTAAAAGAAGGAATTTCAATTATGTGAAACTTAAACCCGTCGAAGCTGTGCAACGTTACTAGACTAACAATTTAAAAAATGTCACCAAAATTGATCGAAGCTAAAACTATCAGTGGTAAGTTTAAAGGAGAAAAAATCTTCAGTAAATAATATATTTTATTTTTTGAATCGTAGTTTCAAGTGACTGATACGTAAAAGGTGCTAATTTGAAATAAACTTGAAAAATCTGTTTATCTACAGACAATCAAGTAAAATAAATATTCTATTTCTGTTTTTGGTATACATTATTTTTTTATTTAATGTAATTAACAAATTACCGATTAAAATAATAATTGTTGTGCACAGCAACAGGGTAACTGCTAGTTTCTTTTAAACATGAATATTGCTAGCCTAAGTCTAACATTGGGGCTATAGAGCCGTTTGGGAAAGGATTTCTGTGGTAAGAATATGTTAATCAGGAATGTGAGCTATTATCATACAAAAATTTAACCCAATTTAACCTTCAAACATACAAACTTTCACATTTATTAGTACAACATCTAGAGATTACTATGGCTATTATATATTTAAACTAGTGGAAACTTTAAAAGTGGTATAAACAAGCATCAGATATCCGTAAAATAAATCACATTACTCTTTTTATGACTTTAAAATGTCAAAATGCCTGCTATACAGCACCTGATTAAATATGGGATCATGTTTATCACCAAACCCAACATATAACCCGCCTTAACAATAAACACAAATATGAATAGTTGTAAAAGCTCTCACGACTCGCCACAGGTAAACTGTTTGTCATACAAGTATTCCAGGAATTAAGGTCTCCGTTACAGCTGTAGGTTTGGAAAGTAGCCCTAATTCCCTACAAAAATTGCTTTGAACACAGTTTTATAGTTTGTTGTAGATGATAGTGAATAAATATATACGCTCCTCCGATGTGAACGATATTATATGACACGAATCTACAGTTAAAACTTTAGTGTCTATACCAACACACACACCTTCACCTTCAATAACAACTTTTAATAGTGTGAAAGGTTTAAACAACTAAAAAATATTAACATAACTATACCATAGGTCCTTATAAATAGCTATCCTAAATACCTATCCGTATAAATAGCTATTATAAGGGAAAAAAAAACTAGACTCAATTCTACTCACATTCTAGAAGTTGACTAGGTTTATTTTATGATTTCAATGTCATACAACTTTGATGTATGGTCAAAATTATCTTAGTAAACCTAATAACTCTGATTAAATACATTACAGCAATTTTCAAATAGTTCTCATCTACGATAATGTAAAAAACCAAATTATTCTTTTTATATTAACACCTTAACCTCCCGCATAGTAGGACCCATTGTTAATTGTGTAAAATTGATTCTTGATACTATGAGAGGAATATGTATGCAAATTCTCAACTTCTAGGTACTATGGTTTTACATGTATGTTGATTGGAATTTAGCATTTATATATCTAGTACTATGACATCGTAAATTATGTAGATCCCAAATATGTTTTTAGTTTCTTAATTAAAAATCCGTATAAAAGTTAGAAAATTCATGTTTTAATTGATCAGGAATATTGTTCTACAGTGTTGTAAAAACTATGGAGATAAGAACGCGCCCCACCCTTCCTCTCAGGCTTGAGAAGCCTGTTGCGGTTGTAGTTAGTTCAGTTTAGACGTTTTGGTACGCTCAGGCTGCATTCAGTGTAGCTTCTGTCTTCTTTCTTGGATATAGGTGTTTTGCCTTGGACAAATATTTTAACTTTGTTGTGGTTATCTGATATTTTGGTTATTTAACATTACTAGTGAGGATACATTAATAAATAGTTATTCTTGGTCAACGTTTAAGTTCAGCTTTCTCTTTGGGCTAGTTATTTGAAACACCAGCGAGGAAAATACATCTGGGATCCAATAGGTAAGTCATTAATTAAACCTACGAATTAGATTACACATTTACAAAGTTGGGCTATAGTACCTCTTAAAAGTAAAAAAAACAATAATGGGAATAATAAATAAGTTTAACTTCTTGGGTTTGATCTATTATGCAAACAGCTGATTGCTGTAAATATTCTAAGATTATAGCATATAGTAGGCCTATTACATATAATAACTGTTGTTGTTACCCAATGACACCTGAGTTTACTAATAAGTACAACTGAGGTATTTTTAAAATTTTGTATATGCAATTAAAGGAATCACTACTTTATACGGCCTTAATGGGTAGTTTTGCACAAGGTTTCTAAATTAATTTTAAGGGTGTGGTTCTTTCAAAAGTTCATGGGTACTTTAGGATTTATCTAGGAATCAGCCTATAATGTCTACAAACAATTAACAGGGTTTTTCATTAAATACTTGGAATAATGGGTAAAAGTTTAAAAATGTTGCTATGCTCTTTTGTTAACACAGTCGTTGATAAAATATTGTATTGTTTTTTAGGAAAAGGTCTTTGTTACAATTAACAAGCTTAGAGTTTAATGCTCTTTTATGTGATTGACAGATGGAAACTCTATGACAGAGTCAGCGAGCATCAGTGGTAGAGGTGTACAGCTGAGTCAACGGCAGAGGTCTACAGTAGAGGTCTACGACAGAGGTCTACGGCAGAGGTCTACGGCAGAGGTCTACGGCAGACGTCTACGGCAGAGGTCTACGGCAGAGGTCTATGGTCGCACACCTGAAGTTAAGCAGCTCACGAGGCGAAGGACTGGTAAGTGTTGTATTCCATAGTAGACTTTAGATGCATCTTAATTGTTATCGCCCACATAGATAAAACATTGAACACCAACATCTAGCCATTAACTAAAAAAGCCGAAATATCTACATGTTCGCTTTAGGTGTCCAAACACTTTTATTTAGCGTTGATATATAATAGTACCAAGGAGTTCAAAAACCACTTATCCTGTAGAAAAAAAGGAGATGTCTAAAGAGTCTGTCCATATATTCAAAATATCGCTTAACATAAAACCAATCGTTATTTTACTCATTTGACAAAAATAGTACCTTACTCCAGCACATTAAAAACAAATAAATTTATTAACTTATAAAAAAGAGAATTACATAAATGGTCTTGATTACTAAATTGAACTTCATACTTATGTAACCAATTAAGTTATGACGGAAATGAGATGTAAAGTGAACAGGTAGCTTTTACCAAATGTAGGTAGGTGGTTGTCATAATCCTTGGTTAATTTCTAAATGCTGTCATTAGGCCGATTCCGTACAAACTAACGTTAAAATGTATGTTTAGACAACATGTATAATAACATTTCAATAGCTAAGAAAATTAAAAAAAGTAAAGCATTATTCATACAATCATTTAACTGACTGCAGTACGGCAAAATTATATATGTATTGGCATTATGCAATACAAATAATTTTTTACCGTGTTTTGTAGTAACTTGTTTGAATATAAATTGCATACAGTAAAAAACTATCTAGTACTGATAATTTTAAATATCACCCTTAAGTGTTAGCTCTTGTATAACAGACAACCCTTAATCAGGAAAATGCAAACCATTGGTTGTAAGACACAATGTAAATATAAGCAGTGGATCTTTTGTTTGGATAAAAATAATTACCAGTCCTTTTATTGCGTGTACTGTAACTAGATTAAAATGTTTAGTAAAATTATTAAGAGAAAACTTGATAAAATAGCGCAGAACTGGATTATTTGCAAATTAGAAAAAATTAATTACACTGTTAAAATTGATTATTTGATTTTGCTTTTTTCGCCATCAAACATTCTATGTTTTCTCCTAAACTTGGTGTCTCATTTGTGCCATCAGCTGTCTAATAAACTGCAGTTCCATCGTAATACAGTACAGAGCTTAATGCTGAAATCAAGTATGTAAGCAATAATTCCGTTATGAGATAGGATATTTATTTACTGTAACGTTCTGTAGAGTTTAGCGTATTTTTCTCAATACCGAGCATGAGAGCGGAAATGCTGGGATTCCAGAAAGCAGCGGCTACGTTAATAAGCCTGAATAAAACCTACGCAAAACAGACTCAAAGCAGTACAGCGTTCTTGTCACTTTAATGTTATAATTAAAGTATGATATTTCACAGTAACTTTGTACTTTTCTAGTGACATTATGTTGAAATTGCGACCATACGAATGTAGGTATTTAGATATGAGTGTAGGGTTAGTTTGAATCAAGAACTATAATAAGCATAACTACACCCCAATAGTGATAAACATTTACACTATTGTTTTTAGTGTTAAATGTATGGTAAAGATCATATGTATAACAAAGTAAGCCTACACAGTAATTATACTATTAGTCATAACAAACATAAGTACAAACCGGAAACACTAAACTGGAAGGTATATTTGACATAGAGTAATATTGGTGTCTTATCGTACAATTATTACGTAGCCACATGTATCGTGGAAGTAGTTTAGTCATTACGTTGGAGTGTCAGGTAATTGATTAACAGTTTTTACATATTTATAGTATAAGTTGAATATCAGTAGTTTTTTTGTCATAAAAGAGGCTTTTTTATTTATTCAAAGTATGTTGAACTTTGATAACATTACATATTACATATTACTTCAAGTGTATCTATTTCATGTCAATCTAAAAGACATCTCCATTAAAACTATTACTTAACATTAAGTTTTTTTTTCAACACAGTGCCAACTTAAAAGAGTCGTAGACAATAGCCAGGAGCAATATAGAACATTTGGGTAGAGATTGCTATAAGAAAACATGTTTAGTCTTCACAACTATTATGGTAGACGGGTTAAAAGCCCACCTATTAAAACCTGGAATAAACTATTAATTGTAGCTTAGAAAAAGTACATAAATAAATAGAATTTGGTATTTCATTTTGGGTTATTGGCTGATACAAACATACTTTTACCAGACTCAGGATGGATATAGGGTTATTGAAAATGCCTGATAGCTGAAATTTAATCAATAAAAAAACATGTTTCCAAAGGTTGGACACCGAAGGCAATGATGATGTTTTCGCGAGCGCAGGAGACTACGTTTTCGTGACTGTAAAAGACGATGTTTTTATGATAACTATACTATCTCACATATTATTATGCGCATACAAATTTCTAGATAAATCTACAAGATTTAGCTATCATCGTTGTACTACAGTAATATGTTATTGGTGATCGGTAATTTAAATGTAGGTTTTTTAATTAACTACCGATACATGTATAAATATTTCACTTAGAAAACATGTTCAAATACAGAGCAAGAAAGTGATGTAATTTAAGGACTATACAACAGTATCTACAGGAAACGAGATAGCAGTATCTAATGACCGCCAAACACACTCAAACCTTCTACACTGACAAAACATTCCATGATCTATGTAGTATTTTTATAGTTGGTATAAATAACACTCTAATATTTGATAAGGGCTATTGACAATTATGGTGCATATATACATACAGCCTGGAAAGAACTACTGTATTGTGGGGCGTTCAGATTAGTGAATTATTATGGGGATTTACATAGCTCTTGGGTCGAGCTTTTTATTTAAATGAAGGTTCTTAGTACTAGAATTACATTTAATTAATTGTTTAAATTGTCTTTTTAGTGTTGTCAATGTGACCATACTCATTAAGCAGCATATGCATTCATTTTGGCAGAATTGCTGTTTTATTGTAAAATTATCGGATTTAAAATGCATATCGGATATGCCTGTGATTGAAGAAAAACATATTTGGTCACACAACATTTGTTTACAAGATGATTTTTCACATTAAAACTGTAAGAAACTATGTCTTTATACACATATCTTTATACATAACTAGCCGATCTGAATTGTACACGGTTTTAACTGACTACTGAATTCCCGTACGTAGGACGGGCTAACACCTCGTTTAATGTAAAAATATAAGTGACAAAAAAATAAATCCATCCAAACAGATGTTCATTACTTCATAGACATCCGAACAGATGAGTATTTCATAAATGGTAAATGTTAAGAGAAACTTGACAAAATAGCGCAGAATTTGCAAAGTAGTGGTATCATATTACAATGGATAGAAATTAAGATAACACAAATCGGTTTCTCAATATATCGTAAAAATAACCAAAAATTATATAATTTTGAGCAATGTATAGAAAAAACTCTAATTTTTAATACATAATCACATAGGATAAAATTAGATGTTTTAGCGATTTTAAACTATTTCAAGAGCATCTTTAGATTTTAATATCCTAATTACATGTATTTATTTTTAACATAAAATTACATTCCCTTTATAACACCAAATTGTTGGTTGTGTCTTACATAGTGTCATCATTCATGTAACATTTGCGGTTTAAGACATAACTTTTTAAATTTTACTTGCCCGCTTGTTTCTCTAGACTACCTTATCTATCCTTACCAATCACTATACGTTTTATTTCATCAGGGTAATATTTTGAGTTTTGGTATATCACAGTGGGAGTAGTGTGAGTCCTTGATCTCAGAGGTTTACAGGTTCGATCCTTACCAATCACCGATAATTTCTGGTTGGAGTGTTTTTAGTATGGTATTGTATCATAGTGTGAGTCCTTGACCTCAGAGGTTTATGGGTTCAATCCTAACCTATCACCAATAATTTCCGGTTGGGGTGTGTTTTTAGTATGGTATTGTATTATAGTGTGAGTCCTTGATCTCAGAGGTTTACAGGTTCGATCCTTACCAATCACCAATCATTTCCGGTTGGGGTGTTTTTAGTATGGTATTGTATCATAGTATGAGTCCTTGATCTCAGAGGTTTACAGGTTCGATCCTTACCAATCACCAATCATTTCCGGTTGGGGTGTTTTTAGTATGGTATTGTATCATAGTATGAGTCCTTGATCTCAGAGGTTTACAGGTTCGATCCTTACCAATCACCAATCATTTCCGGTTGGGGTGTTTTTAGTATGGTATTGTATCATAGTATGAGTCCTTGATCTCAGAGGTTTACAGGTTCAATCCTTACCAATCACCAATCATTTCCGGTTGGGGTGTTTTTAATATGGTATTGTATTATAATGTGAGTCCTTGATCTCAGAGGTTTACGGGTTCAATCCTAACCTATCACCAATAATTTCCGGTTGGGGTGTGTTTTTAATATGGTATTGTATTATAATGTGAGTCCTTGATCTCAGAGGTTCACGGGTTCCATCCTTACCAGTTACCAAACATTTCATTTTCAGTGTTTTTTTTTTGTATGATGTTGTACTATAGTCTCTTGTTTGTGTATGAATGTTTGATTCCAGAGGTTTGAGGGTCCGAATCTTACTAATCACTAAACGTTTCATTTCGGGTAGGGGTGTTTTTAGTATGGTATTATTTCATAGTGTGAGTCTTTGTTCTTAGAGGTTTATGGGTTCAATCATTACCAGTTACCATAAATGTTTCATTTCCGGTTGGGGTGTTTTTTATGATGTTGTGTTGTAGTCTTTTGTTTGTGTATGAATGTTTGATCCCAGAGGTTTGAGGGTCCTAATCACCAATCATTTCCGGTTGGGGTGTTTTTAGTATGGTATTGTATCATAGTATGAGTCCTTGATCTTAAAGGTTTGCGGGTTCGATCCTTACTAGCCACCGTTTGTATTATATCCAGTTAGAGTGATTTTTAGTGTTGTATAGTAGTGTTATGGTTGTATATGAACCTAGGGTTCAAATCTTCTAATTTCCGATCAAGTTAATATTTTATGAGGGATAATATAGGGAGTTTAACGAGTTATTTATATCTGTTACATCCGGTATAGTTCTTTAATGGTGGAAACGATGTATTCTTACACCTGTTTCAGCTTTATATTGGATAGGGTTTGAGACTATCCCCTCATTAAGTGAGGCCAAGTTAAACGTTATACAACCTATCCAGTTTATAATATTATATAATATTATATTGGTTGATGTCGTATAACGTCCTCTCCTTTATTTATAAAGCTTTTTTTGTCAAGTCTATAGATTTAGTTATATAACCCTGCCAAGAAAGTTAACAATCAAGGTTTGCGGGCGGTTTAGTTGGCCTCGCCAGTGACCTCCACTCATGGTTTACGGGCTGTTTAGTTGGCCGCGCCAGTGACCAAAAACATTCACACAAATACAAAGAGGGGCACAGGTTCTATCCAATCTGAACCCCCCAGTGTACACACATTCACACAAGTACAAGGAGTAGCACAGGTTCTTCTAAATCTGAACTACTCAATGTACACACACACTCACACCTTGGTCAGGTTACATAAGTATATATCTATAGACTTGTTTTTTTTTTACTAGGAGAGCTATATACATTAATATACAGTGAAAATTACAAAATTATTTACAAAGAAGTTTACATTTACAATACACTTTATGTGACCCTTTGGACTTTTCTATATCCAAAAGGTAAAGTATCATATTGACCTTCGTACCTCCTTTTAGGACCAGTTATTTTAAACACTTTGCTCTCAGCGATGGTGACGATGTCTCTGTCTCTAGTCCTTCTGATTCTACTTTCTTCAATTTCAACAGTCTGTTTTGCTTCACTCAGAACCATCTCTTTTAATTTTTCAAAATTTACAACTTTTGATGTTTTAAAGTTAAGGGTGAGGCCCTTGATTTTACATATAGGGATCAATTTTTGTTGATTGGTTGACCAGACAAGGTACGCGTAAGTTTTAGGCCCCCCAGAGACAAACTCAGAGATATAAGAGCCGGGTCCATACTCTACTAATTCGTCAGTCATTTCACCGAGGTAATCTCCTGTAGACACCCTATAAAAACCGTTTCCATATATGTAAACAACACTGTCAGTATCATAATATAATACTTGAGCTCCTAGGGCTTCAAGATGTTCATAGAGCTTGAGTCTCGCCTGCGAGGTAGTGTAGGCCGCGATACAAACGTTTATGTTACTAAGAGGTTCCCCCACTTCCTCTAAATACTCCCATGACACGACAACAACCTCATCATTAACAATCTGAATTCTGTTTACTTTAATTTCGGGGCTAGAGAGCATTTGAAATAATGTTTTCGAGTCTCTAACAATAGTAGCCTTAGTCTGATTCTCCCTCTGTCCAAATTTTCCCCAAAAACTGTTTAGCATTAATTTTGCCAAAGATCTCAAACCTCCATTCTTAACAATCTTTTCTTTTTCCAACTTAATTCCCTCGTGTCCCAAATACTCTGCAATATACTTATTTTTGTCCTCCTCAGTCTTACACCATTCCGGATAGCCCGAAGCTTCCTGTTTCATCTTAAGAAATTTATTGATAAAATCAGTGAACAAACCCCCGTTTTCATAAGTCGCTACCTGATACTCCCACAACTCATACATATCCAATACAATGTACCCTTTCTCTACTGCCTTTCTGATCTCGTCCATAGTCCATGTCCCAACAAGTGCCCTATTATCACTGTCATGATTACATTCTCCCTGATACATCATTTCCCCACATGTTCTGCACAACACAAACATCAATTTATCATTCATTTTTGTAGGGAGTACGGGATGGTAGAGATCACGAGGCGGCAATACTTTACATTTTAACAAACCCTCTACACCCATACCTCTCTCACGACACTCTCTGTCTCCTACATAGATGGTTGGGTGGCCTATGGGGTACTTCCCATACTTACAAACATAAGGGTATAGGGAACAAACATCGACATACTGTATAGTTTCCCCCTCAACACATTTGTGATACGATTTTGCGTTACCCGTCCTACCTCCAAAAAAAGCCTGCCTTGGATCAAGTGGGAGATTGTTTAAGATAGGCAAACTATCCAGATATTTAAGCTGCTGATCTTTTTTTTGTTTACGAAATTCGCATTCCCACATCTCTACTAGTGCGTGTTCTGTAAACTTTGCATTTTTAGCCTTGGTTCGCTCATAGCGAAGATGTAGGCTATCAGAAGGATCCTCTTTTAAAGGAGCGTGACGGTTGTAAGGAAAACATTTAACACACCCGTGGAAATAACAGCCATTAAATTCGTAGATGTTCCTGCCATCAAAACCATCTACTTTCATTCCATTGACTTTGACTTCTTTACCTCGACCTGCGTGGTCAATCCTAATCCCGTTGGTTTCCTCGACCCAAGAAAGCCATTGGAGCGCTATATTTGATTGATTGTCTACTAATCGATAGCCGTTCTTAGGGATAAGTCCGATAGTATTGGGTTTCAGGAAATTACGGCGGAAAGCTAGATTACAAGCACTCGCAATGGTAACAGCCTCGAGAAACGGGTCAACATTACACTCTTTTAGAAAAATTGAACGAAACTTTAGACAGGCTTGAGCCAAGATATCAACATCTGAAATACAATAGGCTAGGATCTCATTTTTGAAGTTGAACTCATAGTTACTAGTAATCTGGTCGCTGTACCATTTTTCAAAGTCATTGTAAGATTTCTCAAACATAGATTCGGGACAGTAGTACTTTTTGTCTGGCATAGGGCCTACATAGTCTTGGTTTGCCAGAGTATTGAACAGGTGGGGAAAGTAGCCTTTCTTTTTCTCTGGAGGTAGGTCAAAGGCTTTAGGCAGAGCAGACAGAGCCATAGGGAAGTAGCTAAGGGAGTCAACAAACCTCACATTATCAATTTCCATTAGAATGATTTTAGTTCCCCGCATTACAAGTTCCGGTGTGAATTTTGTTTCTTCCAACAAGTACTTTAACAAAAATTGAAAGTCAAATCCCTGCCCATTGTGTGCAATTACACAGATTTTTTTAAACTGTTTCCTCACTGACATGACATAGTTCATAAACTGATTGATAGGGTCAGAGTCAAATACTCGTGTACGATTTTTACATGCAATACAGAATTTCCCCTCAATACACTGGTAACAAAATTGCTGGGATACACACAAGTTTACTTTATGCACTTTACTTTCAGGGTCAGAGGGAAGGGACTC
This sequence comes from Macrosteles quadrilineatus, assembly GCF_028750875.1. NCBI lineage: Eukaryota > Metazoa > Arthropoda > Insecta > Hemiptera > Cicadellidae > Macrosteles > Macrosteles quadrilineatus. The sequence continues at coordinate 39,757,807 of NW_026542600.1, read as the reverse complement.
ATCCTGACGGGTTTCCAAGTCAAAGAAAATAAAAGCATAATCTTTAGATTTAGGTTTTCCCTCATTAGGTTTCATATAACATTTATGGTTAGGGTCTTTAAATGCTCCACAAGGTTTACAAAATACTTCCCCACACTTGTGTGGGGTTGATCGTTCTTTAAGCCGAACTAGTTTCCCACAGTCGAGACATTTCTTTACATGTTTACACCTATCAGCCTGGTGCGCAATGAAACAGCGTTGGTTTTTATAAGTTAGATTGCATTTAGGACACAAGATTCCCCCATACTCCTCTACACAAGGTGGTGAGATAGTCTGACACTGTGGACAAATGTTTGAGCAGCGATGCTCACGTTTGTGATCATACGGGACATGGCAGGCATCACAGAAATAGCTACAGGCAAAAGCAGCAGTCAGGCTAGTAATAACATTATAATGTCCATTGTGAAACAACAAATTAATTTTGAACTTGGGGTTCTCTACACTACCCTCAAAATACACATCACGACCTTTAGAGTTATAGTTGTACACTGTGATTTTATAATCTTTAAGCAAATGTTGGAATTTTTCAAGTTCGGGGATGCCTGCACCACCCTCAGGCATCACAACTCTAGCTCTACGTACAAGTTCTTGAGCCCTAACAGTCTGTCTTTTTCTATCATCTTGTCTCACAGCTTTGTATTCTGGATCTTTAGTTACATTAGCTATAGCCACTACAATAGCACGAGAAAGACACAAGTTATCTTTATTGTTAATTACAACAATACCAGTCCTAGCTCTACATTCTTCGTCAAAAGTATTATACAAACCTGGTCTTTTGCGTCCGCCTGAACCTACAGGGAGATTAACTCGGGTACATTCAACTTGAAACGTATCTGTGGACTTGATTGATTCAGCATTTGATTGTACAATTCCCCCAAAGATTTGCCACAAAACGTCCTCATTTACTTCATTTGCAGGGCGAAAAGCAACAAACCCCGGCTCTTTACTTTTAAGGTTAAGTGAACGCAAAGTGAATCCCAATTGATCGCCCTCCTGACAAACTTCTTTTATTTCATTAACAATTTGACCAAACCCTTGTCTTAGCCAATCAATCTCACTAGTTTCAGGTGGAGGGTTAGAAAACTTAAAAACAGTATTAATGCCATGAATTCTAAATCTCTTTACATAATTTTCATGTTTATCTAGAATATTTACAGGGACAATTACTTCAACAGAATCTTCTACAACATTTACAGGTTCATTACTATCAACAGATTCATTGGAATCTACTGGAGCAGAGTTACTTACATCCGTCATCTTGAAGCACTGGGAGCAAAGTGATGCAATAATGGCAGGGTTGCGATAAGGGTTTATATAGGAACAAGAATGACCACAAACGTGGTTATCAAAGGTGACGTGGTACACAAGAGGAAGTGATAGCTGTTATTTTAGATGATGCAATACCGCAAAAGTGGTTATCAAAGGTGGTTATCCGGTTGCGATATGGTATACAGGAAGTAAAAGTTGCTGTTTTGGATTATGCAATACCGCGCAGGATGTAGACATTATATTTAATATTATATACTATATAATTATTATATACTAATTATGTTTATTATTTGTTTCAGGTGGCTGCCCCTCTCCTCCTCCTCTACTAGCGCTAAGTATTTAGTTATATAAATAGTATTAGTGTAAATAAATCCATATTTAGCTTTCACAACTGTTTTCATTATTCTTTCAACTGAATATCCAGCAGGTTTTAAAATTACATCATCTAATAGGGGTAGCAGTCCGCCAGCTAAAACAGCCAGCGGGAAGATTGGTGGGAAAACAGATATTACAGAAGTGAGGTTATGTTACATATACAATATAATTAGTAGTTGGTAACACTAGTGCTGCAACCTAGTAGAGAATTTGTAAACTAATACCTCAACTCAGAGTAACATACTGTCAACACTTAATAATAAATTAATAAGTAAAAAGTGAGGTTATGTTACATATACAATATAATCAGTAGTTGGTAGCACTAGTGCTGCAACCTAGTAGAGAATTTGTAAACTAATACCTCAACTCAGAGTAATCTGTTATGATGAATCTTATATCAAGTTAATCATTATTATAATTATACCATCAACAATGGCGCTCCAGTGGTGAATTAACAGACTGGTTTGGGTAAAAAGTGAGGTTATGTTACATATACAAGAGATCACATGATCAAACCCATAAACCTTCTGAACTCATATACAAACAGTTAACTATACCATACCAACAAAAAAAAAACACCCCAACCGGAAATGATTGGTGATTGGTAAAGATCGAACCTGTAAACCTCTAACTCATGCATAGCTTCATACACAACCAACCATTAGAAAAAATCAAACCTCCCATCATCCCAAGAGTACATAACATCTATGAAATATAAATTTTACATCCAACATTTGGTGGCCTTTACAAAGGCCATTTTTTATACTCAATAGTAAAGTTCCACTTAAGCCCTCTTTCAGCTTATTTTTACATTGGGATACATGAATTATCATTTGTTTCACGTTTATTATACACTATAGCATATATATATATAATATAAAAATAAAATAAAAGGTTTTTTTTACAAAGGATTGAACCTCTAATAACATGTTTTGTGATTGAATAGAGTTGAACCCATAAACCTCTACACCAGATGACGTCACATGATCAGCTGAAATAAACAGCTGTAGTTAGATTACATCCAGGATTGAACCCATAAACCTCTAATAACATAATTTGTGATTGATTAGATTCGAACCCGTGAACCTCTAATGATAGGTTAGGGTTGAACCTCCAACATATTTAGCATATGTTAGGATTAAACCCACAGACCTCCAAATAATAGGTTAGGATCGAACCCGTAAACCTCTAGCATAGGTTAGAATTGAACCCATGAACCTCTCACTATAATACAATACCATTAGTGGTTGGTTAGATTCGAACCCATGAACCTCCAATGATATGTTTTATGGTTAGTTAGTATTAAACCCATGAACCTCTAGCATAGGTTAGGATTGAACCCGATAACCAGAAATGATATATTTTATGTTAGGTTAGATTCAAACCCGTGAACCTCTAGCATAGGATAGGATTGAACCCGATAACCGGAAAAGATATATTTTTTATGTTATTTTAGATTCAAACCCGTGAACCTCTAGCATAGTTTAGGATTGAACCCGATAACCGGAAATGATATATTTTATGTTATGTTAGATTCGAACCCGTGAACCTCTAGCATAGGCTAGAATTAAATAACCGGAAATGATATATTTTATATTAGGTTAGATTCGAGCCCGTGAACCTCTAGCTCTAGCATAGGCTAGAATTAAATAACCGGAAATGATATATTTTATATTAGGTTAGATTCGAACCCGTGAACCTCCAATGATATGATTTGTGATTGGTTAAAATTAAACCTCTAAACCATGTTAAAATCAAACCTCCAATATTTACACACCCTATAAGGTAAGGTGTCATTTACCAATATAAAACCTGTACCCATAACACTGCTGTTGTAGCTCAATGGTAAAGATCCCGCCAACCATTAAAAACCGAGTTCGAACCCCGGTCCAGCCAACACTTTTTATCCATAATTTATTTAATATAAACACCTACTGACGTCACGTGATCAGCTGCGGTTAGATTACAGCCAGCTGATCAGCTGAGAGTACCCTATCTATACCTAGATCATCTCAAGGTCAATTTCTGCCCGATCCCCGGGCAGCCTACTGCCCTACTATACACTGAATGTACCTTTAGAGTTGTGGGAGACAATAGCACAGAACACCTTGTATATGCCGACATACTACAATGGCCCTACTATACACTGAATGTACCTTTAGAGTTGTGGGAGACAATAGCACAGAACACCTTGTATATGCCGACATACTACAATGGCCCTACTATACACTGAATGTACCTTTAGAGTTGTGGGAGACAATAGCACAGAACACCGTGTATGTGCCGACATACTACAATGGCCCTACTATACACTGAATGTACCTTTAGAGTTGTGGGAGACAATAGCACAGAACACCTTGTATATGCCGACATACTACAATGGCCCTACTATACACTGAATGTACCTTTAGAGTTGTGGGAGACAATAGCACAGAACACCTTGTATATGCCGACATACTACAATGGCCCTACTATACACTGAATGTACCTTTAGAGTTGTGGGAGACAATAGCACAGAACACCTTGTATATGCCGACATACTACAATGACCCTAAAGACACTGAATGTACCTTTAGAGTTGTGGGAGACAATAGCACAGAACACCTTGTATATGCCGACATACTACAATGGCCCTACTATACACTGAATGTACCATTAGAGTTGTGGGAGACAATAGCACAGAACACCTTATATATGCCGACATACTACAATGGCCCTACTATACACTGAATGTACCTTTAGAGTTGTGGGAGACAATAGCACAGAACACCTTGTATATGCCGACATACTACAATGAACCTAAAGACACTGAATGTACCTTTAGAGTTGTGGGAGACAATAGCACAGAACACCTTGTATATGCCGACATACTACAACGACCCTAAAGACACTGCATGTACCTCTAGAGTTGTGGGAGATTATAGCACAGAACACCTTATATGTACCGACACTGCGAACATCTTCGCAGTTGATTCAATATATGCAGAATCAATACTAAATCTCAACTTGCCATCGCCATCGCAAGTAGAGATTTAGAGTCGATTCTGCATCTGGTGGAACCCCTGAAAACGTTTCAGAGAATAAGAGTGATAAGATTGCAGATCCTCTGTTGAAGATTATTGAATTTGTTTTGAATAGGAATATGAAAAGCACAGTCTTGGGACCCACTAGCTTTGCATGGTCTTCATCATCAAGAGTTCGGAAGAGCTTCGCGTTCAGATTTTATATACCATAAAATTATATTCTGCGAAGGTCAACCTTTTGGGTTGCTAAGGAAAATGTGATCTAAAGAAACAAGAGGGTCGATTCTTGAGTTGAGCTAAGAAGTTTTTCAGATGTTATTAATAGAACGCGATGGGTTAAAGATATGTATAAAATTCAGTAGCATAATTTAACTACATAACCTAGCAACATGATCAAAATTTAACTCTCCAGAATCAAACCAAACGAGATTATGCAAATGTTGACTAAAATATCTCGTAACGAATTGGAAAAGTCAATCAGCAGTTTCGTACTCGTACAAATATTAATGCGGTATATTAGTTAAGCAATTGTTATCAATGGCTAAAAATGTATTGTTTACTGATCTCTACAGGGTGAGTTTTTACTAAGTGCGTTAATTTTTACCAGTTATTCTGCTCACTAAAAGGAACAAAAAATGACAAACAAAAATTTTCTATCCCCACCCGTTATGCTGTAATGGTCGATTATGTGAATTTTTAAAATTACCTGTAGTAGCTTCACTAAAACGAGCATAGAAATTAAGCCAATACACGTACAGCATAATAACTTATACCAATGAAAAGAGCGCTAAATTTCCTACAAAACCATTGCAACACCTTTAACATACAACCATATTTTCACCGTTGTATGTCTCACATAACATAAAAAAAGAAGTTTCAAAATTAATTCTTTACAACTTCAAAGTGGTTTTACAACTATACATACTAATGTGATGTTTTGTCAAATTACGTAAAAAACTTTCCCATTTAATGCCCTTTAAAATGATGTAACCCATAAGGTTATTGCTGTATTAAAAGTTCAAAAAATTAGGTCAAAACCGCGTCAAGGTCAGTGTTTTCGGAATCAAAACATTGAACCAAATGTAATACAGTATCTGTTAATTTCTTTGCTATCTTATAATCAGTTGACATCTGATCAGCTGGGTGTTAAACTTTGTTTACAAAACCAGCTGATTTCAATTGTTGGCTTGTAAACATTTAAATTATTAATTATTTCATTATTTTATAATTCTATGACAAAAATTCAAAATAAATTTGATTAAAATCGGGTTAGTACATTTGTACAAATAAACAAAATGAATCCTGTAAAGTCTGGTTTCTGGATTTTTAATCAAAGTAAGTTTTCAAAATGTACACCATTTTTGCTCTAATACATGTGGTCATAAATATGGTCTTTTCCGAATGTTTCTCACTGTTGCCTTTAACTTTAGCTCCTCTTCAAGAAGGTTGTAAGCTTATGTCCGATTTCTTAGCTCATTCGCTGTTTGAAGTAGTGTTCGGTAATTTTCCTGTTTGAGGTAACCTCAAGCTTAGTAGTCCATTGGAGTCTGGTGACTGTGGTGGCCAAGCAACTGTGTTGGCCTCTTCCAATCCACATTGGGAAAGTATTTCCAATGTAAATTCGCACACCATTATTGAAGTGGGAAGGTGCACCATATGCTTGCTAAACTATTCGCTTACGTAAGGACGTTGAGATACTGACAGCAGTTTAATGAATATGGAAGATCAATGAAAGGGCCAACTAACTGGTTTTAGAGTAATCTATTCAACTTAAATCTTGTTTGGTTTCGACACTGGTGTATCACATGTGGGTTTTCTGTAGCATAGTGATGTCCATTATGGATGTTGTAAATACAATCCCGAGTAAACTTGGACTCGTCTGTCCACAAAATCGACTTGAGGAAGTCACGATGATCAAGTCAACTAACATAACTAAAGTCTCTGTAGACAATCGCTTGGTTCAATAATCTGTACTCGTGTAAAATGGTAGGGATGCAATTTTTCCTTTCTCAATAGCTGAGAAATACCTAAGTCATGTGAAACTGTCCTTGTTCTTGTCCGTGGATCGTCCTCAAACCACCCCAACACATCTGATACAGCTTCTTAAACACATACACTATACACATCTTGTATCACGTTCCCAACAGAATGATGTTTAGTGCCCATGTAAACTTGTATGGACACTGATGAATATTCGTTCATTTGAAAGACATCCTATTAGGAAACTGACGACTGTATTCACGTCAGATTACAGCCGCATTTGAGAACAGAACCCGGAAAATAAAATCATATCAAGACACTTTGTTGGTAAACACAGACATAGAACTAAATCAGCTGGTTTTGTAAACAAAGTTTAAATCCCAGCTGATCAGATGTCAGCTGATTATAAGATAGCAAAGAAATTAACAGATACTGTATTACATTTGGTTCAATGTTTTGATTCCGAAAACTCTGACCTTGACGCGGTCTGAATGACGCGGTTTTGACCTAATTTTTTGAACTTTTAATACAGCAATAACCTTATGGGTTACATCATTTTAAAGGGCATGAAATAGGAAAGTTTTTTACGTAATTTTACAAAACATCACATTAGTATGTATAGTTGTAAAACCACTTTGAAGTGGTAAAGAATTAATTTTGAAACTTCTTTTTTTATGTTATGTGAGACATACAACGGTGAAAATATGGTTGTATGTTAAAGGTGTTGCAATGGTTTTGTAGGAAATTTAGCGCTTTTTTCATTGGTATAAGTTATTATGCTGTACGTGTATTGGCTTAATTTCTATGCTCGTTTTAGTGAAGCTACTACAGGTAATTTTAAAAATTCACATAATCGACCATTACAGCATAACGGGTGGGGATAGAAAATTTTTGTTTGTCATTTTTTGTTCCTTTTAGTGAGCAGAATAACTGGTAAAAATTAACGCACTTAGTAGAAACTCACCCTGTATTTCTGAAACACTCCAGGAAAGTTCTCACGCAGCGTAGCATATTTGAACATAGAAAAGGTTAAAGGGCGACTCTAGAGGAACACATAAAGGGGTTGATGGGGGAGTTGTATGTTTCAAACCCATCAGTTAGCATCAATAAGGGGTTCTGTTTCTTTTTAATTACTCTAAAAAGGGGATAGTTATCAAAATATTTGCCTCTGTAACTTCATCGCTGCTAAGATCGTGTTTCTTCATTAGATCCGAAATACTCGAGATTTTTATATGTATTAAAAATCATATTTAAGTTTTACGTTTTATTAACACACAAAATCATCCTTGATATTTGAGAAAAGAGTGGCTACGAAAGTTGTAACTTAATAGGAAATTTTTGAAGCTTAAACTCTACGATAACGTATCATTGTATGTGAGTAATGTTATATGGTTTTATACATACATATAAATATGAAGCGTTTTGAACAACCACCAAAAAGCATCATCTTCATCGTATGACTGTCTGGCCGTGCGTGTTACGTCAATAGCTATATCCCCAATATTTATACAAGAAATTGTGTAATTAACATTGGCTTAATAATAAGTAAGTACTGTATGTTAATGAAGGAAAATTCAAAATGGAAAATCTCGTCGCCTACGCTGTCATTCGCGGTTCGGGAACAGCATCAGCTCTGGTGATTAGCTTTCATTGATTAACTAAAATGGTTAATTGTGCGATTCATTCGATTCTTTTGACTCATTTAACTACTGGTGATTTCAAAGACCAGAACATTTTGCGGAATTTGCTCAATGGTCATTAGACATTCTCGATGTAGTCGGTGGCCTTTGCCGTAGAAATAGGCTGTGTGTATGGTGCGTGTATGGATCAACGAAGATTTTAATTTCAATTTCTTGACTCGTCATGTAAAAATGGTTATGTGTCTTTGCGCATACAAAAATAATGTGTTTTACCTACTGTACGACCGTTTTTTAAACTAACCGTTTCAAAAAATGAAATATATACAGTGTGTAAATTAAGTATTGAAACAAATCAGTATTTTTAAAACCGAAATGGATAGAAAAATTTTGTTTGTGGCAATAATTGTTAACAAAGATTCCGCAATTTTTTACATAAAAAATATTTTTTAACCCCCCTAACAGGGTAGTGGGTAGGGGGTGACTCATTTTTTTTCAAATAACAACCCCTATTGAGTGACCCCTCATTTTGAAGGATTTGTCAAAAGAAACACAATGAAGCAAACCCGAGGTGGATATCTCATCCCTAGCCAAAATGGCAGGCATTCCAAAATTTGATTTACTGTATGTGAAAAAGCACCAATTTCACAAATAATAGAAAGAAATCTTTATTTTAAAAACTGAAAGAGATAGAAATATTCTGTTTATGGAATTGATTGTTAATATAGGTTCTGCAGTTTTTTACATCAACAATATTTTTTCAACCCCTTTAACTGGGTAGGGGGTGTTAGTAACTTATTTTTTTTTTCAATAACAACCCCTATTGAGTGACCCCTCATTTTGAAGGGTTTGTTAAAAGAAAAACAATGAAGCAAACCCGATGTAGATATTTCACCCCTAGCCTAAATGGCGGGTATTGCAAAATTTAATTTTTGTAGAAAAGCACCCATTTTGGAATATCCGCCATTTTGGCTACAGGTGAGATATTCACCTCGGATTTTTCATTATTTTGTTTCTTTTCACTCAATAGGGGTTGCTATTTGAAAAAAATAAGTCACCCCCAACCCCCTACCCTGTTAGGGGGGTTAAAAATATTTTTTATGTAAAAAATTGCGGAACCTTTGTTAACAATTATTGCCACAAACAGAATTTTTCTGTCTATTTCGGTTTTAAAAATACAGATTTGTTTCAATACTTAATTTACACACCGTATAAGGTTACATTACCTTGATCGCCAAGTGATCCATGTCATCATCATCCATGTCACAACACCAAAAAGGGGTACATCATCAGTGATTCAGAAAAACAACATACATCATGAGTAACCGTTCCAGTTCAGTTCTTAAAATTAAAAATATTCACTTAACAGCATTAAGAAGATTTTTATGAACATCAACTAATCAGCTGTTAAGACCAATTTAATTGTTAATGAGTGGTGCAATTAGTGGTTGGTATAATGAGTCGTTGCATCACTGTCAGTGGCAATGAGAGGTTATAAACGAAAATATAACCTCTCTTAGAAGATATGAGTAGTGATTGTTAGTTATTATAAAACGGTCGTAGGTAAAGTAGTGTACGCAACTCGCGTAAATAGTCTTAACGACACTCGTTGATTTTTTCGAGACACTCGTCAAGGCTCGTACCTTAAATTTTTACTATTAAACTACTACTAAAGGTGTAATAAAAAATGTGAGTTGAGCGATGTAACACATAAATACGTGTTTAACATTGTACGGAAACTTCTTGATAGCCAACTCAAGCTGCAAATATTATAAAATAAAAATAAGGGAAATAAGTTAGAGGGAAGACCAAAAAAAGCAATGAAATCCCTATTAAAAACCCTCATTTCAGACGTTATTATTGTTTAGTAATAATGTCAAAGCTAAAAATAAAATATGGAGGATCCGATAAATATTAGTTTGCATACTCGTATTTGGTGTTCTGAATCTATTAAAATTATGTCGTAGCAGAAAGTGAATATAGAAACTCATAACACGATAAACTTGTTTTCACAAAGCTTCTACCACCAGCAACCAATTTTTAAGATTTTAAAGGTGATTTGGAGAATGCCATCATTGTGAAAAGTATAGATTTAACTTAAATGGTAAGGTTTTAGAGTCATATTTTTTTCAGAAAAATACCATTTAATCAAGAAACCTTTGGAAAAGGGAATGAGATTTAGTACCTGAGGTAAAAATAAACTCAATCAATCAATAAAATAAAAGCATAAAATATTATTTTCAATAAAACATAAATCATTTACTGTCATCGACGCTAATAAAATATTAATCTTATCTACAAAAATACTTAAATAGTTCATTTACTAATATGATATGATCTATAAATGACAGGTACGAAATACAAACCTAGGCGAACAAAACCCACTTTGATTGCTCTAAATTAACTTAAAATACTTGAAAAGAAATACCTTAAAATCAGAAGTTCAGAAATGTAGGGATAAAAAACAAAAAACTTTTAGAAAAATGATCAAATACATAAACCCCAGTTGAAATTTATGTAAATGGTCTTGTGGTAAAGCATGGCTTCGGTCTTTTTTATCTTTTAACTGCTACTGATTGGCTGGCTCGATTAATGATAATCATGAAGCCAAATGTGCTTCGGTCTTCGAGGTCCCGGGTTCTAATCTCACTAATCACTTTTAGCTATGTGTGTGATACAGTATAGGCCCCCTACCGTGACCCTTTAGACATATCCTTAACTAGATGTATAAAACGGTTTCGGGGTATAGCCTAGCGTCCTAGGAAGTGAAGTTGGACCCAAAATGTAAAATTAATTATATAGTGGTTTAAATTACCTTGTTACTGTCAAAACGATCCTTTGTAGTTACAGTTATTTCATGCTTCGAATGGAGCACATCATCAGGTCAGAAGAATGTATAGTAGTCTTCATATTCCTCGCAGTGGAGTTCGTCAAAAGTTTAATAATAAATAGAAAACAAAACACATAACACACGGAAACACTAAACATGTAATATTGGTCGACCAGACGACGGTAACAACACACGTATTTCCGTGTGTCATGTGTTTTGTTTTCTATTTATTATTAAACTTTTGACGAACTCCACTGCGAGGAATATGAAGACTACTTGACTACTAGACATTCTTCTGACCTGATGATGTGCTCCATTCGAAGCATGAAACAGCTGTAGTCTTACTAACTACAAAGGATCGTTTTGACAGTAACAAGGTAATTTAAACCACTATATAGTTAATTTAGACTATCCAGAGGCCATTCTACCGTAAAATTAATGTATTTCATTTAATTTCCTGTCTATATTTTGAATGCTATCAAAGACTCGGACCATGTGAACCAAACATGTTTGACCCTATTACATGTAACGTAATATTCCCCAATATTCCTCTTACCTGGCCCTTAAACAATTAAAAAGTAATCAGATTTTGGCATCGCGGGGACGTTAAACTAATAGACGTACGCTCCATAATGGCCTACATGTAAGGTAAAACATTCTGCTCGTTAGATTTGTGCGGCCCTTAAACTCAGCCTAAGGGAAATTTTGTAAACCTTTTTATAACCCTACGTATTTATTTATAATATTTCGATTATTTCACTGGGTCTGCTGTAGCATTATATTCATTTCTAATAGATTTTACACTGAAGTATAATATGCTATTTATAATATAGTAAAATAATTGGTCCTTATCCGTTAATTCAATACCACTACTTTTTATTGCAATTCCGTTTATTCACTACTAGCATTTTTTCATATTTAGCAAGTTTGGTTGGTTAGGTTAGTTTAGGATAGTTTAATTTTATAATTGATTATTTATAGACTGATCTAACTGATAAAAATATCGGAATTGCAATAAAAAAAGTAGTGGTAGTAAACTAACGGAAAATAACCAAATAATTATAATTATAATGTTGCATAACAATAAATGTGATGGTTGAAACAAACATATTATTTACCTTTTTACAATTTAATTACTAAGAAAATCTCTATCCACTAAAAGTGTGTAACCCATAACCGTACCTTTAAGATACACAACTAATTCATTTTAAATATTTATCTCAAGCTTTTCAGCCTGAGCAACAATAATTCTCACATAGGTTTGAGGTTTTTAACGTTTTAAAAACAACTGCCAGAGTTAATCTATAAACAGAAAGATTATAAAATATTACTGCGACTTATATTAGTTCTAAAACCTTATATTCTAGTTGTATTGAATAAAGTTATGTTCTTGATTGTGGTCTACAACCACAACAAAGTCTTATATAGGTAAAAAATTGCACAAATTGCATTAATAATATTTTGAAACTTGTAAGAGTTATCATACAGATACTGGAGTAATTTCCAGTCCATACAACACACCCTTACAAGTGTGTAAAAATTCAGTACTGAAATAAAAACGCATTTAATTATTGTACTTTCTGATAACTATAAAAGCGCAGTCACTTTGTATAAATATAAAGGAATTAATATTAATGATATTCATGTTATGAATTGCCAAATGAAATTATCTGAATTAAAATAACCATCCAATTAAAAACAAGATTCGACGAATTAACGGTTTTTAGCCCACATGTAAAATCGGTAAGTACATTTTATTTTCATAAGTATAAGATATATATGTAGTTAGAATAAATCTTTAAACAATGTCGTTACAATTTTAAATGATTATTTATAGATATTATTATAATTATTTTTTATAGATATTATTATAATTATTATTTATGTTAGCTATAATTAACGGGTATTTTATAAACTACAACTTGTATGTTTATATTTTTTTTACATAGTATACAGCTATTTAGTTTCATTTGGCTACCTATAAAACTGTCTATTCCTCTCCATTTATTAATCAATGTTAAAACTGTTCCTAATTTGTAGTACTATTAGCTAATTATGATTGAGGCCTTTTACATTTGTTGTTTATAGCCATGTTTTAAATTACAACAAATATATTTTAAGGATATTTCCTTAATTTAATTTTGAATACCAGCTCATATAGGCTCGTACTGGAGGGGGGACAAGTCAACCGACTTTATCAGGGACCACATTTTGTCATTAATCTTTCTTCTTTCTTTGCCCCATTGTAGATCAATCTTCATTTGCGCCTTATACAGACAGGGCCCGAAGCTAACCCTTTGTTGCCTTATACCTCAAACCACTAACACTACATTGCTTTCACTACTTACATACTTACCAATTAATATAAAAAAACCGATTAACAAAAATCCTGTAAAGGAAACTCAAATTATCTTCAGATTTAATAGGTTACGTTATATTCAAAGGTCTAAAGAACAATATGATGCTAATCAACTTCAAACTTTCAGAAACGTGTTACTTTGAATCAAATCGTACTCAAGTGGACTTATTACAGGGTTGCTTATGTATTGTGTTATTCTAGTGTTAGAGTTGAGCTATTTTGGTTTACAATTAAAGTTATCATAAGTCCCAAGTTCGTAGCTTACAACAAAGTTACAAGCATGAATTAGGTCAAGAGAACCTTCTGTGTAGAAGTCTCTATTTCTAAAATTAATTTCCTAAAGTTTGATAACCTTATTAACACCTTATATCACAGCACACCTTCTTATATCACATTACTTTTATATTAACTTTGAGTTTATTTTCTCAAATTTCCTACACAATTCTTCTCGCCGAACAGGAGGGATATTAACCACCAGAATAATTTAAACATTTCCACAATTAATTATTTGGCAGTTATACCTTGTATAAAGACCTCTGTAGTGGTGTCCTCTGGTAGAAAGGAAAAGATTCCAACCTCACACCAACTTTCTGGACCTAATACCTTGTTGGGTACCAAATCACCAGTCGGACGAGAGAGATTACAGAATATGAGAGGTCCCTGGCACGACGGATCTCCCTCGATAAATGTGCTGAACCACGTCATGTACTCTGGCTCCCTTCTTGTGCTGAGTCCCAGGTACTCTGGATGAGTGCGTACCTAGGCTACCTTCATAGATGTTCTGGGCCTCAAGTACTCAAGGTAGGTACGTAATCTGGCTCCCTTCTTAGATTAGCTAAGCCCCAGGTATTCTGGATGAGTGTATACCTAGGCTCCCTTCATAGATGTTCTGGGCCTCAAGTACTCAGGGTAGGTACGTACTCTGGCTCCCTTCTTATATGTGCTGAGCTCTAGGTACGCTAGTTGAGCCAACTATTCCAGAATTAAGATTTATTTTTTAATATTTTTTTTCTATTGCAGAATACGTTTACTTAGCACTCTGAATGGCTGAGATGTGCAACGGTACAATAATGGTCACCATTTTAGATTAGCAGCATGGACATAAGCTAACAGTCAATCCCACCCTGAGATCAAGCCAAATTGGAATGACAAAACCATTCGCTACAAGATTGACTTAGAAGAAACCTAGTAGAGACACTACTCCCAAATAAGAGTATATACTCTGAATTGGTCTCAAGGATTGAAGTATATACTCATGTATATAAGTATGTAAATATATATAGGGTGGCTGAAAAGTAACTTAAACCCCCCCCCCCTCTAAACTTTTCAACCATTTGAGATATTTGAAATCTGTTTGTGGCAACCTTCTTAGATATGAGGAGCTACAATAAGTATGGTCAATTTAGAAAATTTTTCCCTGAGGTGTGGTGGGGGTGGGGGTAGCTCAACATTTTCCAATAGCAAGTATAGTCGAGTTTGGTATCATTTTACATGTCTTGACGAAACATAACAATTAACATAAAGAAAATAGAAATCGGAGCATTAATAACAAAATGGCAGTTCAAAACTACTTTTAATGACCATTGTCTTTATCATTTTTAGCTGCCATTTTGTACCCCCAGAAGTAACCATCAGAAATGTAACTAGTGTAAACATATCTGTAAATGAATCAAGTAATTGGTACATGGGCTATTTCTGGGTGAGATGAAAATCCGTTGTTTTAGAGGTCACTTCATCTCAACAAAAAGGTAAACACTATATATTCACCATTCATAAAGTTTGTAATTAGTAATAGTATAATAATATATAAATAGAGAGTAGATACGGTGAAATTTTGCTTCGAAACACTTAGGTATACGCCAAAATAAATGATATATTTTCTTTATTTATATGGGTTATCAAATATTAATAAAATGGGGTTTCCACTGTATTCAAAATGTATTAGTGTGATTAAGCGCTGATATTATAATCGATTGGGAGCTAATAAGATTTGGTTTAATTTGGCTACTACAATAGTCGATACGATGTCTACAATACGTAATTAAAATTTCCTTCTCTAACACTTTCAACTATGAACATTAAAATAATTTATTTTCCTGTTAGCCTACACGTAGATGTCATTTGCTTAGTACATGAAGTAAATTGGAAGCCTACTCTGATCTGGTGACTTTTACTGGAAACTAACTGTGAAATTAACTTTAATTTTACTACTTTCAAAGTGAAACTTGCTATGTTCATCCATATTTGATTTTGGTTTAACTCCACCTATATTTCATATTATATTTTATACAACAAATTTTACAGAACACCTACTAAATCCAATACATAACTGAAATATTTCAGGTGGAAGAAAATTTCACTACTTTTATATTATTATTATTATTATTATTATTATGATTATTAATATTATTATTATTGTTATTAATATTATTATTATTATTACTAAGCATGAGTTGAGGAATGAAGATTTGAGCTACATAACCTCACTTTTTACTTCCATCTATTTTGATCTGGACTGGACTGGATCATTGGTTTCCCAAATTGAGGAGACAGGATAGGGGAAATATTTTTAGTTTTTATTCATAAATAGTTATTTGTGCAACTAGTGAGAAAAGTGAGCAATTGACTCACTCGAGAGAAAACCTTACTCACGAGCCGTAGGCGAGTGAGGAATGGTTTCTCGAGTGAGGCAATTGTACTTTGAACTCGAGTTGCACATTATACTTTTCCTACAGTTACCATAAAACAAATTAATTTGTGAAGAAACATAACCTATTTTTACACAGAAGTGAACTTTTAATGTAACATTTAATGTGAAGTGACAAATACAACAGTACAACAGCTGACCAGCTGATTTACAGCCAGTGCTGCCAACGTATCTCGCGCGCACACGACGTTGCCTGCATGTTACGCGCTCACTATTTCGTGCCTTCACGTTGCAAATCTGGAGTGAGACAAAGTAATTAGAGTGAGACAATGTTAACATTGTCTCACTGATGAGCGAATTGGCCACTTTGCTTTCTCAAATCAGTGAGAGAACATGTACATTGTTAGGTAACTGTAGGAAAAGATACATTTTCATACCTAAGTGTTGTTTAAATCTGTATGAACAAACTTGTTTAAAAAGTCTTTTGGTAATGTAAAATGCTAATTACTCGTTGTTCTATGTGTATTCTTAATCATATATTTTGCATGAATTCCAACCCGATGTAATAAACTCACATAATATGGAATGGTGATCGAAACTGGGTGACAGCGGCATTGACGGGTTTTAACACGGAGCTACCAGCCCGGCCCATAACTAACTATTTCCATAATGCTATCATGATACACACACATATATAAAAAGCATACTAGCTCAGAGTCAAATATAATTTAAAAAAACATAAAAAATAAAAAGCAAATAATGTTTTTGTTCAAATTATAGTTATTTATTATATATTATTTAATTTGAAAACAAAACAAATGGATTTATACTATGTACCTGTAAAAGATATTATAATAAGGTAATAGATATGAGTTTTCCTCTCAAATAGCTTGCAGCTAGAGAGGTATACAAGGCGCTGCAGTGTACAGCTAATTTTCGCATGCAAGAAGTAAACAAATTGAAAATTGAAATTGAATTGAAATTATTATTATTATTATTTTGGTCATTGCACCTCCTTTAAGAATGGTCCGAGTTTAAAGTCAGACAGATTTTTTGATAAATAATTATATTGAAAAAGCTGCACTCAGACCATTAATGTTCAAATATATTTAAAATATACGATATGTTAATTTTATACAATTCATCTGAACAATATTTTCGATAACCATAACATAAGACCAACAATCTTTGTAAGTTTAGTTTTAGGAGAAGATAATCCGCATGTTAGAAACGCAAACGCGTATGCGAGGGTATGGATTTGGCCGCGAAATAGCCAGTATCCGTTATGGGCTGAATAAAACATGGGGCCGAGACAGTCGTCTCTCTGACTAAACTTTGTTACATATTAATGTCAGAGTACCCGAGGCTTATGTCATTATAGTAAAGGTTGAGGGAACCCAAGCCTTTAAATGCAATATTGTGATGTTTATATAGTAATTTATGACGAGAGAGTATTAACTAGTGTGAAAACTGAGTGTGAGTGAAAACTTTAAAGTTAGGTACTTATCTATATATTTGGTATTTACAGGGTGGTAAAAAGGTCCGGGGACGGTTAAATATATAAAAAAAGGTAGAACTAGGAAATTTGTATACAAAGTTACTTTGTATAAAAACTATGTTAACGCATTATCCAGTGATATGCAACCTCCTCAAGGGGTGCGGCCCGCTAGAATTCAGAAGAAAATCTTAAATGGTAGAATGACTTAATATGCACGTCAAATAAAAGGTCTTTGTTATTAAAATGCAACACCACGAACCAGAACTCAAATGGACAACCGTGTCTAAAATGGCAACCGTTCAAAGATTTCTTGAATTTGCAATGTAATGATACGCTAACTCCTCAGAGGAGGGATGTGTTCTAAATTACAGAATAAAATCTCTAAATTAAGCATGGATTGATATGCAGATCAAATTAAAGGTGTGTATTAGTAGAATACAATACCGCAAACCTGAACTCAAACGGCCCCTGAGTCAAAATTGGGAGCCGTTAAAGATTCAAAATTGCAAATTCAAGGATTATTTTAATTGGCTGCCATTTATTGACTCAGTTTCTATTTTGAGTTTAAATTTGCGGCACTGTACTCTGCTAAAAAAATACCTTTAATTTTGTGTGTATTTCAACCTAAGCTTACATCCAAGATTTTCCTCTGACTCATAGCAAGCTTTCCCCCTGAGGAGGTATCGTATCATTGGATATTGTGTTAAAACTAAATACCCAATAACTTTGTTCTAAGCTTTTTAGCTCTAGGACATTGAACAGTCCCAGGACTTTGCTACATTGTTATATGTTGAATGGAAATGCAATTTTATCTTTGGAATTTTTTATAATTAAGAATTAAGGCAAAATAAATTGTAAGGAGATAATATACAGAAACAGAATCATAAATATCTAGAATTGACCTTATCTCTAAAATACTCCATATAATTTTAAAATATCCCAACATTAAGATCTTAAGGTAACTACGACTTATTACGACTTACGACTTATTGATGATATTATAAAAGGTCAGTCTCACAGTAAGTTAAAAGGACTGAAAATATACTGTCAGGACACTCTTACTATCAAGGTTTCTATGTTTATTGAGGTTCTGATCTAATCAATAGACACGCCCTTGATAAATACTCTAAGAATGGTTCTGTAATCAAATGTGTAACATAAAGATCATTGAAATTTAATAAATATCACAAAATTATGTCACACAACTGATCGTTATTAAATTCGTAGGTTTGTACTCTTGAAACGGAACCACATTCCCTTTTCAGCCGATTACAATGATTTCGATATCGTTAGTGTGAAATTTCGCAAAAGCTTCAACTCGATTTTACCTTAAGTAAAATTCGTAATCCATCCTTAAATATTTATTTGTCCATGACATTTCTATTAAAACATAGCTTTGAAATAATAATCAGCTAATTTCTGTGTATCAGGTAAACATTATTTCTTATACCGTATATGTTTACTGTATTTAAAATATTTACTCGTATAATCACATGAAATTGATTATTTTGCGCAAGTGCTGTAACACAGATAGGCTAATATATTTTTATAAAAAAATGTTCATGACTTATATAATATTTTTTCCATATAAAAAAACCCAATCATTTGATTTAGACCCAATAAAAAATAAACAAATAACAACATTTTTCCATTTTTAGCGAATTTCCCATATAGAGAATAAGCTATCACCGTAGGTTTCATGATAAGACCTAGACCCGGGACTTTTTCGTTTTGAGGTCTCCAGAGGCCAAAACCACAATCCGTGTGTATTATATGTATATGTGTTCGTTAGCGCAATAACTCGAGCAAAAATGATCCGATTTTGATGACATTTTGTACAAACGTGTAAACCTACGTTTACTCGAACGAGTACGCGAACCAGCATAATCAGACTATGGGAACGGTGGTGTTATGAAATCAAATTGATTTTTTCCATTCTTGACCTTTTAAAAACACAAAATTTGATAATTTCTCTCCAAACAATTTTGTAGAGCTTTAAAAAAGAAATAATTTTGTATATTGAAGCGTTGTTGTATGCCCAACGGTCACGGAGATAGTAATAAAAATTTAATTTAAAATTCCCATGTTATTCTTATGGAGAATAAATTAACTGTTGTAGTTTGCTTGTTTATGGATATATTTTAATAAATTTGGTTTATTTCATACTTAGCTATCAACATTTTAATAAAAAAAACACACCTCAATATCTTCCCTGTAGCAGAAAACTTAAGTACTCACTAAAATTAATGTTATTTAATTAGGAAATAAATCTGAAAATATTTAGGGAATATTTGATTAGAAATCAAGTCGGGTAAATGGAAATTCGTTTAGTCTGCAGGTTTGCTGCAGCGGGGTATTAACATTATTTTTACCAAATGTTTACTAGTAAATCTAGGCTTCCTTAGCGTGATTAGTGAATCTAATCCCTTAGCTTAATTAGTAACAGATTGTATCTAGTATTGTGTGAGTCATACTGTTGTGTTCGCCCTATGATTGTACTTAGACTAGATCACCTTCATTACTCGAGTTTTTATTTTAGCGAATTTCCCTATAGGGAAGTAGCTATTACCGTAGGTCTCATGGTAAGACTTAGGCCCGGGACCGATTTACTTTTTCATTTTGATGTCCCCAGAGGCCAAAAACACCACTCGTTCAAATTTTTATATATGTATATATATATATATGTGTGTCCGTGAACACGATAACTTGAGTAATTTTTATCCGATTTTGATGAAATTTTGTTTGAAGGTGTAAGGCGGGATAAACTTGAATGAGTTTGCGATCCAGCATGATCGGACCATGGGAACAGGGTTTTATGGGGGGTTTTATGGGGTAAAAATTGGTTTTTCTCACTTTTGACCCTCAAAACACAAAATTTCCCAATTGTTCTCTAAACCTTATTAAAGAGCTTAAAAAAACAAACAATTCAGTATATCAAAGTGTTTTTGTACGGTTATTGGTTACGGAGAAAACTAAAAAAATGGTAAATTTAAAATTCCCATGTTATTTTTTTTGTTAGTTTCTCCTTATGGAGAATATTGTAAAATGTTGTAGTTTGCTTGTTTATGGATATCTTTTGATCAAACTTGGCAAATATATTCATTTTATACTAAGCAATAATTATTTTACTTAAAACACACACTTTATTAGTTTCCTTTGTAACGAGTTATTTTCCCTAGGGGGGTATATTTTTGCTATTTGGCCGCGCACCGATTGTTGAGGTGAGCGAGCGGCGGCAGCGAGGCTCGCGAGCGCCCTTTGACCCGGCTTATCAGTGCCGATAAGCCTGGGATATCCTAGTTTCTCAGGATAGCCTAGGACGGACTTTCTAGTCGTGGATCCCGTGCAGTGAACAGCTGGTTCGTGATTGTCGAGTGAGACGAGTAGTGCTTTGGTGACATCGGTGTGATATTGGTGCTCAAGGCGTGTTGGTGTCAAGTTGGGTAGTAAGTCAGTGACCCACTTGAGGTGAGTGGACGACTTGATATTATTAGTTTGATAATATTAATATCTGATTTATTTGCGAGGGTTAGAGTTGTAACCGTGCTAGTCAAAGTCTGACGATAGTTAGGATTTATTTATTAGTCAGGAATAATATTAAAGTATATTCCTGACGGTTCTGGGCAGGTGCTAGAGCGCAAATAATATAATTTATTGACTGTAGTAGTTATTATTTTGCGTTGTACCGAGAGTTAGTTATATTACTAATAACTCTGAGGCCCGACAAACCTAGGTTGCACGATTTAGCGTGCGTAGTTGGAAACACGTGGCCAGTAGGCTAGTAGCTAATATTATTAGCCTATTAACAGAAGCCCAGCTAAGTAACACAAAGTTGGTAGTAGCAGTAACAGTAGTAGGGTTGTTATTGTATATTCATTCGATTATTTTAATTTAATGGTAGTCCAACACGTTATCTTGGTAGCTTGGATAGCGGAGTACCGGCTATCAGATAATATATTTATCTAGTGTTTGGAACGTATTTAATATTTATTTACCTGTTACTAAGTAGCTCAATAATTTAATAGTAGTGCAATTGCCATTTAGCTTTGCCTGTTTGGCTTGGTATTTATTGAGACCAGCTACTAGTGGTGTAGTCACTCTACCTATAGTGCACTTGTATTGTTATCTGGTATTATTATTGAGTGAACTGTTTGATTGTTAGCTTGGGCAATAGAATTGTGTATTGGATTATAGTGGCCTAGTAGACCCCGCCTGGTGATAACGCGCGTTGTGGTTTTTATTGGCAAGTCGTCGTGTAACTCACCGTGCTTTAGGCACTCTGGGCTTAACTATTGGATAGTTAGGACGAAGCCCGAGTTGCGTAGTCAGCAACGACCCCCTAGGAGAGTGGAGAATCGGCGTAGGCCTGGTAGTGATTATTGCACGTTTGTTTTGGTGACTTGTTTTTGACTTGTTCACAGTGCCCGCGTATGAGCCAGTCCTATACCGGTTAGACCCGGCTTTTGGCCTAGTGGTTTCCCTGACCTTGTCGCAGACCCTGGAACTTTACCCAGCCATAGTAGGCTGAGCTATCCCCGGCAAACGGTTGCGACCGACTGCACTTTTAATATTTAATATTTTTTTTTCCAGTGCAGAAAATAGCGTCGCAAGATGGCGCCTGCGAACAGGGACTGAGGTTGGCAGTGGTGCTGAGTTGCTGACGTATTAACGGCGCCCGAACAAAATAATTTTATTTGTGCAGATTTTCTGCGGACTTGTGCAGATTGGCTGCGGACCTGAGCTGTTGAGCAGTTTTAGGCAGACCTGCTGTGATTTTATAGTCGGTTGGGTAGGCCTAACCTGTTTTCTGTTACAGCGTGGTGTGTTGTGAACCCTAATTTATTTAGTGGTTGTATACATAGATATTAGTTGGTAAATATTATTTTGCTAATTAATTGAGCTTTATTGTTGAATATTATTTGAGTGAGAACCCTTATTGTGTTTGTGGTTTGACTTTCACACCTATAATTGGTTTGATTTATTATAACGGTGTTAAATATATTTTAATTGGTTTCGCTCTTATTTTTGCGGATTTGTCGTGGGATTTGAATTTTAAATATGGTTGTCACTACGAGTACGACGTCTGTGCTGGGCGGTACGCCTATCACGTCTGCTATTGCTACGACTAGTTCTGGGGTTAGCTCCGAACTGTCGGTGATGACGACATCGTCATTGTGGCCGGCGTCTTCGCCCGTTTGGCCGACAATTTCCTCGGTAGTGGCTACGACGGTGACAACTTCGTTGACCTATTCCGCGCCAGCGACTATGTCCTTGGGGTCGCAGCCCCGGGACAGTCGCGTGGGTTGGATCTATGACCTCTCGAAAGGTGAGCTCATGAGAACGATGGACCAGTATGGTTTGGTGACCACTGGTACTTCTGCGGAATTACGGCAGCGATTCTCGTCGTTTTGGAAGCAGCGGAATGCCCGTCGGTACAGCGATGATAGGCTGTGTACGGCTGGGGCTGCTGCACCGACATATGTACCGCCGGCTACTACAACTGTGGAGCTTCCTGACCCCCCGAGAACCGTACCTCAGGTACTGGGTAATGCGGAATCGAATCAAGCAGAGATAGTGGGACTTAGCAGGGAGTTAGAGGTGGTTAAAGAGATCCTTGGGTTGTCTTTGGAGACCGATACCCGGACTCTTAGAGAACATCTGGCATCGGTGGTGCGACAGGCGAGGGGCTCGCCGAGTAATGAGGTCGGCTATGGGTTCGAAAGACCCGCCAACCCTACGTCCCCTGTTGTGGCTGCTCAGCTGTCTACCTTTGGGTTACCAAGTAGACCCGAGGGATGGCAGCGGCCCAATGATAATTCAGAGAGACCAGCCCGGCCTTCTAGCTTGGAGCTGCCACGAGGCTCGGATATGCTCCCAAATGAGGCCAGCAGGGTGGAGCCAAAGGATTGCTCCAAAGTATGCAACACGGTACGGAAGTGGGGTTTAAGGTTTGATGGCCGACGAGACCCTGTGTCGTTCCTGGAGCGCCTTGAAGAGCTGATGGTCTCGTACTCTATAAAATCAGAGGACCTGCTCAGAGCGCTGCCGGAGCTGTTGCAAGGCTCAGCGCTTCTATGGTACAGGAATTGCAAGGAGCTCCTGTATTCATTCGACGCTTTTCGGCATCAATTTGAGATCCAGTTCCTTCCACCTGGTTATCAGAGGAATTTGGATGAGGAGATCCGAAAAAGGACACAGGGTGAAGGCGAGCACTTCCGGGACTACGTTGTTGCCATAAGTACCTTGCTTAGGCGTAGCGGTACGTTGTCGGAGCATGGTAGATTAGACTTAATCTACAGCAACATGCGTCCGGAATACAAACTTATGGTACGCCGGCGTGACTTCAGGAACCTGGCCGAGATGGTTGAGTTGGCCGAAGATTATGAGGCTTATATACGCGAGAAGGCAGCCTTCCGACCTCCTCCTTCTCCGAACGTAGCGCTGGTTTTGGAAACCGCCTACACGCCCAAAAAGAAGGTGGAGAAGCGCGCCGAAACTGCCGCAGTCGAGAAGCGGAGTTTCGAGAGACCATCTCCGGAAGCTGAGTCGCTTGGGCGGGTGGCTTCGAAGTCGGATCGGGTCCACGGTCAACGGCCCGTGACAGCAGCTAGAGCGCCTGAGGGTCCAAAGGGGGCGGTGAAATGTTTTAGGTGCCAGGAGATTGGTCACTTTGCCCGAGAATGTGGTAAGCCAAGGACCGTCTCCTGTTATGGGTGTGGCAAACCTGGTTTGACGGTGAGTCAGTGTGGATGTCGGGCGGGAAACGGCAGGCCAGCTCAGACATCAGGAGGTCAACTGGGCAAGGCCACACAAAACGAACGACCTCAGAAGAGTGGTCCGAGTGGCTCGGAAAACTAAACAGCCTGGTTGGTGGAGTAGACGAGAACCGGCTGGTTTCGGAGACAAGGCCCTTTGTTGAAGTTGTGCTGATGGGCAGCGTTTTTAAGGCGTTATTGGACACTGGGTCCGTAGTTAACCTGGTTGGGCGCGAAGTCGCCGATCATCTTCAATGTCAGGGGGTAGAACCTTTTAAGAAACCCTCTCCTCTAAGGATGGCAGATGGGTCGCGGTCTAGGGCCGAGTATTCGTTCCGATTGGCAGGGGAGGCTGCGGGAAGACGGTGGGTTGGAGACGCCTTGTACGTTCCCACTCTTACCACGGATATGATTTTGGGTATGGATGTCATACGACATCTCGGACTTGTGACGGTCGTGACGGAGGTGATAAGAATGGGCGTGGGTGAGGACTGTTCTGGTCAAGTGGGCTGCCTAAATACAGTCGAAATTGGTGACGAAGACCCCGAAGGCCCTTGCAATGGAAATCCCCGTCTGGTTCCTGATGCCAAATCTTTCAGTACCATGTTGGCTGGTAGTGGCTAGTAGAAGAGTTTTCCTTGTTTTGAGTTTGAGACCTTTGGTGTAGAGTTCACCATTGGGTTCGGGGTTGGAGTATTTTGTTTTGGCCGAAGTTCAAAGATTTTTTTTCTTTTTGGCCGTTTTCTTTTTTTTCATCCCGATGTAAGTGGGGGATGTAACGAGTTATTTTCCCTAGGGGGGTATATTTTTGCTATTTGGCCGCGCACCGATTGTTGAGGTGAGCGAGCGGCGGCAGCGAGGCTCCCGAGCGCCCTTTGACCCGGCTTATCAGTGCCGATAAGCCTGGGATATCCTAGTTTCTCAGGATAGCCTAGGACGGACTTTCTAGTCGTGGATCCCGTGCAGTGAACAGCTGGTTCGTGATTGTCGAGTGAGACGAGTAGTGCTTTGGTGACATCGGTGTGATATTGGTGCTCAAGGCGTGTTGGTGTCAAGTTGGGTAGTAAGTCAGTGACCCACTTGAGGTGAGTGGACGACTTGATATTATTAGTTTGATAATATTAATATCTGATTTATTTGCGAGGGTTAGAGTTGTAACCGTGCTAGTCAAAGTCTGACGATAGTTAGGATTTATTTATTAGTCAGGAATAATATTAAAGTATATTCCTGACGGTTCTGGGCAGGTGCTAGAGCGCAAATAATATAATTTATTGACTGTAGTAGTTATTATTTTGCGTTGTACCGAGAGTTAGTTATATTACTAATAACTCTGAGGCCCGACAAACCTAGGTTGCACGATTTAGCGTGCGTAGTTGGAAACACGTGGCCAGTAGGCTAGTAGCTAATATTATTAGCCTATTAACAGAAGCCCAGCTAAGTAACACAAAGTTGGTAGTAGCAGTAACAGTAGTAGGGTTGTTATTGTATATTCATTCGATTATTTTAATTTAATGGTAGTCCAACACGTTATCTTGGTAGCTTGGATAGCGGAGTACCGGCTATCAGATAATATATTTATCTAGTGTTTGGAACGTATTTAATATTTATTTACCTGTTACTAAGTAGCTCAATAATTTAATAGTAGTGCAATTGCCATTTAGCTTTGCCTGTTTGGCTTGGTATTTATTGAGACCAGCTACTAGTGGTGTAGTCACTCTACCTATAGTGCACTTGTATTGTTATCTGGTATTATTATTGAGTGAACTGTTTGATTGTTAGCTTGGGCAATAGAATTGTGTATTGGATTATAGTGGCCTAGTAGACCCCGCCTGGTGATAACGCGCGTTGTGGTTTTTATTGGCAAGTCGTCGTGTAACTCACCGTGCTTTAGGCACTCTGGGCTTAACTATTGGATAGTTAGGACGAAGCCCGAGTTGCGTAGTCAGCAACGACCCCCTAGGAGAGTGGAGAATCGGCGTAGGCCTGGTAGTGATTATTGCACGTTTGTTTTGGTGACTTGTTTTTGACTTGTTCACAGTGCCCGCGTATGAGCCAGTCCTATACCGGTTAGACCCGGCTTTTGGCCTAGTGGTTTCCCTGACCTTGTCGCAGACCCTGGAACTTTACCCAGCCATAGTAGGCTGAGCTATCCCCGGCAAACGGTTGCGACCGACTGCACTTTTAATATTTAATATTTTTTTTCCAGTGCAGAAAATCTCGTCGCACCTTGTAGCAGCAAACCTAGGTACTCGTTAAACCTAATGTTATTTAAATAGATCAATTGAAAATCAATTCAGCCAAATGGAAATTCGCTTAGGCGTCAGGTTTGCTGCGGCGGGGGTATTTTATTTATTATTTTGTTAACAAGCAGGTACATACTCTAGTCATCCATATTATCTACTTCTAAACTTCTATCGACATTTCCCCCCAAACACAATTCTCAAAATCGCCAGTCACTAAACTGATTGAAAAGGTAAAAAGAGAAGACACTTCTTGTTCTTCGAACGGAGCGTAAATAACAGTTGGTAATTGGAGAAGTCTTTTGGATTTCGCTTGTGTCGAGCAAAACTGTCGGGTTAATCAAAAGTGTTGAAAAGTCTTACAATTAAATTCAGCTTGAATCTTAACTGGCTGACTCTGAAGTCTCAAGTTACTGAATGAGCTGTTATTGTAACCAATTACCATCCCAACTTTCTCAGACGATAAAAGAGTAAAATAATGGTTTACGGTTTGTATTTGCTCAATGTGTTTTCGATTAAGTTCAAGTTTTATTATTCACACCTGAGGTAAAATATTAGATTTGATATAGCTGTGTGTTCCAGTACGAAATAATTATTGAGTGGAAAGGTAATTTTTATGCATCAAATTAAAGTTATTCATTTTCGTTATTTATGAATAGGACACTGAGAAAGAAAACTTGTAATCAATAAAGCTTTCTAATCAACTGTATGAGTGTAATTATTGGTTAGTTAAAAAAACTCCACCAATCTTCAGGAAAAATACAGTGGTTGACTACCATAAATATATTTAGAACTTGTTGGTGCGTGTGTCGCTTTTGTTCCGCGATTGAAGGCTAATTTCTTACATAACTTTTGTTCCGGGAGTCATCAGGTAGATTTCGGGGCCGGCCGAAACATCGCTTTTGTTCCGCGGACATCTCTCTTGTTCCGCGAGAGAGGGCTCTTTCGCTCACCTCCTAATTCTTTCTTTCATATGGTTAGGTTAGGTTAAATCATTTAATTTAAATTATTGATATTTTGTTAAGGAGACAATGATAATTTAACGAGTTTTAAAGCCCACAAAAAAAAGAATTAGGAGTAGGGCGAAAGAGAGGATTTAATAAATAATTTTTAATTTTATTTGTTCTACACTAACAACATGTTGTGTAAAATGGTTATCAAGAAGTTTAATGTATAAAAAATGATTAATAAGATTCAAGAGCTACAATATCAAAATGACCTATGGTAATAACAATGGCTATTTGATTGGTATGTTAAGCACTGATATAAGATTATATAATAATAGTTACTATGCCCAGCTCGCAACGGGATAATAGTACAGAAAAGATTAATGTGGGATTTTAATCTACCGTAATAGTTACACACCCTCCGTTGACGATAATAGAGGAAAAAACTGAATCATACTTCTAACTTATTTTTATGACGATTAGTTAGTGTATGTATAACTAATAACTTTATCGTAATAAAAACATAGACAATTTATAATAGGAATTTAAAATTTTATCTCGGAGAAAAAGTAGAGAAAATTATACATTTAAATATTTAACACCTAATTCAGATTGAATATTGTAAATAGATTATATACAACCTTTTAACTAAGGTTCGTGCCCCTAGGAGAGGGTTTATCGAAAAACTAATATTGTCTTTGGGATTTTATCATCAAAACATTTTATTTAATGATTCGGTTGATAGGTGTGCGGTTTTACAGTTTTCACTAAAATATTTTATGTCAACACTACGGTACAAAGTTTTATTTACATTTTCATATGTTGCTCTTACGTGTAAAAAGTTCGAGAATGCACATTTTTTAAGATCTATACAGGGTGTTCAAAAAAGGTGGGGACATAATTTACGTAGTGATTCCTTGGGTCAAAATAAAGAGAAAATCAAGAACAACATTTTATCCATAATTGCTTCGTTAACCAGATATCCGGCGGGATATCTATATATTTCATAAAGATCGCTTGAAAAATTTTAAAGATAAAAATGTTTATGTAAAAAATACAAAATGGCGATTTTGTATTTTTTACATAAACATTTTTATCTTTAAAAATTTTCAAGCGATCTTTATGAAACTTAGTATGTATGTTAAAGTAAAAAAGGCCCATTTTAGAAAAAATATTTGTCTTGATTCAACTCAACATTTAGTGGCCATTTTAATTTTTTTAGCTTAAATTACTAAAATATAGCTGATTTTATGAAAAGATTTCTATAACAAAATGCTAAATAATAGTGCTCTTGATTTTTTTTCATAAAGTCAGCCATATTTTAGTAATTTAAGTTTAAAAATTAAAATGCCGCCATTTTGAAATTTTGAGTTTAATCAAAATAATCCTTTTTCCCTAGAATGGGTCTCTTCTACCTTAACATACATACCAAGTTGCATAAAGATCGCTTGAAAAAAATGAAAGATAAAATAAAATAAAAATACAAAATGGTTGATAATAATTGGCTAACGAAGCTTTTTTTGGAAAACATGTTATTCTTGGTTTTCTCTTATTTTGACCCAACCCCACTCTTACCCACTGCGTAAATTTATGTAACCACCTTGTTTGAACACCATGTATACTTTCTATAATAAGTAGGTAAGTATAAACTCAATGAGCATTATACTGTCAAACAGATTCATAACGATATAAACATTATACTGTTTGAGTCCAGGGCCTCACCGTTTGAACTAGAATGACTACT
This sequence comes from Macrosteles quadrilineatus, assembly GCF_028750875.1. Taxonomy (NCBI): domain Eukaryota; kingdom Metazoa; phylum Arthropoda; class Insecta; order Hemiptera; family Cicadellidae; genus Macrosteles; species Macrosteles quadrilineatus. The sequence continues at coordinate 39,728,464 of NW_026542600.1, read as the reverse complement.
TCGAATGAGGAAAAAGGTGTAAATATTTAAACAGTATTTTTATACAGGGTGTCCCGGAACTCTCTACCAATATTTTATGGTTCCTGAGTGAAACAGATCTAAATTCAAATTTAAATATTCCGGAAGTCCTTAGTTACTTACACAGTCGCCATTTTGTTTTTTTCACTTATTATTATTTTTATAAAAAGTGGTTAGAGATACAAAATTGAAACGTTGCACAAACATTTATGCCAACTAGACAAAGCTACGAAAATATTATGACAATATTTCAAATTCATAAAGCAGAATTACCTATATTTAAAATTGTTGAAAACTCAACGGTTGATTAATTAATATAATAAACAAAACTTTTAAGGTCGTCATTTTGTAATGAATTTGAACATTTTAAATAATTTTTTGTAGCTTTATCCAGTTGTCATAAAGGTTTGTGCAAAGTTTCAATTACGTATCTTTAACCACTTTTTAGAGAATAAAAATAATAAATTAATAAAGGCGGCTGTGTGAGTAACTAAGGACTTCCGGACAATTTAAAAATGATATTTAGATATGTTTCTTACTCAGGAACAATGCCTTAAAATGTAAATAGAGTTCCGCGACACCCTGTATAATTAATTTAATAAGTAGAACCTAGTTTTTCTTATACCAAATTAATTTTCAAGTTCCAGTTTGTGTGTATGTTTGATGAGCTTACAACACATACCCAGGGGTGTACCATCGCGTCGCCTGACAAAACCAACACGGGGAAAACAAATGCCTCGAAAGGACTCATTATTGAACGTTTGTCAGGAGAAAGCTGAAATATTCCCTCGATTTATCTCTTGCAAAATTTATAAATATTTATTCTCCTGTCATTCTCGACGATTTGGGTTTGGTAACATTGTTGTAGTGTACAATGGGTGTTGATTTATTCTGTGCAACGTATTCTTAAATGTTTTTGAGCAAGCAAGGAGTAAAGTACGGAGCTTCTGTCCCCAAGGTCCCGGGCTCAAATCCTGCAGATCACCAATGGCTTTATTCTATATAAAGGATCATGGCTTGTAGCCTAGCGTCATAGGATGTGAAGGTAAAAAATCTTAGATGAACAGAAATTTCAATTTTTGAGTCCCCAAGATTAAAATAAAGAAAAGTAACCGAAATTAATTTTTTACTGGATTTTCTATTGCTTTGGATTGATTAGTGTGTATACAGCTGGTGTAGTAACAGCTAGGTTAGCTGTCTTTAAGTAACTGAATCAGTAGCCTATGCATTTAAAAAAAAACGTAATTTTACGTGCTCATATAAAATTTAATTTCTGAGGGTAGCCTATAGCTCATTAATCAATTTAGTCATACATTGTCAATATGTATTTTTACTGTAAATTTTATACGTGTAAATGATACAAAGGTTAGCCTATTTCATGATATTTTGGCTAATTAATAAAATGTAATAACATATAAACTGATTTTGAATGGATTTTTACCTATTTTGTTGTGACTGAATCAGTATTTGTATAAAAAGAACGAAATTGAATGTGCTCAACAATTTTTTTTTAATTTAAAAGTATAAGTCATCAATTTGCTCAAAGTTTGTAATTTTTTACTGTCAATTATATTTGTAAATTGTGCATAGTGAACCTAGTCTATTTAATTATACTTTGGCTGATTAAATAGGATGCGATAACATAGTTATATATCATCCAACCCTTTTTGAAAGTACTCTTCATATTAAATATCGTATCAAGATTATTATAATATACAAAGTTTTACGTTGTTATTTTTAACTAAAATTCATCTTGTTTCATATTAATCTTCTTCGTTGTTTTTGTATTTTACAACTTTTTAGCGAATTTATTCATAGGGAAGTAGCTATTACCGTAGGTGGCATGGTAAAACCTAGGCTCGGGACCGATTTTCTTTTTCATTTTGATGTCCCCAGAGGCCAAAAACAACATTCGTTCAAATTTATATATATATGTATATATATATATATATATGTGTGTGTGTGTGTGTGTGTGTGTGTGTGTGTGTGTGTGTGTCCATCCGCACGATAACTTGAGTAATTTTTGTCCGATTTTGATGAAATTTTGTTGAAAGGAGTAAGGCGCAATGAACTTGAATGAGTTCGCGAACCAGCATAATCAGACCATGGGAACGGGGTTATATAGGGGGTTTTATGGGGGAAAAATGGTTTTTCTCATTTTTGACCCCCAAAACACAAAATTTCCCAATTTCTCTTTAGACCTTTTTAAAGGGCTAAAAAAAACAATAATTTAGTATATCAAAGTGTTTTTGTACGGTGATTGGTAACAGAGGAAATTTAAAAAAATGTAAATTTAAAATTCCCATGTTATTCTCATGGAGAATACTGTAAAATGTTGTAGTTTGCTTTTTTATGGATATATTTTGATCAAACTTGGTAAATGTATTTATTTTATACCAAGCTATTAATATTTTACTAAAAAAACATACTTTATTAGTTTCCTTGTAGCAGCAAACATAGATACTCGTTTAACCTAATGTTATTTAAATAGATTTCATTGAATTCAGACAAATGGAAATTCGCTTTGTCGGCAGGTTTGCTACGGTGGGGGTATTTTATTTATGTGGAAGTATTATGAGAAAGGAAAAAAATAGTAATTGTATTGGAGGTGTTAGTTGGACACTAGTAAACGGCTGTAAGCGCTAAAGGGAAATAATGTAATGACCGACCCGAGTAGCTGATAGGCCCCTGCGCCAACTTACTGTATAGTGTATACACACTGTAATTATTAGATAACTTGTATTTGACACCATACGATGACTCAACAAATCTATGCATCTACTTGGTATTTTGCCATCAAACGTCAAACGATGTTGCGGAACGACAATTAGTGCTCTGGCCTTAATTTTACTTATTGTATCCTTGAGGATTACAAACCAAGAATGAGGTATGTACAGACGTTTGTTGTAACGCTGCAATTAGACTAGCGGATTGATCTGGTCTCAAGAGTGTAAAACATTTAGCTGTAGTTTACTGAGCTTCTGGTGTGGGATGCCAAAATAAACACAGAAATTAAATTCATAGCAGTTATAAATGCGGTTTTGTATGTTTTTAGTAAGAAAAATCAACCAACTGGAACATGGTCTTAATTAATGACTAACTTATGACCTAACTTAATTTCTTTAGAAATAAAGTAGGCCTAAAGCAACAAAATTTAATATTACAGCTGGGGTAAAGTAATTTTTTATTTTTAGTTTAAGTTGCACTGTGTTATTCGTGTGACTTGAGCACTGGTCGGTGATAAAATCAGTTTCAATCACGGCAATAATGGGATAACAGGATTATACGAACATCTTCCCGAAATACCGTAGAGTTTAGTTGATTAATCAATTAAGGAGCCTGTGTGACGATTAGAACTGACCAATGGTCAGAATTGTAGAGTGGTGGGAATCACAAATTGTACCATACACGGATTTATGAATTTATGAAAGTTTAAAGAAAATACTGTTTATGACACTTAGATAATCTTTTAATTTTAAAACTTTTTTCTGGACAGCTATCGTGTTACCTTTTAAATCAACTCGTTCAAATTAAAACTCGAGATTTTAACCAACGGTCGGACTAGCAGGGTAATGATTTAGTTATTAGACATGCGTAATTAGTATTAAGAAAGTAAATCAGAATAACTAAATCATAAGTATTAAGTATCAGAAAATAAAAAAAAAAACTAATTGGTAAGACTAAAAATTAGTTGATACACACCCCATCAACGAAGTTTAGAAACTACGTAATTATGAAGTACAGATCCTTTATCATACCTTTATCCCTGCGAAATAATGTACTGTATTTCATTGCCAGTACCGAAAGTGGCATTTTCCGGCACGTGCTTTCGGAACACCAAATTTCACGTGTGAGGCGGAGTTGAGGACGGGAATAATGGTGCAAGTGCCGGAAAATCACTTTCGGTACGAGCTATGACCGATACTTTTCATCACAACGCAAAAATACACACACAGAGAATAACAAATATCTTAATATTAACACTATAACATTTCTCATTTAAATATTTTTTTTAATATCAAAACAAAAGAAAATGTTCAATAGCAAACCGAAAAACAACTCGAAAATTACAAGTTCCAGGTTATTGTTATTGTGCCATTTTATGCTGGTGACATTCGCTTTGTTACTTTGTAAATCCTTTGTTTATAAGGTTTTTGGTCTTTTGAAACACCCACGATTTCTTTTGGTTTTAGACCACTGTTTATCATTGGAAATCTACTTTACAACGTGATTGGTTGAACTATTATAGATTTCTGAGAAAAATATATATAAATACTATGTTACTTACTTTATTTGATTCAACACATTGCACTTTATACTAGTCCGCTGCATTTCTATTCATACCTTTCACGTTATTTCTCTGGTGGAAGGTTTTTAGTTATCTTTGAAAATTTTTTCATCAAACGATCAGGAATATTATACATAAAAAAGTACTCTTTGGTATTTTGAGCGATTTCAAACACGTACTTTGCTAAAGACACGGCAAAACAAGCTAATGCTTGCTTCTGTGTAAAGATTGTGCAACAATGAAAACAGCTGATTTAATTTATTAATATAAATCGTAACAAAACACTAACGTGCGTACTGGATAAATGGAGAACTAATTGAGAGCGAGGGAAAGTAAATATAGAGAGAGGGAAAATCAGTTGATCGTTTTCCCTCGCTCCAAATTAAAGCCTGGGGAAACAACTACTTTCTTTGATATAGACTGTTATCTTTGATATATGTTATCGAAAACAGCTACTTTCGGTACGTAGTGATGAAAATTCAAATTCGGTATGAGTTCTGAACGATACTTTTCATCACCATGTACAAATAGGCCTACTCACTTACAGAATACAAGTCCCCAGTTAAACTTACAACTATTATTTCCTAACTAACATTGTATGTCCAAAAAATAAAAGCAAACAGGTGATAGCAAACATAACAACGTGAAAATTAGAAGTTCAAGTTCAAGTTTTTGTTTTCTAAAACACAGACTAAACTATCTTGTTCATATTTATGTTCACATGTGTATTGTTGAACAAAAACCAGCTGATTTCAATAATGCGTAGTTGGCAAATGGAGAACTGATGAAGAGCAAAGGAAAGTAAAGTTAGAGTAAGGGAAAATAATCCAATGATAGCAAGGGGAAATTAGTAATGCTTTGTTTTAACTGGTTTTAAAAATGCCTTGAGTAAACAATCAACTAAATATTGAAACATAAAACATTAGTGATGAATAAATATCTCAATAATCATAAAAGGATCTGTGAGATAATGGAAAGGCTCATTGATGTGTCTGTTTGCCTATGATAATCTTCGTACTCAGAATCGCAAATCTTTAAATTGTCATGCTTTTAGCAACTACGGGAATTTTTTAAGAACATATTGGTAGTTGGTAATATATGTTTAATAGACATAGTTCACACCAAGGACCATTACTCAGTTAAACGTTGACCTAGTCATACTTCCTATTTCCACCTGGCCCAACTGATGTATTGAGTCTCGTCTGGCACAGTAGAACCAGTTCGGGCCATCGCTTCAATGAAGAGCGACTTTTGCTTTGTGCTAAGGTACAAGGGTTTTCCGGGCCTTTTGCCGCCACTTAGACTTGAAGACGCGTCAGAATGAACCCTTCATGGGAGCGATGTACAAAAAAAAACCTAAAAAACTAGGATTGTTATGTAAAGAACTTGCAAAGCTGACAGACTGGAATGTTCGTTCTTTGTCAGGTTGTCTGGTAAACAAAAACTTACGAATACATATTTTATTTTGTTTAATATGAAGTTGGAGAAATAACAAGCTGGTGAAATTGGTGTACAAATGCTGAATCTAATGAGTAATCATTGAGGGATTGTGTTTAATCCATGTAAAAAACGTAGCTACATCTTGCTTGGACCCTGTAAACAGCAGTCCGTCGAGGTTTTTTGTAATTAACATCTCTGACAAACTCCAGTCACGACGGAGCGAGCTATGAGTTCAAATGATAATCCTTGTGTCGCGTTCTTTCCTTCCTTCGTCGCTATTTTAGCTAGAATATATTCCTTTCCCACTCCCGCCACAGTTTCACCAAGTATCTGTGATGAAATTTTGCGGTTTAATAAGTAAAATCGACGACCGGCGTATTGAAACACATCGTTAGTTGATGGATATGTACTGAAATCAGTGTATGGACATTTATGATGCGATTAGTAAGTGGTTTGGGGAGCTTGGAGAATGACGGACACATTTACACAAGGCTAGCCACAGGGATCAGTTTCCGTTAAGTTGAAAAAGTTTTCTTGAAGATCAGCTTCCTTAAAAATACTGGAGATGCCTTAGAGACGTCCCCTGCCAATTTAGCAATCTCTCGCACGATTCATACAGTCACACGCTGTTCCGCAAGCAAGATTTACCTAACTTTGGTCAGAGAACCTGATGGCAATCCGCGTCTTTCCAATATGTACGGCCCAATGGTCTAACTCCGTCCACTATTTGCACATATTTCTCACTTGAAATTTTCTTCATGGTCATATATCATATGGTAGATGAAAACATTTCCAATTTTAGAGCGTCGATCTATCTTTTATTACTACTATAACGGAACTAAACGTTTTGTATGACGATAACTAGCAGTTGCATAGAGGCGAGGACTGAATAGACTAGAAGTGAAGGAAGTACGCGTCAAGCTGTATATTCACATTTTTGGGAGATACAACTTGACGAAAGAGAGGATACTGCATACTGCTCGACTTTGGCGTACCCGTAAAGTTAAATCCATAGATAATCCTTGTAATATACACGGAAGACGAAGGAGTAAAGTAGTATTTTGTGATTTTGTGTTAATGTGTTAATGTCATAGAAAAAAAACAATTCTTCAAATTTCTGTTCCTTTTTACAGAAGCACTTTTACACCAATAGATTGTCAGGAAATGTAAGATGATATTGTAATGTTTTTAAATCATATGAAGTACAAATAACGTTGAGTAGCCCATTAAAAGAAACATATTTATCCAACAATATTTTACAGAATGTTTATGAATCAACCGTTTACTTCGCTATATTTTCTAAACCTAGAAGAACCCATGTGTGACTGCAGTTACGGTACAGAAGCTACATGTAATTTGTCTTCGGGACTCTGGGACTTGAGGTCTCTAACTAAGTCTTTAAGGTTTTATATTCATGTCAGTCCAAACGACTGTACAGAGCTGTTGAGCATTATTCAATAGTTTTAAAATGTAATAACAAATCAGTATTAAACCGACTACACATAAGTCAACTTACAAAAGAGATTTTAATTAGTTTAAATAACAAAATCTTCTTAACCTAAAACGACTGTACAGAGCTGTTAAACATTATTTAATGGTGCCGAACTGGTAAAATGTAAGGTGTGGGGACAATTGATTGCAACGGCTGTGTTAAAATGAGTGTGTCAAGGTCTATTGTCAAAGAATAAGCTTTATTTACTCTTTCTAGGAAACTTGTGTCTAATCTTTTGAAGTTATCTTCTGCTCTGTATTATATTATAATAAAATCTTGGAAAATCTTTATTTTAACTTTATATAGTGACATTATTAATAGATTATAATACCTGATGAGTAAAAAACATATTTACTCTATAACAAGTAGATTCCGTGTGTTCATCATTACAACCATTAAAGCATAGGACTGTCTGTGTCCCGGGTTCAAATCCCGGCAACCACCAATGGCATTTAGCTATAAGTCATTCGTGTCCCGGTGATTTGGAGCCAACATTAGACAGAAAGTACACCTGTGTAAAAAACAAAAATTAGATGATCGAATTTTGACGATGGTTGATGGTTGACGAAATATGACGATCGAGAAGGACTTGATCTGAGTTGGAAAAGCCCTCCATCAAAATACATACACAAAATATTAGGATTAAATTACCTTCGCGTCTGTCAATTACCTATGTAGTGAGAAATAGCTACAGCTCTTTCATACCGCTATATGAACACATATTCAGGTTTTAGTTCAAGGATGCTCGCGACTTACCTTTCACAGGCACCACGTTACGAGTCTTATTTGTTTGATCGACTAGTACTAATTTATAAAAAAGGTTCCGGTTCGTGTGTGTGCGTGTTTTATGCATTTTTCATTGCTTTTAAAATCATGAAGAACTCTACATCGATGGATAATTAGGAAATCATGTGAGTCGGCCGCGCAGCCGGTAGTCCCGCGGACTTGGGGCTCAAAGCAGCGATGTCGAGGGTTCGGATCCAAGACCTGCCACTACTTTTCATCAGTACATTTCACCTTTGTACTGTACAGGCTCACCACTTGATTTGCTGGATACGTTTCACACACAGGTCTATAGCCTATGTGGACGGGCAAATATAAGGCCAAAAAAATTTGCCAACGCCTAAAAAAATTGAAATGTATTGAAATTGAAATTTGAAGATAGCATCATATTATTTTTTACGACACTCATTATTTCTTACTACACTCACTACAGTCACTCTACAGTAGCTGAGGCAATTTTAACCTATTTTTCTGTGAAGGTTAACGATCCAGATGAAAGGTTAAGATTAATGAAAAGACGTGTGATTGTAGAAATACCCCCGCCACAGCAAACCTGTAGACTAAGCGAATTTCCATTCGCCTGATTTGATTTGCAATTACATCTATTCAAATAACATTAGGTTTAACGAGTACTTAGGTTTGCTGCCTACAAGGAGGATAATAAAGTGTGTGTTTTTAGTAAAATATTAATAGCTTAGTATAAAATAAATAGATTTGCCAAGTTCGATCCAAATATCCATAAACAAGCAAACTACGACAGTTTACTTATTCTCCATAAGAATAACATTGAAATTAAAATTTACAATTTTTAAAATCTTCCCCTTAACCAATAACTAGGTGCAAAAACACTTCAATATACTAAACTATTTGTTTTAACAATTTCGTTCAACAAAATGGTTTGGAAATAAATTACAAAATTTAATTTTTACTATCAAAAATAGGAAAACCAAATCGTCTGGGGAATCAGTCCAAGGTCCAGGTCCTATCAAGAGACATACAGTAGCTTATTCCCTATATGGGAAACTCACAAAAAAAGTCATTAGTTGGTAAATTCAGATTTGTCGCTAACCGACGGACAACTGCGTTTCGTCAATTTACTTCCAATAGGTGTCGTAGCATCAAAGCTACAGGGCACAAAACACAGACTAATTAAATATCAGATAGCCCCAATTACTTTGGTTTTACACGGCTTAGCTTCCAAACAATCTCGTTCCGTAATTCAGCAACAATGGTTGTGTGCCTCTTAAAACATAGGAACCACTGAGCTCAATGTACACTTTAAACTATACCCAAACCCTTTTTGATAACTGTAGTTCACAAAATCAGATTTTCATTGTCATATGTTGAATTGGCAGATCAAATCCTTGTTTACTGACTTGGTTTCGCTTGAACTTTTAGATTGCTTTTAGTGGTTTTCCCATATGGGAAATAAGCTGATTCCGTAGGACACATAGATCCGGGACCGATTTACTTTTTCGTTTTAACATACCCAGATGCCAAAAACACCATCCGTTCAAATATAAAAATATCTGTGAGTGTGCTTACGAGTTAAAATCGTCCATTTTGGATGCAATGCTGGATGAACGTAAACGTAAACCTACGTAAACGTAAACCGCATTGATGACGTGCGGGATTTGAACTCGGGTCTCCTAATACCCACTACATTAGCTACGTCAACATATACTGTACACTTATTAACAATGTCCAACGTATAAGGTGACTCAAGAAAAGAGTAATGAAATTTCGGTTATTGGCAGTATAACTCCTACAATGTTCAGAAACGTGTGGTGTGAGGTGGAATGCAGAATACAAACTTTCCGTGTAAACCTTAAAGGGATGTTGATAAGATTTAAAGTACACATACAGATTAAAACTCAGGTGAGTATACTCCTAGATACGTAACATTTTAAATTAACTTGAATCTGTTGTATAGGTCAACAATCAATTGTTTATTATTCGCTCGGTTATTTGTATATTTGACCATTTAATATTTGAGTGTGTAAAATCCTCCATTACTATGTACCGTACCTTGTAAGAAATTAAAATTGTAGGCTTATATTATAATCACAATGAAAAGAATAACGGGATCAGAAAAGATTTCTTATAACGCATTAAGTCTATATATTATTCATATTTACTAAATAAGTTGGAATACGTAATACAAGTATGATCATTGTAAACTGGTTCTTTTCCGTTGGAAGAATAAATAAAATAAATAACTCAAAATAAGTGTCTTTGTAGACACTGAAAAAACTATTAAATAAAGAAATTTTCTGAATTCTGTGAAGATAATCCACAACCAAGAAATTTACATAACTCATTTCCCCTCAAGGGTAATATAAGAGCCAACTTACCACGTTTGTTATTATGAAAATATGAAGAGGTAAAAAGAGTGATAATATATTAGAGTCAATAACTAAACATGTCATGTATTACATCCTTTACAAATAATGATTTATTGGTATATTCTTTCGTAAGGATCATCGAACTTAAAAAAATATTATTTTATACTAAATCAAAATCGTATACCAAGCTTAATCAAAACTAATAAAAATGTATTCAAAGTTTTTCTGAAATTAAATGAAGAGGTTACAATTTTATCCATCAAATTATCTTTTTTAATTTGCATCACAATATGCATAATAACGAATACAACAGCGGTACTGAACTGAAGTGGCAACGATCTGTTTTCATTCATGTGCCATTTGGGCGAGGATGAACTAAACACAGTTTCAATTGCTTGCAAACGCACCGTATATCTGCATCTGGGGCCCTCTCAACCATCACCCTCACAATTACCAGTAGGTTATTAACACTGAGCTATAATCCTAACTGGAGGTAGCACTGAATGTCAAAGATGCGTGTCGCCAGCCGCCATGTTTGCGTGAGGTGTGAGTTATAAGAAGCCATATTATTGCTATGGCTATTATTATACTTGGCTTAAAATACCTACTTTGTATGGTCGCCATTTCAAAGAATATTATTAAAGTATTAAAAGTATTCAAGTATGACAAAAATACTCACTGCTATACCAACCTAGTTATAAGAAGCCATGTTATTGCTATGGTAAGAAAACTTACTGCTATACCAACCTAACAAAATCAGCGACTCGCTTTTGACAGACTTCTGCCATGGCAGTGCTACCTCCAGTTATAATTTTAGCTCAGTGGTTATTAATGATCCTATTCGACCATTTCATTAGTCATTGGCGTGAATGAAAACATTGTTGTTATGTTGGCAATCCTTCCCGCTAATGCCTCTTGGGTTCTCCCGACAGACGGTTCTACAAATGCATATTGTATTTAATTTCACTTTCTCCCTCTATACATTGTATGGAAAATTATCATCTTAGAAACACGTTTAGAATTTCAGTTTTTCCTCAATTGTTTGTTTTAAATACCTTTTGGTCTTGAAAAATATCTATAAACCTATCGTATAAACTGTGGGTCCTTTATAAAATACTACATTTATAAATAACAGCTAAGTATTTTTGGTTTTTAATGCATTGACATGATTTTAAACAAGTTTTTTTAAGTAACAAAATAATGGTATCATAACGAAGTAAAACTCCATAAACCAATAGCCAAGCAATCGATTATGTAAAAAAATCAAATACAATTTACTAAACCACATTCGTAGGAAGAGTTATTTTGGTGTCCGAGATATAAAATTTGTTAACTTAAGGGTTTTACAATGGATGAAAAGCTCATCCATGATTGATTAAAATATGCCATATCTACGTTAGGTTTCTGTTGATAAGGTCCAGGTTAAGACTCTTGCATTGGTGGTCAAATATTTCTCATTTGAACATTTTGAAAGTTACAGTAATAAAAACGTTGAATTGTGTATTTAAAAAATAACTATGAAACCCAAATCTGCTTTGATTGCCCATTTTGACCCCTTTAACAACAGTCCCTTGGATGTTTGCATTGATCAGCAATAGCCTCAAGTTCGGCAAAATTTCTAAATTTCGGGGGTTCACACTGCACGGTAGGGCAACAGTCAGGATAGTTGGCGTTAGGGTCTCCTGGGATTTCTTTGCACCTGCTGATGTGACATTCAGGGCACCATTCTGGGCAACTGCAAAACACAAGGAAGTGTGTTTAAATATACTAAAAATTACATTTAATCACAATTTTACGTTTTAATGCTACTATACTTACGTGTTACAACCCTTTTCGAGATTCTCAATTTATTCTGCAAACATTCACAAAACATAACCTTAAATGTATATAAAATATGTTAAATAACAAAATAGTTCGTTTTTGATCAGTCACACTGTTCATTATCAATCCCAATCGGAGGCAACTTGAGTATTTTGTCTGTAAACACAGATGCATCGGAAAGTGTTAGACGTATTTTATAATATCCGTACAAAGACATCAGCGAAAACAAGAACGCTCCTAAATTTGAGCCACGTGACACACCGTAGCTTATTTTTATGTGATAACTAAGATTGCAAAGTAAGATGATATAATAATGCAAAGTAATTAAGTGTAAAGTGAATGTCTCGTTTAAGTCAAATTGTAGTATAATTGGATAGACACTTTGATTCAAACTGCTTCCCCCTTAACTGGAAATATGAAATACCTGCAGTAAAAAACAAGTTCTATAAAAGGACTCGACTAAAAGTAATGTCCTTTTATGATGGATCGTGTTAATAAAATAAATTACCACTTGTGTAAACATGAAATATATTAATTTTTTTTTATAAGTAATGAACACCAACCAAAATGTTCAAACCTATTGAGTAAAAAATTTCAAATTTTTAATCAAATTACTGTGATGCAATTTTAAATCATATATCATGATCGTTTCAATATATTTTTGGAGTGGTTGTGTTATTACTTCCGTTGTTCAGATGTAATTAACGATTATTTCCATGGAACTTAGATATTGCATAAATAGCTTAATTAAAAACTCAGTTCAGTTAGCTCTATGTTTTTAACTTTTACCAAGACTATTTAAGAGAGTAACATTATGATTAAATTTATTTAATGTGAATGAGACCAAGAGCCTACAATTCTTATCCCTTGGTGTCTCAAACTATTAAAACTAGAAAAATGAAACTGTTATTCCCTCAAAACTACATTTAGGTGCGTGTAAAGGTATTTAGGTTGTGGCTAATTACACTAATAACTACCATTTAGACTTTATAGAGTTTTGGTCCACCATCAATGGTTTGGTGAGTAGTATTACACTACCCGCAGGTTAGTGGCTAAATCATGCATTTTAATCGTAAAAGTTTGAAACTCCGGGTAAACAATATAGTGTATTAGTTAGGGCTTGATGATTTGTTAAAATCCTTTTATAATATTAAGGTTGATTCACACACACGTCACAGTTCAGTAAAATCAGTCACGTCACAGTCAAAACGTGCATTTTTTTAATGGATTTTCTATTGCACTATCTAGACTCATCCGGCGCAGGTAGGTCAGTCACTCTGACGACTGACGTCAGTCAATTTCAGATTTCTTTCCACCGATATTTTTGGATTGTTCGGACGCCTGACGGACGTTTTTGAGGATAGAAAGTGGTGGTTTTTGTTATTTAACTGATTGTGTTTTAAGCACTGTTTGTAACAATCAACAATATGGACGATGAAAATTTGATAGAGTGCTTTAATTTAAAATTCTTGACTGTAAGATCACTGTAAATATTAGTGACGGAGAGGAGGACAGACTGAAACCAAATGACGGACAGTTGACCGAGGAATACGGATACAACGGAGACTTAACTGTGACTGGACTAAAATATGTGAATCGGCCTTTATCCATACAACCTTTACAGTTAGGATTTATACTGTATACTTAACTTACTGTACTTCTTGAAGCCTATTGAACTCTTTGCACTCGTAGTAAATGCATGTTCGTTTGTCCGTCCAACGAGTTCCTACGGGCATAATCCTGTCTGCGACCTTGCAACCTGCAAGACCTGCCAAACAGTAAAAGTTTGTAATCATTTGAATCTTACACCTACAACAGAAGTTTAGTAAACATTAGTATGAGTTGTGGAGTTGGTACATGAATGAGCAATTCATAGTTCTCCGTTCATTATGGAAATACCGTAACAATGGAAATACTTTAAACATCAAGATTACTACGAGAAATACTGCTCAAAACAGTGCAGTATCGACAGAAAGCCGGCCGCTGGGGCAGGAAACGAGATCATCACGACTGTCAAGAGTGACAAACCTGATCTGCGGAAGAAAGTGAACCTCGCAATAGTCATGCAGCAACGTAGCCCTTTCTTCAGGAAGGACTTTGAGGCAACGCTGGAGTGATTATCAACAATTAAGAGTTGAAGGGTCAACAATCACAATCACAGGTCCAGTGACCATGGATATACGAATCCTGTTTCCTGAATGAATTTGTCCTGGATAATGCTTGCGAACTTTTGGCGTAACTATGTCCTATATTACGTTACTAGTTCGGAAAATAGGTGTTTACCGGACGAGTATAAAACATTCGCATCTCATACCGCGCATCACGTATTTTTTCAGATTTGAGTTGTTATTAGAGGTCCGATTTTTATTTTCTTTGTGTCAATTGTTTAGTTTCATCAAGACCTGTATAAATCATACCCAACTCGATTATACTTCCCATGTAAATTTTGAGCTAACTCCTACCCCCGGATGAGCAAAATTTTCAAAATTAACGATCATTATTGTATCCCCTGATATCTAAGAAGCTCACAAACCGATTTCAAATATATCAAATGCTTAAAAGTTAAGGGGGGGGGGGTGCAAGTTACTTTTCAGGCTCCTGAATACAATCAAACCTATACTCACGGTCATCGTCGTCATCAACGCATGGACCTTCAGGGTATTTTTCGTCTACTTCTGACCCTGACTCATATTCGAAGTCAATATCTTTGATAGATTTCCAATATTCTGGATCATTAAATTCCTTGAGCTCCTCAGCGAAGTCTATAGGATCATCCTTTTCCAAACCAAGTGATACCAACACCCATCGTATAACAGGCTCTGCGAACGCAAGCTTTTCTCTCAATACCAGTAGATAGTGTTTTAATCCTACAGATGACTTATCCATTTTAAAATATTGTAGAGCGATAAGTTATCTAAATGAGCATTCATTATTGCGTTTACTTAATGCGTTGCCTTGAATTCTAACAAATTTATCTCCCTGGGTATACATAATTTAAAGACCAGAAGATTTTAAAGTTTTGAGGTTATTTATTGTGGTGGGTTTTTATTTTAAATTTATGTTTATTTTTTATTTGTTTCCATTGATTTTGTAATAAATTTTTTACGAAAAGCTTATTTCGGTTCTGATTGTAATTTATAAGTTTATTAGCCTGATTATTTAACTTAGAAAGGGGCGTTGTTGGGTTTTTTTTTTACACGAACAATAAATTAAGAGACCATTTTTTTCAACACAGGTTTATACAAAATCAATCAAATCCTAGTATTCTGCCTGAAAAAATATAGTTTTTCAGAACATAATAAGAATCAAGTAAAACTATAATGCATGTTATTTGGGTTTAACACTAATGGTCCCATTTCAGAAAAAACTTTAGCGTTAAACCCAAATAACATGCATTTGATATAGGAAAATTAGTTATTTTGTTATTTACACAAAAACTAAAACAGATACGAAGTAAGTGTAAATGACAATTTTTTCGGATTTAAAATACCTATAAACTGATGTGCCTTTTGACATATGTTTCTATTTGAACAATAGGCAGTAGTGGTGAACCCACAAAGATACCCCACTTTCGGCGTTTTAGAGGCACTTTTAGGGCACTTTTTATAGGGGAAAAATGAGAAAAAAGTGGAAGAGCTTTTTTTGGCCACTTTTTTTAAAGACCCAGCTCTCGACCTATACACCCCTATATAAATTTTCTACTTTTTTAATACTGAAAAACATGTCTGGAAATGGTGAGCTTTTTTTGGCCACTTTTTTAAAGACCCGGATCTCGTCTAATACAAGCCTATATAAATGTTCAATACCATTGTATAACACTATTCCACATCCATTCACAAGTATATTCTCAAAATCATGTGAGGTTTGCGCGCGAACTCGGGCACGCTTATGGCTATGCGTAAACTATGCCCGACTCAAATGAATGACTGTGAGTGTAACCTAATGACCCCAATCAAAACCAACTGTCAACATTCTCTGCCTGTCTGGCGCCAGTCTGTCTGGGGCAGGTTTAGACAATTACCAAATATGTTTGATTGATTGACCTCAATTATTCAATTGTTCAATTTCAGTTTGTTCAATTTCCAATGTTAAGTTCTAAATTAATTTAGACAATTTTGTGGTATATAAGGGGGGCATTCTACGGAATCATCACTAACTCTTCCACCTGGATCTTCTTGTTTTGGTAAGTCTTTGACATCTAAGCTAGACTATTGTAATATGTTGTCGCGTGTCGGATCATGGGATCAATTGGTGACGTAATTGATGCTTGTACTCATACTCTGTATTTCTTTTAACTTAGGAGTGTAGCTAATTTCCCGAGTCCATTTTTAAAAACTTAGCCGAATTGAGTCACTAAGGAACTTGTAAAAAATGTATATAAGTCTATTTTTAAACACTTAGAGTATTTTGAACAGTCACCAAGGAACTTAAAATGTATATAAATCTATTTTTAAACACTTAGAGTATTTTGAACAGTCACTAAGGAACTTAAAATGTATATAAGTCTATTTTAAAAAACTTAGCCAAATTCACTCATGAGGGGGACTTTGAGTCAAAAGTTTGCACAAGTTATTATTTAAAAACTTAGCCAAACTTCACGCACTGGGGGACTTTGAGTCAAAAGTGTGTACAAGTTATTATTTAAAAACTTAGCCGAATTATACTCACTATATAATTTTGTCGAGTCCCTTTTAACATAGGTAACATAGTCTTCTCTATAACTAACACTCACTCTGTATATATGTAGACTCAGCAATCTGAATTGCTAAAAAGTATTTTTATTTAAGATTTTGGATTTAGTTTTGATTTAAAAAATTACAATTGCCAAATTTTATTGTATGAAATTGTTTTGAATATTAAAATTTAAAATTCTGATTTAAATTATTATTTCCCATTAATTGAAATTGTCTAAAATGTAATTTCCACCATATAGAAGATGCTAACTTTGTTTTTTAGTTACATGTCAACTGTGTGCTGCTTCTCTATCCAAAAAAGTAACTTATTTTGTTATTACTATTTTTAAGTGAGTCAAAAATATATACAAGTTATTATTTTAAAACTTAGCCAAACTTCATGCACCGGGGGACTTTGAGTTAAAAGTGTGTACAAGTTATTATTTAAAAACTTAGCCAAATTCACTCACGGGGGGACTTTGAGTCAAAAGTGTGCACAAGTTATTATTTAAAAACTTAGCCAAACTTCATGCACCGGGGGACTTTGAGTTAAAAGTGTGTACAAGTTATTATTTAAAAACTTAGCCAAATTCACTCACGGGGGGGGACTTTGAGTCAAAAGTGTGCACAAGTTATTATTTAAAAACTTAGCCGAATTATACTCACTATATAATTTTGTCAAGTCCCCTTTAAAATAGGTAACACTCACTCTGCATATATGTAGACTCAGCAATCTGAATTGCTAAAAAGTATTTTTTATTTAAGATTTTGGATTTAGTTTTGATTTAGAAAATTACAATTGCCAAATCTTATTGTATGAAATTTTTTGAATATTAAAATATAAAATTCTGATTCAAATTATTATTTCTCATTAATTGAAATTGTCAAAATGTAATTTCTACTATATAGAAGATGCCAACCTAGTTTTTTAGTTACATATATAAAAATGAAGACTACATGTCAACATTGTTTCGCATCGCTCTCCAAAAAAAGCAACCTTATTCGCCACTACAATTTGATACATCAAATGAAGGTAAAACTGTGCAAAGTTTGTAATTTAATCTGTGATAATAATGTGGCTCTAAAATCTCATATATTACAAAGTCACAAGACTTGTAATTTCTGTAAAAGAAATGTTGTTGGTCATTTTAAAAGACACGTAAATTCTTGTAACAAATGTCCATATACAATGATAAAATTTGTTGGTGAATCGATTAAAACTGAACTTAAAAGTACTCTTCAGTCTTGTCCTCTACCGATAAAATGGACTTTAGTAAGGAGAATCAAATTTATAAAATATACAATAGATCAAAATGGAAAATTAGTTAATGAGAATGAATGTATTGCAGATTTCAGAAGCCTTACTATCCTAACCATTGAGAAGAGAGATTTGAAGCCTCAAATTGAAAATGCTCTTTTAAAGATTGACGCTTCCATGCACAAATACCCCCGCCGCAGCAAACCTGCAGACTAAGCGAATTTCCATTTGACTGATTGGATTTACACTGAAATATCTACTTAAAAATATAACATTTATTCTTGATTTAAATAGAATTAGTTTAACAAGTACTTAGGTTTGCTGCATCAGGGAGGGTAAAACTTTTTTTTTTGTAAAATGTGAATAGGTAGTGAGAAATAAAAACATTTTCCAAATTTGATCAAAATATGTTCACAAACAAGCAAACTACAACAGTTTACTTATTCTCCATAAGAATAACATGGGAATTTTAAATTTACAATTTTTTGGAATTTTCTCCGTAACTATTAGGCGCATAATAACGCTTCAATATACTAAATTATTTGTTTTTTTAAGCTCTACAAAGTGGTTTGGAAAGAAATTGCAAAATTTTATGTTTTTTGGGTCAAAAATAGGAAAAACCTATTTTTACCCCATAAAACCCCCCGTAAACCACCGTTCCCATGGTCCGATCATGCTGGATCGCGAACTCGTTCGAATAAACGTACGTTTACACGTTTGTACCAAATTTCATCCAAATCGGATCATTTTTGCTCGAGTTATCGTGCTGACGGACACATATATATATATATATATATAAATATATAAATATATAAATATATAAATATATAAATATATATATATATATGAATTTGAACGGATGGTGTTTTTGGCCTCTAGGGACCTCAAAACGAAAAAAAAAATCGGTCCCGCGTCCAGGTCTTACCATGAGTACTACGGTAATAGCTTATTCCCTATATGGGAAATTCGCTAAAATCAAGCCGATGGTAGTGGATGGATATATGACCACACTAAATATTGGCAGTTGCACGTTTACAAGTATAAGCCCCTAACTCCAACGTCATACATTCCCACACAAAAAAGTATTCAATCAAAACATGCAGTTTTAAATATAAAGAATTCTGACAATAAATGCTTCCTTTGGTCAATTTTAGCAGCTTTATATCCAAGGAACTCTAATGAACATGCTGAAAGGGTATCGAAATATGCACCCTACGAAAATCAGTTAAATATGACAAACATAAAATATCCCGTAAAAATATCTGACATAGATCAATTTGAAAGAAAGAATAATATAAGTGTTAATGTATTTGGAGTTGAAGACCGAAAATTGATATATCCATTAAGAAGAACTAAACTGAATAGTAATACTCATATAGATCTATTATTATTACAACAAGGTCGTAAATCACATTACTGTTTAATTCGTGATTTTAATAGGTTAATGCTGCGGTCTACAAAAGATGACCATAAGAAGTATTTTTGTAAGTTGTGTTTACAACATTTTTACACTAATGATATATTAGAACGTCATGCAACATATTGTAAAAACTTTGATGCCCAACGAGTGGAAATGTCTAAACAAGATACATTACAATTTAAAAATTATAAATATCAACTTAAAGCCCCATTTGTGATTTATGCAGATTTTGAATGTTTTATAAACTCCAATATACATATTCCATCGGGATTTGCATTTGTTGTAGTCAAAGATTCTAAGATTATTTCTGAAGAGTTATATAGTGGTGCAAATGTTATGGATGTGTTTTTCGAAAGATTATTTGAGACTTATGATTTTATTAAAAGTCAAATGGCGATATATATTCCCCTTGTAATGACCCCTGAGCAAGAGGTATCTTTCCAAAACTCAACACATTGTCACATTTGTGAAAAGCCCCTATATTTTGATAGGGTACGGGAACATTGTCATTCAAATGGCCAATACCGTGGAGCTGCCCACAATGATTGTAATTTAAACTATAAAGTAACAAAGAAAATACCAGTATTCTTCCATAACTTGAAAAATTACGATGGACATTTAATAATGCAACACTTGGGAAAATATAATCGTAAATTAAATTGCATAGCCAAAGATATGGAAAAGTACATTTCATTCTCTGTTGATGATTTAGTATTTTTAGATTCCTATAACTTTCTGTCCCTTCCATTATACAAATTAGCTTCCAATTTAAATACTGGGTGGCCCATAAGTCAGTTGACAAATTTGCATTTAATGAAATGATACACAACAAAATGGAATACATGTCTATTATTAATTCATAACTCAAAAACAACATTTACTGTCGAGATGGAGGTTGAACATTCGGAAAACGTTCTACAAACAAATTGCACACATCACTATAACTATGGCCATGTTTCCACCATGTTTGCAAATCAAATACACGCTGTTCTGTTGTTAACTTTCTATTCATTGTTTATCGAATAACAATGAACACACTATCATGAATAACTATCAAACATAACCTCAAACTAAACAACAACAATTACTAAAGACAACTCCCAACAGCTGTGGTATTACAGCTGTGTATGGTACCAACTGCTAAAATTAAAAAAAAAAAAATTGCAAGCGTCAACTGACTTATGGGCCACCCCGTACATTTAGATTCATAGACAATCCACTACTACAACGTAAAGGCGTATTTCCTTATGAATACATGACAGGACCAGATAAGTTTGCAGAGTCTCTACCTCCAATTGAAAATTTTTACAGTACTTTAACTAAAGAACATATCTCTCCCATCGAATATGAACATGCAAAACATGTCTGGACCCATTTTAATATAAACAATTTACAAGAATATCATGATTTATATCTTAAAATAGATGTATTGCTACTGGCTGATGTGTTTGAGACATTTAGAGACCTGTGTTTAAAAGATTACAAACTTGACCCCGTACATATGTATTCACTTCCAGGACTAACATGGGAAGCCTGTCTTAGAATGACTGGTATAAAATTACAATTATTTCAAGATATTGACATGCATTTGTTCATAGAAAGTGCAATCAGAGGAGGAGTCAGTATGATTTCTACACGTTACGCTAAAGCCAATAATAGATATATGGGCGAACATTATGATCCCAATCAAGAAAGTGTGTATTTAATATATTTAGATTGTAACTCGCTATACTCCACAGCTATGTGTGAGACACTACCCGTGGATGGATTTCGTTGGACGAATGAGATAGACTACAAAATATACAAAAACAATCAAAATGATGAGTTTGGATATATTTTAGAAGTTGATTTAAAATATGATAAAAGCTTACATGATTTACATAATGACTATCCATTAGCACAGGAGAAAATGAATGGCAAATTAATACCTAATTTAAATGACAAAACTAAATATATTTTACATTACAAAGCATTACAAAAATATGAGGAATTGGGTTTGGTTGTTACAAAATACCACAGAATTTTAAAATTTAGACAGTCTAAATGGCTTGCGCCCTATATTAATTTTAATATTGAAAAACAAAAATGGGCTAAAAACGATTTCGAAAAAGACTTTTACAAATTGTTAAATAATAGTCTCTTTGGTCGAACAATTATGAATCAACGAAAGTTTCGTGACATATATCTCAAGGATGAGTCACTATTAACAAAATATGTCACTAATCCAAGGTTTGACTGTAGCAAAAAGTTCGATAACAATTTACATGCTATACATTTAAATAAATTAGTTGCAAAGTTTAATAAACCTATATATTTAGGAATGACAATTTTGGATATCAGTAAAATAATAATGTATGATTTCCACTATAATTATATGTCAAAATTTAAGAACAAAAGATTTCTTATGACAGATACAGATTCTTTAATGTATTCTATAGTTACAGAGGACTTTTACAAGGAAATAGAATGTGACTTGCACTTTTTTGATACCTCTGGATATAGTAAAGACCATTTCTTATACTCTGATAAAAATAAAAAAGTCACTGGCAAGTTTAAAGACGAATTAGATGGTCATATTATGTATGAATATTGTGGTTTAAGACCAAAGTTATATTCTTATATTCCTCTAAAATGGTTATATGAAGAAGACAAGCAAGCTTTAGAGGTCAAAAAAGCTAAAGGAGCTGATGGTGCTACAGTTAAACATCTCCTCAGACATCAACATTATTTAAACTGTCTTGCAACTGGGCAAGATTACTATGAGAATGTGACAAGAATTAAATCTACAAATCATCATCTTCAAACCTTAACTATGAATAAGAAAGTACTATCGTTTGACGATGACAAGAGGTTTATTCTGGAAGATGGCATCAATACTCTTGCGCTTGGTCATTATAAAATTGATCAAACATAGATCTATATTTGCCATTATTCTTTGACCTTTCTTTGTCTATTACGAAAAAGCCATATTTAGTTTTATCCCAACATTGATGACAGAGATTTTTAAATTGTTCAAATGAAAAGTCATTACCAACATGATTGTGATATACATGTTTTAAATTTAAATCATCTTGTTTGAATAATATTAGGAAATTTACATTATCACGTAAATGTTTGTGTACTTTGCTGTAAGATTGACACAGGTAAAAACAGTTAATATTTTTATGTCGACCCATTGAGAAAAATTGTGTAATATTTGGACTATTTATGTCATCAAATACAACAACTGACTGTGATTCGACATCATTTGGTGTGATTTCACAGTCAGTAAACGTGTGTAATTTCACTTCGTCACACAAACTAAATATTTCAATTATTTTTTTATATTTTTCTTGTTCTAAAGATTTTGATATTAAATATAAGTTTGTAAATTTTAATCCTTCCTTTTTCACAATTAAATTGTAAATTACAACCGTCTTCCCACTTCCACTTGGACCACAAATAACACATCGAATATTGGTAGGAAATAGACCCAACTTCTTTGGTATATTTTCCTTAGTATGTACTATTTTAAATTTATGTTTTTGTTGAATAAAAGACATTTTTTTATATAATAAAAATGGTAAAAAATAATAAGAACACATGTAAAAAAGGCAAAGGTTTATTCTTAAAGCCTTACAGGGGTCGAGGGTTATTGAATACTCTTATAAATAACCTTCCATTTAATTTGAAAATACCAACATATCAATACTGTGGACCTGGAACGAATATTCGTGAGAATTTAGCTAAAAATGTACCTCCAAAAAATAAGTTAGACTCTTATTGTAAAGAGCATGACATATTCTACATGAATAATCCCGATACCGCTGCTCGGAACAAAGCAGACATGAGATTAGCAGACTTAGCTTGGACTAGAGTAACGGCAAATGACGCAAATCTTGCTGAAAGAGCTGCAGCTTATGCGGTGACAAATTTGATGAAGGCAAAAGCAAAAATGGGAATGGGATTAAAATTTAATAAAAAAGATGGACAACTACCAGCTGTTAGAGGCCGCAAAAGACGTGCCTCACTTCCGGGGGGTGTACCTAAAAAACAAGCTAAAAAATCTAACACCAAAAGTAAAAGAGTGCGGAATAGTTAATTTAGACAGTTCATCTGGAACACATTGGACAGCATATCGTAAAAATAAAGATATTGTAATTTATTTTGACCCATTTGGAATCCAACCTCCAAAAGAAGTAATTAAATATTTTGAGGGATATAAAATATTCTATACAACTGATCAAATACAAGATTTAAATAGTTCTATTTGTGGAATTTTATGTTTATCATTTATATATTCTTTATAAAAATGGATTCATTTACTATAACATTTTCGGGTACAGAGCCAGAGCTAAAGTAAGTGTTCTTTCCTCCCATAGAATTAAATGGTGATTATGTAATTGGATTAGTAGATTTTCAAAGTTATAATTCTATATTTAATGTAAAAAAACCACTAAATACTTTAACATATTACAAAGTAGAGAAAAAAACATTACCAAAGGGAGAGATCTTAGTTGATGATTTAAACCAGTTATTAGATGGTAAACTTAAAGTTATAATACATAAGAATGGAGAAGCATTAATTAATACTAAAGTCAAACTTTTATTCAAAGGGCTTATTCCAAAATTAAATCAACTTAAAGGCAACAAATTAACCATTGGAGAAGGTGATGATGTTTTCTATTATGACCACAAAGCTCCAGTTACAATAGAAATTTCTGAAGGAACATATGAGGTGGTTGAGCTTGCAAAGGAAATTCAAAAGCAAATCCCAGACTTTTTCCTTACAGCTAATAATAAAACTATGAAAGCAACACTACTTTCTAGCCATGTGTTTGATTTTACAAAACCATGTTTAGGGTCTGTTTTATTGGGATTTAAAGGTGTTTCTACTCCTGGTGTTCAGTTTGAATCTACAAATAAAATAAACATTAATTTTGTAAATGTGATTAGAGTAAAATGTAATATTGCAAACGGGTCCTATTTAAATGGAAACAAATCACACACCATACATAGCTTTTATCCAGAAGCTCCTCCTGGCTACAAAATTATTGAAGTTCCAAGAAATATTATATATTTTCCTGTAAATAAGAGAAGTTTAGATGTTGTCAGTATTACATTTGCCGATCAGCATGACAAGGCAATTGACTTTAATGGAGAAGAAACTACAATTACTTGTCATATAAAAAAGATATGAGGATTTATAAAAATTTATCTATAAGTGTACAAAATGCTAGGTTCCTAAAGTCAATAGGACTAAAGTTAAAATTTTCTATTAATAAAAATGGAAGATTTTCTGGACGTTACAGGGAAATCCCAATTCGACGATAGTGTGGTTAAAATTACAAATCACTCCTATGTTCCCCACAACACTTTGGCAATAAATAATTCAGATGAAATTCGAATATGTATTAATAATCAAGATTTGCTAACTCTCCCATGTAGGAGTTATCTGTATATTAAGGGAGAAATTGAAAATCATGATAAAGGTCATTTTATAAATAATGCATTTGCGTTCTTATTTGATGAAATTAGATATGAAGTCGCAGGTAAAGAAATAGACATTGTAAGAAACCCAGGAATTTCTAGTCTTATGAAAATATTGAGCTCTTACAATAAAACTACTAAATTGTCAAATGTGGCATTTGATTCTGACACGAATTTAAAAGAGTTCCATAAAGGTGGCAAGTTTAGTACATGTTTGTTATTAGAGCTGTTAATGGGTGTGTTCGAGGATTTTAATAAGGTATTAGTAAATGTCAAACAAGAATTGGTGTTGAAAAGATCCAAAAATGATTTGAACTGTATATTAACAACCACTAGTGCTCCAGCCAGTGGTGCTGCTGATACAATTCCTAAAATTACACTTAACTCAATTCAATGGGTAATGTCACATGTGATACCATCAGATGGGGAGAAGTTACAATTACAAAATATGTTACTGCAAAATAAAAATTTGCAAATTGCATTTAGAAGCTTAGGCCTGGCGCACACGGTCGATTTTTCGATCGGCCGATTTAAAAATCGGCCAAAAATAAATCGCCCTTGATTTATGTCCAGGCGCACACGTGGCGATTTTTTAGTCGAGAAATTGATTTTTTTTTAGTGCGTTTAAGCTATCCTAAAATGGACTTTGTTGAATTAACCTGTGTTTGTGCTCTTCTAATTAGACCAAAGAAAAAAGAAGACAACTTAAATATTTGGTTCATCCGATAGTAAGTCAGAGACTTTTAAATTGACAGTTTTATAAACTATACACTTTACGTGATGACAGAAAAAAGTTCTTTAATTACTATAGAATGTATGTTGAAAGTTTCAGTTTTTATTATAACAGCTGTGGCCTTTTTAGCAAAGAAAACAACACAACTCACACTGAAGTTCATTGACTAATGTGGAGAACAACAAGCGACTGGCCGATTTTTTAGTCGACCGTGTGCGCGGACTGATAACAATCTGTACGTTACAGATTTTTGGGCGACAATCGCCTCGCCTACGAATCTGTGGCAAAACCCAGATTTTTAAATCGGCACAATTCTCGATCGCCTGTGTGCGCGCTTCCATTCAAATACATGATGCACAGATCGGCCGATGAAATAGTCGCCTCAAAATAATCGCTCGTGTGCGCCTAGCCTTAAGAGTTGCATGAACTTCCATCATATCCCAATACTACAAGACATACATGGTCAGTAAAGACATCTTCAAGTTTGGAGAAGCCTAGGTATATTATATTTGGTTTCCAAACAGCTAGGGATAATAGTGCACGAAAAAGAACTGATGAATTTGATCACTGTAAGTTTAAAAATCTCAAAGTATTTCTAAACTCTGAATATTATCCTTATAGTGATTTAAATCTCGACTTTGAAAATGGAGATGTCTCTAAAGCTTATGAGATGTTTATGAGGTTTAGAGAGACTTACTATAATACTATCCCAGATCCTATGATTAGTAGGGCTGAGTTTATGAAGAAATATCCACTAATTGTAATAGACTGTTCTAGACAGAACGAAACAGTGAAGGAAGGAATTGTTGATATTAAATTAGAGATTGAAACTGCAGAAAATGTACCAGCAAATACATCTGCATATTGTTTGATAATACATGATAAAGTGTTTGAGTACAATCCTTTGTCAAATGAGATAAATAAAATGTAAATAAAAGATGAAAAACATTCAACAAGAATTGGTTGACTCTGCAAATCAAATACGAGAGAAATATAGAGCTTTAAAACGTGGCAAGTTTTTAGAGGCTGAAGAGAGGTTTCAAACATTCCAACCTTTAATAGAGCCATTACAAGAATTTAAAAAAATCACATCTATTGGTAAAACAGAGAGGCCTCGAATGGAGATTCTCCCAATGACTCCATCTAGAATACCAATAATACCAAGATTGCAACCATTACAGCAATCCACCCCACAGAAATTAGATTTTGGTCTTTTAGCATCAGACTATTTAGGAAATTACCTCAGTAAAAGTAGTATGACAGACACTACATATGGTATTAGACGAGAAGCAAATAAATTTTTTATTGGAAATAAGGAAGTTGATATTGCCAATGATGATGTTACAATTGCAAATAAAACCTACAAGGGGACAAAAGGTTTGTGGCAATTGTTAACTTTAAAAGAACCTGAGGATTATACTCCGGCTGATTTGCAAAATTATAAAGAAATTTTAGAAGCTACAAATGGACATTTAAAGAGTTACAAAGATGGTGCACCAATTTCAAGTAATAGACATACTAAATATCTTAATATAATTAAACCTCTTTTTAAATCTGTTGGTGAAGGTTTGAGACAAGTGACTGGTAATAAAATAGACTATATTTATTGGGATGATCCTAATGAGCTTGTAGATAGGTTAAGACTTCTTTGGCTAAGTCGCCAAGCCGGTAACTCAGGAGTGGATAATGAAATAGATTCCATTATTGAGGAATTGAGAGAAAGTGGAATTATTTATTAAATAAAAATATGTTTATAGATAAATTTTATCGTTTATATAATCCATATAATAAGCCTGCAGAACCCAGGGCTAGTAGTGAACCTACTTTAAATTTACAAGACGATAGTTGGAATGGTTTAAACCGTAAAATTGGTAATGTTAAAAAGATGGGGAGTTTGTAGATGATGTATCAACTTTGGGACAGACATTAACTAGAAAAGGTGATATCTTTTTACAAGGTAAAACTAAATTTGAGTTTTTAGAATCTAAGAATAAAAATTGGAATGCTAAAAAACAGAAAATTACTAATGTGGAAAGGGCTGAAGGTTTAGATGATGTGCCCACTTTACAACAGACTTTAATACGTAAAGATGGTGGTATATTTGTACAAGATAATAATAATTATGAATTTTTAGAATCAGAGAATGGTGTTTGGAATGCTAAGAAACGGAAAATTACTAATGTGGAAAAGGGTGAAAGTTTAAATGATGTGCCCACTTTACAACAGACTTTAATACGAAAAGAAGATGGTAAATTTGTACAAGACGATTTTTAGAATCAGAGAATGGTGTTTGGAATGCTAAGAAACAGAAACTTAGCAATTTGATGGAAGGTACAGATAGTAAAGATGCTGTGAATGTTTCACAAGTTCCAAAAATGGAAGTGGCTATTGGAATTTTAATAATAAAAGGTTAGTACGTGTTAAACCTGCCATTGATGACACTGACTGTGTTACAAAAGAACAGACCATAACTTATAATAAAAAACTACATTGTTGGGATGCCAAAAATCAATTCATAAGAAATCTACCAGAGGGGGAACATTTGGATGATATTTGTCTAATGTCACAATCTATGCATTACGATGGATCAAAATTTGTATATGGAGAAAAAAAAATTTAATTTGATGGAATATAATCCTGATTTATTAGTTGCTGACCCCACATCTTTGAGTGGATTTAAGTATATAGATAATAGACCATATATACCAGAAAACTATGTATTTAAAAGAATGGAAGATAATCTATTGATTGGGGCTAATGGTGATGTATTTAGAGTTACAGGAAAGGATGATGTTATAAAAAATGAATGAAATTGCATACGAACTTCATAAGCCTGCAAGAAAGAATTTCATTAGAAGGTCTTTTAAAGTATTGGGTATAAACGAAACCATACAAATAGATTTAATTGATATGCAAAACTATGCTAGAGAAAATTCTGGCAATAAATATATTTTAACTTTAATAGATACATTTTCTAAAAAAGCTTATGCTGCTCCACTAAAGAATAAGACAGGGTTGGTGGTTACAGAAGCCATTAAAACCATTCTACCAAAGGGGGTTAAAAACATTCAATCTGACAATGGAAAAGAATTTTTTAATCAATATTTTAGCAAACTAATGAAAAAAATAAATATTAATCACTATCACACATTTTCTACAACTAAGGCTGCAATTGTGGAGAGGTTTCAGAGAACTTTAAAGAATCGGTTAT
The DNA here is from genome assembly GCF_028750875.1 of Macrosteles quadrilineatus. NCBI lineage: Eukaryota > Metazoa > Arthropoda > Insecta > Hemiptera > Cicadellidae > Macrosteles > Macrosteles quadrilineatus. The sequence continues at coordinate 39,699,513 of NW_026542600.1, read as the reverse complement.
ATAGGGAATTTAGTGCTCAGGGGAGTTATAAATGGTTGGATTTACTTCCAAAGTTAATTCGAAAATATAATAATAAAGTGCATAGATCTATAGGAATGAAGCCTAACCAAGTAAATGTTAAGAATAGTAAATATGTGCATGAGAGGTTGACTTCTAAAGTAGAGCAAGTTAAAAAGCCAAGATATAAGGTAGGTGATAGCGTAAGGATTTCCAAGTATAAACATGTTTTTAGTAAAGGTTATACTCCAAATTGGACAGAGGAACTATTTACAATAGCAGAAGTTGAGAATACAAAGCCTGTGACTTATATCTTGAAAGATGAAAATGGCAATATAATCAGGGGAGGCTTCTATACAGAGGAGTTGTTAAAGACCAAGTATAAGGACATGTATTTGGTAGAGAAGATAATTAGGAAAAAGGGTGATTCGTTGTATGTCAAATGGCTTGGGTTCCCAAGTAGCCAGAACTCATGGATTTCCACTAAGGATGTCCAAGGGAGCTCATCATGAGCCGGGAGCATGCCCGAGTTCACGCACAAACCTCACATGATTTTGAAAATATACATGGGAATGGATGTGGATTTGAAATTATAATGGAGTTTGAACATTTATATAGGCTTGTATTGGACGAGATCCAGGTCTTTAAAAAAGTGGCCAAAAAAAGCTCACCATTTCCAGACATGTTTTTCAGTATTAAAAAAGTAGAAAATTTATATAGGGGTGTATAGGTCGAGAGCTGGGTCTTTAAAAAAAGTGGCCAAAAAAAGCTCTTCCACTTTTTTCTCATTTTTCCCCTATAAAAAGTGCCCTAAAAGTGCCTCTAAAACGCCGAAAGTGGGGTATCTTTGTGGGTTCACCACTACTATAGGCATTTGCAAATATTCAAAAATATATATATTTTTTAATTTTTATTGTTTCAAAAACTTTTACTTGCAGCATATCAGAGTAAAGATAATTTCATAACAAGTAAGACAATTCAAGCGGAGAAGGGCTAAGTGCACTGGTATAGGAAACACAGAGTATTAAAAAAAATATTGATTTTTTCCCAAAAAAAACTGCCCAAAAATTGCCTTTTTGAAACGGAAAAAGATAATTAATTTCTGGTTTTACCTAAATGTTTTTCTATTAAATACCTTTACAATGGTGTATAACACAACATATGTTTACATTTGAAAATTCCGAGATTCGAACTAGTGACCTTCAGTTTTTGGCACACCCTGTTTCGGAAAAAAGTTAAACATATTTTTACGTTAACTTATTCCTTGGGGGTTGATTTAGTTGAAAATAATTTTATTTCATCCTTGTAGGTTAAGCCGTTTTTCCGTAATCAATTTGAGACACCTCTCGTGGGGCACCCTGTATATATTTGAACGGATGGTGCTTTTTGCTTTTGGGGACTTCAAAACGAAAAAGTAAATCGGTCCTCGGGCTAGGTCTTATCATGAGGATTAGACCTACGGTAATAGCTTATCTCCTGTATTGTAAATTCGGCAAACTAAGGTAAGGTATTCAGTAAAGTTGTATTGAGTAGGTAGGTCATGTTGGTGACTAAATGTAAAACAGGCTGTAAGGTATTTTGACTAAATAAATTTAAAATGCGAAAGACAGAGATGACTAATGGGAGGACTGGGATGCTGCGACGGTGTTAGGCTGCCGGAAGTTCTGCCCATTCCGGAAAGGAGAAAACTCTGTCGGCACTGAAACAGACGGGGACGAAGCACCGACTAGGAAACATTTAAGCTCAGCTGCTAGTAATCTTGTGTTGTTTTTATAAAGTTTTGAATTAAGTAGATTCAAACTTCTACATTAAGATAACTTACAGTCCTGTGCACTCAGGACCTATACCGTTGCCGGTTTGTTTATTAAGTATATTTCAACTCCAATGGTGTTTGGAGGGGTTTTAAGGTAGGTCAGATCCCTAGTTTGCTATTAAATAATTTTACTAAGCATAATTTGTGGCTCTATTTCGAATAAAAACGAGGGTCATAATTAATATTTCACAAGAAACTTCAAAAATTGCAGAGCTACCAAACATACTCGGAACATACTGTACAACTCGGAACAAGGAAGCCAACTTTGTCGGGTGACTGTAGGAAATAGTTATTGAGGCTATTGTGAATAAAATTCATCATGGTATTTTCAATAGCTTTAAGAGTACGTATCGTGCGTGGTCCTTCAATGTTTTTTACAGACCCAGCTTCCATAAATGTTTAACAAGTCCATAAGGAGAAGGAATGTAAACTATTATTAGTTGATTTATTAAATACTAAAATCACACCTGAAAACCTAATTTCAAACCTTTATTGTCATAAAACAAATGATTCACAATAAATTTTCAATAAGACTAAGTCTTGTAGACAACAATTCAACTATTCATATCAACTTATTGGCAATGAAGTAAAGAAAACAGATATATCAAAGTGATGAGCTAGTTTTGTACCAAAAGATTTTTGTCACGATACTTTTAATTCGTGCTGCGTAAAAAAACACATCATGCAGTTGACGCCATTATTATAGAGGATATTTCTAACCTATACGAACCACATGAGGCAGAGAAAAGAAAGTGGATTTTCTGCTCCCTCTTTTCGTTAGCCATATTTAAATTAATCCTTTATTTGACACTCTTGGCGCTCATTACATACATATGCATATCCACTCCCCTTTGAACACCTACTCAGTCTCGTTATACCGTGTGCGGCAACCCAGGCCGAGATCATTAAATTAGTCGCTATCATTGATGTTCTTATGCATCATATTGCATGAAAAGCAGCCACTTCAACTCCTTGGTCTTAACGCTTATAACTATCTCGTGATTATTATTATCCATCCCTGGTGTTATGGAATTTTAAATTTAAGAGATTTATCAAACTCTCTCATACATTTATCATCTAATTGTTTCATTAGAGTAATTAGAGAGTTGAGTCTCGCTCTTGTAGTCAGGTTTTGAATCCTTCTAAACCGTAGAGTTTATTTAAAATAAACCCTGAAATAATTCTCCCCCCCCCCCCCGAGAATTACATATTTCAGCCACATATACAAATACAATTTATTTACAGCATTATTATATGTCATTGATAGGCAACTTATCGGGGAAATATAAACGAGTAAATATTTAGGCAAAGACTGCCTCCCATTGGATTATCTTATTATATATCTATATACTTCACAGCAAACAAACAGGTTACCTGCGTAAGTGGGTACGCAGTTTACCAAAGTGGATAAGCAGTTTAACCAAGGTTTCCGTGTTGTGGAAACTTTGAGTCGGTAAAATATCTAAACGTAACATCAGCATTGTCCTAAACCACGCAAAACGAATGGCCAGTACCGTGGCGTGGCCGCTAGCCAGAACTCGACAAATTATCGTTCCTTGCTCTGTTCACGCTCCAGCCTATGTCCCGTGTTATTTGGTCAAAACCTTCCTTGAGTTATATCCTTTTAACATTGTTCAAAATATATTTCCCGTAAAGAGAAATAAACCTTCTTCAATTAATGTTTGTGATTTGTATCGCGGTGAATAGAAAAGGTTGCAGCGGCATTCTTCAGATTTTATTATCTCTTTGTAATTTATAGTTTTATTCGTTATGTCAACAACTGCAAGTGCTTAAATAACAACATAATATTACGTTACATCAATTAAGTAAGTGTCTGGTCAGGTGAGTTGGTAAAAAGACCTACCACTGCGATGTCGTGCGATGTCATGTGATGTCATGCGATGGCTGCAATGTCGTGCGATGTCGTGCTATGTAATGCGATGTCGTGCAATGCCATGCGATGTCGTGCGATGTCATGTGATGGCTGCGATGTTATACAATGTCTGCAATGTTGTGCGATGTCAGGCGATGTCATGCGATGTCATGCGATGTTATGCGATGTCATGCGATGTCGTGCGATGTCATGCGATGTCGTGCGATGTCCTAAGTCTGTGTTCTGATACCACTACTATTATTTATCAATTCAGTTAATTCTTTGTTCTGTGACGGCTCATCCCTTGCTTTGCTGCAGCAAGTGGACGCAAGTTCGATTGAGTGATACCCTGTTCTCTATTATAGTATTAATATTATGCTGCTAGAATTTAGTCTACTTCTGAGCATTGTTTTTGTCCTAGGACTCTAGTCACGAGCCCGGGTGACTGGCGCACTCATCCTACATTACATATTTATGAAACAGAGTTCAATAGGCATAGTGAACTCATTTGATTTAGAAGAATATGCCATGCTTTGATGAATACGATAAATTGATTGAAGTATCATGTTCTAGATACTTGGTTTTAGGAAAAAAATTGATCTAGAAGTAAAATAAATCCTGTCATGCATGTAATATATTAAACTTTACAAAATAAGGGTTATACGTGGGAACCTTTGATTCATTTAAAAAGATGGCTAAGTAAATAGTTATTTTACAATGTGTACAACAAATAATAATTGTGTTTAGAATGTTTTAATACTTCACGAAATCTATCCTAAAAAGTAATTAAAACGGTCAGCAATATTATCTTTATTATTATTTTTTGTAAAAACAGTCTATCCGAAACACTGGTCATTAAAAACTTATCTAATTCACCTCAGTTGCTAATGACCATAAGTACTCAGTGATCGGATACCGATAACATATTCAACTTTTAATTATAATGGAAAATTGAAAGGATTATTAATGATCCCTCTTTTGCTAATGTACTCGAAAAGCAAGTTCAGTTTTGTTCATGTTTTTAATGAATTTTATTAACGTTTGTTAAACGAGGGAGGGTCAATGCATTTCCGTTGACTTGCATATTAAGATTAGGGTGTTCAAAACTAGAACATAGATAGGATGAGGAAAAACTATGTCCTATGAGTTTTGGTGAAAATATTCGTTTTGGCGTTCGAGTCTAAAAAGTGGTTTTCAAGGTGATGTCTATCCGATTGACCTCCTTTTGTTCTCCTGCCTGTTAAATTTATACTAATAATACCCCCGCCGCAGCAAGCCTTCAGACAAAGCAAATTTATATTTGCTTGATTGTATTTTTACTCAAATATATCCTTAAAGAGGGGAGATTAAAGAATATATTCTTAAAAGTGCTTTAATGGACGGGCATTAATTGCGCCAACTGACCTGAGTCAGGTAGTCGGGTATTCCTGAATTGCGCCAACTTCTCAAAAGAGCCACCTACGCGATAAGTTCATTAACGGGGTCGCAAGTGGTGGCCCTCTTTGACCGTATAACCGATTAGGCTAGGTCAAGTTAGGTTAGGTTAGGATGACACGTAAACAAGGTTATTCCTTCTGCCGGCAACTCACCCCTACATGGCTTGGGATTGGTGCAACTAATATTTATTAGAACGCAATATTTATTGGGACCCTCAGAGAACTTGGCGCTATTAATGCACGGCCTCTTAATGCCTCAAAGTTCCACTTTTTGTGACAATTTGGCATAATTTGTCCAAAAATAAATTTATAACATTTATTCCCAACCCGAGGGACTGCTTTATGATTGATTCTCTCTAATCTCTAATCTCTAAATAGGATGAGGATGGTATTAACACTTTTGCCCACATACTGCGATAAGAGACCAGTCTCAAGATGGCGGAGGATAGGCCTGGAATGGTACATTTACGACCCACAGTCCCCACTTAAGTTTACAACCGCCTGCACAACCTGCCTTTGATTGCAAGTGCAATTTTATACTTTATCAAATTTTCCGCAGCTGTCAATTCCCTTTAATATTACCTAGTACACCTGAAATCTCAAGAAGTGTTGTTTGGCTTTAATTTTCAAAGTGGTTTATAAGTTTACATTTCCTGTTAGAATAATAATGAATATTAAATTAAGAAAAGCATAGTTACATAAAGGGGTTTCAATACTTTTTTTATATACTCTGATGAGTGTATAAGTTATAAACTATTATACATTTACACTTGTTTAAGACAGTCTCCGATTGGGCCTGATGATGACCGGTGTGACTGGTCGAAATTAATCGCTATTGTTTCATTTTTTATATAATATTTTCAAACGTGTATATTTTTACAGTATAAATATATTTAAGAGTGTTGGGGCGTAGGCCTAATGGTAAATTTCCTTATTGGGAAGAAGCTATTAGCGTAGGTGTCACTGAAAGACCTAGGCCCGGGACCGATTTGATTTTTCGTTTTGATTGCCAGAGGCCAAACACACCATTTGTTCGTATTTATATACATGAATGCGTGTGTGTGTGTGTGTGTGTGTGTGAGGCCGAGCTGGATAAATTTAAATGAGTTCGCAAACATGCAAGATAAATGGGATTTTAAAAAAAATTGTTAAACATTTTTACCCTTGAAAATGGAAAAGCCCTATTTTCATTACAACAATCGTCTAGAACTTCAAAACAAATACTTTTAATATTGAAGCAATGTTGTACAATTAAAGGTTGCGGATGAAATCTCAAATCTGTATAGTCATTAATTTAAAATTCCCATGTTATTCTTAAGGAGAAAAACAACACTATTTACTTGTTTATTGATATCAAATCAAATCAAAAATGCCTTTATTTAGCAAGCGTTCCTCAGTATATACTGCTTTACAGGATAACTCTTGTCAATTTATGAATACTATATAAAACTAATAACAGAAAGTATAATCTAATCAGAAAGAATATATACAAGCAAAAAATTCTATTTACATTTCTATTTTAATCTTTACAAAATTTGAGGTACTGTACTTCATTCACAGCTGTATGCATTTCTTTCATTTTATTTCTGAAAGCTGGAACATATATGGATATATGTTGATCAAATTTGGCAATTATTATTTATTTCGTCCTGTACTATTACCATTTGATCAAACACACTTTTTTCCTTTCCTTGAAGCAGCAAACCTAACTAACATTTAAATTGTTAATCAAGAACGCAAAGTTATTTAAACTACCCACAATCATTACGATTTTGTACTTGGTTTTAACGTTGGTATTTATTTCATTGTCAAATGGTCCGTCTATATGGGTCTATTTCAATCTTACTACCCTGTGTGTAGGGAATATTTACAGTTTTAGGCCTATTATCAGTCTCGATTGTGACCATAAAAGTTATTGGTTAGGAACTCGGGGACCCATCTAGGATTTTATATTTGGAAATAAAAGGTCAGATCGTGCAGTTCAGTAGTGGCACTTTGACCTAATACAATAAAACTTTATATCAAATCAATACAATGCTATATTCACCACTGCGAGATTTGCTATTTTATGTTTTGTGCAATAAATCTCTTGGAGTTTATATGTATCACAGGCAAATAGTATCTCTTGGTCAAACACTTGATGCAATTCAGATGTAACAATGTTTGCACGGAACTAAATACAAGAATATCTCTGGGATGTTAATTCAGTTAACTGATATTTTCAAAACATATGGCTTTTAGACGGGGGGGTTGAATGTGAGAATTAAATTAAAATCTATGTAAAAAAGTCTCAGTCATAGTTTGTCTTTAAGTAAAGTTCCAGATTAAATTATAATATTAATAAATGTTTTTCTATCTTTGACATAGCAGTGCCACCGGTATTGAAGATGTGTGTTCAAACTATTTTAACACCCAGGTGTCAATGAGTATGTACAAATTATCATTATACTAACCAAAATGTTAATCTTTACAGAAAAATGACTAAACTCATAGTGATGACAATAATTTACAATAAAGAAAGAGGCTACAAGATATTTTCTAAGATCAATTATAGTTACAATGTAGAATCATTGATCAACTCTAACGGGTGTTGTAATTGTAAGGTTTAAACAATGAATGATAGGAAGGATACACATGTTACACATTTTTAAGATTTCATAGGTCATTCATAATTTTTAATGTTATATCAAACTTCTAGCCTAGGTGAAATCTGTCAAGAGATAAATAGAAAATCGTTCTAAACATTATATCATGGTTTTTTAACTAAACTCCCAGAATATTATTTATTCAAAGATATTGTATTCATATACAACAAACCCCTATACAGAACATATGATGTGCAAAAAATGAACCGAGTAAAACGAATTCTCAGTCAAATTTGCAGTTCAAGGGAAATACAAAAACCTTAGTAGGTTTTAAGTATTTTTTGGCCCCTGCTAACTACATGTCCAACAGTCTTTGAGAGTGATAAGAAGACGCTGATAAGAAGGGAGGCACCAGGTGGCTTAGCTGTGTAGACAGTAAAACTAGATTTGCCAATCTGCAAAGACTACGTGCAAGGAAGCTGTATGGCCACTCTCTCTATATGGTCGCCCTCCCTCTGTATGCCTCCAACCCTTACTGCTGCATTCAGGGGGGATTGTTGAAAATAAATGGTTTGTGAATTCATCTTTTGGCATTACAATAGACTAGTTAGTGTGTTAAAAAAGTCCCAGAACCGCTTAATATTTTTTTAAATAGATAAGGTTGTACAGTTTTGTATCTATATATTGATAATTAAAACCTACCTATTCAAGCAATTATCAATTTCCTCTCCTACAGGGGGACGACCCACATGGAATAAGAAGAACATTTTTAATCTAAGCATAGTTTGTGTATGTAAGTAGATGCAAATCAAGTTAAAGGCCTTTACTATTAAAATACAATGACACAAATTTAAACTCAAACGGACACCCAAGTCAAAAATGGCAGCTGATCAAAGATATCTTGAATCTGCCATTTTAAATCTTTGAACGGCTGCCTTTTTTTTACCCAGTTGTTATTTTGAGCTCGAATTTGCGGCATTGTAATCTACTAATAAAGACCTTTAGTTTAATGTACATATCAACCTATGCTTATGTTTACAATTTTCTTCCGAATTCTCGCGGTCGCCCCTTTGAGGACGTAGCGTATTTAGCAAATTCAATGATCCTTTATATTATTAAACCACTGTCAATTTTGACTCTGTTGTCCGTTTGAGTTTAAATTTGCAGCTTTGTAGTCTGATAGTAAAGTCCTTTAATTCAATGTACATCTCAACCAATGCTCCTATTTAAGATTTCCTTCTGACTGCTTGCAGGACGTCCCCATGATGTGACAGATAACTGACGGTTCCTTAAAAAAGTAGATTTAACTGTCGTGTTGATGTACCAAATCCTATCGATTTATCTGTTATCATTCAGAACATATTAAACCCGTGCAGGACTGTATTTACTCCCTGTATATTTGAAAGCTATGAACTATTTTAAGAAGAATTTCCGGACGTGCGATGTAGCATAAGAAACTTACCATCGCATGCATCACCTGGCGAATTAAATAGAAAAGTCATGAAGGCTTAACATTTGGAGATCCTACATGCTCTTGAAAGGAGCCAATACTAGTAACATTTCATATACAACAACAAAATACCGAGTTGTTAATTATCACACGTAAGGTACACGCGTTGTACCAGATATGGAGAAACATGTCTGATAACACAATAAAGATCGTAGCAGTTGGTCGATTTTGATTGGACAATTAAATCATCTTGCCACCCATTACGAGAACGGTAAGAGCTCTCCAACTTACATTCTTTATCACATATTAACTACGAGAGTAAAATCCACAACTTAGTTGTTATTTTGGATTACGATTTTTACAGATTTAGAAAAAGATAAATTATAGGGTGCAGTTTACCCCGGCACCCTTAACCTTGTTTTACAGTCGTGCTGTAAAACATTATGGTGGCCGTCTTCTCGATCACTTGAAACCGTCTATTGGATAGACATTGAGGACATTTGATAGATTTTAGCGAATTTCCCATACAGGGAATAAGCTATTATCGTAGGTCTCATGGTAAGACCAATTATCAATTATCAATTATCAATAATTAAGATGGGGACGCCACTTAGGTGCGTATTTTAACCCAAATATGAGTGAAGGATGAGTGTAGAATGGAGTGAGATGATCTGTGTAGCTTTGTTACTGACTAAGATCAGCTGTTTCATTAGCCAGGATCATTTATTTAAAGCCCAATGATCAGGAACAGCTGGGTCCAGTTTCGAACCATCAAAAAGCTACTGACTTTTTTCAGGATCGAACCAGCGACCTTTTGATTAGTAGGCGAGCACTATAACCACTCAGCTACCCAGCCAGTTTTTAGACCTGGACCCGGGACCGATTTACTTTTTTGTTTTGATGTCCCCAGAGGTCAAAAACAAACTAAAAAACACACTTTATTACCCTACCTGTAGCAGCAAATCTAGGTACTCGTTAAGCTTAATGTTATTGAAATATATTTAATTGAAAATCAAATCAGGCAAATAGAAATTCGATTAGTCTGCAGGTTTGCTGCGGCGGGGCATTTTAAGTTTTTACTAACTTTTTCCATCATCATATCATAAACACTCACTTAGTGGGACAGTAAAAAATTCAACAGCATAGGAAGTGATTTTTTGTATTCTCTGAAACATAATTTGTCACTTGACTAAGAGAAAAATTAACTACGACTGATGACACCTAAAAGTATTCAGTAAAAAGTTTTGTGAACTAATCTAACGAGAATCAGACATATAATTCTTTGGTAAACTTTTTTTGCAGGGATTTATAGTTCTGCCTTTGTTATTAAATTGTTACCTTATATTTTCTTATTGCAATATCTGTATTTCAGTTAAATTTCTTAACGTATCTTACAGTTTTCTAATAAGCTGAATGCTGCATATATAAGTATCCTCCGATGACAAACCCAATTAGGGTTAGTTGATCAAATGTTGAACTACAGTTGAATAAATAAAATGATTAAATATCCGGCCTCACTGTTTGATTGTGTACAGCTAGTCAGTTATTCACTGAATATTTCGCAGCATTCAAAGCCCAACTTATATATTATGCAATCTAATCAATAAATCAAACCTGCACTATGTTGACGTAAATGTTAATCATGTAAATAAACTTTTGTCAGTAGTGCTGAACTTACTTTGAACTACTTTACAATGATTCATCTGTTATTACCTGTCAATAACCTATCTTCATTTTCTAAGATGCATCATGACAAGATTCGAAGAATGCATTTCCGATATAAAACACGACGAATAAAACACTTTCCTTTTGTGTTCTGCTTACCGAATACTTTAAGAGCGATTTTATTATTTAGAAAAATACACTCTCAATAATATTTCGATTAAGTCATAAATGGGCTACAATAACCAATCTTATTGTAACATTTCACAAACTATTTTACTGATAATAGTTCACATGATGATAAATAGTATGGTTCTGTAACAGCTCCAACTGGGGGGCGAGCTGATCCAATGGTGGAGAGCAGGCTTCGGGTCCCCGAGGTCCCGGGTTCAAATCCCATCAATCACCAATGGACTTTATCCATGTGATATCGTTGAGGAACTTTCCTATTTCTGAACTCCTCCCTTTAAAAGCCAAATCTCTCGTAGAAGAAGTTTCCTATTTCTGAACTTCCTCCTTTAAATGTCAAATCTCTCGTAATAGAACTTTCCTATTTCTAAACTCCCTCCTTTAAATGTCAAATCTCTCGTAGAAGAACTTTCCTATTTCTGAACTCCCTCCTTTAAATGTCAAATCTCTCGTAGAATAACTTTCCTATTTCTGAACTTCCACCTTTAAATGTGAAATCTCTCGTAGAAGAACTTTCCTATTTCTGAACTCCCTCCTTTAAATGTCAAATCTCTCGTAGAAGAACTTTCCTATTTCTGAACTCCCTCCTTTAAATATCAAATCTCTCGTAGAAGAACTTTCCTATTTCTGAACTTCCTCCTTTAAATGTGAAATCTCTCGCAGAAGAACTTTCCTATTTCTGAACTAAGTCCTTTAACAGCCAAATGAATAGCGACTTTAAAGGAGTATTAGTAATAATTTATCATGAAAGTCGGTTGGGATGTATTGTAACTTTAAAATATTTCTTAGCCTATTTTGGTTTATAAATTTGATTTCTTCCTGAGCATATTTATAAGATATTTTCTGACGTCAACAGTTGGAATGTCATCAAATACATTATATATCATAAATGTGGAGAGTGAATGTGACATCCATGTAACTCGAACATATCTTACTCGCCACCGACTTTCGCAAATCAAATCACATTTTCTTACCGCTCCTTGGCAAATCAAATAGAAAGATCGAGGCTTGCATAACATATATATGGTGAAATTGGTTGTGATTTGAAACATACGAGTTTGTTTCCTGGGAAAGTCCACTTGTGACAGCGATTTTATAGATTACGTTCTTGTCATGAAGGAATATCAGATTTTATTTGTCTTGCTGACGAAATTTTGGGAATACTCTTATGATTTATTTCCTAGAATCAAAGTAGAATTATTTTTGAATCGAAAAGGAAAATGCAGAAAAACACAATAAGAAACTATAGCTTAGACCAAGAACATACGGAAACCTATTTCCGCACTATCTATCCTACTATTTTGTGCACTATCCTTACATTTTTTCTAAACAGCTTCATCTATTATAACTTCTCAAACGGAATGTAACTTTTCTTGAATTTTTCTCTAAAATACTGTTTGCTCTACAATAATTTTCATTCTACAACCTCAATTACGTTTAACCAAGAGCAACAATATTTGTTAGGTTGATTGCACATTTATGTGTTTTTATCTGTTTTAGTTTTAATTCGGTATAAGTATAAGAACTATACCCGTTTTACAGTATGTACTGAGGAATGCTTGCAAATAAAAAGCTTTTTATTTATTAAATTAATTTATGGAACCCGATGAGTGTGAAAATAAACTCTCTGTACTCTATATTAACACGTAATATAATTCCTCAACGCACAGGTACAAAAAGATAAACTAAGTAATTAATTGTCATTCAACAAAACCAACAGCACAAAAAAAAACAACACAATGGCATATTTTAAGTATTTAAATTATGTATCTAGAACACAGTTCTGGGTGGTCTTTACCATAATCACATATTAAAATTTTTCTTGAAGGTATATATATTTTCCTCTTTATATTGTTTTCTCATAAAAAAGTTAAATTAATTGGCCATTAAAGCACCTGAATTACGCCAAAATTGATATTGTTGACCAACTTAATCTTTTAAAGGATAATAATGCAATATATTGAGAGGGTTTTATGAGCTTCCCTTGGCCATATGATGGATGGGACTCTCCCCCCCTCCCCCCCTAATATAATCGGCTACAGCGTTGGTGAAAGTTGCACGCTTTGACAAAGGCAAGTTGAAAAATGTCCGTTGGGTATGTAGGCTATCTTTTACCATAGATCTTAACTATATGAAAGTTACAGTATGGTAAAACATGACAAATCAATTTGATTTAATACAAAAGTTTGGTAAAAGAACATTAAGAATGGAATATAATCTTTCTTTTTTTTATTAGGAGAAAATTTAATGCAAAACTTAAGAACCTCGTGGTTTGTACTTAAAATTTTACTAACACTAAATTATTTACTTTGAACCTTAAATTGGTTTGTTTACTTCTATTCAAAAATTTTTAGTAAAATTGAACATGAAATTAACCCTAAATGATAAGTTTTGTTCTTTTTACTTGTTATTCGATTAAATACCCCCACCGCAGCAAACCTGCAGACAAAGCGAATTTCCATTAGGCTGATTGGATTTACACTAAAATGCCTCCTTAAAAATATCACATTTATTCCCATAGAATTAGATTAACAAGCACATAGGTTTGCTCCAACCAGGTTTTTAAATGTTAATAGTTAAGTAATAAATTAATGTATTTTCCAAATCCGATCAAAATATGTTCATAAACAAGCAAACTATAACAGTTGACTTATTCTCCATCAAAATAACATGGGAATTTTAAATTTTAAATTGTCTTAGAATTTTCTCCGTAACCATTAGGTGCACAATAACGCTTCATATACTTATTTTATTATTTTTTTTTTTAAGATCTAAAAAATGGTTTGAAACGAAATTGCTAAGTTTTCTGTTTTTTATGGTCAAGAATGAGAAAACCCAATTTTTACCACATAAAACCCCCCATAAACCCCCATTCCCATGGTCTGATCATGCTGGTTTTCGAACTTGTTCGAATAAATGTAGGTTAACACGTTTATACCAAATTTCATTAAAATCGGATCATTTTTGCTCGAGTTATCGTGGTAACTGAATAATAAATACATATATATATATGAATTTTAACGATGGTGTTTTTGGCCTCTAGGGACCTTAAAACGACCAAGTAAATCGGTCCCGGGTCCAGGTCTTACCATGAGTACTACGGTAATAGCTTATTCCCTATATGGGAAATTCGCATCAAGAATAAATGAACATATACTTTACTCGAGACATTTGTCCTTTTATAATTATTATTAAAATAAAAAGTAAAATTTTACACAAAACTAACCCTGAACATAAAATTTGTACTTGTTTGCATTTGATTTTAAACTTACATTATCTTTGAACAATAAATTTACTCTGAACATTAAGGCTTGTGTTTTTCGTTGTAAAAACAATTTACTAAATAATCGAAGGTTGAACTGCAAGGTACCTATTTTTTACTGGTACATTTGAAATCTTTTTCAACATTTGTTCACACAATCTTTATTTCACAAGAGAACTTAATTACACATTTGACTTTAGTTTAAGTTTAATTTGAATACAGTTACGGTATCATTATGTTAACAATTCACTTTTTTAAAGTATTGTTGTAACATCGTAGGGTGAAAATCAATAAAAATGTCAATGTGTTTTACCGTTACTATACAGCAAGCTCCAATAAATTACAAATCATTATCTAGAGTCTACCACGGCCTTGCTTTGATACGTGAATTTTTGTCAATTGAAAGAGTCTGGCAGCTCTGGGGTTTCTATTTACCTTACTTATCCCGTCTAGACTGGAAATCTGCACGCGGGGCTTAGCGAGCAAAGCAAAGAACGGGACTCGAGTTTTTTACTGACTGTGAGAGAAAAATATATATTTGTATACTTAGCCAATTTTGTAGTGCACAAGATTTTTTAAACAATTAAATAGGCCTACATTGAACGTTTCAATATTAAGTAGCCTACAATACTGAACTTGAACATTAACCTAATACTAACAATCTTTGAAATTAATATCCTAAAATCAGTACTTTTTGTAAAATGTATGTTTTTGGAAAATTCAGGCAATTGCAATACAGGGTGTCCCGGAACTCTCTACCAATATTTTGGTCATTGCTCCTGGGTAAGAAACATATCTAAATATCATATTTAAATTCCCCGGAAGTCCTTAGTTACTCACACAGTCACCGTTTTTTTCAGTTATTTATTTTTCTCTAAAGAATGGTTAAACATATGAAATGGAAACTTTGCACAAACATTTATGACAATTAGACAAAGCTACAAACAATTTATGCAGATTTTTCTAATTCATAAAACAAAATGGCGGCCATTTAAAAGTTTGTTTAATTAAATAACTCAAAAAACATTGGTTTTACAAAAACCTTACAGAAATAACTTTTTTAAGGCAATTTTATTACAAATTGATTTCGTCCAATCTTTAAAAATAAGGTGTCAATAGATTTTGAATAAAATTGCCTTAAAAAAGTTATTTCTGTAACTTTTTTGTAAAATCATCGGTTTTTGAGTTATTTAAGAAACAAAAATTTAAATCGCCACCATTTTGTTTTATCAATTTGAAAAATTGTCATAATTTATATGGTAGCTTTGTCTAGTTGTCATAAGTGTTTGAACAATGTTTCCATTTCGTATGTTTAACCATTCTTTATAAAAAAAATTAATAAGTGAAAAAAACTAGATGGTGGCTTCGTGAGTGAATAAGGACTTCCGGACAATTTAAATATGGTATTAAGATATTTTTCTTACTCAGGAACAATGCTTTAAAATTTTGGAAGAGAGTTCCGGGACTCCCTGTATATAAAAACTGGATGTAGAGCGTCAATAACTTAAGTAAGAACACGAATTATTTTTGGTACTTTTTATTGAAAATGCAGTGCAATAAAGTAATGATTAACAAACTTGATACGTTTGAAAAGATTGCATTCTGCGACTTAAAGCAACTTTTTATGAATTTCCTTTGTTTACATCGTTTTCAAAACTATTACGTCCGCAAATAATCACAGTCTAGTTTCCATCTTTGATTAATTTGAACAAAGAAATAAAGCAGCGCATGACGATAGAGTCACAGACCGACAGACGTAACATCTAAGCCAAATTTTTTAGTAAAACGTTGCCTAAAATTGTAACCTTTAATAAAATATTCACATCATATTTTAAAAATATGACTGATAAAAGATTCCCTTTTCATTTGTTATCGTTCTTGTGAAGGAACAAATAATAATCTTAATTTGAAAAGAGAAGAAAAGAAATGTTTTATTCTCTTTCTAAGTAAAAAGCAGTGTTTTCCTCAATACCTATTAATGAGTCGTCAAACTCCAAAAAATTTGCGTCTATAGTTTTGACCTATTACTATAACAATATTGAACAGACTTGGCTTGTCTCGTTGGTTGATGGTAAACATTGTCCTGGGTCCATGGTTCAAATCCCTCTAACCACAATTCGGTTTCAGCTATTTGCTCGTTGTAAACAATTGTTCGGAGCCCTCATAAGCTGTTTGTCCATCTACAGAAACATAGGCTTTTAAAGCGAGGAGGAAATTTCTCTATTTTGAAGAACTACCTTTAATAAAATCCAGCAAAAGAAAAATGTTAAAGTATCGAATCCGTAAAACGATACATATTTTATGAAAAGTAATAAACATCATACTCGCACTATACCATTTTATATTTATACAGGGTGTCTTTCAACCATATAAACAAACTTTGTCACGTTATTCAGCATGTCAAAAGAAACAAAAAATATAATACAACTCCGTTTACGGTCTATCTGTCAGTCTGTGATTTGTACAAAAATATTCATAACTCCTTAACTGCTTGAGCTGCATCATTAAAATTCTATAAAAATGTTAATCCTATTGACTACTTTGTTTGTGCAAAATATGAATAAAAACTATTGAAACGTTTAAAAATGGCGGCTTTTAGAAATATTTGATGCCAAATTCCATGAAACCCGTTAACGTCACAAAGTATTTACATGGCATGTAAAGTCTAGTAAATTATATGCACATTACAACGATATCTTATAAGCTTAGTTTGGACAAAGAATAACTTAATTTTCTTTTCTTGTTATACTTTCAGGTTTCTCCATTTAAACAATGTTAAATTTTTATTTTTAAGTTTTAGAAAATATGAGGAAAAGGAATGTTTTGATGGCGAAATAGACATAAATTAGAGACAACCGCATGTTAGACTCGGCGGCGCACCGATGATATTGGTGGTTGTTTAAATTTCAGCCCCTAGGTTTGCAACCTCTGATCTGTTTACTCATTAACAGTTCTGGCTAATGTAATTATGGGGCAATCATGGCCTGGGGTGGCAGCGAGGGGCGCAAGGGGCAGCGCGGTCATAGGGGCATTCCACGGGCAAACTACATGGGCAAATCAAACACGTGCTATCACTATCTTTGACCTATGTTAATTATTAATGGCGAATATTTTAGAATAATTAAAATGTATAGCAAAGAAAATGGGAATTAACAGATTCGTGAGGATTGTTTTTGTTTCCCAATCCGGTGCATGGTTTACGGATTTACCACATGTCCAAAACTATGCAAATGTATTAATAATTGTGCTTATTTCAGTGAATTTTTTTATCAGTGGTAAATAATTTTGTTTCTACGAATAGGATAGAAATGCAATTAATAATTTCAAAAACTTTTTCATCATGATAACATTTTTGTTACTATCACTGACGCATTTTTTGTTATATCCTGTTTGGCTACAAAACATATTTGTTAATGCATTATTTAAATTTAAAGACAAACCCAATTTTCTTGGTTGTCTGTCAAGCCTAGCCACTTGCTTAGCTGTCTATGAATTAATACAGCATACGATTTAAAGGCCCTTTGTTCGTGATCCGTAAATATGTTTTTTGTACGTGTGAAAATAATTGAACCACGGTTAGGTCTATCAAACAAAACACCATTAAAATCTGCTAGAAGAGTAGGAATGTATAATTCAAACTTGAATGTCATTGTTTAAAAGTCTTTAGGGTAAAATTAATCTTTATTTACCTTAAACACTGTATAATAGCGATTCGCTGGCTTGAAACAGAAGTTTTAGACCCGAATTGAAACGACTCCAGAGGTAAAGAAAGTATTTGTTACGGTCAAAACGAGTTAATAAATGTTTTCAGTTCAAATTAAAGAACTCTAGAAACACCAACTTAAGAATTTCAAAGGTACGTTTTAATTAGATGTTTGATTAAGTTTCTCGGGTTGTTATTGTAGATGTTGTCTTTGTTGTATGCTGCTGTTTCTTTAATTATTTCTGGCTTTTCAAAAAGAAATCCGTTCTTCTTAAATTTAAAACTTGTTGAGTTGAAATATAAATTAATTCATTACATTTACAATATGTGTAGGGTGTCCCCGAACTCTTTGCCAACCTTTTAAAGGAATTATTCATAGACCACGTGGCTTTTTGTACTGAATTGCAATTTGGTACAGTAGACTCCCTCTTATCCGGACACCTTTTAACCGGACATCGGTTTAGCCGGACTACACTCGGTGGAAATGACATCCCTTTAACCGGACAATTTTTATCAGCACATTGGTTTAACCGGACTAGATCGGCAGGAAGTTGACAGTACTGAAAAGACTGTTCTCGTGGGAAAGATTTGAGACCAGTGATCACGTGTCTAAATATAATGCTCTCCTAAATTTAAGTTGAATATCATAGTAAATGGTCCGTTTTAACGAGTTTTGGGGACGTCGGTTTAACCGGAAAACCCGTTATCCGGACTGGCCTCGGTCCCGAGGAGTCCGGATGAGAGGGAGCCTACTTTACATATATTAATGACGCAAAAACTTATTCCTAGGAAAATAAAAAAAAAAATATCAGGCATGGTGTCAGGATGGTAGCCATTTAAATAATTAAAATTGGAGAACATAAATACTATACAAGTAACCAACACTATCGTGGCAATGCTTTTGTTTAGACAATTTTATACAAAATTTTAACGATACCAAATTTAAGGAAAATCCGTTCATAATTAAGGGAGATGATTCATTTTTAACACTCTGTGCATCAATATCTGTGTTGATTGGATAACATCACTGCTAGTAAGTTAAAACAATCAGCTGTTTTAATTGTTAGCTTTAACCCCACAAGTGAAAGTATTGTTGGACCCAATATCTTAATAACGAATTTTCTCCCTTATTTAAGAAACCGAATTCATTACATTTGGAAAAGATGGAACTGAAATAACATCCTCGAACTAAAGCATTACTGCAATAGTTTTGTTTACCTGTGTATTTTAATGTTATTTACGTTTAACAAATTGTAATGGCCGTTTTTTGAAACTGTATATTATAAAAAATAAATCTTGTTCTCAAAATAAGTCTTTCCTTTATTAGCCTATGTGCCAAATAGCAACTCACTAAAATAAATCTTTATCAAATTAAAAATGGCGGGTGTATGGGTAACATTTGAGCTTTGGAAATGTTAAAGTGAATTTTTGGTTTGTATTTGGTCATAGAATTATACCTAAAATGGCCGGTAGAGTTCGGTGACACTCCTACGTTACTGTTGGTGTCAATTGTAAGATTGAAAATACCCACAAGCAAAACTAATTTTACGATCAAAGCAATAAACGTAATAAGTTCTCGTATTTAGTTTAGTATGCTGTATTCCAAAAAAGTTCAACTTCTACATTAACAGTTTACCTAAATCTAATGTTCTCTTTACATTGAACAGCGTCTAATTATGTTGATTAAATTTTATTCCGATAGTTGTTCTTTACAGTACAGTGTTTAGTTAATTTATGGCTAAGATTATTTTTATGATTAAATAATGAATCAACTTTAGAAATATCTCTAAACTTACCTTATTGAATTTCCAAGACAAAATCTGCTTAGTTGTCAACTTTATATAACAACATTATTTTCACCTAGATTATAGAGAACAGAGTACAATTCAAACAAAAATACCACTATCGGCTCGTTTGAATGTAGCTAATGAGTTTGGGCAGGTAGAGAGGGAGGCTGTAGTTAATCTATTTTCTACTGGCCGACAAGGTTTTAACATTTAAATGGCTCATCAGTCAATTTAATCACGGCCTAAAAGCCCAGCAATTAAGCCAATAAAATTGCAATGCCAAACTAATGTGAAAATCTGATAAGCTAATGTTATTCAACTGCACCGAAGCTAATATGTGATATTCTTTTGTCACTATTATTACATTTCACTCTCACTTGGGTTGCTAATATCGTGAAATGATATTAAATTAGTTTATGAAATGCAAATTTTTGTACAATGGTAACACAATGAATTATTACTTACTTAACTAGGGAATATATTTCTTTAAATTAATTTAATTTAGTTTACATCAGTCTCTTGGATCAGGGTCAAAAGGATTTTTTTTTAGTCTACTCATAGAAATCATTGGTATAAATTAAACTATATAACTACATAATTTTATAAGTAACGTATCCCTAGGGGATATTTTTATTTTTGTGATGGTATAACGATTGATAAATCTACAAAACCTCATATTATGTTTAATTAATGAAAGAGTGCATATTTTGTTTATGAAAGGGTTTCATAGTCAAACAAATATACCTACGACCATCTTACATTGAAAATTATGAGCAGTTGAAGGAAATATGAGTTTAAAACAAATTTTAATTCTTTATATCTAATATTTTTTCATTACAATTTTAAATAATTGTTGCAAAAAACTAAAGTCTTAAAACAGTTTTGTGCAAAATATTTAAAATTTTCCTTCCCTACATAGAATAGGAATAAATCTTTTTGATAATTCGCAGAAAGCAGAACGTAGAATCGACTGTTGCCACTTATTACTGGGTTTTGTTAGTGACTGTACACATCTTAAGTAAGTTTGTATCTCATTAATTTGTCGTTGTGTTGAATGAGTGAGCCTTTACCTAGTAATCACAAGAACTTGGATAACAATACCCACCCTTCAAACTAAATAGAGAAACAACATGGTAATTGCAACATTTAAGTTCTTAGCGAATGTATATATATATATATATATATATATAGTTCACTTTATAGAGCTACTTTTTAATGGTGTTTATTATTTCAATTATGTATATATATATGTGTTCGTGAACGCGATAACTTGAGTAATTGTTGTCCTATTTTGATGAAACTCGGTTTAAAGGTGTAAGGCGGGATAAACTTGAATGAGTTCGCAAACCAGCATGATCGGACCATGGGAACGGGGTTTCATGGGGGTATTTATGGGTAAAAATTGGTTTTTATTGTTTTTGACCCTCACAACTTAAAATTTCTTAAATTTTCTCTAAACCATTTTGAAGAACTTAAAAAAAATTGTAAATTGAAGTGTTTCTGTATAACTATTGGTTACGAAGACAATTGTAAATTAAAAATTCCCATGTTATTCTTATGGAGAATAACTGTTGAAGTTTGCTTGTTTATGGATATATTTGTATCAAACTTGGCAAATCTATTTATTTTATACTGAGCTATTAATATTTTTACCTTTATACCTTTATTCTTCAGTCTTATGGTTTAATATATCATTATAACATTCCAAGTGAGATTTATTATTTATTTATTTATTTATTTGAAACTGCAATTAGAAAAAGAATCAAAAGAAGTCTTTAGGTCGGAATTCTCTAGAAAAGTTGTTTAATCAGGGTCGTCGTTTCCTGCGTAACTGAGCTTTATACCTTTTGGGTAGTTTGGTCATTCCAATACTTTTGAGAAAAGGAGTACAATTGGTTGGATTGCTGTCTACTTCGGAGTACCGATGTGCATTTAAGATGATAACTTCTAGGGATTCATGGATAGAAGTTATAATAATTAAAGTATTGGTATTTTGCTCTTATTAAACCAGTATATTAAAAAAGTATTCAGTTTTATTTATTTAAACCACCGGACATAAAATGTGTAAACATTTGTTCAACAGTGGTTTTTTACTCTCAAAAATGATTATGTTTTTTTTTTATAAAACTGGATTGACATTTTAAAAATAGAAATTTGTCAATTATAGCTTTAAAAGCTTTATTCATGTTTGACGGGTCCTATCATGTGATACCGTGAACAACATCGGTTAAAAAACTTATTTGTACCAACTTATTTCACCTTTTATCTATGCTACTATTATAACCACGCCTTTTAGTGAATTTTCCATATAGGGAATAAGCTATTACCGTAGTACTCATGGTAAGACCTGGACCCGGGACCGATTTACTTTTTCTTTTTGTTGTTCCCTAGAGGCCAAAAACACACTCCGTTCAAATTCATATATGGTACAAACGTGTAAACCTACATTCATTCGATTGAGTTCGCGAACCAGCATAATCGGACCATGGGAACGGAGGTTTGTGGAGGGTTTTATGGGGTAAAAATAGATTTTCCCATTTTTAACCTTAAAAAACAAAATTTCATAATTTCTCTCCAACCCATTTTGTAGAGCTTAAACAATTTTTGTTTGTATATTGAAGCGTTGTTGTATACCCATTACCCAACTGTTACGGAGATAACTAAAAAAAAATTTTAATTTAAAATTCCCATGTTATTCTAATGGAGAATAAATAAACTGTTGTATTTTGCTTGTTTATGGATGTATTTAAACCAAATTTAGAAATTTTGTTTATTTAATACTAAGCTATCGTCAATTAAAAACAACAAATTTCAATATCTTCCCTGTAGCAGAAAATCTAAGTACTCACTAAAATTAATGTTAATTAAATAGGAAATAAATCTGACAATTTTTAGGGAATATTTTAGTAGAAATTCAGCCAGGTTAATGGAAATTCGCTTAGTCTGCAGGTTGGCTGCGGCGAGGGTATTTTTATTTCTTTCACCTAAATTTGAAGAATTTTGGGGGTACAGCCTGTCCGTTCTATGAAGAAGTTAGAACTTTGGTGAATATATTATTTGGATTTGTTACACAATAATTAAACCCAACGATATCATGATATCCTGGGTTGCTTAGATCACTTAATAATTGCATTATCTGCAACATAATGTAATATTTTCCTACAGCTACCTGACAAAGTGGGCTTAGTTTGCTCTAATTATAGCACGCAATTAGGTGATTGCTGCATTTACCTATTTTTTCCGCTCTAATTGTTTTGCTGTGCTCCAGTATTTGAACCAAACAACACAATACAGTGTGCTTTTATTAGGTACATATTACGTATATGCTTGAAAATAAGTTGGCAACACTTAAAATTACTAATACTACGATCAGCTGGCGCAGCGGTTTCCCATTTCGTTAAACGCTTGGGTTTAACCTAACCTAAAAACGTGTTTCATAGTGATTGAAAGACGAATTATTTATATGATTTATAGCACTGTAGGAAAAATATAAAGTGTAACGCGAGTGCAAAAGTGTCTTTGTTACACAAAACTATTGTAGACAGAGTTTTCTATCGACGACGAAATAAATCATTACCATCGCCAATTACTGCTCCAAGTGTGAAAAATCAAAAGTAAACAGAATAAAGACAATAGAGACAAAAACTACTAATTTGAGTGGCGTGGTGTCGTGTGTAGACTCATTAACGTAGCTAAGGTAAGGAACAGCTGATAGGGGACAGGGAAACGTGTAAATAATAGGAGACGCAGGAGTTACACAAAGAGGAACCTCATCATCGAACACGTCGGGGGTAACAAGACAGGGGTGGCAGTAAACAGCACCTTGCATAGTGAAGTGGTGGAAAAATGTCGGCGTAAATGGGCGTTGATTATGTTATTTTTCAATGCTAAGGATGTGTACAATTTTTATGTGGATTAAAAATTTAAATACAAATTTTATAAAGAAAGAGTTTTTGGAACTTTTAGTTTACATAGTTCAAAACCTTGTCAACGCTGGCCTTTTAAAATAACTGTTACCGTAAATTAATTTATTTGGGACTTGAAATGACCGAGCTCTATGTGTTATTGTAAATCCAAATACCCTCGCTACAGTATACCTGCACACTTATTGTATTTCCATTTGTCTGATAGGATTTTCACTAAAATATTTCCTTACATGTCACATTTATTCCCTATTAAAATGACATTAGTTTTAGTAAGTTAACTTACGTTTGCTGCTTTAAGAAAGGTAATGAAGTGCGTTTAATGCGTAGGTTAAATATAACTTGGTATAAATTTAATAAATTTACCAAATTGTATCAAAATATATTCGAAAACAAGTAATATAACAGTTGAACTTTTCTAAATAAGAATAACATGGGGATTTACAGTTTCTGAACATTTTCTCCGAAGCTTAGATGTACACAACAATGCTTCAGAACACTAGTTTTTTATGTTTTTAAGCTCTACAAAATGGTATGGAAAGAAATTTCAATATGTTATGTTTTATGTTATAAAATAGGAAAACCCCTCCATTTTTACTCTAACCCCCCTTCCCGACCAACCACTGATCCCATAGACCCACCCTATAGGTTTGCGAAATAGTTCAATTAAATGTAGGTTTACCAGTTTGTACCAAATTTAATCAAAATCGAATTAATTTTGCTCGATTTATCGTGTTATCAAGCACATATAAATTTATATGAATTTGAACGGATAGTGTTTTGGGATTTGGGGACGAAAACGTAAATCGGTGCCGCGTCTAGCCCGGTCTCACCATGAGACCTACATAATAGCATTGACTTTATATCTACAGTAAGAAGAAATATTGGATGCGTAAACTTGTATCTTTGGATACCGCAGGTAGTCCACTCAATCCCAAATCATAGATAAAACATATCCCCTTAGATTGATCATCCTTATGGAACGGCTGAAGCCAATTTTATTCTTCTGTCCGGTGCACTGTAGAGGTCGTGTTTTGTTTACAATTTGTTTCTTGTTATTTCAGTTATTTAAAACCTCGATATGATTATAAACAATAACTCGTACCCAAGTTACTGTATATAATGTTTAGTTATATAAAAACCACACACCTTTAAATCGATCCTAGACTAATAGAAACAAAATTTCGTTGACACTAGCAATAAGTGTCACCGGACATGAACTAGTCACGAAAACGACCTTCAAAATTTACAATGGGATGAGAAGTCTATTCCTCAGCCTATTGTCAAATATGAAGCCTGATTTCATGTGTTTTGCTCGTTAGGCCAAAGTGTCTTAATTGTGTTGACCTAGATGTTTATTTTCCCTTATGTTAAAGTTACTTTAACAATGACAAAGCTTTGTAACAATACCCCCGCCGCAGCAAACCTGCAGACTAAGTGAATTTCAACTTGTCTGATTACATATTTACTAAAATACTTCCATAAATAAGACATATTTATTCCCAATTTAAATAACATTAGATATAACGAGTGCTTAGGTTTGCTGCTGCGGGGAAGGTAAACAGTGTTTTTTAACCAAACAACAATAGTATAGGATGAAATAAATAAGTTTGCCAAATTTGATCAACATATATCCATAAACAAGTAAACTACAACAGTTTTCATTTTTTCCATAAGAATAACATGGGAATTTTAAATTTGCATTTTTTTTTGAATTTTCTCCGTGACCGTTTGGCATACAACAATGCTTCAATATACTAAATTATTTATTTTTTTAAGCTCTACAAAATGGTTGGGAAAGAAATTCTAAAATTTTATGTTTTTAGGGTCAAAAATGGGAAAACCCCATTTTTACCCCATAAAACCCCCCATAAACCCCTGTTCCCATGGTCCGATTATGCTGGATCGCGAACTCGTTCGAATAAATGTAGGTTTACATGTTTGTACCAAATTTCATCAAAATCGGATCATTTTTGCTCGAGTTATCGCGCTAACGGACACATATATATATGAATTTGAACGGATGGTGTTTTTGGTCTCTAGGGACCTCAAAACGAAAAAAAATCGGTCCCGCGTCCAGGTCTTACCATGAGTACTACGGTAATAGCTTATTCCCTATATGGGAAATTCGCTAAAAACCTAACTATAAAATGGGTTTAAAGTGATCCTTAAGGTTGATAAATTTACAAGAGAGTATGTGTTTTACATTTGTAAATATACAGGGGCAACTCTATTAAGATTGGATACTAGTAGAATGTTAGAACGGTACATTAAACTTTAGTATACAAATAAAACGCTTTTTAGACCAAAAAAGTTAAACAAAAAAGAGACATATTTTGTCATACAATCTAAAGGAAGAAAACAATGATATCTTCTAAAATCGTTAAAGATATCAGTTTGATTCCCATAAATATCTGTAAATATCACAGCAAAATCCTCTCTTAAGCTAGTGTAATTTAAAATTTGATTGAGCAAAAGTGTGTTTTGTTTAAATTGGGATAGCTTGTATGACATTCACTTAGTGAGCAGTTTTAATCGCAATTTTTACTTTCTCCCCCTAAACATAGTATATGGAGAAAGTATTGTTTTCGTCAAAACTTTCGAGTTTGAGTTTTGAGTTGATATATCCGTTTTAGGTCCCCCTGAACCCAAAAAAGTGGTTACAGAAGTGATGTCTGTCCGTGTGTGTGTCTGTTTGTATCTGTGTACGTGTACTGAGCTACAAACCACACCTGTGGTCCGACTTTGATGAATATTGGATGTATGTACTAATCCATGGTATCACCATGTGGTTTTTTTTCATTTTTATGAAATTTTGATTTTTGATGAGGATTTTCCCATAAAACCAATACAATAATAGAAAAATTTAGTTCTCTCAAAAATGGCTTGAACTATTTTGATAAAAATTTAGTATGTTGTAGCCCTTTAAATTCTGAACAAAATGGTAGCACTCCAATTCATGTAAAAATTACGGTTCAAAAGTTATTGTAACTTAAATGTTATTTTCTCATAAAACAACATAAAATAAGAGTAAATTGGATTTATTTTTACCGGTTTTTATTGAAATTAGTATGTGTTGGTACTTATAATTCTTAACAACAAAGTGTAACCATCACTGCTGTAAACATTACAGTTCAAAAGTTATCGTTACTGTTATTTTCCCATAAAAACCCATGAAAAAACGGAAAATTGATTTTTCGGCCAAAAAGGGTTTGAAAATGATTTTTCTGTCAAGGTCCTTATAATTCTTATCAAAATAGTGCAACCCCCATTCCTGTAAAAATTACGGTTAAAAGTTAATGCAATTTTTGTGATATTTTGTGACCCAAGATAACGGTTGTTGACAAGCTTATGGGAGAAAATTTGAGTCAGATTGCTGATACCGTTTATTTTGTTTTCTAACATAAAATACAAAGTAAACTAAATGTAGAGAGTGAGAAGAGAAGAGGCTGGATGTGATCAGAAGGGTAACCACGTACTGGGCCGGTCGGCGATGACTTTCCAATGGACTGGTTAACGCGACTTAAGTAAGCATGGGATTGTCAGCGTAATACTGATATTCTGTTTATGTTGCAAGACCCTCCCTCCAATATCAACCCTTCTGATAAGCATTGGGAATGAGACTTTTAGTAACTGTAACCGACTCTACTGTAATTGGAACATTACTGCATCAATCCTTTTAACAACCTTCCTTCATACGTTCTGCACACTTTTAGTCAAATATTAAATGTTGCTTAGCTATTTGAATGACTTTTTTAGTGAACAAATTAAATGATGTACTTGTTGTCTAACGCTTATCCGAACAAATACATCTCCAATGTTAGTGTAACTTTCTAGTAGGCTAAAAGATAGTCTTTGGTTTTGTAGAATAATGACTCTATGAATTAACGTGGAATATGAACTAGCGGGCCACGGGTGTTTCACATATCTAAATTTTATTGACGATTGGAAGGATTTGAACCCGGACCCCGCAGACATTTATTCCTTGCCCTAACAAATATACATGATTAGCTCCAATGAGAACTGTTAAATTTCAAATTTCTGATTTCTGTATTGTTGATATCTTTGATACTTCGCCACCAATAAAAATTATTTGTGTTGTCGTTAAGGTACGGTTAGTGGTATGTTTTGTATAGCATTGTGGAAAATATTTTCATAGTATATTTTAAGCATTACCCTACGTTCTAGATTAGTAATAATTCTTCCGAACGAAGCATGCCTTTGTTAAACTATCTCACCTTTTTTCCCTGATTACAACGCATTGTCTTATATTATTTTGTATCAAGGAAAAAATTGTTAGTTAAACAAGTTTGCCTGTTTTAAGTGTTAATAATTGAGTGATGCATAAAACCATGACAAAATTTACACCACATAACTTAAAAATCTGTATAACATTTGTATATCTTAAAACTGTTTGGATCACTGGAAATCAGCAAACACTAACAATATAAGACACGAACTTCATTCCAGTAAAACTTACAGATTAGTAAACTTAAATGTGAAACCAATAAATCGGTTTGGTTGGAAGCTTTAAATGTATTATATATCTACTAATGATTATCTTTTTACAAAGTAAAATAAAATACCCCCGCTGCAGCAAACCTGCCGACTAAGCGAATTTCCATTTGTCTGAATTGATTTTCAGTCGTATTTTTTTATAACATTAGGTTTAACGAGTACCTAGGTTTGCTGCTACAAGGAAACTAATAAAGTGTGTTTTTGAGTAAAATATTGATAGCTTAGTAAAAAATAAATAAATTTGCCAAGTTTGATCAAAATATATCCATAAACAAGCAAACTACAACATTTGACAATATTCTCCATAAGAATAACATGGGAATTTTAAATTTACAATGTTTTTAATTTTTTTCGTTACTAATAATCGAACAAAAATACTTATATACTAAATTATTTGTTTTTTTAAGCTCTTTAAAAAGGTCTAAAGAGAAATCGGGAAATTTTGTGTTTTGAGGGTCAAAAGTGAGAAAAACCTATTTTTACCCCATAAAACCCCCCGTAAAGCCCCGTTCCCATGGTCCGATCATGCTGGTTTGCGAACTCGTTCAAGTTTATCCCGCTTTACACCTTTAAACCAAATTTCATCAAAATCGGACAAAAAATACTCCAAGTTATCGCGTTCACGGACGTATATACAGTATATATATATATATATATATATATATATATATATAAAAGTCTATATATATATGTACATATATAAAAATTTGAACGAATGGTGTTTTTGGCCTCTGGGGACATCAAAATGAAAAAGTAAATCGGTCCCGGGTCTAGGTCTTACCGTGCCACCTACGGTAATAGCTACTTCCCTATAGGGAAATTCGCTAAAAACCAAGTCAAATATCCTGGTACAAAAAACTTGTTATTTAAATATATCAACCCAAACCTTACGTATCATCTAAAGTTGTATTCATAATAATATTGTTGCCTTATACGTGGCTTAATGGATAACTAAATCAGGACATCTAGTTGGATCTGGTTTATGTAGAGATGTGTTAATGGGTTTGAGTGTATGAAATGGGTCGCCGGAATGGTCGCCCCCGGAAACATCACCCCCCAGGCTAAACGTGACGTCACGAAACCAGACAACCAGCTGGTATAAAATCTATGTCCGCGACCGGAATCGTTCCCCCCCAAGGCTTGACAAGTAATTTATCAAAATCTAGTTGATATGAACTAATTATGTTATTAATTTTAATTCAAACAAGTAGAAACGGAAAGGTCTTCCCCGGCAAGGCATCCCCTATGTACACCCCGGAATCGTCCCCCCCTGAAACGCTACCCCTAGTAGGGCTGGGCTGCTCGGCAGCCTACCTGCTGCCCGTCCTCCTCAGTCCATTGTTCTGAGGGTCGGCCGCTCGTTCATTATTATTGTCGCTTGGACAACAGCTTTTCCACAGAAGAAAATTGCAGACGCTGTGGTGGAATATCAATCAGTATATTTAGATGTGTATGAACTTCTAAGACAACTAAATAATGCGAGCAAAGATTGACTTTAAAAAATGATTCTTTTATACTTAATTCATAACCAACGATACTGCGTAAAGTATACATTTTTTCTGTTGCATTACATGGTAGTTATACTTATCAACATCAGTAAACTTACCTTACACCCTATTGTAATTGTTAAGCAACACATTTGTAAAAAATAGAATAATTTCTAAATGCAATAAAAATGAATCGCATTGCTTTAGGTTTGGCCCCGATTTAATTCATAATTTGAAAATTAGAAACAGATTATTAAATAAGAATAAACATAATAATATCTTTAAGGGATTAATCCCTTAAACTTATCGAAATAATTAATTGTTAGTAATTACAAATATGTAAATGATACTATTCTAAAGGTTATGCCAAAAAGTATCTTAATGCAGAAACAGCCTAGGCTAGTTTCATATCACTGGAATAGAGTCAAAATATAATGAAAGTATAATCAAAATATCAGAATCACTTTAAATCGAGAAGAGGACTTGCAATCAGTGTTGATATACCAATAAATTAGTTTTGTTATAAGATGTATATGTTTAGAAAACCTTTTTGCTACTGAAGTTTGCAAAATTCTGAAACATATATGTTTCATAATTACTAAGGGGAAAATATACGTGAGTTCAAATTTTTAATATGTAATCAAAATTTGAAATGTTGAGCTGTAAACTTGTATTACATCGCTTAAACGATAGTAACATTCGTATATACTCCAATTAATGTATCACAAAGTGCCAATAATAATTAAAAATACCCCCGACACAGCAAACCTGCAGACTAAGCGAATTTCCACTTGCCTGATTGGATTTACGCTAAAATGTCTCTGTAAAAATATCACATTTATTCCCTATTTAAATAACATTAGTTCAATATATATCAATATCAATTGATATGGGGACGCCACCTAGATGCGTATTTTAACCCAAATATGAGTGTGGAATGGTGTGAGATGATCTGTGTAGCTTTGTTACTGACTAAGATCAGCTGTTTCATTAGCCAGTTCCATTTATTTAAAGCCCAATGATCAGGAACAGCTGGGTCCAGTTTTGAACCATCAAAGTTTAACGAGTACTTAGGTTTGCTGCAACAGGGAGGGTAAAAAGGTGTTTTTTTTTGTAAAATGATAATAGTTTAGTATGAAATGAATGCATTTTCCAAATTTGATTAAAATATGTATATAAACAAGCAAACTACAACAGTTTACTTATTCTAAGTATAACATGGAAATTTTAAATTTACAGATTTTTGGAATTTTCTCCGTAACTATTAGGCACATAATTAACGCTTCAATATACTAAATTATTTGTTTTTTAAGCTCTACAAAATGGTTTATAAAGAAATTGCTAAATTTTAAGTTTTTAGTGTCAAAAATGGGAAAACCCAATTTTTACCCCAAAACCCCCCATAAACCCCCGTTCCCTTGGTTTGATCATGCTGGTTCGCGAACTCGTTCGAATAAACGTAGGTTTACACGCTTGTACCAAATTTCATCAAATTTATGAATTTGAACGGATGGTGTTTTTGGCATCTAGGGACCTCAAAACGAAAAAGTAAATCGGACCCGGGATGTCCACAGAAAACTGACAGTCTTTAAAACGTTGTTTTCAGGTGTGGTGTTTATGTACCAAATCTTATTGATTTATCTATTGCCGTTTTGAAAATATTAAGCCCATGCGGGACTTTATAAATACACCCTGTATATGTGACCGTGAGCGCGGTAACTCGGGCAACAACGCTGCGAGTTTGATGAGATTTGTTACAAACGTGTAAGCCTAAGTTTATTAGAACGAGTTCGTGAACCAGCATAATCGGACTATGGGAACGGGTGTGTCTGAATTGCGAACACCTCCAAAATGCTGGAGACTGAACATAAGTCGCCAAGATTGCGCACAAATATTCGGAATCGGGGAAAATGGATGAGCCACTGTTTCTTGTAATTTATGGAAGATTTAATACAATTGTTTTAAATGTAATGTTTTAAGACTTGACTTGGCATGTACAAAAACGCAAAGAATAGTAAACGGATAAGCAAGAATTCATATGGGTGGGTTTCATCGATTTCCACTAGAGTGTGGAATTAATTGTCATATATTATATCTTTAAACGTGACAGTTTTTTTTTTCATTTCAGGATTCTGAACCAACCACTTTTGCGATTTCGTGATTTTTGTGTTGAAATAAATATAATTTTCTAAGGAAGGGAATGTCAATGCCATGATTTCATTTTTTTAAGTTTAATTTTTTTAGTCTAGCAGCCGACGCTAATAATTTAAAGTCGTTTCAGTGCTGTTTTAACTAACAGCTGGTTTCAAACTGTCATTGACGTTTTTAAGTTACAAGTAGTTTACTTAAATATTGATCGTCGGTGTTTGCCCGCATACTGTTTCAATTTTAAATGTTGTTTTTTTCCTACCGTAACGGATCTTCGTATTCAGGAAATCTGTAGATTTGAACTATACATCTCTAATACTTCTACCCTTGGGTAAAATCAAGATTTGTCTGAAATCAAATCTGTGTAAGTAGGCCTATAAGTTTATGCCATGAAAGTTATGTCATGTTTGTAGAATGTGTGTAGAATGTGTGATTTTGGTATCGATATACCAAAATTTCGAGAGTTATAAAAACTAGCTGTCACCCACGGGCTTCGCCCCGTTTGACATCATTAGTATTAATAAAACTATGGATTGGTTAAGTTAACCTGAAATAAACAAAATACAGTAAAAGAAACAAATAAGCACACCCGTTTTTAATAAGGTAATAAATTGAAAGAATAACAAACAAATAAGTACAGCTGAAGTATTTTTAACATTAGTTATATGAAAAGTTCCCTTTAGAAAGGAATTACGACCTTAAAGGGCAATTTATGAAATAATGGATAATTTTGCGCAAGGTTTCTCGTCATGACGAACATTTTAAGTATATGGTTTATGGGGGTGTGACTTGTAGTTTTCTCAAAAGTTCATGGGTACTTTTGGCTTTATATATAGATGTGAACCGGTGTAGCAGGTCTCTAGAAAACACTGGGGAAAATCCCCTACCATATTTTGAGCTGATTTTATTGTTAGTGCAACTTCAGAGTATACTTTTTACAAATTATATTAACATTTTCAAAATCTGTTTAAAACTCAATGAGGCGTTCTGTTCACAAATTAACCCCTTCCAAATTAATTAAGTACATAGGCTAGATAACACTGATAATTATGATTTATGTTAATGTACGAATTATGGTAAAAATATGAAACTGACTTTAGTAAATAACTAACTAAACTTTTCCTTGACTGTGTTAAACAAACGTATTTGACTCAGGTATTCTTGGGATACCTGAAGTGGGGAAGTCTAAGCTATTTTACAAAAAATACTTCCCGCTATAAATACAGTTGTACTCTACGAATTAATAGTATGCAAATTACAGACGAATTCCTTAAATCAATAATCTGAGAATAGTGGATACTATACTTCTAGTGGATCATGTTCTCTTGCAAACTTTTAAGTTATACGTATTAATATTCTGCGAACTACAGGTAGATTTAAATGTGTAACTTTCAAAACAATGGGCGACCGTTCATGGAATAACTACTGTACTACTTCAATGTCAATTTAGTTATTTAATATCAGCAGTGTGAAATCATGAAATAAAGTGAATGTGACACTGTTGCTTGCTTCTCTGTCAACGCAAACGTAAACAGTGTGAGCTTTTTCCTGTTTATTGCCGAAGAAACTAACCAATATTTACTTTCTAAATTCTTTTTACGGGAAAGAGTCCTTCGCCAATATCAAATCAGGAATATTCTCAATGCATTTATTTTACCATAAAATCCAGACAACTATTTAAATGCATAAAAATTATATACAGCATTTATTGCTCAATGTTTACGATTTAAGAATTAGGAAATGTGAAAATATGTTTGTCAAGTGTGTATTATGATGTTGAGTGGTTGAAGCATGCTCATATTAATACGAGTTGATTCCTTACTTAATTATTTACTTATATTACTATAAACATTTTATTTCATTTCCACGTGTTTCAAATACATTTTATACGTTGACGGAAAAAATCTATATGTAATTTATACATCATTTGGTGTATAAAATTAAGGGGAAATGTCTAGAGAAAGCACAATATCAAAGTGTTAATTTGTATTTACCTTAATATCCACAACATTTGCGTAATAATACCAAATTCTTCCCATTCTTGCGAGTTCAGTCGAGCGGTGGTAATATGGGACAGTCTCTACGCGTGTGCTCGAATTGATCCGCGGTCAGAGGGTAGTTTTGGATCATTCAAACTGACCCGGGGGTCTGGCAGGTAGATAATAGCGTCACTTGAAACCTGTGATCTGATCCGCGAGTCGTTGAGGGAGGCATGGGAATTCTCCCCGTCCTCTACGGGAAAATAAGTTGAGTAATAGACTTAGTATTTGCTTAACTTATATGCTCATACTCATATGATTTAGCCTATTAGCTCATTTTAGCAATTTAATTGATTTGGCTTAATATAGCTAGCCTAGTTTAGTCTTTTATTTAGTTTATTGTGTGTATTCAATTCCGTCCAAATATTCTATAAGTTTCGATATCAAATGGTTTCTACAATTGGCAAAAAGTTAACATAATAAATTTGTATCAAGGTTGCCAATTAATTGTTTTGTATTCAATGAGGATAACATTTCGGAATTTAATTAATTTTCTTAATTGCAATTTGGTTTGCGTTCAAAAAGTAAACAGTTCTGGAACACGTATAATCTTATCATCATAAAATAAAATAGGCTAAATAGAAATAAATCGTAAAATAAAATATAAAATAAATCGTATGTATATCCGAGTGGCTACGAAATTCCTTAAGTCTTTCTTAGTGCTATGACTATGAGCGTTCAATACGGTTTAGAGTACAAGTAACTATATCAATGATTAAAACATAAAATTAATACTATTATATCCTAATAATCACACTCAAGTCAACATCTTACAGCAACATCAAGTTTTTTCAAACTGCATACTTCGTCTCGACCGGGTCGAGTTTTCGGAATTCTTCACCCAAATAGACATCGTTACGTAAGACATTTTTACAGAGAAGACGTCAAATTCCTTATAGGGTGAGTGTACCTATGTATGACCTCTTCCTATATAAATCATCCTATATCGCATGGTTTGGGTACAAAAAAAAGTGTTTTGGACAAGGCAACGTAGGCCTGCAATATGCGTGTACATGAAAATATTATATTTTATTCATTATTTCATGGCTTTCTAAAACTATCTGGAATATTCTAGGAGGTCTTATAGCTTTATGAATTAACTATGGAAGTGCGTGATAGTAGTTAATCTGGAATGCTCTAGAAAGAACATTCCAGCTTTGTTTAGATAGTACTAAAATTATAGATGATCTTACAGAATTTTATCATTCAGGATTGTTTTTTTATTAATATACACACCAAACAAGGTAGGTATGAAGGTCTTGAATAGAATTAAATATTCCTCCCACTACTAATTAGGCCTACTTTATAATCGCCATTGTATTTCGATATGGGTATCGCGTAGTTCGCCGCTAGTCTTTTTGTCAAACATATTGTCAATACAATATAGACAACTAGGGGCCCATAGCAGCAATTACTGCTTTATAGTTATGTGTACAAATTTAAAATAAATACACACTTTTTTACACATTTATTCGTGGTCTTCGCCCAATACGATACATTTAAACACCGCATTTACATTTTAACCTAAAAACAGAACACTAAAAACAATAAACACACAAATACGTAATGTTTTCAGCTGGTATGTTTAAAACAGCTTATCGAAAAACTGTAGCAGTACAGTACTTCCATTAGAAAATTACTGAATCTCTGACGGCCTCAGGTGTAGAGCATGGGTAATTTTTGACACTTCTGATATTTTTGATATTCTGATATAATTTGTTCCCACAGTCCTTGGACCTTGAGCTTTAAAATGAATCCTCAACAGCCATTCTACCTTTTACGTAGCTCGGGATATTTAATGGGGACCGATTCGCTTACGGAATTAAATTGATAGATTTAATATCTTTTACGTAATATGACTCAAATTAAATACAAGCATTGACTATTGGATACTGAAGTAGACATTCCATCTAAATGGACCAGCTCTGTAGCCAGTGTTTTGATAAAAAAGAACGTAGTTGTGTGAGCCAGCCACATGCGCTAGCGACTAACTATTTTTTACTTGATTTTTTGTATTATTAATATTCAAAGATATAAGCCAATTCTGTACTTTGTAGTAAACATATTTTTCGAATTATGAATCAAGAAACATGAATTCGCACTGAATACTTGTACGTAAATACTTGTGTGCAAGGGATTTAATAGAATTAGTTTTTTTTATTTTTTGATGATTATGATTTTAAATATAAATCATATTACTAATTATTTCCATCATTATTATCAAATTACTTTCTGGAAGTATCAAACGTACCAATTTAATAACAAATATATTGTTATCATAAAAAGCTTACAAGAACTAAGAAATACATAACCATATCCTAAACTTAAATAAAAAAAAAACTAGGCCTATATTTTTAAATTTTAGAAATCAACATCAGACAAAACAAATGGCACCAATGATAATTTACAACAAACGATGTATTATTTTTAAGGATAGTATGAAGAACCCTGTAACAAATAGAGTAATACTCTAAATGTTAGCATTCTATAGGATTAACATAGGCGCTTTAGCCCTGGCTCTGGGGCGAAGCATTCACCACACACTGCTCAGCTTAACATACAAAGATTAAAATGACAAAAAACCTTCAAAATTTGATTAAAACTTAGGGTAAGTTATAATCACTCAATAGAATCCTATAGCAATGTAAGTTATCACTGATGTACTGTATTTCTGTTGGTTTGTACTAAATAACAATTAGTTTTTACTAAGTGAAAGATTTTAAAAAACGATAGCAATATTTAAGCCAAATGAACTAAATTGCTAAAATAAGCTTTTAGGCTAAATCATATTACTGGTTGTACAAGGAAGGACTTTGTCTGTTGCTCAACTTATTTTCCCCGTAGAAGCCTGAAGAATTTCCCGTCCTCCCTCGACGACTCGCGGGTCAGATCACATGTTTCAAGCGACCCTATTATCTACCTACCAGACCCCCGGGTCAGTTTGAATGATCCAAAACTACCCTCTGACCGCGGATCAGTCTGTATGCAGCCGTCTCTACCCTTGTGAACAATAGCTGGCTCGAGTCACGAGCCCAAGCCCTACAGCAGGTATACCGGGGGAGATCATGGCAGGGGGGACCTTTCCGGGGTGTGCATTTTGAAAACGATCGGGGTTAACGTATCCGGTTAACATCAATTCTAATTAGAAAATCTGGTAATTGTATATGATAAGTGAATATAATTATCTAATTAATACGCAAACTCAAAAATAACTCGTCATATCGACGAGTGCATGCTGCAACTGAAATTGAGTGTCCGCGGCCGGAAACATCACCCCCCGGTCTCTGACGTCAATATGACGTAGGGGGGTGATGTTTCCGGGGGCGACCTTTCCGCGTCCCCTATGAAATATTGGACCAAAAACAATCATTCGTCTCTTTATAGCACAAAATGCATTTATTTTGTATAAGCTGAACGAAAGTCTTTGCTTTAAAGGTAAATTTATGTTTTTATGTAGCCACAGAGAATTAAGGCACAAAGGGAAGACACCAGTACTAGTGCTAGACACCATTAGTAGGCTAGTGCTAGACATCAGTACTAGTGCTAGACACCAACACTAGTGCTAGACACCAATACTAGTGCTAGACACCACTGAAGTGTAACACTTAATGTTTCCTAACCTTACTTCTCTTTGTAGCCTATTCCTTGCTCGCTGGTTAAGCAAATTGGGTCTGACCCATAGATAGCGGTATCACTAAGTGAAAATTCATCAATTGTTTCCATTTTAACATTTGTTTTAGAAGAGCTGATTGAACCCTTATATAAAAGCATACTATTTGAAGGTTTTGAAATTTATCATTTTTGTTTATTGCTATTTACTTATACTTATATATTATATATACTATATACTTATACTATATACACAATGTTTTGTAAGAGGAATAGCAATTTCACATATTTTTATCTCGTGGTTTCGAAATGAAAACTTCATATAACATATTTGCATCTGTTTAAACTAACCAATGGGAATAGTTAACTAAAAGTGCTGCCAAATATAGCCTGATCCATTAAAATAATGCTAGATAAGTAACTATGAACATTTATTTTGTTTCAAATCTCACTTTAAGTATGATTATGGTTGTAAGTTAAACTATTCCAAGTTTTACAAAGTGGTTCATACATCTTAATTCTCTTGAACATTATAAGGTAGCGCGACCGATGTCCATAAAGATAAGTTTTCACGCAGCCTTGTAAAACAAAAGTAGTAAAAGACTAATGAATAGCGCTAGGAAATTTTCCTCAATGTTAATCAATATGTCCGTTTCTTGACGCTCTGTAGGGTAATTTACAAGTAAATAACTTTTGCAACTTTTAAAAGCCCCACTCACATTAAGTTCTTGTTTCAAACGCAGTCAAGATTTGTGTTCGAATCACCTCTTAGCAAAGTGTGAAGTAATTCATTAGACAGCTTCTTAGCTGTTGACGAACTCTGCGTCGTGATAAGTAACATCGTCGTACGTGTGTGCGTGTTTGTGTGTATATGCGTGTGTGTGTGCGTGTGCGGGTGACTGAAAGGGTTGGGAGAAGGTCGATATGAAACAAAGAGGTAGGTGTTAAGCTCCCGCATTCGCCCACACTTAACTGGATGAGGAAATACGTTGTCAAGTTCCATTCTTCTTTTTTCGCACTAACTATGCTTATGCATATAAATTAACACCCGGAGTTTCGTTTCCACCCCTCGCATTTCCCGCGCTGCATCACGATTGCCGTCTTTTTGTCTCTTTATTGATTCTCGCCTCTACTTCCTGTTTAGGGGTTAGTTTGTGGTAAAAGCTGAAATGCAAAATAGCATTTACTCCGGACTAATTAAAGGATTAAAAACACTTAAATTAAACTTCACTCGCGAAACTCAACACAAATTATTAAAAATAAATAGTTAAGTGATAAAAATCATTGAAATTGTCCTTCACAAAAAAAAAAACACAACTTGCGAAACTTGAAAAAATATGTAGGCCTTCTTGCAACACTTACGCAAAGCAAAAACAAAATGTGCAAAAAGAAAAAAAGACTGCTTACAAAACAGAAATATAGCACACCTATATGGAATATGCAACGCAAAAACAACACGCACGAAAAGTAGATAGATGAAAATTTCTAACAAATTATTAAATTAACTAGATACAACAGGAAAAAAAATTAATCACAGATTGTGGGTATAAGCAAAAACCACAAAAACGAAAGAGATTGATTAGCGTCTAAATCTTGAAAGTTTGAAATATTATGAGATTGAAGGATTGTAAAATCCCCGAGAATAAAACATGCTCAATCAAATCACAAGTTATTAAACACTAATGGCATATGTAATTTGACACCAGACCAATCTTTATTCGTCAACTTTTATCTAACGTTCCTCAAGTATATTTTTAATTCAAAATTAAAACTGTTATATATAAAATTATAACTTTTGCTAAATCCATAACATTGATCTCTATAGTCATGAAAGAAGAATTCTATCGAATTATTCAACAAATTTTAAAGGTTAACATTGTCAAAATGAAACAAAAACGCACTGAAAGAGATAAAAGTTCGAGATTGTATAATGGAGTTCTGAGTAAAATGTGCTGTATTCAATAAATAATGTTACATATTATATAAGCGGGGCTGATGGGTCCTGACAGGAGTTAAGTGGGAGCAAAAATTCAATTTTAACAACCTGGTGGACATAACGCAGGCCTAAACCTCGCCTGTCACTATGCAACGTTAGGCTTTCATATTCTCGTCACTTAGGCATTTATATCATCACTTAGTGGTGTAGAGTAATATTTGAACTTTCCCAAACAATACGACTTTGGCTAATTTAAATATATTACTTGGCTACATCGAATATATTGTGTTAAGTGTTTTGGCTACATTTACATATGATTTTTGTTAATTTCACTTTATTTTATTTCATTCCTCACTCGTCTTTTAAGCTTCTCTCGTAAAACCTTTCAGTACTTCGAGTAATTACTTGTCCAGAATTATAACCTAGCAAGCCCCTCCTTGTTCAGCAATTTCCTACTTTAATAGGTGTTAAAGTTTTTTATTGCCATGCACTTTTCAAATTAAAGAAAATATGCAATTTGGTAAGTGTGGAAGAAAACTTTATAAATCTGTAAAATGACGATGACTACTGGGTAGATGGACTATGAATTACAAAACATATTAATTATAGTTACATGGAACTAAAATGAGTAAAATGATCAGAAAATTTATATTGTTGTAACATCAGGAACATCACCCTTAACAAATTTACATTGTTCATTTAAACAAATGGTTGAACAATCTGAATAGTTGCCAGAAATCAGTCTATCAGAGTAATATTTTGAAAATTCTAATTTTAACTTTGTTAAGTTTAATTAGTTATTAATTAGTTATTATTTATTAATTAGTTATTAGTTTTCATTATTTCAATTTTATTCCAATTACTCCAAAAAAGTCAATCAAAATCCATTAACCAATGTTTATGTTTACAGTTTATTATTATTACAGTTTAAATTACAATTAATTTTCAATATTAAAAATTACCATATGTTATTAAATCAAACTTTACTATAGCAAATTATAACTTAAGGAATATTTCATTATTAATATTGGCAATACAAGCAGTCAAACTCTAAAATAATTCTTCAACAATGAAATCATTTGAAAACAACGCTTTACTGTGAAGTCTAACTAGAATAAAGCCAAAATGAAGATCCTGAAGACAGATAGTAGGCCTTTGCTAGAAAATTATTATTACTATCCATGGAGAATAAGAAAAAAAAGTGAAACTCCAAATTAAGTCAAGAAATTATTATAAAATTTGTATTTAAATTCAATAGATAACCATGAACAGTAGGTGATTCCTTTTATTATTATAAAGGCTCTATTTCAGCAAATATCTTTTATCGTCCAGACAATGTCAACTAGATCCTTAATAACTTCTTGATCAGCATTGTACGAGTTATTAAATTTACGGAAAGTAAATATAAGACGTTTCTTTTATTTACTTTCCGTAACTAGATCCTCTTTTGAAAAAAATCATCAGTAAAAAACTACAGTCCAATTATTCAAAAATTAAAAACAGAATTATCAAAATTTTATGAAAAACCTGAGCAATACGGCTTTAAAATTGGGGACCTTTAAGTTTATTATGGGTTTTTATGAGAGAATCAAAAAAGTTAATATTTTTTCAACACTTTAAATGTTTAACCTATACTGGGGATACTTATTTTAAAAACTAAGGTAATAATTTTTATTCTCCTAAAGTTATATTCTTAATAAAACTCACATTTATTTACCAAATTTAATATTATTTGTGTCATTGAGTACAGTTTGACGTGAAGTTTGCCAAAATCTTAATGGCGGCTTTGACATTACAGCATGGTTGACCATCATAAGATTATCATTGTAATTAATGGTTAAGCCAGCTAAATTACGAAAGCTCAGTACAAGCTTAATGTAACAATAGAATATTTTATTTTTAACCTCGATTATGATATGAAAAGCATAACACAACTCGCATCAAGATTAGACACAAAAGAAAACCTTAACTCATCAAAGCTGCAAATATACCACAATTTATTTTCTTGATACAATTCGACAACGTATTTCCATCTACCCTCACTTTCAGCGGTTTCGTCCACAAAGCAACTGTTGTGTATATCAGACGACTGTAATTGCTACAAATGTGGGTGACCGGCTACCGCAGACCCCGTCTCTGATGCCTCCTGATTTAATTATTTTTCCAATTGTCTGTCCTCCTCCAGTGTCGGTGTCTGCGGCGCTGGCAGCACTGATTAATTTGCTCCTTTTCGGTCTCTCGTTCCCCAGTAACGATTTTGGGCCGAATTGTTTGTCCGTGGGGTTGTGAATTAATTAAAGCGAATTTGTATCAGATTAATTAACGTGTGTATTGTAAACTAAAATTGTAATAATACCATTGATTTATACTTGATGTTAATGTTCTTCGGATAGGGGTGTAAGGTTATTATTTCTTTTTGTGGTCTTTAGTGTAATTTATAATTTAAGATGCGGCTTGTACTGGTAAGCGGTAACTTAGCAAATCTTGCAAATACATTACATGGTTTTGTATTTATTTTTGTAAAACAGTACAGCAAAGATGGTAAAAATAATTTGTGTATAGTATCCATACCAAGTGGCATGTTGTTCTCTTGAACTAATTTGCAAAAAGTGATTTGTCAACATATTAATTCAGTGATCCGGATGACAACTGAACAAAACAAAATTCAAGTTGAGGTTTATTTTAGTTGAATTAAAATCTGCATGTAATGTTTCTCATGTTGATTATGTAAATTCTTATAAATTCTTAAGAGTTAAAGTTTTCTTTTGTGCCTAATAATGCGGGTTGTGTTAAGCTTTTCGTATCACAATCGAAGTGCTGTAAATAAAAAACCTCCGCCGCAGTGAACCTGTAGACTAAGCGAATTCCCATTTACCTGACTAAATTTCCACTAATATATTCCGTTAAATTGTCAGATCTCTTCCTATTTCAAAATAACATTAATTTGAATTAGTACTTAGGTTCGCTGCTGCAGGGAAGGTAATAAGGTGCGTTTTCATTGAAATGTTGATAACATATTATGAAATAAACCACTTTGCCAAATTCAATCAAAATATATCCATAAAAAGCAAATTAAAACAATGTTTTTATCCTGCATAAGATTAACAAGGAATTTTAAAGTTAAAGTTTTTTTGTTTTTTTTTCTCCGTAACTGTTAGGCATACAACAACGCTTCAGTATACAAATTTATTTGTTTAAATTACAAATAGTTTGGAAAGAAAATTTCAAAGTTTTATTTTTTAGGGGTCAAAATTTAGAAAAACAAAAAAACAATAAAAGAAGGAAATCGGTCCCGGGATAAGATCTTATCACTAGACCTACGGTAATAGCTTATTCCCTAAATATGGGTAATATGGGAAATTCACAAAAACAACGTTTTAGCTAAACAAATTATGTAATTATTTATTAAGATGATTCACAGTATATAAATGCAGAGTATTTTTTTCGTTTTTTGCTAGTTAGTCTTTGCTTACTAGTAGAACAAATTAACTACCTATTTCAACAGTCTATGTTTGAAACTAGCTCTCGAAAAAATCCCCGTACAGCTGAGCTTTACGAAATTCATTGATTTCCATTCTGCCAAAACATATGATTTTGCCTGTCCCAAACACTACTTGCGTTCAAAACAATACTTTGCCTATCCCTAACAAACTGTTTCTTGTCTCAAACCAAGTTCCCAATAGCTCAACATGAACACTAATTGAAAATGTTCTATTCGTTGAAAAAACAAATAAATAAATTATGTATTCTTTTATTACAATAAATAATAGAATATGTTGGGAGTTTATTGAAAGTATTTTTATAATTTTATTTAATTGTTTAAAAAGCTGATCTTTAAATAAATTGTAAAACTATGCTATTAGGACTTTAAAGGTAATCTAGACTTCGAAATAATATCTGATTATCTAAAACCAATACGCTTTGGTTGTAGCATCATGTTGATAAGTTAAGTTCACGTGACGAAACCCCAATCTCGTAGTAGTGAAATATACTATGAAATATAGTTGTGACGGTTTCATACAATAAAACTTGAGTTACTGTTCGCTAGGTTAATATCTGATTTAATGGGATAAATCAGGTCGGATTTATGCAA
The DNA here is from genome assembly GCF_028750875.1 of Macrosteles quadrilineatus. NCBI lineage: Eukaryota > Metazoa > Arthropoda > Insecta > Hemiptera > Cicadellidae > Macrosteles > Macrosteles quadrilineatus. The sequence goes on along the minus strand of NW_026542600.1, from coordinate 39,656,003 downwards.
GATATCGATTACAGCTGGCCAAACGAGGGGCCAAAACAGCATCATAATTAAATTAATTAATGTAATAATACTTTAGGGGAACCCACTGTAACGAACCAATTCCTGGGACCGGGTAAATAATTACAGGTAACTCGAGAACCCTCCGGAGCAGGGCCGAAACTGACTGTTCTTTTGTGAATCCTCATCAATGTATTGTTCAATTTATTTGATTTTATTTCAATAAAACTGTAATGTACAAGGTTATTCGAGATAAGGGCTGCAAACTTAAACGGCGTTTCTACTAAAACAGAACATAATATATTTTACAGAGGGATTTCATATTCTAAAAAAAATCCTTTCCAATCAATATTCTCAACTATATCCGCTAGTTAACTTATTCTACAATAAAGATAACTATCATACGTTAATTTGGAACCTCGGTTGGAAAGAGCATAAGAGTTTAATCCATAGAAACATTTGTCGAGGGAAAGATGACAATAACTATTGGTTAAAAAAAAATATTTTAAGGTCACGATTATGTTACTTTGAATGCCAAGCTTTTTGACTACGGATGCAACTAAGCATGCCAGTCCATTTTAAAGTTGTAGCCAGTTTAATGATAAAAATAAACTTAGAATAGAACCACCACTGATGTAAATTTCTTGTATATGTAAAATATTTTTCCTATCACTGCATTGAATGATTATATTTCCATACCTGTGAACAGTACGCAAAATAGCTCATTTACGCTCTAGAGCGGGAATGGACCATTCCCGCTCGCTTCACAGTGGCCGTTTCTACACCAACTAAAGCCGCGGATCCGGTACGTCAGTTAACAAGTTAAGAAAATAACATGACCTAAAAAAAGCAAACATAACCTATGACATTTTATATACATTAAAAATTAATCTGTTTGTTTTGATAAGTTAATTATGGTAGTAGGAAAAATATTGTGTGTATTACGAGCACAAACAGTCATTGCGCTCGTAATACACAAATATCAGCTATTCTAACTAGGCCAAACTGAAAATATCAATTATTGTAAACTGTAGCCAACTCTGGTCTTATTTGAGAGGCATAAACAAATAAAAATAACGACAGCTGATCAATATGGATGGGATGTCCAAAAGTCGATGCTTCAATAAATTGTTTATTAAATGTCTGAAATTTATATGGCTTTAACTTTCACAGCAAAAACGTTTTTCATGTTTGGTTGAAGTTGTCACCTTTAAAACATAACCTTTAATTTTATTATTTGCTTTAATAGCGTGAAATAGGCTATAGTTTTAAGACGTATAATCACGATGAATAAACTTAACAAAATACCCCAAAATTACTTTCCAAAAAATCTACAACCAAACTCCAAATTTTACAGCGTAGGTCTTTTGTAACCAAACTTGTATTTGTATTCTGTTCTCGTGGGGTGAAAATCCACTCGTATTTCTCGATACGTTTTCATTAAACCTTTAACGCGTTCAGGTGAAAGTGTTATTTGGTCGATATAATTTAGAGTGTACTTTTATCGATAGTTAAGGGTCAAATTCTTGACTGGTTATGACCCAAACACAGTGAAAAGAAGCTACTAGAAGCTTATGGATAAAAGCTTTCTGGTCTTACGATATCACGAAATAAGCTATAAATATTTGAGAAAAAAAATTAAATATTTATTTCCTAAATAAAAAAAAGACTGTTGAGCACTGATAACCACTAAAATTAAATCCGCAAGTAAATAAAAGCCCAAATTTATTCCAGTGAAGTGAGCAGAAGAAAATACTGCGTATTAATAGAAAAAAGTGACAGTTTGAAATAAATTTTATCCTGCAGAAGATTCATGAAGAAGACGGAAAATTTTGAATCTGAAAAAATTGGAATCTGTTAGTGGAAACTCTCATGACCGACTATTCTGAAAATCGTTTGTGTTCATTTTGTTTTTGATAATTGACACAGGTCACTTGGTCATTGATATTTTTATTCCACATAGTCGGTAAAATGTACCTTGATAACTGGTACATTAAATAGTAAATTGAGTACACTTGGGTATTGCTCTGTAAATATACGTTGAGGTTGAGTAAACCCATTGCTGTGGTTTTAAAATAGTTGAATGGGACTTACTGCAATTATATAATTTGTATACAACAACAGTAATATTCATTTGCTTAACGAAACTTAATATTTGCAAGGCATCAGTAGGCAGGACCGCTAACACGAGAGCTAGCTTTTATACATTCCATCCCCATGTAAAAATTGTCGCTATATTTTCAACCAAAATTGACGTAGTTGATGTGAGCCACCTACAGATTGCGCTGAAATAAATTACTGATTTCTGTCAAGTGCATTACACCTTTTTACCAAGTCAAACTGATGGAACGACGTATTGAGAGCTATAGCAACTGTTACCCATCAACTATGTCAGCAAACAAAAATAAGGTTGAAAATGGAGTTTTAGACACTAGCATATTATGTGTCTGGCTCACATAACTATGATTTTTTTATAATTGGGCACAGCTGGGCCATATAGATGGGATGTCTACTTCAGTATCCAACAGTCAATGGTTATACTAATTGATACCCCCTTGTTTTGAATCTTGCAAGTGCCTTTTGTAAAAAGTGCTTTGATTTCCATTCCGCTAATCCACAGATCACTTTCACATTGTACGAAGTGTGTGTGTGTGTGTGTGTGTGTGTGTGTGTGTGAGTGTGTTTGGCTGTGTGGGGGAGGGCTGCTAGTGATTGATTGAACTACAGACCAATTTCACTGATAAGCACACTGGCTACCCCGCGTCGCACCAGGACGAAACTTGGATTTTGTTTTAGACGCAAAGAAAAACAAACAAGTCCAAGGAAAGCATCTACAATTAAAATCTGGTCTCAATTTGTATCGTGTCCAAAGAATTTATGAATGCTATAAGTATGAAAATGAATGTTTCCTAAAACATTGACATTGTATCAAGAGATTTTTTTTTACAATAAATGGGTACCTTAGGGTCCAAAATAGAATATTTCATATTTGATCAAGCTAAAGTGTCACAAAGTTCAAAGACCAAATAGGTGACTTTTCTCAGCTGTTTTCGGCCCATTTGATCCAAATGCAAAATAAGGCTGATGCTTGACAAACCCTTATAAATACACGATTGATATAAGATCAGTTTTATACAATAATGCAAACAAACATAATTTTTTATTTTTTCGTTGTTAAACTCATATAATAAATTACATCACTTTTCGCTCAAACCTATAAGTCACTAAATTAAATTTGTTGCTGGGGTACAAATACGCCAACAATAGGTTAGGAGTTTACTGGTTAATAGAAGTTGAGAGCTGTATTAATTCATGGCACTTACTGACTTTGATCTCTCAATTATGAATACAAATGTAATAATACGACACATTACACATCGGTAATAGGATCACAGCAAAATAAACAGAATACCCCCACCACAGCAAACCTGTAGACTGAGCGAATTTTCTTTTACCTAGTTGGATATTAACTAAAATATTCCCTTCAAATAGTGACTTATAGCCTATAAAAATAGCATAAATTTTTAAGGAGTACTTTGGAGTGTGTTTTTTTATTCAAGTGTTAATAGTGTGTTATGGAAAAATTTACAAATTGAATCAAAATATATCGCTTAACATGGAAATTATATCAGTTTACAGTTTTTACCCTCCATACAAATAACATAGATATGTTACATTTTTAAGTTTTCCGTAACCATTAGGGGTACAACAACGCTGTATTATACTAAATTATTTAATTTTTAATGTTTAGGGGGGTCGAAAATAGAAAACTCATCTTTAACCCCATAAAACTCCGTTCCCATGGTCCGATCATGCTGGTTCGCAAACCTTTTCGAATAAATTTATATTTACACGTTTGTACCAAATTTCATTAATATTGGAGTGCTAGAGTTGTTGTGCTAACAGACATATATTTATATAAATATATATGAATTTTAACAAATGGTGTTTTGGCCTCTGAGGACATCGAAATGAAAAAGAAAATCGGTCCCGGGTCTAGGTCTTCTCATGAGATCTACGGCAATCGCTTATTCCCTGTATGGGAAACTCCTAAAACGATTTAGTTGATTTTTAAACTTTATATTATTTATTATAATTATTTATAAAATGTAATTTAAATATGTTTCTTACGCACAGGAGTTATAGTGGATGAAAAGGGGTAGGGTAATTTTGACAGTGAGGCGAAGTTTGTATAGTGGATTGCGACATTTCTGTCTGCGAAACGCAGTTTGTATATCCTTTCAAAATCAACAGACTAATTCAATTCTAAATTATACTCTTATTTTCCTTTTTATTTTTAAACTTTATCGTGGCCGTGTATTACATGGTGAACTTGTGTAGATGATTTTGTTGCCTTTAGCAAGATTGGGAGTTTTAGCTCTCACAAATTATGTTATGTCACAAGGTCGCATCGTTGACACAGATTTACTTTGCCTATTTTGAATCATTTACTTAAGGTCACCAATCAAAGGGTTGTATGAACTCAGATAGTTTGCATCAAAGTCACTTTACTAGCCTTCTAACTAGCTACTTTAAATCCACTTTGGCTTCTCCGACCTGTCAATCGTATTTAGAGGGTTCAGCATCACGTGAACAGGTTTAACGGTTTGGTTGCTGGTACTCTCTCATCACTGCAGCTATCATTTTCAAAGCTCACATAGATTATGCTGAATGTATCAAATATTTATATTAGACACTTAACAAATATTATTTTGGAACTATATATAGAGGTAACTTAGTTCTATGAATATACTCTAAAGATATTTTGTAAAATTCTATTTTTCAAACTCTACTGAAACTAGGGGGAAATTTGTGAAAATAACACTATAACTTGAATATTACCTTTCAGAAGCAAAACTATTCGTAGAAAAAGTTCTAAGGAGTAAGAGGGAAATAACTTACCCTCTTTACTTTCGGATTGCTGCAAAAACCGATGGTTTTTAAAGTTCATCAGCATTCAGTAGTTACTAATGACTATGAAGGTAGATGTATACAGTGTGTAAATTAAGTATTGAAACAAATCTGTATTTTTAAAACCGAAATAGATAAAAAATATTCTGTTTGTGGCAATTATTGTTAACAAAGGTTCCGAAATTGTTTACATCAAAAATATATTTTAACCCCCCCTAACAGGGTAGGGGGTAGGGGGTGACTTATTTTTTTTCAAATAGCAACCCCTATTGACTGACCCCTCATTTTGAAGGATTAGTCAAAAGAAACACAATGAAGCAAACCAGATGTGGATATCTCACCCCTAGCTAAAATGGCAGGTATTCCAAAATGTGATTTACTGTATGTGTTTAAAAGCACCAATTTCACAAATAATGGAAACAAATCTGTATTTTTGAAACCGAAATAGATAGAAATATTCTGTTTGTGGAATTGATTGTTAACATAGGTTCCACAATCTTTTACATCAACAATATTTTTGAACCCCTTTAACAGGGTAGGGGGTGGGGTTGACTTACTTTTTTAATAACAACCCCTATTAAGTGACCCCTCATTTTGAAGGTTTTGTTAAAAGAAAAACAATGACGCAAACCCGAGGTAGATATTCCACCCTTAGCCTAAATGGCGGGTATTCCGAAATTTAATTTTTGTAGAAAAGCACCCATTTTGGAATTTCTAGCTAGGAGTTTCTAGCTGTAAGATTAACAAATTATGGGAGAGTTTGTTAGCTTTAAGTGGTAGGAGGTGCAACTTGCGGGAGGGATTGTAGCTGTAAGAGTAGTAACTTGTGGGGGGAATCATAGCTGTAAGAGTAGCAACTTGTAGGGGAATTATAGCTGTAAGAGTAGTAACTTGTGGGAGGAATCATAGCTGTAAGAGTAGCAACTTGTGGGGGGAATTATAGCTGTAAGAGTAGTAACTTGTGGGGGGGGGGGAATCATAGCTGTAAGAGTAGCAACTTGTGGGGGAATTATAGCTGTAAGAGTAGTAACTTGTGGGGGGAATTATAGCTGTAAGAGTAGCAACTTGTGGGGGAATTATAGCTGTAAGAGTAGCAACTTGTGGGGGGAATTATAGCTGTAAGAGTAGCAACTTGTGGAAGGAATTATAGCTGTAAGAGTAGAAACTTGTGGGAGGGGTTGTAGCTGTATGTTTATCAATTTGTGTTAGGGATTTAACTTTAAGAGTAGTTACTTATGAGAGAGTTTGTAACCGTAAGAGTAGTAACTATCAGAAGAGTTTGTAGGTATTTGTGTAGAGTCTGGCAGCAGATAGTAGCTGTATGAGTAGCGGCTAGCAGACTTAGTTGATACATTAGCATTACTTTGACTCTCCATCTTCCTTTTGAGTTCGGATTAAGCCCTAATAGTCAACCAATAAACCAAGCTAAAGGCCTCATTGGATTAGGATACCCTATCTCCTTTCAATTCCCATCCACTCTAACCCTTTAGCATTATTCTAAGAAAACATAATGTCGTTAAGGTTTAAATACATATTACATCACAGTTGCTGACATTTTAATTTTCTAAATACTATATTAACATATTTAAGAATTAACTACATCTTTTGTTTCCTTTTTAATGTGCCTCTTTCAATCCTAGGACGCTAAGTTGTAGTACATAACTGTTTTACACATAACTTCAAGCATCAGACTATCCCCAGAGAGGCATGACATCATACAGTTTGAAAGACGTTAGTGTTTGGTATGATTTGAACCCGTCACCACGGGGACTGAGGCTCTGCGTTCCACCACTAGAATAGCTCACCCCCCCCCCTCCACAGCGTATCTTGTATAGTGTAATTTTGGCCTGTCATAAAAATAACCTAGTTAACAGACTTAGCTTGGAATAGCAATCAGTTATTTTCTACCTATCAATATAACCAATTTTAAAATAATCACATCCACAGTTAAACCACCTTCTGCACTCTGTTCCCGCCTTTTCGAATCACATATGTATAAACAATTTGTTGAAATCATAGGGTTTCATTTTTCTTCCTCTTTGCGTAAATTCTATACAACATTATCCAACTCTTTATAATCATTCGAATCCTTACCGGTACTTCCATAAGTCCTAAGGTAAAATAGTTAAACTATATTTTTGGGTAAAACTAGGGATATCTAAACTATAACACTATTGATACAGAACTACGCTGTTTTCTAACTTATAAGTTGTTAAAGGTACATAAAATACGTTTAAGAAATCTGACTTCAAATTTACCTTGTAGATGTCTGTAATTTATTACTCGTTGGCTGTATTTTGAGAGGGTAAATTTGCCTGTGCTTGATATGCTCCTTTTCTAAAACCCCAGACTGTGCAGGATTATGATTTGATTGATACCAACATTTACAATGTCACAGGACATCTGGTGATGACTAAGGACTCCTACTTACTAGACTTATGCGGTCTCACTTTTCAAAACTCCCACCCCACTAAAAAGAGCGTAAACTTATAATCCGACAGCCTTATCCGTGTCGGTCGGATTATGTATTATTGATTAAGACTATGAGGGTCCGAAAATTATGTTTGAAGTTTAACTTATCTTAAAATGAAATGATCTTGACAAAACCATGTTTACGTAACTGGTCAATATTCTTCGTAATGAAATATATTTCAAATTGTTTAGTTTATTAGTGAAGCCAGTAGGATAAAGGAATTGAATACAATAAAGAAGATTGCTCATGTTAACGGATTTCAACTTAAAACAATAGAGGTATTCAAACATCAACAACAACAATAGTCATCCAAGTGTTAAATACTGAATCCAAAAATAGAAGATGTTAACAATTTCGACATTTCAGGCATCTAACAAATAAATTGTTACGATTGTGATAGCCATTGTACAATCTGTAGTTTACGCAACAATCGCGTAAAGAGAGTGTCGTTAAGACTATTTACGCGAGTTGCGTACACTACTTTACCTACGACCGTTTTTTACTAATAATCACTACTCATAACTTCTAAGGGAGGTTATGTTTTCGTTTATAACATCTCATTGCCACTGACGATGCAACGACTCATAATACCAATCACTAATTGCACCAATCGTTAACAATTAAATTGGTAAACAGCTGCTTAGTTGAAGTTCAAAGCATTTCGATTTTACTTCTTCTCTCTCAATCCTTGAACCTCATTGGTCCATTACCCGTTTCGTTAATAGCTCATTACTCTATGTTGTTCCTTTGGTACTTAATAAGCAATAACTTGCAGTTTATTCTTTGTTTTTCTTTACTAATGGATTTTGGAGCGAAACTGCTAACTCGCTCTCTCTGATTTTGGACCTCATAAAGAGAACATGTAATCTGGGAATTAAGAATTGTGTGAAGTTAATAAACGTTATGTTGAACCAGTAGAATCTGAGTATTTATTATTAAAGCCCCACTTGCAAGTAAATAATTAATTTAATGAATCCAAAATAGAATAGTAGGTATACTTTGTTAAACGTTTCAAAAACCATATTATCTGTATGGATAAACAACAAAGCTTAAAGATGAAAATGTCGCACAATACTTATTACAAAATGGTTACTCATTGGGGAAAATGGAAGATAAACTATGTATTTAAAAGAATGGTAAGAAGAGTATAAGTTAAAATGTATTATTAAAGTGTAATTGACGTATTTTTAAATGTAATAAGACGTACACCGCTGATCAATAAATTATTTCTAAGCTACTTTCAAATATTTAACTGATGTACTCTTAAATTGTATGTTTCTTAGCCAAATCGTTGATGTTCGATTTTCTTGCCCCTCGTGTAGTGTCCCTTTTAGCGAATTTCCCATATAGGGAATAAGCTATTACCGTAGTACTCATGGTAAGACCTGGACCCGGGACCGAATTACTTTTTCGTTTTGAGGACCTAGAGACCAAAAACACCATCCGTTCAAATTCATATATATATATATATTTATATGTGTGTCCGTTAGCGCGATAACTCGAGCAAAATTCATCCGATTTTGATGAAATTTGGTACAAACGTGTAAACCTACGTCTATTCGAACGAGTTCGCGAACTAGCATGATCAGACTATGGGAACAGGGGTTTATGGGGGGTTTTATGGGGTAAAAATTGGGTTTTCCCATTTTTTACCCTAAAAACTTAAAATGTAGCAATTTATTTCCAACCCATTTTGTAAAGCTTAAAAAACAAATAATTTAGTATATTGAAGCGTTAATATGCGCCTAATGGTTACGGAGAAAATTCCAAAAATCTGTAAATTTAAAATTCCCATGTTATTCTTATGGAGAATAAGTAAACTCTTGTAGTTTGCTTCCTTATGGACATATTTTGATCAAATTTGGAAAATGAATTAATTTCATTCCAAACTATTACATTTTACAAAAAAAAACACCTTTTTACCCTACACATTGCAGCAAACCTAAGTACTCGTTAAACTAATGTTATTTGAATAGGGAATAAATGTGATATTTTTAAGGAGACATTTTAGTGTAAATCCAATCAGGCAAATGGAAATTCGCTTAGTCTGCAGGTTTGCTGCGGCGGGGGTATTTAGAATATATCATAGACAGTCTTAATAGCCCTTAAATAATCATACTCTATGTCCCAAATCGCATACATGCTGGTAGTTCTTTCCAAACAAAATTAATAACTAATTTAATCTTATATGGGTTTTTATCCACGCTATAAGCAATAATGTTCAAAGAGATCAACTTTATTGTTTTTTAAAAGAAAGAGGTACAACGCATTTTAGTGAATTTGCTAGAAATAGTGAATTTGCAACAACAACAATAGTCATCCAAGTGTTAAATACTGAATCCAAAAATAGAAGATGTTAACAATTTCGACATTTCAGGCATCTAACAAATAAATTGTTACGATTGTGATAGCCATTGTACAATCTGTAGTTTACGCAACAATCGCGTAAAGAGAGTGTCGTTAAGACTATTTACGCGAGTTGCGTACACTACTTTACCTACGACCGTTTTTTACTAATAATCACTACTCATAACTTCTAAGGGAGGTTATGTTTTCGTTTATAACATCTCATTGCCACTGACGATGCAACGACTCATAATACCAATCACTAATTGCACCAATCGTTAACAATTAAATTGGTAAACAGCTGCTTAGTTGAAGTTCAAAGCATTTCGATTTTACTTCTTCTCTCTCAATCCTTGAACCTCATTGGTCCATTACCCGTTTCGTTAATAGCTCATTACTCTATGTTGTTCCTTTGGTACTTAATAAGCAATAACTTGCAGTTTATTCTTTGTTTTTCTTTACTAATGGATTTTGGAGCGAAACTGCTAACTCGCTCTCTCTGATTTTGGACCTCATAAAGAGAACATGTAATCTGGGAATTAAGAATTGTGTGAAGTTAATAAACGTTATGTTGAACCAGTAGAATCTGAGTATTTATTATTAAAGCCCCACTTGCAAGTAAATAATTAATTTAATGAATCCAAAATAGAATAGTAGGTATACTTTGTTAAACGTTTCAAAAACCATATTATCTGTATGGATAAACAACAAAGCTTAAAGATGAAAATGTCGCACAATACTTATTACAAAATGGTTACTCATTGGGGAAAATGGAAGATAAACTATGTATTTAAAAGAATGGTAAGAAGAGTATAAGTTAAAATGTATTATTAAAGTGTAATTGACGTATTTTTAAATGTAATAAGACGTACACCGCTGATCAATAAATTATTTCTAAGCTACTTTCAAATATTTAACTGATGTACTCTTAAATTGTATGTTTCTTAGCCAAATCGTTGATGTTCGATTTTCTTGCCCCTCGTGTAGTGTCCCTTTTAGCGAATTTCCCATATAGGGAATAAGCTATTACCGTAGTACTCATGGTAAGACCTGGACCCGGGACCGAATTACTTTTTCGTTTTGAGGACCTAGAGACCAAAAACACCATCCGTTCAAATTCATATATATATATATATTTATATGTGTGTCCGTTAGCGCGATAACTCGAGCAAAATTCATCCGATTTTGATGAAATTTGGTACAAACGTGTAAACCTACGTCTATTCGAACGAGTTCGCGAACTAGCATGATCAGACTATGGGAACAGGGGTTTATGGGGGGTTTTATGGGGTAAAAATTGGGTTTTCCCATTTTTTACCCTAAAAACTTAAAATGTAGCAATTTATTTCCAACCCATTTTGTAAAGCTTAAAAAACAAATAATTTAGTATATTGAAGCGTTAATATGCGCCTAATGGTTACGGAGAAAATTCCAAAAATCTGTAAATTTAAAATTCCCATGTTATTCTTATGGAGAATAAGTAAACTCTTGTAGTTTGCTTCCTTATGGACATATTTTGATCAAATTTGGAAAATGAATTAATTTCATTCTAAACTATTACATTTTACAAAAAAAACACCTTTTTACCCTACACATTGCAGCAAACCTAAGTACTCGTTAAACTAATGTTATTTGAATAGGGAATAAATGTGATATTTTTAAGGAGACATTTTAGTGTAAATCCAATCAGGCAAATGGAAATTCGCTTAGTCTGCAGGTTTGCTGCGGCGGGGGTATTTAGAATATATCATAGACAGTCTTAATAGCCCTTAAATAATCATACTCTATGTCCCAAATCGCATACATGCTGGTAGTTCTTTCCAAACAAAATTAACAACTAATTTAATCTTATATGGGTTTTTATCCACGCTATAAGCAATAATGTTCAAAGAGATCAACTTTATTGTTTTTTAAAAGAAAGAGGTACAACGCATTTTAGTGAATTTGCTAGAAATCGACTCCGTTACCGTGACGCCGAATACGCTAGCAACTCATCTACAAGATAAATGTACCCTGTGTTGCACGGTCTTAAGAGTCTTCATCAGTGGTAGCCATATTGAATTTTAGTCCCATAAGAGCAATATTAACTTTTTAACAGAATTTATTAAAAACATCTTGTGATAAAATAATGACTGATATGTTAAAATTAAGGTTTAGTGGTCCTCTAGGAAGTGAAGATTTGAGTTTTGCCACTTTTCCTCTACTTAATAAGTTAATGATCATTAATTAAGCCTTTAATTAAATAATTTACTAAGAAAATACAATAACAAATATTTGAAATATAATTTCTTTATTCCCTGTACTCTATGTTATAACCTTAATTATAAATGTAAAAAAATGTATCTTTATAAATAACACCGATATGCTGCTTCAAATGATGGTATGTTCTGTCAAATTTAACATTGCTCTTATGGGACTAAAATCCAATATGGCTAGCACTGATGAAGACTCTTATAATAACTCATGTCATCAAACTATATTCTTGCTACTATGAGCGTGATTTTGAAGGTTTCCATCAGGACACGAACACGTGGTTTGGGGGAATCGTTTCGTATAAATTCTTAGAATCCCGCCTGTTTGACCTAAACAAGAGGGAAACTGATTTTAGTTTCTGAGTTTCTGTCATTTATATGGAGAAGACTGATTTCTCACGTAAAATTTTCTAGCGTTGATTTGTATGTTAAAAAACTAATAAATAGAAGTGTTACTGGGTAGAATTAAACATAGACCTTATACTTTAATGTTAAAAATGTTCTCACAAATGTTACTCTTGAAGCCCCGTGTCAATATCGTAGAGTAGATAAATAAGCTAATTTTTTATCTTCATAATATTTTGAATTGCCTTTGATTAATAATAGGCTTATAAAATACAATAACAACACATTTGTGTGTTCAATGTTAAAGTATACCGAAGTACAGGTTTTTTCTTTTATCAAGTGTATACAGGGTGTTCATAACGGGGTGTCACAAACTTCAGCGGCTGACAGTACTAATCATTCTAAACAAAATAGTTCATATAAACATAGGTCGAAAAACACGCTAGCCACCATTTTGTATTTTTTACTAAACAATTTATATCTCCAGATTCATTCAAGCAACTGATACCAAACTTCACATACATTTATTGTGTCAAGAGGCAATTGAAAAAATGATTTTACATTTTCTTTTAATTAAATAAAATGGCGGCGAATCAAAATCTTTAAACTTAAATTACTAAACTATGGCAGATTTTTTATGTCAAGAACACTTTTATTTAGCATTTTTAATTCCCTATCAAACGATACCAAGTTCAAAAAGGTCGAATAAAAATAGCTGAAATATCACAGGTATAATAAGGCTAAGCTAGTCAGGTTTGCCTCATTTTACAAATCCATAACAGGGGACACTTATTCATAAAATCAGCCATATTTTAGTGGTTTAAGTTTTAAGATTTTAAATGGCCACCATTTTGTTAATTTAAAAGAAAATTGCATAATTATATTTTGGTTTCCGTAGCGTGATTAATTCTTGAGATATAAATTGTTTTGTAAAATATATAAAATGGTGGCAAGCGGCTAAAAGAATTTTTTTCGACCTACAGTATTTGTTTAGATTGATTAGTACCATCAGTCCCTAAAGTTTGTGACACCCCCTTAAGAACACCCTATATGTATTTCATATTAGTTTACTAAGTAAAACTAATTAATTTATTTAATTTATTTAAAATAAAATAATTAAAAATTAAATAAATTTAAATAAATAAAATTTTATAATTAAATTAATTAATTTTTTATTTTATTTAATTCATTTAATTAATTTTTTAAATATCGATGTCAAATTAGACATCTAACTCAAGTATTTCGGATAAATATTTTTTACTCTGATCACATGTTCCTTTGTTACATGTAATTTACCGCAGCTATTTACAGCTACTAAGAAATCTACATAGAAAATACGTACGTCCATCCTTTCACATTCATAAAGTGATTTTGTTTCTCCTAAGTCTCAGTTTATTTTCATGCTATGTTTATGACTACAAAGGGGTCTTCGTCGGAAAAACACGGTGTGACATTTTGTCGTTTCGTCCGTCCTCTATGTTCAAAGAGCTTCAGTTTCAACAGCCTACATGTGTCGTGGTTTTCAGCTGACAGGACCATCAAATGCTTCTCCAGCTTCCAATTTCTGCCCCGCTGTGAGGTCATAATGATCCCGGGCATATTTTCTCCAATGTAAACGAGTTTTTCTCCCTGACGACACCGGTACAACATTGATAATATTGCTGCAGTCGGAGTGAAGTGTGTGTACATTATACACGTCATTCTCCAACGAGTGAGGGATGGAAAATATTGTACATTACTGGGGTATAGTGTTTCAAGTCTAAGTTACCTTAAATGAATCAAACATGAATATAACTTATAATAATTGTTCCTAAATACTTCACGAATTGGTCCTGAAAATTAGAAGTGAATCTCTTGAACATTGGTCTTAAATGTTGCTCCTAATTAGGCTAGACGCACACGAGCGATTATTTTGAAGCGATTATTTTATCGGTCAATCCGTGCATCATGTATTAAAATGGAAGCGCGCGCACAGGCGAACGAAAATTGTGCCAATTTTAAAAACAGCAAAATGCTGCAGATTCGTAGGCGAGGCGATTGTCGGCCGAGAATCTGTAACGTACGGGTTATTACCAGTCCGCATACACTAAAAAATCTAAAAACTACAAAAAAATCTGCCAGTCGCCGATATTTCATTGTATTTCAATAACTATAAGATCTTTACAACCATTTAAAACATGTTTACTCAAACTTTTGTATGTTTTATTTCCGAGTTTACCCCTATTCAATCAAAGCTGGATTAGCGTATTATTAACAGGTATTTTTTAGTAAAAAGATTGTCCAAAAATCCGTTGTCCATTAACAGTTTATCAAAACTTTTAACAGACATTCTATAGTAATTAAAAATCTTTTTACTGTCATCACGTAGATAATTGGTACGAATATAGCTTCTCAGTGTTGGTCCCTAATGTTGCTTTTTCCCTGATGGTTTTGCAAAAACCGCTCCTAAAGATGTGGTTGCTTAATCCCTCTCTCGAATATTTTTCAGGAATACTCTCTTGTTTAAACCCCGAGAATATCGCTATCGACAAATTATTTTTGTTTTCATGATAGTTTTTGTTTTATTGTTATTTAGTAGTTGTATGTTAATTTGTTTTCTCAGTTTTAGGCGCACCACCTGCAGCGTAATGTAGGAACTAAATCACCGGTTTGCGTCATTATCGCATTACTAAAATCCATAGGTCATTGGTGGGATTTGAACCCGTGCCTCCAGAACCGAAGTCGCACATTCTAATCCAACCAGCCCCAACAAACCCTACAAATAACGTCAGTTATAAGAATGAATCTTAATTACACATAATAATATATAGTAATACAATGGCATTGCTAAGTTTAAACTGATCATTGAATGGTTGGATGTAATTCGATTTATTCTTCTTTACCTGTTTAGGACCACCCTGTATTAAGGAACGTCTCAAACATCGAACTACAATGCATCCCCTTGACCCACGCACAGACAGCGGTTTTCAGAATGCTTTGCACATCATAATGACTGCACGAACTTTCTGTGCTTCTCAAGAGTACAGAAGGATCATTTCCTTTATGCAGGAGGAATGCATAAGGAAGATTAGCTTTTTGTCTGAATTCAAAAGTACTTTAAAATAGCCAAAGTACGTTTTATCTATTACAATTTATTTATAGTTCTGAAGTTGTATCGAGTGATTGAGAAAACGTAGAATATAAGAAATTAAATAAGTGATTTACGATATATCCGACAGTAATGTATCTTTGGACAAAGAGAAAACGTCTTCAAACCACAGGAAAACTTCAGACTGACCAATACTTCTAATTGGTATTAATTAACAAACAAATTTATCAAAAATTCAAATTAATTGTCAAACAACTTGTAATGAAATAATCTACACTTTCAAATTCAAGCCAAATAAAAATAAATTAAACTCAATCAGTACTTATTACTGCTACATGGAGGACACTCAATGGTTATATCTGTAAAAATAAACATTGTATTTTTTTTTTTAATAAACGTTGTAAAAATTATTGGGTATATCAATACATAAGCACATTTGAGGGTTTTATTCATTCTTGGACTTTGGACTGATACAAGTATTACTTGCATATTGATATTTGAATGTGACAGCTGTTGTGTAACTAAGTCATCCACAAGAAAAATGACTATACATCACTACATACTGTATTTCTATTTTACTATAAAATGAGTTGTATTGACTTTCAAGAAGTGAAGAGCACCAAATATTTGTTTACACGTGATACGAAAATTACGTAAGAAGTTAATGATTTTTTTTTTAGATAACAATTGACAAATTAGATAATATTGAATTGACTCTTTTCAACACATGTTCTCTGTGTTTTATTGAATAAAGAATTATTTGATTGATTGATTGATTGAACAACATAAAAATCCTATGATTAGCCGATGTTAATAAAAAATCTAACAAAAAATTTTTCAACTCAGAAATTAACTGACCACTCTATCAAGTAGTTTTGCAGCAGATACACATAATTCATTATCATCAGGAACATAGCGTTATCAGCCCTTAACTTAAGTCTTATCAGGCCATTACTGAAATAGTCACTCCTGCTGCTACCTGAATAGCGTTACATATTAATAATTGATGTAGGCTAACCTACTCGTGCCGTTAACACTTTTTACGTGAGTTTCGTACACTACTTTACCTACGACAGTTTTTTGATTACTAACAATCAATACTCATAACTTCTACGAGAGGTTATGTTTTCGTTTATAACCTCTCATTGCCACTGACAGTGATGTAACGATTCAATGAGCCGTATTAATAAAGAAGAGGTAAACCTTTTACTTGCGAAAATTCGAGGAAATCCTTCTATCTGTATTAATAAAAACTCAAGCAAAACCTTTTACTTTACAAGGAAAAGGTAATCTATAGAAAGTTGAGGTTTTGCTCATGACTTAAGTAAATGGTTATTAATAATACCCCCGCCGCAGCAAACCTGCCGACTAAGCGAATTTCCATTTGTCTGAATTGATTTTCAGTTAAATATATTTTAATAACATTAGGTTTAACGAGTACCTAGGTTTGCTGCTACAAGGAAACTAATAAAGTGTGTTTTTGAGTAAAATATTGATAGCTTAGTGCAAAATAAATAAATTTGCCAAGTTTGATCAAAATATATTCATAAACAAGCAAACTACAACATTTGACAATATTCTCCATAAGAATAACATGGGAATTTTAAATTTACAATTTTTTTAATTTTCTCCGTTACTAATAATCGAACAAAAATACTTTTATATACTAAATTATTTGTTTTTTTAAGCTCTTTAAAAAGGTCTAAAGAGAAATTGGGAAATTTTGTGTTTTGAGGGTCAAAAGTGAGAAAAACCAATTTTTACCGCATAAAACCCCCCGTAAAGCCCCGTTCCCATGGTCCGATCGTGCTGGTTCGCGAACTCATTCAAGTTTATCCCGCTTTACACCTTTAAACCAAGTTTCATCAAAATCTGACAAAAATTACTCAAGTTATCGCGTTCACGGACGTATATATATATATATATATATATATATATATATATACATATATAAAAATTTGAACGAATAGTGTTTTTGGCCTCTGGGGACATCAAAATGAAAAAGTAAATCGGTCCCGGGTCTAGGTCTTACCGTGCCACCTACGGTAATAGCTACTTCCCTATAGGGAAATTCGCTAAAACTGACCATTTACTTTTTCTTTGAAGTAAATCCTTCAAAAATGATACATCTGATCAGTAGCAGATTATACGTTTAAGTAAAAGGTGTGTGGTGGTTTTACAGTGTGGTGCTAAATTTTAGCGAATTTCCTAAATAGGGAAAAAGCTATTCCGTATGTCTCATGGTAAGACCTAGACCCATGACCCATTTACTTTTTCCGTTTTCAGGTCCCCAGAGGCCAAAAACCTCCTCCGTTCAAATTCATATATATGTTTAGCACGATAACTCGAGCAAAGGTGATCCGATTTTGATTAAATTTGTTGCAAACGTGTAAACCTACGTTTATTCTAAGGGATTCGCGAATCAGCATAATAGGATATGGAAACGGGGGTTTATGGGCGGTTTTATGGGGTAATTGGATTTTAAAATTTGTTTACCCTAAAAACATGGAATTTAGCAACTTCTTTCCAAGCCATTTTGTAGAGTTAAAAAAAACTATTAATTTAGTATATCGAAGCGATATTATGCGCCTAATGGCTAAGGAGAAAATTAAAAAAACTGTAGATTTAAAATTTCCATGTTATTTTTATGGAGAAATTTTTAAACTGTTGTAGTTTTCTGATCAAATTTCCATTCATTTCATACTAAACTATTACATTTAAAAAAAAAAACCTTTTTACCCTCCCTGTAGCAATAAACCTAAGTACTCAGTTAAACTAAAGCTATATAAATAGGGAATAAATGTGATATCGGAGACATTTTAGTGTACATCCAATCAGGCAAATGGAAATTTACTTAGTCTGCAGGTTTGCTGTGGCGGGAGTATTTTGTTTACCTCCTACTAAGCTATCAAAATTTCAATAAAAACACACCTCAACACCTTCTTTGAATCAGCAAACCTAGGTACTCATTAAAATTAATATTATTTAAATAGGAAATAAATCTGACAATTTTCAGGGAGTATTTTAGAAGAAATCCAGGCAGAAAAGGAAATTTATTTAGTCTGCAGCTGCGGCGAGGGTTTCTGTGGTTATACAGTACTGCATGCGATCTACAAAGCATATATGATGATTTCTATAAACAAATTTAACCCGACTGACTATTATCATCAACCAAATTCTATGTCTAGAAAGGGGTTAAGATTCTGGGGGTAAAATTCCGGCCCACACACTCTAGATTTTATAATTTAGTTTGTTATGATTAAATTCAAAGCCGGATGTTGGCACGGAGTTGGTACAGTTAAGCCTTCGAGGGATATCAGTAGACAAAAATAGACAGGATCAGACGTGTAACATGTGATGTTCCTAAAGAACCATTTACTTCCGAGCAGAAGGATTTGCTTGGAAGTAAAAGGTAATCATTATTAATACGGTTTGAAGGATATGCTTTTACTTTTAAATGCTTTTAATTCATACCTTTTCCTTTTGAGCATATCCTTCTTTTTATTAATACGGCTCATTGTACAAACCACTAATTGCACCGATCATCACAAATAAATTGGTAAACAGCTGATTAGTTGAAGTTCAAGGCATTACAATTTTTGTTCTTCTCTCTCAATCCTTGGACCTCTTATTGGTCCATTACCCGTGTTGTTATGAGTAAAAATATACTGTTATGAAGTAAACAATGTTGTTCAGTGAAACCTTTCAATTCTAAGAACTGAACTGAAACGGCTACTTTAAAAACGATCGTAGGTAAACACTGTTTTCGTGAGTTGCGTACACTACTTTACCCACGACAGTTTTTTTATTACTAACAAAAATGCATAATACTTTTGCTTCGCAACGAGAGAGAAAGAAAAAACATAATGTGGTTCTTAATTTTAGAAGTTTTATGAAAATGTCATTGTTGTTGTTAATTCAAGTAAGCTGTGAAACCCCTTTAGCTACCTAGTAACTGGGACACTGATGATCGTTTGCGAAAACTGAAGCAAAATTATTTTATTGGAAGATTCAATTACTTCAAAGTGTATTTAGTTGAAAAAATCTACTAATATATGTCTATAGTGAATCATACAACGCATAAAATACATTTCAGAGAAGGCTTAAGATTTTACAAGTGCAAAGTCTATCTGTAGTATCCAAAGTCAATGCTAGAAGAAAAGATAAGTTTAATCTGCCCCTGGGTACAGACCTCAGAACGCTTCGAAATTTTAAACAAAAAGCTGCAAACAAAATTTAAATATGTAAACATTTTAATTTATGTTTCAATAAAATTCAAGAGTTTAGCATGGTGACTTTAAAGAGTCGGGGATTGATACAACATTGATGTATTATCAATTATTATATAGTTATATTTTCATTATACAACATTATTATTGATTGATACCCTAGATTGATACAACAACGGTTAGTTTAAAAACTCTAGAGACTTAAGTATTTTCTATAATCAACATCATCATCGTAGAATATACATACCTAGGCATACCATTTGGTTACAAAATATTTGATCAATGATTTGTTTTTAAAACAATGATTTTGTATTGAGAAATAAAGTGCATTTAACACTTTTGCATGTTTACATTTAAAAGTTAAGGCAAGTGTAAACATTATTTGTTGTATTTTTGTTGCCATGGAGACAAATCAATAGTTAGGCCTACTTCCAAAAGTCTCGCATCTGAACTAGAAAAGCCCCAAGTCTATATCGAAGAGGAACAGTAGCTTTATTTGAGTGAAATATAAGCCCAGTACAGTATGTTAGTATTTTTATGTGATTGAGTATTACCACAAGGTCTCGCACACAAATGCACACACACTCACAGACACAAATAAATTCTTATATACAGGGTGTTTCAGTAAAGCGTAGCGGGCTATGGAGATTCACATTCTACATGCAAAAATAAGTCGAAAATGTTGAATAACTTTTTTTCAATTTCGGCTTAGTTTAGCCGTAATCCGCCATTTTGTATTTTTTTTATAATTAATTACTCAAAAACCTTTCGAGATATTTTTATGAAACTTGGTATAAACTTTAAGTCTACAGGTATGAACATTCTCCAAAATTATCTTTGATCAGGCTCATCAAATTTCAAAATGGCGGCCATTTAAAATTTTGTAAGTAAAATTCAATGAAAACCGGCCATTAAAACAAAAATTTTCAATAGTCGCCATTTTGAAACTCGATGAGCCTGATCAAAGATATTTTATGAGAATGCATATACTTTTTGAAATAAAGTTTGTACCAAGTTTCATAAAAATATCCCCAAGGGTTTTAGGGTTATTAATTATTTTCCAAAAAATAAAAAATGACGGATTACGGCCAAACTAAGCCGAAATCGAAAAAAAGTTATTCTACATATTCGACTTATTTTTGCATGTAAAATCTGAATCTACATAGCCCGCTACGCTTTACTGAAACACCGTGTATATGCACTTACTAAGTTTTACTTGTGAAAATCAAATAAGATGAGATTGTACGTATCCAGTTTTTAGTAATGTTAAAATGAGATGACAGTTACTTTAGTCACTCATGGTCTCTCCGCCCGCCTAACTTAACTACTGACCTCTCTACTGACCGCCATGGCGTACTGCGTCTGGTGACGAGAAGGCAAACAATCTAACATATTTTGGACAAACTTTGCTTCTTTGTACAATACAGTTTTGGCTTAGTCATAAATTTACAATCAAATGTCACCCTTGATGGAAAACAAAAAACAGAACATGCAATAAGCAACGTTTTTTTCAAATCAAATATAACTTTAGTATAAAATATAATACATTCCATATTCTTGTAAACATAAATAATTTTACGCCACACTACATTATTTTGATGAACTTTCCACGCAAGGATTTAGTCCAGAAAACAGCTGTTTGCCGCCAGCTTATTCAAATGGGGTTTCATTGCGTAATACTGTTCTGCAATGAGTTTTACCGGACACCAATCAGCTGATTATACTGTATTTTCGTGGCAATTAGTGGTTATAAACAAAAACATAACCTCTCTCAGAGGTTATGACTAGTGTTTATTAGTCCTTTAGTTGGTGGAAATATATAAGGATTTGTACGGATTAAGTAGTATGGCGTAAACTATCGTACGTAACTCGTCCAAAATGTGTGTACCGGACTCGTATGGTAATCCCGTACTCGACTTCGTCTCGCACGGGAACGACCACACTCGTCCGGTAAACACTTATTTTCAGGACTAGTAACGTAATATACTATTACGCCACACTACATTATTTTGACGAACTTCCCACGCAAGGATTTAGTCCAGAAAACAGCTGTTTGCCGCCAGCTTATTCAAATGGGGTTTCATTGCGTAATACTGTTCTGCAATGAGTTTTGCCGGACACCAATCAGCTGATTATACTGTATTTGCGTGGCAATGATTTAGTTATAAACAAAAACATAACCTCTCTTAGAGGTTATGACTAGTGATGTTTAGTCCTTTAGTTGGTGGAAATATATAAGGATTTGTACGAATTAAGTAGTATGGCGTAAACTATCGTACGTAACTCGTCCAAAATGTGTGTACCGGACTCGTATGGTAATCCCGAACTCAACTTCGTCTCGCACGGGAACGACCACACTCGTCCGGTAAACACTTATTTTCAGGACTAGTACCGTAATATACTATTTCGCCACACTACACTGTTTTGATAGACTTTCCACAAATTACATTAGTACGAAAAACAGCTGATTGCCGCTTGCTTAATATTGGGTTTCACTGCGTATTAATGTTCTGTAATGAGTTTACAGGACACCAGCTGATTATAATTGGCAATAAGTCAACGAATCAATAAACGAAACATAACCTCTCTTAGAAGTAATGAGTAGTGATTGTTAAGTCCTTTAGTCCATGGTAATATATAACGCATTTGTACTGTTGTTCATTGTTAGGTTAGTTTAGAAGCAGCATGGCGAAAATGTATCGTATGTCACTCGTCCAAAATGTGTTTATCGTACTCGTATGACAACCCTGCACTTGACTGTGTGGTAAACACCTATTTTCCGGACTAGTAATGTAATATACTATAAATAACACATTAAAATTAAATCCTGAAATCGATTTTTACAAATTTCTTCAAGGAACGAGAAACCTTTTCCCTATAAATTCCCCAAAATATGGTGTTAAGATTTTTTTTAATTTTCAATTATTTTACCGATTTAATTATCTCACAAATATAAAACAATTTAGTGTATCATTTTCCGCATCTATTCGTATTCTACGCCTATCTGTTTTTAATATAATAGCGATAAATTGATAAACCCAGCACGCTCTTCCACATAAAATCTTTGAGAAGAATTGTTGTAAAATGCTGTTTGCTTCTTTATAAAAATATCTTCATACAATGCAGTAAATTTTCAGTTAGCATTGGGCCGAAGCTTTATCTCTTGAATCCCTAATACACCAGTCTGAAACTATGCAACAAGTGGAAATTCTGTAATATTAAAATTTTGCACCTTGCTTCGCTGGCTAAAGAACCCAATAAATTCATTAACCTCCTTCATACCAAACTAGCATTACATTTTAATATCGCCAATTTCAGTATCAGACAATATGTAGCATATGTTTTACACGCTACAGGAGAGAAGACTGCCAGAGATTTTGTACGGTGCTTGAATTTCCAGAATTGGTCGTTGTTCTCTGCTGTATATAGTCATATACCTTCCTTATAGCTGTTCCCATCTGTGTAGGAAGAGACTTCGATAGTAAAAGTGGAATTTTATGGCATACAAGTTGTAGGTTAGGAGTTAAGAAATAGGTCGAAAAAATAATGCATCACAGGGTTACACTCAAAATGTTGTTTAGCAAATTATTGGGCTTATGTCAAAGCTAAAAGATACACGACGTTCATGGAATGGAATTTGATATCGTCTTATGCGGGACCTCCTGTAATTTTCCATAAAATTATTTGACAAATTCTATATATTAATTTGAAACTGTTTTTCTTTGTCACAGCGAATTTGAGAGAACGGCTGGGCGTAGAAGCTCGGTAGAGGTGTCTTAAGAAAGGTTTTGGTCTGTAGATGGGCCATCAAAAGCCATCATACCATGAGACTGCAGTGCATAGTCCAAATATTGCTGGGAACACAGTACAACAATATAAATACAAATGCAATGTCCCATGTCCTGTCCTGACGATTGGGATAATACCTTCCCAACCAACAGGGAAAATATATAATAATTGTTTTACTTAAAACTGCACATGGCCATCTCTAAAATTAGATACAAAACATGACCTGGTAGATGCTGTAGGTAGGCTACGTATAATCTTTGACTATTGATACAACTCCATCCTCATGTTTAAGTTGTCACCAGTTTTTTTTTAACCAAAGTCGTCGTAATTGATGTGAGCCACCGACAGATTGTGCTGATCTAAATTACTAATTTCTGTCGAACATACGATATTTTTTACCATGACAAACAGATAGAACGAGCTATAGCAACTACGACCCATCAACGATGTCAACAACAAAAAATAAGATAGAAAATACAATTTTAGATACTAGCGCATTCTGTGACTGGCTCAAACAACTATGTTCTTTTTTACTAAAGAAAAATGGTGAGCTGGCTACTTCAGTAACCAATGGTAACCACAAATGATCATCATTAAAATATCATAGAAACAAACATGTAAAATTAAGTATGTTACGCACAACTGCAAATGGCCATCTCTAAAAACAAATATTTAAACAAACCAGGAAAATAATGCATAGTTAGTTACGTATATAAAAAAATGGCCATCTCAATAAATAAATGTCTGAACAAGCAAACTATCCATGAATAGAAAAGCTCTGTGAACCGATCAGCTGTAACCACAATCCTATACAGTTTACATCAAGTGTTACGACTGGTGGGTTTTATGGCTAAACTTCACCGCGTTTTATAATTTCATGTTTGCATACGATTTTATGTCAAGTTAAATTTATGGTTGTAGATTTTGTTGTGCTATTCTCAATGCAATGTCTCCATTACCTGGTCTAAAATATTACGCAATATAGTGTATTATATTTGCAAACAAATACTGTATGTTATTTATGATGGTAAATGTTTAGTATGTAATTAAAAATGTGGTATATTATGACTTTAATAAGGAACACAAGTACGTTGATTTTAATCTTTAAAAAGCTACTTTGTGCACCATAAATTAAATTGCAATAAAGTATAATTTAGTCATCATGTTATAAATGATTTTTTGCCATTAATTAATTTGTTGTTTTGTCATTTTTTTAATCAGTCTGAATAATTTATTTTGAAGTTTATGGGTTTACCACGATTGCAATTTGTTTTACCTTTAGTGTTTTAACTATTTTGTACTAAAATTACCCAGGCCTGTGCCAAATTTGTGCATAGGCTACGACACTGAAATATAAATTAAAAACATTACTAGATTTCAGATCTTGATTATTTCTAGGAATTCTATTTCATTATTTCTTGGTTTTTATTTGGCATATGACATGAAAATTGAAACTCCGTGTTTAAAAATAGATTCTACTAAATGAAAATTCATCTCTCCATTCCATTTCAATTTCAACCAAATTGATGAGTATGATATCAATAACAAACTGAAACTGCGCTCTGTATCGGCAATATAACACATTTTAAACGCATCTATTTTGACTTGTTGATCCATTCGAAATATCAGAGGGAATTCCGGTGATACAATGTAAAACTTGACGAAGATTGTAAAAGAGATAGGCGAGTCAATAGAATTTAAAATTTGTCATTGACAATTAAAATGCTAATTAGGACATAAAGAGGCTAGACGAGTATAAAATGTCAAGGCTCAGTTTCGATTTACCCACAAACGTATTAAATATTCAACATTTTTGTCACACTACGACAAAACAGCTGTTTTAATACATGAGACCTGCGGGTTTAAAGCAGCTGATTTTCTCTCTAACTGGAGTCGAGGGCATTAAGTGCATATTTTTCTCACTAGTAAAATTCTATTGTAAGTAATTAGATTATCGAGAGTAGGTATCGATTTTAAACAGCCGTTTAAAATCGATTGTAATTAATTGTTCCGTTGATGTCGACTTGAACCCTATGTAATTTATTTACTTTGAATATCGTAAGATGGATGGCGAATGACACGGGGAATAAAATAGTACTACAAAATAACATGGAAACGTAGGAAAGGTTAATTAGAGAATAGGATAAATAAAAATTTAATTTTCGCCTCTACTTACTATAACTTGGTACGTTTAATTACTGTAAGTTTCAGTGACGCCCGTTTTGACAGCGATCACATATGATTGGTCTTAAGTTATCGCAGGGTGTTAACGGATATTTTTTTAGTGCATTTTTAATTATTGCAATATAATCTCGAATATGTTGAGGATTTCAAGGACATTGAATGTTTTTCAATCCACCATTGTGTTGCTATAAAGAATCGTACCACAACTTAACAATACAAAATAGTATAGCATAATAATTTAACATGCAGCGCGTATGTTTTTACTAGCCTAGGTACAAAAAACAAATATTAACATATCAATGAATATTGATGCAAAATTTAAATTTTGCTTAGTAATAAGCGATAAACAATAGATAGAAAGTATTCATAATTACAATCGAAAGCTGAAATAGTTCTAATACATTTACTTGCAGCATCGAATATACACACCTAGTCTAGTGTTGTAGGTCCCTATGCTAACACAATCATTACATACAAGTAATTGAATGCGTCAATATTACAATATCAAAAATTAAAAAAGTCATAGAAAGAACAAATTTGCGTTTTAGCTTAGTTCTTAATAATGGTGTTGTATGACAAAAATATAGTTCATCAAACGGGTAAAAGATGTTAAGATCCAAACAAATTTTTAATTTTAGTGCATTTTTCTCGTCGTCCCATTGGTCGATAAACTGAAGCTTGTGTCGGAATGACTTCAGGCCCTAGTGATGAACCCTAGTTATGAATTATTTTTTCATATCTGTCACTATTTTCGGCTCACCGGGATTGCGCCACTAGGGATAGGTACACAAAGCGCCACTGCTAAGTCTACCCCTCCAAAATGCACCGTCATTGCGCCAATGCGGCATTCGGCAGTTAAAACCACAGTTTAACTATAGTTTTTCCCATCATTATAGGTTAGGTTAGGTTACATTCCATCTTCCGTCCGATTACCTGGCTACCTGGGGTAGCGTTGGTGCAATCAGAGTGCATGCCAGGCTAACCCTTTTTAACCCTGACATATCTGGCGCAATCCCGGTCTACTCATTATTTTTACGGGTAACAATTATCTTTTATGATACAAATACAAAACGAAACTTTGTCATCATGTGGCAGATGTGTTTCGCACTTGCACTCTTCAAAACCAAAAGATTCACAATTTCAATATCAATAACACGCGCCACTGAATTTCATTTACGCTGGGATACGTTCAGGTTCAACAAGCTGCAACTGCAACGAGTCGAGTGGCCTGCCGAGGCGTTGAATACACCGAATAAAACTATTCAAACTGGTTTTTTACTTATTAATTTCTCGATGCGGCACAGCGATGCACGACGTGTGTTGTATGTGACGACAAAGCATCTACACCTACCAGCACGCGCACACGCGGCGGCGGCCGACGAGCGGTATGCGGCTTTGGGTGGATTCCTTCTACATTCGATCAATTAATCACAGCAATTGGTAGACGCGTTTTTCATGCTGAATACTCCCAAGGAAATCCGGTCAAGTCTTGAAGTATTCTTTGGACATGAAGTATTTCCTGTGGGTTTCCTTGCCACAATCTGCCCCGAGGTATTCATTGTAGGCTACGTACAGTACAACCCTTAGAGAGTAGATGCAAAACACAAACTGTATACAAACGATGAAATACTCCCGCAGAAGTAAACCTGCAGACTAAGCGCATTCCAGACCATTCGCCTGATTGTATTTACATTAAAATGTCTCCTTAAAAATATCACATTTATTCCATATTTAAATAGAATGGGTTTACGGAGTACTTAGGTTTGCTGCAACAGGGAGGGTAAAAGTGTGTTTTTTATGTTAATAGTTTAGTAAGAAATAAATGCATTTTCCAAATTTTATCAAAATATGTTCATAAACAAGCAAACTACAACAGTTTACTTATTCTCCATAAGTATAACATGGAAATTTTAAATTTACAATATTTTGGAATTTTCTCGGTAACTATTAGGCGCATAGCAACGCTTCAATACTAAATTATTGTGTGCAAGTTGTCAAGGGTTGTGTAAGCTCTACAATATGTTTTGGAAAGAATTTGCTAATTATTTTGTTGTTTTTAGGGTAAAAACTGGGGATAACCAATTTTTACGACATAAAACCCCCCATAAACACCCGTTCCCATTGTCCGATCATGCTGGTTAGCGAACTCGTTCGATTAAATGTAGTTTTACACGGTTGTACCAAATTTAATCAAAATCGGATTATTTTTGCTCGAGTTATCACGCTAACGGACGCATATACAAATATATATATATATATATATATATATATATATATATATATATATATATATATATATATATATATATATATGCATTTGAATGAATGGTGTTTTTGGCCTCTAGGGACCTCAAAACGAAAAAGTAATTCGGTCCCGGGTCCAGGTCTTACCATGAGTACTACGATAATAGCTTATTCCTTATATAGGAAATTTGCCAAAAGGCGTGTATGCATTGATACAAGTCACAAGTTCACGTTTCACATACGCAACAAACATCGAAAATTACAGAGGAGTGCAAAATAATTGTGTATACAGTTATCACAGAGTATCATTATGTTCAGGAACTAGTTTGCAAAACAGCTGATTTCTCAAAATTTTACTGTTCCACTCGTTCCACTTTTATTAGTCACTCCGGAAGACAAGTAAACAAAAAAGGATCAGAATAAGTTTATAATTAAATAATGACCAACAGGAAATATGACTATGTAGGTAAAATTAACTGTTAGGCTACATGTAAATGGCTGTGAACTGAAAAACGAAGTTAAAAAACAAAATAAGCTAATTATTAATTTATGAAGATAGGTGTGTAAATGGAGTATTTATTATTCTCCAATTTTATAGTCTGCAATTTAATTGTTTATGTCGTCGTCACCATAATACATCTCAGCTACTAAACATCCTAACCTCAGCATTGAAAGTATATTTGTTGAAAAACAAATTCTGTGATTGGGGCTACTATATGTAGTTGAACACTTATTAAACACTAGTACTATTTTAAAATAATTTTATTAATGAACAACTAGTGTCAACTCTAAGTCATAATCAGGTTATAATCAAATAAAGAAAACAAAAAAATATGTAAAATACGTACCTGTGAATTTTGATACTCTGGATTTCTTCTTTGCTTAATTTTGTGTATTGTATTTTAGTGCAACTAAAGGATTTTTTTCAAATAACGGATTTGCTTGATTAATTTTTATGAAAATTTTAGGATATTTTTGTAATTTGTGAGTACATTGTAAACTATGTTAGCAACAAA
Organism: Macrosteles quadrilineatus; assembly: GCF_028750875.1. NCBI lineage: Eukaryota > Metazoa > Arthropoda > Insecta > Hemiptera > Cicadellidae > Macrosteles > Macrosteles quadrilineatus. The sequence continues at coordinate 39,627,129 of NW_026542600.1, read as the reverse complement.
AAATAAGTTAGGAAATAAATATACTTTTAGATAATAGCGAATTCTGCGATTGTTTCACACAACTTTCTCTTTTAATAAACAATTGGCGAAAGCCAATCCATATAGATGGTATGTCTACTTCAATATCCAATTGTCAATGGTAATATGCAATGCACTATTGAAAGTATTGGCAAGTGGCGATGGATTGGGGACGAAAGACGGATCTCACCCACGGCAGTGCATCAAAGCGTTGCTGTTGGTTTTAACATTTTGCAGGATCTTAAGCCGTTTCAACAACTAAACAATGGTCACTTTAATTCAATAATTTAAATCTCCTCTCGATGGTCCGGCCATATCTTAAATCCTGCCTACCGACCGTCCATTTAAGTCGGATTATTGAGGGACTTTAGTACAATGATATAATTAAACATAACATAACATAATTTAACATACGAGGTTGCGAAACTCGAATGAGATACTATTGGCTGTAGAGTCACCAAACTCAACTTTTTAGTGGATCATATGCAATTTAAAGAATTTAACAAAAAAAAATCGTACATATGTTTTTGTCTCCTACCAACCCCGCACCGCGCAGGAAATAGTAATCATGATATCGCTATCTAAGGGTTGTGTATACGTTCCGTACTTATGTTTGTGTTGGATGTATTTTGATTATATTGGTGACGAAGTTCAAAGTTTTGAAAGTTTTTTTTCATAACGACGAAACACGAAAGCTGAATAATTTTTGTACAATTTGACGGAGTTCAATTAAACCCTGTTTTTATTTTAACCCTAACAACTTAAAGTTTACAGTTTCAAGGGTTTAGTTCATTTTGTCTTCACACACACAATTCAATAATAAATATTTATTGAAAGAGTTTAACGTATATTTGGTGTGGAATTGTGTTACCAATATTTCAACCAAAATTTTAAATTGGTAAACTATATATATAACTGTACGACGAATTCAATATAACGCTACGATTAGGCGGTTAAAAATTTTTAATTGGGTCCCATTTGAACTTAACAATAACATTTATTGTTTTCCGGTAAAACGCTATATAATAAAACTATATATCCCTCCCATCAACCCCCCCCCCCTGTGGCCGCCACTGAGTCGGTCAATCTTAACGAGAAGTATATTAATAAAATAAGAGAATTGTTGAATTGTTAATGATATGTATGACTGTGGCCACCTTCAGCGCCACTGAGCCGCTTTTATCTGCCAATAAAGGTTTTTTTTTGTAATTTTAGATAACAACTTATTGTTCGGAACAAACCTTTAGTGGATTAATCTTGGGAAAAAATTAATGGGATATACGGTACGAATAGTTCGTTTTCGGAAAGGGCCTACGTCAAAATAGAGCACCTAAGATAAGCTTTGAACATAAATTGTTTTTGGATTGAGTATTTCCTTTCACTAATAACATAATACATTTCCACAAATCAACGTTTAAACAGTAGATTACACGGGTGCATTGAAGCCTAGGAAGGGTTTTGAAAGGAAAGTAAACGTAAAAAACTAGTGAATAGTAGTTTAGACGTGTTTTAAGGAAGTTACCAAGAAAGCTGTAAATGGTAACCCTACCAGCGACCAACCATGAATAGGCAAGACTTATCAAATATTCCACTTAATTGGATATTTTATATAAAACTCTTACATTTATCACCTGATCACACAATAGCCGATTAAAAAACAGTGCAGCTATTTACATCCTTGTCCTCAGGATAATCAATGAGACTAGCAAAAAGGAGGAGAATTTGTGTTTGGCAAAAAAATAAAATAACGGCACAGTAAAAAAAGATGTGTATAGCTGTTAGGCGATCCATTATTCATGCGGTTAGTTGTCTGGGGTGCCGGCAGGAGCGCTGAACGCAGGACGGCCATAGAAGTTCCCCCTCCACGACACCGAGCTCTGTGTAACAGAAACAGGCGAGTGCGAATGGCAGAACGTTTCACAGCACCAAGCTGTCGTATCGGTATTGTGCTCTCTACATCGGTTATAACTAGATAGTTGAGTGAAGTGAGTGCTGTCGTCGTCATATACACTACTGTGACACTCGGATTCTAGTGTTGTGTCACCGCAAATGTGAAATCCTACTCGGGAGTGTGTCTACGAGGCGAAGGGTCTCGGGATATGTGTTTACAACATGGAATCGATAGTGGAATTGTCCCTTAGATGTTTTCTACGAGACGCGGGATCTCGTGTGTAAACCTCTTCACTTAGCCTGGTCGCAGTAAAGGCAAGAGTTGTCCTCAACATGGTACTCGGGGATGTGATGTCGTTTCCCCTGGCCGCTGGTTTGGCGAGGCTGTTGTCGCCCGCGACGCGACCTGTCCTCTTGCCTTGTGCTAAAGTCACATCCTGTCTCACACTAGTGTTGTTAATATGTTTTGAAACTGTTCTGTTATCGACAGTTAGCGACTGCACCAAATCATTCTACGTCCATTGGAACACGACGAATCCAATGTGAGTAATAAGTTACCTTGTAAGGCTTACATAGTATTAAGGTTTTAAATAGGTTAGTGTGGGGTACCTAATTATTCAGTGGTTATTGTTTAATATAGAAAATTAATTGACAAAACATTAATACAATCATCTCTTATTCAGCTTGATACTGAAACATAAACAATCAATGATGTGTGTTAGTATTCGTTGATCTCTCTGCCATATTTGCTCGATAAATCGTAATTTCTCTACTCTTATGTATATATTATGTGTTTTATACGTTTAAAACAAATAAATAACAACACTTTAATTCATAATTGGTTTAGTATGTGTCAGATTACATATCAGTTACACTATTTTTACTCGATGAACTGGGTACAAAACAAGTAGACTCCAGCAGCCATGTTTGTTACACAGAGGTGCATAAAACATCTGTTTTAGTTAAGCTTTTTTTATTTTGACTATTATTAAGTGTGTGTCTAAACCTGTATTGTGTTGTACGGTACCGTGTTATTACTTTTCCAATAACATCCTTCTAACCTTTAGTAAACATCTGTTTAGTGTGTTTTGTTTTTGTTTGATTTTCGTACCTAATCATTACGATTAGAAACTTAATTTATCGAACAACATGTATCGAACATTTAATTTAATACAAAAGTGAAAGGGGTGGTAGGATGAGAGGTTAGGTCTACTTTTGCTGCGGACACATTAGATCTGCCGGTAGGCACTTAGCGCTGCAGCACTAAGTGTCGTTGAACTTTTTCTTAATGTTTCGAGCATACTGGCTCCCAGCTCCAAACCGGCCTACCGTCCGCTCAATGGCATCCTTCCACTATTAGATAACCTCTTATGTTTTATTTAAGAATTTGTTAACTTCAAGATCACAGAACAATATTAATCCAGTTCTGTTACATTCTTCATACGCGACGTGGTATATTTAGGTAGGCCCTACTTATATTAATGTTTATTGATTTACGTTCTCTTACAATAAGTACCAAGAAAGTTGATCAATTATGATTTTAAGAAGAATCCTATATTCATGGATTTTCAAACGCATTTGCATTTAACGGTGCCTAATCACACTGTCCTTAAACATTGTCGAGAGTGTATATTAACTTCTAAATGGAACACTCTCGACTTTATTTTAACTTACTTTTGTAATATTAAGTAACTAGTTTTTGTGTGTTGACACTTAGTCAAACAGCGATTAAATATGATGGCGTTGTTTGGTCTCGATGTTAGGTTTAGGAGTAACTTGAGAGCTCAAAGTGTTTGGTCAGCTTCACTTCACATGATCGGCGGTGTTAAATTTCTGTATGCAAATACATTCCTCTCGACGGTTATATCAACAATACCTGCATGCTAAGCCCCGGTCTTTACTACCTCTTCCATCGAGGAATATGTAATTATCGTAATAAAAACGTAGGAATCCGTGTAAGCCACGTAGATTATGCTTGGCCTTAGAGGCAATTGCATAATGTGATGACTTTGCCGTGGGTTTTACGTGCTCCTTTCCCACGGACGGAACGACGGACCACAGTTTTGGGCGATTGTCACGTATCACGTTCACGTCTACAAACATTATAGACTCCTCAGGAATGGAAATGTTCGACGCTAATTTGCCTCATTGTTTATTGTTTACTTCGCTCCACAATCATAAGCTTTGATTGAAGACACGATTGTGTTTGTCAATGGAGAGATTAAGGTAAATCGGTTTGGAATGTACGGATGTGGAACTGCGAGTTTCTTTGTTTTGGTGGTAAATGTTTCATAAAGAAAATTAACAAAGTTACATTTACTCATTACGTACAATGTAATAAACACGCAGATATTGGTGACCACTAGAAAGATCTTTAAATAAAAAAGTACTACAAATTATTTACCTTTTAAAAAATATAATGTAAACTATACTTTTATCGTTTGAATGCACATTATAAACAATCATCAAGAGATTGAAATTTATATATAAAAAATATATATAAAAGCGTTTCTCCATTTTCTCTTTTATAGTAGCCTTCCTAGCTTAACCTAACCTAACCCAAATTTGTTTACTCAAAATGAAAACATGTAAGCTATTTTCAAACCACCATAAACGTGTTTAATTATTAAAAACCTGAATAGCAATGCGTCCAAGTAACCTTATTAAATGAATAAAAGTGTGCTAAAAAGAATGGTTGTCCATGTTTAGTTCGTATCTTTTACTACTATATTTGATAAATGACAAAGTCATCTATTTACCTAATTTATTTTAGTTAAAAATCAAGTTAGAAATCGTCACTGTTAACAGATTTTATCTTTACTCTAGAAAAATAAATAACTTCTTACGTAAATGCAAGGCCTATAATAAAATGAAATACCGGTAATACTTGATTTTCGGGTGTACACCCTAAATGGGATTAAAAATTAGTAGGTAGTACGTATTATTTTGAGTGAAGTAAACATCTTTATTTTTATGCAATTAAATTTAGCTGTTTAAATTTGCGAGCTACCTATTTAAACTGTTAGCTACATTAATTAGGTCTACTGTCGATGTTATTTTTCAGCCACACAAAATAACTACCGTACTGGTACTTTAAACACAATTCATTGTATTTTAACACCTGTTTACAAACCCAAAATGTATTTAAAGTATCAATAGCCTAAATTCATTTTCAATTTAATACGTGGGTGTATTGAGTGACACGTAAATTCTGTAAAAAAACAATAATGAATGCAATTTTTGTCTAGGTTGCGGTTTCAAAAGTACACAAATGAAGTTATTTTAGGCTATAATAATTTCAACATTTATTTCCGAGTCATTTTTGCCAGGAATCCCCAAATATGCAATATTATTGGAAATAAAAGGGAAAAACCTAACGGCAAGGGTAATAAAAATAGATTTAGGCTATAACTTATACAAAGAAAATTGTTTACTATTTCGACAACGTTTCTAAATAAATATCCTACTATTTTTTGCATGGATACACGAATTATTATTAGTAACGAGGTTATGAAGAAACAATCTTTCTTGTAAATTAAAATAGTTAGTAACCTATAGGACTGTTATGAATGCGAGTAAATGGACCGACCAATAACTTGTAAAATAATTACAGATCCGTTCCTAGGTCAATTTTACTGAATATACTTGCGTTGAGACGACTGAAAGTAGTACTGTATAACAAGTGTTTTAATTGTAGTGTTTTCATGTAAAAACTATTCTACAGATCAATCACAGTTTAAATAAACGTGTCTATATTACAGTTTTAAAATTAATTTTTGTTTTTAGCGAATTTCCATACGGAATAAGCTAAAAACCGGTACGTTTCGGATGCGCTCTTTTCCCACTGTTCTCCGCGAATATCCATTCCGATTTCATGTTTTGCAAGAATGTGGAAATATATTTGCGGTTATAATAAGTGACCCTTTGAAGAGGAGGAAGAGACAGCTGTGTTCTAGATATAGAAGTGTTAAGTGAGAGACGTGCTAAATTAGAACACTAGACCAAGGCTCTGCATAACTCACGGGGATGAATCGGAATATAGAACTGGCGGTGATGTGATTAAAATTATGGTATACATTTTAAAAGTGTTGGAGTCTGGTGTTTCATTGTATAGGGTGTTCCTGAACTATCTCATCCTAACTATTGCAACAAGCAGAAACTTCGTAACGCTTTGCAAAAGCGACAAAGATGGTTCCGTAGTACAAGAAATATGAAATACTTTTGGAAAATCATGAATAACACTAAATCACTAAAATAGTTAGTATCGTTAAAATTAACAATGTATAGGATAAGTCTTTAACATTGTGAGTAGGGTTCATCTATACACGACTGAACATTTTCCTTAACGATAAAATTAATTGGCAAAATATCAATGCTATTTAGGTGCACCTCTAAAAATTATAATTTAATAATACTACCATCAGGACATAAGCTAAAAATATATTTTGCTACTCCAGATTTTACACATTTTTAAGCAATGATTATATTGAAAATCAATGGAAATATAAAATAATACACTTTAATACAGTTTAAAAGTATGTGCAGTAATTTAAAAATATTTTCTTGTATAGATCACGGTTATAATTTAAAATTATTTGGTAACTAATGCAAATGTACAGATTAAATTTTAGCTACAAAATCAATCAAATATAAAACTATAAACTTGAAAACGCAGTTTTATGATGTAAATAAGTACGTAATTGTAGAAAAAACATGTTGGTATGGTTAACGGTTCCAATAAAACAATTTTTGTAATGAACACAAATGTACAGATTAATTTAAATTATATAATCCATAAAGTAGTATTATGTGACCTAATAATAAGCTATGACAGAAATTCAGCTAATAGTGACAATATGTAGGTAATTACGTACCTAAATTGAATCCGTAAACCGGCGTTTAAATGAATTATTTTAATACATAAACAAATATTCTTAGTAAATTATAGTGTAATGGATTCTTTTAATACATACCTATAAATCGTATGCTATTGTAACATAGAGTTGAAGTAGATTATTTCAACAACTACTACCCTTTTGATTCGTATTTAATGGTTCTTTTAAACGAATCCGTTCCGTATGGATAACGGTTGTTTAAAACAAAACTGAAGAGTTGGAATCTTTAGCTGTAAGTACAGTGCAGAACTTGGCGAAATAATAGATAACTCAAGTACTCTTCAGTGGGTACAACTCGCATTGCTTGCTCTAATGTGAACTGGAGCTCAAAATTTATTTTTGTTTACGCGGTTCTGTGAGTAATTTGAGGGAAACATCACTTAAGTGCTTCATTCCAACCCGCAACGATGCGTCGCACTTAGCATACTTTAATGACGAATTAAAATAGTTTTGCTGTAATGAAACGCTTTCGTTGCAAACATAAATAGTTCTTGTTTCATTAAAATGATATTGTACCGTTTCCTGAAAAATATTTGTTTTTTACTACGGTATTTAAATTTTATAGCTGGTTTCAAGTATTTTTTAAATTCATTTTTTTAATGTTGATGTCATAATGACGTCTTTGTGTGTGGCGTGTGCTCACTAGAATATATAAAAAATGTATATCATACTAGCGTAACCCTTAAAAGTTGAGTTCCTTAATTTTAGGAGTTTCAATATAGACGCCTAAACATACACTGTATAAAGTCCAATAAATTTTGATTGGCCCTCTTAAGTATCAAGGCAGAGTTAAAAAAAGTTGCATCCATTGCTTATCTACTTATTAGGTAGGCCTACATTTTTTAACCATACAAAGATAATACATCACAAAACTATGTAAATATTAAACATAAATTGTATACTATATAAAAAAAAGTAAAAATTTTTCTTTATTTTGTGAAACAAATTAGATTATGTAAATGTAATTATATTCAAATACAACGAGTAGGTACTCATAACATAACACATTTTGACGTCTTAACTCGTTCAAACTTAATTTTATAATTTTAAAACTTATATTGAACGATCAATCACTTAAAATCTTATTTATTGATACTATACGGCTGACTAATGCGGTAAAAAGGTTGTAATGACTAAATACGTTCGGCGTACGTACATGTAAGCATTGTAGTCGTAAGCGGTCATCATACTAATAATTGTACGCCGGTATCGTAGTCATCGTAAGCCGACATCGTAGTCATTGTACGCCGTCATTGTATTGCGGCACCGTAGCAATTGTAACCAGCATCGTAGTCATTCATTGTTCAGAGTATGCCGACATCTTAGTCATTGTATGCCAACATCGTAGTCAGAGTATGCCGACATCGTAGTCAGAGTATGCCGACATCGTAGTAAGAGTATGCCGACATCGTAGTCAGAGTATGCCGACATCTTAGTCATTGTACGCCAACATCGTACTCATTGTACGCCGTCGTTGTAGTCAGAGTATGCCGACATCATGGTCAGAGTATGCCGACATCGTAGTCAGAGTATGCCGACATCTTAGTCATTGTATGCCAACATCGTAGTCAGAGTACGCCAACATCGTACTCATTGTACGCCGCCGTTGTAGTCAGAGTATGCCAACATCGTAGTCATTGTATGCCGACATCGTAGTCATTGTACGCCGTCGTTGTAGTCAGAGTATGCCGACATCATGGTCAGAGTATGCCGACATCGTAGTCAGAGTATGCCGACATCTTAGTCATTGTATGCCAACATCGTAGTCAGAGTATGCCGACATCGTAGTCAGAATATGCCGACATCGTAGACAGAGTATGCCGACATCGTAGACAGAGTATGCCGACATCGTAGTCAGAGTATGCCGACATCTTAGTCATTGTACGCCAACATCGTACTCATTGTACGCCGTCGTTGTAGTCAGAGTATGCCGACATCGTAGTCAGAGTATGCCGACATCTTAGTCATTGTACGCCAACATCGTACTCATTGTACGCCGTCGTTGTAGTCAGAGTACACGCCGGCATCGTAGTTATTGTACTGTGTACATTCAATGTCGCCGACAAGGGCCGTTTGGATAGTGATAACAATGTTGAATCTGGGATAACCCAGAGCCATGGACAAATAAATACTCGAACAGATAATCTCCCAAAGCCTACAAAGTGATTAAGCCTTTGTTGTGACGGGAATCTAGATATTTTTTCTGTTATCTACTCGATAATTTGCCAATTTAGTTGCAATTTTATGTAAAGGCTGCTTGAACTGTCTTTAGTTGTCGTTACATAATTTTCCGTTTATTTGTCGTGGGTATCGTGTAAAAAAAACAGTATAAAGACTTCATTAGTTGTGTGCGCATATAAATTAATCTATTTAAAATTTTAAGTAAAAGTTATCAAACGTCGTTGGTACATATTACAAGTTAATATTACATTTTAAAATAGCGGTATTTAATGTTTGTGGCTCAGAAAATAATATTATACAAAGGATTGTAGCGAGTCTTGAACCGGCTTGAAGTAAACATCTTCAACTGTTGGACTTTGTACCAAGGAAATTAACAACACGGTATGTTTAACTGTATGAACCTTTTCTCTTTCCGCTCCTTTTCTGCACAATAGAGTTTTCCCTTTAACTTTATTTTGTTTTGGAAAATCTATTCATTTTACTGTCGTGTAGAGTTTTAGCCTCAAACCCGTATTTTTTGGCATCTCTAACATGTTTAGTTTAGCCATTAAAATGCAAAGTATTTTTAGTGACTTAATACAAGACAAGTCTTTTCAATTGTTTAAATTCAGGCAATAACGCTACATTGCATTTTGGCTATAACAAAGATAGTTTTGGTTATAATGACACGTTTAAACATACAGTTCCTTGAAGAAATATACATTAATTTTAATTACAAATATTTACTTAAGTTTTGATCAGCCACTTACGACATTATTTTTAGAGTAGGCTGGGTGCCGGACTAGTGGTGTGGTGTAGCACCCTGTGTGCAAGTGTAGATGCTACGTAGGGACCTGGGTGCCGGACTAGCGGTGTGGTTGTAGCACCCTGTGTGCAAGTGTATATGCTACGTAGGGACCTGGGTGCCTGACTAGCGGTGTGGTGTAGCACCCTGTGTGCAAGTGTAGATGCTACGTAGGGACCTGTGTGCCGGACTAGCGGTGTGGTGTAGCACCCTGTGTGCAAGTGTAGATGCTACGTAGGGACCTGGGTGCCGGACTAGCGGTGTGGTGTAGCACCCTGTGTGCAAGTGTAGATGCTACGTAGGAACCTGGGTGCCGGACTAGCGGTGTGGTGTAGCACCCTGTGTGCAAGTGTAGATGCTACGTAGGAACCTGGGTGCCGGACTAGCGGTGTGGTGTAGCACCCTCTGTGCAAGTGTAGATGGTACGTAGGGACCTGGGTGCCGGACTAGCGGTGTGGTGTAGCACCCTGTGTGCAAGTGTAGATGCTACATAGGAACCTGGGTGCCGGACTAGTGGTGTATTGTAGCACCCTGTGTGCAAGTGTAGATGCTACGTAGGGACCTGGGTGCCGGACTAGCGGTGTGGTGTAGCACCCTGTGTGCAAGTGTAGATGCTACGTAGGGACCTGGGTGCCGGACTAGCGGTGTGGTGTAGCACCCTGTGTGCAAGTTTAGATGCTACGTAGGGACCTGGGTGCCGGACTAGCGGTGTGGTGTAGCACCCTGTGTGCAAGTGTAGATGCTACGTAGGGACCTGGGTGCCGGACTAGCGGTGTGGTGTAGCACCCTGTGTGCAAGTTTAGATGCTACGTAGGGACCTGGGTGCCGGACTAGCGGTGTGGTGTAGCACCCTGTGTGCAAGTGTAGATGCTACGTAGGGACCTGGGTGCCGGACTAGCGGTGTGGTGTAGCACCCTGTGTGCAAGTGTAGATGCTACGTAGGGACCTGGGTGCCGGACTAGCGGTGTGGGGGTGGGGCGAGCAAGGTGATGAGGAATGTTGCTGCAGCTCTATACTTGATCAGCCTAGACATGCGAAGAGATCGCCTTACAGCAGGCTTCTGATCGACAAAAAACAGCCGCCACCGTTCAAAATATCGTAGCCCAACTGCTCCTCGGAACCCTTAAAAATATTTGTATTCGTTTACCAAAACCTGCAGGTGTTAATCGATAGAATTTTGCTAAGTTGTACAGGCATTTACAATTCTTTATGAGTTGCTTCGTTGTTTATAACACGGGAGAATGGTTTGTGCATTTACCGAATACTTAAATTTAGCTTTATATCAGCATTGATTGTGTGAGTCACTTTCAGTAATATACTTTCGCTTTCTTAAGATCTGTCGCTTTATGATTAGGACTGACAGCTCGGTTTTAAGTGAGAAAATTTTAATAGTTTTGCTGTCTGAGGACATCCCAATTTTTATTAGTGAGAACGAAATTATAAATTAGTTTTCAGTCGAAAATTTCCTTCGTGATAGATCCCGTTACTGTGTACACATAGATCCAAGAATCTACTAACCAAATTTTGAATCCAGTAATCTTAGTTGCCGTTGTGATGTGTTTACACCCTGTAAACGTTATGCAGGTAGCTTGAGTCAGTCGCGATCTTGGTGTTTTGAAGTCATTAAAACATGACAACCTTTCCTGAATAGTCAACACAGGTACACAACATTCGTGTCATGTTCGAACCGCATCGATTGGGCTTACCCTGAGCCTTCGAGTGGATCGCAAATTTTGGCAAAAGACAGAGCGGGGGATGGAGTAGGTGGCGGCGGCGACCAACTAAAATAGCGGGGTGCTTTAAAAACTGGTCTGTATAAGTGTGGGTACGGGGCTTTAGAACGCGTGAAGGAGTACCACAGGGGGTCTGCATGGAGAGAACAAAACTCACCCCCTCCCCCGGCACACTCGAGAGACACTGCAGCACACGTGGGGCTAGACGCGGGCTTCACACTCGAAAATTTGGGGCTGGTGGTGTCGTCGTGTTAATTGGTAGGCCTAGTGAAATAGAGAAATGCCCCGTCACGAGCGAGGGACTCTTACAACATTCATATAGTAGTTTGGTGACGGAGCTTTACTTGTTTAAAAATTTCATTATTAAATGTTTGGTGCTGTGTTTTCAGTATGGGAATGTAAAAATTCAGCCTTAACCTTATCAAAATTCCTGCATTCCGTCAAGCGTAGTTTCTTTTGAAACGCTTGGATATATTTTGGGCTAAGAAATACACTTCTGTTTTTGTTTATGGAAATAACAATAGCCATAGCTTAAAGAATAAAACACCAGTAGTAATAGTCGGGAATCCGTTTCTACCTGCAACACAACTAAACACAGAGAGTGTAGTAACCTCTTTCACGCCTACACGAATATCTGCGCCAATCAGGCTGTAGAACATACAGTATTGACTTGTAACGGTCCGACTGTCCGTCGCCCACAACAACATACAGTAACCGCTTGTAGCAGTTGTTTTGCATTTTGTATTTCACGCCGCAGCGAATGGACTTATTCCGCACAGTAACGCCGTGTATTCCACGCCCACACGAATATTTCGGCCATCTGATCGTACAACAGACAGTAACGGTCTATTCTCCCACTCCGACACTAGCAATATCATAATGGAACTCACAGTAATCGCTAGTACACCACTGTAAGTAGGCTTGTACTTGACGCCCCCACAAATCTCGGACCGTAGAAACACGCGGTAATCACTGACGACCTTGTACTGTACCGGGCGGCGACCAGCGACGGCGGTGATGCGCCCACTGGCCACTATGGCAAGTGAAGAACTGCGTCTGATGACGGATCGCCTCGGTTTTACTTGTTTTCGGACGATATATTTCGTCCCCGAAACAAACGAATAATTTAAACTAAGATCTCTACACAAGTAGGAAGAGAAATAGCCGGACGGCGCGATTCAACGGGTTACCGGCTTTTGTTTGATTTATGCTCCGCGTGTCCCTAGGAATCGAAATACTCGTTTTGTCCGATGAAATTATGCTTTATCTCTTTATTCATTTAAACATCGATTAGTTACAAAACCAAGTTCGTAACTACGTAAGGACTCTTCGTTATTTAATGTAGCAATTGAATTAAACACTTCCATCTTCGCACGAACGTCGGTCAAAATACAAATTAACTCTAAACTCTATTTTATGACACGGAGGTGAAGGATAAGGGCATTTGCTAATTTTAGGACCTACTTTATAACATTTTTGAGACAAATTCGAGAACTGTACATTGTGTCCTGTAATTAAATTAATTCTGTTAGCTAGACTAAACCAAATTAATCAATTCAAACCTAATTTAACTAATTTAACCTTTATTTAAAATATTTCTAATTGTGTACAAAATGAATCAAACGTGGAGAATCCGCTTCAGGGTGGGTTATTGTAATAGTAATCAGTTTTACATTGACGTTGTTTGCTGTTGGTTGTTTAGACCAAACACGGTTGTAAGTGTATCACGTGTCTCGCTGTTTGTTTGCAATTTGCCAGTTTGCATTCGTGTGTTTATAAGCGTTCCACCCCCAAGATTGGTTGTTTATTGATCGTCTTGTGGTTTCAACACATTATACACATCTGCATCTCAAAATGTTGAAATGCTTCTACCCCTCCACCACATAAAACAGAAAAGTTTTACTGCCTAGTAGTGATGGCAGACAACGTCGAATAAACTAGATTACCTACTGCCGTGGAAATAAACCAGTTCTGAAAACTGGTAGTATAAATTCGATGCAACGAATTAAGACAATTTAGTGAACGAAGTAATTTTCACACGATTTACCTGGATTGTATGAGTAGATTTTCGAATCATTTAATTCGTACGAAAGTTCAAACATACATAGATAATAATAATAGGTTTATTAATGTTATGTGAAGATTTACAACGTCTTTTGACAAGTAAAAACCATATTCAATTTATACTTGAGGTATAGTACTGTTATACTAATCAGATGAAGACCAACACAGTTTGTATTTTTAAACACGTTAAATAAAGTACCTAATGAAATTCCAAGGCTACTACATATTTTGATTGGTGTATGTGATATATTTTGACATCTCGTGCAGTTCTACTTAAATTTACCTTTTGTGAACCCCAATTTCACCATTGAAGATATTTTTGCAAATGTTCTTCCGGTTGTATTTTTTTTTGTCTTCGCATGTTATTTTCTGTTTTCACGCCATCATTGCATTATAACTTTCTTTCTTTTAGTTTAAGGACAGTTTGTACTGATCATTTAGTTGTTCACCGTATTGATTTTGTGTTTAGTTTTTACTGTTACTCCCTCAACCAATCTTGGAAGTATTCTCTTTTGATGTTTTATCTAAGTTAGTTTCCTTCCAAATTTGTGTCTTTGTGTTGCACTTGCATATTGTAATTTGGTTGGTGGAGAACATTATTTTACTGCAGTTTTATGTCAGTCTGTGATTTTTACTTTTGATTATGAATCTATATGTATTGTGTAGGCCTGTTCGTTTTATATTACTTACCATTTTAGCTGTCCGATCGATTTTCTATTTTACGCTGCTTTTTTACTTTTGGCTGTTATTTGGGGATTGTATTGTTACGTTCTGTTCTTGTTTTGGATTGAATTATTTTTCTTAACTAATTCATCAGTGCTGCTTTATTTGTCATCTTTATCTTATTATCTCTTTATGCATATCACTCTCAGGTCTTTTAAATCGATTTGTCGCTTTCTTTCATGAGTTTTCTTCTTGTGCCGTATTGGTTGTTGTTGTGTTGTATTTATACTCTGTGATCTGTACTCTGTGTCTGACTCTGACCGCGTCCCTCGGTTCTCAGTTCTCTCGAGTCTCGGTCTCGGCGGTGAGTTTACCTGGGGCAGGTCCTGCGATGCCCCTCCCCTCTGCCCCTCATCTCCCCCACGTTGCCAGTTGGTTGCGACGTTGCCACGTCTACTCTTCTACAGCTGTCTTGTTTTCTACAATAATACCGGTCAAAAGTATTGTTTTACCGGGCTGTAGAATGTGTCAATATCTATTTTACACGACTCGATACAGCACGTGTTTCTATGTCTAGCCTCGGTACGAATGTGCATCGCTTACATTACATGCGAAATGCCGTTCCATTCCTTTTTCTATTCCCTCAAGTTTTCCTTTTTGTACATGCCACTCGTTTCTTTGTTTTTATATTGACGCTCAAAACAGGATTTTTATTGCGTTAAGTCACACCCGTTTATTTGTCATCGCAGTTTATTAGCATTGTTCTATACTCGTTATCAAGCCAAACCGACAAAATATGTTTGCAAGGGCTAATATTATAATATAGAAACATTCTTCAGACGCTCAATGTTTAACTCTAACTATTCTATACTATCCGAGGTGTAATTCAGTAAATATTTTCCGTTTAAGCCACAAAACAAAATGTTTCGAAATTGTTCAGTGCCATGGTTACGCAGCTGCTGAATAGCATTGTGTACTATTGTACGGCAATGTACAGTTGTACAGTACAATACCACAGTCACAGAATTGTCTTGTCTACAGCCTGCGTTTATAATATGATATTGGAACAGGTCCTTCTACATTGGTTTTGTGTATCTTGTGAACAAGGTGTACTGTGTAAAACCCATACTGTACAATTCGCTGGTAATAGATTACACTACTTTTGGAAAATTTCAAAACCGAAACTGGATTGAAATAGCTCTTAGACTTAGACTATATATTAAAATGTCCTTTAAATTTGACTCCGACTTTGATTGATTTTCCGGACGCCGCTCGACCAATTATACGTTTGAAAAGGCTTTTAAACTTTCCCACTTAGCTAATCCCAACACAAATATCAAATCCGCATGTTATGATAGTACACATAAATAAATCGGACGAAATGTTTAAATTTAAATAAGCTATAACTTTAAAAGTTCCATTTTTTTGTGTCCAGAATGGTTCTCACCCAGTTAATAATTTTAATACATTTTAAATCCCAGTGTTTATAATATCTATGATCAGTTTTAATAAACAATAGCCATTTACTAATATAGTGTGTACGAGGTTGCTATTTTTTTAATAAATACAAAATATATACCCTAGGACAAATAAGTTCTCTATCGTTTCTTCATCAGGCCGGCAATTTAATTGCACTAAAAACAAAATATATATACTTTAGAAAATAGTATCGTCCTGATCATAATTGAAATGAGTTTTTATTTTCATTATGAAGTGTGTTGAGTATCAAAAATACCCAATATTATATTGTAATTGCCACCCAAAATAATTTGTATTCAATTGGTCCAAATCCGCATTTTTGAAACTATTTTAGTCCCAAAATACTTGACTAGTGTTTAAATTTGTTGTTTACATAACACATGTTCACAAATTGCAGTCAACTAATACAACAAACGGTACCGAAGCAAAACTATTTGAGTTACTTGAAATATTCGATCGAGTGGTGCAATACAGGTAATCATGGTGTAATGTTTGAGGTCCGCTATTTGAAAGGGATTTGTCAAAAATATGGCCAGTGTTTATCACAGAACAATATCTACCGAACATACACCACGATGGATGCTACTTTGCCATTTATTCATATTGTTTCGCATACACCGTCGTTTCCCGTTAACCCAGATTTTAGTTTAATATCCCCTTATCGGTGTAACCTTTCGGGGTTTGACCTCTTTCCGTAAATGAATTCGTATAGTGGTTGTATATATGTAAAACTGCATTAGTGCTTCGGTGGGTTTACGATAATACTATCATTTACAATGTAAATTTACACCAATATTATTACGTGTGTATTGCCAGCCTAGATCGTAATGACTTCACGATCGGTCTGAAATTTACCACGTTAAAGTTACACCTAGCATTGTTCGTCTGTTTTTTATAGCGTCGAACAAAATATAAAACATTTTATAAGCATTGTATGAATAGCGGTCCCTTAGACAAGTATGGCACCTTCCGATGTAAAATCACAATTGATAGAATCAATTGAAATACGCGATTGACTGTTCTTAGGCTACAATGTATGTAATCGTCTAACACTTATTAAATCACTTCGCATCCATTACGATTTAATAATTCTACCACCACTAAAACCTATTGCACCTCTTATTAAGTCCTGTCCTACATTTTAACAAATAGTTTATTAGAATAGTTCTACATCAATTAACTAATTTAATATTGTTAATTTTAATACCTTTACCTACTACCGTTTTTTAAAATAGCCGTTTCAGCACTGTTGTTAGAATTTAAAATGTTCTCACAACAGCATTGTTTACTTCCATAACAGCATAGTTTTACTCATAACAACACGGGTAACGGACCAATGAGGTTCAGGATTGAGAGAGAAGAAGTAATATTGTAATAATTCAATCTTCAACTAATCAGCTGTTCAGGTCAATTTAATTGTTAACGATTGGTACAATTAATGATTGGTACAATGTTTCGTTGCATCACTGTCAGTAGCAACGAGAGGTTATAAACGAAAACATAACCTCTCTTAGAAGTTATTGAGATGTATTTTTTTTGTAATTAAAACACTGTCATATGTAAAGTAGTGGACGCAACTCGCGTAAATAGTGTTAAGGCTCGTACCTTAAATTTTCTACTCGTGTCGTTAATACTATCTTTACGCAATCGTTGCGTAAACTACTATTACCTCATTAATAAAATTGTATTACTAATAACACTTTTAACACCACTAACTCATATAATATATGAGTAACTAATCTAACATTTTGAACACCTTTTGGAAATAACAAAAAAAATAATTACTAACACCACTAACACATCCAATTTTGTTCTCTATTAATACTTGTAATGTTTTTAACACGCATAGTGTATCACCTCAAACAAATTTAAACAATCATTGTGTATTGAGCATTTTTAGCACCATTAACACAACTTACACTTCTAACAGCGTTATAAGTCCATAGATTCTGAGACGACTAACTTTTAGCCAACTCTAATCCCTTTAACAACTCCATTACCTAATTTATCCAACCAACACTATTTAAGAACTCTGCTCTCTAAAATACCAAGCGGGTTGTGTCCGTAGCACCCTTAGTACCCATAACATCTCCAGCACCCTGTTCCGCCCATGTATAAAGAGTGTTAGCGTCCGTAGCACCTTAAGTACCTATAACATCTCTAGCACCCTGGTCCGCCATTGTACAAAGATGGTTAGCGTCCGTAGAACCCTCAGCACCCATAACATCTCTAGCACGTAGCACCTTTAGTACCCATAACATGCACCCTGGTCCGCCATTGTACAAAGATGGTTAGCGTCCGTAAAACCCTTAGCACCCATAACTTCTCTAGGACCCTGGTCTGCGCATCTACAAAGATGGTTAGCGTCCGTAGAATCTTTAGCACCCACAACATCTCCAGCATCCACTGCAGCCAGTACCATTAGCACCTTGATCTGTCCCTGTCGAAGGGCATGTAGTTTATAACAAGGCCGTCATTACATACCCTGACAGACAGATCCTATGATACGAGACCTGGGTCCGTGCTTGTTATTTATGTTACTTTTGTCACGACCGCACGCTAAAATACCGTCTATAATACAGTTTCTGCTAAGTTATTGTATGCGTGTACTGTGAACTCTTGCCTAGGGCAGCCTACTTTGCTGCAAAACAGGTAAATTAAGGCGCTATGGCAAAAGAGGTGCTAATTTTAATATGTGATGTGAGATTGTACTTAAGACACAGAAGATTGAGAATCCAAATGTTGGTTTTCATAGTAAAGATGATTTTAAATTAGAGTTCTGTATTAAGTACAAGGATTTGAGCTTAGGTTTTTTCTAAATTAAATTAGTTAAGTCCATTTAGTACCACAATATAGAATTAATAACTTTAAGGATGGTTTTTGAACATCCATACACATAAATTTACTGGCGAAGACCCCAAATTACTAAGATATTTTGTCATACATCCCAAAATTTATCGTAAGGTAATATCAACTCAAATGCGTGTTTTCACTCTTCGTTGTTTTGACAAAAAAAATCTAAATAATAAGGGAACGTATTTAATTTTTATAAGAAACCTTGCATCATAAAAAATGTGTGATTTTGAACTGACCATACACTACGAAAACCTTTTCACTCCATTTCCTAGTGACCTAATATAACGTGGGTCTTGTAGGTAAAGAATCCGTTAAATAGTGGAAAGAAAACGTTTTGCAAAAGTGGGTTCAAGTACAAACAGTAAAATACTCAGCGGTCTTCTCGTGAGAACCAGCCATGCTGTGTGTGGGGACCTACAGTTTGTTGGAATCATCCGAAGTGCCCTACTTCTTTTAAAATGTGTCCTTACCATACCGAGAAAATATTCATCAAGGATAAACGGAGATTTAGTAAATTTGTGACAAGTTACTTGCTGATACTGAACAACAAACATAATTAGTGATCTACAGCTAATTCAGGAGAACATTTTAATCACAAACTTAGGACACCTGATCGTAAATTACAACATTGCAACAATAGAAACATCTGATTTGACACGTTTGACGTTCACAATTTAGTAAACTCGAATTTCATGTGAACTATATCTAAAGATGAGTGTGAAATTGATAGTTTCGCAAAGCACATTGTTTGAAAGATTTCTTAAAGGTTTCGCCAATACTGACTTCCAATAAAGGTAGTACAGTAGAAACCTCAAAAAATTTACCGAGTAAACTAGGGTTTCAATCTATTGTTGTTCAGAGTTATTTCCAAAGTGACACACTCACTGATAACGTTGCGATGTAGGTTTGGTATCAGTTAGAATTATACGGGTTGACCGTAGGTTATCAATCCAGTGACCTAATGGTAGTTATAGTTATGACTGCACTATCATACAATTGAATCTCTTTCTACCAATAAAACTGGTCGACTCTGCGACTCGTTCATTTAAGGATTGCCAACAACGACATGGTTGACCTAGTAAGGTGTGTGGAGTGCTTTTGAAAATTAAGTTATCCCTTCGCAGCAACCCCCAGCAGAAAAATAGCATTTATTGGGATATTTGGATAAAAAAAGAGTTACAGCTAATACTTTCATTCCGTGTACGTATATAAATGGGCTAGGTTAGGTTATTGATCCCTGCACAAAAAGAAATAACTTTAAAATCGGTGGAACCCAAGGAAACTAGAATATTCTGACAGCCTATTGGAAAATGTTTAGAGACTTTTTAAATCTTTACCTTACACCACATAACTTGTTAGTTCCATGGTTTTATCAACATTTTACCCTATGTAAACTAAAGTAGGAAATTAAACGTTCTCATGTATGATTACAAGTTTCTTGTAATCTCGAGGAAACGGAAAACCAAGCATGTGAAGAAAGTCAACCCAACCAATCAATATGATCAATACGAAAATTTGGAATATATACCAAGATAATTGTCCACTATTTAATTCCACGCATGGCATCGTACAGTTTTAAATGTTGAGGAATGTTACTACTATAGGTAATACCCCATGTTGATAAATACAAAAGAAGAATCTTTACATGTAACTAGATGCATTGCTCGTCTATTTGTTCACCGCTAACGTCGGCCTAGGCCGCTTCTTTATATTTTGTTTTCTTATCTCATGCTCCATAATAACAATAATAAGCACCTTCCGCCCCAATAATAATTTTGACCAGACGGTATCTTCCCCCCTCTAACAAGTCGTCAGCTATCCATACTCACATTAAATATGTTAATTCTATTCCACTTTCTCGTTGATTTTATTCGTACTATGCGATTGTTATTTTTAAACTTTGGGAAACAATTAAAAATGTTAACATCTGTTTCTAAGGGTGTTTTACCTAGTAAATGGTACATTCGGCTGTTACCTCAGTACGATGTGATGTATACAGTATAACGTTATCTATTTTATTTATTGGCAAAAGCCAAATTTAACAGTTTCTTGAAAATTTATGCAATTGTTAAATGCTATGGATTTTAATTTAAACCCGCTTAATTCCAATTAACTTAATTGGTGTTGTTTATATTGGATTCGGAGTTAGGTACCTAATCTTGAATGGCAAAAACGCATTACATATAAATTAAATGACTTGTTTGTATGAACCCCAATATATTGAAGGAAGGTTTTCCAACCATTAATTCCCAATCAGTAGTATATTAGTTGATGTGACCGAGGTGTTCTAACTGTATGGAAGGCTCGACGCTTGACTTCCTTTGTTTTGAACGTTGATATGACGGCGATAGGACAACTCACCATGAACGTGCCTATCACTACACACGCGGTATCAACTGTTGATGACAAACGAGTCTTGAGAACAGCTTCACCTCACTGGTTGACATTGGACATCCGCAATGACTCATTTCCGTTCTTGGTAACTATTGGAATACAGATCTTGACGGAAATACGTATACAATAGCTGTTTGTGTATAAAACTGCAAAGAACTGCCGCTCCAGAACTAAAGATGACCGCACCGAGCTTTGGCTGAGTGTGGCCATACAATTCGAGCGGGAATGACTGTTTGTGCTCGTAATTCCACCATATTCTCCTACTACCATAATTAAGTTATCATTATTCAACTTGATATTTTACAGTCTATCATTTTAGCACTTTCTAAGCATGTAGTAACCTGTAGACGGTACCGTTGTGTCGTGAGTTCTGTCGTACCCTCCGTGGACGGGGTTGTTACAGCATGTACTAACCTGTAGACGGTACCGTTGTGTCGTGAGTTCTATCGTACCCTCCGTGGACGGGGTTGTTATAGCATGTACTAACCTGTAGACGGTACCGTTGTGTCATGAGTTCTGTCGTACCCTCCGTGGACGGGGTTGTTACAGCATGTACTAACCTGTAGACGGTACCGTTGTGTCGTGAGTTCTGTCGTACCCTCCGTGGACGGGGTTGTTATAGCATGTACTAACCTGTAGACGGTACCGTTGTGTCGTGAGTTCTGTCGTACCCTCCGTGGACGGGGTTGTTACAGCATGTACTAACCTGTAGACGGTACCGTTGTGTCGTGAGTTCCGTCATACCCTCCGTGGACGGGGTTGTTATAGCATGTACTAACCTGTAGACGGTACCGTTGTGTCGTGAGTTCTGTCGTACCCTCCGTGGACGGGGTTTTTACAGCATGTACTAACCTGTAGACGGTACCATTTTGTCGTGAGTTCTGTCGTACCCTCCGGGGACGGGGTTGTTACAGCATGTAGTAACCTGTATACGGCACCGTTGTGTCGTGAGTTCTGTCGTACCCTCGTGGACGGGGTTGTTATAGCATGTACTAACCTGTATACGGTACCGTTGTGTCGTGAGTTCTGTCGTACCCTCGTGGACGGGGTTGTTACAGCATGTACTAACCTGTATACGGTACCGTTGTGTCGTGAGTTCTGTCGAACCCTCCGTGGACGGGGTTGTTACAGCATGTACTAACCTGTATACGGTACCGTTGTGTCGTGAGTTCTGTCGTACCCTCGTGGACGGGGTTGTTACAGCATGTACTAACCTGTAGACGGTACCGTTGTGTCGTGAGTTCTGTCGTACCCTCGTGGACGGGGTTGTTACAGCATGTACTAACCTGTAGACGGTACCGTTGTGTCGTGAGTTCTGTCGTACCCTCGTGGACGGGGTTGTTACAGCATGTACTAACCTGTATACGGTACCGTTGTGTCGTGAGTTCTGTCGAACCCTCCGTGGACGGGGTTGTTACAGCATGTACTAACCTGTATACGGTACCGTTGTGTCGTGAGTTCTGTCGTACCCTCGTGGACGGGGTTGTTACAGCATGTACTAACCTGTATACGGTACCGTTGTGTCGTGAGTTCTGTCGAACCCTCCGTGGACGGGGTTGTTATAGCATGTACTAACCTGTAGACGGTACCGTTGTGTCGTGAGTTCTGTCGAACCGTTCAACACCGCGTATCTAGGAACATCTCACGAGCTCCCTCAACAAACATCTAAATTTGCATTCATTACTCTTTATCTCACTACTACTATATTGTTTGTTATATGCCTCATCTTTCTCTTCATCTCTTTCTAGTACCTATTGTTTGGTACCTATTACTGATATCGTCTGGCATTTCTCTCAAGTCAACCGGAATGAAGAGACCAAGACACTCTCTGAACTGCATATCCATCCACTCACCTCAGGAAAACCTTGTTGCTAACAATGCACAAGTCGAGCTGAGTTCAAAAATAATGCTACTGTCATATAAATTATTTAACGACTGCGATATCTTTAACATCTGAAAGGTTTTGACAATGCTCACTTTGGTATCTAGATTTACTTACTCAAATTAAAATTAAATACGTTTAGATTTATTTTATATATCTCTAAACCGCTTAGCGTTTCTTTCTGTTATGATACATCACATTTTTTCACTCCCCTAGGCACTAGGCAGACTAACGTAATGATAAAGTTACGACTCCGTGCAGATTGCGTCGGAGGTATGAAATGCTCGCGATGATTAAATGGAAGAGAGAAATGACCTATTTTAATAAGACAACAAAAAGCTGGCAGAAACAAGGTAGACGACTCCTGGCTAAGCTACTTAGATGGAACCCCATTTGGAACGATTTGCCACTTGTACTAAGCTCGTCTTAGGAAAAATATTAGTTTTCAGGAAACTGCCTCGCGTAAAATACTTTTCTTCGCATGGGTTCACCAAATATTATTTTGTAGGCATAGTGTTGTGTGTGTTCTTGAATATAGTTTAATCGAATTTTTTAGTTTTCGCTTGAATTCAATTTTTTAGCTTGGCTTTCCTATTTAAAAATTAAGTTTTGGTTAAGTTTTTATCGACTAAACCTGTACAGATTACAACAATGTTTTCGTGCATATAAATTTGCCTAGTTCTCATTCGAAACATTCTTATATACTGTAAGCATGACGTTATAGTTTGTATAGACTTTTATATATATATTTACTCTTAGCACCTAGAAATGAAATTAATTGTCTGATTCATCATAGCCCGACTTTCGGATTCTCCCACAAATCTCCTCGCTATTTTCAGCGGCAGGCTTGAAACTGGCGTTTGAAAATTTTATATTCCTCCTCGTAAGTTCTCTAACATTGAATAACCAAATTACATTGGGGTTGCCCCCAAAATGTTTAGGTAATATTTAATGACCGGCACGTGTAGCCTACATCCCCTCTCCCCACCAGTTTGGCTTTCTCTGAAAATTATTTCTTATCCGTAATGAAGAACCGTATTCATTTTCACGCGCATAAACATCCCCCTAGAGAAATTTAAAGTGATAACACATTGGTACGTCTTTTTACAAATATTTGCAACATCAATTTTGTTTTTTTAAACATAAGTAGCTAAAAGTTACATAAATTAATAATTTGCCCAATGCAATTGATCGAGATTTTACTTTAAATTACCTATTACGGGTTGGCGGTATCGTATTTTTGTCGTACGTCAAACAAAGCACACCTAACGAGTTATGTTCGGCGATTACGTATGTATCATTCACCAAGAATTATACCTGACACGGATAATGTCCGGAAACTTCGAAATCGTCGCGTATGGAGCTATGATAAACATACCCTTGAGGACCGTTCGACAATAATTGCACGAAATGACACTTAATTTGCCCCCAAAACAATACCCTCGGCAATAGTTATTCGAAACCTTATTGACAAAAAACACAGACCTTCTGAGAATGAGTCGAGGCAAAGCTCGAGACAAACGGTGCCTCCTTTATTTCATTTGTGTTTATGGCAATACCGCAAAGATTTAATCAGCAGTTGTAAAAGCCCCAGTAGGGTAGGCCTGTATTCATCCAAATTAAATGCTCGAAAAACATTTTTCCACTGACCGGTGGTCTGTAAGATTGTAAATGTGAAAGAACGCGGTTTGACATTTACACCTAGATAAGTAGAGCACTTTTTGAAATTAATTTGAATTTGTAACAATATCCACTGAATCTTGTATGTTAGTAAAGCATGCATAAAATGAATGACAAAATACTTTATTTAGACACATACATTTATCAACTACTCTAAAAGGTAAAAGTTAGCTATCAAGGTTACTACATGGTGAATTAAATGCAATATTTGTGACGGTTTAAATATTGTCAACATGTTTAACAGCTGAATTAATTTTAGATAGCCATTAAACCATTATACGAGCATTTGACTAAAAACATGCAAATTCAACCGGAGAGTACATATTTTATTTAATAAATTTATAGCTATGAGTCATAAATTTGATGTACTCAACTGTTTGCTAAAATAAGAGAATTTTTAGTTGTTTAACAGTTTGTTTGTAAGGTTTAACGAGTAACATTTACACCTAACAATTTAGTCGAGTTTTTAATGTATATATTTTTGAACCCCCTAACAAATCAATTAAACATTTAATTCCAACTCAGCTTAAAAAGTATATAGAAATTTTACTGTAAGTAACACATAAACACGATATGGTCTTCGATTTAGATACAGTATTTTGTTTCAAACAATGAATATAATATAAATTTAATTTTACAATAACTTATGATCCAAACCCATCATCACAATGATAACAAACAATTATTAACATCTCTACTACAACACGCTCGGCCCCTTCGTGTGAACACGGGTGATTCTGATAATCACGTTAACCTTATCAACGCATGTGACCTGTTCCACCATTGTTTTATCTTACAGACTTCACTTAAAAATCTATTACCGCCCTAATAGCAGCCGATAAGTTAAAATAAGGGAATCAGATTTGGAAAGCGTGGCCATTCTTAGTGGCACTGCGTGTTAGCGACTCACACCCTGAGGTATGCAAATGAAGTTAAGGGTGAGAGTGGGTGATTTTAATAGCGCCGTCATATATAATTGACTATTTATAAGTGCCCGATGCCCAATGTATCATGCCTGATGGCCAATACCTTCCCTTTGATCTACAACATTTAAACTCTATCCTTTCGTATATTATATTTTTGATGGGACATTTACCCTTTGGTAACTATTACCCTATCACCATGTCAAAACCTAACACAACCATTGCCCTTTTTTAGGATCGTCAGTCAAAAAACACGATTCATTGAAACTGGCATGCATATTGAGTTTGTGTTTCCCGTAGTACGAAAATCGATATAATTTAACGATTTTAAAGAAGTTTGAAATGTTTGAATATATTTAGTAATGCGACTTCGAACCGAACGAGTTTGCGCACCTAAACTATCTAAATGTAAAAAAATACGTTTTAGGGTGGAGTTGCAAAGAAATTAGTTTACGACTTGCTTAAAATGTTATACAGGGTAATTGGTACTCAGTGTGATAACAATTAGTTGGTGTAAGTACAAAGTAAATTAAGTGTGATGATGCATATAAGAGGTTCCTAGTCTAAAAACTAGCTTCCCAAAGAATTATTTATGTTTTTGAAAAATAACCATGTTTTTAAACTTAATACGGCAATTTCCCAGTTACTTGTATATGGATTTGAGTAGACGATGCCATTATCGTGTTCTACATTAAATTTTGAATAAGAATAATAGAAAATAAAGGAGGATCATAGTATAAACTCCATTGTAAAAAGACCCAAAGATAAAAATTAAGGTCTTTGTTAAAAATTAAAAAATAAACATTGGTCTATTGCATTTTTCTACAAGAAGGTATACAAGAAGGTGGCCAAATATGTTAAAATCTGCGCCATTTTCTAAGCTTTCCATATGCTACACTATTGAGGTTTAGATATGCTTTTGTTTGTTTTAGTGGTTTGAATAATAAAAAACATGGAATTTTTTTACTGGTTTTACTGTTTAAACTGAAAGAAAAATACAAGTTTTGCTTAATACATGCCGACTTTCTATGTTTTAAATGGTAAAAACACCATGTTTTGTAGTCTTTTGTCATACTGAGTACCAATGACACTGTATGAATTATATATATTTTCACCTTTTAAATTATCTCATAAAACAAACTAATTAGTAAATTTTATATACTACTACTGGTTACAGAGATTTTGACAGTACTAAATGAAGTATGGTGTCACCCATGTTATGCTTAAAATAAATGATTAAGTTATTTAGAATATTTTTTTATAGTATATTTTTAAAATTTTGTAAACATTTTTGTTGATTTTACGCTTAAAAACAATAACCTCAATAACGCCTTTGGTTTATTTTAGGTAAAAAAACTATGCATTTATTGAGCGTATGTACATGTTCCATGGACAAATTTAACTTTATTATGAACCTAATTCATTACATTACAAAGAAAGTGCAAAAATCGCTTAGCGCACATGTTTGCGGCGACTTTTATTACGGAGGCTTAATTTTTACCATAGTCGAAACGTATCGAATCGTTCTGGTGCATCCAATTACATGTGTATTTAAAATATATCATTATCTAATAATTTCGTAAGTAAATAATTTCATGCTGTAGCCGAAACGTATATATCCCTAACAATAATATCTCTAAATTATTTTGCACGTTGAACTTTCCCATACATAATTGTACTTTATAATGTTTTCTAGCATAATTTATAACATAATTGCTGCAGTACATCACCTGAAATGGTAAAGTTAATTTAACAATTGTGCTTGTGTAATTCAAAATTTAAATAAGAAACACTGCATATATAATTATTGAGGAACTTAGTTATCAATCTTACCCTCCTTAGGTAAACATTTTCTTTAGTTTTAAGTAATTTTAAAGCAAGTTACATTTAACTAAATGCTTGTGTAGGTACTCGGCCAACTGTAGGGCCTAAATAAAAACGGTAAAGCAGCATATTGCATCAACATATTTCCCTTTAAATTTAAAATAATTCCTTAACAACGACTGATCCGATTTAATTACTTTGGTAATTAACTGTTTCACTAAGAACCCTGTTTATTGATAGTACTGTATACTATGGAAGGGATATTTACTCTTCTTTGATGTTCCCGATTTAATGTTTTGGGGCAGTTTGGGACCATTGGGCGCAGGCCGCCGGTCCCTTTGTGCCTTCCCAGACACCAATAAACTCAAAACCGTCACTTTCACCCATCCAAAAAACGGTGTAAATTAAGTAATTGTGGAAATAAATGGAAAAGTTTCATTTTCACTCTTATTATTCATTTTTTTGTGTTTGAGTGACTTGCTTATTTATTTTTTTGTTACAATGCTACAAAATAAGTTTACACCCAGTTACAAAGTAACATTAATGCGCCACAAAATTAGACACTCATAAAAAATAAATACAGTCCTGCTGAAGAAGTTAATATGTAAGGTGTTTAAGTGAATTTCCCATATAGGGAATTAGGTATTACCGTAGGTCTTTTGGTAGGGCTGTATCAGGGACAAATTTACTTTTTCGTCTACAGATACCTGGAATTTGTCTTATATAGATTAAACTATTAAAACATGCATTTCATGCCAACAACAGGCTATGCATATAGCTACTGATTGGGAAAAATACCGAAACTGTAATGATTATTTCTAAAACATTATGTTTTACACGCAATTAGATTTTGTTTAACTAAAACAATAGTAAACTGCTTTGCATTGTTTAAAATTACATCATGAACAAAGATTATCTATTCTTCATGTTGCTGTGTTTACAACAGAATTTCCGTTACTGACAATTTGCAAAAGATTTACGAAATACAAATTAAATATATTTGGCGTTTGCTTTTCATTTATAAAATCAAACTTTGTCTCATAATACATAATAATAACTTGGAAAAGGATTTGAACGAGGAAAGTTTCAAAGAAGAACGAAAAGAACATTTGGGCGACTTTAAAAGAAGTTATAAAGTTGTGTGAATTTGCCGATGACAACCAATAAAGAGAAGAGTTTTGTTTTCTTGGCCAGTTTAAAGTCTGTTTTCTTTTGGAAAATATCATAATGTAATGTGAAAAACGTCGGATTGAGGGGTTTCGTTCGCCATTTTGGCAAAGACAGCTTATTATTGCAAAGTTGATTTAAAACTATACCTATGTTAAACAAATTACAACATCTTTTTTTAAGCACATTTTGTAAACTACATTTTGGGATTCAAATTTAATTTGGCAATAGTTTAATTAAAATACAAGTCGCTGTGTAATTTTAAAATGTCTTTAACATTTTAAGAATTAAAATAGTATAATCTTTGGCGCGTCTAATGAAAATCGATATGGACACAGTTTATATTCAAATGTATTTTCTAACCTTTTGAAAATAGTATCTCACCATGTTAAAGGGCCTTATCTATTTTGCTTTCTTTTTTTACACTTACCTTTATTATTTTATCAAAGATTATTTTCAAAGTTTTTAAAGTATAACTAAATGGACCTAAGAAAATGCGTTAAATAATCTTGAATACTAATAAAGTAATCTGAAAATGACTGTAATAGAAATAAAAGATACCCATCCTTGTAAAAATAATGTTTCAGCGCGTAACAAGTATTGTTTAAAAATTTGAATCACTTTGTCAACAATTGGCCTTCGATGTCGTATTATAGTGGTTTTCCGAGTCTATTCAAGGCAATTTAGCTATGCTCCTATTATTTTATAAAGACAAATGTTTATACAATATTATACTTTAGAATTAAGTTATCGCATCTTGAAGTGTAAGTATCCCTGGTTGCTGACGATCCTTATATCAGTTGGACTTGAACCAGATTGATCAAGTACTGAGATCTCTTGTTTAGTAAATAAGATATTTCAACACATTAGCTTAACATTGTAACCCCCTTGTATTCAACTCTGTAGGATATTTACTTGACTTTGTTATGTTTACAACTAGAATCTTCTCTGGTTGGCCAGTTTGTATGATGGTTGTAGAGACTATGATGTCATCCCCAGTCATGTTAACATGTGAGCGTATAGTGATATGGCGGCTTCTGATTGGTGCTGTGTCGTCACAAGTGCCTGCATCAAGTTCTTCGTTATTTGCCATTCCTCCCCCCCCCCCCGCCACCATCTGCATTCTCCCCTTCTTTTATCCTCGAGTCCGACCAACTTTTCACACCCTTCTTTTGTCTCAGGCTCCTCTTTGTACCAGCTCCTCCTCTCCCGTTGTTTCTCCGCCATTATACCCCGGAACTCACACACGTTGCGAAACGATATACCAAGGGTTCGGCACAACCAATTGTCAGATCTCTAGTTGGATTTAATTTTCCCCTAGCCATCACTGTTAATTACATTGAATGGGTTGAAAATCCTAGTTTCAAATTGGTTTTCGTATTTTAAAATTAAAGCCAAACGGGTTAGAAGTAAATTGTTTTCGCTTAGCAACCAGGTTTAATATCAGAAATTCTCGAGATATTTTTAAAACGCTTCGATGTTTCTTTTTTGATATTCTCTTTATTAACCTTCGCATTCATAGCGTAGTACTAAATTTGTTCATTTTGGGAGACTCGTAATCTTTCATCGTAACAAACTTACTTCTTTAGTCCAAATCTTGAATTTACTGATAACGCTTTAAAATCGTGCTTCCTTCATGTATACCCTTTGCAATATGGGAGTGCCTGGAATCAATTTAAAATACCTTCAGGGACACTCCCATATTGCTATGTAACTTAACAACTCGAAATTTCTTCACATGGTTTTCAATACATAAGGCGTTTTCTGATTAATCTATTTCATAAACACAATATTACACTAGAATCAATTTAATGAGACCATCGACGCCATAAAAAATGTCCTTGTTAATAGTCCCAGTATTGAGTGTTATACAATAACCTTTTCACTTCTCTACCCTATGATCAGAAAAGGATAGGATTGAAGAATCGAAAACTAATAACTCGAACTAGCCATGACTTGTGAAGAAGTTAACAGTTGTGTTGTGAGGCCGCAGTTGAAGTTTATCGGAGCCGGGATCGCTTCGCCAGCCCGCCGGTGTGGAGCTATGATTAGGCCATGTGTAATTATTTCTTGTAAAGAATTCTACCTCGAGCTCAGGTGATTGTCTGTTGTAGTCCCCAGACGATTAATTGTGTCTAGAATTGTATAAAGTCGCGGATTCCGGGTTGCCCTTGTAAAAACTGGACATGTCTCGGTTAAATGTATATTTATTAGTTTTACGATAGGAATGGTGTTGAATCAAATTAACGCTATCAAATTGTGTACATTCTGTAGGTTTCCAATTAGATAAATGCTAGTTATTAGCCTTTGTAGATAATTTAAGACGTGCAGAAAATGAGTTATTAGTATCCTAAATTCAAATAATGTTTTGCAACGCAAACCCTTCTTCCCGATTCAATAGAACACAGCCAATTTTATACATAACGTCTCGCTCTTTTGCTTAAATAGTTTTAGCAGTTTCTAGGTAACCGGTTAAGTCATCGGATTGTATTCCACAAAACTGACGAGAATAGTTTTTCTTTTTGCATCTTGGAAATAAATCCATCATCGACCAACACATACATACAATCTTTTACGAACTATGAACAGGTAAACTGGTTGCTTAGTAGAGTAGTTTCAAAATCGCGTTAAGGGGTTTTCCCCTTTACACGTTAGAAATGTTTTTATTAAAATCTTCATACCTCAGTTTAATTTGATTTGTAATCCTTTTTAAAATCTTTATTTTCTCTTGTCTTTATCCAAATGTACAAACGTTTTCCATCCAGTTCTTCATGCCTACGTGGTTCTAGCGTGTATTCTTCGTACATACGCCGTTACTATTGTCTCACGTCCCAACAAAACCCCATAACCACGTGTTAAATAGCCGACTGACTCGCCGCTGGCGCGATACGCGGAGAAACGAAATTTGGCCAGCATAGTTGTAGCGGCTCAGGGACTGCATTGATGATGCGAGCTGCTGACGAAGGGGGGAGAACCGGTCCCAACGAAAGGTCACCACACTCTCCGCGAAAAACAATATTTTTATGGGTCTATAACTTAAAATTAAATCCCATAAGTGGTGAAGATTTATCCATCGCAGCAACACCTTCGAAATGTGTTTTGGTCTTCCGTATTTCGGTCACTTCAAACAGTAAAGAAGTACAGTATTGGAATTTGGAAATACAAAATTGGTGTACCGAATTGTTGTTGTTAAGAATTTGTAATAGAGTTTGATTCAATTGTTGAACTTGTTACATACTATCATTGACTATTGGATACCTACTTAAGTATACGTCCCATCTATATGGACCAGCTGTAACAATTTTTTGTCAAAGAACTTGTGTGAGCCAGACACAGAATGCGCTAGTGTTAAAAAAGATTAAAAAATATTAGGGGCCTATTAAAAAAGATTGTGTATTCGACAGAAATCAGTAGTTTAGGTCAGCACAAGCTGTCGGTAGCTCACATCAACTATATAGGACGATTTAGGTAAAAAAAAACTGGCTACAAATTTAACATGGGGATGGAATTTATAGTTGTATCAAATCAATTTGTCAATCAATTTGTATCAATTTGTATTTGTATCAATTTGTAGATATTATATAGAGTCAAAGATATTATGTTGTAGCTGTAGTTCTATTCTTCTTGCGAACCGAAAGTAGGGGTTAAAATTGTTTAAAACGAGAATTTCGTAGAATTGCCGATCGAATTGCTCACAAATATTCCCCATGAGTGGAATCGTCCCAATTTACAATTTTAACACAAATCAAAAATATTGGGAATTGAAATCAAAGAATGTTCTGCTTTCTTTTGTTCTTAAACACGCATGACGTAACATCCATCATTTGCAAGTAACAGTTGTTACAAGTAACAGTTGCGTACATAAATATAATGCAATTGATCTCAGTCCAGACTATCGTGTGTTTGAGTCCATTAGATCAAGACAGGACTTAATACCGTTAGTCCAAGCCTTTATTGTAGAGATGGACTCCCGACCGCGTCCGACCCACAGGTAGGCCTTGTGTTAGACATTGGATGATAGGTACTCAAACCTATGTACATCAATCAACTCTGCTTCGGATAGCCTACTTTTCAGAAGCTAAAAATCGCTAGCCCAAACTACAGAATAGCTAAGATTTTGTTTTAACCAAATTTTAGAACAGTATTAAAAATACTAAAATCGGATTTCTCAATTTTGTTTCCGGTGAAAAGTTTTTGGTATACGTTTATTGTTTTCTTTGATCTTAGCTCTTTAGACTAACCGATCGACTTTTGTAATCATACAAACAAAATTATTGTTTGAATTACGTTTAGTTGCTTGTTTAATCACACTCGATTAATTAGTATGTTTCATGGACGAACTTTATTGAGGAATATAGTTATGTTTGTTATTGTTAGCCCTTATGGTACTTTAGTTTTATACCGACCACACCTAATAATTTATAACCTAATCTAACCTAAGGGTGGACTATGTTTTAGGTTAGGTTAGGAAGATTTTGTAGTTTAAACTAATTAAAATCTTATTTGGTAGTCGATTTATTTGTGTAGTCGGTATCACACGAAAATACCACCCTTATAAAATACCCCAAAAGTTTGACAATTATTTTAGAGGAACGGCCTTATTTTTTAAAGAAACAGTTTTAAAATCTCTAAAGTGATTGTGTATGGAATAGACCGAGTGTGTCTGGAGCTTATTCTGGTCCATCGGCCGGATTTTGAACGTTCGAGGGAGGCAGAAGTGACCCTTAGAAATTCCTTTGAGTTACAGCCATTCTGCGCTGTTGCCATATCTAACAGGCCCCATCCCATCCTTTCAAAGCACTCTTTCGTATACAATGCGTAGGTAAACAAAAAACTGTCTATTTTGGTGTCGGACTTCCCGTCTTTGCATGAAAAGGGCAAGTGTTGGAAGATGAAGTTTAAGTAGTCTATAGACACATCATTACATGTTTTGTAATTTTGGATCCAGCAGAACCTCGATAACAAGACCCTCGATAACAAAGGTCATTTTCAAATCCTCTTCAATTTATGTTATCCCTAATCACATGTTTGCAAACCTTGATAAGAAGCCAACTTTTATAACAAGTCTCATTATGTAGTTCCTATGTTGTCTTGTTATCAAGGTCCTACTGGACATGTCACTCGATTATGTTTTTATCCTTTGTCGTATTATATACGTGTTAAACATAAACTATTTTAATTCATATGCGACACAAAAGTTATATTGACAAAAATCCTAAATTCTTTTTAAGTTTTAGAGATGGGTTGAATGTGATGCATATAACTACAACTCTACAGTGCTAGTTGACCAGGTAGTATAACGGTCGTGCATTAATTGCGCCAAATCGTTCCTTTACTGCGCCAAGCCCAAGCCAGATAGGAGTAAGTTGCCGTCTGAAGGAATGTCCTTGTTTACATGTCATCCTAACCTACCCTAACCTAACCTAATCTAACCTAACCTAACCTAACCTAACCCACTCAGTTCAAAGAGGGCTGTCACTTGGAGCAGTTAAGAAACGTATCGGGTGGATCCCTTGAGTAGTTGGCGCAATTCAGGAATACCCGACTACCTTACTCAGGTCAGTTGGCGCAATTAATGCCCGCCCAATAGAACCTGTCTCCTGACGTCTACCTGTCCCTGGTAGACGAAGGGTCAGGATACAGGTTCCTTCATACAGACCATACTACTTGTCCCAACAAAGTAATGTACAAACAACAAACAAACAACAAAGTAATGGTTTGTAGGATGTGTGTTTTGGCGAGTTGCGCCGTACGCCGTACGCCGCTGTAGGTCCATGTTTGTAGGTCACTGCAGGAGCATTGTCACATTAGTAATGGTCACTTCGCTGCCTGAGTGCCTGGACCGTTCAGATTGGTTTTCAATAAAAACTCCTCGAGCCTTCATCCTGCGCCCGTTCCTCCCGACTCTCCTATAGATTATACACGCCCTCAGGCCAGAAGACATCGGGCACGACTTATTGCATCACGCAAATCAATTTACATTTGTTTGGCTCAACTGTTTACTTTCGTTGTGTTTCGTATTTTTATTTATTTTAAACAGTGAGAGTAAACTGATGATTTTATTTACTATATGGTCCCGTTAGTAAAATAATTAGAAACCAAATTAATGTTTACTACTCGATGTATTTTAACCATCTATCAATTCATTTTCGGTTTTGAATCAATTTCCAAATTTCCGAAAACAGCAATTTAATTTGTTTTGCCCTGGCTTGTATTAACAACGTGTGTGAAGCAACAACAATCCTTTTTGTCGTGTTTTAAGTAGAATCTCATATAACGACACAGTGTACAGTTCAATCCCTTATTAACAATAACAAATATTTACGGAACATAATGTACTTTGTTTTAGTAATCCTTCGAAGTTCTCTTTATCAAACAATCGGTTTGCAAGTAGCTATACACTTTGTGACGAAACTTTAAAGAATAACTCTAACATTAAAGAAGGGGGGATTCCACCCACTCAGTAATGAGCTAGTTTCTCATGTTTGAGCTGCCTATGTTTTCTTGCAATGTTGAAAGCATTTCAATATTTTACTAAATAATTTTGAACCTTGAACCTATTTCTCTTTTATTTTACTTATGCTGAGTGTAGTCTGCAGTTATATTTGAGAAACGTTTATAAGTTTTCTGCATGTTTTACTTAAATCTATTCCGATTTTGCAGTTTCTGAGAATGGTCAGAAAGCCAGCCAAACTCGAGACAAACTCTTTATGGTATTCTACGCTATCGATAGGGATTAGGGTTAGAAACAAGTTTGGTCAATCGATGTTTCTAAGCACTGCTTTTCTAAATTTTAGAAACGTGGGGTTTCTAGTATTACCTTGATATCACTGCTTAAGGTTGGCCCAGTTTTATGTCATAGGTTGGGACAGTTCAAAAGTACATTTAAATTCTGTATAGTATAAAACTATGTTATTTTACATTATAAAAAACATTACAATACAACTAAAGGTGTCCATATAATAGGAAATAACCAATAAATGCTTCCTACATTGCTGATATAAAAGGTTGTCCTGAAGACTCTTACATTCAGTGTGACAGAGGTAGAGCGGAGCAAGTAAAAAATAAGTAGGTAAGTAAGTACCGTAACGTGGTACAGTCGGGGACACAAGGAGTCGTCGTGATCCAAACTATCGTGGAGTCGTAATCAGCACAGAGTCGTGACAGTTTTGGCCAATCAGACACAAGTCTCCGGACCCAACCACTAATCTACCTTTCCTTTTCATATCTTGAAAAACAAAAACATAAAAAACTGTTTGACTGAGTAAAAAAGTATGTTTTCTCCAGAGAAATTTGTCAAAAATAAACTTGCGGGTCGTTGTAGAATTGGAACTCTTGATAATATCCTTCATTTTGGAATAGCTGGTTTTAGATCAAAGTATTCACTTAAGAGTTTTAGACTGATTCTTTTAGACTGATTTTAGACTGACTCCTTGGCTATTGCTCTGAGAAACATAATCTGTGATATATTTCTTATGATCGATTTGACTTATTTAAATCTGGAATTAATCTTCAAATTATAAACCGTCAAAATTAATTATGCTAATTATTCAATAAATTTAGCTCCTTTATCAAATAGTAAAATTTCAGAACCCTACATTAAAAAAAGTCTATATATTTATTCTTATCCCTCTCTTTGGTGTACATACATGCTCGGTCGTGCATTAGTTGCGCCAAAGAGATTTAATTGCGCCAAGCCCTCAAAGGGTTCCAAAAAATTCTTGCCGGCAGAAGGAACGCCCTTGTTTACGTGTCATCATAACCTATCCTATCCTATCAACCTAACCTACTCAGTTATATTCAAAGAGAGCCGCCACTTGGCGCAGTTAACGAACGTATCGGGTGGCTCCCTGGAGTAGTTGGCGCAATTCAGCAATACCCGACTAACTGACTCAGGTTAGTTGGCGCAATTAATGCCCACCCCATGCTCCACTCGCCCCTAGAGCAAACCAAGGTGACCCTTGATAAGATAAGATCGATAAGGTACGACAATGCCATAAATAACATTATACGAGTGTCAGCAGTTTATGCAGCACAATAACGTCAGAACTAGACCCCAATACATCCCCCCAAACCACCCCCAACCCCTACAGATCCGTGTGAATCTGAACACCCGTGTTTGCGTACAGTCACACGGAACCCAAAACCAATTGACAGAACGAAAAATACATAACTGTCATAGGGGTTGTTTGTTGTGTGACTCATCTTTTTGTCATTAGTTTTGATTTTAATATTTGATTTAATTGTCCCGTATATAATCAAGCGAATGTTCAAACGTTAGGATAAATAATTCCAGCGTTTACCGTTTTGACATTAGTTTTAGCTTGTGCCCGCTAGAATATCGTTTGGACAGTTATTGCACAGTGCAACGTACACTATGCTTGAAACCACCTACTATATAAAATGGATGTGCAAAAGTGGTTATTGAGATTGACTAACTCTACCAAATATTGAATCTCCACTTTCATTTTAGAATATTCTTTCCGATATATTTTTTTGGAATGTTGAAATAAATTTACTCTTCTGCCTTTTTCTGCGCCGAATATTTACACAGACATTTAATATGCTCCTTGGTCTTTTAAATTGTTCATAAACAAACTGAAAATGGAATTAACACAAATTTCAATATGTTTTTCAATTTAATTTGTTGTCCGTTCAATATACTTTATTAAATATTGGAAAATGTTTTTCTTGGATACAGTTTTCCTCATTATTATCACAAAGTTTTGTTTTATTTCTTATTTCAAAGGTTTAATAAACAAACATTTAAAAATTCCATCCTGACGAAGCACCAACAAAATTAGGTATGGTTCCACAAATATTGTGAAAGTTATCGGAAAAATCTCATATCAACACACATTGGAGAAGGATTGAAATTGTCCAATCAGACAGAAAAATCTGCTTTTTCTAGTGACTAATACACATAGTACAGAGCTGCAGTCCTCAGTGTTTGATTTGATAGAGCACCGGGTGTACACTGTATGTATAACTCAATTTTGGTCCCGGATATCTCGGCAGTTGGCAGATAAGACTAGTCCAAGTTATGGAATCAGGAGATGTTCTGCAGTCTGATGTTAACAATGTTTCCCTTTACATGACAAATTGCGTGAAAGAGGTTAGTATGAAAGTGAGATGAATGTATTTTTGAAAGGTTGTAAAAGTGTTAGATTATTGTGTACTTTATCTGTGAAAAAGGGTAGTTTCCACTGTGGATTAGAGTATGCTGTTTGATTAATGTTATTTAGCTCATAAAATGATTTAGTATAATTTTGGGGTGCTATGATACCTGATGTAAAATTGTCGCATGTCGATGGATTTGTACAAGTAATATCAATACAGGTAATACAGGTTTGTACAGGTAATATCGCCACATCAAGTAATATCAAATAAAGAGAGATGTTTACTTTATCGTTATTCCGTGGCCCTCTATGAACTATGTATCACTAACTTAAAATCCTTCTCTCTTTTAACGTCTAGAATGGTTAATTTACAACAACAAAATGTAACTTGATCTTCAAAAGCGAATGCAATGATTTAACACGGGATGATTTCCTATGATAGCCGATTGTAGTGTTTGGTAGCCTAATCCAAACAAACGAAAAAGTACAGTTACAATCAACCCTATTGACTCAATTTCAAACTTATTTCGTTGCGAAATATACATTACTTCCGACTCACCCTCCAGTAGTAAACCTCACTCAAATTCACATTTACACCTCTTCAAACAAGATATTGTGAATGTAGGAATCAGCTAACCTTCTGTGAACAGTCGGGGTAACTACCCGAGAAGTGGATTTTGAGATCCGGGGCGGAGGGGGAGTAATAGACCGAGGAAGGAGCGACCACTCGAGCGGCCGTCTCACCCCATTGGGCTGCTGATGTCTGTTTCATATGAATCATCATACTCCAAGTGACAAACTAGGCTCATGTAATGGCCGCATTTGTAATCCACAGACATGCTGGGGGACGTAACTAATGCTTCGCTAGTCTGTCTTACAGAAAACAGAGTAATGATACAGTTGTATAGTCTTTGATGAAGAAATGCTTCCATAACTTTGCCAAATTCAAAGAAATCTTGCTCCGCCTGCGTGTACTCCTGCTTACGAGATATCGTTTGCAATTAAATTATAAAATATTTTATTTCTAGAACTGTTATGAATCAGAGTTAATTCAGTTCAGTTCTTAGAATTGAAAAGATCCTCATAACAGCATAGTTTACTTACTTAGCATGGTTTTACATAACACGGGTAACAGACGAATTAGGTTAAAGGATCGAGAGAGAAGAAGTAAAATCGTAATGCTTCGAACTTCAACTAATCAGCTGTTTACCAATTTAATTGTTAACGATTGGCGCAATTAGTGATTGGTACAGTACAATGAGTCGTTTCATCAATGTCAGTGTCAATGAGAGGTTATAAACGAAAACATAACTTATCTCAGAAGTTTTGAGTAGTGATTATTAGTAATAAAAAATCGGTCGTAGGTAAAGTAGTGTACGCAACTCGCGTAAATAGTGTTAACGGCACTCGTAGAAGTTGTTAAGGTACTCGCCTTAAATAAAGGCTCGTATCTTAAATTTTCTACTCTGTCGTTAACACTATCATTACGCGATCGTTGCGTAAACTACTATAACGGTATTGTATCAAAACTAAATGCTATTGTATTCAACACTGTGACTTAAAGTGTTGGTTGAATTTCAACTATAACTTACGAATTTTAAACATTTTGCTTGCAACCCCTTTGCAAATGTTGACAAACTATATACACGAAGCCGAGCTAACCTTCACTTCAAAAGTCAAAACTCAATTTATAAAACCGGTTGAAACATCGACAGTTCGAAATATCTTCATCCAAAGGACTCTATGAAAGTTGAAATATTTGGTGAGAAAAACGTCAGTTGTTGATTGGGCTGTAAAACTTGGTCGAGTTGAGTTAGAGCGCGAGTGTCCGATAGACGCGATAGTCAATGTTTATTGAGACTTGCCGATGTTAAGTGTCCCCCAAACGCTTGGATTTATCTTCTGTTTTATAGTTCCTCGAGAGGCCCCGAAATATAAACCACGTAAAAGTGCTGTCCAACATTAGACTAGGATTTATATTTAAAGCGACTCTTGAACCACTTTGTTCTCGGTTTGTTTTCATTCTATTTGAGTTAAATTCCTCGGTTAGGTCAGTGAAAGAGTCGTGGAATCATTTATGATTGAAGTTTTTCCCCAACTTGTAAATCGTCAGTGTTTTTTTATCGCTTACTGAAATTTTTAATTGGAAAATGTAGTAGACAATAATGCAATGGCAGTACACATTAATAATAGGACCGTAAATCTATTACGATACACTGTTTGTAGTTTTATAATGTACTATGTAAATTATTAATTATTACTACTACAAGTTATATACTAATGGGAACTAGATAACGTAAAATTTAAAATCGTTATTAATTACCATTTCTAACTCCGAATTGAGGTTTTGTATTCACATAACGAAAATTCACTTATAAACTTTCAAAATAATAAAGCAAATAGAATAATAATGCCTCTAGCTTTTTCCAATAATTATCAATTGTTTCCTGTAGCACAGAATATAGAACTATATATTATTCCCTCTTTTATTCTCTGCCCTGGTTAAACATTAAGTCATCGGTTACTTCTTGTTTTTGTCTCCATTTTGTAGCTGTTTGATTGAATTCAATGATACTTGTGTGTCATCTAAGTTTATTTATTTTATCCACAATCTCGTTTGTGGCCCTTAGAGACAGACACAGCCAATTAAATCACACCTTGTAAAAAATATAAATTAAACACTCCCACAGTCACCCACAAAAATACTAAATTTCACAAATACATGACATCATAATCTAAAAAGCTATCAGGAACCAAACGCACAGTTCATATTAGAAATGGAACCGCTTTCATCTTATAAAACAAAGGTTCCGTGATTTCAAATCCAATGAGAGGCAAGTCTGGGTGTGAAGACGTACGTTCCAGGCGGTCCCTTTGGCGCCAGCGAATTTGCAAATGATTTTCTGTGACGCATCACTTACACATCAGTCTAAGGTGTTATCACTTTGATTGTCCCCCCCTCCCCATTAGACTTTAGAACACGCTGCACGCATGCAGTGATGTTTTGCAGCTATTGTCTCGTGTCGCTGTTTCCTCGCCTCTCTCACTTTGACAGACTTTTACTTGAAACTGATTGAATTTCGGTAAAAAAATACGTGTAAATATGTGATAATCTTTAGTTATATATATGACAGTAAAAAGCTATGAACGTTTCAAGTTTCGTCAATCAATCTCAGTATACCTTTCGTTATTTAATTTGTCGATACTTTGCGTTTGGGTTGGTTAAGAAATATACAATTACTTTTTCTGGCATAGCTAGAATTGATTGAAACCTCAGAGTCGTATATACTAGGTCACAACAATTCTACGTTTAAAATCAATTAACACTTTATTTGACGAACAATTATGATTTCAAATTGTGAAAAAAAACTCTTAAATAACTTTTTCTCAGCTATCCAAAACAATATTTTTTTAATTTATCTCCTCTAACACGGGATGATTTGTCTAAAATGTTTAAAGAATTTAATATACAAAATATTGTATATATTGAATTTTAAAATATTAATGACACTTTCTATGTGTCTTAGTGCTCTGCTCAGCCTGATCTAACACAGTTCTCAAAGCCAAGAGTAATATAAAATAATCGATCAGTTGCCCAGTTTTATCACAGCAAACTCTATCCCGTTCTATCTGTAACAGAACATTCCTTCAAACCTGTAAACTTCGAATCAACAATACCCGTATACGTCAACCTATAAATACAATAGGACATTACAAGCAATGGAGTTAATGTTGGCGAGATGATTACAGTAATAGGAATTAAATGTGGCAGCAGTTTTTAATTATCTTAATTAAATAGGGGATAGAAGTGCGCGTATGAGGGCCGCGCCTAGCCAAGGGTAACAGCGCGTAGCCTAGCACACCATTAATACAATTGATCTACTCGTATACCGTTGCGACGCTTTTACAGCCATCTTCCATGTATTCCCCCCTTGCTAGGGACA
Organism: Macrosteles quadrilineatus; assembly: GCF_028750875.1. Lineage (NCBI taxonomy): Eukaryota > Metazoa > Arthropoda > Insecta > Hemiptera > Cicadellidae > Macrosteles > Macrosteles quadrilineatus. The sequence goes on along the minus strand of NW_026542600.1, from coordinate 39,585,633 downwards.
AGACATATTATCAGTTTCATTAGGGTCCATGAGTAGAAAGGTCATTTTGGCAGGGGGTGTTTGAATTACCATGAGGGACAACTGGTTTTAGAGACCCATGATTATTGCTTGTATTTTAATTGTTGCAATTAACATCTCTAGTCCTCAGACCATGAAAGGGGACACACTGTATCGGTTTCCTTATAATTCACGAACACAAATGACATTTCGTCAGGGAATAATTCATGGGTCATTCAACTGGTATTATAGTAAAAGCCTACTAATTTAATTAAACATTTCATAACATTTTAACTGTTTTTGCGATTTTTTCTGTAACCTTCTCTACCTTGTGTAGATAATACATGATGACCTTAGTTGTAAGTATAAAGAACTGGCCTATAAAAATGGCCTGTAGTTGAATAAATCAAAGTACTTTTACTTCGTTTCCCTATATTACCAAATAAAATTTGCCCAAAGGTATTTTTATAGTATTGGTAAAAATCGCGAGTCCTTCTCTGTGCTTAAGATTATAACCTAACCTAACCTAATTCAAAGTACTTTTACTTCATTTCCCTATATTACCAAATAACATTTTCCTAAAGTAGTTTTGTATAGTATTAGTAAAAATTGTATCAATGCGAGCCCATCACTGTGCTTAAGATGTGTAATTAGTTTATCCAAGATACATTTTAACTTTACTTTATGTTGTTTTGTTACAATTTTAGAAAGGTTATACTTTGAATAATCCGTTGTTTTGCATTGAATTTACTTACGTGTTTTTGATATTTTTTAATCGGGATGTGATTCTAGTCGTCAATTACTTTTTTTGTTGTATTAACACCATTGGATTGGGGGGGGGGATTGGCTGTTTTAAAAGTTTTTTTTCATTTTTCTCTTCATATAAGCTAGGAATACGATGCAATCTTTAAAGTTCCTAAAATATATAACGTGTAAGATGTGAAGTGAGTGTAATTTGAAATTAATACCTTCTACCCTTTCTTATCGTGTTTAGTTTAAGTGTAAGTAATTGTAACCATGTTGGAGGAGACGGAGGAAGTAATTTATTTCAATTACTCTTCCTTATTACCACGCACTTGGCATCATAAAGTTATTTAACACCAGCCTTTAGGTTCGTCTTTCCTTTGTCATTTTCGTGGTTATAGCTTCAGTTTAATGAAGTTCTTCTCCGTCACTTAATGCCATTAAGTGTGCATTTGTCACAAACAACTGTGGTTTCGTCTCTAGTGGTACCTATTTTGTCGAATAAGCTACAAGTTTTATGTTTTTATTTGTTGATTTGTTTAAGTTTCCTATAGTATCCAGGGATTTTTCGTAATACCATAAATCAAACTCCCTTTACGCCCTTAGTAGATTTTTCATCCTTATGGAACAGTTGAATTCAATTTAAATGTTAGTTCTGGCCGGTGCACTGTAGGGATCGTGTTTTGTTCACAATTTGTTTCTTGTTATTTCAGTAATTTAAAACCGAATTTAACCAAATACACCGATCTAACCATAAACAATAACTCGTCTCCTAGCTATACAACCAAACAGTAAAGCACAAATCATGAAATTAAACCTAAATAATAGAAACTAGATTTCGTCGACACTAGCGATTAGTGTCATCGGACATAAACTAAACACGAAAAACGAGCTTTAAAATTTACGTAATGAGAAGTCTACTTGTGTTGGTTAGTCTTTGGTGATACATAACATGTAACTTTTGGAACCTGATAATCAGCTGTTTTACCTGTGTGGAATCTGATACTTTTTGTGCTTTAATCGAGATGATAATACCAAACAAATTTCCAATAACCACAAAGAAATAGAAAAATTGAAAGAGATTGTCCATGGACGATTTACCTGGAAATGTTTGCTCTAATGGGCACACTTTAAGCCCTCCTATTATAATACTTGGAATTCTTTGTTTAAAGCGAATTCAGTGATCTAGGAGGACGGACTTGTGTAATAAAATATTTCACAGACTTCAAAACTTCTCACTCAGCCGTTTCGGGGACAATCGGGCCAAGTTTGGAGGCATAAATACGTCGCCTCTTCCCTTTCGGAAATTATCCCAATGCGCGCTTCACCGCGGGTCTCCTTGAATATTCAAAGAGAAAGTATGTTTTATATTCTTGAATTAATTCATGTTGCTGTATTCAACGTTTAAAAATTGTTTTTACTCAGTTGTTTGTTTGTATTTTTATTATAGCTAAGTTTAATCGATACCTTTAAAGTTATTTCCTTACTTTGAGTGGTAAGAGTATTTTTTGAGAGGTTTTTGTAAAATATCCTATAAAAGCTTTCTCATTCAAATAGACGTTGCCAAAATAGAACAATTTTATGGGAGTTTTTCCTATCGATTAATAATAGAAAAAAATTCGCAGAAAGATGAAAAAATATATTTTGCCTTATATTTGATTACAAGAGGTTTTTTTATTGCGCGTGTGTTATTGTACGTGTGAGCTGCTCTTATCGTACACGATTGTCTAAATAATGTAGGCTAAAGTAAAATAAATGGTATCAGCATGCTGACACATACATTCTCCCATAAGCTTGTCAACACCCTTTATAAAGGGATATATCCACTCAAAACTCAAACCAGAAAATTTTGACGATAACAATACTTTCTCCATATACTATGTATAGGGGGAGAAATTAAGACCACTGAGGAACCGTGCGAATACCAGGTATTTAAGGGTTTTCAAAGTTACTTCATCCAAATTCTGAGGGTTATTAGGAATTTGTCCTATTCTGGTTAGCCTAAAATCTTTTTGTACTGTACCAGCTCAGTTTAAACCTTATTTTGTAGCAAACCTCGTTTTTGATTCCATAAAACACTAATTTTATACTTAAATTGTTAAATATACCTCGAGTTTCTTTAAAAGGTTTATCTTTCCCTGAGCAACGCTCGTCCACCATGTACCCAGCGGTGGTTTGTGATTGATGTTAGTCCTTACTTACTGTAATATAAATTCTGTCAGCATCCATGTACAATGTCGGATCCATAGATCAAGCATCTCAAACCAGGTCACCTCCGAGATGTTATGAAATGTTGGGAAACGCGAACTTCATTGCGCAGATTTAAAACCGCGATCGTTCAATGACTGGAATTAATGGTGATTAATGAAATGGCTGCGGTCTTGCATTTGCGATCTTCACTATCTCTCCCAGCGACTACATGACGTTATTGAACGAAATCGCATTCAAGACTAAATCAATTGATTTCTTTATCATGTTTTATATATACTTAGAATTTTTATAGCTCGGGTAATAAGGGTCTAATCACTGTTGTCGATAAATCAGGTTTTCAAGCCGAGAATATATTGCTACTTATATAGAAAATATACAGGGTGTCCCGGAACTCTCTACCAATATTTTAGGGCATTGTTCCTAAATAAGAAACTTATCTAAATATCATATTTATTTTGTCCGGAAGTCAGTTACTCACACAGCCGTAATTTTGTTTATTTCACATATTAATTTGTTTTTCAAAAGTGGTTAAAGATTCAAAATTTAAACTTTTCACAAAAATTAATGATAACTAGACAAAGTTGGAGAAAAATTATGAAAATCTTTCAAATTCGTTAAACAAAATAGCGGCCATTTACAATTTTTTAAGATCAATTTTTTTTGAGTAATTTAAGAAGCCAAATTTGAAATAGCTGCCATTTTGTTTCATGAATTTGAAAAATTTACATAATTGTTTGCAGCTTTGTCTAGTTTCAATGGCGTATCCTTAACCACTTTTTATAAACAAATTAAGTGAAAAAACAAAATGTCGGCAGAGTGAGTAACTAAGGACTTCCGGACAATTTATATATGATATTTAGATATGATTCTTACCCAGGAAAAATAATATAAAATATTGGTAGAGAGTTCCGGGACACCCTGTAGAAAAAAACAAACTTGTAAATAATAATACTATATTAGTCCTTGGTATCTCATATTTGACAAATTCTGTTCATTCAAACGCCCTTTTATCATTACCATTTAGATAACCAAACAGTATCAATAGAAAACCACGAATACTACATAGAAGTTATAAGTTAGAAAAGTTAGACAGTTTTTATTTTCACGACAAGAATCTATAGGCTATTGCTGAGCTCGATTGGCGGATCTGCTCACTAAAGTAACCACACCACAATCGCTTGGAATTGTGACTGTGTATTCACCATTAGCTTACTCAGTCTACTTTATGGCCTCTCCATGTCGTAACTGTTATAAAGTTGTAAATTACTCCCACGCTGGGAATCGAACGAAAGTTACAAAGGTGATTCAGAGAAGAATTTGTCACCTTAGTCGCTTCCGGACCAAGGTGTGGGGTGACACCAGTCTTCTTCGAACGCCCATGTGGTCTAACATCACACACCAGAAACGGATCTAGACTGGGAATGTCTACTCTAACGATCTGGGAAATATCACTCGTCCGATTTCTGCGTCAATTACTCGATAAGGAGCACTTCAGGACGTTTCTATGAGTGCCAGAATAGACCTGTCAACTCGACGCTAATTTGACTCGGTTTCTATTATTGCCAAGTATTTGGGCTAACTAGGCCCATAACTTGCCGTACACTCGCTAAATTAATTTTGTCCATGCGTTATTCACTATTCCGGTGTTCAGTTTGTTTATTTTAATGTATAAATTTTTCCGAAAGTTTTAAATCTACTTTTTTTCTAACACGTATTCTCTCTCACCAAAACAATACGTGCTGAAAATATTAAATCACGAAATGTTCATTTCAAAAACTAAACACGAAAACGGATGATTAAAATGCACATGTCGGATTTGCGATGTTTTCCACGGAGAGTACAGTTGTTTTGCCTCTGGATTCCGTCATATAAATGTAGAGCGGCAGTCCGGCAGAAGGCTAATCCCTTAAATCTAACCGAGTGTTTTAATACCGTCTTAGAGAGCCCGTGACGCGAAAACTAACATGGACAAAAAACCGAATCTTTCAGCCCCTGACCGGTTGGCTTTCCGGAGCAAAATTATTTTAATTAATCCACAGCTCCGAACGGTGGAAGTGAGTCTGCATATGAAATATGACATTTTGTTATAATCCCTGGCCGCAGACCGCCATTGCAGATGCCTATCACTGGCTCGATTATTCCCAAAGACATTTTAATCACAAGACATCTCTTATCTCAATCGACACGAAATTAGATGTCTTCGGACTGTCAAGAGGATAACAGTCGCTACGATGAAGGTATTTCCCGCGGTCTGCACAATGTAGATATGTTTACTTCAACTAGTAGACCTAATACTGTAGTTTTTAAATAACTATGCTGGAATCGGTGTTTATTCGCTTGAAATTCTTGACACTGTTAATGTTTAAAATTATGTTGAGCGAGCTGGTCTCGTTGTATAGCGCGGGATTCGGTTCCGGGGTTCCGGGTTCAAATCCTGCCATAAACAATTTATTTATTTAGGCGGTAATGCTGTGACCCTAGACTTAGCATGAAATAATGAGGAATCATAAACAAATATTATAAATTATTCTAGAGATTTACTCTTTAAGGAGACATAGAAGACATCTATTCATCTAATTTGTTTCTTAATAATTATTTAATAATGTCTAAAGGAAAGAAGGGTCTGAAATACTTTCATAAGGAAATTGCGATCCAATCCAGCTTCTGTTGTATAGCTAATTGCTATCTAAATCGTACAAAATGAGTTTTGTCTCCAGGCTGGATACTCACTTGTAATACCTGTATTGTATTTCACCTTCACTAAAATACAGAATCAACCTGTATCGGAACTTTGATTTTTATTCGCCATACAGTTGTTTAATTATTCTGTTTCTAAATAGTACCGACGAGAGTACCATAATGATTTTTGGTAAATAAATTTAATCTTCTATTTTATTACAGTGACACATTATATTGTTCATTTTGTCAATGTGTCGAAAAAAACTTGAATGCTGTATACAAGCGGAAGATTTTCTAAGCACAAACCGCATTTCTAGAAAACTACCGTAATTGTTCGAACGTGTTTAGTGAGAATGCTTGGTTTCAATTTAAATCTCAAATGCATTTTTGTCCATTAAAACTGTCTTCATAATGTTAAAAATCACCAAAAACATTTCCTGGTCAACAATTATCGTAAACATTTTTAAAAAAATGTTATATTTCATAGTAAAAAAATCAGGTGAAACTAAATTTTCAAGTCGAGTATGTAAGGTCCGTGTGGATTTTCGTAATAGCAGTCGTTTAGTTAAAAGAGCCTGCCGGTGACGTGGACAAGTCGCTACGATGGTTGCTACAAAATATACCCTTCTGAGGGGGGGGGGGTACAAGTGGGGGGGGGGGGCATGCAAAATGTGCTGTCAGTAGCTCTGTGTCTGGTGCAAGATGGATTGGAGATACTCAAAGGCACTACCCTCCCTATGACCATGAACCACTGTTTGGATGGTAGCTTCTTACATCCAGATAATGAAATCAATCAGCACACAATGTTAAATTAACGGTATCAGCAATCTGACACATACTTTCTCCCATTTGTCAACAACCTTTATCATGGGTAAGCGATTATAGTGACTATATTTAATAAGTAGAAATACAAAAGTTGCATTACCTGTTGATCCGTAATTTTTACAGGAATGGGTGTTCTACCGTTTTGTTTATAATTTAAAGTCTACAACATACTAACTTTTTTACAAAATCGTAAAATACAAATTCTATTTTATGGGTTTTTATAGGAAAATCGCCATAAGAGAATCAAAATTTCGAAAAAAAATTCCTGGAGATATTATGGATTAGTACCTACATACCATATTTCACTCATCCACTTGTCATACAGACAGACACACACACGGACAGACATCACTTCGATAACCACTTTTTTGGGTTCAGGGGGACCCGAAACGGATATATTCACTCAAAACTCAAACTCGAAAATTTCTACTTATACTATGTATAGGAGGAGAAAGTAAAAAACCCTTACACAGTGGTTGTGGTGGTTCGAACTGTGTGTTTGTGCGATTCATATAAAATTTGGTAGTTCTTTAACGTCAATCGAACATTTTATAAATTTTACTTGGGATTTAATCCCCACTTAGTTTTCTCTGGGGAACATTCCCTCTAATTTTCTCATATCAAGTCAGCATACTGCGTTTTCCATGAAAAGTTCAACACCCTGCATTTATGTGGGAACGTTGTAATATAATACTTAAGTGCTTGACACTCTGGTTCGAATCATCACACAATCGGTTTAAAGTATCGCAGGCAGCTGATTACGAAGGCACATTCAGCTGTACTTATCAAGAATAAATATGTGTGTATCCATAGTAACATGGTGTGTCTATGATGAAATATAAAAAAAAATCAAACAATGTTTGCAAATCCATTAATAGTCATATACTACCCCATTCTAAAGCAGTGCATTTCTTGTCAAAGGAAATTAAAAATATTAATTACGTATTGTACAAGTATTTTATATTTCAAACCACCGATGACATAACTTTTCTTCACTGACTGCAAAATGAACATCAGTGCTTTATGCAGTAACAAAACAATGTTAACAATTTCTATTTAAATATGTATTTTCAACACGTGCGTGCCGGGCATTATGTTTGTATTATCAGTGCTACACACTGCTATAGCCGGGCATGCGACACCCGTGCTTAGTATGTAAATCATTTCCTAAAACTTTCATGCCCAGCCAGTCCACTTATTAAGGCTTATCTCTGTATTGTATTTTAATTTTCCCTGGGGCAGTGTTATATTAGAAATAATCTATTACGGTGCTGGCGCCCGCCGTGGTTTTGCCCGCTTGAGTGGATTGGTATGTTTATGGTGTGGAAGGTATATTTAGTTCCAATTAGTTTAACCTGTGTATGTATGATAATATGTATGTGGTAATGTATGTATACTTTGGTTTTCGTATGGATTTACATTCATTCCTGTATGGGAAAATTAATTTTACCTGTCTTTATTTTGTCGCCAATTTAATTGTAATCTTTTTTATTCGTGTTGTATTTTATTTTGTTAACAAATAGCTTTTTAGTCGAGATGAACTTAAGTTAGGACCTAGTTAAGTCTACGTTGCGATGCGTTTCATAATTTCCAGTGTAATGTAATACTGATTATTACAGATATTACTACATTTTAACCTTCTTCCTTTCGTTATTTTTTGTTAGGACAATTTATTGTGACATTGCAAAAAAATAGGTTTGTTGTTTGATATTGATCGTAATTTTAATAAGGTAACAAAATAATTAAATCATAAATGTTTATGCATATTTAATTGAGAGGTTTATATCATTATAATTACAATAACATGAGTAATAATTATGATGGTTTGAAACTTTTGATGGATACATACAGTAACATTTACCGTTTAAAGCTTCATAGACAAACCGGTTACTCTACACAAATACCGTAAATCTCAACGTCAATCACCATAACATTTTGCAATACCGAACTTACTCAAAAAATGATATCATAGTTTGTCATAGGAAGTTGACAAATTTTATTGCCCAGGCTTAATGCCTCAATTCTTGATAAAGCTTGTTCATATCACAAGTGAAATCATGCCTGGTTTTAGGATATGACACGTTTTATAGTTCTTACTCATGCCTTCTTTGTTCTTTCACTTGGATCATGAATTAATAATTAACTTAAATTGTGCACTTAGATAACTGTTTAAAATTTAGATTGCTAAAAACACCTCAGTAATTGTACAGTTTTTGGGGGTTTGTCGAAATATAAAATACCTCCAGTTAAGACTTATATATTTTCCAACATTGGTTGTCAAGTTGGACACATTTCTATTATAATTTTATCAAAGTCTGTTATTGACATGTTCTATAAAATTGAATCATATTTGAAACCTACCGAATGGTTTTTTTTCAACATTATGTTTCATTGATGCATAAATAATGGCAATAAACAAACTCCTCTAAACTTATATGGATATTATTGACTTTGTCATGCCCTGATATTATAATCACTATACGATTGGATAAATCTTTTATAAAATTTGGAACCTATCTATTATAAAGAATCGTATGTTTAGACGAAAATAAAAATCGATATCTTATTGTCTATTAATTTATTTTTTCCATCTTGAGGCTTATTTGATCGTGATTGAGTCAATCCATAATTTTTAAGTATTGAATTTTTAACTTAATTTTTGTAATTTTCATAAATTTAGAAAAGTTTAATAACTTAACATTCTGAAAAACACTTATGTTTCTTTAACTGAGTTTCGTCTTGAGTACCGTACGTAATCTTTGTACATCTGTAAAAACTAATTTCACTAAAAAAATATCCGAAAAATGTCTGTTTGACAAGTTCTAACATAGTCGTACGCACAGATTTACACTTTTTTGGATTCTATACTACATGTTCTATTAAAATAATCGTATACGATAAAATGTCAAAATTTAATTATATTTTTTTCAAGAAAGCTGAATACAAACGTTTAATAACTTAATAATTTGGAGTGTTTTTAGCGTATCGGTGTTAGATACAAGAAAAGGTCCAATCCCCGGTGTATCCACAAACATTTGATAAGTTTAGACTGAATTTCCTCGAAATAATTTTCTTGATAACAAAATGCCACTTGCATTGAACTAGAAATCATCTGTTATGATGTAAACAATCAACCACGCTGTTTGATCAGACGCCTTCGCAGCTGACCGCTCACGTGACCACTCATGTAGATGTGTCGCACTCGCACCCGGCCTCACACCGGCCAAATCGGCTGACAATCGACAATGCGCGCCATGAGATTCCGATGAATAGCCCTTTTGTTCGGCCCCTTCCGACAACCGCTCCTGGCCGTCTTCCCCGCCTCTTACAAAGGGCGCACACTTTCGGGTGTCAAACGTGGTGCGACAGCGACAGGATGTTAGGTGACAGGTGCGACAGAATATGCCACCGTCGCGTCGGCCGACATATCGCAACCACGATATGGGTGTTAAAAGTGCCGGAACCTTGAAATCCTTGTGAAACTATAAAATAAAACTATCACTTGACTGACGAAATCGAATGGTCGTATACGGTCGTGCATTAATTGCGCCCGAGAGTTTCTTAATTGTGCTAAGCCCTCAAAGGGTTCAAACAATGTTCCTTAGTTGCGCCCAAGTCCAAGCCAGGTAGGAGTGAGTTGCCGTCAGAAGGAATGTCCTTTTTACATGTAATCCTAACCTAACTCCAACCTAACCTAACCAAACCCAACCTAACCTAACCTACTCAATTATACAGTCAAAGAGGGCCGCTACTTGGTGCAGTTAATGCACTTACTGGGTGGCTCCCTGGAGTAGTTGGCGCAGTTCAGGAATACCCAACTACCTGACTCAGGTCAGTGGGCGCAATTAATGTCCACCCTCGTATACGAATGTTGGTCGTGCATTAATTGCGCCAAAGAGTTCCTTAATTGCGTCAAACCTTCAAACGGTAAAAAAAAAAATTCCTTAGTTGCACCAAGCCTAAGCCTGATAGGGATGAGTTGCCGGCAAAAGTAATGTCCTTCTTTACGTTTCATCCTTACCTAACCTATCCTAACTTTACCTAACTTACCTAACCTAACCGAACCTACTCGATTACACAGTCGAAGAGGGCCGCCACTTTGTATAGTCAAGGAACGTATCGGGTGGCTCCCTGGAGTAGTTGGCGCAATTCAGGAATATCCGACTACCTGACTCAGGTTAGTCGGTGCAATTAATGCTTGCCCGATGTGAGTGTTCAAAAGTGCCGGAACCTTGAAATCCTTGTGAAAACTACCAAAACAAAATTATCACCTTAATGACTGAAATCGAAATGGTCGGAAACAAATGTCGTAAAAACTCTGTCGCAACGAGGATGCAAAACGTGGATATTTAAATTTTGAAATTGAGATTACAAGTATGAAAACACAGTTTATCATAGAAAGCTAAAATGCGAAATTTTCATTCTGAGTAGCGATTGTTTTTAATTATTTTACTTTGTCGCAACGAAGATTGTGTAAAAAATGCCCAGGACCCATTACGTGCAGTTAGGACTTTGGGGAACCATCCACAAAAATCTACTTTAAATAATTATTATGAAACATCCTTACTTAGATCCTTAATGTATTAACAGATATATTCTCAGTTTACAAAATATCTATTAAATACCGTTTGTCCGAGTTGTTCTAAACAGCTTCGTTTGTTGATTTCACCAATGTTGCCTCGATGTCGTCGTCGTCAACTCCTAGGTTAACACATGTACTTCACCTCGCTCCTCCAGTCATTATTCGCTTCCTCAAATTTGCCTATCAGATCCGTCCGTGCCTGCTCTGATCTACCGCCTATTGTGTACCCGCTTCTAGTTACCAGCCCTTGCATAATTGCCTATTTCTCCCACTCTACCGACATTCCTCGCGAGTCTTCCCCTACCTTGAATAGGAATTAGTACCTCCGAATCCCTTTCTTACTGCGAATTTATGCGACTGAAGAAGATAAAAGTCGGGTTAATTAGTAGTTTGTTTATTGTCTCTTTTAGCACGGCCGCTAATTTCTGTCTGCGCGTTCAACTGGCAATCTATGTGCGGACGTGGCCTTTGGCTCGGTTGCAGCTCGATGGTGACTCTGAAGGGTCCGAATACTGGGTAGTCCCCTGGACGAGCATCTCCTGATCCTCGATATAGTTTGGTCTTACAACTCAAAACCGCCAAAGTACAATATCTCCAACATTACTTACAGCCAAAACTAAAGTATTTTTTTTTTTACCATTAACAGGTTAAACTGATTCAAAATACTCCATCACTTAACTACTTATTTATTGATAAACTGATTTCTAAACTGTCGCTTCTAACTATTTTTTTTAACTGAATCATTAAAGGACGAGAAGTTTCTGCATGGCAGACACATGGAGAATGTAATGAAGTATTTTAAAGAGGAGCTTATGACTATTGAATATATACTACTGTACGATGGTGACTCGATTATCTACTCGCATCTTGTCAAAAACACATGTTTTGTTGCTTAATTTAAAAAAATATAATATTTACTCCGCTAGACTATACTTTTACGATAACATTTTCATTTTAAGCCTCAAATTATAAATTTTACACTTCAAAATACATCTACCCAAGTTCTCGAAGGTGAAAAAAGATAGTAATCCCTTTTTGTCCCGTTCACGCCTCCTTTAACTCTTAAAATCAGTCCTAAAAGCGTGTCAAAGTGTTGTCAAGTTCAGCATCTTCCTAGCAACGCCTTCACCCATATTGCGTTATAGCGCTTATGACGGCGGCTTACACAAATAATATAGCGTGTGTAATATCCTTCAGATCCTATCGCTTATGGGAGTCTGCGAGCAATCTGAGTAAATATCGCGCAATAACGTGACCTGCTGTTATTTTTTAATATAATCTAAAATTTCAGCACATTACGTCCAGATTGCAATCATTGATCGATTCGTACACGTTTAAAATTTGTCTTCGCAAAAGTACGGGTGTGGTTTTGAATTAAATTGTATAGGATTTGAATTTTTCGTTATTCTAGTGGAATGGTTGTAAACATTTTATAATCATTTTATCAAAAATAAAAAAGGATTTGCTTCAGGTACTACGTAAAAATCCTTCTCTTACACAATATAAGGTGTAAGCAATCTCATTAAAATCCTGCTTTAAGCCATGATAAAAATGTTTATCTTCGTAAGCTGTCATAAAATAGGTACCGTTGTCCCGATAGAAGTATTCCTTATTGAGTTAGCAACAAACCCAAAGGTCAACAAATAACGGAAGTCGGGAATGAGAGAAGAATAGTTGGAAGGCAACAAATTAACTTTTAAGTTTCGTTCTCTACTTTTCAATTATTCGAACCTAGCTAAGTAGACCTCTCCATAGCCAAGTGGACGTAGACAGTACAGTAGTGTCCATAGCGGTCAACACACCAGGCGAGCCGCGTAGTTATCAGGAACTCTCCATAGCCAAGTGAACGTAGACAGCACAGTAGTGTCCATAGCGGTCAACACACCAGGCGAGCCGCGTAGTTATCAGGAACTCTCCATAGCCAAGTGAACGTAGGCAGCACAGTAGTGACCATAGCGGTCAACCCACCAGGCGAGCCGCGTGTGGTTGTAAGGAACTCTCCATAGCCAAGTGAACGTAGACAGCACAGTAGTGACCATAGCGGTCAACACACCAGGCGAGCCGCGTGTGGTTGTAAGGAACTCTCCATAGCCAAGTGAACGTAGACAGCACAGTAGTGACCATAGCGGTCAACACACCAGGCGAGCCGCGTGTGGTTGTAAGGAACTCTCCATAGCCAAGTGAACGTAGACAGCACAGTAGTGACCATAGCGGTCAACACACCAGGCGAGCCGCGTGTGGTTGTAAGGAACTCTACATAGCCAAGTGAACGTAGACAGCACAGTAGTGACCATAGCGGTCAACACACCAGGCGATCCGCGTGTGGTTGTAAGGAACTCTCCATAGCCAAGTGAACGTAGACAGCACAGTAGTGACCATAGCGGTCAACATACCAGGTGAGCCGCGTGTGGTTGTAAGGAACTCCTCATAGCCAAGTGAACGTAGACAGCACAGTAGTGTCCATAGCGGTCAACACACCAGGCGAGCCGCTTAGTTATCAGGAACTCTTCATAACCAAGTGGACGTAGACAGTACAGTAGTGTCCATAGCGGTCAACACACCAGGCGAGCCGCGTAGTTATCAGGAACTCTTCATAACCAAGTGGACGTAGACAGTACAGTAGTGTCCATAGCGGTCAACACACCAGGCGAGCCGCGTGTGGTTGTAAGGAACTCTCCATAGCCAAGTGAACGTAGACAGCACAGTAGTGACCATAGCGGTCAACACACCAGGCGAGCCACGTAGTTATAAGGAACTCTCCATAGCCAAGTGAACGTAGACAGCACAGTAGTGACCATAGCGGTCAACACACCAGGCGAGCCACGTAGTTATAAGGAACTCTCCATAACCAAGTGGACGTAGACAGTACAGTAGTGTCCATAGCGGTCAACACACCAGGCGAGCCACGTAGTTATAAGGAACTCTTCATAACCAAGTGGACGTAGACAGTACAGTAGTGTCCATAGCGGTCAACACACCAGGCGAGCCGCGTAGTTATCAGGAACTCTTCATAACCAAGTGGACGTAGACAGTACAGTAGTGACCATAGCGGTCAACACACCAGGCGAGCCGTGTGGTTGTGAGGAACTCTCCATAGCCAAGTGAACGTAGACATCACAGTAGTGACCATAGCGGTCAACACACCAGGCGAGCCGCGTGTGGTTGTAAGGAACTCTCCATAGCCAAGTGAACGTAGACAGTACAGTAGTGACCATAGCGGTCAACACACCAGGCGAGCCGCGTGTGGTTGTAAGGAACTCTTCATAACCAAGTGGACGTAGACAGTACAGTAGTGACCATAGCGGTCAACACACCAGGCGAGCCGCGTGTGGTTGTAAGGAACTCTCCATAGCCAAGTGAACGTAGACAGCACAGTAGTGACCATAGCGGTCAACACACCAGGCGAGCCGCGTGTGGTTGCGTGTTTCCCACTGAACCAATTTATCATAACATTGTTTTTATTACGTGCGTTATACGATAACATTGGGTAATTGTTTGTGGGAGCACGTGTTGGGTTCGGGAGTTGTTCTTGTTATAACTTTGGTATCTAACTACAAAATGTTATGTAGATACGATTACTAGACGTGAACGAACGGAATAATTGGCACTGCGAAATACAGCCAAATGAATGCAAACCTGTTGTTGTTGTTGAAGCAACAACTCAGTCATGCAAGGTAAAATGCAATGTTTTATTTTAGGGGTTTTCCTTGACTGCATTGTCGGTTTGTACAACAAGTAGTAGTAACAATATTGTTGGAAAACATTTCCAAACTGCTATATTGTCTAAAGTTGTAAGATAGGCTAAAAGGTTTGTTTTGTTTTTAATGGTTAGTTTTTAAAAATTGTATATCTTTCACGATTAACAAATACTTATACAAATATTTAATATTTTACTGACCATAATATTAAGTTGAGCAGTATGTAATCGAATTGGTATCTATCAAATAGTTGATCCTACTACACCTTTAATACTCAATTTTTCAACGAAAAATGTCAAACAATATTTTCGCAACTAAAATCAAAAAGTGTAAACAAACTGCATTCCAAGTTTGTTTACATTCCAAATAGTATAATTCTGCCAACAAAATACGTTATACTAATCCATTGATCGTAGCGTAATTGTTATCAATAATGCACGTGTCAAACCCAATACAGTATGGTGCAGTATCAGTAGCAGTATGACAGTATAGCACAGTAGCCACTGGAGTACTGCGAGCGACGAAACTGTATTGATTTTTGGAGGTGTAGAGGGGGTGCGAGACCCTCTCAATGTAATCCAAGTGATTATAGTCAAAAGACCTCTTCTCGTTTACAGGATTGTACATACGTAAATGTTAATACCGACCAATAAGCTTAACGTACGTAATCTGGGATTGTCACATAGTATGGTTAGAAGTAGAACCGCGTAAACTTGATTTGACGAATTGTAAACAAAACTGTATTGTTGATGTTAAGTAGTAATTTGTGTAACTAGTGTGCAAAGGCAATTTGCACTCGTGTTACAAATTATATTTTCCTACAGTTTTACAGAGCATATAAATAATTAGTCTTTCAAACACTAAACAACACGTTTTAGGTTAGGTTAACTCCAAGCGTTGAACGAAATGGGAAACACTGCACCAACTGATTTTAGTCGTAGTATCTTAGTGTTGCCAACTTATTTTCAAACGTACACGGATTACGTGCCTAGTAAAAGCACGATGTTTAGTGATGTTTGGTTGGAATACTGGAGTGCGGCAAAAGTAAGTAAATGCAGCAATTAGCAACTTTCTGTACAATAATCAGTGCAAGGAAGCCCACTTCGTCAGGTGACAGTAGGAAAAATATATTCGTACACGATTACACTACTTGGAACGACACCGTGGAAAACAAGTGATAAAATATTAAGGGAAAAATACGACCAATTAAATCTTGTCAAATGGAAAAGAATAAAATAAAGTACAAGTTTTACTACATTGAATCGAAGAATAACTTATATCTTCATGGGAAGAAAAAATATTCTCATAATATGACATCGTTCCGCATTTTCCTCACAACTAAATAAACAAGATAAATACTTAATCCTAAATTAGTTCAATACCAAGTGTACTGTCGGTATTTTCTCCACTAGTTACACAAGTGCAATTTAACTGAATCTCTGGTTTTTCTCACATTGACATGATGACAAATGCCATGTCGGGTGTGCTTCAGTCTTCTGGTTTTGATGGACACTTGACCTGTTTTATCAAACTCAAGTATTATTTTACGGTTGTCAATGAGTATTTCAGTTTTCACATGTTCCAACTATCAATGACTTGATGGTTGTGTCAAGCTTCGTTTTGGCTTGTTAGTTACCTTGTGTCTACGTTCCTCTCGAAATTTAAGTTTTTGGCCGTTCAAAAAATCACAATAACCTTGAATGGCTACGTAAATTTATCCTATTATTGTGCTTTTTGATTAGGCTTACTGATCAACTATTTGATTGTGTAATTCAAATAAATTAATTAATACATAGGTTTCTTTTGGAACAAACTTACTTCGTGAACCATTCCCTAGCTGGCTGAAGAAGCCGAATGATAATTATCAGTGTTTTATTTTTAAAATTAGAGCTATTGGAACTTATATCCACATATCTATGATTCTTAATCCAAAATAATCCACCTTTCCCCTAGATATCCCCCTAAATATACAAATGTGGCACTATTTTGTTGAAATCATGTACTTAATATAACCTCAAAATCCCGGCTATGTAGGTTTACTACGCCCCTTCAAATCGAAACCTATACAAATGATAATTTATAAAAAAACCGCCGATCCTCAGATATTTAGGTAAATCTAAACATGACGACCAAAACGTATGAGGTCGAAGGGGCGAACCGTACCTGTAAGTCTACACTGTGAAAGCAGTTCCTAATTAGCACATGTTGCAGTGACACCGAGTGAAGCAGTGTAAAGTAGCCAAGCACCAAGCAAGGCAGTAAAGCAGTAAAGCCAACCATTCATCAGTCTCTCCTTTGACTGCTCAAAGCTAGACTTGGCTAATTACCCGAATCTCAAGCACGGTTAATATTACCATTCGCCATCAGATTGAATGATAATTGGTCCCTTGGACGGATTCAACAGGGAGTCGGTCATCTAAAGGTTTGGGCGTGTGGCATTTTTCCAAATGTTGTTTCTTCTACAGTATTGGTTGTTGATCGAAATTGGCTCAAGATTTTTGTACACGTAAAAATTGATCTCGCAATGGTTTTAGTTCACATATTGAAATTTGTTAAAACAAGGGTTTGTTTGGAAGGACTTTCTGTTTATCAAAACACAATCATAATTTACTAACATTTTTAAATTTTTGTTGTTTACAAGTCTTAACTTTTTAAAATGTTTACTTCTAAGTTAACCTCCGAAGTAAACCTAAGATTTTGTAAAAATAGCTAACTTTTCGACGAATGATTAGTTCGAGGCAAAATCTGTCACCAACGAGTTGCATTTCTTTTATTGTTTTAAGGTAAGGTTTTCGTCAAATTCAACATGAAAATGAGTTCTTACAATGTATACCACCTTAAAATCTTAGATACACCTTCAATGATTAGTATATTTCCTAAAACTATGAATTGTTCAAATAGAACGAAACGTGTACACGTTTTCTTCTACTTTACCCATTACAATCTACCTTCTTGTATCATTTAGTGTGTATTAAGTACGTTCAATATTTTACATTCAAACAAAACTAGTCGCTTTCATAAGTTCACATCAAAGTCCCGAATATTAACGAATTCGCCATTTTCAAACTCCCTCTGCACCCACAACAGATAAAAAAGCAGAACTACATGGAACAAACAAAGGGGGCATAGCCTGAGGTGAACTAAGTTGAGTCCACCGCTGTTCAAATACTTGACCACAGGTCACTTTGGACAAAACTCGGTTGAAACCAATTCAGACAAACTTTTCCGCTCGGCTTTTTGAATGGCGAACCATGTCAGCGTTGATATTAATTTATTTATCTCAGATTGACTTTGTAAGTACTATTACTGTAAATAGAATAAAGTTTCCGCGTATTGTTTTAGTTTTCAATAAATTGTCGAAACTAAGATATAAGAGGATTAGTTAAAAAAACATATATATTCTTAAAATTTTATCTCGCTTGATTCAATTTTGCTGTTAAACGTAAAGGTTTTTAAACTAACTTAATGTACTTTTCTCGAAGTCAGGTAAAGGAAATGTGTCAAAAAAATATTATTACGTATCAAAAACTTTTGAACTTGTTGAAATCATAAACGTTCGTTCATAAAAGTACGTAGCCATTTCAGGTCAACACACTTTTCAGGCTCGAGTTTCGCTTAGGTTAAAGTAAACTTGTATAACCTATGGAGCCATCCAGACACATCTCGAAGAGAGACAACTCCAAATAATAATGTTAGTTTATTTTTAACAATTTTTTCAAACAACGTTAGGGTGATAGATATGCTTTTAAATACAAATAGTATGAAATATTGTGAGGTTTTGACATTGATAATCTAAAAAAATAAGCTAAATAGTAGAATAAGTTAACAATTTGTATGTGAAAGACGTACAATGCATACATCTCTCGTCGAAACATCTGATACCTTCAGTAAACAAAACACACGGTGTTAAAAGCTTAATTAGGGTGAAATCAAAAGTACCCTCACAATCAACTTGTCACTGAAATAACCGCCCTAATTATGACTAACAACACCATTCGCGTGAAACACCGTATTCTTGTGGCATGTAGCCCTAGTGTTAATACCTCCGTTGCATAAAGCCTTGCGCACCCTACCAGACAGCGGGGCTCTTAGTTATTGGAAAATCTCTTTTGTTTGGAAAGGGTTGTAAGTAAATGGTATTGTAATGGAAATTTCTCTTCTTAGTTTAGGAAATATTAATTAATGATGTTCTATCTCCAGCTTGCGGTAGTTTGTTGGTCTATTTAGACGTTTTTGTTGTTTTTACTCTTTAAAGTACAGATATGGTCATTCGATCCGTTATTTAAAACAACATATAGCCTAACATATGTTTTAAAACTGTAACATTTTAAGTATTTCCTCTAATTTTGACTTGCTTTAATCCAGTGTTGAGTATGTTTTTATAATTTAAAAGAAATATTTGTTAATATTTTATAGTTTATAATTAATAGTTTTAATAACACATGTTTACTTACAGTTCACAAAAAGAAACGTTTAAAAAAGATAACGGATACTTCGACTGTGTCATTTAAATTCAGTCTAACAATTGTACAAGAAAAAATAAAAGATTTTAAGCGTATTATATTTTTAATACGATTCGAATTTGAATTTTTAGGATTGAGGCTTCATCTCAAAACTTTCTTTGAAGATTGTACATCAATTTTTACATTTATCCTCTTTTCGGATATGTATACGCTGCAAATATTTTCAAATCCCAATTTTCGACCTGGAATCTTTTTCTAAGGGCCATAAATTTTGTCGCAAGGTCTAAAGTAATAGTTACCCGGTAACCTAAACGTCAAAATAAAGAAGATATATATTTTAAGGGAGGGGATGGGCAGCCGACAGAAACATAATTAGAGGCTATCGAAGTCCAGATGAATACGACTTGGTCACAGCGCTGTACAAAGGGAATTTTACACGGATTTTCAAACGTTATATGACTACTTTGCCTTTTAACATGCCCCCTTACATTTCTAGTTCTCGTCCGATGATTCCTGGTAGACTGGAATAAAAGATGCTCTTAGTTTACAAATAATTTCAAAAGTTCCCTTTCGCATTCAGTTAAACGTTTTAAGCTCGAGAAGCACATTTGTTGGTGAAGTAAATAATACCGCACAGTATTTAATATACGTGTTCATCGTATTTTATATAACTTTTTTAATTGCAGAAACTGTATTTCATATTGATATGTACATGTTAATTGTGTAGTCCATTTTAAATGTGCTTGAGCATCAATTCAAGTAATTTATAGAGTTATAGGTTTATAGAGTTATAGAGTTATAGAGTTATATCAAGTAAAGTATAGTAGATAGGCTATACATTTTATAGCAACGGTTACTGCCATTTTATGCTCCAGTACCCCTTCGTATTTATTAATTTTAAAAATAGTTGTGCCTCTTAAAAATGTACTCATACTTTTACTAATCTTTATAGTATTTAATCGGTAAATTATTAATTTATGACAGAATTTTTACTATAAGATTATTGCCAGTAAATCCACATGCGGAGGACAAGTTAAATTATTTTGTTGCTGTAAATACAAATTTAATAACATGCTAACAATAAATACATATCTCTTATTTTACATTTTATTTATCTGTATAAAAAGTAAGAAAACATTTACTTAAGGACCAAACAAATCAATTAAAACAAGCATTTCAACCTGTATTTTATTAAAACCAATCAATCGTAGCATGTTTCAATTTTTAGAAATAATTTTGCAATTAGACTTCATCACTACACGTTTACGGCAGGATTCAGGGAGTATTTCTATCTTTTTAGACTACGTTAGGGACATAGCCTAAATCAACCGCCATGACACTTTATTTTTAACATGCCTCCAACCCATATGTTACCTACTCATGTTGTTAACCCCTGTTCTATATAGGCTAGAGTAAACATTTTTGAATTTCCATCGTTAGGGTGTTCGAAGCATTTACACAGACACCATACAGCAGTCAAATGTTCGCACACATACACTATAACTACAGACGAGTTAAATGTGTAGTCCAGGGAGGGCACGTTGTAGACTATATCATGTTTAAAATAGATGTTATCAACCACTAAGTAATGTGAAACCACCATTATGACAGCAATTATACGAGGATCCCCGCTATACCTGTCCGATCGCGTTTCCCTTTTGATGCGTCACAGAGTGACTCACATGGACGACACACAACAGTATCGACGCTCGACGGCTCGGTCCTGGCGTTCAAGCAATAACATTTGGCAAATGATTTGGTTCCAATAGCGCTAAGCCCTCAAAGAGGCCCAAAACGTGTTCCTTAGTTGCGCCCAAGTAGCCAGGTAGGGGTGAGTTTCCGCCAGAAGGAATATCCTTGTTTACATGTCATCCTAACCTAACCTCACCTAATTTAATCTAACCTAACCTAACCTAACCTACTTAATTATACAGTCAAAGAGGGCCGCCACTTGGTGCAGTTAGAACGCATTGGGTGGCTCCCGAGAGTATTTGGCGCGATTCAGGAATACCCGAATACCTGTCAGTTGGCGCAATTAATGTCCGCCCAATGATTCCGTCCAGGATTGTCTGTAGAGCCTGGCGAAACATTCGGGAGGATTTTAAGCAGTCCAGATTAGTTTTAAGGCGACAAACTGAGTTTAATAGATTCTAGGCTTTCCAACGCACTTATAATGTACCTTACAATTAAATGACTTAAATTGTCCACTTTTAAAATAAAACAATTGGTGACTACTAAAACACAATTATGTTTATTAAAGAACAACGAGTTTTCTTAAACAGCTGTGTTTGGTCATTCTTTGTCCTAACACCTTTTCTGCGACCGGCATTTGAATTGTTCTTACACATGTTTAAACGTATCCATAAACAAATGCAAGTTTACTGTGCTATATACACATCAGCTGTTATATGATCAGCTGTTATTGCATTGTTGTCATTTAACAATATGTTCATCATAGGGAACGTCTGGTCTAGTGTTTAGTAGAGCAAGAAGCGACCTTATGTTGCGGGTTTAAATCCTGCATGTTGCCAATAACTTTTATTTGCCAAAACGGTAAAGCTTTCGAAGCCCACCTTAGGCTCTACGTCCTCCTAATAAACAAAAAAAAAGAGTAGGTCTCTGCAGCCTTGTAAATTTTCCATGGATTGGAGGATTTCCTTATGATAACTAGTTAACGTTCATACAACTGTCTACAGTTTTTCTACAGGATGTGCACTAAATATTGAATGGTGATTCAGGTTACAAGGCGAGAAACTCTTGCTACTAAAATAAATACGGTCGATAAAA
This sequence comes from Macrosteles quadrilineatus, assembly GCF_028750875.1. Taxonomy (NCBI): domain Eukaryota; kingdom Metazoa; phylum Arthropoda; class Insecta; order Hemiptera; family Cicadellidae; genus Macrosteles; species Macrosteles quadrilineatus. The sequence goes on along the minus strand of NW_026542600.1, from coordinate 39,563,647 downwards.
TCGGATGGTTACACCCAAAGTGTTGTTCGGTCCTCACCTCCTCATCCGGCACTGGCCGGAGGGTGATGAACAATCCGGCTATATCTGTCTGTCTGACACACATCTCTAATGACTTGATGTCCTCACCTCCACTTCAACAACAAAACTTCTCACCTAACTGCTGTTATAAGAAAAGGGTAAACTATTAGACAGAAAGTTGAGCAAACCCGCAAAAGGTTGTGTGGAAAATTTAGTTTTATGTTGTTAATTCATAAACTACTACAATTGGGGTTTGAAACAACGATAAACTGCGTACATTTGTGCACATCTTAATAATCCAACAATAAAAAAAAATATTATAATTTTTAAACTAAAGTTATAAAATATTCTGAAATACTTTGTTCTTTTTTTTTAGTTTTCAGGCTTACGATTGTAGCAATATAGTATCCTCAGTTGAAAAAAAAAACACTTAATTTTGTTTTATTAAACGACTATCCAATATTTCCTTCGTAAATCTTTTGTCGTGTTTTAAAATCCTTGAATTATATCTTAAACATGTGATCAATTTCCCAACAAAATATTTTTTTTTACACAAACAATAATTTAAATTGGGTTTAGCGTAATCGTTATATACATTTCTTAAAGGGTAAAATTACATCAACGAGTTTTTCATTTGACATTCATTTTGTGAACTAAACTTTTACAATATGTGATATTTAGATTCTATACATTTTACTAGGAATCTTGTTTAAGTAACTGCACAAATTACCTTATCATTGTATCAGCAGTGTGGAATTTGGATTTGTCTGGATCAGACGTACTACTAGGGCAGTGACTACGGTCGTAGGCAGTTAAATATGTTGGATTAAATCAGACGTCGGAGGTGGGAGACGATGTGTCGGATTAAAGTACGGAGTAGCAAACCGTAAAGCCTTGAGAGCGAAAGATAAAACCCAAGACATGTGACCTTTTATGTTGCAAAACAGATAAATAGTCGGATTTTATGATGAATGCATAAAATATCATACTGTGAATAGGTCAAGTATAACTATTTCATTTACACGTGGAAGTATCCTACTTTAGTGTATAAACTATTTTAAAATGTATTGTTTCCCAAAACGTTACTTTGAAAGAGAAATCCCTCAGAAGATACTAAGGCATTGGATTTGTTACACATTTTTAAGCATGAAACACTGTTTTTTGTAGGTGGAACCTCGATAAAAAGACCCTCGATAACTAATCACGCTTGATAACAAGTGTCATTTTCATATCTTGAATGTATTTCAGCCCTTATCACATGTTATGCAAACCTCAATAAGGAGTCAACCTTAATAAGTCTTATTTTATGATCCCCGTGAGAGTCTTGTTATCAAGGTTCTACTGACTAAGAAGAGTTGTGTATTTTTTTTACTTTAAAAACAATTTAAATTATTAACGAGACACAAAGTAATAAAATAACCCCGGAAAATTCTTGAATGCCTTTAGTAAACTTGATTTTATTTGTGGTTCAAATGAAGCCGACGTTTAAGAAATTTTAATAATTTACCCCCGAATCGTTTTCGAAGCTTAAAGCTCCTACTGAAAATTAATTAAAATAAATTATTTTTTACGGTTTATGTACGGACTTAAGCTTATTATTTATTATGTCTTTCTAAAGTCTCACTTTTATACCTTCCCTGTAGCAGCAAGTACTTAACGTAATGTTATTTCAATGGAGAATGAATCTGGCAATTCATTCTCCATTGAAATGAACGTTAAGGAAACGTTTAACTAGGCAATTGGAAATTCACGTAGTCTGCAGGTTTGCTGTGGCAGGGGTATTTCTCTTGACCAACATATTACCAATCACCATCTTATAGACGTGGCTGCGGAAGTGAAACATTCTATACCGTTAAATGGTCTCACCGCGAGAATTAAAGGACATAAAACCCGCCAGTTCTTCCACATAATGTCTTCATGTGTTACGCTTTAGTTATAATGTGTAAAATGTGTTAAATTGGATTTAGATACCGGTTCCTAAATGGTTCGACGTTTCGATCCCCGTTCTACAAGATGTTTCCTATCGTTCGATTTAAAATACAAGTTATGAAGTGAAGTTTTTAAATGTGCAGATTTTGTTAATATTTATATGTTTCATTGTAAGTAATAATATCATTGGTTAAAATGATTAAGCTTCAAAATATGTTTGATTTTATAGACGACAAATCAACATTAATATAATGTTTTGTGTCGTAATGATCTAAATACCATATTTTTAAGACAATGTATACAAAATAAACATTTTAATTCTTGCTGATGATAATTTTGTTGCTAATATTCATGTTTCTTTTCAGGTAAGTTATCCGATGCTGTGATTCCCTCCACCTTCTCTGTATGTGTAAGATTTAGTCAGTATTAGTGTTATTTATTTTGTTTTTAAACCTTATATTGTAATTTTTTGTTTTATTTGCCAAAAAAGTCATTGATCACCTAACAAACTCAATTCCTTCAGAAAAATAGGTAAAAACTACATGTTTCTTTCCTCAAACCTTATTTTTTGTATTATTTGCAAATTCTTTTTCGCTTTGGAATATATTTCCCGCATAGTCTGCAGGCCTGTGCGCGGGGAAATCCATTTAGAATTTGTGTTTGCATGTAAATTCACTGTCCTTATGTTTTTCAGTTCAGTTTGAATGTTAACAGATTTAAAATAATTGTTTACTTTATGTCACCTGAAAATGACAAATTCCAAAATCCTCATCACGTTGCAAGTACAAGCTTATATTTGTTTGTAAATTCTAACATACGCGTGTAGTAAACTCTCCCTGGAACGTATGTCATATGTTAGAAATATATGTTTATTTACATTTGATGATGTTAGCATTGTGGTCGCATGAGTGTCGAAACTAATCGTTAAATAAACATTCTTTCAAAAAGGGTACACTTAGTTGTCAACAAAGTGTTCAAATATTTATTTACATTTTCTTATAGTCTCTCTATTTTGACTTATTAAAACCAAGTAATCAATGACACGGCCATAGTCGAGTGACCGGAAGTGTGAACGTAGGTACACAGAGCGGCTTGTGAGTGTAGTAGTGTAGTGCAGTGTAGACACGTGTTTTGACTATGTTTGTCGTCTTGTGTCGCCTATCGCGTGCACCGACAATAGAACACATGTTACCCACCTCGTGTCATATGCTTATACGAATGGTTCAATGAACACGACCAATTGTGACGCCGTACACGTTAGGTTCAGCACAGAATGTAGCTATTCACGGTTTGGTGTATATTTGTAGCCTAACTAAAGCTAATTGTTTTTGTTTTTTTATATCGAGATTCGATTACGCCATTCGTGAACGCACGTTAATTGTCCACAATAGTTCTTTTACCGCGCCCTCCTCTCCGTTTACATAGTGATTTTAGGTCTAACATATGCGTGATTTTGCATAAAACCATCGTGTATGTAACGTGTGACGCTCTTCATTACTGACTCCCCATAAACTAGTAATATGTGATGTTATCTACCATTGATATACCATAGACGTGTTGCGTGTGACGTTATCTACCATTGATATACCATAGACGTGTTGCGCGTGACGTTATCTACCATTGATATACCATAGACGTGTTGCGTGTGACTTTATCTACCATTGATATACCATAGACGTGTTGCGCGTGACGTTATCTGCCACTGACGTCCCATAGATGTGTTACGCCTGACGTTATCTACCATTGATGCCCCATAGATGTGTTACACGTGACGTTATCTACCATTGACGTCCTATAGATGTGTTACACGTGACGTTATCTACCATTGACGTCCCATAGATGTGTTACGCCTGACGTTATCTACCATTGATGCCCCATAGATGTGTTACACGTGACGTTATCTACCATTGACGTCCTATAGATGTGTTACACGTGACGTTATCTACCATTTACGTCCTATAGATGTGTTGCACGTGACGTTATCTACCATTGATGTCCCATAGACGTGTTGCGCGTGACGTTCTCTACCAATGATGTCCCATAAACGTGTTGCGCGTGACGTTATCAACCACTGATGTCCCATAGATGTGTTGCGCGTGACGTTATCTACCATTGACGTCCCATAGACGCGTTACGCGTGACGCTACAGCCACACAAGTTATTTCTCCCCACGTCACATATACCACCGCCCGACCACCGTCTCTCTTGCTTACTAATGCACCAATTTACTTCATATTCAGCTCAGGCGCTCCCTAATTGTACGCGTATTTCAGTTTTCCACTATGGCGGTTCGCTAAATAATAATTCTTAAATTTAATTTCGTCTCGGCGACAATTCGCGCTAACGGACAACATTTAGGCATTAAGCAGCCCGTTTTTAAAGCTTACACGAGTTAACGTTGTCGGTATTCGTATTTCGCAATTTCGTTCCTTATTCCCATTAATTACTTTTTTGCCGCTTGAAAATGGTTTGTAAATTATTTCGTACAGCGTTTAACTGTTTAACTTACCCTTCCAAATGTTGGTCGTTTTGTTGGGATATGACTTGAATTCTAAAAGTGTTAATGTAACTTATTCATTTTTATAGGCCGAATAAAGTCCCGGAAAAATAACCCATCGAGAATGCATCGACCCAACAATCATTTGTTAAACTCGAATCAATCAATTAGCTTTATTTGGTCATTTTACACCGTAACCACAAAACAGCATTAATTAAACAATGAAACCAATTAGCTGTTTTAAGAATTCGGTGTATTTTGATATTACAATCGTTACTGCAAAACATATTTTCTCCGTAGGGACATCAATGAACAGAATTTATAATTTTTCTATTTCGACGTTGGTAAAGGTTATTGTTTTGATCTAATTGAAATCTTTTGTGTTTGATTTTTCCAACAATAATGACTTATAGGGTTGCGTGAAACCCCATAAATATGTAAAATCAATTATCTATTAAATTGTGGTCGTTAAAATGAAGTTAGATTGTTATGACGAAATCATATTCAATTATAATGAATAACCTACGCTGCGCAGAATTTGAGCTAAAAGCATAATACACACTAATGATGAAACATAACATTTTAATATCAAAGTAAATGCCAGAGTTTCTATTAATTTTAATTTATGAAACTTAACCTAAATTTTGTTTAGATGAAATAAATAAAAGACTATATAGATAAATTGAATTATATAACCGCAAGGAAGTGTCCAACTTTTGAATTTTTTCTGATGGTTTAGAGAAAATTGTTTTATTTTTCTGAATATAACAAAGTTCACCGATGCGTCTAAGCCATTTACTCTGAAGTAAGATATTTATAACGTGCTAATATTGACTGTCTTACGTGTCACAAGCCTCCTTTCCCTTCTTCCGGGAACTGTTCTAAAATCAATAAACACGCTGAGGGTTAAGGGCTCTATTGTTTTCATAATTGGCGTCGCAGCCACTTTCCAAACCCAAAATATAAATGAACTCCAGATACGGTTTAGCTGTAATTGCCCATTCACATTGTGCAATTGACTTCAGTTTGGCAAGTTTGGTAACAAGGGTTTAATATTTAAAAGGATCAACAATATTTACTTTTCATCGCTCAATTATTATCGTGTGGTTGTCAGTGGGACGTGGTCTTGGTCAAAAATGTTTAGAGAGTTCTTCTCGCCTAAAAGACCCGTTATTTAGTTCTCCAGAGTTCAGACAGTTAAACTGCATAGTAAAGTGACCTCATAAAGTACCGGACGTAGAAATGAATGTGACCAAAGATGAATCCGATGAACAGAGGGTCGTGTATTAATTGTGCCAAAGAGTTCCTTAATTGCGTCAAGACCTCAAAGGGTTCCAAAAATTTTCCTTAGTTGCGCCAAACCCAAGCCATGTAGGGGTGATTTGCCGGCAGAAGGAATGTCCTTGTCCTATCCTAACCTAACCCAACCCAACCTAACCTAACCTAACTAACCTAACCTATTATACTCAATTATACAGTCAAAAGGGCTGTCACTTGGAACGTATCGGGTGGCTCCCTGGAGTAGTTTGCGCAATTCAGGAATACCCAACTACCTGAATCAGGTCAGTTGGCGCAATTAATGCCCGCCCGAACAGAGTTGGTTCTTTAAGGGGTTTTTTTTTGTGGAAATCGTAGTTTTCAGGGTGGCAGTGGTCTGACAGTTGTGGCCGTATGCCGTTTGTCTTTGATAATTCTAGACTATAACATTTGGTCCAAAAGGCGGCGTCCCAACGAAATCGTCAACTGCAATATTTTGACCCAAACTGTACCGCGTACGTAATTAATATTTATAAGGTATATTGGCGAACGATTTCGAACCACACCATCATACTATTGATGCCCCTGTCTATTATTTTTAGGTTTAAAGTTTTGGTGAAGTTCCTCCATTGTATCAGACTACAACTAACTCAGAGATCGACGCGGTCAAGTTTTCTATTACACTCATCAATCGGCTGTATCACTGGCCACCCTTTGTAGCCTCCTTAATTTGTAATTACCATGACCACCGATGTTGCCACTTTATTTGACCCGCCAAAATGAGTTTGCCGAGTTTCGGTGACCCTGTTTCGTAAAAATACACTGGTGGGGTTACCCAACGATCTACCTTGCCATTATGGAGCGTTTTAGAATATGTTAGGAATCGAGATACTAGACCGCGAGGGGCAGTTCGTATGGTCGTGCATTATTGCGCCAAAGAGTTCCTTAGTTGCGCCAAGCCCTCAAAGTGTGAAAAAAATGTTAGTTACTTGCGGCAAGCCCAAGCCAGGTAGGGGTGAGTTGCCGGCAGAAGGAATGTCCTTGTTTAGGTTCATCCTAACCTATTCTAACCTAACTTAATCTATCCTAACCTAACCTAGCCTACTCAATTATACATTAAAGGAGGGCCGCCACTTCGGTTATGGAACGTATGGGGTGGTTTTATGGAGTTGTTTTCGCAATTAATGCCTGCCTGTTTGTATACCCCCTTTTTATGTCTTATGGATTTTGTGATATTGTAAATTATGTAACTATCTGCAATGGCTACACTGGCCGAACTGATTCGACCAGTCGCGAAGTTAAAAGTTAATAATACAAGATTGGAGGGGTATTTCGTGAATTCCATTTCAACAAGTTTTTGTGTGCTTATAGTTCTAATAATTAATTAACACGTTTTTAATTATTAAACTATCCTACTTTACGTGATTACAGTAGTAAAATTGCGATTTCACCGTGGATAAAAATATTTGGATTTTATTATAATTCAATTAAGGAAATCATCGCTTAATGTTATTCGAAAACTAATATAATTCGTTTATGTTCTGATTCTTTTGATAATTTATAATTGTAGATACAAAGCTAATAATTTTAAAAGATCTTGTAAAATCTCTGTTTGTAAAACGAGGATCCGTCCTACTCGAGTAAACTTTACGAACTAAAATCAAGTCATAATATTTTGCGAATAAATCTGAAACATAATTATGTAAATTAGTGGAACGAATTGGGAATAACTCCAAAAATGTGTGGCTAGAATATTCTCTGGTAGGGTCGTCGTGGTAGCAGACTTAGCGAGAATGCATAATTCATCACCTTGCTGTATCCTTTAATTAAATTTCTCGAAATAAAACTATCGTAGGGAAAATATGCATAAGAACGATGCTTGTTCGCAAACCACCTCCAGTAGCAGAGAAGTAGATGTATGGAAATTTAAATACTCCGAGAATAATCTCAGGTTAGTGTCTACTTTTTAATTTAACAATTATTACATTTTATTTATTTCTCGTCACGTGTATTAGACATTGTATATCACGTTTTTTTAAAACTGTGGTACTCTGAAGCTAAGGTTGACTTAAAATCAACCATGTGATTGATTGAACGGTATTTAAAAGTATTGAAATAATAATCCCTTAAATGGCTGATAAATTACGAAGTGTTTACTAATGATTGATAGCTATGATTTTCGGGGTAAGTAGAAGGATAGCTTTCAGGTAAACTTGCTGATGGTAATGTATTTATATAATGGAACAACTATTTATATACAGTACAACAAAATGGTCGCAGACATACCATGCTCTGGCCATACCGAATTCTAGTTTTTTCTCAACCCAAGCTTTAATTTTGTAAGTGAGGATATAACGTCAACTTACTTAAACCAAATAATATTTTTGAGATCTTTCATACAAAAAATACAAGTAGTTAGGTACAAATTTTTAATCTCACAACTATACTTTTTTAATACGAGCTTTAGGTTATTTTCTTCGAATCATTTGTTTATCAATTGCTTCTGGCCAAGTAATACTTCCGTGAACCTGGTGGTTCCTATCCCAATTTAACGCATATGTATTTTGTTAACCTCTCCTGTAAATGAGAACGGACACGGCTCTCAAGTAAGCAGCCATTTCTCTATGTTGGATGATCATTTTATCATAACTTTTAATTGAGCCATTCAATTACTATTCCATTATAATCACACTTCTTTATTACAACAAAACTGTCCGAAAGGGTGGGCATGAACTGCGCCAACTGACCTGAGTTAGGTAGTCGGGTATTCCTGAATTGCGTCAAATAATCCAGAAAGCTACCCGATACGTTCATTAACTGCGCCAAGTGGCGGCCCTCTTTGACTATAATTTAGTAGGTTAGGTTAGTTTAGGTTAGGTTAGATTATGTTAGGATAGGATAGGTTAGGACGACACGTAAACAAGGACATTCCTTCTGCCGGCAACTCACCCCTACCTGGCTTGAGCTTGGCGCAACTGAGGAACTCTTTGGCGCAACTAATGGACGGCCGTTCCAAAATTCATTAATGACAAATAACTTGTCCTATTTACAAATTGAACTCAACCTGCCAATATGAACAAAATTGCGCTCTTGAGAGACATAAAACAAGCTATACAGTTGCCTACTTTGAAGTTTGCATGTTAAACCCGCTTTTGACGAGTTTTTCTGCCATACAAATTAATAAGGTACATTCTGTGCTGACGTGCGATAAAGGAAATTAAAGTTTAAAGAGTTAAAATTACGAAATCAATAATAGAGGCTATGATGGTCAGGAGCCGGGTCGTGCGGTGTGTAAAAGCAGCTACTTGCACGCCATCCCCCGCCTCTTCCACCCTGCCCTACCCTTACCTAGTAGAGGGTACGCTCTGAAATGTATTTTGGAAATTCCCGGAGAGAAGTGTTAAGTATTATTATACTACTAGTCGCAAAATATCCTAAACTGTAGCTTATATCAGCTAGAGTGAGGCAAAGTTAGGAGAGATTAACAAATAAACAGGGTGTCCGGTATTAACTGTTAAAAATTATGTTCATGTATTAATGATGTAAATTTTACACAATTTTCAAAAATTACCTTCTAATCAGCTGTATCGTTATAACATGGTAATTTTTTTTTTTAATAACTACAATTGTATTGTTTAGATCCTAATTCCTCTTACTGTAAGAATTGGCTTCAAAGGGCAGCATGCAATCACTATCACCATGCAGTTTGGCACATAATGTTCTTAAACACTTTTGACCTGACACCTTTATGGTTCAAAAAAGGTGGGGACATAATTTACGTAGTGATTCCTAAGGTCAAAATAAAGAGAAAATCAATTTTAAAATTTTTCCAAAATCGCTTCGTTAACCAGATATCCGCCATTTTGTATTTTTTACATAAACTTATTCATCTTTGAATCTTTTTAACCGCTCTTTATGAAACTTGGTGTGTATGTTCAGGTGGATGAGATCCATGTAAAAAAAAACATCATTTTGATTCAATTTAACATTTAAAATTTCAATGGCGTCCATTTTAATTCTTTAAACTTAAATTACTAAAATATGGCTGATTTTATGAAAAAAAGTGGCATTGATACTTTTATTTAGCATTTTTAATTCCCCATCAAACGATACCAAGGTTAAAAAGAAATAGCCGAAATATTACGATTTTTAGTAGTAAAATGGGGCAAACCTGACTAGCTTAGCCTTTCTAACCCATTTTACAACCAAAAATTATTTCAGCGTTTGACCTCTATAAATTCCGATTTCGTAGACTTTTAATTCCAAATATTAGTCGAGCCTAAATCAATAATGCGACAAGTTTGATGGACAAACGTAAATACCCAATCGTGCCGAAGCTGATTGAACCCTCTCGAGTTTTTCCCTGATGAAGTGACGAATGTTTTACGTTCGAGAAAATCAAAACCTAATCATCGAAATAAGGTGACTCCGGTAAAAAGGTGACACGACGAAGAGTAATTTGATTCTGCGATGGGCTCGGGCGATTGGTGCGCTACGAGAAGCGAGATGCGCTATATGACGGTAATTGACCTTCCGTTCATAAGAAACTGGTTTTCACGTTTACAGGACTCCGACGGGCTTTCGGATTACGACGGCGTTGACGATGTTTTTAGTTAAAATAATGTTATGGTTCTCACTTCTCAGGGTTGTGTGGTTGAATTAACCCGAGGAGCGAAAGTTTGTAAGCTCCATGCAGTAGTCGTCTTGGTGACGAAGTCTACCTAATAGTAAATTCGGATTGAATTTGCTGAAGACGCAGTCAGGGGGATGTAGTCTGAACAGGCGAATGAAGCAATTTTTTAAATTACTTTTTCTAAATATCTTGGTATTTAAATAGAACAACCACCTGGAGGAAAAACTAACAATTCGTGTAATGTTAAATTTAAGCACGTATAGCGTATCAAATGCATATGTATCGTTGAAGCTAGTAACTAATGGAGGCACAAAGATCAATGCTGGCTCTCTAGAGTACCGGGTTCGATGCAAGTTATGACTCCAACATCGAAGGTATGTAACCGCCCCCTCATAGAAAGGACCGCAGGATCCCAAGTGTACCTTTGATTGATGAGGTCCGTGGAAGGAAGCGGCCGGACCCCCGTAGTGAGGCCTTAACAAAATAATAAATGAAAAGATTAGATAGACTAAGTGCTTGCTCACAATAACTCTACACCCCTCGCCTCGCCAAATATCACGGTCCGTTATCTCCTTTGTCCACAAGAAAACATTGTTCCGGCGTCTTTTGTTTAAAGAAACCCGGCACCGAACCTTTAATTTCTATGATGATGCGATGCCCCTACAGTTATTTTCTATTGTTCGTTTGTGAGGTGTCTAAAATTATGTTTTATGGATGCGGCGTGCGCGCTAACACATGGGTTTTGTACGTTCGGAGTTTACACAATTTGTCAGTGGTTTCCTCGGTGCCTTGTGTGTACTTCCAAATTGTTTATGACTCGTACACGTTGTCAATCGGACTATGTATCCGTCCACTCTAGGAAAACGATTAATGTTTCAACTGCATCCCAGAGGAACCGCTGTACATTTCACTCACCTCGTTTCAGATTAAACTCGATAAATATTTAAAAACATATTTTACCTAACATATATGGTTTACCACTCCAGCGATGTTTTCTTCGTAGTATTAAAATGTTGCTTTTTCTAACGTTTTATTTCAACGTCATAACTGCGGTAACCATGAGCGCGGGTTAGTGTATCTGTTTTCCTACCATTCCCTCGGACGATTCACAGCCGATTCCTCTCGTAACGACCCATTTCTCGAAGACCTAACAAGACAAGACTTTTCTGGCGCGGCGAGGGAGGTGTTTACCTTATAGTGATGCGGAATGAGCCATTTACATATGTAGAAACACTGCTTATCGCACGGAACCGACAATTTGTGAACCGGCGCAGAGGTACAATTGGGCCCAATTTATTCACATCAGATAGTTATGAATGAATCCTGCGCCCGCGGCCCGTGCGGTATTGATGCTGTTATCACCCACTGCAGACCTTACTAATAATGTTGTAGGATCGTGAGTCCAGCCTTGGGACTTGTCTGCTCATCTCGACAACAGATCTCAACTCGCTCGCCTCGCCGATGCTCGATGCTCGATGCCCGATGCTCGCTCGACAGATGGTTTGCTCGCTACGATTCTCTAACTGAAGATCAACCGATAGTAAACGATAGTCGGGACGTTATGCGTTTCGCCCGTGGAAAGGCTTACTTTTATGTGTTCGGTGCTGAAATCCCTTTGACCATCTTTCCCTCCAGTTATGTAGATACGGTTTCTTTGGCGAGATTAAGATGCTAACTCGTCGCTCTTGCAGCGAAACATGTCCGTACTCCCTGTTGAAATATGATTTTGGCAAATAAACGTGTTATATAATGCAATTCCTTATCATTGTAATTCAAAATATCACTCAAAACTCGTTGCATTGTTGCTAAATCCATCAATATGAAAATTTGTAGCGACGAAAATTTAACGTTCTTGTATCTGGAATCATCACATTCGTCTTGATATATTTTAATTCTTCCTTACCAATGATTATAATATTAATCTAATTTGTATTGATAGGCATAATCGAGATTTACTATTATTAAACTCCGTGTTATTAAATATGTGTTTTAGACATCTAAATGGAAAGTTACGCATGAAAACCCAATTTACTGACACTTATTAAAAATATACAACTACAACAATAGAACAACTCACTGTGGCAGTCATGTTGCGATGTATGGTATTAGATAAGATACTTGCACAGGAATGTGATGGGACATTGAGTAATTCAAGTAATTATACCTTCCAAATCCCCCTCGGAGAAAAATAGCCCCGGGGAAGACCGCTTTAATTAAATAGGTCGTAATGTTTGGATTGCGAGCCTGTAATCCTGACTGAGGTTCATATAGGACGAGCTGTCAGCCTTGGTAAATCTGGGTAATAATTGAACCACACGACACACTACTTGCCTATAACATCTACCTCTGGCGCTAGCCATGGTAAAACATAACTGAAATCATCTGCAGTAAATATCTACAGTCTACGAAAACGAATATAATTAAATATTTAATTTCACAAGAAAAAAATAAAAACTTAAATGTATCACATTTATAGATATCATGCAGTATAAAAATAAGCTATTGCAACCAGCTGTAACAAACCCAACATTTAACTGTCAAAACAATAATCCAGCAGAGAAGATACGGTTGCATCGGTGTCGGTTGGTGTCAATTGCAGTGATAACTTTTGAGTAAAGTATAGAACTAATTAAACTTGTCTATTTGTTATATTTATCGTAATTTTTTGTGCAATTTATTGTCGGTGCTATATAACACTTACTTTTATAACTTTGGATTGTAGATCTTTCATGGTCGTATCTTATTAGACCTACTGATAACTGGAACATTTGAGACGATTCCATCACTTTGTCTCAGTCTCTTATACCTATTACCGTCCGCTTATGAGTACAGTTTAAATAAATCTTCGCATTGCACCTATATTTTGCAAGCACAAGATATTGTTTTACTTTCTGAGTCATCTAAAACATTAGAATGAAAGATTGTGCTCGATTTCGAGAAACATGCTCAGTCGCGTAGTAACGATGACGCTATGAAGCTAGAGAATGGCTGCTAACGAGTAATCAATGGCATTGTTAACGTTGTACGTCCTTGCGACAATGAGACAGAACGATATAGAAATATTGATTTAACTGTACGTCAATCCGAGAGACAAGTGCGTGGAGTGAGAGAGTGGAGGGGGAAGGGTCAGTGGGGTCGTGCGAGTCGAGCTGCGTGTGGACAATGACTAGGACGAGGATCGGTGATTACAGTCTCAACACTGATCTTCCGTCAGAATGTGGGAGAATGGAGAGTCCCCGCAGGCACTGGCACTGGGACACGTGAAAACTCGTATTGAATTACAAACTCCCAGATTGGATTGACGGTTGTCTAACATCAGGTTGATCTGCACCTAAGCACAAGAAACGGTTTGTGTGTTCTCCAAAGACATAGTACAAATTGAGGGGCTGAAAGTATAACCGATGTGTTGACATGGTGTAGGTTGTAGAGATGGTGAGTGGTGAGTGAGCGCGGGACAAGCTCTAGGGTTGTAAACGGGTCCAAGGACAGATAAGAGTAGAATTGTTGTAGGAAGGGCCGCACCCACGCGAGAAATACCGGCCATGCCCTGTAACCAGCTATACAGTACCCTGGTGTACCGGTGTCCGTGGTAACCAGCTTTACAGTACCCTGGTGTTCCGTTGTCCATTGTAACCAGCTATACAGTACCCTGGTGTACCGGTGTCCGTGGTAACCAGCTTTACAGTACCCTGGTGTTCCGTTGTCCATTGTAACCAGCTATACAGTACCCTGGTGTCCCGGTGTCCATGGTAACCAGCTATACAGTACCCTGGTGTCCCGGTGTCCATGGTAACCAGCTATACAGTACCTTGGTGTCCCGGTGTCCATGGTAACCAGCTATACAGTACCTTGGTGTCCCGGTGTCCATGGTAACCAGCTATACAGTACCTTGGTGTCCCGGTGTCCATGGTAACCAGCTTTACAGTACCCTGGTGTACCAATGTCCACGTCTCGTCATCCACTACCGTTATTTGTCTATTCAGTGCGTAGCTTACCAATCGTCTTATTCCTCGGTCCCTTATACTAGTTTACCTGGTTTTCTACCACAAGCTACTAAATCACTTCACCCATTTTCCAACAATAAGCAATTACAGACTACCTAATGCACATTAATCAAGACATAGCATTCTACCCTTAAACTTTTCTCTTCTTCTGGTACTTAAACTGTAGGCAGACCTCAAGCAATTAAATAACCTACGACACCCGTTATATTGTTATATTTTAACTCGGTAACCTTTCCGAAGTATGAACCGTTGAATGTGTAAATGAACAATTCCTCTCGCCAGCTCTAACCAAACGTCAATATTTAATGCAGCGACCGGTAAACAGTTAAAGCTTTTAAACAATCAATTAGCACTTGATGAATCGGCCGATGTGAAAACAATCATTTCGATACATCAAATATGCGAGTTTGCTCTCTATTCGTCGATATACTAATTTTTTAAAGGGACACTAAAATTGTTTCATGCAATCATCCCAAGGCAAACTAGAGAAATTGCTATTGGAATCTGGGTGATTAGGTAAAATAATTAGTGTACAGAACATTGTAAAATTAAACACCAAGTCAACTAATAAAATAACGTAGAAAATTAGAAAGATATTTTGGAAATTAAACAGGTTGTAGGCACATCTGTATCAAACTACACGTGTTGTATGACACGTCAGTTGAGCGAGTGACGAGTATAACACGGGTCGTCTACAGTCGTGCCGGTGGCTAACCTCTAGGAGCAGACTGTATCACACTACACGTGTTGTTGTATGACACGTCAGTTAAGCGAGTGACGAGTATAACACGGGTCGTCTACAGTCGTGCCGGTGGCTAACCTCTAGGAGCAGACTGTATCACACTACACGTGTTGTTGTATGACACGTCAGTTGAGCGAGTGACGAGTATAACACGGGTCGTCTACAGTCGTGCCGGTGGCTAACCTCTAGGAGCAGACTGTATCACACTACACGTGTTGTTGTATGACACGTCAGTTGAGCGAGTGACGAGTATAACACGGGTCGTCTACAGTCGTGCCGGTGGCTAACCTCTAGGAGCAGACTGTATCACACTACACGTGTTGTTGTATGACACGTCAGTTGAGCGAGTGACGAGTATAACACGGGTCGTCTACAGTCGTGCCGGTGGCTAACCTCTAGGAGCAGACTGTATCACACTACACGTGTTGTTGTATGACACGTCAGTTGAGCGAGTGACGAGTATAACACGGGTCGTCTACAGTCGTGCCGGTGGCTAACCTCTAGGAGCAGACTGTATCACACTACACGTGTTGTATGACACGTCAGTTGAGCGAGTGACGAGTATAACACGGGTCGTCTACAGTCGTGCCGGTGGCTAACCTCTAGGAGCAAGCCGTATCGCGAAACCCGCCTTGAATGTCAACACTTCGGTCAATATAAATTATGCGCTCGGTGGATTTACGAGCTGTTACAGACGAAACTGCCTTTTGTTGTACCTTGTCCTGTTGAGCAGTATGGCATTTCTAATCAAAAGATTTTGCGCCGTGTGAGTTTTTTATGGTCTTGTTGTTGATAAAAATCTTTCGCAACACCTCCCGCGAAATTGCCTTTGTAATTTGTGATTCGTACGTGTGTAAGTGCTTGGATCGTCATAACAATTATCGGAGGAAATCAATAAGAAGCCAACAGCTGTTCCTTCTATTATTTTCTCCGCTGTTTTGCGTTTGGTTGTTTTACGCCAAATAGATTTTAATTCCGCTCTATTTGCGGATTATTCGTTAGTCAATCAACAGCTGTATCGCATCGATGTAAGAGGATTGGCTCTAATAGTTTTATAACCTAACCAATGACATATTTCAACGAAAGAGTAAACCGAAGAAATAACAACGTCTTGTCAAGCATCGATCGCAGGTTGTATATGCAAGGGTCACGACTCACACGTCGCATAATAGAGTACTGTAATTCAATTGAAACGGAAAATTGCCACTAGTATGACAATCGTATATTGTGCATGGCTTTTAAATTATTTCCTTCAAAAGATGGAGGTGTTACGATGTCAAATATTGTCACTTCGTTTCAAATATTTTTTTCTGTTTGATAATATTTGTGGATTTAGGTAATACCCAAGGGCGAGGGGGCGATCGTTTGTGTCGAATAGTGATTTTAATTGATGGTAAGGTAGATTGATCGCTCGTAGGGTTGTTATGTTTTAGGATTGTAGCTGTAGCTAGTATCAGTGGTCCTATTGAACAGTGTAGGCCGTCCTAAGTGTCGAATAGTGATTTAATTGAAAGTAAAGGTCGGTTGGAGCCAAGCCTATGATTAAGGGCGGTCGCCATTGGACACGCCGGCCGCGCGTATATATATTGTACCGTCTTATTATCATACATGCGCGCAGGAATTTCAACATTTTTCACGCCCCATCATCTCGACCTCGACTGTGTGAAACCTTTATTGCTCTGTGTCGTCGCATCGGTCCGCTGTTATTATTCTTTGTCCGGCCGTTTATTTCACGCCTTTGGTAATCGTCGTTAATGATCCAGCGACGTCGTCTCGTACGGTAACGAATATTTATGTCTTTTTTGACGCACCTGTCCGTCCGCGTCGGGGCGTCCTACCTGGGTAATTTCACCGCTGGGAGTTTCGTATCGCGACGTATGACAAATTACCATACTCTCTCGCACGTCGCCCGTCGCCGTAGCTGCAACGGCGTCCCCATCCTAATTGACGTAATTATATTACACGGCTTCGCCGCCTTTTAGCTATAAATTTGCAACTTAAATAGAACCCGTTTGACATTAGAAAGTGCGATGTTTAAGTTATGACACGTTGCATGACTTACGACTAGCGCTAGTGGAGGCCTAATCGTTTAGCTGAGACCGTATGTTATAGTAAATAGGGAACTGTGGTTTGCTTTGTTGATGTTATACACTTTGCATCCAATTAAGCCTCAGATGATCAGTTAAAACCTCAAATTTACAAATCGTTTTCCTCTGATTATAACCGCAGTCGGAGTGTGTTGTGTCGTCTAGCGTGTGTTGTGTCGTCTAGCGTGTGTTGTGTCGTCTAGCGTGTGTTGTGTCGTCTAGCGTGTGTTGTGTCGTCTAGAGTGTGTTGTGTCGTCTAGCGTGTGTTGTGTCGTCTAGAGTGTGTTGTGTCGTCTAGCGTGTGTTGTGTCGTCTAGAGTGTGTTGTGTCGTCTAGCGTGTGTTGTGTCGTCTAGCGTGTGTTGTGTCGTCTAGCGTGTGTTGTGTCGTCTAGCGTGTGTTGTGTCGTCTAGCGTGTGTTGTGTCGTCTAGCGTGTGTTGTATCGTCTAGCGTGTGTTGTGTCGTCTAGCGTGTGTTGTCGTCTAGCGTGTGTTGTGTCGTCTAGCGTGTGTTGTATCGTCTAGCGTGTGTTGTGTCGTCTAGCGTGTGTTGTCGTCTAGCGTGTGTTGTGTCGTCTAGCGTGTGTTGTCGTCTAGAGTGTGTTGTGTCGTCTAGCGTGTGTTGTATCGTCTAGCGTGTGTTGTGTCGTCTAGCGTGTGTTGTCGTCTAGCGTGTGTTGTGTCGTCTAGCGTGTGTTGTGTCGTCTAGCGTGTGTTGTGTCGTCTAGCGTGTGTTGTGTCGTCTAGCGTGTGTTGTATCGTCTAGCGTGTGTTGTGTCGTCTAGCGTGTGTTGTCGTCTAGCGTGTGTTGTGTCGTATAGCGTGTGTCGTTGGACGTTGGGTTTGGCGATACTCCAGCTGAGCGTTTGGCGATGAGCCGCGAGTCGCCACTGCGTGATTTAAACTTTCGGACCGAACGCAATTTACATAATGTTAGTGGCGGAGGTGACATAAGCCATGGTATTAATGGTTAGTCCCATCCCCCCCGGCTCTTTCTCGTTTTCCTTTTGGCCTCTTAATAACGCTTTCACCCCAACTCGGGTGCTTGAAATCCCCCTTCTTAAATTGGAACACATGCTTGTTATCGCGGCGGAGGGTGCGGGGGGGGGGTGTGAAGAGGTGCGTGCACCGAGCACTCGCTCCTGCAAAGCTCTCGCGACACGACATGACTTTTGTTCATTACATATTGTCGCTGCAACAATAACCGTTGTAACACGTTCGTTCCTCACTCCTTCTCACTTCTTTCAACCCCGATTTGTTGTAAATTGCACTTCTATGACAGCTGGGACAATATCTCATTGTGACGGTTTTGAGTTTAATCGTTGCCAAACAAAGCATGTTACGATCGATGACGTTTTTGATCGCTTCGAGTTTGAAAGGAGAATTTTGTTTGGTTTACCTTCGTAAAATTCTGAAATTCTCTTTTCATCTGTGAATAATACTCTTGCTGGTATACAGATTTAGATTATATAGTGTGCTGTTGAACATTTTTATAGCGCTCAGATATTTGATTATTTGTATACCGCACAATAATAAAGTACACAAGAAGGTCTGATGTTGTATATTTCTATTGGTCACCCTAATTATCGGTTGTGATAACATGAGCCCCACTAGGCGAGTGATGTTCCTGTTTATGATCTGGTATGTGTCCATGTTCTCTATATGGCAAAGCTCACTTAGGGGGGCGCGTACAGGGCACAATGAACATAGCGCTGTCGCTGTTTGAAAGATTTCATTAGCGCGACCCACGCATGAACTACTGTACAATGTCACTGGATTCTCCTAGGCATTTCTGAGCTGTACATATTGTTGAGATAAACGCATATCTGCACAACATCTATAGATGAAAAATTGTATAATTTTTTTTTTTTTAAGAAACAAATGTGACAAAAAAACTGAAAGATTTTTTAGATCAACATATATATTATTATTAAATTGTTTTGAATCTGAAATTTGTGTTATTAAAAATAAATTAATTGTTCATAGTAAATGTTTAGCAATTAATTGTATTATTTATATTTCCAACAAGTTATTCATTAATGTTTAGCTATATTTACTATCAATAAGGAATAACTGTATAAATTGTCTTTAGTCTGACTTAACAATCATGATATATGTTTACAAAGATGTTATCTGTTCATTTTTCGCCTAGTTTTTATGCGAAATTGAGTTCTAAAGATATTATGTTCGAATCTCTAAAATCTATATCATTTTGCCTTTTTTGGACAAATATTTTTTTACCAAAATCTCTTTTTATCTAAAGTATGGTTGGTTTGTTTCACTTTCCAAAAAAATCATATAAAATGGTTTTCCACCTATAAATCGTAAGGTCAATTTTTTTTTACTGGTTCACGCGACTCCATAAATTGTACAAGTTTATATTCTATATTCTACTTGTGCAATACAAGGCCTCAACTCACACAGACAGCTGTGTGTGGGCGGAGGTAGTATTATTTATCCGTTGAAGTCAGCAAGTAGAAGTTGGTGATTTAGGACAAAACTGACATTGAGCTGGACCTGACGTACTTGGTGTTCTGTTAGTTAACCTAATTTAACTTGACCTACAACTACTGTTATTATAACTCTTTGTGAAGAAAGAGGCAATTTATCGTGATTGGCGGGATTTGGTCTTTTAACTTCCAAGGTGCTGGGGTCTGGCGCTCTCTAACCACTTTACCAATTGCGTCCCTTAATACTATAAACAAGTTCAGAACCAGTTTATAAATGTAATCTATTTATTGTGTATGTGTGTAGTGCTTATATTTAGAGCTATTATGTAGAAGTCAATAAAAGAACGAACCACGTGTAAATTAAAATAACTAACTAAATTATTACCTAAGACTTGATTAAGATGATAAGAACTTATTAAGAAAACAATAGTCCGGCTAAAACGGGCTGGTAGGTTTAGATTTAGGAAAATATTGGTCCTTCGAGAGCATTTAAATTCGTGGATTTAAGTGAACATAAGCAAATTTGAGACTAAGTTCCTGCCAAGTCTCCACATTCTACGCCACTTGTTAGTATTAACAACGCATTCCTTACTATTGGTACAGTTAGTTATATAATATAAGTAATTTTATATTAAAGTACAATATGATCAAAACTTCTATCTATTTTGAAGGTGGGGGATGGAGCCATATTTATGTAGGTTCAACATTATTGAGGACCTAATTATATTAGGACTATTGTACATACATTAATTGTTGTTGTTTTTACTGGATTAAGCTTATTATTTTATTGTAGTCTAATTAATTATGCTAATCTTAATTTTTAAATATTTATTTTGCTTTATTGATTGTTGTAATTTAATTCAATTTTAAATGTTGATCTGAGGTAGTTTAGGTACTCTTGTGATCTGGAAGCGGGAGCCTGGGCGTATCAATCACGGGAATTACAACAATGCCATCGATTGCGCAAAACACAACCCGGACTGGGGAATGCTGGGGTTGCATATTTAGGGTGCATTACCGTGGTACAAATATTAACTGTTGGACCAAGTTGTAGTTGTGTACACGCATAGTGAATGGCTATGAACGCACGCTCCCTATATAAACTTCTACGTACAGGGCTGCAAGC
The DNA here is from genome assembly GCF_028750875.1 of Macrosteles quadrilineatus. Taxonomy (NCBI): domain Eukaryota; kingdom Metazoa; phylum Arthropoda; class Insecta; order Hemiptera; family Cicadellidae; genus Macrosteles; species Macrosteles quadrilineatus. The sequence continues at coordinate 39,542,905 of NW_026542600.1, read as the reverse complement.
TATGTATAGTGGTATGTACGTAGACATGGGTATTTTCGATTATTGAATGCCACTACTGATTTGTAATATTCGTCAAACAATAACTGTGATACAGACCACATCCCAAACTACATTTATAGAATGCGCTGTATGAGTAAACTATTGTCCAAGTTCATTTTTTGTTTGTTTGAATTAATTAAAACTGTCTAAAATAAAATTGCTATTGGTAATTAATCGGTCAATTTTTATTGCAAATAGTAGTTTGGGTTTGGTAAAAATTTGATTTGAATAGTTGCTTTAAGCTTATTATGTTTCAATAAAGACTTTTGTAGGATTTATAAATTTTGATAAAACCAAAACTCTAGAGGGCGTCACCCCTGTTGCTAGTAGAAGGTAGGGTGGTATCTCAAAATCCCGAGAACACATATCAGTTAGTTTAAATGTTTATACAAAGAATTATTAAAATCATTGAGAAATATACATTCAGGTGTTAAGATAACTGAAAGAGTTCTTACTCATACCTACTGTAACTTTATATTATGACCTTATGTATGTTTATACTGTAGTATGATTGTAGCTGTTAACCTTTGAAGTGTAGTAGTGTACTGTACAGTATTCTTTGTGTGCTTCTCCAGTGCCCGGTTCACAGTTAAATGCCAACAATGCCGCCGAAATTTAATCTGCCCGGCTTCAGAGGTCCTAAACCTATCCGAACAACATTCTGAAATGAGCCTAACACTCAAGTGGACCTATAACCCCAATCCGACATTCTGCTGATCCCAGATAAATCCGCCGCTTGTTAGACATACCTCTCAGTCATCATTCAATTAAGTCGATGAATTTTATTTGACACGTTAGTATCACGTCTATCTTGCTCGTTTATTGCCCGAATCCCACTTTATTTTGCCACACATCTATATCGGGTTGCAAAGAGTTATACGGGCGTTGGAACCGGTTCGCTCAATGGATTTTTCACCCGCATCATGGAGATTTATGCAAAACTTCCAAAAATATTCGTCATCGATCTTTATCCGATGATTGACGAATAAGAAGCGGTGTGGATGTTCCACATATCATCCGGTAGTCCACGGATCGTCCGGTGAGAGATCCGGTCTACTCAACAGTCACGTCAGGAAATAGGCCACGTCGGTAGGACCGCTCCATCGCTCGGCCGACAAGATAAATACCTGAGGCTCGGGTAGGCCCACGTGTGGTGGCGTAGGCTACAGGTTCCTCGTCTTGTAGTACGTAAAACACAATACAGCCAGTTGTCATTAACAAACGGCTCTGAGGAAAATTCCACAACAAACGTAAACTAAGATTCTCCCACGTCTACAAAATCGGACTACTTTTTACCGACGCAACTGCATTTTGACACAAACAACCTGTCTATAAGAAAATAATTATACACCGAGAATGAACTGACCCAATCGTGCGAGGTAAATTTAGTGACTTATCAAGATATTTAATCGAACGGCGGGCGCGGGGGTGCGGGGCGATACAAGCGGACGGAATGCGGGAGGAACTAGGGACAAGGGTCCGGCGCGCAAAAAGACCCATCACAAAACAAGACGTGAGAAAAGAGACAAAAAACTCGCCTCACACATGTCCGTCTCCGCTTCCATTTCGGGAGACTCTGATTTACGTAGGTCGGTATACACGGCGAAAGTGCGGTAACGATCACGTCGAGCGTGGACTGTAGCTATATATTACCGGATTATCGAACGTGGAACAAACAAGTTGTGCGGAGGGAATTTAAATACAGAGCTAGGCGGGAGTTTGTAACGAGCTTGTTAGCGACTGTATGGCAGATGTCTGCGACTGCGCGCTCTAGTAATGAGGAATACTGGACACTGCCACACTGTCGATACCCGATCATGTTATGGCTTACTTTTCACGGAGGGAGGTCTTCAGAAGTCAGTTCTCGCACTAGAACATGTTTCTTTAAATTTCTAGTGGTGGGCATTAATTGCGCTAACTGACCTGAGTCAGGTAGTAGGATATTCCTGAATTGCGCCAACTACTCCAGGGAGCCACCCGATACGTTCCTTAACTGCTCCAAGTGGCGGCCCTCTTTGTATAAATTAGTAGGTTATGATAGGTTAGGTTAGATAAGGTTTAGTTAGGTTAGGTTAGGTTAGGTTAGGATGACACGTAAACATGGACGTTCCTTCTGCCGGCAACTCACCCCTACCTGGCTTGGGTTTGGCGCAACTAAGTAACATTTTTTGGGTCCCTTTGGGGGCTTGGTGCAATTAAGGAGCTCTTTGCAGCAATCAATGCACGGCCAATTTTTAGATAGGTCATTCGTTCTTAACAATTTAGATCAGCTAACCACCTCCTAGGGATTGTGATGATAAGAAACATTGTATGATTCAGCTTTTGAATATGTTTTCCACCGATTTTATCACTTAGTATCTTCAATCGAATTTTAATGGAAAATATTTTACGTGTAATGAAACTTTTTCAATCTATAACCCTTTCTAGGAGGACCTCATGGGATGAAGCAAGGTTTCGTATAAATAGTAAACGAAATTTTATAAAAGAATTGTGAAATATTTGCCTTATATTAAAACATTATGGATTTTCACTTAATCATCTTGCAGACCATTGATTCCTTTCTTGTTTTGCACAAATATAAGTGTAAACAAGATCACTGAATTTACCAATTTGCCAATTACACATTCACAAGTCATTGAAACTAATACACTTTCAATTCAAATAGCGTGTTTTATATAAAAGTTATTTAAATGAGTTAAAATACACTATGTTTTCGTGCCCAAATTCATTTATGATTTTTATTTTTTCATCTCACTAATCAATAATCCATTGACTTATACATCGATTTCTAAGTACAGTTGGCCTACTAGTTTGTAAGTGGACAAGTCAAAATGTTAGATATTAGTAGAATTAGGAGAAATGGTATAACAGTTTAAAAACTATATGTTTCAATTTTAGCTTATCTACATTCAAATAGTCTATAAATAATCTTTCGAATCTTAGATTCGAGGACATAACATTGCATAAATTTAGTTATTTATTATCAACGGTTTTACAATTTTAAATAATTATTTTTATAAAGGTTACTTACAGTCTTCGCAATCCTGTTAATTGAGCACTACGGCCGTTTCGGAGATAACTCCATCGTCGGGTGCGTAGTCATCATACACTAATCTGATCTATTTACATATTTACATTTTATACGTGGTTTCTTCATTTTCATTGCGTCAAAGTTTAATAAATAGTACATACAACACATAACACGGACACGACACGAAAACATTAAGGCACGTGCACGGCTAAAAACTGACGACCGACTGATTATTTTTAATTTTTAATTATTTTTACAAATAGGCCTAGCTCAACAGTTGAAAAAATAGTTTTATTATTTATTTGATGTATTTAATTCATTCGTAAAAATCCATAAAAACACTTGATTCCAGCAAAATTGGTAACGTAATATTTGACAATAAATACAGCAATGATGGACAGAGAAACTCTAATGCAAAGAAATACTTGCAGGAAATACGCCAAACAGCTGGAGAAACTTAAAGACCCAAATGAGTGTAGCTTCTTCTGATAATTGTATGATGAAGACCCCTCTACTGTCACTAGACGTTGCTTTAACTTTCTCTTTCATAATAATGGATATTTCTGTTGTTTCAGATCTCTAGATTAATTGACATTTCGTAACTCGGTACAATCTGCAGATATCTTTTGGTTTCAATATATGAAAATAACATCGTCTGTACAGAGTGTTTTCAAATTGTCTGGACAAAGTTTTTGGACTTGTTCCTTGGCGTAAAGACAAACATAAAATGCCATATAAGAATGGGTCTTCTAGATTTCTGTCTGTCGGTCTGTTTGGGTTATTTTTAATAATGAATCTAGAACTGTTTTTATTTACTATTTTACAGAGCAGTATGGTAGTCCATTAAATTGCGTAGCCGAATGTAGAAAAAAAAACTGATAACTCGGTTGTTTGCCATTCGAGTTTGATCATTTGAGGTATCATTTGATTTGGATTTAAATTCTCAATCTTTTTTATGAAAACACCATTTTCTTAATTGTTACGGTTTTCATAAAATTTGGCATCAAAGATTTAAAATTGCCACCATAATAAAACTGCTTGAGATATTGGAACGAAAGTTTTTTGAGCTCTTTTTACCTTCTAAACTACACATTTAAACAAAATTTGAATTTTCTATCTTGAAAATGCCCAGATATAAAATAATTCTTAAAAATCACAAACAGACCGACAATCAGAAATCTAGGCTGTTTAGACCCATACTTATACGGCAAATTATGTTTGTCTTGTCCAAGGAACAAGTCCACAAAATATGTCCAGACAATTTGGAATCACCCTTTATATATGTAATACCCGTGAAAACTGTTAAATGTGGTAGACGAAAATAGCATGTAATGCATTGTTAATTGATAGGACAGCACGTGTAACTTACATGGTTTGATTACTTTTAAAGGTCAAAGTATACAATGTATCCTATACTACGAGTAATGTTTCCGCGCGCTAGTGGCAAATTCTGTATAGGTCTTTATAAATCAACAATTACGTTAAACTCTTAATATTCTGCTCTGGCGCAGGTTTTCGAACGCTTATGCAATTCGCTTTTGAACCTCGCTTTTATCGGCTTTCTCAGCTTTTCAGTCTTCATTAAAGGAACAGGCGCGGAGTTTTAAGCCTCGTATGTTAATTTGCAGATCCCATTTAAATCCAGAATGTACGAAATTGTGTGAAAACGGGCTGATTCCAGTTTTGCATGCATAACTTATTTGTTTGTTGTGTTGAAACCCAACGTTAGATGAATAGTTTTGATGCATAGAGTGCAATGGGTTATGAATAGTGAAGTATTCTTTTTAATTCGTGGGATCATATGCAAAATTCAAAGCAACCTGAGCGATTATGTTCGTAATTCAATTTGTTCACATTTGGAGATTTGAAGAAATTGATACTCTCTAATACGCGTTTGTCTCACTACAAAAAGATAACATTAATCTGTTTAGTTTAGATCTATTTTCAAAAACTTACATTACAAATTTTTTTACCTGAAATGAGCTTTTACAAAATAAAACACAGTTGAGTAATACCGGGTTGTGTTTACCATTAATATCTTCTTTTAGTTATACATATCGATTTTCCATCCTTATGATGGCTTTCAAATTATATAAATGCATCAAGTGTGCTCTGGTGTAAAAAGAAAACCTTGGTAACCAAATAATATTAAATCCAAACTAGGACATTATCTACGCACTTTTTCGTACTGTAGGGTAATTTAATAATCCCTATATTGTACGATAAGACGAAAGAAGATTTTCCAATTAGTACACCCATACATTTGTAAGGGAATATTCAAAATAATTTAGAATAATTCCAATTAATTAATCTCGCCAATAATCATTTAAAACTCTTCTATGATAAAAGAAAAAAAACATAATAAATTCAAACTTCTACGCAATTCATTAATTCGAAAAATTATCTGGGATATAAACGAGTCAAGAGATGACATTTTGGACTAGCATTAGAGCGGGCAGAAATCAATAGACCGGCTGTGCATGACTTCATTTACCAGAATTCAATTTGAACTGTTGCACCGCGTAATCCGTGCAATGTGATGTGTGCTTCTCTCACACGAAACTCGCCATATCGCTTATAGCTCATCCCACCATGCCATATTGCTCATCACACGTCAAATATCGGCCCAAAATGTCACCTTGCTTACATTTTGCTCATTTTACCATGCATACATTTAGCTCATCCCACCATGCCACGTCAAATATCGGCCCAAAATGTCACCTTGCTTACATTTTGCTCATTTTACCATGCATACATTTAGCTCATCCCACCATGCCACGTCAAATATCGGCCCAAAATGTCACCTTGCTTACATTTTGCTCATTTTACCATGCATACATTTAGCTCATCCCACCATGCCACGTCAAATATCGGCCCAAAATGTCACCTTGCTTACATTTTGCTCATTTTACCATGCATACATTTAGCTCATCCCACCATGCCACGTCAAATATCGGCCCAAAATGTCACCTTGCTTACATTTTGCTCATTTTACCATGCATACATTTAGCTCATCCCACCATGCCACGTCAAATATCGGCCCAAAATGTCACCTTGCTTACATTTTGCTCATTTTACCATGCATACATTTAGCTCATCCCACCATGCCACGTCAAATATCGGCCCAAAATGTCACCTTGCTTACATTTTGCTCATTTTACCATGCATACATTTAGCTCATCCCACCATGCCACGTCAAATATCGGCCCAAAATGCCACCTTGCTTACATATCGCTCATACACCTTGCCTACATATTGCTCATCACATTTTGTCTACTATTGCTTATCACAAACCACCTATTGCCCTTCATTTATACTGCATATCGCTTATTTATCGCTCATCCAATGACACTCGTATTGCCACATCGCTCATATATTGCGTATTATATATTGCTTAAATCTCTTATTACCTCACTCATTCGTATAGTACATATGACTCAGTTTCCATATATTTTATCTCCCCATTCACCAATTCACATATTCATCATTTGTCTTTACTTTGTGTTTGACGAAAATGGAAAAATTATGCATGACTAAAAATCAAATTCTGTACAGTGTTTTCCTCCATTATTGGTACAACCCTCATTTTATAGCCCTATTGCTGGAGAGCGCCTCTCCCTAAAAAATGCCCGAGCTGGATAGGCCACTCCTTAAGGTACGAGAGTCCTGGTGTTACGCCCCTGGATTATGTTTCTATTTTACATATTACTGTGATTAAATCTTACATTACATAAGGACAACATTTTTGTTACCACGTTTAAAGGGCAGATTGGCAATTAATAAATACATAAGCCTCTCAAGCTCGATTCCCATTCTTTTATTTAATTCTCGAACCGTGTTAAGTTCCCATGACTCATTGAACGTGTCTGCGGTAAGTGTCTATTGTACACTAAGTACCTAAAGTATACTATGCAATCGCAGTGGGCCGTGTACCTTGTACCGTGTACCGTGTACCATGTACCGTCTACCGTGTACCGTGTACCGTCTACCGTGTACCGTGTATGATATACGGATCAGTGTTCTGTAGGCTGGCAGCGCTACCCAAATCAATAACCTGCTCTGTGCATGACTTGAATTAACCGCTTTCAATTTAGCCATCACAACCTACGAAAACCGATATCCTAACGTGATCAACTCGTTTTGAAATTAAATTACGCGTTAGATTTCAAAATGTTAAAACTGTGTATGTGCATTTAAAGTTTTTTATTGTATCTGGACCGCTCTAAGGAAACAAGAAAACAACTAGTTTGCAGCAAATAAACACTATTCATACACACACTCACAGAATACACACAGTCACATAACAGATCTCTAGCTATCGATACCTCTAGATGGAACTATGTTTTTACTAAAACATCTGTAAGAAAAAGTTAAAAATGTAAGAAATAGAATAACTAGAACAAAAATAGAATCAGAGAAATTTTACTTAAAACAAGGAACAATAAACTGATTTAATAAACAAATATAATTTGGGGACATATGCTATTTAATTTGTCTTCTAACATCACTGCATCTGTAATTTTTTTCCACGTATTATTCATTATTAAGGTATTCAATTTAAGGTACGAGACTTGGCGAGTGCCTTAAAAACCTCTACGAGTGTCGTTAACACTATATACGCGAGTTGCGTTAACTACTTTACCTACGACAGTGTTTTAATTACTAAAACACTACTCATAACTTCTAGAGGTTATGTTTTCGCTTATAATAGTTTTAATTACTAAAAACACTACTCATAACTTCTAAAGGTTATGCTTTCGCTTATAATCTCCCATTGCCACTGACAGTGATGCAAAGAAACATTGAACCAAACACTAATTGCACCACTCATTAACAATTAAATTTGCCTGAACAGCTGATTTGTTGAAGTTAGAATCATTACAATTTTACTTCTTCTCTCTCAATTCTTGAACCTCATTGGTCCGTCGCCCGTGTTGTTAAGTAAAACTATGCTGTTATGAAAGTAAACAATGCTGTTATGTGAATCTTCAATTCTAAGAACTGAACTGAAACGGCTATTTTAAAAAAACTGTCTTAGGTAAGACTATTAAATCCCCATTTGTGTTCAAATCCAAAATCTATATAATGAGTTGGAATTAATAATTTTAAACGATAATACTGTATAGGAAGGCTACTCCTGGTAATAGGAAAACAATTGTGGCAATAAATTGTAGCGGGTCGAGCGTAACATCTTTGTTCTCTAAACGGATTAGAACAACAATAATGACGTTCTTGGAGAAGAAACCGGGAATCGAAGGGATGAGACCTGTTGAGTCGATAGGGGAAACATCATATTGGATCTAATATCACTTCTTAATCCAGGAAATAAGTTTTTGATCGAGGGCGTCGCAAAACCGACGTCATAATAACCATCATCATTCTCTCCATGCTTTCTTTTGGCCGCTTAATCCTAAGATCAAAATCAATACTTGACTGTCTCATTTCATCGATAGTATAAGTATAACGATAGTTTAGTTTTGCCTAATTGTCGCCAAACGTCGTACTTTATTAAGCTATATGTATACAGTTTAGTATATACTTACTCGGTGGACATAATGAGTATTCTTCTCCTACCTCACATACGTTGTGTACCTAGTTTTCTTCCTGTCGGACTACAAGACAACTTCTACGTGTTTTCAATGCCCTCGAAATACAAAGTATATCCAGATAAATGATACAACCTGTTAGTGAATCCAAACATGGAAACTATTTAGTATTTCTGCGGCTGTTTTACCATGATTTGTATGTGTCACTTGACCGTTGTAGAACAAAGGGCGTCGGTGATCTGGCCGTTGCTCGTAGTTGGCCAGCAGATTAACAGTATTGTACGAGCGAGTGTTGGCCGAGCCCGGGTGTTGTTGCCCAACAGTGAAAGTGCACGATCGACGACCCGACGACCCGATGATCGTTCCATCGACAATCTCACGATCGCTATCTTCGTCGCTCAATTTCAGTTTTTAATTAGTAAAACTGTGAGTCCTTCGTTCTTCCCTTTTCCTACGGATTCGTAGAGTTCTGGCCGTTCAAAAATGCGAAGATCGCAGACATCTGGGATTATTACTCAGGTCGACTTCGTCCTCGATTCCAGTTCCTAGATCACGATCTCCCCACTTCAGACTCAATGAAACCCGACGGCACATCGCTTCTTTACAGACCTCTTCCTGAATGTGCCACAAACGTGCCTTACGAATCGATCGCCCGTTTCTCGATGGAAAGTAGCACAGATCGGCGTCCGAGTCCGTTTCTCAAGGATTTCGTACTCTGGACTCTAGTGCACGTGAATCAGTATTCAATAACAAATTCGTTAAAAGCGTGTATTTATGGTAAATACTGTGTCTACCAGAAAGAAACCCAACTCGATACTGTAAACAGATCGTTTACTTAGCCCCAAAAGCTAATATAATTAACGAAGGTTGGCGAGTGGAGTTTTATTGTGACTAGTTTATTGTTGGTCGAGACACGCCAGTTCGTGTTAGTGTTGTTAGCTTTGCTCTCGTCTCTCACAGCCACTAATGTGCTTAACGCGTAAAACAAAACCGCCATCGTCACTGCTTTATGCCTGGCTCGTTCTTGCGTTACAGCGGTGGCGGTACTTAGCACTGTACAGTGTACACGCTAGCGACCCGATTGGGCCTTGTTTGTTTTATTTATTGCGATCTCGCTTTTACGAAACCTTTGCATCGTTAACAAAGGAGCATGGATGGTATATTTTTGTTGACACCGAATAGTAAATTTGGTTTTGTCGTAGAGAATACTACGATCTTCGTAAATACAGTAGAAATAAATTTGTAGTAATCGCGGTGTTTTAATATCAATAAAGTATTTCCACGCAGTTACAATATAGTACTGTACTCTCATGTAATACTTATTGACCGCCCTATCGAAATCGCGTGGTTTCTTTATAGAACTTATAACCGTTGAGTTATATCAAAGTATTTTGTCTTGTCCTGGTCATTTTGAATGTGTGATACAGTACTCGCTATAATAACATATTTAAGCGTTTTCGTTTTGCCACATCTAAAGCTAGCGTTACTACTTTAATATTAACCGCGATACATATTTGGACCTAGTAGAAACCGAATGTTGAAGTTGAACAAAACATAGTGGCTGACTTGAGACCAGCTTCTCGACATGAAGGGTTGCGCCGATTCCCAAGAGCCAAGAGCTCGGGTTCGCAAGTTGTCGGATCACGCAACCGTCACTCACTGTCAGTCTTTGGTCTTACTCGCCCGGTGTTTAGTGTTTATCTCAACTTCTCGGCCGAGTATTCCGCCGGAAGTTTAGATTGTCGTCACCCGCTGTTTCCGATTGGTCTTTCAGGAGTCAACCGAGCGCATCCACGCGTCCTACGTAATTTGATTGTTGGAACACCTCGTTAGACGCATTATAGGCGTGATTCTGACTGACGCATGACAACTGCGTGCACGCCTCCTCCTTACAATCGCTAGTGAAAATAAATAAATAAACTGTGGCTTTTATTGGTGGGAGATCTATCTTGCTAACGAGAAATAAGTTCGTGCATTAATTGAGCAAAACAGATCCTTAATTGTGCTAAGCCCTTAAAGAGTCTCAAAACACGTTTCTTAGTTGCGTCAAGCTCAAGCTAGGTAGGGGTGAAAGCCGGCACAAGATACTTTGTTAACATGCCATCCTAACCCTATCCTAACTTAACATGGTCCAACCTAATTTAACCTAACCTAACCAAACCCAACCTAACCTACAATGCTCAATTACCTAAACAGTCAAAGAGGGCCGCCACTTGGTGTCGTTAACGAATGTATCGGGTGGCTCCCTGGAGTAGTTGGCGCAATTGAGGAATACCCGACTACTGACTTAGGTCAGTTTGCGCAATTAATGCCCGTCCATAGAGAATTATAAAACAAAATTCCCAACGTTCGTTGCGTCGTTTCGGGATCTGTAATAGACAGGCGACGCAGTACTATAATGACTTCTCTTTTGTTACTATTTATCTGTGCCAAAACTGTGACTACAATGTCGTGTGTGCTAAATGATTGGTTGCGCACTCTCTTAAATGATCTTACACACTCTCGTTCTCATATAATCAATTTTGCATCTATAAAACCTTTGTAAACATTAAATTTATACAAACTTATTACGGTACAGCAAACATTATAAATACGGTAATTATTTTCACAGGCATTTCATGTGAAACATAAAATAGTTTTAGAACATGGAACTTCTTTTCAGTTCAATCATCTCTGGGTTCAAATCCTGCCAACAGCTTATTTTTCTGAAAACCTACAATTTGTTGGTTCGAAATCCACTTCAAACCTTCAAACGATCGAGTATACATGCCTCTAAAACAACTGTCTGTATGTTAAAGATCCTCTCGAAAACCCAGAGACATATTTTAAACGACGTACTCGGCTGTGGGAGGAGAGCTGGCACAAACCGAAAGCGTGAAGCGGAAGATAAACAAATGGAAATGGGTCACGGCGTTTTATGGAGCAAGAGACAGTTATTTTAATCCGAGCAATGGTTTCAAGAGTCTATTTTATCTGAAGTCTCGCCTTTAACGTGACGTAAGGAGAGTTTTTATTTCATAAAATGAATACATAAATTCACGTTTTTTCGAGAGCCTTCGATTTTCGCTGGTTGTGTGCGGTGTATGGTATTGGTATGTAGTGTGTAGTGTTCAATTAGTGGTAGTGCACGACAACTCGTCTCAGCCACCACGACATTACTAGTGGTAGTGTGTAGTGTAGTGTTCAATTAGTGGTAGGGCACGACAACTCGTCTCAGCCACCACGACATTACTAGTGGTAGTGTGTAGTGTGTAGTGTTCAATTAGTGGTAGGGCACGACAACTCGTCTCAGCCACCACGACATTACTAGTGGTAGTGTGTAGTGTGTAGTGTTCAATTAGTGGTAGTGCACGACAACTCGTCTCAGCCACCACGACATTACTAGTGGTAGTGTGTAGTGTAGTGTTCAATTAGTGGTAGTGCACGACAACTCGTCTCAGCCACCACGACATTACTAGTGGTAGTGTGTAGTGTGTAGTGTTCAATTAGTGGTAGGGCACGACAACTCGTCTCAGCCACCACGACATTACTAGTGGTAGTGTGTAGTGTGTAGTGTTCAATTAGTGGTAGTGCACGACAACTCGTCTCAGCCACCACGACATTACTAGTGGTAGTGTGTAGTGTGTAGTGTTCAATTAGTGGTAGTGCACGACAACTCGTCTCAGCCACCACGACATTACTAGTGGTAGTGTGTAGTGTAGTGTTCAATTAGTGGTAGGGCACGACAACTCGTCTCAGCCACCACGACATTACTAGTGGTAGTGTGTAGTGTAGTGTTCAATTAGTGGTAGGGCACGACAACTCGTCTCAGCCACCACGACATTACTAGTGGTAGTGTGTAGTGTGTAGTGTTCAATTAGTGGTAGTGCACGACAACTCGTCTCAGCCACCACGACATTACTAGTGGTAGTGTGTAGTATGTAGTGTTCAATTAGTGGTAGTGCACGACAACACGTCTCAGCCACCACGACATTACTAGTGGTAGTGTGTAGTGTGTAGTGTGTAGTGTTCAATTAGTGGTAGTGCACGACAACACGTCTCAGCCACCACGACATTACTAGTGGTAGTGTGTAGTGTGTAGTGTGTAGTGTTCAATTAGTGGTAGTGCACGACAACTCGTCTCAGCCACCACGACATTACTAGTGGTAGTGTGTAGTGTGTAGTGTTAGTGGTCAATTAGTGGTAGTGCACGACAACTCGTCTCAGCCACCACGACATTACTAGTGGTAGTGTGTAGTGTGTAGTGTTAGTGGTCAATTAGTGGTAGTGCACGACAACTCGTCTCAGCCACCACGACATGCCGCATACATAAACTTACACCTCGGCTGCCTAACTAGCAGCGCCGCCGCTAAAGGCCACATTATCTCTATTCCACAGAAATAAATCTGACTCTGGCGACTTGACCATGAGATATAATAGTGTTAATATTTTCTTACTAGTAATTTAAAATCTGGATAACTGACTATTAGAAAAATGACTCAAACGTTCGACTCTACTCACTGGGTTTTATTCTGACTTCTTTTGAGTAATAAAACGTAGGCTTACAAATTTGAACCTCATAGTACTAATCATTCCTTTTTCATTACAATCACAAACACATTATAATGACAGTATACGTGCCAACACATAATTTAATAGCAAATTGCGATACTTTCACCAAGATCCCTCCTGTTGGTATCATGGAACTCTCGAAATATGATTGTGTAAAGGGAGAATACAGTACAAAAGCTGGTTGCAGCAGAGCCAAGTAGGTTTTGTTGGTAATGTGACGAAGAAACTACTCCAACCCAGGTCAACGGACACGCGCATGACGTTTCCTCGGTCCCCAGAAATGCCCTATTTTACAACCGACCCTATTTAGTATTTATTGGACCTATTTCTTGCGCAAACTGCTTGTCAAAGGGGCCATATCTCACAGAAACTGACGGGTTTACAGTGCGGATGCAGCGGCATTCCTCCAATTTCATCGCAGGACATGTCACGGGACCCTTGGTAGATGATATAATTTCTTTAAATGTTTTAGTCCGTGTTTTGTCCTAGTGTTTTTTGACGGTTCGATTTTCCTGAGAAACCGATAGTTGTTATACCTTTTAGAATCGATGAGGAAGTTGAATTGTTTACTTTTTGCTCATTGTTTTCGAGAGGGTCGTCGTTTTGAACTGTCGGTAAATCCATTAGACACTAAGCGATATCATAAACAAAAGTTTATAAAATTATGCAGGTAAGTCCTCCCCAAAATTGTCCGACGAGGGCGGGCCCCGATGACATACGTCCCGATACTTACAATCGCTACAATTATTGGAGTCGTGAGTTTCGTTCTCGCGACGATTGCGAGAGAAGGGACGGCCAGAAATAAAAGAACAGTAAGAGAATTAATAAAGGATCGGGAGGCGGGTCGCAGTGCGGTAGTCGGCCCGCGAGTCGGTCGTAATCGGCAAGAGGAACTGAAGATCTGATTTGCATCCCATCCGCTGACCGGCATAAATATCGTCGAAAGACCGCCTTAAAGTAAGCCAAATTGTAGGGCGTAAGTAGGACCGCCGTATTGATGTGGGGCCCTGGGCCTCGGACCATTGTTCCCAAACGTTTATTTCAATGAACGCCGATTGATACCGGTGATGATGTAGGGTTCGAGAATCGTGTACTATTTATTATTTATACTACCGCGGCGCGGTTTGCGGATTCGGGAGACCCACCCCTGGGAGACGTGGTTCCCACAGTTAATGAGAGCCGGGTGTCTCCGAGCTGCTAATGAGGTGCTGCTAGCTGCTAGCTGCTACCGTGCGGTCGCCATGTGTCCAGACTGCACTGTACGACACGGCTCACGTCGGAAAACTAGGTTAGGACAGGCCACAAGTAAATGAAACTGAAGTAAACATGCAAACGCACAGACCTTACTTACATACACGGCATAAACCTGAAAAAAAAACACAATTGCGCCTACAACGCATAAGCTCATCCTATAACAATTTCCACTGTTAACATGTACAGTTTTATATATCTCTACTTTTGTCATCAAAAGCTCTAAAATCACTATAAAAACCCGTCATGGAACTATTAGACAGGCAATCTGAATGTAAGGTCAGGAAACGGTGCTAAGGGATTAAAATGATGAAGTAATGAAAGGTCGCGTTGCTACGTGACGCTTCACCACTTTGTGTTTCGCGGGGGGTGTGGGGGTTGTGGGGGTGGCAATCCTTCTCCTGCGCTGCCCTTTCAAACGAACCTGTAAACACGTGTTGGAGCTGGTCTATTCACCGTCGCTGTGACACTCAGAAACACTATTGACGTCTCATCATTTTAGTATGACCCAGTCTCATCTGATAAATTATCCCTGACCCGAGCAAACCTAGACTGAAATCAAAGTCGGGTATAGAAACAAGAATATTCAATGGTAAAAATACCCCGAGTACAACACCATTTAAAAATGCAATTAACGTAAATTTATCGTACTCGTATATGAAATAACCTCTAAACTAGTATCCCGTTATTTCCGTAAAGTGAGCGTAGGTTTTCAAAATCGTAAATATGAACCCAGTAACTCTGGTTTCTATTGCTATTCCTTCTTCGCAGCGCAGGCGCTAAACACTTCGTACTAATAACTCCATTATATAGGCAGCTTTATGAGGCGACTTATATACTGCTAAAAACTAATTTCTTTGAAGCCTAACCAGATGGCCACAGCTGGTGTTCAGGTTGCAAAGATCTCTCCTCACTTTTATTGTTAACATTCTATACTTTTATAAATAGGTGATTAGATTAACTACAATTGTTATGGAGTCTTTTAATTAATTGCGAGTTCTAATAATTTAAATTGTAAATAGTGTCCACTCGATTTGAAGGTTAAATTTCTCTTTCAAATACTGTAACATTCAAACGTGTCATTTTACGAAAAAGTGTGTTAATAAACTTTGCATTCTTTACAAATAAATTACTGCATCGGTCCTACATGGAATTTCTTGATTGGACACTTTATTGGCTTTATTTTGTAAAAGTTAACATTTGTTGTGACTTAATAGTTTGGTATATCAGGTTCAGGTTACTTCTTGAGCTCGGTAAGCGTGTTTATCTACGAGAATACAGTTAAATGTAATAATTATCGTACGGTTGGTAATTTCAATTACAATAACGAAGTTACCTTGAGATTTAAGTTTCCCTTTTGACATAGAAATCGACTTGAAAATAAATTTAAAAAATATGCTTAATAATTTCAAATATCAATTCTGTAGCGATGTAAGTTTGGTAACGTTGCTGAAAACAGGATAATTCGACGATTTACAGCAAAATTACACATACAATTTATACGAGGCAACATGCAGCGCCTCAACACAAGTTATTACACCCGTCCGTGACTGGGCTAGACGGCTTTATGATACCGCTTTATTATCTAGTTTACACCCAGAGCTCCACCCCGAGTGTAGGTGTTTCTACCCTGAATCTCCAGGGACAAAGGGAAACCACCCTGATTAGACTACAGGCAATCAGTAATGAATGACTGAATAGGTGATCATGCTATTGATTTGAAAGTGGGTAATGGTACACTTTGATTTGGAAGATCAAAATTTTGCAACTACAATGTTGTTATGCATTTTACTAGTTTTCATTAATTATTTGTAAAGTTGCCACTTTAAATTATTATAGATATTTTCCTATAAAGTTATTTACTTTCTCATTATTGCACGTTGCACTTAACATGCTGTTCGGAGCTGACCTAAACGTTTTTAAGGAAATTGACCTAAACCTTTTAAAAAGTGCCTATTAGAAAAGAAATATCCTATTTCTAAGTTTTTAACGTTACACAACTAATCGAATTTATATTTGAAACTCATCACTACACTCGCAGAGGAATGCGACTCGGAGGCTATAGTTTTGGTATAGCGACTGTACCGCGCATGTGCTGTACTCATCGAAATGCGCATTCTCTAAATGGCGCGGAGATGGCCGGTGAGAGGGTCAGCTCCGCCATTGTCTATAGCCAGATATACCGTGTCGTGGTAACCTTTGGGAACATCTTCCAACAAACGCCAAACCCTATCGTGATCATCCCACAATGCTATCCTATCAATCACACTAATCGCAATGGCGTTTCTGAGATTTCACCACGATGGCTGCTCCCCCTCCCATCCTGTATCCTGTTTGTTTACCTCTTTACCTTCTCACCTTCTTGTACTATGTTCCTAAACGTTATACGTTGGGCAGGGTCGCCGTCTAGTTGTAACGGATGAGTGGAACTGGGGTACTTTTAGGTCGTGCATTAATTGCGCCAAGAGTTCCTTAATTGCACCAACCCCTTAAAGGGTCCAAAAAATGTTCCTTAGTTGCGCTAATCCCAAGCCAGGTAAGGGTGAGTTGCTGGCAGAAGAAATAACCTTGTTTAAGTGACATCCTAACCTATCCTAACCTAGCCTAACCCAACCCAACTTAACCTAACCTAACCCAACCTAACCTAACCTAACCTACTCAATTATACAGTCAAAGAGGGCTTGACGC
The DNA here is from genome assembly GCF_028750875.1 of Macrosteles quadrilineatus. Taxonomy (NCBI): domain Eukaryota; kingdom Metazoa; phylum Arthropoda; class Insecta; order Hemiptera; family Cicadellidae; genus Macrosteles; species Macrosteles quadrilineatus. Next base: position 39,525,799 of record NW_026542600.1, on the reverse strand, counting down.
AGTTAATGAACTTATCAGATGGCTCCCTAGAGTATTTGGCGCTATTCAGGAATACCCGACTACCAGACTCAGTTGGCGCAATTAATGCCCGCCCGATCCGTATAGACCCTTGTATACGCCTACCTTGAAATTCAAAGTGTATAGTTTTACTCAGCAACATGCGCCATTTCATGTTCCTCGGAGAACTGTCTATTGTCCTAGTGATATGGAATTTAATACAGCCTACGCGGAAATCGACCAGCTCATTCCAACGTCGAATTGACAGTTGTTGCCATTGGCGATGCGTCATCTCATTTGAGACGCCATTGATGGACCTGCTAGAACATGTCAGTTGGTATCTTTCAATTAGGGAATGAAAGGTCGTTGTGCATCCGCCTGTCTGCGGCGAGTCGATCTAAGTTGCGCAAGCAGCATTTTATTTTGTTTATCTATCAATGTTCCAAAAGTAGGTATATAATTTGTGTAACCAAAACCAAGATAGATATTATTATTAAGATAGATATATTGCTTATATACCGGTATATAGGCTATTTTTTTTATTCTGAATTTATCTACAAACGAATAAATGTGTGTGATTCGTTTCTTTATAAATACAAATTTTGTTGTGAAAAATATATTTGTTTTTACTTTAGTATTGAAGTTCATAATACCCTTCCTTACACATCACTATTATTTTCAAGCGACACACTCCCTTTAACCCAGTACGCGAACATTTTAAAACCCACCTAAAGTTCGACCTACGGGAACCTCCAAAAGAACTTAAGTGTGATAAGCTTAGGAATTTGCGAAAAGAAAACTGCAACTGTGAAAAAGAGCATAACACATTATACTAACGGTAAAATATAAATAGCGTGCCGCGTCTTGCCCATCTGCCTTTCAAATCTTGCCTGAGTTATATTCTGATGTGGTGCTGGGAGCCTTCTCGCCAAAAATTAACTTGATTGCAAGCTTGCGGTTTAGAGTTTCATCACATTGCTGTCGGACCGGGGTGTTTGGGTTTAGATGTAAACAATTTAGTTTCTATGTTAATTTAAAGGGGTATTTGAATGTTCACCTTTCCTGAAACTACTTAAACTGAATTAGATTTTTGGTTATGAATTTAAACCATCAGTGTACTTTTCGGATTGTTTCGTACTTTGAATTTCAATCCCTCGATTTTTACACATGGTGACAATCCACACAGGGAAATTCCCCATCAATCTGCCTTCAACTAAAGCCGATGGGAGTTTGAAAAATGGAGGCAATCAATAATTTGAACTTTGGAAGGAGCGCGGGGGCCGCAGCCGAAGTCGAATAACATAAAGGCAATAGGTATTAAATATGGTGTGGGAGGGGAGCAATTAGGCAAACAAATCGAGGTGATAGCTCACGCTGTGACCATTGGTCGTCGGGTTAATGTAGATGATGATATCCCTGTAAGTGGTGACGCTGTGGCAGCCATTACTCGCCTCTCTTCTTGACCGCTGATAAATGATAACTAAAACAAGTTCATAAGAGATAAGTGGAGTCATTATGGAAGGTCGTAAACCTCCTTGTCGAAGCCAACACCTCCATACTCCACCTTTGTTCTTCGTTCCGTTTTCCCCGTTCCTTCTGATCCGTATGTCTTATGATTGTTGGATAGTCGAGGAAAATATATAACAACTAACCATTTTACGAGTATAATCGGAATTAGGTTGTTTACTATTTTTCCTTATCTTGAAGTTCAAACCAGTGGTTCTTGAAGTTCAAACCAGTGGTTCCATTTTCTTAATTTCGTTTTTCCAGTTTCTTTTCTTGTCCGTGTCATATTTTACGATATATTATTTTTTATTATATTTTTGTTTAACTGTTCGTGTACAACGCCCGTGTGTCAATGCCTGTGAACTGTTTGTTTTATTTCTTATTTTTTCGTCATGTGGATTTCGTATAACTACAGTTCTATAAACTATTAGCAGAACTATGTTCTCTTCCTATTACTATTACATACTACATTCATTTCCGTGTCCATTTCCTTTTGAATGTTCCCCAAAAATATACCAATCACCTGCCTTTTACTAAATTTGTTTTCTGAAATATTACAAACTAAAATCTTTGCACGATATGAACAAAAGTAGATCAAAACCATTTTAAACATTGAAAGGATGGCATGTTTAGGTCTTGACGGATCATGAACCTTCTTAAGGTCGATTCACACATCAGACATATCAGTCACTTCACAGTCAACCAAATTATTCTTTAATGCATATTCTATTGCGTTATCTACACCCATCCGGCGCAGGTCCGTCAGTCGCTCTGTCGGCGTCCGTCAGTCAATTTCAGATTTCTTTCCATCAATATTTTTGGTTTGTCGGACGCCTGACGGACGTGTTTCAGGTTAGAAAATAGTGTTTTTGTTATTCAAATGATTGTTAAAAAAAAAAAATAAAATAAAATAAAAAAAAAATACCGTAACATCACTGTTAATATTAGAGACGGAAGACTGACGGACAGTTGACTGAGGAACTGCGGATGCAACTGAGACTGAACTGTGACTGAACTGATATGTGACGTGTGAATCGACCTTTATAACGCCTTAACTAGTGTCACTGCAGTTAGCATACATGCCGCAAACACTTTACTTCATGTAGTTAACGATCCCCTACCATATCGCTAATTATACATTTAACTCCGTGACGATAACACGAGAGTAGGGACTACTCCACGAATGACGTGGCTGAGCTTAATGAATCTGGAGATATTTCTAACTAGCGAGTAGCGCAGTCTTATAAGTAATGACGTATAAACGTACAGGGATCAGTTAAACGACAGATAAACTACAGTTTACAGTTAAACGACAGTTAAACGACAGATAAATGACAATTAAACGACAGATAAATGATAGTTAAACTACAGATAAACAACTGATAAACGACAGATAAACTACAGTTTACAGTTAAACGACAGTTAAACGACAGATAAATGACAATTAAACGACAGATAAATGATAGTTAAACTACAGATAAACAACTGATAAACGACAGATAAACGACAGTTAAACGACAGATAAACGACAGATAAACGACAGTTGAACGAAAGTTAAACGACCTATAAACGACGGATAAACGACGGATAAGCGCTTGTACCGTTCAGTTCAACCACAGGTACCTTACTTATTTGGTACCTTACTTTTTGGTAGTTCAACAAACCAGTTCTCAATCGTGAGTTGTTCTTTACTGTCAAGTTAAACTTGTATTGAATACTTTGTATGTAGAACTACTTTTGTTTACTGGATGAGACAATTTATATTCACTAGCGAATTAGATTAGTATATGTTTATTCAAATAAATACAACATAGTTAAAGTGTTGGAAAAATTCGTAATAATTATTTTATTTGTAGTTTGTGAAGTAACTTACGCAAAACATAAAGTCATGTCAGACTCGATTAGAGCACCTGTAATACTATAATTTGGTGATTATGAAATAGCATACACTAAGTTTACTAAGTTTTAATAGCATAGACAATTTGCCATGACAAAAGTTTTTATTTAGTACTGTAAGTGAATTGCACTGTGTTCTGTCAACCAACGTATTCTTTCTAGTCCCAAAGCGGGTACTCGCCCCGTTGTCCTATTTGGTTAGGTGTTGTTGTTTGAAGAGTTGGGCCCCACATAGAGTCTTTTAATGACGGGCTAATTGAGCAAATAAGGCGTTTATTTCGGTAATAACCGGAAAAGGATAATAGGCATCTATGTTTGAAATTGTAAAAATGTTCTTAATTCTTTGAATTCAGCCATAGTATTCATTGACCAATGAGCAATAGTGTTTATTTTTTCAGTATACTAATTATAGACTATTATTGAGAAATATTTGTTCGTCCGACCGAAATGAGTCCATTGGCTAGAGTCTAGACCTTATGGTTTTATGGCTGAATTTCACAAAATACTTTTTTTGAAATTTTATCAAGGGTAATTAATTGTACTACCTAAGGTTTCTATGTATTTAGGTTTGTTGTATACACCACTTTTGATAGTGTATTGGAGTTTATTTTGTTTCCATTGAGTTTGATTGGATTTGAGACTAAATTTTGTGTGTTTTTTCCAGGTAAGTGTCTGAGGTCACCAGTTTTCTGTCTCCGTATGTATGCAGATTTTTAGTGTAGACTTTCTTAACAAATAACAAATAGATTTTTTTTATTTCCAAGATAATTTATTAAACTTAGTTTTTAATGGAAATGATAAACAAGTGTAATTCAGTGATGTACAATTCTGGATTGAGTAGCCGCGCAGTTTTTCGAAACGGAAACTAGGAATAATTGATACCCACAGATCCGCTCAGAGAACAAGTAGAATTGTATTCCTTCTATTTCAAGTCTTTAGGATACGGTGAGATATTTAGCGTTACACAGCCAACTTCGTTGAGGATAGGCTATGTTTTAACATGGTTTATTAGTTTATTAGTTTAACATAGTTTACTTTAGTAGAAACCCCTATGGTCAAAAGCACCGAGCTTTATTCATTACGAAAAACTGAGGGATTTATGGTAAGTTCCGTCCACAAGAAATGCTTTCAAAATTGAGTTTGGGACCTTTACAGTAAATTCACTACCACTATGATTTTTCAGGTATATAATTTTCTATAAATCCTGTTTAACCTCAACGTTAGAACCGAGGAATAACCTAAACCTTATTGTGTATAGTTTTATACAACTTATAGTGGTAGTGAATTGATGGAGGGGTCCTGAGTTTGTTTTGTCATGCTACCCATTGACTATATTATCCGTTTAGATACAGCATAAGTGCGTTAAGCATGATAGGCAAATTGGCACTGCTAGTCTAGGCTGCAGAGGTATGCAATATGCATGCTATAAGCTACATTACTGATGCATACCCTTACAGTTCACATGATCCCCTACCCACAGATAGACATCCAATCTCTGCACTAGGCAACGGTCGGTCACTATTCTTGATTGAATGATCGAGAAAGAATTAAAACTAATTTTGCTGCCGTAAAAAGCGTAATTTTGTTACTCAATGGCCTTAAACCCCTCTTATATCGATGCCCTGTTTTTGAGACCTTCAAAAAGTTCCAAAGAATTCGTGACATTATTAAAAGTGTATAATTTTTAACTTCGTGTACAGTTTTATAAAAAATATATACTATGATGATAAAATTATAATATTTTCCCCATGCTTTATTAGTGATTGTGTAAAAAATAAATTGATATAGTAAGTCAAATTAATTTATAAAGGCTTAAGTAATTTTTTTATAAGCAGGTTACTTTAAGGTAGGTACTGTAAAAACTGAAATTTGAAGTATCATTTAAGTTTGGGTGGCACGAATAAATAATTTACTTTTGCAACTAAATATCGTTTTTGAAATGTTGGATTATATTAAAAATCCTCACATTTTCCTCGAGTAAAATCCAGTTAGACTACTTAAATCGTTCGAGCAGTTAAATCAGAGCGAACTTGCTCGAGTAGCTTTCCACCTCCACCGTCCTCAAAGTAATATAAAACCCCCATTTTCCTCTTTTTCTCCCGCGGCTGTCATCGTAACCCAAGGGTGGTTGTCCGTCCAATATTACTTTGTGACGTGGAATTGTCCGATTTTTCCAATTTCCGGATGGACTGCGGTCCCCAGGTGGGGTCCAAAGTCCAAAAGATTCGTTTTTGAGATAAGATCATCATGTGTAACGTGGTATTTTGCGATATAATTTGTAAACATACCTTAAGGCTCAGCAGAAAATGGCATCGGTTAAACATTTGTAAATTTGACTCCACAGGATAAGTACAAAATCACATATTTAGGCCCAACTATTATCACAAAACTTCGACTTTAAACATGTTTAGCCTTTTGGATCACGGTTTTTGCAAATAAAAATATTCAATACTTGTACTGTCAGCGATTTGTGGTTTAGTCTGCGACCAATGTTTCCAACCTAAAGTTTCATTTTCAAGCTTTCTTCCAAGTGATTGGAATAATCCTTTTCATCTCTTAGATTGTGAAGAAGTTTGATACAGATTTCACAAAAACATTTAACAATGAATTGGCAAAATTGTAATACTGAAAAAGCGGTTGGGTATTGGACAGAACTCATGACACATCTTCTGTTTAAAAAACGAATCACTGAAGGTACAATAGGTATTCCACTTTATACGCCTACTACTACTTAAACTTTTGCTACCACCACTACTACAATTATTGATCTGATCCCGTGTTATTTTTACCTTATTATTTATTAGTTATTATTTAAAACCTTTGTGAAGTTATCAACATAGAATCTAGATTTTGGCGCGATTTTCAAGATCACCACAAATCACAACATTAAACTTCTCCAGAGAGAGATGTTGATAAAACTGGGAGGACCCTGTCGCACAAATATTAATTAAACTTAACCCGCTGTCATGTGCCCACCAGATTGGAACCACGGGGCTTCAAGTTAGCGATATTAAGCCGATATGTCTTGAGTTGGAAATGAACTACCTTCCCCTCACAGAACTACGGACCTGATTAAACTTACTTGCAGATATGTCAGCTGAAGACAGTTTTCTAGTATGTATATGTGCGGTGTTTAGAGTGCGTTATGATTGTTACTAGTCATTTATTGTTATTATACCAACCGTAAACGAAAAAAAATATAATGTATAGACTACTGCGTATCCCTTGGTATTTTAACTAAGAATAAGCGAAACGTAGACATTGTTGCACCATGGACAAAAATAATTAAATATAGACTGTCAGCCGTGCTGTGGTTACCACGGTTATCATAGGTTCTGGCGCACACCACTGGGAGCGCCTTGTAGTTACGTAGCGCGTATGCTGTAGCTACATGGCGCTCCCAGTGGTTTGCGCCAGAACCTGTGGTAACTGCGGCACAGCTGACGGTCTATATATTTAATAATTTTTGTCTATGGTTGCACTAAAATGTTACTGGCTCTTGTAGTAAACAACGAATGTGTTTAGACTTAATTACGATTAAAATTGTTTAGTTGGGTTTAACTTTCAATATAAGACTAAATTATTTGCGTAATTCCTGCCATAGCTCAATAAAATATGTCAATTTAATGTATGTTTTGGTGTCGACACCTTCGTCAGCTTTTAACGCCGAAACGCCTAAATTGACATATATTTTTTAAGTTGTGACGAGAATTATGAAGTACATTAGTCTCACATGTCCAATAGCTCAGGGGCTAGAAACATAGATTACCCTTTAATTTAGACAACCCTTTAATTTAGTTTTATAGTTATCCAATAGCAAATGGTTTTAGCGAAATATACTTCGAAAGATATAAAAATCATACAAAGAGCCTTACCGTAAGGAAGATTAGTATTTTTTAAGGTTTAACAGGTTATACTGGAGATTTATAAGTAGTTATCATGGGAAATCGATGAATTCCCTGTGGTACAAAAATAACTTAAGTATTTTTCCAAAATATTTTAAAAGGAAAACAATTCCTCACATTGTTTATGTCGACTACACACTCAAAATTTGCTTGATTTTCTTCGAACTGATTTGTACACTTTTCATTCGTTTCCTTCTCTGGGTATAAATTACCAACTGTATATTAGTGTTAATTTCTAATGAATTAATATTTCGATTCCTCTATTCAGCGAAATACTGAAAATTGGTTTATGATGATACACCAATCTACATTGGTTTAGTACTTTTGAACAAAAAAGGCTATTTGTTCAATCCGCGAGTGTTTTACCTACTATTTTAGCTTTTGGGCCTTTTTTCTAACTGAACATTGTGTGAATTTATTAAGAAAGTGAGTAGTTATTTGAGCAACACTACTCATTTGGCTTTTTTAAACGATTCATTAATAAAATTGTCTAATATATGATGTTTTGGATTAGCCACTTTTGCTCCGGAAGGGAGGAAGTGTTAAATCGGCCGTTTTCTGAGTTATGCCTCAGTCAGTGACAGATATATCCTCTAATTGTATCTATTATTTCCCCACTTTGAGCTTTGTTTTTGTTCATCGTCAATTGTATTCATGTGGAATGAGTTAAGTTTTGGTATTTATGAAAATCCAAAACGTTTCGGCTTAAACTGACAGAGTTAAACTGTCCTCTTTCAATCTACCTAATAACCGAAATTAATTTTAAATTAAACAAACGTGTTTCAAGTTGTTTTTTTTTTTAATTATCACTGTTACTGTATATCATATTCGCTACAATATTATTTAAGATTTTCTTTTTGTGACTTAATAATCGTGTGCTGAAGTTCACAAATAAAGAATGTTTTTTGCAATCTTCAATAGGTTTGTAAAATATTTACTTTTTATGTTTAACAATATCAAAATAGATAATAAACATGTCAGTAAAATATTTGGAAAATTTTGTAATTATTAATTCGAGATAAATTAGTTTTGCAGTACATATTAGTTTTAAATTGATCCTAAGCAATTTAATGAACCACATTTTGACGTTAACTTATCAAACCGAAATAATTTTGCGAATCAAAACATGATTAAGAACAACGTAATGGAACTTTGACAGTACAAACATTTTATTCTTTCAAATATCCCATCTATATTCAATATTTCTTGGTTTATTTATGTTTAGTTATGGATATCAAGTTGATGAATTGAATTCGCCTGGCTAGTTTCACTTGAATGCTATCTAGGATTGAATGTAGTTGAAATTCATAATTTTGTTAAGTCTTTGTTTTGATTAATCTCGTCATTCCTTCTCCTTATAACTTGTGGAGAAGGTTAAAGCTACCCTTGTATTCTTATAAGTTGTTTTCAGTAACAATTCTGTGGCTTTTGTTGTGCCCATAGGTTTTATGACTAACTGAAGATGTTCCAAAGAATGGTCTTGAGTATAAACCAGTGTACTCCATTTAAGACTGAAAATGTATTATAGTAAAGAAGACGTACCTTTGGAAGAAATTGTTTTTAACAATTCAGGCTGAAAACATATTTTAATAAAAATGAAGGAATTTATTTTAAGAGGCTATCTTATTTTGTCAATTACTTAAGTAATTATTAACGGGTGTGACAATGTATTCCACCCTATAGTTGGGCGGTTTTTCTACGTGTCCCAAACCACCTTTTGTGTTTGTAGGTCCAGAATAAACTATAGACTTTGATTTTAACTACAACAACCTTCTCTGTTCAATAACTTATTATAAAGTCTGAACACTCGTTTCTCTAACAGTTACATCATTATACCGTTCGAAATGAAGTTTTATAGTAATAACCAACCACAATTTGTTTTAATTCGTAATAAATGTATTGTTGACCTAACCAACGGGTTTATTCAAAATTTCCCGTTTTCACCTAAATAATCTTGTCATATAAAACTAATCCAACGATCCTGAAAGCAATAGTCCATGATCATCTTACTTTCACCACACATGTCTCAACTCCAAGGGCTACAACTTGTTTGGTGCACCTACACCCACACTACCCACTATACCCGCTCTATACCCGCTCCGTCCGCATACGTCAAGTGAATGGGAATGTTGCCCGCACTCCTTGACTCTCTGACCCCCTGTTGCAACCCATCCTCCAACATTTCGATTTCGCCAGAACCCGGTCAAAGTCGATTTTAATGTCCCGTCTTTCTAACTACTTTTTCTCGGACATTAATTTCTCTGAGATTAAGCGGTCACATTTTTCACAACTACAAGTTTCCCGATTCGTTCCGTACTCGATATGTATTGAGATATAGTCGATAAACTCTTACACCCATCTTTGTTGCTAGTAGATTAAATTATACTTGTACTTCCAGCAACACTGAAGCAATACTTTTTGCGACGACTCAGCAAGACACTATATTTTTCTGTATGTACCAACATTAAAAACAAAAAGAAAAACATGAATAACCTTGTTGAAAATCTTTCTTTTTTAAATCTTTGGTGTTTTAAGTACATTAAATAAAACGACAATGGATGAACAATATCATCCCGTGATTCACCCACCCCTTTAGAATTAACGCTCTGTGTAACCTTAAATCAAAAGCCATAAAATACTTAACAAAGGAACTTTATAAATAATTCTTATTATGATTCTTTAAATTGAACGTATTGTTAACATCTCTATCTGATAGTACTGTAATTAAATTACTCACACAACCTTAAATTAATCAAACGGAAATTAAATACGTTACTAATAGACTTGAGTCAAAGAATGAGTAATACAATTTAAAAGTACTCGTATTTCCAAATAACAGTCATATATTAAACGCATTCTTTACTTCGTTTACAAATATCAAGTAGAGTTTCAGTTTGTAAGCGAGTTGATGAGCGTAAATAGTCGAGTGATACACAATAACGTAGGCGTCAAGCGCGTCAGCCCATCTCGACTCTGTTATTTTTTGTTTTTGCCGCCGCTGAAACGGTATTTTTGGATTCAAGCTGACGAACGCTGTCTCTCAAAGGTGCACTTGAAGTGCATTTTATTTTAAAATTCCCTCACGTTGAATTGCATCGGATGCCGAGAAGCAATTGGTTTGTTGTCATATCATAAGACTTCTCTTTGTGAATTATGTTTCAGAATACTTCTTTGAACTCTTTCGTTGATCCCAGTATTTAGAGTTAAGTATCTTTTTGCGTTTGATCTTACCCAAGTATGTACCTGTGATCTTGTTAAATGGTAAGTGTATTTTATTCAGAAATTATAAAATAAAAACCACTCAAACATATTTTAAACCGATCCTAAGTTTACATGGAGCTAGCCACAGAATGGCAAAAATATAGCATTAGAGTTAAAGTTTATCTGTCCACTAATCGTACTATCCTAATTTTACTGTTATCTGTATAAATATACAACTATTTTTTCTTAGTGATTCTCTCCTTCTATTCCAGATATCCCGGATAGGTTGTGTAAAAAATACATTTTTTATCAACTCCCTAACATTTCTTACATTTTAACGTTTGGCCAACTATCCATTTTTAACTCGTAAAAATATTGAACAAGAATTAAATTTGGTATACTACTTAGACGTGTCTTCCGGGCAGTGATAATATTTGAAAATTTCATAGGTTTCCAAGTTCCATGGTCAGATGTTTTTGATTCTCAAAGCAATTCTCGGAAAAATCATTCTTTGTGACCTATACAGATAAGAATGTATTTTTCTTGTTTTCATCTAATTTGAGCGACGAATGTTACTTTCTTGTTGGAATATATTTAAGGCCTTCGTTAAAATATGTTGCACGTAGCAAAATGTATGTAATAAATCTTCAAAAACGTTCTGGTAAAAAATGGGCTTGCATATGGTCCAGTCTTTTATCCGGATTGCCTTTAAGTGTTGTTATAGAATCTCGATGCAATGAGTCCCTTTACCATTAGATCGTAGTAAGCTTGCTATGCGTGTTTCAATACATTCGTAATATCGTATTGACAATTTGTGAGTATAAATATATTTCCCTCCATTTCCTTCGTAAGTTAAATAAACGGATGCCAGATTCTAGATGCTCACTCAAGAGGCCATTCTCTAATGGCTCAACAAATAGCGACAAACAGTGTCTTTTTATCGTTTCGACTATTCTTCCAGGCCTATCTGGGTTTTAAATCAATCAATTTACTAAACTGACAGATCCCTCACAAAACCATCTCAACCATAATTGCAAATAACTATAAATACTGTGTCACCTGTACACAGAACACCACGAGGAATATTTTAAACCCATACATTGAACAAATTCGATGATTCAGTTGTAACAAACATCCGATTTTGCAATTGAAAAGTCTCAGCGAAAAGTTACACGTTAAAAGGGCGATAACCTCTCGCACAAATGATTAAATCGGATCATTCAATAATTAATCCAGAAAAATACACTGTGATACGTACTGAGCCGGAGCCGTCTGTTAATTTGTTATTTCGGTGGACACTCGGTCCAATCCCGCAAGTGACAGGCTGATAGTGTCAAGTTAGGAGATAACCTAATGGCTCCCAGCATTGCGATTATGATCTGCGACGGCGCGGCGGCGGACGTCAAATTGTAGTCGGTAACTGACAAGCAATATCGCAGTTCGGACGAGGCAGATCTCGTGTCAAATCTAAATATCTACATCTCCAAGTTGGCGTATCAATTGGAAAACGTACTAACGATGTATACATTTCTGTGGACTTTGAGTTTGTTCGTATGTGGAGTGAGTTATCTTTATTTCCCCTTAGGTATTTGACAACTAATGATAAGTAAGAGAAGAAACTTATATAGGTTAGGCTAATCAGTATTTTAAAAGAGTAGAGTAATAAAGTAAAAACCCTAAACGTGTTTCGTTGCGTAAAAACAATGTAGGGTCATAATCGTATTTTCCTCGGCTATGCACCTCCTACTACGGATAAAATTAGGTGTTTGATATTTATAAACAACTCTTTTTGTAAAGTTAAATAAGTATTTACAAGTCAAATATCGTGTAATAATCCATGAGAAGGGGTTCCACGTTTTCATAATATTAACCGATCAGAATTCATAAGAAGGGGGCTGGTTTCACCCTGCAACGCATGGGAGGGGAGTAGACGATGGAAATGCCGTGATAGAACACATATATGCTTTCCAATTTAATTTTCAACTAATGGCATCCCCCAATCAAACAGCCTGTTCGTTAGCACTCGAGACAGCCGGCCCCTGCAGTTAATTTTAAAAATTCGATCACTTGTAAAAACGTGGAATTTGTTTGCTCGAAGCGTCCATCTACAATTAGTCAAGTTAAACCATACGTATGAATGCTTCTAACTCATATTACATAAGGTATGCGTTAATTTTGTGGATGAACACTTCACATGTGTGTAATTTTGTTGAAGAATTCTCTTATTGCAAAGACAAGAGGATTAGTTTATTGTGATTCTAATTAACAAATTTACCCTGCTATGATTTAATTTACGCATTTTTAGGCTAATAAAATAACATGAAAACATCTCCCTACTAGGGAATAACCACTTTTTCATCTCGGTATTTTAGTCAAATCCACATCATATTTCAAATGAAGGAGTTATCCTTGGATTGACTTCAGAAGTCCCATATGTTTAAATATTTTAGTCGATTATACAAATTGATTTAATCCTATCACTATTACTTATTATTACTATACGGAAAATTAATGCAAAAGGCCATTTTAGCCTGTAGTGAAGTCACTACTTCAGCGGGTTGGCCGTAGTAAAAAACCCAAACGTATGTCGACCTAAGCCGATGGGCAACAGCTAGTAATTTATAAACGATTAATTTAAATAAAAATTAAACACATTAAATAATTCACGATTATTTATATTTTCAACACAACCTAAAACATCCAAAAATAATTATTAAAAATGATGTTCACAGAGGTATATTTAGCAAGCTAAGTTCGTCTGTGGTTTAGATATAAACGGACACGTTCATAATGAGCTGTAGGCACAATGTCGGCGTGTACGGCCCGGAGTTATCAGTCAATTTCAATAACGCATGGCAGGCTTTACCGTGTACCATGTAGCCTAGCAACTACAAGATAGGTAAGGCTACACACTATTGTGTACAACTGCCCATTATCTCCAAACTATTGTGTTGCAACAATGCGGCATTTCATTTCTTTTTAGAAAGGTCAATATACAGGGTGGAACGAAGTTAATGCTAAAAAATTTCATGTGTCAAACTACTAAGTATTAGTGACAAAATGGCACCAATTTAGGTTTCCATACCCTCACGTATCGTAGAAAAAACAGTTTTTAGTGCACTTATGGTCGTTTTATCCAAGGAAATACAAATATTTTGAAAACAACTTATTTTGTCTGTTACTACCTACCTGTAATGGTATGGAAACCTAAATTGGTGCCATTTTGTCACTGATCATGTCATTTTTTAACACTAACTTCGTTCCACCCTGTATAAAGGAAACAACAATGCACCTTGGTAAGGATTAAAGTGTATATTTAAAACGAAATGCACTCTTGAAATTTTGATCGGAAAGATGTTATATGCTCATGTGAAACACTTTGTAATTCAAAATGTTACCATTTTGATATTTTCTCATATTAATCGATACAATGTAAAACAATAAATACATTACAAAGTTAAAAAATTGATGCTTTTCAAGCAATTGCCAAAGAAATATTAGTGCAGTCTAATCAGGGTGTTTTAATACAAAAAATACCTTAACAAGCCTGATCTATTTTTAGAATAAACGTACAAAATATATCAAGGAAATTACAGAAAAAACAAAATTGCAAAGTAATTTATCATAGATAACTCCATCTATGATTTTACAATGATACTGGCCAGTTAGTATTTTCATTTACTAAAATATTGTAAGCAATAAATTATTAATTTAAACGTTTGACCACTCAACAGATTAATTAAGAGCCTTTTGAGGGGTAAAGCGGTGTTAAAGTGTGTAAAATGACGCTAGTCAAATGTAATCTAATGAAATCAAAAGTCGGCCAGATGTACGGATTATTGAGCCTCGGCGGAGCGCGGACGCTAAAAACCATCGTGGACTCAAACAGCCAAATAATTGAATTAATCCTGTTTTACAATTACTGCGTCAGCTTTCATCGCGAGACCGGCGCCACTGACAGACGCGAGCGCGAGGTTCGTACCTTTCGCAACAAGACAAGAAACACTTTATCGGGAATCGTCGAAGTTTTTAATATCAAAGATATTTTGGACGATTGTAGAAAAAAACATGTTATCCTGGAATAAATAATTAAACTAAACACATTTTTTTTATCTTTTTTGTCTTTGCTTTATTTTAAGATTATAAAAGTAAAACACTTAATTAGCTACATTTCAAAAATAAGAGCAATAGTGTTCTGCTGTACTGTCACACAACCCAAAATACATAGTAAATTATGAATTTTCAAAGCTGTAAGAATATTCAAAACTTAAAAGAAATGTCAACCAAATAATGTATCTGATTCCTGCATAGATTACTATTTCGAGCTTAGCAAACAAGAAAACAAGTGAATCAGGAAACAAACACAAAGTAAAAAAGAGTAAAAAATACTACAAATTAGGTAAAACCCAAACCAAACGCTTGACTTGTGAAAGGAAATTTTGGAGAAATACAAACCGCACGATCCAACCGAGCGATGAAATATTAAACTGTACGCAACAATGATCTTTACGCTGAATACCAAATTGGCTGTTGTGGGAACGCCCTTTAACCTCCCAGTTTCTTCACAAGCTCGACAAATGTTCAAAGCTGTGACAAAGCTTGCCAGGGAAAACCACGAGCAGAACAGTTGAAACTTCGTCATATGATAATGTAAGCATACACTAAACATGGAAATCTTCTCACTCAACAAACTAAACATAAACATTTTCGAGGCGAATACAACTAAAACAACCCCGAAGAGAAGGGAAATGTTGCATCGGATGTGATAATATATTACAGCGATGTTTTGGGTGGGCAACATATCCGGAGAGTTAAACAATTACTATCATCGGCAGTCGGGGCCAGTTGGCTGGGGCTCAAACCGCCAACCTAAAGCATCTACTCGCACCGGGTCTTAGAATTATGCGTGCGGTTCACAATAACAAAGCATTTGCCTGCACGATAAAATATTGCATTTTCTTTTATAGAAAAATATATTTTTTATGTAGGCTAATTACAGTTTTGGTTATTTTTAATTTGTAATATAATGGTCACAGATACAGTTTTGATTCCCGGGATCGTTATGCGCTGAAAGAAATTAGAATTTACAAAATATATCAAAAGGTCACTATATCAAAATAATATATCAAAATATCACTCAAAAGGTTTGCTCTTAAAAGTTACGTCAACTGTTTTAAAATAGGATTCAGCTCCCTAAATTATGTTTAACTTTAAATTCATAGTTTTCCTCTATATTTCAGGATATTTACTTTACCAGATACGCCGATACTCCGGGAAGGATTGCAGGATTGGATTTTATTATACAAGGCAGGTATGTCTCGCAGGAGAAGGATCTGCGATTCCCCATCGACCAAGGATCCAGAATCCGACTGCGGGCCTTTGGGGTAATCAGGAATCCATCCTTAGTTTCAACCAAGAACTTCTTCACTTTCAAAACACTTTCACACACTATTTCACGTGATCATGTTGGCAGACTTGTACTTCACTAAAACGTGTGTTAGTTTAATGTGAGAGCATATTCGTAAGTGTACATTGTTTAACTGTAAGTGTTTTATTGCAATAACTGCTTCAAAACCTGTATTATATGAATATCTATTTATACACAGCGGCAGAGATATTTGAACTCATAAAAATCGTTCAAAAAAATTTAAAGTAACCAAAAACAACCCTACATAAAAAAACAAAACAAACATAATAATGAGAACTCAGGTAAGCCTAAAACAGTATCGGAAATATAAATAGTGTAAAGTAATAAAAAAACTAACCTAAAAGCACAAAAACCATTAAAGCGCAGTGTACAGTTGTAATAGAAGTTCGAAAACTTAAAAAAATATATGAAAACTCTATAAATGTAACAAAAAAGAAACACGTTTTAACACACCACTCAATATAGACCGATCCTCTGTCGATGCTCGGCAACCGGTCAGTCAATGACTTTAGTAAATCGATTCGAAGAAGACCTAATGAAGAAAAATCGGCATAGAAATATGACAGTTGATTAAGTCTATTGTGAGATAGCCCGCCGACAAGTGAGGTAATTATAAGAGACCCGGTCGAGGCTAGAGCGGAGCGAGCAGACTGCGAGGCAAGCTGTCAATAGAGTAAACATTCCACCCTCGGTCGTCAGTCCGCTTATGTTTGGTAAATAAATTACTCATTTTTGTTCTATAATTGACGTCCACAAAAGCTAACGTCATGCTGATGACTTGGCCAGAATTAATTTGTAAATTCGAATTAGTCATGTTTCGATAACGTCTTTTGCTGTGTTTATTGAAAAGTGTTTGTCATCTGGCCTCGAGATTAGTAAATGTTGGTTTCTCAAACTTTTCAACACAGATTTGGTAGATCGAGGTCACAATTTACTGCTAAAATAATTTACCAACGACATATTGTACATTAATACAGGATTCAATGGATCCACGGTACGTAGAGATAAATTTTAAACATATTTTTAGTTTTAATTATTATACTTTACAATGCACCTAGCAAGATATATGATTACAAAAATGCATTATTTACTATTTTACGAATAAAAATGTATTGTCGAACTCAAAATATTATAGTTTTTAGACGAACTGAACTCTGGCAGACCGATGAGTTTTAATTTTCATGGAAACACCTGAGTTGTTTACAAGTTATTGGGATCTATAATCTATAACTCATACATTCTACAGTAAATCCTTGGACTTATACTTTCATTGTACGAGCAAAATTGAGATTAAAGTTGTCAGTTCGAAGAATGCAGATTCTATAAGAGAAAAATATAACTTCAACATACACCCTATCGTAAATAGTATCTATTACAGGAAAAATAACTACAAATCCATTAGACGCAATTTCACACTGCAACATGAATTATGTAACACTGTACAGATTATTCGGATTTAAATAAATACTGATGCTATTTTACTAAATGAAATCGGAGGCAAATAGTTGAAAGGGGCAAAACAGTGTAATAGTTTGGTTACACCAACACAGGTAATGACAGTACTGTTGACAGTTGCAGTTGACAGTTGCAAGGCTAGAGCTAGACTCGATTACCGACTGTCGGCTTTGACAGCGCTCACAAAGCCGATGGAATAAAATCCGAAGCACTAATAAAATGAAGGCTTTGTCAAAGTGCAGTATAACCGGATATCCGCCGACACCTTCATTTGATTTGCACGCGTGCGATACCGAACGACACGCAGTTCACGGCCTTCTGTCTTACGCTAGCTAAGCCTTTATAGTGGAAACTACGATTATAATGTACCTTGACAGCAAAAACTCTGCTAAAACAAATAAATTGCTTTAAAATTCATTTGTTTGCCATTACATTTGTCCTTTGAAGTAAAAAACCTTGTCAAGAAGTGTTCTTTGATTTAAAATCAAAGTTCACTTTGTATTTACAATCGAGGTTCTATTCTACTGTTACGATTGTTTTGTACATAGTTCTTGGCTATAACTTCCTTTTACTGTATTACAGTTGAAAGTTACTAATTGTGAAATAATTCAACATAACATGATCTAAATAACATATAAAGTCACGACAAAGTAAAAGATGTATATTTAAAAATATATAAAAAAAAAAACTCTTGCATCCACTTATTCTAAATTGTTTACACAAATGTCGATAAAAATGTATAAAATGTAAAGTGTCATAAATTGATCACTGTGTTGAAAAATCTCCCAACATGATAAAAAATGTGTCTAATCTATGTCGATTTTGCTGAGAATATTTGCTGTCTTGTACATTAAGTAAATCATAACATGGAAGTTCTTTATTCTCTATCTGTGATTCTAGCCACAAGTACTACCACTCACACGATATTCAAGGAACATGTTGTGGTTGTTTTCGTTGCTTTGTTCTTCAAATTATTACAGCAAAAATTATAGATACATTCCTCTCCAGAGTTGGGTCCCAAATTCGATTTTGGGCTTTAGTGTCTGTCGACCTTCACCTTAGGGGCGATGGACGGGTATGAATGAAAACAATTTTATAATCCGCTTAGACTGGACAATGCGAATAAAAACTACCGCAAACAGTCAAGCCAGCTCCGAGATTCTGACGCCACGATCACTGGCCTAACATACGACCACTCTTAAGTCGGGATTTCCATTCCCGTTCCACTAATCCCAAACAGAAGCGATCAAATCGCTAAGCCGGTGTCTGAGGAAGCGATGCGAGTCGTAAAGAAGGGGTAATCCAATAAAAAAAATGAAGAAAATAGCCGGGCCAGGCTTGGCTGGGGACGTAAATGCCAACAAACGGGCGAAATTGTGGGTTCTACGGTAAAAAGAAGTCAAGAATCGGGCGTGTGAGCAATACATAAATAAGAAGGGTTAATACTGATGCAGTGCGACAGGCCAAGTTTATAAATATACCTCAATCGGTCGAACAGATAAGTTCGAGTTTCCAATGTTATATATAGACGGATTTTGTAGTTGGTGGCCTATTTCCCCATAACAATTAAACAGGTCTAAGTATGTAGTCGTCTGTAAGTACATTGTTGCATCATGCATACCTTGCAATAGGTAACGCATATTATGAAACTACAATCATAAAATGTACAGTTGTGAGGTGGTATTAAAAAAAGGATTTCGGCTGACACTTTTGGCACTTACGCTTAGAGGGCGCGTTCATTTTGACTAGCTACAGTGGATTGTTAAAGGTAAAATATTTGTGTTTCGAGTGGTTGTTCTCGTCTCTGGTACTGAAACGGTGAGGACGAAAAAAATTATTGTGGCTACTTTTATATTGAGTATCTGTTTGATGCTGCCTACCTTATTGGTATTTCAGCATATCATCACTATTCTGCAGCAGTGCAACTGATATCTTCAATAGTAAATCCATATTCATTCAAAAGAAACGAAAATGCAAGTGAAGGGTTTTAAGTGATACTTTATAAAATGCGTACAAAATTGTATAAAATAATTATATCATCTGTTGAAAAAGGGCGTAAATGATCCAAAAAGAAATTAAATGATATTTCAATTTATAGGTATTGGAAATAAAAAACTGTTATAATGGTGGACGCGTTCAGGCCATTTAGCCATTTGGGTTAATGGCTTATAACTTTAAGGCTCTACGCTTATTGCAAGTATCTTTCCCTATTATAAGTTATGTTTCAAGCTGTAACTACTACCAGATTAAACAGTAGACTCTACTCTACTCTGCTACTGTCTACTCTTTAATCTACAATACTACAAAAGGGTTATTTCAAATGTTGAACGTCGACGAATAGTGAAACAAGAATACGTTCGATTCCCTATAATAATTTATGAGTTTCCGCTGTACTTACATACTTTGTCGTTCGTAGTACTTCGTTTATTTTTAAGTACAAAGAAAGACATTTTCAGAAACTCAAATCTCTCAACAATGAAGGAACAGCTTCTCTCTGCGAACACAACAAATAGACTTCCATATTTCCGCGAAAATGCACAGAGTATCAATACATGGTGGTTGTCAGTTATAAAATGATATGGCTTCTATTGATTTTGGAGGGAAAGATGCAGACGATATTTATAAAAGGCGGGAGCGGAGAGGGGCAGAATGTTCAGTTATTGACATTCTCGACAGCAGCCGTTTTGTAATGGTTTTATCAACTAATTTAACATCTGATAAGAGAAAATATTAAATTGGCACTTCATTAGCTAATTATCTCAAAGTAGTCATGTCGACAAAGTTATCAGAAAAACGTCAGCCCGTGTAACGTTGTGTTTGCAAAACTAAAACTGATTAAATTTTGGACAGTAGAAACACCAGTTGTGATAAAACTATTAGACAAGTGAGAAGTAAGTGTAGAAGTCCCCCCTTTAATTTAGTAAGATAGAACCAGTGTTAAAAGTTTATTTTCTTCAATTATATAACTTATCGGGTAATAAATAGAGCTTAAGCTGGCAATAAAATATTTTAAACGTATCATAGTTTAAATTTGACACTTCTTTAATACTCTTAACCGCGAGAGAGGCAAATTAAATTTTAGGATATCCACAGTTGTTGAACCTTGTATACAATTTCTACTGTTTTACCAAAACCCTTTGACGATAAAAATAGTAAACCTTTCTCAATTGAAATTTATAAATGGTTATTCAGCTAATTCGAAAACAGTAGTTATCTACGAAACTGCCTCGACTGACACATGTTTAAAATGCGAATGAATATCTTCAAATAGAACAAACAACCAGGTATGTTAAAGAAGACGTAAAAAAGAGACACTTCAAAACCGTGCGTTTGATCTTGTTATGCATTTGAAGAAAAATAAAAGCTTTTCGTAATCTCGAAATGAAAAAGACCGCAAGTCATTTATTAGGCCTCTTCCCGAGATGCAACTTTTTAAGAAATGATTGTTTTAACACGTTTCTCTCTTGGAGGTTCAACCCTAGTTGGGGCCTGTGGCGAGCAACTTTAAGCAAATGGATATCACCCGGAGTGAGAAGGAGGGTTGCTTGAGAATTTAAGGAAACAATGTAATGAGATTTTAAGGTACAGTACCCTAAAATGCTAACCTTAATTCTATTGGAAGGTTTGAGGGTTTAATCTTATACTGTAATACAGAAAAAAAAACTAAAACCGATTTCTGTATTGTTTTATCCAGGTGTCCTATACGGTTACGTGTAGGTATCCGACATGACCTTCCGTAGGTATCCGATATAACTTTCCGCAGGTATCCGATATAACTTTCCGTGGGTTTCCGATGTAAATTTCCGTAGGTTTCCGATATATCGTTCCGCAGGTATCCGATATAACTTTCCGCAGCTATCCGATATAACTTTCACAGTTTCCGATATAACATTCCTCAGTTATCCAACCAATATGCCTTTTTATAGTTATCCTATTAGGCATTCAGTTGCTATCCGATATTTCATTATGTAAGCAATAGACATTATTTTCCACACCCATCCAATATGAGTGTATATAAAAATGCATAATTACATTTTGGAACTTTAGATTCACCCGTTGAATACATTGTTAAAGTTAAACCCACCACTATTCGGTCAGTCAGGAGCTAGCTATCGACTGTTGACGATGGGTCTTGCTAGATAGTAATGAAAGCCAAACATTTTCAGGGATATTGCAATTTGAGGGCGAGCCCTTCGTGTTGACTTGGCTATTTTAACTACTCTTCGGTTTTATTTGATTTCAAACTTTTTCTTGATTAAAAAAACAAAACGCCATAGTTAAAAATTATTTAATCCATAGTATATACCAAAGGTGCACATTTTTGCTGTAATGGGAGTTAGGGTGTGAAATAAGTAATCCTGAACATCACAAATGAACGTTTAGAAATTCACTTTGTGATTTTCACAGGTTAGTTAGATTAACAATCAAATATAATATACCAAATCGGCGGAATTACTTTTAACCATCGTGTGTTTTTGACGGAGTAAGTCCTCACACACAGAGATAGCTCTTCTCGCCTAGTTGTTAACATAACTAAAACATGTAACTTTTGCTTCAGTGTTGTCCTATCACTCGTGTATCGCGTCTGCCTGTGATGGAACACAAACAAGTCTCCGGATATTGTTGCTAGGGCGCAGAGTGGAGAAATGTCCTCCAAGTGTATTGCAATATCTCCCTGGTTGGTTGCTGGAATACAAAATCTTCTCTGGTATTTCATGCGTGATATGATAAAATGGTTTGCATTATATAAACAGTTTAATGTGACAAATCCCACATATTCGGTACGGAAACCAATTTCAAATTGTTTTTACCAGTGTTTAGATAAATTTCACGGGTAATTTTGAACAGTTCTAACTTTTCCCATTGATTAGTTTACAAATGTAAATGAAATTGTAATTTAATTTTAGTGCGAAATCGAATTGGTTTCTGTAGTCTATTGTTATTAGAAATGAAGCCGCGGGCTTGTTAAGTATGTATACTTTGAGGAATGTTAATAAATAATAGCATTGTGGAGTTTGAAATGAAAATTACACTTTGACCTAGATTATGAGGTAAATAAGTAGCATATTGTTACGTTTACAATGGAGTAAAAGATTTACAAAATAATTTAACAATAATAGAATAATTTGCCTAAATAATAACAATGAAAATATGTATCAGTAAAGACATTAAACAAGCAATCAATATACACAAAATACAGAACTTACAAACTTTTACGCAGTAGCTAGCTGCATTCCATTTAATTAATTAAAAAATGTGTTGGTGTAAAGTATTGCACTGGTGTTGCAAATGAGCTGAAGGACAATAGGGCCGCAGCACAATTGGCTACGCAGCCTCGCAGCGATTATCCTAATGCAACCGCATGCAATTCCCACCAGAACTGCTGCTGCCACTACCATATACTGTCTATTGCCAGATTTCACCGACGAATCGATATCCGACGAATCGATAGTCACCGTTGCAGGTCTCCAGGACGAATAGTGAAAACACGATAGCAGGCGTATGTCACTTTTGTTCCGTGGTTGAAGGCTAATTTCTTCACATCACTTTTGTTCCGGGGATCAGTAGGTAGTTTTTAAAGCCGGCTGAAATTTCGCTTTTGTTCCGCGGACATCACTCGTTCCGCGAGAGAGGGGGCTGCACTCTCCCTCCCCCAAATCCTCTCTTTCGCTATCCTAATTCTTTCTTCCAAGGTTAGGTTAGGTTAGGTTAAATTAAATTATTGATATTTTTGGAGAAAATTATAACTAAACGAGTTTTAAAGCCCGCATGAAAGAAAGAATTAGGAGGAGGGCGAAAGAGAGGATTTGGAGGAGGGATAGTACAGCCCCCTCTCTCGCGGAACAAGAGAGATGTCCGCGCAACAAGCGATGTTTTGGCCGGTACCGAAATCTACCTTCTGACCCTCGGAACAAAAGCTATACAGCCGATAGCAGAACTGAGGAAATGAATACTAAACTGTTTTCATACTCAGATGAATGCTGTAAAAGTATTAGTGATGACAAAATTTCAGGAGGGTGTTGCTATAGAGGGATCTTTCATTGAGGTATTTCTGTTAGTGCATACCGTTTTAAGTACATTCTATGCATTATTGTCCAACAAAATTGTGTGATTCTCTAAATTAATCGGACGATTCTCAGTCGTTTATGATGACCGAGTATTTTCTACAAGTTATTACAATTTTTAATTGTGTGATTTGACTATATATTCTGCTAATTTAACAATTGACTTAATAAAATTTTGTAATTTATTTCAGTTTTTGGGTTCTGAAATATAAAGAAAACATTTTTCGGCAGTATAGGTTCACAACCATCCAAACTGTCAGTGTTGTACGTGAATTGTAATTCTTGCCCAAAGGTACAATAACCATTCAACAATTTCAACAAGTTTCACTTGTACTTTCTTCGCACGCTGTACCACAAGGCAAACCAACTAGTAGCGAGTCAGTTCGTTATTTCAGACAATCAGCTAATAATCTTTACTCCTAGTTAGGAAAGTGATACGTATGGCACTAGGCAATATTATCTGGCCATCTGGCGTAGTTGTGTGATCTGGGATACTTTCCCTCACTTCTATACATGGCTAACCCTCCCATGTAAACCCAGTTTGTATAGTTCCTGACTTAACTCGGAATTACTGCTAAACTTTGAGTTTAAGATCGTTTTCAACTTCTTCGGCGTCGAATTGCGGTATTGGACACCCTATGGTTACATTCAATCAATTAAATTTCAGGTGATAAAACTATATTTAAAACATTTATAATATTGCACCAGAAAACTCTTCCATTCCATCTTCCCTTGAAAATTAGATATTTTAGAGGTTGAAATCGCTTAGCACATTTAATTGAAGGAAATGGGGTATTAAAAAAATGTATGACTTAACTAATTACCTATCGTATGGAAGTTAACAACATTTAACAGATGCTCTCCCTAAATGTTTTAGTACAATCACAACTGTTGTAAGTTTTTAGACCTGTACATTCACAAATGTTTCCTATTTGAAGGTTTAGTCATGTCAAACATATTTCTAGAATTAACCACGATTTCACCATTATCGTCACGGAAAAAACAAATAGTTGGATGGACTTATTTAACATATGCGAGATTCCCCAATGATGTCATAATAGTTTAACATTCGGGAACCTATCTTGATGTGCACAAAACCAACGCCTACCCCGACCTGAAACTTCAACCTTAGATTTCTAAAAACTACTCCAGCTGAGATTTAGAGCTATGTCTATGTTATTGCTTGTTAGTGTTTACGCACACAATGATGGACATTATGCCGGTGCAGACGTCATCAAACAGTACAGCGTTTTGTAGCCCAATAAATCAATCGTCAATGTGTGCAGATGTAAAGTAATAGTGGAACAAACTGCAGGTTTTGCCAGAACGACGTAGAGGTGGACAAATACTCCACACACATCCTGGATCATATATTTATGATGTCGTTTCTTGTCTCACGGAAACACCAACTCTTTTTGCCAACTTCGCTATTTTTGTTCTTGGAACACAGTTGTAAAAGGTAGATTTATTTTGTGTTACTGATGTCACATAATATAGTTGAGTTATGGTTTAATAGTTTGATGTGTACTTAGTATCCAGCGTTTAGTTTAGTTTCTGTTCTGTAATTGATGACGTTACATTATTTTATACTTTTGAACTGTTACCTGAATTTTAACATCGCAATGCTAAATTTAGGAATAAATTACTGTATTTATTTAAACTGCATGGTCACAACAACTTTTAGGGTTGTTAAATGAAGTGTCTCAGCTAGTGGTCAGAGTTTTGATGGATTCGGTGGAAATAAGAAAACCAAATTCGATTACCTGTACTCAATAACCCACGTACCTTCATAAACACTACCTTAGGTTTACACCGTTGTATAAACCTCTTAGATTTTAGTTCATATGTTGTCGTAAACAAATCTTGAAAACCCCATTTTCTTTTAATATCGAGAAAATACATTCAGCTACGCAGGAAGGACGCCGCTGCCGTTCCAAATGCTCCTGGTCCATGATAAGGACAATTTGTTCAATTATGATCGGACTCCGGGGGTCGTCTCCATCCCTGTTCCCACCGCGGACCCCCGCTGATCCTCATTGTTCCAAATATCACACCGTTCCGGGAATCTTCTTTGTTCCGGAACACAACCATCTTCTACCGATTGTAGTATCTTGTGTGAACTTGAAGATTACATCGACGGATTCGCTGTCGTCAAGGATACGTTTGCTCACCTTGCCTCGGGTGATCGGATTTGAAGGGTTGATTGTGGATAAATGGGACCCTAACGGCTTCATATAGGCTTCTGGTTATGGAAAGTGACTGATGATGATCCCTTCTACTCATCATATGAGACTACTACAGTATGTAATTAAAAAGTGACACTGTTATATGCAGGGAAGTGTTTATGTATGAGTGATATAAAGGATCTGATGATGATCCCTTCTACTCATCATATGAGACTACTACAGTATGAAATTAAAAAGTGACACTGTTATAGGCATGGAAGTGTTGATGTATGAGTGATATAAAGGATCTGATGATGATCCCTTCTACTCATCATATGAGACTACTACAGTATGTAATTAAAAAGTGACACTGTTATAGGCAGGTAAGTGTTGATGTATGAGTGGTATAAAGGATCTGATGATGATCCCTTCTACTCATCATAATATGAGACTACGACTGGATGTAATTAAAAAGTAACACTGTTATGGCAGGGAAGTGCTGATGTATGATTAATATAAAGGATCTGATGATGATCCCTTCTACTCGTCATATGAGACTACTGCAGTATGTAATTAAAAAGTGACACTGTTATAGGCAGGGAAGTGTTGATGTATGAATGATATAAAGGATCTGATGAGTGATGATGATCCCTTCTACTCATCATATGAGACTACTGCAGTATGTAATTAAAAAGTGACACTGTTATAGGCAGGGAAGTGTTGATGTATGAATGATATAAAGGATCTGATGAGTGATGATGATCCCTTCTACTCATCGTATGAGACTACTGCAGTATGTAATTAAAAAGTAACACTGTTATGGCAGGGAATTGTTGATGTATGATTAATATAAAGGATCTGATGATGATCCCTTCTACTCATCATATGAGACTACGACTGTCTGTTGTCTTGTTAAATCCCACTTATCACTCCCTCGTCCTCATTCCTTTTATCTCACCTCGCTTTTGATTTTTCGCGTTAGGATTCACAATGCATCCCAAAAGTGTGATCCGTGTTTTGCATATTTGTAATGTACGTGTACTTGTTCAGTTTAAATCTAATGACTTTGCCAAACACCCTTTAATCAGTTAACTTATTTTGGTAATACTTTTATTTTAAAATTTGCTATATCTACATATTTATGGCCTTTTAATGTTTGTTAGTAGAAATAAAAATGCGTATTTAGATAGTATTGTAACACGCAAACCTCGTAAGTTACGATTCATACTCTTCACATTAATTACATTAGCTGTGCTCATTAACTGACTCAAAGGAACTTCAATTATTCAATCCTGTCGATTATATAATTACCAAAAGAAAGTTTAAGACCCTTGCAAGTCCCGATTTGTTTAAAGATAAGCCATAAAGCGCCAACAAACGCAATATCTCAAAGATTTTACGTTTCGCGGATTTGGAAAAGACATAAAACGGGATAAAGGTCCAAATAATTTTAAACCACTCGGTCCAGTTGAGCGTTCGGTCACCTCGGTGACGCGGGGTGATTTTTTTACCCACCGATGAATCCCGTTGCCCGATTTCGGGTGACAGGTTTATCAGACGGAAATCAAAAAATTAATACAACCGTCCCCCAGAAGTGAGGACGTGGCGTCGAAGCGGGCCAAATGAAATATTTGACCGGACGATGAATTACTGCGAACATTTGGGTTGTACGGCGGACCCCAGTGATAAATATTAACGCGGATAAAAATCTGTACCACGTGTTAGCTGGAGAGAAGAATAAAGCTATAGGTCCCATGTGGTGCGTATGTCGGCCTACACGCATGTAGGTTGGATGTATTGTCTTGCCTGGTGGTTCGGTTGCTTTCGGTCACGTGGTTGTAGTAACGTACCTCGTTGGTTGAGCTCCCTGGGTTCTTATTTTTGTATGAATCCAGAAGAGAGCTGATTCACAAATTACGTACCCAGGCTCACTGGTTCGTTGCATTATTCCGTACCGCAGTGGTGTAGTTTGTGGCGGTGTTGTGGCAATGTTAATGATAACACAATAGTCTACGGTAATGTGATTGTTGACTAAAGGCACTAGTGGTATAATTGGGCGTTAACGAAGAGTGCTTAAAAAAGTGATCGCATTTGGGTGGAATATTACCAATCATGTCAAAAAACCTAACCCTTTAATTACCGGGTTATGAATAGCTCTAACTCGTGTTCACATTTCACAAAAAGTTATTTAAGTTTATACGAAATAAACTGAGATTATTTCAGCGCAAGTGTGGTCCATACCCAATAATCGGTAAGGTCAAAAATACCGAACATTTCACCAAACTCGCCGCCAACAATGCAATGTGATAACCGATACCCGACGCTTAATACGAATACCGAATGTAACTTTCCAATCGTTGTGCACTTTAAAAATTATAAAAAGTAAATCTGTAGGAATATTGTTTGGGTGTTTTCCTCAAGTTTGTTAAAGTGATGTTTGTAATGATATACATATTCTTCGTCTATTCAAATATACTATAATCCTTCATCTGATCTTTTGTTTTAATTTGAACCATTGGGTTTATCCACAATAATTTATCCCACAACATTCTTGGAAAAACATTAATATAATGTCTTCAATCAAATATTACAATTATAATACCATAAAAAATTATTCCACCTGTTTCTTCTAAATGCGTTGATAATATCCCGACCATTAACTGTTATTACTTTTGTACTACCTCTTACGAATAACACTTAAACAGCATGTTTAAGAGTCCTTGGAGGCTAGCAGCCATCTTGGATAGTTTCAAACAGCCGCTGAAGAGTTATCGTCCAAAAATATTTTTTTTAACACCAGAGTGATTGTAATTTAAATATCTAGTAAACTGTGGGATTAGAAATTTTCTTTGTAGTTTTTTAATTGTTTTATGAGCTAAAACGTCTAGGCTCCAAGGACCTAGGCTTAAGCCAATTTAAAAAATCTACGATTTATTAAAGTTTCAACGAAATAAATGCCACTATTAATTCACCTAAATAGCAAAATCAGCTGTTTTGAACACAAACCGTGTAAAAAGTCGGATTGAGCGTTCATAGACGTAATGACGCCAAGTTATTTGCTGCCCAAATCTCGCGGTAAATGTATAATCCTGCAAGATTTGCACATCACATTTAATTAAACCCTTTATTAGCTTGAAATCTGCTATTCCAGCGGTTCTTTTAATTTTGGTTTCTTTTCTTCCCATTGGCGGATTATATAATCAATGGATGTGTCGTTAAAGGTCGTTTGAATGTCAGAATATCCTTTACAACTGCTAAGTTCTCTAGTTCATTATTTTGTTCGCTGCTTAAATCATTCGATCTGTAATGTGTAATTTTTTTAATCATACAATTTTACTGTGGGTTGATTAGGGTAAATACTCATCCTTAACTGAACTATGGTAAGTTTTTCATGCAAAGATTTTTAAAGGGCCAACATGAAAACACCGTAGTAGAATCTGAATTTGTAGTGTTACTTATATTATTGATTAGGTTGAATTATTATTACGAAATCATAACAATATGAGTTTTACAAATCACCTTAGTTAAATTTAAGTTTTTAAGCACCCGTCACAAATTGTAACAACTTGTGTAACAAAGTGTAAAATGCCCAAAAAGGGAAATATTCAAGCAAATTCAATTGTTTTCAGCGGAATATCCACTTTTAGTTTAAATCTAAATAGTGGAAACCATCTAATTAAAAACAGTACCTTGAATAATATACAATAGGATATGTAATTTACACAATTGTACTGACAGCTGAAGCAGTTCGGAGAGAAAATGTTAATGCGGGGCTTCGACTACTAGGGACATGGGTTCAAATCCTGTCAATCGCCAATGGCTAAAAACCAGTAAATGTAAATTTTAACTTCGTTATCATAACGTGACCCGGTGGTTCAGAACCCATTTATCTGAAAAAATGATATTTCAAGCAAAGACCACTTTTTAGCGAATTTCCCATATAGGGAATAAGTTATTACCCATTACCGTAGTACTCATGGTAGGATCTGGACCCGGGACCGATTTACTTTTTAATTTTGAGGTCCCTAGAGGCCAAAAACACCAACCGTTCAAATTCATATATATATATGTGTCCGTTAGCTCGAGTAAAAATGATCCGATTTTGATGAAATTTTGTATAAACTTTAAAACCTACATTTATTCGAACGAGTTCGCGAACCAGCATGATTGGACTATAGTAACAGGGGTTATGGGGGGGGGTTTATGGGGCAATAATAGGTTTTTCCCATTTTTTACCATAAAAACGAAAAAATTCACAATTTCTTTCCAAACCATTTGATAGAGCTAAAAAAATAATTTAGTATATTGAAGCGTTATTATGCGCCTAATTGTGACGGAATAAATCCTTACAAATTAAAATTCCCATGTTATTATATATCATATGGAGAATAAGTCAACTCTCGTAGTTTGCTTATGAAAATATTTTGATCAAATTGGGAAAATACATTAATTTATTACTAAATTATCAACATTTTACAACAAAAACACTTTTTTACTTTCCCTGTTGCAGCAAACCTAAGTACTCGTTAAACTAATTCCATGTAAGTAGGGAATAAATGTGACATTTTTAGGAGACATTTTAGTGTGAATCCAATCAGGCAAATTGACATTCGCTTAGTCTGCAGGTTTGCTGAGGCGGGGGTATTGTATTAGTAGACTCGTTACTTGATAGTTACTACAGATCAAACCTATCGCAATGCCTGATTCTTATCCATACAGAACAGTTTGCGAGTGTCCAGACCACAATAGTGATGGCCTCGGTTTCCGTAAGTTCCGTCGGAATGTGCGGCATTCGCATTGTTCGATAGGTCTTCGGCCCTTAAATGTATCTCTCCCTCTCTCTCTGACAAAATCACCCGTTTTAATAGCCCTTATGGCTATTACCAAGCCCTCCCGTTTTCATCATCTCTCCTTTGACGTACATCTCCGTATTACGCATTTCACGTCCATTCAATGAATCGTTCTTACTTTTGTATAAATGGCCTCAGCTACATATCAAAGGGCGATTCGTGGTATCCCGTACAGTCCTCTACACAATGAAACTCCTTGGTTTTACGTTCCCAAAGAAAATGACACTTTCTCATCGCCCAAGATGTGATGTAATTATACAAACTTATTACTGAGCACAGTGGAGGTATGGTAAAACACTCGTTTTGTATGGTAAAATGAAATCGCAAGAAAATAAAATTTCCAACATCTTTCTCGGCTAAATTAAGCAGAAAAAGTAAATTACTTGTAAATACAAATTTAAACGGATAAAACTTTTGATTATTAACTCCTTTGCTTTGGGCCTACTACTGGGCCTTGATTCCTGGGTCGAAGGCCCGCCTGTTTTGGAAATATATCTCCTCATGATTCAAAATGCTATATTCCAAGTGAACATTTCGAATTAGTTGTGGTCAGAAAAATAAACGCAACGGATAGTGACGCATATGCCCTTCAAACTATGTTACAGCGCAATTCGCCATAATCAAATAGTACTGCGGATTGCTTGATATGCCTGCTGTCTAGCCTATCTTGTCATATTTATTGGCCATAAACTGAGTCAAGGGCATTGAAGTGACAGGCCTGCAAAGCTCAGTACCATAGCAGTTAACAGTTATGCGTCCAACTCCCATATTATTGTCGGTTTAAACCAAATTATATTATCAATCCAGTTGGTGTAATACCATAAGCATTGTTGGGGACATTTTGAATCAGCTTTTCGTATTTGAATAGTTCTAATTGATCGGCTCTATGGCATCTGCCCTGAACAGTGAACCAGTAAATAATATAGGTCACTTTTAGCAAATTTCCCTTTTAAGGAATAAGCTATTACCGATCTCATAATAAGATTCAAACCCGGTACCAATTTAATTGTTTTTCATTTTGTTGTCCCCAGAGGCCAAAACAGAATCAATCCAAGTAAAAATAATCCGATTTTGATAAAATTTGGAACAGACATGTAGGTAAACCACATCCATTCAAACTAGTTCGTTAACCAGCATGATCTGACTATGGGAACGGGGTTTTTTATGGCGGTTTTATGGGGTAAAAGTTGCGGTTTCTCATCTTTGACCCTCGAAACATAAAATTTTGCAATTTCCTCTCAAACCATGTTATAGAAAAAAACTAAAATAATTTAGTACATTGTACGTATAATGTAGCGTTGTTGTACGCTAAATAGTTACGGCTAAAATTAAATAACGCTGGAAAAATAAATTCCTGATGTTTTTCTTACGGACAATAAGTAAACTGTTGTAGTTTGCTTGTTTATAGATTTTTTTGTCAAATTTGGCAAATTTAATTATTTAAAAATAAGCTATAAAAATATCCTTTAGTGCCTTCCTTGTAGCAGCAAACCTAAGTACTCATTTAACCTAATTATTTTAATAGGGAATACATCTGTTGCGATAAAGAATAGGGCAAAGGTCTGATCTTAGTCTGCAGGCTGCTGCGGTGGGGGTATTGCTGTAATGTCACGTGAGAGGCCCCATATGGTAGTTATAATGATTTTTATGCTGCGCCTCGTCGTATAGGCCCAAATAATGTACCTTCGCTTCGCACATTGATTCTGCGATCACGCACAGCTCTTCTTCGAAATATTTTCCATCCGACAAAGTCGTCTAATCTAGTGAACATGAAGTATATTCTTCTAGCTACAAACTACACTCATTTTCACTAGAAATATATCTTCCTCTTGGATAGCTAAATTATATTACATTGACTATTAAATCCTGCTTGATCAATTTAAGTTCCTCTTGAATACTACTATGTAAAACAATATATAAACCACGGGTATTGGAACAGAAACGGCATTGGTCATAACCATACGTAATTGACCAAAAAATATTTTAGTAAACATGTGTGTATTATTATTTAATTAACATTTAAAAAACGTCTTAACAATCCGTTAAAGTTATTAGCATAAGGTATAAGATTCGGTCCAGTGACGTCATTCGTTTATGTTTATGATCCATACCGTTTCTGTTCCAATACCCGTGATACAAACTAATTTATATTTTTAATTTAATCGTGGAGTTAAGTGAGTTTTTGATGTTTAAAATGTTATGACAAACCTTTTACTTCGCCGATTAGATGCATAATAAGTGGCACTACTATTTAGTGGTGGGATTATTCTGCAATACACAAACAACATAAATTACTTTATATTTATGTATTGTTTGAATTACGATCTTTATTAATAATTTATTTTATTTTACAGGTGAGTTTGCTGAATGTGTTTGTCTGGTTTGGTGAGTTAGTTTAAGTCCATAGTAAGATACAAATTGACGGGACAACATTGTTACTAGAGTTAAAAGCATACTCTATTGTACAAATACTTTCAAACACTGTGATGATGTTATTCGTCAACACATAACAACCAATAACATTAGATTTGCTACTCATTTTCAAAAACATCAAATTCAGTAGTTACCAAAAATTGAAAAAAATGAATCGAAAGTAACATAGTTTAATGTTAATTGTCACTTAAACAATTTTGTGCCCACATATTTTTACCGTCTGTGGTAGTTGTGACGCCATAGTTTCCCGTTGAACTCTAGATAGCGCTATTGTTATGAAGCCTTACCAGTGCTGTCATAGAATTTCACTTACCTCTGTCATACATACACCTAGCAGTAGAATATTTCTCAAGTTCCTGTAAATTGTCGAACAGTAAAGTATCTTTCTCTTCCATTTTCTTTTTTTGGAAAATATTACTAATAACCATATCAGACTAATGTTAATACAGGATTTTTTGAATGGAGATTGGTTCTTACATTGTTGGAGTACCTATGTATTTCTTGACCTGTAATTAAACTTATTTTCGTGCAAATTAACTGTATAGTTGTCCTACTTTGCATGAATAAGGATTAAACTATTATTAAACATTGTTTTCCTACCACTGTGTGGAAATTGTCACATTGCCATGCTGCAAACAGTACGCAAAATAACTCATTACCGCTCTAGAGCGGGAATGTATCATTCCCGCTCGCTAAATCAGCTGATTTCACAGTAGTCGTTTCCACACCAAAATTCCTTTAAATCCGAATCTCGGCAACCATTCTACAGACCACCATTCAAAATTCTATTGCAATCCAGGACCAGACCCTTCTTCTTAAAAAATACGAAAAAAATCACAAAATATACAAAACTGAAACACGTTTTACAACTATTAATTGTGCTCAATAATAATACGTTGTTCAACTTAAAAATACAGTACATTTATCAACGTAATTATGCCATGAAATCCACAAAAATACTTTTAAAATGTAAATTGTTACACATAAAAATATACTATACTAAGTAATTACGATTGTATACTAATTCAGGGTGGCTAGTTACCTGGAAAACCTGGAAATATCAGGGAATATTAAATATCTGGAAAAGTCAGGGAATTTTGTCATAAGTCACGGAAAATTTTTAAAATGTTTAAAATAATTATAATAATTGTTAGGAAAGGTCGATCTGGTGAGAGTACGTATGCTGTGTGGGGGAAAATTAAGAAATATGTCTGTAGAAATAAATTTTGTGTTTTTGTAGAAATTAAATTTTGTTATAAACTGCGTATCATCTTATCAAACTCAGTTTAATTTTATTAAGGCAAGCTGCAAAGTTTGAATATAATCTAGCCTGTATCTATAGATTTTATGTATTTTTTCATGTAAACAAACATTTAAGCTATTTGTCAGATAAAGATTAGTCCTTTTGAAGAATTAGTTAGTATTAAAATTGTAATTTTGAATTTGTCGATCAGGGAAAGTATGAAAAATTCATGGAATTGTTAGGGAAAAGTCAGGGAATTTTTCAATTTGGTTTCACTAGCCACGCTGTAATTGCTGTTTACATACAATGGTACTAATTATATACTAACAAACTAATTATAAAGGAACAGTCGCCTTCAATTTCATTGTGCTTAGGTGATTACGTTTAGGTTGATCCGAATAGGCTTCGGTGTCAATTAGTTTTGATTAAAGGCTGAGTTCAAAGATTATAAACAAAAAACAACTGGAAGTCAATAATCGTCCAAAGTCTTATCTTACTGTAAAGTCCTTGATTTTTTTAAATGGTAAACTTTTCCTATTTTTAAGTGGTGATTTTTATATAGTGTACCCCAATATAAACAAATCACGAAAATTCAAAATAATCAATATTGAAGAATAGTTATAACGATGGTAGATGGAGAAGGTAAGAGCTAATATGAAACACCAACAGTCTATCCTTCCTCTTATTAATTTACAAGCGTAGGCCTACATTTGCCCTGAAGTCTATAAATTGGTGTTCACAAAGACTCCGTCGCAAAATCGGATGACGCCGTTCCAAGAGTATCCCGGCAACCGTTACTATGACTCTCCCCTGATCCTCCCGACCGGGCTTATCGGCTCCTCCACTCTCAAAATAGAAAATAATCGCTCGCCCACGATAATTAGGAACATTCCCGTCTGTCGCACAACTCCGACCTTTTCATCGTCGGGCAATTAGACTAATTAAAAGATTTCTCGCGTTGCACCGGCCTGCACCGTCTGCGAATTTTCAAAGTCGTCCATTCAAATGTGTCTTTTTGGTTTCTTCTTAGACATATTAGACACTTCGAACGTGGCGTAAAATTGAGAAAGATTTGCGAAAATACACGTTGTTTGATATTTTCTGTGCTACGTAAACTTACTTAAGCGTTCTATACACGAAAAGCGTATTCTGTTGCAAAGCGTATTCTGTTTTTATGAAAGTACTTAGAGAACCGCTCTGCTTCTAGCAGATTCACACTCGTTGTGATGAACTATACTCGTGGTTAAGATATGTATTATCCTCGCTCTTGATCTAAGTTTGTTTTTACCATGCCGCCCAAAAGACTCCTCGAGTTAAAATATCGTTATATTTCAGTCCAGAGGGCCGAAACCCCCGAACTGAGGCTGTTATAGGATCAGGTCCTCTTCAGCTGTTAAAATCAAGCAAAAGTGTTGTGGATGTGGCGGGGATTGAACCCGCCCCCCCCCCTCCCGCACCAAAGTCCAGAGCGCT
Source organism: Macrosteles quadrilineatus (assembly GCF_028750875.1). Lineage (NCBI taxonomy): Eukaryota > Metazoa > Arthropoda > Insecta > Hemiptera > Cicadellidae > Macrosteles > Macrosteles quadrilineatus. The sequence goes on along the minus strand of NW_026542600.1, from coordinate 39,490,182 downwards.
AACCACTGTGCTAGCAACACTAAAAATTATACGGTGGGTGGCTAAGTCCGTTAAATAATCAACCATCGATGATCGATACTACAGTCTGTATCGCAACATCGACAGTTTGTCTCGGGGCCGATGTTCCGTCACCTAGAACTACAAGATGTAAGGTGTGCCGGTACCGGGTGCCAGTGTCGAATTTCGGCGGCGGACAGTAGCCGGTACACGGGATTCGCGGACCGAGGAGCGCACAATACCTGATCTAATGGGAGGTCATAAATAAAATCCGTAGGGGTAGGACCAAGGAGCGCAGAGGTACCTTGCGCGCCTCGGTCCTACCCATGCAAGGAACTAATCCCCTAATTATACGGATTAAAAGAGACAATGGCTGGGTCAACCCTGCAAATAAATCCCATTAGTCATGCCTCATTGAATACACTACTTTAAAATGAAAATGTAAGGAGTAATTTTGAAACTATAAATACGTTAACAGAGACAATGCAAGATACTGTATTATGCATTCGAAGTAGTTATCTTAAAAACAGTTGGTTTTTGTCCTACGTTAATCAGCCCATTTTCAATGCAGACAAACTGCATATTTTTCTAAGTGCAGTTTAATAAAAATTAAATACTTATCACTAAATAGTACGGAACTCAATTTTCATTATTCTATTATAATTAAAATCATATTAGATTATTCGAGACAGCTAAACTTTCTCTCTGCGTTTCAGAACTATCAAATGTTTACATTATTTTGTTTTGCAGGTATAGTTTATACAATTTTGAAATAGCTTTGAAGGCATGACGACTATTAATTGCTTATAGCATGCATGATTCTACGTGATTTGTTTTGATCATCGACCCGTGATTCAACAATGACTTAATATTACCGGACGTTCGTACTATTTAGGAGCAACGAATACCATTCTTGAAACTAATTCTTAAGAACAACATTATATTATGTTGTGCATTTCCGGATTAGGTGGGTGAGCCTACTGCTGAAAGTGATATTTGCCAAATGACAATGTGCCTGGGCTAAATTTACTTCAAAAAGTAGTGTTTACATAGGCTTTGTTTAAATTTAAAAATACTTTTTGTATAAGAATTACTTAGGTTTTTCTGAAAGTATATAGTTATAAATATCTGAAAATAAATCGATTATTTTGTTTCGTTTACTTTTTTAACTGTTGTATTGCCGACAAAAAAGTGTATCTAATGAAAACATTTACTCCTCAAGATCCTATAATTATTCCCAACTGTTTAGACAAGCACAAATTTGTTTAGTCAGAATTTACTTGGCTATTTCCAAAGTAATGGTTTAAGCATCGTTTAAGTAGATTTTATAGCCTCCGGATTACCAATAAATATAAACATAATTACTCTATTTTAATGCTAAATTCAAATAACAATAACCGGCACATACTCTAAAAGGAATTCTAAAAAAAGAGTAAACTACAAAAATTAAAACTTGTCTTTATTCAAGTAGTGTTACCAGTTACAAAGTAAATTATCTATTAAAAAAATAAACTTTTGAGTCTAGAATCAAATAAGAGATAATAAGTAATGAGTAACTTACAATCAGTGACGTGGGGTTTTTTTATTTCTTGCTGTACATATAATAAGGTGACCAATTTTACAAATTCGTTACCGGTGCAGATTCCGAAAGAAAGTTCTACTCTCGGTTAATGTTAACGGTGCAGTTGGTACATCTTCTAACTAATGTCACAGATTCGTGGGTAAAAATACTTCGTTGGGGCAAATAAATCCTAATCAGAGTGCACCATAAGTCAGCATCCACAATGTAATATACTGTGATTTTTCTTTAAATTAACAATAACTGTTTCATCTAAATAAGGCTAACTGATTATTTCAGGGCAAAATAATCAAACTTATTTATCCAGCGAGAACAAAGTTATTTTTGAAAAACATCAAACCGTAGGCCTACAGTTTAAACATTTTTTAGGCCTGTACAAACATTAGTAACAATGAATTATGATGTTCGACGTTGTGACATGTTGCTATTTAGACATTGTGATGACAATGTTATATTATACATCATTTAACAAACGTTTTACATGGTGACAACATAAACGCCAAATATAGATGATAATTCGAAAATTAAAAGAAAGTAATACAAATTGAGTTTAAATTAGCAAAATGATTTGGAATTGCAATAAATTTAAAATTATATGGAATTTGATTCATGCTACCATAGTGTTGGCTAAGTAACTTTAAAAAATTGTTCCTTTGTAAAATCTTGTTTTTGTAATATTATGTTATCACTGTTGGCATTAAAAAGTAAAGCTTTCCTCCTAAGAAATGTGAAATGAATTGAGAATGGCCCGTATTGTATTTTTGGAAAAAATATATGGGATTCGAAATAGTACAAAATTGTCCAGATAAAAAGTCATCATTTTGACACAAATACAATATACATAGTAAAATTCTGACTCCGATCCTTGCTCTCGAGTCTGAGAAACTGCAAAGTATATCAACTATATACTGTATTGGTACGTATGTTTTGTATTACCTTTTCTTTTTATCAATCAATGGAAAAATAAAGTACTTCAATGGATATGCGCATTTTACATATCATAAAGAAGAGATGGTTTCTGTCTGTTGAATTTACCTATAAACTAAGATGTAAAATTCAGGTTTTTTTATCAATGGTGGGTACACGTTGAAAGCATTTAATTGTATTCATGGATTTAAATTAGCTAAGGATTTTACAAACCATTCCTGCATAAAAATTAGTATATTTCATAGCGAGGGGTCCCATTGCAAATTTGCACATTTTCATAGGGTTCAACACCTTTTCTAAGGTAAAACTAACGGTGCTATACCCCTTTATTTTCAAAGATCATGTTTGTTTAAAGCAGTTATTAAAAGTGAATAAACTTACTAATTTACAATAATTTCCATTCATTGATTTTAGATCTACACCATGAAGACTAAAGTCACCTACCTTAATCAAGTCGCAATTATTAAAAAGTAGCCTATTTAAAATCCATTTTTATAAAATAAAAGAAATCTAAATGTGGTTTAACATTCAACTGAAGGATCAGCTTTTATATTGCAATTTAAATTCGAAAGTTAAAGTGTACGGCCTGGTAATTTGTTGATACATTAGTTTGGTAATAAGTTGCACTAGAAAAATATACCTGAATCAATGGTGTAATCAGTGAGGCGGGACTATTGGGATTTACTCGCAGGCATTGTCTTGTTCAACCCTCGTAAGTAAGGGATTAGTTCCTTGCACGGGTAGGACCAAGGAGCGCAAGCACCTCTGCGCTCCTTGGTCCTACCCCGACGAATTCTTCGGCCGAGGGGTTGACAGTTTTACGACTTGCGCTCCTCTGTCCGTTTCCCGGTACACGGGGTTTCTTATGACCCTCCCCACACGCAACCTCACCACTTACATAACCTCCCACCGGGCACCACTTGTCTTCTGTTTGCTTTGACCGTGGGAGGGGGGATTTCGGATTCTCTATGACAAAGGTTTACTTGTAAAGGAACATACTGTTTTACTATTCATTTTTATCATTTTTAATACAAAATTTCGAAATTTCTACCATCAATTTGTTCTAAAAATCTCGTCTATTTTTTTATGATCATTAAAGAATCGTTATTTGTGTAACTAGTGTGCCTTTAATGCTTATAAAATAATAAGTCTTTCAAACAGTAAACAACACGTTTTAGGTTAGGTTAAATCCAAGCGTTGAACGAAATGGGAAACAACTGACCAGCAGATCGTAGTCGTAGTATCTTTAAGTGTTGAAAACCTATTTCCAAGGGTACACGGATTAATGATAAAAGCCCGCTGTTTTGTGTTGCTTGATTGGAATACTGGTGTGCGGCAAAAAAGAGTGTGGCAAAAAAACGTGCAGCAACTTTCTGTACTAAAATCAGTGCAAGGAAGCCTACTTTGTCATGTTACTGTAGGAAAAAACGGGTTTCAAACATATACACATATGCGAACATTTCATACAAGAAACATATGAGTATCGTGTATACAAATTAATTACATTGTACGACAACGTCAACTTCAATTGCTGTATCTTACTCTTCAACAATGACAACAGGCATAGCATTACCACCAGGGTCAAAAATCGAAGCTCTTCACTCAAAATCAAGTTTGATTTGTTGCAATGAACTAATGAAGTGGCTTTAGCGCACATTACCACATAACCGTGGCGCGAGTCGTGTATTTCCAGATGGAGTTAAGTCCTAACTAATAAGAAACCGCCGACAATGGCAAGTAGTTTTGTTTATGCGTGTGCGCGGACGGGGCGTAATTATAAATATGACTAGTTTGTTACGCTAGATCGACTTCCAGTTAACATTCCTGGTCTGTACTGCTCCGAGTGGGACGCAAACGGTCTCCACTCACTATAACTCACTTACTTGGTAACTCACTAAATGACCACTCACTCATTGACACACTAACTTAGCAACTTACTTGCTTACTTAGTACTTGTATCAGTAGTGCGGCGGTGAAAGACCTGACTCCTGTTCATAAGGCGGATTTGAATGTTGACATCCCACCAATTATCATTTTATTTTAGCTTGCAACAATCAATGAGCTTGTGGTTTTCAGCCCAGTTTATCCCCATATATCTTCATATGTGGACCACCATCTTTAAACATTAGGCATTGTAGATTACCACCATTTTACAACAATGTGCACATCTTCCCAAAACATGGAAGGCAGCTGCTTAGTGAGAGCCACGATTGGTTTTGTGGATTAGTTTTCCAATTAGTGTTCTCATAATCACTTAAACAACAGCCTAATTGTGTGTTATCTAAATATCCCATTAATTAATGTGACAAGTCGTTTTGTGCATCACTAAGGCACATTAACGCCGCATTTTGCAATGTAAACATGTTACGTAACAATTAGACAACTCCTCACTTCAGATTTGTATCATTTTGTATTATTTAATGTATTAAAATATGTCCTTGTATACCGATATAAATTTTTTTCATTTGCCGCTTTTTACACACTTCACTGAGCGCAATTAATTGTTCTCTTTTTTTGACCAAAGTATAAATAGATATTTTATAATTTTTTAATAATTATAATTATATATGAATGAATACATTTTTATAATTTTTTTAATGTTTTACCAATCTTGTTGTCAGTTCCTTTTATAGTCAATCGTTATTAAAGTACACTTACGTTTCTTTTTCAATTTATTTGTAACATATCAAAGTTCAAAAGGTAGACTAACATCTTCCCATAAAACATCTGAAATCACTTATGTTGACATTTTTTCACACAGTCGGATTTCGTATTACGTAGTTGGATTTCAATAATAAACACATTTCAATACTCTCATAACATCTCATTCCACAATGGCGCTTAGAACTCTTGTATTGACGTTCTCTAGTAAACGTAATACCAATCTGTTTAGATTCGTACAGTTCGGTCCAGGCAATACCAGACAGTAATTGGAGCTATGATGGACTGGAGGCTCTTTACAAATTTACAGTCCTTGAACGTAACGCTCCTTTAGTGCCCTAGGAATAGACAGCTCAAACCGCACGACTGCTACAAACTCAGGCTTAGATGGAGTTGAATTTAATCAAGTTGGACAATTCGTATTGTTCTTATATGAACACTATTATAATATTTGGGAACAAAGAATCATTTAGAATTGTCTAATAGGTGTGTGGACATAAAAAGTATGTCCATAAAGTTAGGTGAAACTCAAGGGTAGACTGGGATTGCGCCAGTTATGTGAGGGTTAAAAAAGGTCAGCCTGGCACCCACTGGGATTGCGCCAAAAATACCCCAAGTATAATATTATAAACGGGTAATCGGAAGATGACACGTAACCTATCCTAACCCGATAATGAAGGGAAAAACTAAAGTTGAACTTTAAGAAATGTCACATTGGTGTAATGATGGTGCGTTTGGGGGGGGGGGGGTAGATTTGGCAGTGGTACTTTGTCGGTGTCCACCTGGCCCTAGTGGCGCAATCCCGGTGGACCGAAACTCAAAAATGAGAATCATACCTAATCTAAATGTCAAGCAGTTGTAATCGATTAAATTTGATTTAAAAAATTCTTGCCCCGAAGAGCTAAACTGAAACTGAATTTATTCTAAACTGAAGCTATTTGTATCCAACTTAACTATAACCTCTCTAAACTCAAGTTGGTTAACGTAATACTCGTGTAGAATGTTGTATAAAGTGCCTGAAGGGTCTTGATATGATTGCGCTTGGTTTTAATTTAACTAGCAATAATACTTGAGTGAACTTAGCATATCAATTTGGAATCCTCGAAACTATTTGTGAATGTTATTGGTGTTTAATATACCAGTCTGCATAAGTGGATAGACTAACTAAGTGTGTACTAAATCATATTTCAACACATTCAAATAATATATCAGACGTATCGTACACTCGAAACTCTGCAGTTTTAATGAACACATGAAACGATTTAAGGTTAAACTAGACTTCCTTAATCCATTGAAACTCCTTTGAAATTTCGGATGGGGCGGGCATTAATTGCGCCAACTGAGTATGGTAGTCGGGTATTCCTGAATTGCGCCAACTACTTCAGGGAGCCACGCGAAACGTTTCTTAATTAAGCCAAGTGGCAGCCGTCTTTGACTGCATAATTGAGTAGGTTAGGAGGTTAGGTTAGGATACGTTAGATTAGGACGACACGTAAACAAGAGCATTCCTTCTGCCGGCAACTCACCCCTACCTGGCTTGAGCTTGGCGCAACTAAGGAACATTTTTGGGACCTTTTGAGGGCTTGGTGCAATTAAAGAACTCTCGCAACTAATGCACGATTTTCGGACGTGACTTTGGATTGATGTCGGTACAATCGTTTTGATAATTGTCATGGAGACCACCCTCTTCTAATCACATTCCTCTACTTAATCTGGTTCAACAGAGATTGTTGATGTAGGATCCCACAGAACGTTGGAGACGTGGAGACGAACTGGTGTTCACCATTGTTAGTCGTCCGTTCTGTATACATTAGTCCAAGATGGCTAGATAGCCATGCACGTTCGACACCTTTGGCAAAACAACGTCGGAAGTGGGTAAACAAGAGGGGGGTAGGTTGGTTCCGCATTTGCTACCTACACTAATCCGGGTCCCGTAGGGTGGGTTATAATCTGGTAGGTCAGTTCCGCATTTGACGGCTTCAACAATAGATCTCTTGAAATTGTAATGATCAGTGAAGCGTACAAAAATGCCAGTCAACCGAAATAATCCATAAAAATAAGCAAGTTCTGAATGAGTTAAAGTTGAAGTAGCATGTTCCAGTTGTAACGATTTCTCTAGTTTTTTACCATAGCTGATGCAGATATTTCTTTCACCGATCCCAATCTTAAAGGGCGAAGATTATTATTGATTATTATTATATTGAAGATTATTATCCCAATCATTATTGCGAAGCCGCAATCTTAAAACTAAAAAAATCACATTACACCAGTTGCTGCTTAAATACGCTTATGTTACAAAATGCTAATAGCTCAGTTGGTAAACTAAATCTGTCACAGGAAAAACTTTAAACTTTGTAAGCATCTTATAACAAATTAAAAATATAAAACAAAACTAGTGTACCTGTTGCTCGAAATCGAGCAGTTGTCTAGTACCGGCACTACAGAAGCTATATTAAAACTAGTAGTCATAATTTTCTATATGTTTAAAAGACCCTATTAAAAGCGTATGCAACTAATGGAAATACATACGCATAGATACGCACAGATACGCATAGATACGCATAGATACGCATGGATAATAACAGTTATAATAAACACGTCTTGTAAATACTGACAACAAACTAAATATGTTCTCTGCTGTATTCCCTGTAGTAAACAATGCGGTGTAATATTTCTAGGAATTCCCAAAAAAATATTTCCTAAAATATGGGAATCGGGGGAAGAGAGTATTTGTAGTACGCGAGGATGGTATGTGGCTGCAATCACTTGGAGAATTCAAGCATCTAGACCGCGTGCTATTCTGTGTGTTCATAGATTTTTTACATAACTATTATCACAACTAATCATAGTGTGTACGGTATCTGTGCAGTATTATTACTAAATAGTCAAATCAGTATTATTACTAAGATCAATTTTGTTAACATTTATGAAACAGGTGATTTTCTTACATCCTAAACCTAAAATATGTAGAGTTTGTATCATAAATATTCCGAATTTCGAATCGGATACAAGCGTATCCAATCTTTGGATATTTAACTTAAATTTGTTCAATATTCATTCTACGTCGGCTTTTAGTGAGGCTAATTACCCTTGTCTAATGGAGTGTAACCCACCTTTGTCAATATAAATGCGGAAATAACCTACCTACTTAAGGGGCCCACCAGATTCAAATGCGGAACGAACCTACCCATTTATGGCCCTAGGGTCATTATCTGCGGAACTAACCTACCACCAACAAGAGAAACTCTGACCTAGCGGACTTAGCTTTGTGAGAAAATAATTTGGGTGGATTGTTAGAGAGTGGAATATGTTGCAACAACGTTTTTACATTCTTTCAAGGTCTTCCTAGAATCTTCCTAGAAAGCAATGGACCTACCCGACCTACACTGCGGTAGGTGGTGTTGAGGTTTACTGTTCTACTCACGTTAGCGACAGTTGCTTACCACCTTGGATTTAGCTCAGTAAAGAAAATCCACTTATTTCAATATAATTTATTCACATCTAGATTTTTATACTTGTGGGTGCACAACGCACATTTCGGCATTCCGTTTATTGTTCACTTTTAGAAACCTACGTATAAGTTCAATATTAACTTCATAGGATCGCATAGACCTGTTTACGATCATCCTACTAAACCTCCCGTATTAGACTCGAGCTCAGGCAGGAATGGGACGAGTAGCGCTGTTTACGATTTAACATAATGGCTAGAAGGCCCATATAAGTTCAAATCCGACTTTATTCCACAAAGCTCTCAGGCCCGATCTAAGTAATTCTCCGAGATCTTTAAAGCCGATCACCTTCTCGTCTTAATCTGAAACCGCGTACACCACTAGAGCGTCGTGAATTATATATTCCTGAGTACCGTAATCTTACGGGGTGCATTTAGATTTAAGGGATTGAATGGATTTTAGTTTGCAGCAAATTTTGGAGAGGTGTTTCATACATTGTGGATACAAATACAAACTTAGTATCCTATTACAAAACTGTTTAGAAAAAATGCCTTATAATCTAAATTTACCATATAAGTGTTTCAATGGAGTCTTTACTCGTCAGCATAGGCCTACACGCAAGAAGTTGGAAGATGTCTAAAAAGATATCACTAGTAGACCGATACCCTAGAGAACCGATCTTTTAGTTTATTTAGGCGATTCCACAACTTTTAAGTTGGATGTTTCCAAATAACTGAACGAATTGTTTGCTTTGAAAATCATTATTGTTTTATTCGTGTTCTATAGATACCTGTAAGTTTACAACCAACAGCAGTAGAACATTGTTGAAAGACTGCCCTTTCTGTTATGTATAGGTGTAAAATACAGCAGTAGACCTTGCAAAAGCCATCAACATTCCTAGTAAAATACTTAACGCCAAAACAAAGGGAAATAACATATAGCACGATCTCACTTCGGCGGCTCTTGACGACTGGCGAGACAAAAGGAATATGACTGGAAGGCCTCGTAGTTGCTGGTGTAAACGCCATTACAGTTGCTAGCTGAGAAACTTTAGACCTTAGAAACTAACACTTTCATGTTAGGCAAAACGGCTGATGCCTTTTCAGGAATCCTTTAAACTATGATGCAATAAGCAACGGAGCAGTAGGACACTGGAAAAGTCCTTGTAAGTGTTGGAAGAAAATACTTTACAGAGGAAATCCGTTACAACTCACATCTACGTAGTACAGTACAAGTTTTGGAGTAAAATTTAAATTTAGAGAGGTCAATCTTGTAAATTTTGAAGTAAAATACATTTTACCCGTTCCGTAAGAATCGAAATTCTCTACAGGATGCGTCAATATTTTGAACTTGTGTTGTAAAATGAAATACACAATTTTACAATACACAAAAACAGTGCTTTTGTGATCTTGGAAGTTGAAGATTCCCAAAAACGCTCTCCCTAGTGTCAACTAGTACCGTACATTGACGCCATCACTGTAAATTCACCATTAATTGAGAAAACTCTAATTTTTCGGTCAAAGCAAACAGATAACTTAAACATCTTCATTCTCTGATCAACTTCCATTTCCATAATCCATTTCCGAACTCTTTGACTTCCGTTCTTATTCCCACGCAGCTATAGAAGCTGATACCTCTGTACCATTCTGCTGAAGCGATATTCCAGGGATCCCGACCTTTGTTCTGGGATTCCAAGACACTGCTCGAATAGCCGACACCACCGCCGCGCCGCGCCGCGCCGACATGGAACTAGGAGCTTCGCGGAAACACGTACGCCATCGCCATGTGAACGCTCCGTCATCGACGTCACCGACACCGGTACCTACACACCGAGACCGACTGGTTTGAAGAATTGCAAAATGTGTGATCCAAGGCGCGGCGATCCCGGGACGTGTTCGCAATCGTGTAACTCTTCTGTTACATTCCAGGACGCGGTGTTATTGTTTTATATTTTTTGCTCTCGTGTTTTTCTCCAGGAATAATCTTTCTAGCATTGTTCACTCACGTTCGCTGATTCTAGCCGTAATGAACATGTGTTTGATGAGTTCTAAGCGTTTCAGATTTATTGAGAATGACACTGCATTTAAACGATCTTGAAGTGCTGATTAAAACAAATTGTTGCATTTTGTCGATAAATTAACAAAAGCAGTATTTTGACAAAAAAATTCTAAAATTGTTAGACTCAAAGTGAGATCGTATTAATTTGGATGGATTAAAAACTTTCTTTAATATCATGATTCCTATTCTTGGTGTAGATCAGGTCAAAACTGGGTTAAATCCAGTCAACCACTAACCGAAATTCGCTTATGATTATGGTGTTTTTTAATTGCATGGAGCTCCAAGGTCCACGTCAAGAAAGTGCTCCACCTGTCAAAGAAAATATATATTTGTACGATGAAAACTTTCTCTACATTGAAAACGACACGAAAACACGTACGATATAAAATTCATATACTTGATGATTGAATAGCCTACCAGAACACTAGATAAACGAATAAGGAAAGACGCTACAACATGTGTAAACACATACTGCAGTCTACTCATTCTTTCAAATGTTGCTCAAAAAATCCTCTTATAACAAATAAACATCACTTACACTCAAATTCCCCCGATTTAATAACAGCCATTTACGGAAACATCTTATCATTGAGAATATTGAGCACGGTACGCTACGTAACCTATATTCCAACCGTAATCGATTTCAGATAAATCTATGAACAGTCCTCGAAATGTTCAAATTACACCGGAATAAAGACAATAGCGGCTTGAGTTCATCGATACTCATCTTCTTGAAATAAATCTCGGAAATAACTGCTAATGATGGAATCAGGGCAAACTAACTACAAACAATAGAAAAATACAGTATAACACTTTATATTGTTGTGGTTTTCTTCAGGATCGTGCATTCAATCAATATTAAAACAACGGAGTTCTTATAAAACTCTACCCACGTAAAATGTTGTAACCCAAAGAGATCCATTATCCACTTACGAACTCATAATGTAATATTACAATAGGCCTTAAGGTGAATGCAGAAGTTTTAGAGTCAAGAAGTCAGAATTTGTTGATAAAAATGCAATGAAACGATATAGCAATTTAACTATATTTCTGTACTTATGCATCGGGCACTACTGTAGGCAGTGCGTACTAGGAATTTACAAGCGTGGGCACTGGGCAGCGGGCAACGCTCTACAGATAAAATGTCGGAAGATGGAATTGTGACAAATATCCTCTCTGCGCTAAGGCACGCTCACAATGTGTATTACTCTATGGCAACAATGCAGGTTGTGCAAAAATGTTTCGATATCCGGCTCCACCATTGCTCCGACTTCCGCACAATATTGTTTTATTTACGTTTTTGGACGCAAACAAACACTCCACTATAGAAAACGAACGTTAAAACTCAGCTGGTAACAAGCTATTGCGAGTTTGATGATCCACGGTATGGTAGTAACGAGTTTAGAGTTTTAACTGCGAATTCAGTTTGCAGTTTTTGTTGCAATCAGTTCCGCGAATGGTATTGAAACCTCGAAACATGTTTTGTATTCGTCTAGTGAAATACTTATCATTTGAAATATAATTCGGTAACTGCCACAGTGACAGATGTGTTAGTTGGACGAATTGTGGAGTAAGTTGTACAGTTATGAAAAGGACATCTGAAATGGTTTCCTTTTATATGGAAATTGACAAACATTTAAAACATCTCATAGTTTTACTTAAAAAAAATGAAGTTTGTTAATAGTAAATTCTTGGGCTTCCGGTGAGAGCCGCGTCAAATGTGTATTTACACTACATTGTGTATTATGTGGCATTCTCAGTTAAAGCTGAGACTGCCATGAAGATGGTTATAAACAGAATCATAATACAACAAAATAATTCAATCACAATAAAGGTTACTTGAATTAGTTTGATTCTTGCATTAACCCCCGCTGTATAATGTAAGGAAATCGAGCCATATGTGAAATATCATTGGGTAATGTACAACAATTAAAATGACGAATCCAATTTCCTTTAGATTTTTACCTATCCCTCACTCACATTTGAATCATAATTAACGTATAGTAAATGCTATAAACAAACGTAAATCCGATTTTCACTCGATTTCCTTCTAAAGTTGCTTCCCAAACCTATTAATTAGTGTTTTATTTTAGGTTACGTATTTTCCTCTGGTGTCGAGATGGGGTTGGCTTGAAAGCTAATTATTGTAGAAAACCATACCACACCGCGTTTAGCGGTTTGATTCCCAGTAATTCATTACGGAATCGTTGCAGCGAGAAGTCTAACAATTTCGTAGTCTCGACCCGCTTCTAGTGTAATTATAATTATCCCATACGGCTTCGCTTTTTACAGTTCCCGGATTTTCATTTTTCACTTGTTAACCTCGTGTGGGCACATTTCTCGGTATCACGCGTAACTTGTTAATTACCAGTGTTAATTACCGGCAATCGCCGAATGCCTCGCGTCGTCCGCTGTGTCGTGTAACGCGTTCCCGCGCTCTCAAGTGGTTTGCGCGGGAATGATTTGTATATTTTCACACCCCGGGCCCCTAATTGCACGTATCACTTCCGTCCCGGTGGTTCGATACAGGGCAATGTAGCAAACCCGATGTAGCTACATGGTTGCACGCTCGGCCTACCTTAAGTGGCTGGAGGCTACAGAAATGCACTAATAAATATAAACACTAATCCTTTTAACGCTGTTTAATTAGAACTTTTCATGCGCGATTAAAACCCGTTTAATTTTTCATTTTTTATTAGTTTCTATCGGATATCCCCACTTGTTACATTTTAGTTTAGGTTTAAAACAAAACGAGACGTGCAATTAATTCAGAAGAATATTTTCAATTGCCTTATTTTAATTAAAGTTTGATACAAAATATGTGTACCCAGCAAGTCGGAAATAAAATATTTATATACGAATTTTCAAACCCTCCACTAATAAGAAGCATGAACAAATTCCAGCGTTGTTCAAAGACAAAAATAGCAAAAACCGTTATTTAACGTTAAAAAAAAATCTATTTCAGCATTTCGAAGTATTAAATCGGATATTTGACCTCAAACGTCCAGTACCTTTGGATATCCATTAAACGCAAAACAAACTAATAAAGAGGTACATATGTGAATTGGAGTTTCCAGGCAAGACAAATAGTTGAATATCGGCATTGTTTGTACTAGCCGCACTTCGGTCTGTTCTGTTCACCTTTTTACTTATACTCGAGTCTCACGATTTCCATTCACCCTGTTTGCCTTTCAATTTCCTGATGTTTGCTCAAGCTGGATTAATAACTTACTCCGTTAAACAAACAGAATGCCATGTGTTGGAAGAGTAAATGTAAAAAATCAAGTCATCACCATGCAGAGTTTCATTTGGGAAAAGTGTTGAAAGTCAAAAGAACAGCCCATTTTCAAATCGCGAGTAAAAACGTTTTTAAAACTGTTTCAAAACTCTAATATTTGGAAATGTTTATTGAAAAACAATTCATTACTTGATTTCGGTTACCTTTTCACGTTCCACATGTGTAAAACCACTTGAATTATCAGTAAAACTACATAAATAATCATAACTCATAAGCTAATCCTCCGTCCTTGGTATTTTTCAGGTTATCCAAATATAACTTTATTTTAGATTTAAATAATTTTTCCTACGACCGTTTTATTTTTAAGTAGGTAGTCGTTCGTTTCAGGTCAATTTTAGAATTAAAAAGTTTCACATAACAACATTGTTTACTTACATATCACAGGTAACGGACCAATGAGGTTCAAGGATTGAGAGAAAACGAGTAAAACTATAATGCTTCGAACTTCAACTAATCAGCTGTTTACCAATTTAATTGTTAACGATTGGCGTAATTAGTGATTGGTACAATTAGTCGTTGCATCACTGTCAATGGCAATGCTAAAACATAACCTCTCTTAGAAGTTTTGAGTAGTGATTATTTGTAATTAAAATACTGTCGTAGGTGAAGTACGCAACTCGCGTTTTAAATAACGCTATCGTTGCGTAAAGTATTACACCTAAACGAAAATTGTTTTTCAAATTATTTTTTTTCAATCGCACATCTCCGAGAAATATATTAAGGTCATATTTATTCTGTTTGTATTTTATTGCACGTTTCCATTTTGCAAACTCCTTATTTTAACATTTTCTCGTGTCCCCTTCGTCCTTATCTCCTTTGCATCTCCTCTTTCGTTATTATATATTAATCTTACAATACGGCTTATCTGCTTTTGGTAAACCCCGACGTCTTCGCTCCCCTTTGCTTTTGTTGGTTTTAAGCCCACCTCTCGTCTGAGACGAATTCGCCTCGGACGTTCCAAAGATGCTTGGGTTTACAGGTTCTAAAAGTGCTTTCAAAACATTAGTGCTTACATTCTGTGTTTTCCCTATACTACAATGCAGCTCTACTTAAAGTTTGTTGAAAAATTCGAAACATAAATGTTGATTAAATTTAATTAACTAGTGTGATCATTAGTTTTTATGTTATTTTCAATATTGAGCAATATTCATTTTTAAAATTTCGCAATAATTCGTGTTCGTATTTCCTGGTGTTGTTACCCAACTGCTGTTTTATCCAGTCTTATAGTTTATCAACACATGTTACCTATTACCCTACAGTCTTGATGTAACTGTTACTTGTAACTTGTACCCCCTTTGAAATATTATTCAGTCGTTTCGCAAGTGTTAAAAGTAGTCGGAATCTGGAATGATTCCAAACTAAATGTTTTCTGTTCATCTTTCTAATTACAACTTTTATAGCGTATCTGCTAAACTTAACCTGCAAAACTAGTAAGGTGGAAAACAACGACTGTATATGTCTATGGTATATAATAGATTGTAATCAAAATATAAATATTATACAAAGCTGTTTATGTAGTAAACATTTATGTACATAATTCAATTCATTAAAAAATAGAAGCATTACATATTTTTTACATCAAATGGAAATACTATACAATAACAAATACATAGATATATCTATTACATTGAATTGTGACATAAATATTATTTCTATTAACTATATTACTTTTTTGTTATCAAAATTATAATTATAATAGATAAATTACTACATGTATGAATATAATGGTGACATGCTGTAAATCCGAGATTAAACTATCATGATGAACAACAACTTTTAATCTATATAGGCCTTATAATAGGAAAAGATGTTCAAACCCACATAAAAAAGAACAATACTGCACGTCGAAAATGTATGGACATACATTTAATTAATACATAAATTAAGTATTGTATATTAATTAGTTACTGTATATTAATTAAGTACAACTGTCAGTATATGCCAATAGTAACGACTATGTAGGTATTATAAATGTAGATAGTCATGTAGTCAATGGCAAATGGATGTAGATACAAACTAAGCACTGTATAAAAAAGACATTTCGTGTACAATAATGTCAGTATATGGCAATAGACACGACTGCCTCTAGGCTATCTAATATTCACTATATTAGACTGTATTAGATAGTCATGAAGTAAAATCATTAAAGATCATCTCATGTAGACATAAATTACTCACTGTTGGTATATGCGATTCCATTACGTCAGTATGACAACAGACAAACAGATGTAGACAGAGATAGTAAGGTAGATATCAAACAGTGACAATAGGTCTCGTGGTTTTTGGCTCTTTCTAAATCCAAATTGTCTCGTCGCGTCGGTGTCGCCTCGTATTCCAATTATACGAATGGTAAGGTAGAAATAGAAAAGACGTTGGCTCTCGCCCAATCTTTATTGTAACATTTTACCTCTTTCTCAGCTTTCCTTGATTTAATAGCTTAAATTCCATTTAACTTCCACGAATTAACTATATTCTTTTAATCGCACTCTTTTAACTGTCTTTAGGATAATTTGGGACGTTAAGGTTTTGATTGTAATAGTTTCTTCGATTAGTTTTGGATTGTAGAATGCATTTATTTTGAAAAATAATTATCAAAAATATCCTAAGGCTTTGGTTTATCGAGTATATAAAATATTGTATGGTTCATCTTTATTTTTAGGATGAAAATAAATTTATTTACCTACCTCTGAACACTTTTATCTGTTAAGTGAATAAATATAATCTGCGATACATTTGGATAAAGTAAATTTACCTACTCAGTTGTTTAGTGAATTATTTTGTTTAGTGAGTTTTGTATCGCCAATTTTGTAGTTTGCACTAAATTTAATTCAGCTACAATATTATACAGGGTGAGTTTCTACTGACCGTGTTAACTTCGCCAGTAGGTTCTACTCACTAAAAGGAACAAAAAAGTTCCTATAAACCCATGTCCGATTTTCGACCGTTTGGCTGTTTTGGGGGATTTTGTGTTTTTCTTATTTTATTAGACTTTGCTCCACAATTTATGTAATAAAAACTTAACCAATTACTTTAGAGAGTTATAGTTATTATCATTGGAAAGAACATTAAATTTGCTATAAATCAAAGGTTTCATTCAACAATTATACCATTACATAGTCCACGTTATAACCAAAATAAAGTAAAAATGTCATTAAATTAATTAATTACGATAATTTTCATGGGCCTCCTTTGATACATAAACCTGCATTTATGCAATGTTGAAATGCATAAAAAACTTGGCATTTTAATAATCTTTCAAATGATATGCTATTCAATACTATTATTGATATAAACCAGTGAGAAATTACTAATAAACTACAATAAAACACGGTTTACAGATTTTGTTTTTGCACAGTTTTACTGTTAATAATAATTACTGTATTCATCATGTTGGCATAATCTTGATTGGTAAAAGGCTCCATATTTTAATAAATGTTGAAAAACTCTTAATTGACTTGGAAATATAAAGTTAAAACAGCAAATTACTCAACAAGGTATGTTCAAGCGGCTGAGTTATCTAGCTATAGATGACAAATCAATAAAAGCTGACTTATCAAGCACAAGGTAAAACTAATTACACAGCATTTAAGAATCAAACACACTACATCTTTGAAAATGTGAAAAACCTTGAGTTTATAAATTTTATTAATTCAGATAATTTTAATAAATATTTAAAAGTTAAAATAATGTACAAATTTTATCAGATAGTTCAATAAAATACATCATGGAGTATACAGTAATTATTATTAACAGTAAAACTGTGCAAACACAAAATCTGTAAACCGTGTTTTATTGTAGTTTATTAGTAATTTCTCACTGGTTTATATCAATAATAGTATTGAATAGCATATCATTTGAAAGATTATTAAAATGCCAAGTTTTTTATGCATTTCAACATTGCATAAATGCAGGTTTATGTATCAAAGGAGGCCCATGAAAATTATCGTAATTAATTAATTTAATGACATTTTTACTTTATTTTGGTTATAACGTGGACTATGTAATGGTATAATTGTTGAATGAAACCTTTGATTTATAGCAAATTTAATGTTCTTTCCAATGATAATAACTATAACTCTCTAAAGTAATTGGTTAAGTTTTTATTACATAAATTGTGGAGCAAAGTCTAATAAAATAAGAAAAACACAAAATCCCCCAAAACAGCCAAACGGTCGAAAATCGGACATGGGTTTATAGGAACTTTTTTGTTCCTTTTAGTGAGTAGAACCCACTGGCGAAGTTAACACGGTCAGTAGAAACTCACCCGTATATTTTAAAATGTATTAGTATCGAAATCGTTTGGTTTACCAATCATTTATTTTTCTAAATGGATTTTACAGTTTTCAATGTAGATCGTATTTCGATTTTTAACTTATACTGCTTATATGTCAATGAATCTATTTTAGTTGGGAGCTTTGCCTTCAGGTTTGTAAATCCAACCGTGTATTTCCATCACCTGGTTATGGTATAACTATGGTTATAAACTAACCTATTCAACCAACCACAATATTGGTTAAATTCACACATATTAATCTCCACTCAACTATGGTAAAACTAAAACCAAATAATGTCTCAAATTCTAAACACTGAATCACCGACAAATCACAGTTACCTAATCCTACATACAATCTTTCCATGTACAATGTACAAAGAATGGCCCACTAAGATTATTCATGGGAAACGGAGAATCGGCCACCTCTGGCCCTAATCGGCCACCTCTGGCCCTAATCGGCATATAGAAGTTAGGTTAGGTTAGGTTGGATTATAGTATAAATATGGCCCCTGAATTTACTATCGGTGGCAGGGACACCTACACTCGATTATTCATAAATTGTAAGTGGTGTAAGTAAATATCTTCGACATATCATGATTGTACCTGGATGGAGCAGTAAAAGATCCATCATTCTTTAAAGGAAAAACAAAAAGAGGAAGGGTTGCCTTGTAGTGGGGGGGGGGGGGTGGTTTAGGGGGTGTGGGGGGCGTTGCAAGTAACACGTCGCGTCAAGCTCTTTACTAATGGGGTCTTGGATGAGCCCTCATACCTCCTCCTTTTGTTAATATAATAGGCATCTTTCACACATGCCCGTCTTGTTATTAACTCGATTCTGCGTGCACCTGTACAAAATATTTTCTCCGCTGTAAATTTGTGCTTGATTTAAAATTGTAAAATAGTACGTTGAAGTATCGAAGACGATTGTATACTTTAATCTGATATTAATATAGACTGTTAGTTTCAATGATTTATTTGTGATACACGAGTACGTTTTGTTGTGTTTTAGGTTTTAAAACTACCTCTTACGTATAACCGGGATATAAATGCTTTAAATTACAGTTAAATAATGTTATGGTTAGTTTGATTAATTTATTGTCATAGTGAATATGCTATAGCTTCAACTACTTGCCCAGTACTGTAATAAATCGACTACACGGTAATCCATCTAATTGGCCAGTAGTACATATACATGCCCAGTAATACACCCATATGCCCAGTTATACATCTACATGCCCAGTAATACATCTACATGCTCAGTAATACAACCACATGCTCAGTAATACATCTACATGCTCAGTAATACACCCACATGCCCATTAATACATCAAAATGCCCAGTAATACATCCACATGCCCAGTAATACTTCCACATGCCGAGTATTCACACTCCTCGTTCGCACCCAGACTCGACGGTCGGTAGCGGACAATGTGGGCTGGAGTGAAAATCATTAGTCATGCCAGATATTCGCAATTAATCCTCTATTCCGATTCATTTGAGGGTGTTTGTTTGAAACGCGCTTAATTATCGAGCTAAAAAGCCAACCCTTGTAAGCCTTGTGTAGGAACTGGCGTGCCCTTTGAGACGCCCCTCCACGCCAGTGTGTGGCATGGTCTATGCTCTATGCTCTATGGTCTGGTGAGGTAAAGAGCCTTATTCACTAACGAGTCATTTACTAGTATTCCAATCAAGTCGCCCCTTTAGTGTTGTAGAGCAGTTAGTTGTGAAAGCCGCCCAAACGTGAATAATATTGTTACGGTGGATTATTGACACTTTGGAATGGCGTTAGTACGTAAGGGGCAGAAAGTTGTGAATTTTAATCTATTTTCTTTATGGGTTAGAATCTTTTTGTTCAGAGAGAAATTATAATTCCTGTATGCTATAATACTCGACAGGAGGATTTAGTTCGATTAGAAAATAGGTTATCGTTAATGTTTGCTACTCCTATGCCTACTAAGTCAATTTTCGACAACATTCTGTAGCTATTCCATGATTGTACAATTTTTTGAGAGAGATAGTCGGGTTTACATTTTGTAGTCGTACTTCTTATTTCAATTCTATTTAGTAAAACTTGAGAATGTTGTGAAAGGAAACTTTAGTTTTAGACCAATAACAACTTAACTGTACAAACACGAAATACAACAACTTAAAACTACTTTTTCGTATATTACTAGTATACACTTATAATTAAGAATTACGTAACCAAAAATGTTGTTCAAACCACCAAAACCAACAAACCAAAACCCACATAAATCGTAAGTTTTTAGATCCAACTCACACCTAACCATAAAGTACAAACATAAACACGTAAACGTGAGATCGAAAATTAGCGCAATCATAATTAAGAGGACAATACGGCGAGGTAACGAATACTTCATTATTCCGAACCCGCTATCGATCGAACGTTGTCGGTACAGGTTTCCGCTTCTAATTGGTTTCGTTAGTGTTATTTCTTTTATTGAAAGTTTTACTCCTCGGCGGCGATAGCTTGTCGGACACATTTACAGACCAGTCGCTCCGCTCTACTCCCAGGCGGTCCTGGAATGCCGGGATCGATCAGGCTGGATTTGTCATTTATAGCCTGTAAAAGACGGTCGACTTGAAATCTCAATTATTGCAGTTCGGCCGTTCTCAAACCCTCGCCATCGTTTACGCTTTTCCGTGACGTAAATTTTGTTTTTGGTGCTGACGTGGGGGTTGTCGTAAATGTAGCGACATGGAGAATCGAGAATACGTTCTAAGGAAATGTATTGAGTGGATGTATCATTAAGTGATACGGCTGGTGTAGCGGTGTGAGATTGGGACCTCTGAACTGGTTCAAATCCCAGTAATAACTATGTATAATGTGTATAATGATTAATGATTTTAAGCCGTATTATACCGGATGCTCGGACACCTTCTTAACCCTCGTAACCTAACTTAACCTAACCTCACCTGACCTAATCTAACCTAACCTAACCTATCTAGAAAATGAAGACTTAAAAGTTCGGAATAGACTAAGAGAACTCGATTAGTTTTTAAGAGACCATTTCGCCAAAATCACCACAATAATTTTCATTTTTAATTACTGTAGTAAGTGGCGTATGGACGTATATCAAAGCAATGGGTATTGGTTTGCGATATAAAAAATTTTGTGCAGTTAGTTTGTAACCCTTTCTCAACAAGGAAAACTATAAAATAGCTAAATTTGTGTTCTTGACCCTATGCATGTTCAATGTATGGATACATAAGTTAAAGATGATTGACTATCATCATTTTGAGTCAAACTTGTACTTTGTTATTCTGGTTTTCATTTAACTGTTAGTAAACCAATTCATTCATTTAAGTAAAACAATTAATTTATAGTTTAACTTCAATATAGACACAAATTTAAGACTAACTGATGTACTGTATTTGTATTGAGTAATAAAAACCGTAATACCTTAAATTACTTCGATATTTTTTTCCAAATCTACGTTAAGAAGAGAAATTATTATGATGAATGGTTTCGGCCTTTGCTAGCTGACATTTACCTTGTGTTAATGCTAGATGCCTGTTCTTCCCGTCCATATTTATATCCGCCGTTATCAACTTAAAAATCACTAGAATTTTACCATAGCAATATGCTCTTACTCGGTTTTAAAATCCTTATATTATATCAGCTGAAATTTTTTTTATATTTCTTTTCTGTTTATGTAGTGTGAGTTACGACCAAATAGAACCTGTATTTACGTCATGTTCGTAAACATAGGATTTTCTCTAATCTATCTATATATTAATAGGCAAGCATGTTTCTTTAAAACCTTTTTTCTCAGCTTGTGTGCATCGTGGGGTAAATCTGCGCATACCGTTAAAAAGCAATTTTCCTGTAGGTGTGCAGAATCCCTTTATAAATTTAAATAGGCTCAAAGATAAGCACAAAAAATGAGTTTGAAAATTTGAAAAATTAACATGGATTTTATGCGTTGCCATGCTGGTGACGAAATAACAACGAAATATAAACAGAAAATCAAAACAAATGGAAGAAACTCCAATCACATGTTTTATTTACAGTGTGGGGTGAAAATAGAGAAGTAAGTACATTACATATTTTTGGTCGAGTTTCGACCACTGGACGACCTCTCGTATTATTAAATAAGTGTAAAAGATTCACTGCCTAAATTAATCTAAAAAACATTTAATGCACTCAAGCTTAAACGGGCATGAAACATTCGGCAAAACTTCAGAGCTTACATACCAAGTCTGATTTCAGTATCTAAATCACATTTTCTTATCCAATAACACGCGGACTAATCAAATCAAATATTAATCGTCCAATATCCACTTTACAACACAAGTTAGCGAAGAGATTCTTGTGTAAAACACTTAAACTCCGTCGAAAACTGAAAACAAACAAATGCGTCGTATTTGATACAATAAAGTTTACAGCGCTCTCGCTGGAACACTACCTTGATACTCCCATTATTATGTTCAATTCACCAATTTGATATAAGCCGATTCTTCTCCAGGGTATTTTATTCCTCTCTGAATTGTTTAATTGCTGTTTGCGTTCGTGAGTGGGGTACACTCCCCTCCGATCGTCAAGGCAATATAACTTATTAGGTTCTCTGCCTCCGATTCTGTTACGGGTCAAAGAATACCCTTTGTTGGAAGGAGTATCATGACATAATTTGTATGTTGCCATTTAGTGTCTTGTTTTATTTTGAAGTCAAGTATAAAATGTTTACACTGACGTATTCAGAATAAAGGGGTATTTTTGTATTAAATAGCTTGGATTCAGTCAATGTTAGAGGTTGGTATTTTCAGGAACAAAACTAAAATAGATTTCATAATGCTACTACAGGACTCACTCAACAGTAAACTTGAACAGAATTAGTTTAGTAAGCTAAGTAACTTGTTATGACTGTTGTGATTATTGAATAGAATTTAGTAGGGGGTTTCCACAACACACAATACCCCCTTGGAGCCTAGACGTTTTAACTTGTAAAAAAATTAAAGAAGTACAAACAAATTTTGTAATCTCACAGTATACTAGATATATAAATTCCAATCACTCTGGTGTTTGGAAAAATATTTTTAGATGATATATAACTCTTCAGCGGCTGTTTGAAATTAACGAAATTCACATTGCTCTTATGGCGGACAAATCCAAGATGGCCGCTAGCTTCCATTGCTTCCCTTGGAAAACTATTCAAAACTGCAAAAAAATATATATAATCTCACAGTAAACTAGATATTTAAATTATAATCACTATTTTGTTCAAAAAATATTTTTGGACGATAAATAACTCTCCAATGGCTGTTTGAAATCATCCAAGATGCCCGCTAGCCTCCAATGACTCATCCTGATAGTGTTTAAGATAGGTCTGGACCTACAACTTGAGGTAGGCTCCGAACATCCAGGTCACGGTATTGTCACAGGGAAGATCTATTCATTAGAGGGATTTGAACCCAAGGCTTTAGGACTGTATTGTGCTCTAACTACAAACCTCCAATATTAAATTTGTTACATTAACAAATAATCCAATATGTTACCAAATAGAGCTGTCGTTTCCACTTCGTTCGTTGTCGTTTTTTTGCTGTGGGTTCCGCAGGCCAGCACCGAGGCTAAAATCCTCCTTCACTCAGTGTGTATCAGTGTAAGAAGCCCCAAACGCACTAACGTCAAGTCTTGGACCGCCCGATAACAGAATTACCGCTGTTATAAAACCGGATAATTAGTTATATGCATTTGCATCCAGATTGTGGTGTATGGGTCGGCATTCCTGGCGATATCCGACAGTAAGAAGAGAACAGCAGCTCGCTGTTCAATTCTGTCCATATAACCAGAGATTGTACTATCTGAGCTGTAGAGGCCTTGCGTCTGAGTCACCACTTTCACAATCCTAGTCACCCACGTTCACGTTCTGTCCTTTGTTGTGGTACAAGTCATAGGTCATCTGCTACCTCTTGTGAAACCACGTGGGCTGCTGTACATATCTTTTATTGACCTTCTGGTTGAGCGATTTCAATTTTGCACGAAAAACCTTTGACTTTAGACTGAAATCTAATTTCCTACCATTACAAAATCTTACTTTTTTGTGTTCCTTTCGGCCACGCGTGAGTGCGCTGATGTAGACATAGGCTACTGTTCTCAAACATAAAATGTTAAAATATCTGCAATACAGTCAAGTAACCCTGCTTTTTGTTAGACCTCTGGTTTCGAACCCCAAGATATTGAGAATCTTCTCCATCCCTGGGGTTGTGTATATTCGTCACAAACACATAGGCCTACGCATGACGATGTTTACTAAATATATTAAGGTTTGTTCACCTAAAACGATCTTTTTACAACTTTTAGATACCTTTTTTTACGTTTTGATGGAGAAATGTAAAGACGAATTGATTTATTACCATACGTACTAGTTCTAACCTAGCGTCCTATTATACTGGTTGTATAAAACAATATTTTTATTCTATCCATTCGGTCTTTATTCTATCAATCGCTCTATAAAATATTACAACAATACTTCAAAGTTAGATTGTTTATTTAAATACTTGCCATGCCTTACTAAGTGTGTAAATCTTGTATTTTCTGATTTATTGTTTTTTATAATGGGTCCAAATATAACTTACAAACTATTTGATTTTACTTGCACGTTAATTTCCCTAGCCGGGGAGAACGAACCATTCCACAGTAACCGCTATGAAACTTCACCTCAATACTCCGTTGAAAATCGGGCACTAAAATTAAACAAAATGCCCCATTCTTGTAACCACTCCGTATAACCACCCACGACTTAATGTCTCGGTCAGGACCACCGGATATAATCTTGCCGTTTACGAGGTAATTTTGAACTCAACTTGATTCCGACAATGGCCGGGTCATGCACTGGATGTGTGAAGCGTCCAGTTCTCGTCGCACAATGTGCGTTCGCCACTCGCCGCTCAACTAACTACTAGATTGCGCCGTAAATAATCCACGCATGGAAACACTTGGAATTTCTGTCGACCGGGCAAAAGCTACGATAGGAATAAAATGATCGTACGTCGCGACTAGAACCTCCAGCCTACAGCTCCGGGTGTCATCCCGGCCAAACACTGGTCTTTGTGTATGGTACACGGTTCTTCGAATCCTCCTATCGCGATTCTGGGAATGTGACACTCACGCCGACATATTGAACTGTCACTCTCTCACCTTAAAAATCGCACCGGGACAGATCAAGTTTATAGCGCGGAGCATTCCGCCGTCCACGTCGTGCCCCGACTTGGTCTATATTTGCCAATTAATCCCGATTACGTGGGCACGACTTGCCTGGCCTTAAACAATGCAATTGGAGATCCCGGGTCAAGGGGGGGTTGTAAAATTGTCCCCTTAAGAAATTGGATTGAATGCCAACTTTTGACTTTGTGGTGCGATCTATTCGTGCGATATGTTGATGTAAAAATGCGTACTAAAGATTTACACAGCAAATAATCCGTTTGAATTTTCTTTCATATTTTAGAACTTTATTGTTCGTAGCAAATGAGAGCTACCCGAGTTGATTTATTTTGCACAATTTGCATAATTTCTTGTCCTCTGCAACCCAGAAAACCATTAGAATATCATGATACGATTTTTAAATTAGTATTTTCAAAGATAAAAAAATATAATTGATCGATTGTACATTAAAACTAAAATATTGAAAACTTTACCTTATAAAAATGTGATTCGGATTCAGAACGTATCAGAGACCAAATATATTATAATATAGGCCCAGGCACAAATAAGATCATTATTTGATTTGTAATCGAACCACTCTCTCAAACCGCATCCCTCTTGTAGATACAGCTTCGGTCGAATATTCATCCACACACGGATATTTGCAGTTCCAATCCACACACAGCCATCTCCGCGTGGAAGTTGGCTTCCTCTTGTTACCTTTCAACCTCCGCTGTTACAAATTGCCTCACCGCATTTCTGTCTAGCTCTCTCGTCTAGCTTTGCACTTAAACTGTTCGATGTTTGTATCACATGTCAATAAGGAATGTTTGGACTTACATATTGTAGTTGCAACTTGTAAGAAAAACACAGGTTTTATAAAACTAAATACAATAGCTTATATTATTGTAAATTGTTTTAGTCTAGTTTTATTGAACGATTACTTAAAACAGGGACGTCTTGTTTTATATTCTGTTTCATGCATTAACGTTCTATACGCATATTTCACCGGATGGGGGCTTTTAATGAAAAATTTCTGATTTTGAAAGACTGAAAGTAAAAATGGATGTCTAATCAAGACCAAGTTTACTTGGACAATGGTATGAGTCCTTTTTTGGGAGAGTTTGCATGTGAGCCCCATGTGGCACCGTAACACAGAGTCACGAGAATTTGCCTAAACGTGATTGGCGATTGGTGGTATTTGAACCCGCCGCTCTAGGACAGAAGTCCCACGATCCGATCACGGACTGTAGCCGCTTCGCTATAAAGAAACAAATAGCCCTGTAATGATCGACTAACTGTAACCTGGAGTTATCTCAGAGCGTTCTCCGTTCTCCGTCTTCTACACATCCGACAGATATACGATACAGTATTTCTTGGTCCTTCGAGCCCCCATTTTCTCGCGGAAACACCGGTGGTCGTAAACAGTCTCTTGTCGGGAGTGAGGGCGGCACAGAACGTATCTCGTGACGTACCGAACATCGGCATTGTTATGGACCAATAAATCGGAGGAGCGCAAAGTTGTGAGAAAGTACTGTAGTAGGCACAACGAGAGACGGGCCGCGCGGCGTGCCGACAAAATAGCATCTTATTACCAGCGATGCACTCGGTCGCACTGTAGCACCAATTTGCACTGGCAGAAATGAATAATGCAGGGACTAACGCGGTGTGAACACGTCCGTGGTCTGACGCACGCGCAGGACCGCGCACACGCGCGACGCACCGCGCACCTCGTGTGAAATGTTAATGGTGGACGTTAATGTCTCGCATTTTATTTCTTATGAGCTAAGATGCACTGCGAGATTGAACAATAAATAAGAACCAGAGTTTTGATCAACGTTGACCCGCATACGCTTCGATGCTCAATCGATTGTATAAAACTGGATTACTCGCCCCATAACCGCGACGGGAGCCTCACAGGGTACAGGTCACTGGGGTAAGATTGTGTTGGTTACGGCCACCCCCGCAGAGGCCTCGTTTTTGTATCTGTGTCAAAAATAGTCGTAAAATGACCCCCGGTTAGTCTTGTATTCCATTCCTAACGGAACATACGCGATTACTGTACACCAGTATACCCTATTTATTGGGAATTGTTGGTTGGGAATGATTATTTTCTCCAACCTAAGAGACGTAGCTAGGGTCAGTATCTGGAGCCTTTCTATTTGTAGTCGATCAACTCAATATAGACTTTAGGACAAAATAAAGCAATGCCCATGTATATACAGTGCCACATCTTCATACTTGTACAGTTCAACGCAGGAGGCTGTATGCGGCGTGGCGCGGTCGACCCGTGTTTCCATATTCCCATCACCGCATACATCCAAGATACAGATATGTCCCTGTATGTGTGTACAGTTCCACGAATGAGGCTGCTGTATGCGGCGCGGTCGACCCGTGTTTCCATGTTCCCATCACCGCATTCAATGCCCATGTATATACAGTGCCACATCTTCATACTTGTACAGTTCCACGCAGAAGGTTGTATGCGGCCAGCGGCGCGGTCGACCCGTGTTTCCATGTTCCAATCAACCCGTACATCCAAGATACAGATATGTCCCTGTATGTGTGTACAAATGCACGCAGGAGGCTGTATGCGGCCAGCAGCGCGGTCGACCCGTGTTTCCATGTTCCAATCACCCCCTACATCCAAGATACAGATATGTCCCTGTATGTGGGTACAGTTTCACGCAGGAGGCTATATGGGGCCAGCGGCGCGGTCGACCCGTGTTCCCATGTTCCAATCACCCCCTACATCCAAGATACAGATATGTCCCTGTATGTGTGTACAGTTCCACGCAGGAGGCTATATGGGGCCAGCGGCGCGGTCGACCCGTGTTTCCATGTTCCAATCAACCCGTACATCCAAGATACAGATATGTCCCTGTATGTGTGTACAGTTCCACGCAGGAGGCTGTATGCGGCCAGCGGCGCGGTCGACCCGTGTTTCCATGTTCCAATCACCACATACATCCAAGATACAGATAGATGTATGTGTGTACAGTTCCACGCAGGAGGCTGTATGCGGCCAGCGGCGCGGTCGACCCGTGTTTCCATGTTCCCATCACCGCATGCTGGCCGTGTCAAGGTAATCATGTATCAGCATCGTTTCGCCACCGGCTCTGATCGGCCTATGTAATTAAACCGTGCGATGATCGCATGTTTGCGTAGGTGTGTTGCAACCCCGACAGCCCACTGGATGCAGAGATATAATAACGCACACGGCTGCTTGCAACAAACAGGTTTATAAAATTATCTGAGTCTTAGAAAAACTTTGAAAGCCGTGCTCCTTTTGGATGTTATACTTTTCGGTCACTTATCCTAATGAAAAACACAGCGTATCCTTTGACGACTGATCGGACTTTTAGATTTTACTGAGCCGACAGATACCCGAAGACCATGTTCAAATAAGGGTTAAAGAGGTCGCCGATCTTTTAAAACTCTTAAAACATTCAAAAACATTTTTAACAAAAGGAAATGAAAAGTTCTGGACACTACAAGTGTCCATTTTGCAGCTATGGTTAAATTGTTCTGGTTAAAGGTACTATGTTACTTTTCGACCCCAAAACGGTAATTCAGTAAAACAGCAAAAAACAAGGAACTAATTAGGTAATGTATGTGAAACTGTAAACATTTTCTAAACATCGGCCACATAATTATTGGGAAAGTTTATTGAAGTTATTAAATATATAATTACGGTAAAATTACTGTAGTCTCCTGGCACTGATCAATTTCAACCTTTTGAAAACGATGTTAATTGAAGAAATTTTTGTACGTATAAACTAAAACAAGTCATTAAAACAGTGCTGTCAAAATACGAATTTTCTTATAATTTTTATGGTTGTTGTCATATTTAGTTCCCAATACACAATTGACACCCTGATATAGAAATTCCCGTGGTTTTGGTATCTTTAAAACTTCAAAGTAACTGTTGTTTTAATACAAATAAATGTATTTCGCAGTGATATCACAGCGGAAATTAATTGCAGGTTCTCGAATATTGATAAAATTTAAATAAATAATATGTCAGACAGAACCTTTTATTTAATCGATTCCTAGAGTAAAGGTGGATTTTCCTCTTTGAAGATCAAAGTCAGAACCTAATTAAATTTTGTCATAAGAAAATGATATTGCGATGTTTTATGATTCCAGAAATTCGTTTATAATATAAATTTTGTGCGGTTTCATGCGTAACGGATACAGTATGCAAAAGTCCGTCGCATTATAATGATTTTGTAACAAATGTCAAAGAATAAAATGTCACTAAGGGTAGTATTTTAACAAAGGGATTCTTTAAGTTACTTTGCATCCTTTTTGAAATACGAAAACACTTTGATGATATGTTTGAATTGAGTAATCTTTTTTCTAAGGATTTGTTATTAGGCTGTTGAAGGGAAGTGGCTTTCGAACATATACATTTATTATGTATTTCCATCTTGCATACATTTAATGTAACTACTGTACATATAATTCATTAATTAATTCGAAATTACATATTATAAATCATATATTCAAGGAAAAGATAATATTTCTATGTAATTTCAAATCTTAACGTCAGAATAATCTTCAACGTTCTACTCTTTAAACAAACAACTAATCCACACATAACAAGACAATGCAATTAATTGCATGTCAAAGATGATGTGTGTCTTATAATGTAAGATAATGATAAAGAGTATTTTAATGACTAGTTTGTACATAAACAACACATAAACTAAACCCTACTTCAAGTTAAACTTTTTAAATCCGTATTTTAAATCCATAATTTAGAGCATAGAATAGTCTTATATATTTCAAAAAATATTATTGTTCTATCTTTTTTTTAACCTTGTCAATTGTTACATATTTTCATCGTTATCATTTTCTATTTTTTCTTACATCTTACTCCAGTCATTTACTGCCATCAAGTACGCTTCAATCCAAGTTGACCATTGAATAAATACTTTATTCGTGGTAAACAAGAATTTTATCTTTAACCAGTCTTAATTACTTGTAATACTTGGATACATAATATCGATTAAAGTTCTA
The DNA here is from genome assembly GCF_028750875.1 of Macrosteles quadrilineatus. Lineage (NCBI taxonomy): Eukaryota > Metazoa > Arthropoda > Insecta > Hemiptera > Cicadellidae > Macrosteles > Macrosteles quadrilineatus. Next base: position 39,459,759 of record NW_026542600.1, on the reverse strand, counting down.
AATAGACTTGCAAACCAATAAAGTAGCAGAGTTCATCTTCAGCCCTATGATGGATGGGGTGTTTTTTTAAAGTTGTGTTTGATGTACCCCCCCCCCTTGCTGCCCACTACCCCACGTCGCCGGAAATTACCCAGAACTTGCCACTTGCACAATACTACACTACTAACTTTAATTAACTTTCCATCATTCACTTAACGTTTTCATTTTAATCTGATTCTGTTTGCATCATGGTGGAAGTTTTCTCCTGAAGGGAAGAGATTGTATCAATATTTCTGTACTCTTGAAATGTCAGTCAAGATTTAATGAAGTACAGGCAAAACATCAACTTCAAAAAGGACCAAAAGCTCAAAAAGCTCGGTTGATAATTAAATATAAATATATATATATATATATATATATATATATATATATATATATATATATATATATTTAAACACTTGGGAACTTAGGTAAACTGAAATTATAACAGTAAATTTTGTTTTATACTCTAACACCTACCTATTATACATTATATACATACATTATTACACACATTATTATATATGATATGTAAATATATGACTCATATTAGTTAAAGCAACTTTATTTTTGCACGAAACAGTTTTTTTTTCCATGAGACGGTTAAATGTTAAATGAAACATGTTGGTAGTGGGGATTTAAATCCCTTAAAGCAGCCCTGCCTTTTCTTTAGTGTATTAGGCAACGGTTTTTGGATTTTGTAACTCAATTTATATTTTTAAATACTAATTGTTGTGTCTTTTTTGTTTTAGGTAAGTATTGGTGTGGCTGCAAACACGCAAGTACAATATGGACTATTCATATATATTTGAAAAGAAAATTATCTTTTCAAAATCACCTAAATGTAGGCCTATGTGTTAGATATAATAGTACAGTTCTAGCATACAAGTTTGACTTCTATAAAACCTACTTTTTTCCAAACACAGTACAGAATTGTTTTAAAAGCACAAACATACCAAAGACAAAGAGCAACCCTCTAGGAAAAGCCATTTGAAATGAATGAAAACAATTAAAATAAACCTAGGTCAGAGATTCCGATTCAATATTTCACCAATTACGCATGTTGATAGCGATGGCTTGCTTCAAACGAACAATTTAGGAAGAATTCCTGAAACCTCTAAATTATAATTTCCTACTCGCAAACGGGGAGGGCTTTTGTGAAACCATTTTGTTTGTTGTGTTGGTAAAGATTTTCTGTTTTGTTGCTGCACCTGTAATTAATTCAATTATGTTTCACTAGTAATTGTGACGATGTTTATTGGTGTAAATTAATTGATTTGGTTTGCAATGTTTGAGGTTTTCCCTATGGATGTATATTTTTATATATTTTCAATTAAATATCAAAATGATTCCCAAAAGATTCGTTGTGATGTGGAATAGCTTGATAAAAAGTGTACCCTCGCTTGTAATAATCAAAGATTGTTTTTATTTTGTGTTAAATCCTACGAATCCTGGTAGGAATTTTGCTCAGTTACTTTTCTTTACCATGTGAATACTTTACATTTAGACTGTACAACAACTTTATATTATAGAACCTAAAATGAACATTTAACAATAAATAGGATCTTAAAAACCAAACCTAAAATTATTTTGCATGATTCTAAGAAACATAGTAATAAACAAAATAGGACAAATGTTGAAGGTAATAATTACCCGTTTGCCACAATCTCATCCAAAGCTGATCTGTAAATTAACTACCTAAACTAGAAGCAATTGTCTAGACTTGGAGAATATCAGTTATAACGGCGAAAATGTCTTTAGATATTAACAAACTTGTGTTATTAAAGCTGTTTATAGTTCAGCTGTCTCTTATAATACAGTAACTCCATTAAAGGCTTTATAATGTACTTTTATGGGAGGTTGCTTGTGTTAGAACCCATTTAAACACTAATGTACTTTATTAATTAAGGTGGATATGTTATTGCAACAATACAGGGTGTCCCGTAAGTAATCGGCCAAACTCCGGGAATTGGTCTATGGGTCAAAGTACAAAGAAAATAAAAAATGAAACTTGTTTCAAAATCGATTGGTTAACCAGATTTCTACCATTTTGTATTTTCACAAATTATTTTGTATCTTCAATTTATTGTCTCAACAGGTCTTTTGAAAACTTGGTATGTATGTTTAAGTAGAAGAGACCATGTTTGAAAAAAAATATATTGATCCAATTCAAAATTTAAAAATGGTGGCCACTGTAAGTCCCAGACCACCTGGGTAGGTTTTGTACCAAAATTTGAACCCCCCACGAAATTCCACTTTTTGCAGTAAAAATTAGTTCAAAAAATTAGTAAAAAGGTAGGCCTATATTTTTTGGCGTTTTTGAACACTCTGTAAATAGGGATAGAAATAATTTAAAACTTTTTCCACTAAAATACTCAGGACTCAAATACCTTTAAACTGAGGTATAACGCGACCCCTCCCCCCTTTAAGTGTGAAAATTTCCCCATAACCACCCCCACCCCCAAAATCTGCCCTTTTGGGTGCTTTTTTGGTTTTTAAAATAATTTAGTTGAATTCCTTGGGGTCAAAATAGGGGGGTTCTAGTTGCAATTGCTTTCATATTGGAGCTATAGAAGCCGGCCGGGTGGTCTGGGACACCCTGTATAGTCATTGAAATCTTTTCTCAAACTATTGAATGTATTTGGTCAATGGTCATATTCAGGTTCAGTAAAATTGTTTTTACTGTAGTCCTTCTAAATTCTAAGTTATTTATTGTTTTTCAACATCGATTCGCCGTTGATGCTACTCTATCGAAAAGAATTGCAGTAGCTTTTTATAACACTGAAATAAAAATTATGATGCAACTTAATAGTTCATTGTTTTGCTATCTGTCCTTGACGTTTTAGTAAACTGACATAAATCTATTGTTGGCTTGACTATCCATTACCTCAGTATCGTCATTAAAGTGTATAGATCAAAAGGAAACAATCCTTTAATCGTGGGCATAAATAAACGTAAGTGAATTAGGAAGCTAACTTAACTATGGAAGCCCGATGATGCAGAATTGAAAAGAATTTCCAACTAAGGAAAGTTAACAAAGTCTACTTGTTGACTAACAGCTGATTCAGTGAATGTATCCAGTTTTGAGTGAGGAGATTGTACAGACATCATATCAAGTGTGTAATCAGGCAGTGATGAAAACTTCGTGGGCATTAGTTTGTAAGGAATGTTTGTAAACGTTGAAATAGTTATTCATTATGTCGGTTATTCCAGTGTTCGTTTTTGTATGTAAAATAACAAACAAACTCTTAAAATAATACTAAGTGCAGAATAAATCTGGAAAACAAATTTTAATTAAATTATGAACAAGTTTAATTAAGTTTGACTAAAATTAAATAAGTGTTTCCACCTTTAACTCACATTTTAAACTTGATATTTTAATTAAAATGGAAGGAGCATGTTTAAAAAAATATTTAATTAAAAAAGATGGAATGTTGTATGGACGGTTTAAGAAATTTCCGCGTTTCAATTATTTTTTACTTGGAACAAGAGTAAAAAATATATAGGAATGTCATAATTTAAAGGCCAACTGAAAGTGTCATTATTTTATTCATTACGAAACAATTACTTTTTAAACAGTAAATTAGTTTAACAACTATTAGTAATGCGAAATTGTGAGAAATAAAAGTAATAAGCGAAATGATAGAAGGTCCAATGTGATAAACTCTACAAATTGCTGTAAATCTTGTCTCGCTGTAAAAAATAAAAATATGGTTAACAATTCCTTAAAAATTATTTCGGTACTTGGGTATTATACCGACCACGCCTAAATTGGAGGTTACAACACCTAAGATAACATAACCGGAAGGTAACCTAACCTAACCTAAGGGTAACCAATTTAGGTGTGTAGTTGTGGTCGGTATAATACAAAAGTACCAATATTTCTTCAAGTTATTCAGTTTTCTCTACTTATAAATAACTTCTCTTTATACAGCTGTGTTTCAGTGGGTTTTTATAACCCTCCTTCTGCAAATTTGTAGTAATTTTAATCAAATAAAACTCAATTCTTATAGACTCGGGTGAATCCAAAAACTGTCCGTTTACCAGGTTTACCAGTAAAATAGCACTGCAAGCGATAATAAATTTGCAAGGAGAAATAAAGATTGGATAATGATTGCAAATAAAGGACAGATGATGAAGGCAGGATAAACCAGGGCTTGAGCGGTTGCCAGGGTTGGTTCGATTCAAGACGAGTGCCAACTTAGGGTTGGAATTGATAAAATACACCCCTGCCTCAGTTTTTGCTGCTTTCGGTCCATCTTCACCCCTTTCAGTTTTCATTTTCTCTGATACAAGTCGTACTAATTTACAGTTTTGAAGTGGTGTTGAATTTTTATTCAGTTTAAAAAGTCTGGCTGTTAAAAACTTCAACAATATTTCTCTGCCTGCTTGTATATTTCTCTTACCATGTTGTTTTTTTTTGTAAAAAGGAGTTTAATTATTTTGAGCTTTAAAGTTTTATACTTATTACATTTATTTTATTCTCCTCTAAGTGCTGGTATACCGAATTCTTTGGGAATTTATAGTTTCAGTTTAATTCTGGAATTCCTTCCCCCCGTTATGCGAATTCAAAGCTCAAACATTACCTTACTTAACAATGCCATTGTCTGTTAAAACCTCCACAGATCTATATGTTATTGTCTCCTGTTAAAAAAATATTACCTAAACTGTTAAAGAACCACCATAATAACAGAACATATGTTCATTAACATTTTAATGAACGGTTCTTCGTTCATTTTTGTAGTTCAAATTATCAATACACTGGTTAATTCGGTCCTACTTTCGCAATAAATTTAAATCTCCAGTGTGGAGTCTATACAAAATCGCAAATATTATATCAAATTGTTTATTTATTTTATAAAACTAGTTTAGCACTTACTTTCAAACAAGTTACTTGGTTAGGAGGAGGGGTAAAGACATTGGAACTGGACAATTGTTTGCCCTAACACTCTTGTCTCACAGTTTATTCCATCTGGAAAAGTGAGATTTCACGTCGGTTGCGGTCGCTGGGCTCAACGTTGGAGTTGGTCGATTATCATAACAAACAGTCTGAAGCCGGTGCTATTGACTTATTAGACGGCCAAGACATAACTTGTGAGATAAGCCGTATTGGTTGGGACTCAAGTTGTAGCTATAGCTATGCCTCTATAGCTCTACAGCTGTAGCTATGTTTCAGCTTACAATAGCTCTAAAGCTATCAGCATTCGAAGCTCTAAAACTAGTTTAAGAATATTTTTGGTTACCTAAAACATCACTGCTTTTATACACCTTATAGAGTAGAATACTGTATTAAATTCTTTAGTTACACTATATTAGATTATGGAGCTAATATAAAAGATTAGTGATGTACGTTCATTCAATGTACCTATTCGGACAATGAGTGCAAATCTAAAAGCTGAAGTTTTAACTTATTTTAAATAAGTTCATTTTTTGTCTGTGACATGACAGTTAGTCTTTGCAGCATAATGAACTTCATTTCTTGGGTGGTTACAATTCAAAAATGGAGGAAATGTCAAGCACAACTACACGCTTATTGATGGTTAAAAACTCAGGAATTAAACATGCTAAACCATCGGACAATAATTAAATCTATTTATTTATTTAGAGAATACGATAATAAGACCTACGAAAAAGACCCGGGACCGATTTACTTTTTGTTTCGATGTCCCAGAGGCCAAAAGCACCATCCGTTCAAATTCATATGTATAATGCAAAAATCCTCCGGTTTTGATGCAAATTTTGTTACAAACGTGTAAACTTACATTTATTCGAAAGAGTTCGCGAACCAGCATGATCGGACCATAGAAACGGAGCTTCTGGGGGGGGGGGGTTATGGGGTTAAAAGATGTTTTACCATTTTTGACCCTCAAAACATAGAATTTCCCAATTTTCCTTCGAACCATTTTCTAGGGCTTAAAAATAATTTTGTGTCTTGAAGTTTTTTGTACGGTTATTGCCTACGGAGAAAATTTAAAATTTCCACGTTATTCTTATGGGGAATAGGTTTAAATTATTGTAGTTTACTTGTTTATGGATATATTTTGATCAAACTTAGCACATTTCTTTATTTTTTACTAAGCTATTTATATTTCACTTAAAACACACTTAATTACCCTCCCTGTAGCAGAAAACCTAGGCACTCGTTATATGTAATGTTATTTAAAAAGATTTGTGAAAATCAAATCAGGCAAATGGAAATTCGCTTGTCTGCAGGTTTGCTGCGGCAGGGGTATTTCCCACTAATGTTGGGTATGGTATCCTTTACTTAACTGTTTCCATTTTCATGAACTTTTATTCGTAAACAAAACGTCTCCCCACTAAAATACTAACCCTTTCTAAATCACTAAGACTTCTTCTAACTCCTGTAGGATCAGGACGACATAGAAGTCCTGCTCGGTTGTATAGCCGCTGACCTCAATTTCTTATTTATAGGCCTATTTGATTAAGTGATGTCTTACTGAAACGATTGCGGCACTCGCCTCGACAGCAAAATCGCCGTCATTTGGCCCACTCCAACTATCTTTACTCTGCTATATTATTAACGAGAACCGATCAAGTCGACCATTCGATGAAGTAAAAACTATAACTGTCGATTTCGGAAAGAATTCCCAATAATATCTAAGAGAAGCTAAATAATTGTGATGTAAACAATTAAGCAAGCAGTCGATTCTTCTCGTGACTTCCACTGGGTTGGAACTTATTTTATACTGCTGCGTTTTTCATCGTTGTTGGTCACTTCTTAACTTGTTTATGTTAGTAATGTTGATTTAGTGAATTTCCCACATAGGAAATAAGCTATTACCGTAGGTCTCATGGTTGTACCTAGACCCGGGACCGATTTACTAATTTAATAAGGCGTAGTCAAACCCAAATAAGAATGAATTATTTGTGTGAGATCCGCCATTTAGTTTTTTAACATAAACACTTTATATATTTTAATTTCTTCAACCGATCTTTATGAAACTTTGTATATAAGTTTAGGTAAAACATCACGATATTTAGTTGAAAAATGGGGCAAACCTGCAGCTTAGCCTTGTTCAATATCATTTTACAACTAAAAATCTATTCGATCTGTTTGAACTTGGTGTAATTAGATATAGGCTAACATTTAAATGTTATAAATTTTTCTTGAAATTTTTTCATAAAATTAGTTATTGTTTTGTATTTTAATTTAAAAAATTAAAATTACCGCCATTTTGAAAAATTTTCATTGAATTAGTATAATTTGTATTCTAACGTGGGTCTGTTTTACCTAAACATACATACCAAGTTTCATAGAGATTGGTTAAAAAATCAAAGAAAAAAATGTTTATGTGAAAAAACAAATGGCAGATATCTGGTTAATGAAGTGAATTTGGAAAAAATGTTATTCTTGATTTTCTCTTTACTGTGACCCATTATCCATATCCTGATGATCCATTTCCAGGAAATTGGCTTTTTACTTACGGGACCCCTTTATGGCTATAGACATACAGCTGAGTGCAATATCGGTGTAAAGTAGAGATTATTTACTAAACAGATGTTTCTTAGCATTTCAACCCGAAGTCCGAGGAGCCACCAGGAAGAAGATAAAAGATACACGATTCGGCAAATTGTATAACACGACAAGAAGCGTGCGATTAGAGAGTATAATTTTCACATTTTCTCCCGGGATTGTCCCATCGGGTAAAGGGCAGCGTAGGTGTTGGGAGAAAGTGATTCCGACGGGATTACTAATGGAGTTCACATCGCTTATGTAACGTGTCCTGAGGTCAAGAGGTCGAAGAGACCCAACTACCGACCGGCCAACCTGGACGAAAATCACTGTGAAAGTAAAATGGAAAAGGTGTGGAAGTTACTAAAATTTGTCTACAACATGGCGTCAATGTCGCCTTTAATTTAAAATACCCTTGACGCAGCAAACCTGTCAAATTAGTGATTTTCAATTTGTCTTATTGAGTTTTCACTAATTTTTCATGTCAGATTTATTCCCTGTTGAAATATGATTTTACGTATACATAGGTTTGCTGTTAAAGGGAAGCTACCATTAGTACCAACAAATGAAGTAGGTATTTAATAAAAAGTCAAGATCTTAGTATCGAATAAATAAATTTGCTAAATATTATCAAAATATATCCACAAACAAGCAAACTACATAACAATAAATAACATGAACAATTAAAATATACAGCTTTTTTTAATACCTCCGTAACATTTAAGCGTACAACAATTAATTTAATAGAAAATTGGAAATCCCCATTTATCCCTGTAAAACCCCGTCCCTAGAGTCCCGACCATGGTTGTTCACGAACTCCCTCAGACAAACTTAGGTTTACACGTTTGTACCACATTTCATTACAATAAAATTTATTTTTCCTACAGTTACCTAACAATGTACATATTCTCTCACTGATTTGAGAAAGCAAAGTGGCCAATTCGCTCATCAGTGAGACAATGTTAACATTGTCTCACTCTAATTACTTTGTCTCACTCCAGATTTGCAACGTGAAGGCACGAAATAGTGAGCGCGTAACATGCAGGCAACGTCGTATGCGCGCGAAATACGTTGGCAGCACTGGCTGTAAATCAGATAGTCAGCTGTTGTACTGTTGTATTTGTCACATCACGTTAAATGTTATATTAAAAGTTCACTTCTGTGTAAAAATAGGTTATGTTTCTTCACCAATTTATTTGTTTTATGGTAACTGTAGGAAAAGTATAATGTGCAACTCGAGTTCAAAGTACAATTGCCTCACTCGAGAAACCATTCCTCACTCGCCTACGGCTCGTGAGTAAGGATTTCTCTCGAGTGAGTCAATTGCTCACTTTTCTCACTAGTTGCACAAATAACTATTCTCGAGTTAACTTGCTAACGGTCACAAACATAGACCTACGGTTAGAGCTTATTTTTAAAAGGAAAATTTGCTGAAACAGAATTTTTAAATAAATAACCCCCCGTGATCATGGGGTGTGGAACTTTTGAAAAAAAAACTAAACCAAAATCGAAACGAGATTATTGAACGCATGTTGTATATAGTTAGTAGAAGATTTCCTGCCTAATCGCAGTATTTGCTACTTATAGAATTGCACCCTTGATGTTGAGATGTTCTGTGAGAGGGTTTAGACAGGTACATCGCTTGGTACTTTCGTCTTGACATTCCGACCACGGCCCTCTCAATCTTACCCTCCTACAGTGGATAAGAAAAACATTTCTTAAGTGCGTCTAACAGAAAATAGTATGATATACATATCATAATGGAAAAAATATTACAAAAATATAGTTAATCATGATGTTAAGGTATAAAAGAGTATGAAGTTACTAGGATGAATTGATAAAATAATTTAATGAAGTTGCTGATCTAGGGGTTAGAGTGCTACCTCTTTGTTCTGGTGGTTGAGGTTAGAATCCTGCCAAACACCAATGACTGTTACCAATGTGATTATGGCAATCCAGTGGTTCGGAACCATTCTAAAGATGCAAATAAGTCTGGTTTTAATGTTGTTAGGCTCTTTGGTGGGGAAACATCAGCTTTATAGAAGAACTTCTTCCTCAAATTAATTTAATTACCAATCAAACTTAATCGGTGTCGACCTTTTTCGAATAGAAAATAAGAATAAGAATAAGCTTTCCTGCTGGACAAGCAAAATGTCTCTCTTTGTCGTTGCTATTAATTTAACTTATATTTATAAGTTCACAGCCAAAGTTTAGTTACGGGCCTACATAATACAACTCTTGAAAAATATTTCAGTTTGGGTAATCAGCTAAATTATGTGAAATCACAAACTTACAAAACAACAACATTAAAATCACAACATTCACAAACTTCATGATAAAATGCATAAGTGGCGACATTTAAAAACCGTTTACGATGATAGATAATTCAAAATTATCAACAGACTATGTGATTCCAGAACTCGTTTAGGAGGAGAAGTGATTGAAGCTCTTTGTATTATCTTTTTCAACTTGTACTAAATATGAATGAAATAAAGCTCAAACTTGTGTTTGAAATGGCGTTAATAAATTATATCTCATCCTGTCATTTCTATTGGTGTACGTTTTAAGCGGTGCATTCTCATATAAGGCGTGTAAAAAAATATTCATAAAATTAGATAAATGCCTCAGATTATTTTAGTGTGTAACTGCAGTTAAATTTTAATCTCAAATTGAATTTATGAATGATTTTTTTCACCTAATTTATATTCTTCAGCATATTTTATCTTCCCAAATGTTTATTTTACTAGTTATTTGTTGTCAGTAGACCGTAAAGGACTTGAATGTAAAATTTTGTTTCGATATCCTTTTAAAACTGATACAAACAAGTCCGCTTTGAACGCAACTGACACAACAAAAGAAATAAAACTTGTCCTGCAAGAATAATTAACTGTTGAGAACTCGTTGTAAGGACAGGAAATTAAACTTTCGCAGGTAAAGGATTCCTTTAGAGGAGACCATCGAATATTTTAACATCCTGGCATAAATAACTTCACCACGCTAAACAGGTGTTTGGAAAAGTTGTTCTTTGGACTTAAATATTACCACATTTGTATTTATTTTAATAGTTTCCAAAGTAGGTCCGTTGAAGAATTGAACTTTCACACTAGTTATGATGGCGTAAATACTATAAAGTATTATAACAAATAGTATGAATACACTTTTGAAACATTTGTAGTTGTTCTTTTTATTATAAACCAATTCCCAAAGCAAATCGAAGTGGTCACATAGTTTTCCAAGTTTTAGTAAAGAAACTAGGTTATAATATTACTTATTTCCTAAAAATAGATTCTGTGCACTTTCACTTCAGTCATCACGTCACTTATATACGTATAAATAGTATGGAAAATTTAACACATATTCATCTGTATACTCCCTATCTGATACGTTATTTGATTTTTTATTTTATTTTAGTAGTATTCACTTGGAAGACATTTTACTACAACTATCAAATGTTCAACAGTGCATTTATATATTAATCAAAAGATTGTTTACAATTTTGAAGGGTATTTATTTCTAAAGCGTACAGTTAATATTACAATGTAACTTTACATGTCTTAATAGTTCAGTGTTAGAGATATAATACAAAGTTTTGGAGTTTATAGATACTGTAGATACAATATAATCTTTATTCGAGTGTATGTATAGACACAATATCAGCTTTGCTAGAGTGTATACATAGATACAATATCAGTTCCGTCAGAGTGTATAGATAGATACAATATCAGCTCTACCAGAGTGTATAGATGGATACAATATCAGCTATACTAGAGTTTATAGTTACAACATCAGTTCTACCAGAATAGATACAATATCAGCTCTACCAGAGTGTATAGATAGATACGATATCAGCTCTACCGGAGTGTATAGATAGATACAATATCAGCTATACCAGAGTGTATAGATAGATACAATATCAGCTCTACCAGAGTGTATAGATAGATACAATATCAGCTATACTAGAGTATATAGATACAACATCAGTTAGATACGATATCAGCTCTACCGGAGTGTATAGGTAGATACGATATCAGCTATACCGGAGTGTATAGATAGATACAATATCAGCTATACCAGAGTGTATAGATAGATACAATATCAGCTATACTAGAGTATATAGATACAACATCAGTTAGATACGATATCAGCTCTACCGGAGTGTATAGATAGATACAATATCAGCTCTACCAGAGTGTATAGATAGATACAATATCAGCTATACCAGAGTGTATAGATAGATACAATATCAGCTATACTAGAGTATATAGATACAACATCAGTTAGATACGATATCAGCTCTACCGGAGTGTATAGATGGATACAATATCAGCTATACTAGAGTATATAGATACAACATCAGTTAGATACGATATCAGCTCTACCGGAGTGTATAGATAGATACAATATCAGCTATACCAGAGTGTATAGATAGATACAATATCAGCTATTCTAGAGTATATAGATACAACATCAGTTAGATACGATATCAGCTCTACCGGAGTGTATAGGTAGATACGATATCAGCTCTACCAGAGTGTATAGATAGATACGATATCAGCTCTACCGGAGTGTATAGATAGATACAATATCAGCTATACCAGAGTGTATAGATAGATACAATATCAGCTCTACCAGAGTGTATAGATAGATACAATATCAGCTATACCAGAGTGTATAGATAGATACAATATCAGCTATTCTAGAGTATATAGATACAACATCAGTTAGATACGATATCAGCTCTACCGGAGTGTATAGGTAGATACGATATCAGCTCTACCAGAGTGTATAGATAGATACGATATCAGCTCTACCGGAGTGTATAGATAGATACAATATCAGCTATACCAGAGTGTATAGATAGATACAATATCAGCTCTACCAGAGTGTATAGATAGATACAATATCAGCTATACCAGAGTGTATAGATAGATACAATATCAGCTATACTAGAGTATATAGATACAACATCAGTTAGATACGATATCAGCTCTACCGGAGTGTATAGGTAGATACGATATCAGCTCTACCAGAGTGTATAGATAGATACAATATCAGCTATACCAGAGTGTATAGATAGATACAATATCAGCTATACTAGAGTATATAGATACAACATCAGTTAGATACTATATCAGTTCTACCAGAGTGTATAGATACAATATCAGTTCTACCAGGATGTGTAGATAGATACAATATCAGTTCTACCAGGGTGTATAGATAGATACGATATCAGCTATACTAGAGTTTATAGATACAACATCAGTTGTACCAGAGTGTATAGATACAATATCAGTTCTACCAGGGTGTGTAGATAGATACAATATCAGCTCTACCAGAGTGTATAGATAGATACGATATCAGCTCTACCGGAATGTATAGATAGATACAATATCAGCTATACTAGAGTATATAGATACAACATCAGTTAGATACAATATCAGTTCTACCGGAGTGTATAGATGGATACAATATCCCACGCTCAGGTGAGATCGATGCAAGAGTCATAACAACATCCATCACCGTCAGGCATTGTCGCTTCGCAGCCTTAAATATACAAGAGACATTTTGGGAACGAGTAAATTTTTAAAGAAATTCCGCGGGGAGGCAGTAGTAGTACAAGGTTCGGCCATTACTTCCGCGCCAGACTAAGTAGCGTTCCTTGTAGACAAGCTGAGATCAATAGTTCTTAATTTTGCCGTCGTGAGCATCTCAAATTTGAGACGCGGTAGGTACCAGGTGGTACGTAGGTGGAAGCTGGTAAGCTCACTTGGGTTTGTCGATTCAGATCCTAGAGGACGGGTATAATGATGCGGTGGAGCATCGGACGGTTGGAACTATGTTGCACCTTTTATTCGATGTATTTGAATTGCAGTACTTCATTTTAGAGCGTGGAACTGTTCTAGAAGTCCGAGTTCAAATCCAACCAATCACTAATGGACTTGAGTTTCGTGGTAATTCTGTGGCCCAGTGGTTCAGAACCAACCTTAACCTGGTTTCTGAAGCGATCACTTCCTTTGTTTTGGAGGACGTTATACACAAAAACCATACATTTAAATCGTGAGAAATAATAGTTTCTTTACTCTCTCATGTTCCCCGTTCTCATAGATACCCGACTTGTTGAGCCCAATATATATTTGACTAGCAACGAAGAACATTTAACAGCTAATTCAATCTTTAAAAAAAAACTGTTGCTTCTATGAGACTCCTTGCTTACAAACTAATAGTTTAATATCAATTTGAAAACGTTGGATTATTAATTAAAAACTCGGGAATGGAGCGGAACACTGCCCAGTGAATAAGTTGACAATAATCTTTGCAGATTACATTTAAACTACTTGAAATACAAATGTTAAGTAATCAAGAAAAAAACAAAAACCTCTCTGTTTTTACCCAGCGTTAACAACATCATAAAACTGTATCAACAACAAGAAAATGCGATTCCCGAACTTTTTAAAATTAAAATTATCAAGGATTGTTGTATATTGTCCAAACTGCTCAAAATAATAACGTTATATCTTTATATTTCCCAATTACTCCTTACTTTAACAGATGCGGTAACATAAGATCACTGTACAACTACCAAACGTGTGAGATACTATTTTTAAACTATACTTTAAGTAATGCAACCAAACTGGATTTTTACGTTTTGCCTCTAGTGTAAAGGAAATTAAGCCAATCCTTCCAAAATGGCATCATGTCAAATGTATTAAAGTCTCTACATTAAAAAGATAAGAAAAATCAATTTAATGGTAATGTTGTCTACCATTTTGAGTAGAGAAGAGATAGCGAGCTCTGGTTTTCACCATTCTTTAAGTTTTTTGAAAACACTTCAAAATAAGGTGTCACTTGAAGGAGGTTTACGTTAAATATTTTTCGGTCTCCCCCAAAATCCCCCATTTTTAGGGGACACTCAAAATTGTCAAAATCATCAAATAAAACTTCCTGCTAAGATTGCAAGACCACCAAAGGGACATCTTTGTTTATTTACTTAATAACTTCTTGATCAGCATTGTACGTGTTATTAAATTTACGGAAAGTAAATAAAATTAAAAAATTAAAAGTAAATAAAATCGCCTCTTCGATTTTTAGAACATAAGATAGTGTATAAATCCACCAACATAGGTTTTTAACCTAAGGTGGTTATTGTTTTTTTTCTTTTTTCATGTGTAAATGTATTTTGTGTTGTGTATGGAAAAAACAATAAAGATTTCTAAAAAAAAACAAAAAAAAAAACGTCTTATAGCACTTAAAACATATAATTACGCTTATACTGCTACTCACAAGACGGTAAATATATACCCATTCGCCTATTGGGTCTGATGATGATTGGAGTGTCCAATCGAAATCGATCACCACTTACCATCTGTTTTGTATATTTACCGTCTTGTGAGTAGCAGTATAAGCGTAAATATATGTTTTAAGTGTTATAAGACGTTTCTTTTATTTACTTTCCGTTATTTACTTAAAAACATATTAGATGGGGGGGGGGCGTCTTGACTTTTTACTCACTCTGTATAATATCTATCACTAAAAACAAAATAAAAAGATTAAATCACCAAAATCCTATACAAAATCCTATATATCTCATGCATACATAATATGTCACTCACAAATGAAAATTTTTCAATTTCTTTTCTTCTCCGTATTTAATGGAGGTTATAATATAAACTGGTATGCCCATTGTCCTCGATAAGGTTGGCACTATCATATCCAGCAGATAGACATTTAGCTGGTGCTACACAATGCCACGAGTTAAATTATTGACTCATTCCGTTCTTAAAGCACCTTCTGAATGACAGTAGCGTCAGTTCATGGCTAACAGAGACTTATGAAATAACAAACATTCTGTGTACCTTGGTGGACAAAAACACGCTGAAATTTCTGTATGCTTTGACTTCTACTTCCATTTATTTATAATATAAATAGATAGGCAAAGACAAAATATTCGGTTATTTAACATGTACAACCATAGTTTAAGAAAACATAATTATCCGCCGGAATCCGAATTTGACTTTCCAATCCGGCCAAAAATATGTATGGAACAGGTGTTTGCTTAAGAATTATCTAACTCCTAATGATTTCCCCTAACGCCTATATTTTGTGTTTTACTGAACACAAATGCTTAAATGATTTCGTTTGGTTTTGACGACCGTCTAGTTTGTAAAGTCAAAAACAAACAAAGTTGATTCTGGAAAGAATAGTGAGTGCTTTGTTGTATTATAGTAGTTGCACGAAAACTATTTCATTAATAAAAAAATTCTACCTAAAAAATACTTCTCTGCTGGTAAATGAATTACTAACTGGTACAAAGCTATATATAACATTACTCTTTCTATTAAAAAAAATAAATAATTGTTTTTTTTTCTTTTAAATAATATAAACAAACTCACGTATGAAAATTCCTTTTAAAAAGTGCAGAACGTCAGCAGAGATGGCAGTCCTTAAGGAATCCGCTGTCGTTTTCTCGACATCCTTAATCCCCAAAAATCTCTACGCTCCAATATTTTATAAGTTTAAGATGCAGAGTTATATCAATCTTTGTCAGTTAAGTTTATTTATATTTTAATGATATGCCTAGCTAAACTGTAGACCTAATTTTGGACCGTTTGATTAATGATTAATGTTGGGTGCAAACAAAGAATTTTATCATTTTTAATACAAAGTGAATCCTGCGAATCTGTTTTTGTCTCAAATAAAAACGTGTTAGCTCACACAAAACTTAAGCTCTTAAAAACATTGGTTACGTACGTTGACAAAACCACATTATATAAAAATAACTATCACTTTACACCCTGAGGCACAAATGTAGGAGCGTAGTTGAACTGAACATTTGAATTTGCAAAGGGCGGCAGCATCATAGCCATGATTCGATTGCACATTTAAAGCCCCTGTTACGGAGCGTTGGTTCTTTGGGGACGAGGTTATGCAAATGTAGCCCAAATTGGCGTGACCGATCCCTTTAAACCGGCATTAGCCCAATACACATCTAATAAACGTCGAAATTAAAATGTAACGCGCCCGGCTACCTAGCACTTATCTCGTTACGCGTCGTTAAAAATGTATTTCGCCTCACAAAGCTCATGCCGTAGCCGCGTGAGAATGTTATTCAAATTACAGACTGTAAGAATATAAGTAAAATAAGGTGTGATTTGTTTATTCGTTGCTCGC
Source organism: Macrosteles quadrilineatus (assembly GCF_028750875.1). Classification (NCBI taxonomy): domain Eukaryota; kingdom Metazoa; phylum Arthropoda; class Insecta; order Hemiptera; family Cicadellidae; genus Macrosteles; species Macrosteles quadrilineatus. Next base: position 39,443,099 of record NW_026542600.1, on the reverse strand, counting down.
GTGTCTCGGCCCAGTAGCACCGGGAGGAAGTGGGTCGAAAATTGGAGAAGAAAGTGGGATTAGGAAATGGGATGAATCATTTGTATAGTGTTATTGTTTCCCTGTGTAATCTGTGCTGTTTACAGTAACACAAATTCAGATCAATTCACTTTTAGCGAATTTCCCATATAGGGAATAAGCTATTACCGTAGTACTCATGGTAAGACCTGGACCCGGGATCGATTTACTTTTTCGTTTTGAGGTCTCTAGAGGCCAGAAACACCATCCGTTCAAATTCATATATATATATGAGTAAAAATTATCCGATTTTGATGAAATTTTGTATAAACCTACATTTATTCGAACGAGTTCGCGAACCAGCATGATTGAACCATGAGAACGGGGGCTTATGGGCGGTTTTATGGGGTGAAAATTGGTTTTTCTCATTTTTGACCCTAAAACAAAAAATTAGCAATTTATTTCCAAACCATTTTGTAGAGCTTAAAAAACAAATAATTTATTATACTGAAGCGTTATTATGCGCCTAATGGTTACGGAGAAAATTCCAAAAAAATTTAAATTTAAAATTGCCATGTTATTCTTATGGAGAATAAGTAAACTGTTGTTCTTAGCTTGTTTATGATCACGTTTGGAAAATGCATTTATTTCATACTTAAACTATTAACATTTTACAAAAAAAAACTTGTTTACCCTCCCTGTTGAAGCAAACCTAGAGTACTCGTTAAACCAATGCTATTTAAATAGGAAATAAATGTGATATTTTTAAGGAGAAATTTCAGTGTAAATCCAATTAGGCAAATGAAATTCCGCTTAGTCTGCAGGTTTTCTGCGGCGGGGGTTTTACGCATTATAATAGGTGTTCTTGACAATTTATTTTCCTAATCTCAGCTTGAGTATGAATTACTATTTCTATTTCGTCTATCAATAATCCCCGGGGTACTGTATGGACTCTCGCATCCCCCACAGTTTTCGCACTGGATCGATGCCACCGTTGCAGGTTGCTGGTGTCCACTGTCCACTGTTCCACTCCCCTATGGGCGTCTCGTAGGGTTGCAGTTCCCGGGGCCCGCCCCCCGGCGTCGATTGGTTCGCGTCGTAACCCGAGCCGTGCCGTGGTGTCGCCCCGAGTACGTCTCAACGTCCCGGGATTATGCTAATACAGTCCTCTGCCATGACATCTGAGCCACACCGTTGATTTCAGATCGGGTTACCTTTGAAAAAGAATACTTTTCGTGCTGTCGATAGCGAATTCCGGACTCAAGGGATGTTGAGAAAACTACGAACTGCTCCCGGTCACAAGGGCTGTTGACAAATTCCGGACTGAGTTTCAAGGTTTGTTGATTGTGGATTGCGGGATGTTCCTAGTCCCCTAACTTCAGACTACTTTGAGTCTCAATGGTAGTATACTCCGGATTGCCCCGGTCCTAAAAGCTGTGGATTAAGACGCGAGGTTTACGTACAGCGAACTAAACTGTTTGGACATCTGAGATCAATCCATAGCTATCTCCGGAATTCAAGGGTAGTCGGTCTCATCTAGCATGTTTCGGATCTCTTTGGTCATTGGCACCCCTTTTTGAGCTTCTCCGGATCCGATGCGATGTTGTAATCGTGTTATGACATCTAGACTTCGGTATACGACGGTCCTCACTGATACATCCAATCTTATCAAAATCCCTCCAGAACGGCATTTACACTCCAAGTAGCTTCTGTGGTTGAGAACGTAACGTGTGATCCAGTGCAAGTAGACAACGCAAACTGGTGGTTTAATGCGTGCAATGCCCGGATCTGCACTCCAGTGCAATCGTCGCTCTCCGTTATGGGTCTTTTCATTGCCTTTTGTAGCTTTATGACACATAAAATGTTTATTCCTTTCAAAATGAGGGAGGCCATGATTTGATTTATGTGTCTACGCTGTTTTGACGCATACTCGCGTCGTATTTTTTTCAAATTTACAAAATATCTTTCATCTTTTTTAATTGTGAGTGCACTATTAACCCTGCTGCAACTACAGTACAACTAACAGGAAGGATGTCATATTTCTAAGTTTCTACCGTACTTGCAATTTCCATTGAAAGAAACTTTTAAAAACTTTTATGAACCTCATTCTACTTTAGTTGTACTTGGATGCTTCCTATTCTCTGTATTTATCCTTAATTAGATATAGTGGGAAGTAAAACACTGATATTCCTATAATTTACTACACTTTACAGCAGACTTTTTTAATCAGGTAGGATAAGATCTTAGTAAATGACAAAATTTGTGGTATTAAATTTTGCATTAGAGCCATGCGCTATCTTAAGCATGACAAATAAGTACAATTACATCTTAACACAATAAAGTTTGTACAGTTGTTAACCAACTTTGATCTATTTGAGCCTCTAACTTGTGGTATTTTGTTTCAGATTCAGGATAGACAATACAGATCACATAATAGACGTAAACAAAGGGAACTATCCCTTTGAATACGACCAGGTGAATATCATCTGTCCAGTGTACACACCCGGCACTCACGAAGAGGACGCCGAGAAGTACATCATATACAACGTAAGTACATAATATACTGCATAAGTTTATCACAAACGATAGTAGTACACAATACATAAAATAAGTACATAATGTACAACGTAAGTTTATTACAAACGATATTACTACATAATGTACAACGTAAGTGCTTCTTATTCTTAAACAAATTAAGTACATAATACACAACGTAAGTACACAATATACTGCATAAGTTGATCACAAACTATATTAGCACATAATACATAAATTAAGTACCTAATGTACAACGTAAGTTTATCAAAAACAAAATAAGTTCATTATATAACGTAAGTTCAACTTAAACAAATTAAGAACATAATACACAACGTAAGTTCATCTTAAACAAATTAAGTACACAATACACAACGTAAGTTAATCTTAAACAAAATAAGTTCATAATACACAACGTAAGTTCATCTTAAACAAATTAAATAGATAATATACAACGTAAGTTCATCTTAAACAAAATAAGTACATAATACACAACTTAAGTTCATCTTAAACAAATTAAGATCATAATATGCAACGTAAGTACATCTTAAACAAATTAAGTACATAATACGCAACGTAAGTTCATCTTAAACAAATTAAGATCATAATACACAACGTAAGTTCTATTTAAACAAATGAATTACATAATATACAACGTAAGTACATCACCAACGATATTAGTACATAATATACTGCATAAGTTGATCTCACAGGTACATAACACAAAAATTACATAATATACAACGTAAGTTTATTACAAACTATATTAGTAATAATATACTGCATAAGTTCATCACAAACTATATTACTACATAATACACAAAATAAATACATAGTGTACAACGTAAGTTCATCACAGACGATTGTAGTACAAAATATAATGCATAAGCTTATAACAAACAATATTATTACATAATACACAATTTAAGTACACAATTTACAACGTAAGTTCATCTTAAAAATGATAAGTATATAATAAACAACGTAGGTACATCATGGACGATATTAGTACGTAACATACAGTGTAAGTTCATCATAAACTATGTAAGTGCTAATATACAATGTAAATTCATTTCAAACTTTACAAGTACATAATGCTCCCTTGAGTACATAATAAACAACTAAGTCAATCATTTGCATTGTTAAAGCATATAGTATAACGTGGTTTCTTCTAGTATAACATGATATCATCGTAAACGTCCTAGGTACGATCTTATACGACTTAGGGTAATGATTTAAAACTTAATTACAATGCATAATGCTATTGTATTGTTAACTAAGAGGAAATGCTGTAAAGTGATTTATGGAGTATAAATAAATTACGTAAATTTTTATGTCCAAATCCACAATAAGTTACGTTAGGCCAAGATCTTATACAGTATTATGGTAGCGCATATCGATTTAGATTTAATTGATCGACTGACAACACAATTACACCTTACAAAACTTGTCCTAATAAAAATACAATAAGAATATTTATACAAGAATTAAAAACAGTTTTATAATTTTTACTGCAAGTATGTTTGACACTCACAGAGAGTCTTCTATTCAATATATTGTTACTTTTTATTAACAAAAATACACAATTTTACTACATTAAAGTAATTACTTAAAATATTTCTAAAAATACTAAGTATTTATTTTGCAAACGATTTCTATTTGCATTCGTAGTTTTGAAAAGCCATTCACACAGTTGACGACACCACCCACTTTGTTTCATACGTTTAATACGACTTTTACAGTCGCCGCGCCGTCGCGAAATCAATTCTCATTCCGTGAAATCGAGCCCTGTCAGTACATAAAGAAGTGAGAAGTACATAAAATGTTGACGAATAAACATTGAGCATACTCTGTAATATCAGTCAATGCCAACTAGACCTCCTACCAATGACGGATACTATTGAAGCTATGTCGTAAAGACTAGGACTGCCGAAGAGGTCGTCAATCCTTCAGAATCCGTGATTTACTGTTGAGTCTTCCTGCAGAGGATGACGATTGCAATTGGTGATCGGAAAATCGAATAGTCTGAGCCTGGAATGATGTGTAAACTTGGATCCGAATAGTCCATAAGCTTGTACAAGTAGTAAATGTCTGAAGGTTTGGGAACAGAACAAATCGATTTGGCTATAATTTAGTACAGTATTTTGGGTCGTGCATTAATTGCGCCAATGAATTCCTTAGTTGCGCCAAACCATCAAAGGGTCCCAAAAAAGTTCTTTAGTTGCGCCAAGCTCAAGCCAGGTAGGGGTGAGTTGCCGGCAGAAGGAATGTCCTTGTTTATGTGTCATCCCAACCTAACCTAACTTAATCTATCCTACCCTAACCTATCCTAACCTAACTTAACCTAACCTAATCTACTCAATTATACAGTCAAACAGGGCCATCACTTGGCTTGGTTAAGGAACGTATCAGGTACTACCTGACTCAGGTCAGTTGGCGCAATTAATGCCCGCCCGTGTTTTGGAGTGTGTATACAATTTGTGACTTAAATTCCGAGTTTTTCACTTTTAATCGTCTACCGTTAGGAATCTGTATTACAAACGATTCATTTAATCATAGGGTAAGATTGAACATACTTCGTGATTAATTTATCATTTGAGTGGTTCAGCTGAGGACAATTTTATGGTATATTTATGTCCGTTAAATGTCGAGTGTGTTTGAGTATAAAATATTATTTTAACCAAATTAATCCATTTATTGTAAACTTATTTTTTCTCTGATTTTAGAACCAAATTATAAATCGCATATAGTGAAACATATGTTAAAATAAAATAAACACATTCTGTTGACATACTGTATTCAAGCGTGAAAATTATTGAAACGCTCTTCAACTTTTGCTATAAGAAGTAAACTTTAAGAATTCAAACGTCAAAGGGCAAGTACAATAAAACTAAAAAAATACCCTTTTGACCCCCCTTGATTTATAATATTTTTTTCTATCTTCAGCATTTTGCCAGTGCTGTAAACAAACATATTGATTTGCTCCTCGCCTATATTTTTCCCAACTATGAGTATTTTGACTGATGAATCATTGAATGTATAAAGACATTACTACTGTACCGTAAACTGGCCTCTGTTTATGGTGTTCAGCACACACGTCCCGGCCTCGTCGCTTAGCAGCTCCTCTCCCAAGCAGTAAATCCTAAAGAGTTATGCCCCACAATAGGGAAGAACCCTCCTTCTTTATCGTGTCGTATATGGGTGCAATTCTTGTCAAACTCATAATTTAAGAAAACCCTGCGTTAAGAACAGCTTTGTTACGGTATCCAGTGTGTAACATTCTGTAGAAAATCAGTAGTGTGTGTACATTTTCATATGGCAGTAAAAACTTCCACGATAAAAACACAATCCCCACATCTCCATTGAGATATTACTTAGATCCCAATAGATTTCTGTAGGATTTTCGTGTTGTTAACATGATGATTTTGTTAACAACGATATAATATTAATCATTTTTGACCAAGTGCGAACAATTATTTTCATCGTACGAATAAATTCGAAATATTACACGAGACCATTGAAATGATTCTGACTTATGTTACATCCCTGGTTTTAACAACTGTCTGTCTTACGTCTTTACTCATGCTTACAACATAGATATAAACTGTTAGTTGAATAAGGAATCCATTTACAGTGTAAAAACCACACTCAGTTTGTAAAGTGCTGTACCCAATAGGCGCATGTACAGTATTGCAGCATGTAGTATGTAGGACCGAGCTTGAGCTGAGTTTACAGCGTCTGGCGCTGTACCTCGTTATTGAACACTCTTGTGCAACCATCCCATTGTCTCTAGCCATAAACTGACCATAAACCGATCACTCTTGCACCTCCTAAGCCTGTGATATGACAGAACGCTGGGTTTGAGGTAGTAAAGGGTGACCATTGGGAGGGCATTGTTAGCTTCTGACGTATAGAGATCGAATGTTCGAAAATAGTTTAAACAACTGGACAAAGTGATCGATTTATCGCAATTTCTGTAGTATTATTGTTTATAGGACGTATAAAAAGCTAAATGTAGGATACAATTGTATTGGTTTAGCCCTGGTAAATCGTCAGTTCCGTTATGTCATGTTATTGAGCAGTTTGGGTTTATAATGGGGATTTTACCGTACAAAAATGATACAGAATTACAATTGCGTTATAATGATGATTAGATTGGTACTGTACAAACTGTTGCTGGTACGATTATTGGTATTATCAACATGAGGCCAACAATTGAGACTTGTAAACATTGTTTATGAAATGAAAAACCTCTACGTTAACTAATCTCAGAAGAATTTTCAAACAGTAGTTTCCTTTTACAAATTATAAGTAATTGTTTACTAAGCAAGGTCTTCTTAGAACCTGAATATTCTTACTTGGTAAAACGTAACTTGGAAACATCACGCAAAGCAATCTTCCTTATTCTCCTTAGCGTTTAACTGTAAACAGTAACTCGCTGTGCCCTTTAAATGAGTGCGATTACTACGTCTGCGTACTAGAGCCGTGTAGCTGCGCATTTCACTGTGTAGACACTACGTCTGCGCACCTAAGCCCTGTAGCTGCGTGATACATTGTATGGTCACTACGTCAACGCATTAGAGTCGTGTAGCTGCGCAGTTCACCGTGCAGTCACTACGCATGCTCAATAGAGCTCTGTAGCTGCGTAGTGCGTTACACGAACACAACGCCTGCGCTGTAGAGTCGTAATGCTTAGCTGCGTAGTTCACAGCTGTATCGAGAGTCACACCGAGTTACGGCCCAAGAGTTATGCCTTCATGATTAACACGAACACAAAAGCTCGCAATACTCACGTATTTACTACCGCAGTCGCAGGCTGATTGGGCCGAGAATCAGCTTTATTGTTGGAAACAGCGGTTTATTGGCAAATCAGACTTTACTTTTATGAATCGTTACTGGCACTTTAATGTTCTGCTCGGAGTGCTATGTCCCGCGTAGCGTCTAGACCGTTTTACACATCTGACTAACACTTGGGCTTACATTATGGCTTATTTTTCAAACGGCTCATTCCGCCTGGTGTTCTGTTTTGTTTTAAAGACTGAAAAGGCACGTAACGGCAATATTAATTTTAGCGCCTGTTTGTTTTTATAGTTCCTTTTCTAATTAAAATCGCGTAAAGTTAACACTTAACGGTGGAATTCCAGCTTGCACACGTGGCCTATTTTTTTTTTTTTTAAATCTGGATCTTTCGAACTTTACCGCGTTAATCTAAAATTCTTCTCGGCTTTTTGACTAGATACATACATCTAAAACGATACAGATTTTCACTTTCAAACTATATACAGTATGCGAATTTCTAAAAGTAGTAACCAACGATTTTTCTAGCATCCTACACCCTCATAGTTTTTATGTTAAACTCCTCTACAAAAGCAAATATTATACACATCCGTAATGTTTTATCCACCACCATGAATTCAAACGCATTCCGGTATAAAATGTACGAGTTTTGATTTTTCTTTGTCAGCACGCTCGGTGGGACAAAGAACTGTCCACCTTTGTGTAGCTTGTAGTGCGACTGCGACTAGGTTATGTGAAAGTGATGGCGGTATGCAGGGCGGAGGGTCAGTCAGTCCGGTACAGAAGGTCAGGTGTGTGGTGTGTGTGGGGGCGGTCTGGACTGACAAGATGCCTGCCTACAGTACTGACTACAGACTACAAACTGCGACTGCGCGGTGACGCAACTGTGAAAGCCAATCTGCGAGTGAAGGGAAAGCATATCTGCCTATTGTAACAAACAGCTGTGTTACAACACCGCCTTTAATTGTCCTCCGTCCGTTACGACTGTCTTAACGAGAGATCGAACTGGATACATTAACATGTAACTTGCTCGAGCTTGCATATTGTGGACCCGTGATCGCGATTGTAGAATCTAAGGGATGTTTTGGAAACTCAGTTGTGACTGTTTCACCGAACGCGTTTAGGTTAAAACTGTATATTACAAAATTGATATTACAAAGCTGACAATGTAAAACTTGACACAATATCCGCTTTGACATCAACTTACCTAACGTCTTACAAACTATAGTATAAACAATTAAAGTCATACTAGTTTTAATTAGCTAATGGTACTCTAAAATTCTAACGTTATACCTGTAGTAAACCATTATAATCAACCTATTCCAACAAAACGTTAAACAATCTTGTCAAGTTCTGATAGACGACAAACCTTAAAATCCTCCTCTGTGACAAGAGCCATACACTAACAAGTGAGAGAAATCGATACTGGTGTTGTTAGACAGTTTTACAGGATCGTAAAAGTGAGAAGTCTGTGTGGTAATGTAAAGGGCACAACGAGGTCAACAACGCTGGTGGCTATGTCAGTACTGCCCCGTGCCCACGAGCCCTAGCACTCCTCCCTACTATCTGTATACTGTTTGTGTACTGTTAGGTTGGTAGTGTTGGTGACGTCAGTACTGCCCCGTGCCCACGAGCCCTAGCACTCCTCCCTACTGTCTGTATACTGTTTGGTTGGTAGTACTGGTGACGTCAGTACTGCCCCTTGCCCACGAGCCCTAGCACTCCTCCCTACTGTCTGTATACTGTTTGGTTGGTAGTACTGGTGACGTCAGTACTGTCCCGTGCCCACGAGCCCTAGCACTCCTCCCTACTGTCTGTATACTGTTTGGTTGGTAGTACTGGTGACGTCAGTACTGTCCCATGCCCACGAGCCCTAGCACTCCTCCCTACTGTCTGTATACTGTTTGGTTGGTAGTACTGGTGACGTCAGTACTGCCCCGTGCCCACGAGCCCTAGCACTCCTCCCTACTATCTGTATACTGTTTGTGTACTGTTTAGTTGGTAGTCTTGGTGACGTCAGTACTGCCCCGTGCCCACGAGCCCTAGCACTCCTCCCTACTACACACTGTTTGTGTACTGTTTAGTTGGTAGTCTTGGTGACGTCAGTACTGCCCCGTGCCCACGAGCCCTAGCACTCCTCCCTACTATCTGTATACTGTTTGTGTACTGTTTAGTTGGTAGTCTTGGTGACGTCAGTACTGCCCCGTGCCCACGAGCCCTAGCACTCCTCCCTACTGTCTGTATACTGTTTGGTTGATAGTACTGGTGACGTCAGTACTGCCCCGTGCCCACGAGCCCTAGCACTCCTCCCTAGTCCCTACTGTCTGTGTACTGTTTGGTTGGTAGTACTAGTGACGTCAGTACTGCCCACGAACTCTGTATATTCTATTCTAATAGTTGGTAGTATATCAGCTTAGTTTTAGCGATGGTTTTAATGTTAACACTGCTTTGATTTAATACTTTAAACCACTTACGAGAATAAACTGCGATTATTTAATGGAAACTTTCCGGCGTGGTCAGTTATTGGTAGTTTATAACATATTTTTTTTGTAAGGAGGCAGTAACGATACAAGGACAAGGTACACCCAAGTATTCGGTGATGTTTAGAAGGTTTCCTTGGGCTGCAATCCCTTTACTTCACTTGCCGCTAATGTACTTAGATAATGACAACAAAGAAAACGGTTTTTGTAGCGTAATCTTTATTCGACTTCATCTACCTTCTCAGTATTAGTTAACGATTTGTTGGAATTGTTTAAACTTAACTGAAAAATTCAAGTTCCCTAGATGTTTTTAACAGTTACTTCTTACAAAAACTGTTTCATGATTGATTTAATCCTACAAATTGTATTTTTGCACTTGACTTTTCGCTCTAAGATTACAATGATAATGTTAACAAAATCCTAACCAAATTCACTACTTTAAAAGAACTATACTGCTTCAAATGCAATTGAAAACGGACAGGCCCACGTAAAAATGTTCTGATCAACTGCAACCCATGGATATATGACGGACTAATAAAAGCGGATGTAACTCCTTCTCCCCCTTTCCTGACATCTTTACGTCCAACAATAAATCTAAAATTAATTATGTCGTTGGAGACGGAGAAATGTAAGGGCTGACCTATCAGATTACTTGACACCATTTTGGTTTCGATACTTGGTCGGGTGTTTTGGAAAATGTTTACAACGGCCATAACTTAGGCCTCGTCACTTCCTCACCTACTGCCACTTCTACAATTTAGAGTCTACCCGGTCTTCTTTATCCTTTTCCGGATTCAAAACAAAAATGTTTGAGACTGTGTATCGATGATTTAGACAACATTTGAGTTTAATGTCTCAATGCTTCACTCCAACAATTTAGTGTGCCTGAATTATTTATCTTACAATTTGAATTCGTGTGAGAAAAGTTTTCTAGCTGTTTGTAGGAAAATAATGTCATTCATCTCTTATTTTTTACTTGTAGACTTACCATGCAATGCCTCTTCATGTAGAACCCATTATCCCCAACAAAAAAATCACACATTTACATTATACAATCTCCGAAACCCTCGATAGGCTATTCCGCTAAGACTACTCTACTATTCGTTCATTTGTCTTGACCTAGTGGTTCAGGAGTTATCTAAATTTCAGTCACCACTGGCCAGAATCCTTTCCCACTTAGCAATAATTACTCAACTAGTCCTTTGTATTGTGAGGTAATTAACTAACGAACTGTTGAACACTATAATGTTATTCTAGGCAGCTATTTCACATTATCAACCCGTCTTAAAAACCTAATATCTATGAATTTACAAATCCCTATATAAATCCCATGAGCGGATCTTGGTTCTGCCTGTAAGGGGTGCAAACATAGCTACGCTAGAAGTCCGACCAAAGTATAATGTTTATACTTTATTTTGTACAGATATACAAATGTAAATATTTCGGCAAATTATGAAATAAGACAAATCACCTACTCACCCCTTAAGTCCGTATTTTAATCTTTTTAACATAATTTATTTAAAGTCTCATAATGAATCAATCGTTTTCCAAAGAAACTGTTTGCAGTCTCGGCTGTTTGTCAACACACTTCTACTCAAACACCTTGCCTGTCTGTTGGTGTTGGCTGCTCCAGAAATAACACGGATAGATAAATTTACACCAAGTGTAGACTGTAGACGATGCAACATGCAACACGAGATCTCTGCTCCAGTCGTCTTGTACTTCTGTCGGTGTACAATGAAATGGTCTTTAGTCTTTCTCTTCGGGAATAAAGCCAACTTAAACCTCTCTAGTGGTAGGTCAACACAATAAGGTGTGAACGTCTATGTAAATTATTTTCGTCAAACATAAATCCTTACGATTTGAATTCGGTTCTAGAGTTTTCATGGTCGAAAAATGAGCGTTGATATAGAATGTATGTTTCCCAATCGGTGTAAAGATTAAGGAATGATCTCGTTTTATGTTTGTGGAATAATAGGGGGACTGTTTTTTTCCACAGAAACTATAAAACAAATTTGTTCTGTTTGTAAAAGTAATGTAAAATTAAGCTTAATAGAGTTTGGTGAGATATTTCTAAGAGCCACTACCACAAAAATGCAAACCCAGATTATATTCACTTCATTCCAAAGGAGCGACTACCTACCAATACTCTGATGGAATAGCTGTCGAAAATTGCTTTTTGTAATGTAAATTTACTTGAAGAACTTTGTAAAAGTACTTCAGATTATGAAAACACATGAGGCTCCCATTAACAAAAAATTGTATAGAAAATTTCATTTTGAGCTTGAAGGGTAAACAAGTATTAGTTGAAAAAAAAATGAAAAATCGTACATAAAACATACCAATAAGGTAATCCAGTTAACAACATGTTTTCCCATAACTTACATTCTAGGTAATTTCATTAAAGCATTTTTGAACATCACTGCCTAGGTTCACGAAATTACTCGATATCAAAGTTTTATCAGAGTTGCTTAACGTGTTAAGCTACAACATGCACAAGTAGTGAATTTATCGTACGAACCAACTTGTGTTTAATCTGATCTCAGTATTCCTATGTTCAGTTGAAACATGCACAAGTAGTGAATTTCTCGTATTAACCTAGGCTACTTGTGTTTAATCTGATCTCAGTATTCATATGTTCAGTTGCTGAACATGTTAAGCTACAACATGCATAAATAGTGAATTTGTCGTTTTAACCAACTTGTGTTCAATCTGATCTCAGTATTCCCATGTTCAGTTGCTGAACATGTTAAGCTACAACATGCATAAATAGTGAATTTGTCGTATTAACCAACTTGTGTTCAATCTGATCTCAGTATTCCCATGTTCAGTTGCTGAACATGTTAAGCTACAACATGCATAAATAGTGAATTTGTCGTATTAACCTACTTGTGTTTAATCTGATCTCAGTATTCCCATGTTCCGTTCGATCTCGTGACGATAAAGACTTGCGTGCGGTCGCAAGTCTTTGCTTGTCTTTCGACTAATTAAATTTTAAAACCATCGGTTTAGGTCCGGCGAACAACGCTACGTCAATACTTCGTGACTATCCATACTAGTTCAGTAAATTAGTTTCCATCTAAAGTTCGCCAGGAAATTTGTTCCTATGGTAAGATTGTGTTCGATTTGTGGATTTAAAGGCTTGAAAATCGTTTACTAATTTATCTTTCATCAACGAAAATTTTGGAAACCGTATAAAAATTCGTACTTATTCGTAAAATGTTAACTTCATGTCATATCAAACTTGTAAGTAGTTTTTATAATAATAGTTAACTTTTTCCTTTGAATCCCTGGATTTCTAATGATTGTTATTCCAACATATATTTTACTGGGTGACTTAGCTGCTAAATAAGAGCCAAACAATCAATATTTGGGAATGACGCCCAAGTCATCATCACCTGGCCACTGTTTTGATTAATGCTTTGGATTAATTACGTTTTGTTCCAGTAATCATTTGTCGATGATCATTTTTGGATAGTTCAAATATATAATATGTGTATAAATCACTCAACTCTTATTACCGATCGTCATATTTTAGTTGGCAATTTTAAACTAAATTTGGTAGAATTGCTCATAAGCGTAATAAGATCTTTTGGGAACGCATTACAAGGTATACAAGGTAAGGTATACAAATATTTGTAATTTTATATGATTATTTGTAAGATGAATCATTGTAGTTCTATGATTGTCTATGGGCAGTGAGAGAAGTTTGAAGAGAAACTGTTTTTATAAAAATCTTACCATATATAGTCATAAAAAATCGTTAAAAATCCAAATATGTTTGAAAACTAAGATCACGAAATCACGAATTACTTTCAGCTAATCGTCTTCTGTCTGTTCTACAACACGAAACAACAGCAAACATAGTTACGAGGTTTAAAAACAAGCAGAGCGTTTGAAGAACCAAAATACCCCGGGTTTTATTTCTTCGACCTACACGGACGTAAAACCAAATTACCCCGCGAAAGAATGGTACTTATTCGTCATCAATGTAATTAGTTGGGGGGTCGTAAAAGTACAGTGTTACGATAGGGGTTTGAATACATCACATACAGCCCCACCTTGCCGAGCCGTACCCCCAGCCCGTTTCACTTTTATGGCCTACCTCACTTACCGCGCATTTGCCTATTTTTACTTCCCTTTACATTAATTTTATCGCATTGTTTTCCTCTAACAACGACTTCGTGCGATAGGCCAAGATAATTGTAGGTGCTAGTTGAACATTTTGCATGTCTGATCACGTCTTACAATTTCTCCTTGAGTATCAAAATAATATTTGACGTCGTGACGTGGCCGTGACGTTTTAGTAGCGATGATGACTGTCCAATGGGGGTGAGGTTGATAGCTACTACCAATAGTTTATATTTTACTATTGGATTTGGTGAAATTTGGAGTTCGTGAAACGCTCCCTCCAATAGGGCTGGGCAAGTGGTGTGTGCTACTAGGCAGAGGTACCTGTCGCATCTACTAGCGAGGGTAGGCGATCAGTAAGGGTTCACTGTGGTTGTCGGTGTAGGGGTATGGGTTGGGGTCATTTAATAGGTTAGTTCGTACGGTTGGTCAAACGGGGGTTTTAAGTGTTGTCGGAGCATTACGCAAGGGGACAAAGTACGGTTTTGAGTCGAGTTTAACTCCTAGGTAGGTTCAGGTCTTCTTCAGGGTCAGGCAGAGGCTGATGGCGCCATGAAGGACACCTGTGTGGAGGGTGAATAGGTTGGAGAAGGTACTATATGATTGGGTTCCTAGGCGGTGAGGTGGAGATTGAGGAGTTTCAACACGGAAGATTGTGTATAGAGGAGGCCGAGTGACTTTGGGCGGTCAGATCCCGTTGGGAGGACTTGGAGAGTTTCGAGAGGATGGAGTTAAGACTGATGGGGCAGTTTGCAGTATCGCACGTTGGACTTTGTGAAGTTTGGAGAAGATGATAACATGGGCGTGTCCCCAGGCCTCGGGGGGAGTCACGTCGTGAGTAGGGTAAATGGACACAGTGTAGTGACGTACCTGCCTCGTCTTAGACATTGCTTGTGTTCAAAAATACACATCGGAAATGTACAGGCTGTGTAAATAGGCATGATAAGCTGTTGTCTAGCAAATCATATGTACCATACATTTTATTGCCTTTGTACACCGTTTACACAAAGATAACACATTTTCTTTTTTCGTAAACAAAAAATATGATACTGGTGAAGGAAAATGGAAAAGGAAATGTTAATTTTTAATGATTGCTTTTTTCTCTTGACGATCTGCCTTAAGTTGAGGGGAAACATATTCCAATATTTCACTTTAAAAACAATAAAATAAAGGTCATCAGCCTGCCCGCATCCGTCAGAAACTGCTGGGAGTGTTGGAATTAATTTTTATCTTTAGTCTCTTAACCTTTGAATTAACGTAAAAAGAGGGTGGAAGAGTTATTATGTTGTCACTGCCTCCCGGTTGGTTTCGGATTTTGTTTTTGGTCCAAACAAGAAGCAGAACGTGGTTGCTCTTTCAATCTGAAACTGAAATTTGTGATCCCAAATCGTCTTCATGTGTTGTACGAATTTTATATTTCTGTATTTTGATGTGCAAAACATCCAAAAGTATTATTGGTATTGTTAAAATATTATAAAATCAGACATATATATGCGGGACCCTGGCGGTAATCCACTCTGCTTATAGACTGGACTCTTACTTTCACATTAAGAACTTTTCCAGGTGCCTGGCGATGTAAACCTATCCTATAAGCATGACACCTTATTAACCTAAAAAATGTGTATTAATTAACACATTGTTCTTTGTTTACTCATTATGTGTATGGTAGGGGATAAATAAATGTGTTTCACTTAATTTACATTGCATTACGGGTATTGTCAATAAATATTAGAAATTGTATGAATACCTTCTTAGAGTAATCCACAAATTACATCACTTTTGTGCCAAAACTAGTTGCTGGCAATATGGTTTACCATAAGCTGGTATTTAGACCATTTCCAAAAAATCACATAATGCTATATGACTGCTTTCTCATTTTGGTTTTGGAATTGTTCACAAACATGTCATGAAAGGTCAACGAAAAAGAGGTTTTTTCATGTTTCATTATCTCATATGTAAAACCAATAGTAACAAAGATTGTATTCACATTTTTGCGGATAAAAAATTATGATTTTTGTATGGTATTGTACATTTTTTCATCTGAGTTAATTTACTAAAAAGAATGAGTATTAACTTACAATAATTTGTACTACATTTTTAGGTATTCATTTGGTATTATATTTAGAGAATAACTTCTTGATCAGCATCATACGTGTTATTAAATGACCTGAAAAAAAGCAAAAATATATACCTCTAATAACACTTGTAATAATATATTTACACTTATACTGTTGACTTACAAGACGGTAAATACATATAAAAGTTGGTAAGTGGTGATCGATTTCAATTGGACACTCCAATCATCATCAGACCCAATAGACGAATAGGTTTTTTCATGTATTATATTTAGCAATGATTCAGAAAACTTAAAAGAGTGCATGACAATATTTTTTAACAACGACTTGCAAGTTATTATATGTGTCTTTGGAGACCCAAAATACTCGCAGAATTTATTTCATTAACGTATACGATAGTAAAAAATAATCATCCTACGAAAGAATGGTACTTTCTTAACATAGTAATTTGATCTAACATTTAAGACAGTTTCCGGAAACAATATTCACGTTTTAATATAATCACTGGCTTAATATATTACAATTTCATTGTGTTTTCATAATTTCATTTATTACTGTACTCTCATCGCAGGCCACACCCAATACATAAGGTCTTCTTCCATTCCTGTGAAATTTATCAAACTTTTATCATATTGATCCAATGCCTTGATCTATTTAAACAATTAAAACACCGCACTGACTGATAGCATTATCCTTTACAGGTGTCTAATGTTATAGCCACCACAACAGTGACAATGATTTGCTAAAGTGACATTACATTTTAAGTCTGATTCTTAAGATTTACGATGTTTCCAGGTGTCCAAGGAAGAGTACGACACGTGTCGCATTACAAACCCTAACCCACGGATCATCGCGATCTGTGACAAACCGTACAAGCTAATGTACTTTACCATCACCTTCCGATCCTTCACACCTCAGCCTGGGGGACTAGAGTTCCAACCAGGACAAGACTACTATTTCATCTGTAAGTAGCCATTGTCAAATAGAAGAAAAGTTCAGAGAATGACCACCTACTCAGGTTTAAGAAGCAAGGCTAGGTTTGGTTATACATGGTGTCCCGAACTCTACCTTTTAAGATTTCATTCCTGGATGTTTTTCCCCTCTCAAAATAAGTCTTTACATTACCAATCTATATACCGAATATCAAATTACAAAAAAATCTGTTTACAAATAAAAAATAGTTTTGTGAAAAAGAGTAAATGGCATATGTATAAGTTTTAAGTTTTGGAAATTCTTAGCATGATATTATAGTTTGTATTTGGCCCATGACTGATAACATAGATTAAAAGTGTCTACTCTTTTAATCGGGAAACGGAGAATCGGCCACCTCTGGCCCTAATACGGATATAGCAATTTGGTTAGGTTAGATTATATAAATATGGTCCCTGAATTTAAGACCAGTGGCCGGGACCCCTACACTCCTTTTAATCTATGATGATACCTAAAAGGTTGGTAAAGAGTTCTGGGACTCCAAGGTTGGTAAAAAGTTCTGGGACTCCCTGCATGTTAGTGGGGCTATGACAGACATTTTGTTGCCCTCTTGCTCCATATAATACCACTGAGTAGTCTGAGTAGGCTCAACTGGCGTTTGCAGTCTTATTTGCTAGATTGGTTACAAAGCTTTGGACATAAGAAGACAGAAAATCGGACATGTAATTTTTCTTAAATCCACAAATAAATTGTGAAATCTCACTTTTATCCCAACTGTATGGTTGAAAACAGCAATGTTTACAAACAACAAGAACCAATATTGAAAACTAAACAAACTTTCTAGTTAGAAAGTAGTGATTTTTTGGATGGTGTTATTTTTTCTGAAGATTTAGAGGATAAAATTAAATATTCATGAAACTATACTTTTTAAATCAAATTTTTCAAATATTTACATAGTTTAAGGTTAAGTATAATGATTATATTGTCATTCTATTTAAATTAATTATAGAGAGTAAACCTTATCCAGGTTAAATCTTATTCCAAAGGCCAGTAGCTCACTATGATAAAACATAATTATTTAGGAGTGTTAAAACTGAGCTAATATTCTGCTTACATTGCCGCTCTTTTAAGCGCACTACTGACTACTCGGTTTTAAAACCCACATTTATCAAATACAAGCTAAGAGTGCATGAATCAGAGAATGAAATAAGGCTCTTCAAAAGCTTTCACTGAATCACTGAATACCGACTCTTCAGAAGTTCAACTCCCAAGGCACAGCAAGTTCGATCTTTAACGGGTTTTGAGTTTTGGGTCCATTTACTGATGCACTGGTATAATTTAGACTCTAAAATCTCACTTAAAGCTTGTGTTTTATCATCGTCAATGCATTGTGGATTGGAATTTATTGGAAAACTGATTGAACTGTCATTCAACAATATAACTGTAATATTCAACCAACTGCAATTATTTTTATTGTTTAGTGTCCAGATATAATTTTACATTAAAAGGTAGGTACAGTATTTTTTATTTGAATATTTTCACCTTGTAGTTTGACTCATTTTGTGTCTTGTATTTTAATTCTAAAAATCCATCCTAAGGATATATAGTTTTTGGTGAAATTCAACAAAATTTTGTATCAACGTGATTTAAATATCAAAGCATTTATTTTTGCATTAAAGTTAAACTTATAAAACTTCTTTTTTTATGTGTTATTAATATTTTCTGTGGTTAATTATTTGGAAGTATTCCTACAATGACCTATATTTCTAATTTGTCTACCTAATATTAACCAACAAGATGATCAAACCAGTATTTGAAGTCAGTGTGGTTTCTATTAGCAAAAAGCTTTCCTGTAGGTCTCAAAAGACCCGTGTCCACTCTCAACTATAATGGCAATAAGGTTTTCCTATGAAAACAGCCCACACCCCATCTGGTCCAAACGTTAACCTCAAAATCTAAACATTATTTACTCAAAGATGATTCACTAAACAAAGTACCAATTAATGAAACTAAATACTTAGTCCAAACAAGGAAAAGTATGTATTGTAAAGTATAAAGTACTACAAATTATTAAAATTTCTGTTAAATGGTAGAGTTTTTAAATTGTGTACAAA
The DNA here is from genome assembly GCF_028750875.1 of Macrosteles quadrilineatus. Classification (NCBI taxonomy): domain Eukaryota; kingdom Metazoa; phylum Arthropoda; class Insecta; order Hemiptera; family Cicadellidae; genus Macrosteles; species Macrosteles quadrilineatus. Next base: position 39,424,040 of record NW_026542600.1, on the reverse strand, counting down.
GCAGTGCGGTTTACAACCCAAATTATTCAATAAGCAACTGATTATTTAAGAACAAGTTATTGTCTTGGTGATATTTTTATGGAATTCTTGTTTCTTTCTAGCTTCTCTAAAACATGTACCTAAGTAATTTCTATTAACATGTGGTTTATTAATGTGACCGATTAATATACATAACTAATATGTACAACTTGTTAGTTAGTTTATTAACTATATCTAGATTCTGATTCCCAACATGAGTGCTGTACCTCTTTACTTGTGACTTGTTGTATGTCATATGAATGTAGTTTTAGTCCTATTACGTAAACACATTATACTCTTGATACAACCTCTCAAAGATTCCTGAGCGTACGGGACACGTTTGATCTTGTAATCCTACAATAAACTCAGTATATTTTTGTCCTGTCCGGATGTCACTATCACCCCCTCCAGAGGATTCCAGGCAAGTATGGAATTCCAAGACAACGATGCGTCGTCCGTGCTGTCGTCAGTTAGCATAAAATACGTTGTATCGTGGTTGTTTCTTAAAAATAACTACCCTGACCTAAGTCACAAACGAGATTTGTTAGAAGTAGAAAATTCCTTGTTCAAACCTCAAGCGATAAACTTGACCTTAATGGAAATGTGTTAAGCAAAGTAGCAGGAATGTTCACTGTGTTTGCTGGGTAAAATTAAAACTATTTTGTTAAAAACAATTTTGCCATGGAAGTTTTTTGATTGGATAACATTTAATTTTTTGTGGTTTGAGATTAAACATCTGTATGATTTCATGTTTTTGCTTCACTCTGTTTAAAAAGGAGTTTCCTTATGAAAACTCTAGTTTAATGATCTCTGTTCATCAAAAAAATATATAAATAACACATTTAAAGTAGCAAGTTTTGTAATAAAGGAAATGCTAAAGAAAGGAAAGAGTTGGCTTTGGTATGCTGGGGATTGACTAGGTATATGTATAAATAATTCATACCTAACCCACTGTCTATGTATGTTGCATTACTTTATCCATGAATGTGCTTCGTCCTCAAAACGTGTGTCCACACATTGTAAAACAGACTTTCGTCCCATCGCACTTGAAATATACTCTGTACATAACAAGAAGTAGTGCAAGTAACATTAAAATTCTATCATTGATTCTCACCCTTAATTTTGATTTGTATTAGTTGTATTTATGATTGCTGTCTTTCTGATGGCTCTCGCCAGTTCACTATCCTTGATTTATTCAAGTTGACTAAAATCAAAAACAAACACCTAGCACAAGCTATAACAGTTGATAATGCAAAGTAAATATCATTAATAGTAGTATAACTGAGGACAACTTACTGGGTCGTAATTAAAGTGCTTATATTCTTATCCTAAGCCTTATCATATAAATCATAAAAATTGAAAATTCAGTTCAGATTCAATTCAGTTACCACAAGTCATCAGTTTATTACAGTTTATAATGTTCTTCGACAAAAGATTTACTTCCAAGTTAGACAAGAGTTTGAGCTAAATCTTTCTCTCTAGTACCATTTCAAATGTAGACTGTGTTTCCAGCAACTTCATCAAAAGATGATCTACATCGCCGCATCGGGGGTCGGTGCTCCACAAACAACATGAAGGTTGTGTTCAAAGTGTGCTGCCGACCAGACGAGATGCACAACAACCAGAGTGAGTATTGCTGCAGAAATTACATTAATTATTTGAATTTCAAAAATCAAAGTTAATTTATTAGCAAGCATCTTTTCAGTACATCACGATCACACAACTCATGTCAACCTCTCTAACCAAACGAAAACTAAAAGGGGTTAAAATAATATTGTTTCTTCATCATGTTTTCAAAACTAATGCAGACATGCCCCTCTAAAAACTAGTTAAAATGTTGTATTTTCATGGTCCACAATATTTAAATTAACTTTTTATCAGTTTCAAGTTGAATGAGCAGAAGGGGTTCTGACAACTACTAAACTCATTTATTTGCAAATTTATGATTTTTTTGAAGATTGCAAAGAAGTCCGGTCTTAAGAGTCTTCCTTAGTGGAAGCCATGTTGGATTTCTTCCCCATAAGAACAATGTTAACTTTGGGTCCAAATATCTCATCAGCAAATTGTCATATAATTATGGATAAGGAGTTAAATTTAAGGAATTGCGGTCCTCTAGAGATTGACGTTTTTTATTTCACAATTTTTAATTTTTATAATGAAAAATTGATTATTAATTAGCTTAAAATTAAGCTAATTATTGAAAGGAAATGAAAATGGATTTTCGAAATTCAAAAACCTCAGTCACGAGTCTATTATGTTAAAAATACAAATTATAAATTTCAAAGCTATATCTTAACAAATAACGCCGTTACGTGTCCACAAATGATGTAATGTTTAACATTGTTCTTATGGGGAAGAAATCCAACATGGCTACCACTAAGGAAGACTCTTAATGATTTTGTGTATATTTCACTGTTTGGACTAAAATTCATAATATGGATCACTGACTGTAGGAAACTACTGGAAATACCTTTGCTTGTGTCCTGTGTTCCTTAAAGTGGTGAAAATATTTCTAAATTAACTTTTTATGTATATTTGCTCAGAAGCACTGTTTTATACATTTGGTCCATCAGTTAAAGAGCATGAGCTTCTGTCCAGGAAGCCCAGAATAAATGGTTGTCAGTTATCTATGTCCAGTTATAAAAACAAAAAAACATGGTTTTCCCCAATTGGGAATTGTAATAGAAGATTTACCTACACTAAATAGCCATAAAATATTTTGTTTTAACTACCAGCAAAAGTAAAAATTACTGATAGTGATGAGTGTACAATAATGACCCAAAGTATTTATGGTTTTTGAAAATTTCATAATAAAAGTCAGCTGCTGTAGTGAATTTTAACTCACCATTTTAAAACACAGCATGTTAGATTGGAAGGACGAGCATGAAGTGCATCAAACCATCGCTTTTTACTCAAGCCTTTGAACTCAAGTCGAATATTCAACATTCAAAACTAAGAATTCTGGAATTTTTTTTTTTGTCCCCGTGCACCCTATCAGCGGTTGACTGTTGAGTTATCGGTGTCGAGTTAGTGATGTTATACTGTGTACTTGGCATTTGTTTATGTATAACGTTATGTCATGTTTTAGCAGTTAGTCATGCGGCCACTACCACCGCAGTGACCAGTGTAAGCACTTCAACACCGGTGAGCCACATGCCGTCTCACAGGCCTACTGCGCCGGTACCACACCCTACCTTCGCTCCTAGGCCGCCCACCATCAACTATGATAGTCCAAAGCCAACTACCAAGAAGTCAAGTGAGTAATTACAAAGTATCCTCCTAAATACAAAATATTGCTCCTATATTACAAAATATTGTCCTGTCATGTATATACAGACACCCATTGAACGCAGGGCAAGACATGCTTTGTGAGAAGATGTATTGTGCTTTTGGTTCTAGGTTCGAGATTTTCCAAGAGGATTCCCTTCAATCCTAATTAATTCCTTGAATTTGACAAGCTAACAGGGATCCAAGTGAATCATGTATCCAGTAAAAACCTAACTCCCTTGAATTTTTTTCAAATGTCAACTGTTTTTCATCTTAGGCTATTAATATTTTCGGTGCTTCACAGAGAAGTAAGATACAGAGGATACAAGCTTATGGGACAACCGTGTGCTTTTAGCTCTGGTATGTTGGGGCGGAAATGTACCTGTACCAAGCAATGAAGAGCCTGAACGGCGATGGCCACATAGCATTGTTGTACATCAAAAGCGCACAGGGTCTTCCAATAGCGTTGCACGCTGTAGTACGTGATGGGGAGGGGGGAAAGGAGAGCGGAAGGAGATGACGAATAGAAGTTGCTCTAGACACCAGCGACTCGGTGCTAGACACCACTTAAGTGCACCATTGAATGTATCCTGTATTTCTTACTTCTCTTTGAGTGCTATAAAGACATAAAAGTTCTCTTACGAGACAATTCACATGGGAAAGCCAATGGTGATAAGATAATACACTGATCCAACTACCTTGCTTGGTACAATTTACTGTGGCTTATTGTGTAAGTAGGAACATGGGAGTTCCGTTTTGGTCCTGGAATCTTCATCTACCTTCACCAACTATTCCCAGTTGTCAAATATTTTTGTAATATATAATTTAAGGGTGCGCTCTACCTCAGCTCAGAACTCTTAGCTGGGCTTCAGTAGCTATGTTGCGCCATTGATCAGCGCCGTGAGAAGCGCTTGCAGACGTTTAAGTCCCCTCAAATTACTCAGTTAACTTAAAAAAGTTTTCATCTTAAGAAGGTTCCTTATTCTTTAGACTCAAATTTATGACTCTATTGTTTTAATTTTATTCTAAAAATTCACACAACTGTTCAAACAACAACATGCACAAACCACAAACATTGCATGTACAAACTTGCACATACAAATGTATGTGTGAAATGCTTTAGAAAAAAACTTATTTAAAAGTATTTAAAATCCCACTTCCAGTCACTTCCCACTTAAATTATACTATTACTAAAAAATTAAAACAATACAAGCCTACAAAAATAAGAAATGAATAAATGAATATAAATTTAATATCAATCGGTTAATAACTAAGCCGACAATGACAGGAGATCCTAAAACCTTGTATTAGCGTGCGGCGGACAGGTAGAGCGCACCCTTAACTAAAACTATATTCTCCCACATAGATGCTTTTGCCAAAACTATGACTGGCTGAGAGTTTACAGCTGATTGATAATATAATAATTCAGTAAAATATGAGTCCACCTCAGGTAATACTATGTTCTAAAAAAACCTTTTATCCCAAGGGAGTGAAAATCTACTGTGTTACATAACTCTTATAAGTTTGTTTAACGTTACGTTGACTGTTTCGTTAAAGCTAAAGCATTACAGATGTCAAAACTTTTAGTCACTTTGGTATTACAAGACAATGTCTAGTATCAACCAGTTACCTTAAGTAACCACCATAATCCCAGACTCTTAAGACATATTTGTTACAAAATGGAATATTTTCAACCACAGCAGAACCCTTATATTTTATGATATATCATTAATTTTGTCAGAGTATAATACTTTTGTCATTTCTGCAGGTGAGTACGACAAACATCCAAACGAAGTGGTCAAGAACGAAGAGTTGACCTACAACAGAGGCTACAGTCTCAGCCCCACGCTTTGGCTCTGCGTCTCAGTCATTGTTTGCTGTCTAGTCGGCCGATAGGGCCCTCGCCCTACTCCGTACTTATACCTTTTCTCTGGAGCTCGTAGTGTAGATCGTTTGACGTACTGATACAGCTTTTCGGGCAGCATTTCCATTCAAGACTGATCCAGCGTCTTGCCTTCACTCCTGTAGATACTCTCGTTTCTTATTTAACGGGCCGTATTCGACAAACGGCGCGATTAACTATAATTTATTGTACATATATATTATTTATTTACTCTATTTAAGCGATTACTTAGGAACGTTTTGTTATTTCGCCTTATTTGTAAGTCCCTATTCGGACCGGTTTGTAATTACTAACGAAAATCGTGAAAATTTGTATACAAATTTTATTTTATATTGTAAATTTTGTAGAAGATGTGTCGGTGTAAGTAGGAGAAATGCTCGCGTCAAGCTGTGAGACGTCCTGTATTATAGAACGTATTTTGTACAGAGATTATTGTAGTGAATGCGTGTAGCGAGTTTAACGGAAATATTTGTGCCGAATAAGTGATATTTGATCCTTGTGTTCTGAAAATCTATCTGAAACGTTCTCGCAGAAGTAGAGTTTCATTTCTCAGTCGACGTTTGTACAGAATATGTCAGTTTGGGAGGCTTTTGCTCGTGTCGGGCGTTTTGTGTAATTTCAATAACCACTCGTTGCCTACCACGATCCGTAATTCGGGTGTTATAAAATTAAAATTCAGTTGGTGAAACTTTACAGTCGGATCCTGAATTATGTATTTCTTTAGAGATGGGCAATCGGCGTATGCACAGCGGTCTCAATGGTGCTTAAAAGCTCGTGCCACTATCTTTACTAAGATTTGTGCCTTAAAATGTTGACTCTGTCAAGATTCGGCTCAACACGGCAACATTGTCAAGGCAACACAGCAGTTTTCAAATAATCCAACTCAAGGCACAAAGCTCTGTCACCTATATTATCCTGAGAGAAAAATATTTTTCTGTTTTCTACGATTATCAGATGATTGGAACAAAATTATTTGACACCATCCTAAAAATTCTTCCTAGCTATTGTCTCAGTTTTTCCATCATACATTTGTCAGTATCTTAGTTCTTTTACTCCTATAAAATACCTCCCAGGTTCATTTGATGTTGCATTCATATAATGTTAGTCGCCTTTTATCTTTTTACTTCTCATATTGGTTGTTGACCATTACATAATTGTTATACAACTCACCAAGTCTTGTGAGTGTTTGGGTGACGGAGCTGTGTGCCCCAGGCCTGTGCCATACAGTCTATAGCCTAGCTCCCCTTACTTCTCATTGCAGTGCCATTATTCATTCCATCTTTGTTGCACCTTAGTGTTAATGAGTGGTCCTCATTGTGCTTTTCATTCGTTTCACAACCTATCTTTTCAACATTGCTTGGGCGATAATCGGTAAGGTCAGTTTTACCGTACCGTGGTTCTATGTCATACATCTATCATCAAATATCTTTAATAATAATAACTATCCATCGTTGAAGTAGTGTTTTGGTTAAGGTGGTAAAATGAATGCTGATGCGAGGAATTATATATATAAGATATTAGCAGATTCTGACGGTGTCAAAAGTCATTTATATTTTAAATAACTTTAATATATGCCAACATAACTAGCCCCCACAGATTATCAACTTGATTAAAATATAGAGGGAAGCAAACGTTATGCATATGTCACTTTTTGTCTAAATTATAAAATTTTCCTTCAATTGTCTTTCAAAGATTTAAAAATTATGAAAAATTCAATTGTGTGTCTACCAGCCAACTGTATTTTTGTGCCATATTCTGCATCAAGTAACTATTACAATGAAAGACTTCAACAAATGTACATAATATGAGTAGTTATATTTAACTATAGCATAAAATATTTGACCGTAAATGTGTGACATAGAACCCGATGGAGTAACTTATTGTCAAGCGGATTATTCTGTCATGAAGAAAATGTCAGACGTAAGTTCATTGTCCAACTGAAACTTTTTAGGCTAAGAATTATGTAAGTGTCCGATTTGTCCAGCAGTTTATGTCACATAGAAATAACCTAACCATAGCCTGTTTAGTTGCATAAATAATTTTTAATTGTATTTAATTTGCCATAATTTTGTTCCAAACTTGATTTATCAGGGTTACTTTTTGATAATATTCTCAAATTTCAATGACATTTTTATTTTTTATTTTTCTTATGATATTACGTTGTTAAAAACAGACGTAAGTTTTTATCTGTGTTATACAATCATGATTTAGCCAATATATTACTGTATTAAAAAATCCGTCAATGAACTGTAATTAAATGTATTGTTGCTGATGGACTTTGTAGACTATATTGATTGTTTTATTGGAAAATGTGATATCCGATGTATTATAAGAAAGTGTATGATTGTATCTTCATGAGGGTGTATCACAGTTAATTTACCTGGTGTAACGTATTACATTGCACAATAGTCAGAATGTGTATATTACATAAATATTCTAATAGATGATCACTGTCCACTGTATATGTAAATTTCTGTATTTTAAGGCCTGTTTGTGATTTTTTTTTTTTATCGAGAAGTACTTTTATTTTAAGACGTGTCAACGAGAGTTGATTTTAGTTTCAAAATCTGTACAACGGTGTCCCTGAATGTAGTAGTATGTTATAATGTTAGATCAATAATGTGAAGTTTTTTATGGATTGATTATTGTTAAATATATATTTATTGGTTTCCAACTGTGAGAATATGCATGTCATATTGTTTACACTAATGCTCTGAGAGCTCATCGGAGGTGTATGTTTGTTAATAGAAATAACAAAAACTCTACTCAATTGCCTGTGATTTTCATTTATTGAGTTATCTTTTACCACTTTGACCAAGAATAGTACTTTTTATTTATTCTATACTAAGTAAAATTTAAAATAATCTTTTGTGAGCATACATGATGTGGAATGTGTTATTTCTGTCTCAGTTTCAAACGTTATAAAGAATTGTAGGTTTTAGTTCATGGCAGATGACAGTTTTATTTATATTTTAGTTATAACGTATCCTATTTAGAAAGGTTCATGTAGATTATCATTTTATAGCAACAAAATATTCATTTGTAACGATGCTCTTAAGAATGAGTTGATATAAAGTGTTACGTTCAAAATAAACATAAATTTATATAACTTCTTACGCAACTCGGCAATGTAAACATACAATAATGTGATACTGTCTTCATCATTCCTATTGTCAACATTTTGGCTATTCTCAATATTTCTGCTCAATAGTCATGGGACACTTTAGTGGTCCTGAAGCTGAATACTCTATTCAAAACTATCGAGAATAACTATACTCCATTAACAATGTTTAAGATAAAAAATGAAGCTATTATTCTGAAATCAATTCTAGAATGAACAATGTCAATGTATAATATTTTAAATGTGTGAAGTTACTTAAAAACAAAATGTTACAACTTGTTAATTCTCATCATCTATCACAATTATGTTTTACTCTCTAAATATTTGAAAACTAAATAATTTGAACTAGTTTAGGTTTTAAACATAATAATTCTCTAATAAGACTGAACTCGTTCAATGGATTAATACCTCCTTCCTTTGCAATATTTATAATTACATAATAATTTATCTGCCCCTATAATGACCAAGTTTGAGTAAATTATGTGTTACTTGATTAAATAATCGTGTTATAGATGCAAGGAGTAACTAATTGAGACTAATCAATAATCATAATATAATATGTCAGCAGCTTTTACAAAAATCATTCCATGGTTATAAATTTAATTCATGGAATTCAGTTTTTCGTGCTTTATAGTTTTATACTCTGTTGGGTTTTAGAATTTTCATCTTAAGCCTCTTTTCTTAAATAAAATAAGCTAAGCTAATTTCGTTTTGTATATAAAAATCAACAATTTACCACACAGATCATCCATAACTAGCCAATAATCAAAACAACATGTTGAAATGACAGTTTAAGTTAAACTTCTGTATTTTAAAACTGATTTTTGTCCAAATAATACAATCACTTGATTTACATAACATAATATTCAATAGTATGTAATGTATATTGCTTATGTTTCTGAAATATCTTTGCGAATTATGTATAGTATAATTTTTAAACCTTACCAATATCAGGAAGCATTAGTATAACTTTATTATTATTAAGAAACATTGTACAGAGATTATTTGCTCAATGTCATAAGAAAAAATCTGCCCCAACAAGAGAAATAAAACAATAACTTACTTACTTTTTCTGGGAAATTTTTTTAAGAAAAGTGCTTTTTTCACACTATAATTCTTGGAAAACGTGTTTTTTTTACGCAATAGCTTGTAAACTACCGGTAATTTTTATTCACATGCATCAACTGAGGTTAGGGATTAAAACAATTGTCTTATGTGTTAATTTATTGACTCTCATCTGTAAGCTTAGAAATCAAAACTTTTACATGTTGACGTCAAGCAAATTATTTTTCATACAGGATTCCATAATGTATCATAGCTCTTAAATCATTCAAAACTTCATTTATCGTTACTTAAAGGAAAATCTCCTTCTCAAAGTGTACAGTCAAGTCGGGAACTCATTAGAAACTGACATCGTGATCAGTTGATAAAAAATTAAAATTTTGAACCATACTAAATCCCAGAATATTCGGACTCGGAGGTGAGACATATCAGTATGGTCTAATTATTTACCACGCCAGGGGCTCTACCATACTGTCCTGTAAATACGGTTAGAGCCACATCCAGTGTGATCCCCTCCCATGGTATCTGTGTCCAGATATCGTAGAATATTAAATTCTATTGTAGACGTTTTATGTAAAAAACATTCGTATAAATACATATATTTATATATTCGTACTATATAAATATATATATACTTATATGTATTTATAAATATAAATATATATATATTATGCACCTTAGTCATTACACTAAGCTATATTATGAAAATGTTAATTTTATAACTGATTTTTGTACAAAATACATAACTGTAATGTATGACAACACACTCGGTAGTTTCATTTTACCTGTGTTTCAGTTCTAAACTTGACAACATCTTAAGAGGTACATCCACAGCAAGGATGGGTAAACAGTAATGAAATACCTGATTTGGCAGGTGGCTTACAAGACCTTACGATATGTGATCTGAACCCTTGGTCTCCTGGTCGCCTTACACGTCTCGGCCATTGACCAGACCTAACAGTCAAACAAAGCCCAAGTGTAGTTTGTTCCAAACTTGACTCCTAGGTTGAGCTGTATTCATGTTAAAGAACACAAGTGTTTGTTGAGATAATTCAATACTTAACAGTACAGTTTTTTATATCCTTCCCTCACATCCTATGATAGTAGGCTCTAACCTCAAACCATTTTACCCATTACTTAAGGTTAAAATGTGTTCATCTCCTTAGTTAGTGACCAGCTGTTACTGTGGACTGGTCATTGTGCTGCCTGCTGTTGCAATATTCAAGTCAAAAAAGGGTTTTGCAATTTAAAATCCCGCTAGTTGTGTAGTGCAGTGAGCAATACAGGTTTTGTTGGCCTAACAAAAGACCTAAAGAAATTTATCGTCTAGTGTGTAAAGTGTAAAACAACAACGTAATACATGATGTTTTTGTCCGAAAATAGTGCATTAAGTTTTAAAATGGCCAAACTAAAGCTGTCCAAAATTTTTTTTCTGAGTGACAACGCCTTACTCAGTCGAGTACAAAATGTCATCATAAGACAAATTTATGTTATTTGCCGACGGTGCAGGGTTTTTAAAAATATGATTGACCCAATTTCTAATGAAAACACAAGATGTCACTATAATAATGGTACAATACCTCGTCAAGTAGTCCAAATGATGATTGAGGTTAGAAACCTACATGTTTCGCCGTAAATACGGCATCGTCAGGGTTACAAAAACGAAGACATCGATGTCACACGCACACAATAAATACACGGATACGAACATTTAATTACGGAAAGACAAAATAAACATTTAATTGACATTGATAGGCCTATCACACGCACACGACACGGACGGTCCCGGCGCAGGTAGTAGACTCTAGTAGCCTAGGAGTCTACTACCTGCGCCGGGACCGTCCGTGTCGTGTGCGTGTGATAGGCCTATCAATGTCAATTAAATGTTTATTTTGTCTTTCCGTAATTAAATGTTCGTATCCGTGTATTTATTGTGTGCGTGTGACATCGATGTCTTCGTTTTTGTAACCCTGACGATGCCGTATTTACGGCGAAACATGTAGGTTTCTAACCTCAATCATCATTTGGACTACTTGACGAGGTATTGTACCATTATTATAGTCATATAAAGTAATCCAGGGGCCATCAACAACACCAGCCAACCAGTCTCCACACTAACACAGATGATGTCTCGGTCATAAGTCGCCAGCAGTGTGTAAGCTCTGTTCTGATAACATGTGTTGGTTTTATATGGTAAACAAACGATATTTTGTAGAAACGATGTCCACGACACCAGTGGGTAACCAGCCCTAACCAGAATGCTACCCACAAGCACTGTGTAGTTTGCAGTGTCGCATTCCTAGCTTAATAAACGAGGGTTGTCAGTAAATTAAGATCTCCATAGAACTCTGAGCCAGCTGGTTCAAATCTGAGACCAATGTCCTGTTTCTTACTTCATTCACTACTATTCGACCTGGTTCCCACCCCTAAAAGATGAATAGTTTCCTTATGGTTTCAAAAATGTTTTGAAGGGAAGTTGAAGCTCCAAGTATAAATTTCTGTGGTGAGATTTCTTTGGTCTGAGTTGTCAACCGCTATGGAAGTATTGCAAGTTGACAGATGCAAATGAATTAAGGTGTTAGCAGGTAGAAAATGTGCACAATGAGTGATGGAAGTTCGGAGGCAGCCTTGAACATTTGCTCAATGTTTTCCATGGAGTAGGCCAACTGCTGTTCCGTATAGTTGCCAAAGTTAGGGAAATTTTGAATGTGGATTGGGGTGTGACTGGATGAAAGAAAGAAAGAGAATATCAAATTTATAAGGGACATCTCAATAATGATATGAAGGACTACGGTCAGCCCTGCAGGTGATAAACACGGGTCGCCGGAATTTTATCCCCCTGGAATTTTACCCCCTGGGCAAAGCTGACGTCACTATGACGTAGTAGCCTGAGTGGCCAAAAGTTTGTTCGCAGCCGGAATTTTACCCCCGCAGATTTGGAAGTCTAATGAAAATAGACAGAGCGTGATTAATTAGATTAGCAATAAAAACCGGAATTTTACCCCCTGTCCATATAACTAGCGTTTAGACAACTGAAGATGTACGGGCCGGATTTTTACCCCCGGAATTTTACCACCTGGCCCATTTTAGAAATTGAATGTTTGATTTTCTTATTTCTGTTTTTAATTAATTGTAAACATTTCATTATTTAGTAGCCTATCTTTATTTATTTATTTTGTAAAGAAATGTTCGAAACAATTATCATTCAGTTGATTTTTTATACGTCATATTAACCAACTGTTAGCTTCAAAGATCGAATCCTAATACTAGAATCTCAAAATTAAAATTAAAAACCTGTTCGGTTAGTTAATGTTACAAATAAATTAATATAGGCTACTTAATAATAAAATGTTTACTATTAAATTAAAACAGAATGAAGATAATTAATCATTCTCACTAATTTATATATCTGGCCAGGGGGTAAAATTCCGGGGGTTAAAATCCAGGGGGTAAAATTCCGGGGGTAAAAATCTGGGCCGTACACTCTAGGTTTTTATAATTTGATGTGTTCTGATTAAATTCACAACTGTGAAAATATATGTTTAATTCCGCGTTTAATACATCGAATTATAAAAAGCTACAGTTTAATCCATCGAGCTGATGTCGCGAAACTCAAAAGTTCGCGGCCGGAATTATACCCCCGCATGTTTGTGACGTCACGTTTGCCCAGGGGGATAAAAATCCGCTACGCCATAAACACGCCGATTAGTTAGCGATGTTTTCTTATATTTAATTATTGTGTCAATGAAAAACTTATGAACGCCCACTGCTGGTTCCGTTTTCCAATGGACCGCCGCAAACATATGACACTAATGTACATTTTCTCCGTAGAAACATTTTTATGCATAAACTTTTGTCAACTGGCAACAGTAATCAACAGCTATAAGCCTCCTTCCTACTGAAACCTTATCACAAAACACAATTCATAGGCTACTTGGCCAGAGCGTCAATTTTCTTTTGCATCGTTTTTTAATAAAGGAAGTAACTTACAGCACTATGAAAAGACTAAATCATTGCAGAGAGGTGAAAAGTAGAATAGTAGTGGATGAAGTAAGGAACACAACCCTTGTCTCGGATTTGAGCTAGCTCAATGGAGACCTTAATTTACAGCCAACCCTCTTACAATTTTGATAAACTGCTGTCAAATGGTTGTCCAATTTGAAGTCTAAATTAATGGGGATAAATCTACAATTTTAATAAACAAAATACCTTTAAATCATTTTTTAAGGCGCAGAAACCTTTGCAAATTGTGAAAATATACAAAACTACTTTCTCAAGGCACGGAAAAAATCGCACGCCAAGGAACAAGTAGCGGAGTCATACGGACCAGTGACTACTTACTCTTGCTTGGGATCCTAGAATGGTCAGTGTTACCAGCTGATCATTAATTTATTATGATTGTTTATGTTAATGTTTTGATTTTTTTTTTAATAAAACTGTTCTAAACCAACAAAACCTAACCAAACTTGCTGTATGATTTTATGAATCGGTTTCATAAGAGAAAAGGGTATATTGCGAATCCAGGCCAGGCTTTATGAGGATTCGTGACTACATTAAGTCCTTTAAAGGTAGGTTGGATTAAGTAAGTTATAGTGTGCATTTTTTAAATTGTCTCGTCGTTTAATCATTTATTCCAAAAGATAAAAAACAATATGGGTGTATCAATAAACAACCCGATCGCCTATAACCTACACTTCACCTTCTTAATCTAACCTAACTTTAAAACACTTACCGGTAATGCAGCCATGAACCCATATAAACCCCGACCTGGCTTCCCCACATGCCTAAAAAATATCATTCATTGTTTTGTTTCAGTTTCAACTGAAGTAAGTTAGAAGCGTATAACTTCTTGTTCCTTGGTGTGCAATGTGCTCCAACGAACATTGTGCAATGTGCTCCTTAAAAAAGTGGTTCCGTATATATCTGCAATTTTCGGTGGTTTCCGCACCTTAAAAATATGTTTTAAAGGTATTTTATCGTATATTAGGATCGTAAGAATAATTTATGAAGGTTTAGAAGAAAAGTCTGAATAGTTCAGAAATACCTTAATGGGGTCCAGATTATTAAGGGTTCACTGAAAAAGGGTCCTTCCTTGAAAGCAACTAACTTTACTCAATTGTTTTCAGACTGTGGTAGGTAGGTGTAAGTTAACAGGTCCATGGAACGATTATAAAATATAAAAATTCCCAAAATATGTATAGGGACCTTCTATTTTGGAGTAAGAAACTCAATGGAGTAATCGCTGTTCTGCTAATTGCCCCCTTTTAGCGAATTTCCCATATAGGGAATGAGGTATTAACGTAGTACTCATAGTAAGACCTGGACCCGGGACCGATTTACTTTTTCGTTTTGAGGTCCTTAGAGGCCAAAAACACCATCCGTTCAATTTCATAGATAACTTATATATAAATATATATACTGTATATGTGGGTCCATTAGCACATTAACTTGAACAGAAATGATCCGATTTTGATTAAATTTGATATTAACGTGTAAAACCTACATTTATCCAAACGAGTTTCCGAACCAGCATGATCGGACTATGGGAACAGGGGTTTATGGGGGGGTTGCGTCTAATGGTTATGAATAAAAATTAATAAGAAATATCTAAATTTAAAATTCCCATGTTATTCTTATGGACATAGAATAGCCTACCACTGCTACATTGTATTGATACTAAAAAGATAACCTACAGAACCTTAAAACCAACGTAGTGTAGCAATAAAATAAATATATTTGCATATTAGGTTAATATCATAAAACAGTTAGGCTATATTTCAATCTAATTCCTAATGTTTATTCAGGCATTATTTATTACCTCATTACCTCTGCAGATTTTTATCTAAATTTAACATCATAAAAATAGGTTTGCTACCGAAACATAACCCTACTCTTGTAAAACTGAAGTTTTATGTTAAGTTAATTAATTAGGCCATTCGCCATTGTACCTATGTAAACATTAAACAAACCATCAACAAACAATTACAAACAGCTGGTTTATACTCGTATCATTGAATAGTTTCCTTGTCACTTCACTCGTTAATGACATTTATTTAGATTTTAATAAAATAGCTGAAGTCCGAAAATGAAAATACCTACACATTTACCATTGATTATAAATAATAAATGATTTTACTATCCATTCGGTATACAGTGAATACAATAGGCATTGTCATATATAAACCAAAGTCAATCATATATATTACAACTAGACCATTAGCACGGCCGCCTTTAACTACAGGCCGCGGCCTGGTAGAATTGGCAACGTCGCAAGTGGTGTTGTTCAGTGACAGACGTCCCATAAGATAACATGGCAGACGGGTGACATCAGCTCATTAAGTCGCACTTTATTGATTTAAATTTAAATTTCTGAACAAAAATGTATTAAAATATTGAAAATAAAACATACAGAATTGAAAACTGAAACAATATGAATTAAAATCTATATCCGTACATTTTTAAGCGGAGTCAATATTGTCATAGTCCAGTAACCAATCCTTCGTAAATACACAAATACCATTAGATGCTTCCAAACAAAAACAGCTGTTACAACACCACTTGCAACGTTGCCAGTTCGAAGGCCGCGGCCTGGAGTTAAAGGCGGGCGTGCCATTAGGCTAGATTTTTATGTAGTACAACTGAACTAGGTTTAATAAAACTCTTAGTTTTTTTTTAATTTGTTCAATTGGCTTTTCGTCGTAGATCTAGAAAAGGAGATGTGACAGTGCAACGTGAAATTAGGCAAATCAAATCAACTTTATCATTAAGAGCTATGGTACTCCATGAAATGAAGTTAGTCAAATCAAATCAATGTTTAGTATTGAATAAATAAACACAAATGCAATGAATTGATGATACCAAATAAGAGGCAGTGCAACATTTAGGTATACTACAAATATTTGTCACCAATATATATATATATAAATAATAGCCAGACTTACAAGAAATATTAGAACACATGGGCTTATTTACCGGTATCAAAGATTTGTTTTAAAGAGAGTTATCCCAGATAATATCTTAATAAAACGCCAAACTAAATTTAAGTAAGAGATGAGACTAAATATTACCGTTTGAACTTTACATTTACAAATACGAAAGCGATAGACTTGAGTTTAGCTATGTCGCGGCCGTTGGCGGGATATGCGCGCCTAATGTTCTCGTATCTTACAAGCTATCAATACTAACTAACGCCGCAGTTATAATAATTGTTAATATTACAAGTACAGTATAACCTATATGTTATAAACAATGAATCAAGGTTTCTCTTACGGGTACTTCTACTTCATTGTCTATGTATGTACGCTGGAAAGAAGAAGAAGATATGGATACCGGTGCCGGTGAATATTCCAATCCAATACGATTTTGGATTGTTGCCACTAAGAAATTTTGGATTTTTTAACTGCGCTGAATCAAAGTTATTAGTTTTAGTTTTAACTTGTAGTAATTGTCCGATCAGGTCTAACTTAATACTGTAAGTATCCAATATTTGCACTAGCTTTTAAGTCTCCCATTTTAAATCCATATAATTTGTAACATCAATTATCAAATCAATATTATTCTTATTTACTAGGCCTAGTAACCTGTATACCATACATTGGCTACACAACTAATTTTGTAAACAATAGACTGCTTTCTCAACTTAAGCACTTGCTTATTGCGAAAACTGTTCCCATAAAATTATAAAATATTGGGAGTTTACAACAGCTAATTTACCAATCCTGGCCTTGGTGTGTCTTAAGCCTAAATAGATTTTAACTATGTTAGGCCTAGGCCTATAAGCTAGACTAGACAGGGCAATAATATATAGGCTACCTTTAACTTAATGGGTACTGGTAGTCATGTTTGATTTTTGGGTTGCCTGTCCAAATGACTGCTTCATTTTTGCGAATTTCCCATATAGGGAATAAGCTATTACTTGCCGTAGTACTGGTACTCATGGTAAGACCTGGACCCAGCACTGATTTACATTTTTCATTTTGAGGTCCCTAGGGCCAAAAACACCAACCGTTCAAATTTGTATAACTTATATTTATATATATGTGTGTCCGTTAAGTTAGCACGATAACTCTTGGCAAAAATGATCCGATTTTGATTAAATTTGGTATAACGTGTAAACCTACATTTATTCAAAAGAGTTTGCGAACCAGCATGATCGGACCATGGGAAAGAGGGTTTATGGGGGGGTTTTATGGGGTAAAAATTGGTTTTTCTAATTTTTGACCCTAAAAACATAAAACGTTATTATGCGCCTAATGGTTACGGAGAAAATTAAAAAAAAAGTTAAATTTAAGATTCCCATGTTATTCTTATGGAGAATAAGTTAACTGTTGTAGTTTGCTTGTTTATGAACATATTTTGATTACATTTGGAAAATGCATTTATTTCATACTAAACTAACTTATTGACATTTTACAAAAGAAAAAAATTTTACCCTTCCTGTTGCAGCAAACCTAGAGTAGGTACTTGTTAAGCTAATGATTTTAAATAAGTTAGGCCCAGGGAATAAATGTGATATTTTTAAGGTGACATTTTAGTGTAAATCTAATTAGGGAAATGGAAATTCACTTAGTCTTTTGCTGCACTTGTCACTTAATGCTTTTTACCATGCGGTTGGCATTCTGGGTTATAGTAATATGTTTTCTGTGGTAGGGTTTCGGTATTAGTGTTAAAATAAATATATTATCTTCCATTTTTCCTAATGAGTGGCCATTTTGTAACAAGTGCTGATTATGCATTTGATCTTTCCGGTTTGTTGTTTCTCCATGCAGATGTGTGGTTTTTGAAACGTTTGATAAAGTTTACAGTTTGTCCAATCCAATGTAAACATGATTCAGGAGTCTCACACTACAGGCTGGCTACCTGTGTGCGTAAAAGCATTTTTCCTCCTCTCCCTTAAAAAAAAATGTAAACTTGATCACAATCGTTACAACTTATTTTGTAGATGCCTGAAGAGTCAAATTTGTTATAATCTTCTATATATGGATGCAGTATATTCAATGTGAGTCCTGAAAGCTATTGATACTCCCAGGACCGTCCCTAGGGTTGGCAGCGCCCGGAGCAAATGTGGTCGTGGCGCCCCCTCTCCCCCCAGTAATAGTCGCATTCGCATATTTTTAATACTATGTTAATACCAATAGCCGCGGCGCAGCGCCCAGGGCAGGTCCCCCCCCCCCCTTCGGACGGCCCTGTATACTCCATATTTCTTGAATTTGTTAGCGATCCTCTGCGTCCTGGTTCCCATGTAACTAAATTTAGCTCTTATTTCCAACTTACTTTACAGGCTTCTTATTTTACAGGTTTTGAAAAAACTAAATAATTAACATAAAGCAAATAGAAATCGGACCACTAATAGGCTAACAAAATGACAGTTAAAAATTACTTTTCATTACCATTGTCCTAATCATTTTTAGCTGCCAGTGGAAACAGTAGTTTCTCCATTCCTTTGGTTGTTTGCAAGTATTTGATTAGCCTTACAATACCGGTCTTGTCAAACTACCTTCAGAAAACATAAAGTAATTTATCATCTACAATAAACTATACTTAAGATGTCCTTACGAGCATAGGCGTCCATCAATATGGGCTGGCGTGTCTCGAGCCTCCCCTATGAAACCCCACGTTAACCACATTTTTCCAGATTGTGCAGTAAAAAAAACACACATAAGAAATTAATGGAGACATTGTCCAAGTACCACTTGGGGTACTAGTGAATCATAGTGCAAGAATTCCTGCAATTTAGGTAGCAATTTATTAAATAAGCTATTTTTGTCTCTGCTCCGTTACAGGTAAAAATGGACAGGAAAGATATGGAAATCACATTTCGCCAAAGTTGGCACATGCTTATAGAAAAAGCAAGAACCGTCATTGGTTTAGCTACCAGAATTAAAGATGACCCGAACTTCGAAATATACTTCTCAGCCACTGGCTTATTACTTATGTTCTATGAGCACTTTGATAAAATCATTGATTTGGCTGAGAGGTGTGTAAGGTTGGGGGATGAATATCTGCGATACATGCAGACCAGCCCCAATCTACTTTTTGAAAGTGACGGACTAGCAAACATTCTCAGCTATGTTGACTCGCTAACCCAAACAATGTCAAACCTTAGGGATTTGATTCTTTCGGTAGAGGAACAAATGATTAGCTACAGTATAACCGCATCATTGAGCAATATTCAGAACTAATCAAGTAATTTTTTCCACATCATGTTTTATGTTAAAAGAAATAGTTTTGAAGAAGGTTTTTGTTTTGTTTGTTTGTAGAGGAATGTGTATGATTTGTTAATCACATCATCGTGCAATATTTAAAACTAATCAAGTGATTTTTTTCACATCATGTTTTATGTTAAAAGAAATAGTTTTGAAGAAGGTTTTTGTTTTGTTTGTTTGTAGAGGAATGTGTATGATTTGTTAATCGCATCATTGTGCAATATTTAAAACTAATCAAGTAATTTTTCCACATAATGTTTTATGTTAAAAGAAATAGTTTTGAAGAAGGTTTTTGTTTTGTTTGTTTGTAGAGGAATGTGTATGATTTGTTAATCACATCATCGTGCAATATTTAAAACTAATCAAGTAATTTTTTTCACATCATGTTTTATGTTAAAAGAAATAGTTTTGAAGAGGGTTTTTGTTTTGTTTGTTTGTGGAGGAATGTGTATGATTTGTTAATCACATCATCGTGCAATATTTAAAACTAATCAAGTAATTTTTTCCACATCATGTTTTATGTTAAAAGAAATAGTTTTGAAGAGGGTTTTTGTTTTGTTTGTTTGTAGAGGAATGTGTATGATTTGTTAATCACATCATCGTGCAATATTTAAAACTAATCAAGTGGTTATTGTTTTGTTTGTTTGTTTGTAGAGGAACGTATGATTAGTTAATCGCACCATTGTGCAATATTTAAAACTAATCAAGTAAATTGTCCACATAATGTTTAATGTTAAAAGAAATAGTTTAGAAGAACATTTTTGTTTGTTGGTTTGTGGAGGAACGTATGATTAGTTAATCGCATCATTGTGCAATATTTAAAACTAATCAAGTAATTTTTTTCACATCATGTTTTATGTTAAAAGAAATAGTTTTGAAGAAGGTTTTTGTTTTGTTAGTTTGTAGAGGAATGTGTATGATTAGTTAATCGCATCATTGTGCAATATTCATAACTAATCAAGTAATTTTTCCACATAATGTTTTATGTTTAAAGAAATAGTTTAGAAGAAGGTTATTGTTTTGTTTGTTTGTTTGTAGAGGAACGTATGATTAGTTAATCGCACCATTGTGCAATATTTAAAACTAATCAAGTAAATTGTCCACATAATGTTTTATGTTAAAAGAAATAGTTTAGAAGAACATTTTTGTTTGTTGGTTTGTGGAGGAACGTATGATTAGTTAATCGCATCATTGTGCAATATTTAAAACTCATCTAGTATTTTTTCCACATAATGTTTTATGTTAAAAGAAATAGTTTAGAAGAAGATTTTTTTGTTTTGTTTGTAGAGGAACATATGATTAGTTAATCGCATCATAGTGCAATATTTAAAACTAATTGAGTAATTTTTTCCATATATTTTTTTACGATAAAAATTAAATAAGTTAGCTTAGAAGAAGATTTTTGTTTGTTTGTTTTTTTACTTTTGTTCTGTGTTAATCTATTTTTTATTAAATTTTGAAAATCTACACTCTACTAAGTTATTGTATTCTTAACTAAAGTTAGTCTTTACTGGAGTTTGCAAGATACAAGGGAGGTTATCTTGTATATGAATTAAGTATGGTGTACAATTAAATTTTAGAACAGACATATTTATTTCCATTTCACATTTTTCTGTTTAAAAGTATGATATGGGAGGAAAAAATTAATATATGAACAAAAGTTCAGAAACTTATTTTGGTTAACTTGTACATGGCTTGGCAAATGTAGATATCCCCCTTAGCTGGTGTAGGTTCTGTATATAGGGCCTATTTATAAGGAATAAAAAAGACACTTATTAGTCTGTATCATAGTTTTGCGTATGAGACTAAAATGAGGTTTTTGGGAACATAATACCTTAATCGTAAAGCCCCATTAAGGTACATTGGGGCCGTCGATATATTACGTAAATTGTTTTTTTTAACCCCTACCCCTGTCACACTGCATAACGCAAGCCTTAAGCCCCCCTCCCCCTTATAACGTAACGCTATCAGATATGTCCTTAAACGAGGTTGTAGGACCCCGGGTTTTGTTTTGTTTGAAATCTAGGTAAAATTTTCTCCTGTAGTCAAAGTAATATGGTTTAAAATTGGTTTTGAAGTAATGTTACCAATAAAAACAAAAACTTTACAGTTTATTTGAACACAACATCTAAACAGTGTGAACAACAACCCGTTGTTTTAAAAAAATCACCAATTATATACTAAACACTTCTCAAGTGTTTAAGTACCTTTTTACTGTATCACTTCTGAACAAACAAAAATAATACAATAATTTTACAGTACTAAATTCATATTTATATTATTGCCATTGCATTCAATCCCGGATGACCGAATCCATTCATTCATGTCCTCTATTACTGGAAGATCAGAGCTGGGAGTTGGTAGCTGTTTTGAAACTAAAATATCAGTTTCAGACCAAGAATAAACAATAACAAATTGGAACTGATATTAAAAATTACAAAAAAGACTGTATCTTAAATAATTTGATCATTTTTTTGATATTTTGGAAATTAATGTATTTTTTGTTGTTACCGTAGCGATCTTGAAAACCCCCTCTTCATATTGCTGTGTAACCCTAAGACGAACCCCTCCCCCCTCCTTGAACTGTTTAAATATATGGACGGCCTCTTTGTATTTAACGATCTTTGCAAAATAAAAGGAATAGGCCTAATTGAACTCTAGACATTTCTAAATGAACTATGTACAAAATCACAGCTGTCTCAAATTTTTATGAAATGGTTGCCTTACATTTGTACAGGTAAATTGTGAATTTAGAGTACTCATTTAGTGTATTGTATGAGTTCTCTTCTACTTAAGACTAACCTAAGCATATATGAAATAAAATTGCCCTTTGTCTAGGAAAAGCTTTGTCCAAAAGCCCAAAAAGGCCAAATTCATTCCCGCTCTAGAGCGAAAATGAGCTACTTTGCATACTGTTAAAAGGTGTAGCAAAAGTGATCATTTCCATGCAGTGGTAGGAAAAAATAATAACCAGCCCCAAGTAGCCACCTACCCCAACAGCATTTTGACTTACAGCATAATCAGTCATCCAAAGTTACTTTGGAAACTAAAGTAAGGGAGAATGGGAGACAGCAAACACTTAAGCATTAAGGACTATTCCTACTGATAGGGATGGAAAAGAGTAGTCTCTCCATTCCCTTGGTTGTTTGCAAGTATTTGATGAGCCTTACAATACCGGCTGTGTCAAACCTTCAGAAAACAAAAAATAATTTGTCATCTACAATAAACTATGCTTAAGATGTCCTTACAAGCATGGGCGTCCATCAATATGGGCTATAGTGGGTCTCAAGCCTCCCCTATGAAACCCCACGTTAACCACATTTTTCCAGATTGTGCAGTAACAAAAAAACACATAAGAGATTAATGAGGCATTGTGTAGGGGAGACCACCAAGTACCACTTGGGATACCAGTGATGACCATAGCAGTTGGTAAGTTTTAACATTTTTCAAACTATTTAAAAAAAATTAATTGACAACGCAAATTATGTTACTGTAAAACGTAAAACCAACGATTTCGAGCCTAAATTTTTAAACTTTTCTGGAAGAGGTCTGCCTTATTACTGGGGGTTATGCCATACTCTTCAGACCCCCCGGCCCCTTAACGGAAAAGTTAGATTCATGCTCATGATCACAACCCACACAAATCTTCGACACTAAAATGAAGGAGAGGCAAAAGGATGTCAAAGCGCTTTCCAAAATTATTTAAAATGCAGGAACCTAATGGGGTACCTAGCGGAATTTTTATCCCCCTTGAATTTAACCCCTGAGCAAAACTGACCTAGAGTGTACAGGCCGGAATTTTACCCCCGGACCTTTACCCCCTTCATGAAGTCAGCTCAATATGTACAGCCCGGATGTTTACCATTGTAATTTTAACCCCTGGCAGAAATTAGTGAGAATAATTAATTTTCTTCTTTCAGTTTTAATTTAATAGTAAACATTTTATTATGAAGTAGCCTATCTTAATTTATTTGTAACCTCGACTAATGAAACAGGTTTTGTATTTTAATTTTGAGATTCGAGTTTCAGGGTTTAATTTTTGGGACCAACTGTTGGTTAATATGTATGCAAACAAACTGAGTACCCCATATGAATGATAATAATTTTAACATTTCCATTTGTTTGTTGTTGTTGTGTTGACTACTGTAAGAAAACTCATGGTTTGTGCCTGAAGAAACAAAAAGGCTTATTGTGCTATTGTACAATAGAAACAAAATAAATTGTTTTTCCATGGTTAGATTGAGGTTAGTTGAGGTTACAAATAAATTAAGATAGGCTACTTAATAATAAAATGTTTAATATTAAATTAAAACTGAAAGAAGAAAATTAATTTTATATATCTTCACAGGGGGTGAAAATCCGGGCTGTACACCTACAGTTGCCTAAACGCTTAGTCATATGGACAGGGGGTAAAATTCCAGTTTTTATTTCTACAGTTATCTAATTTATCAGGCTCTGTCTATTTTCATCAGACTCCCAAAAACCTAGGGGTGAAATTCCACCCGCAAAAAAACTTATGAGCACTCAGGTTACTACGTCAAAGTGACGTGAGCTTTGCCCAGGGGGTACAATTCCAGGGAAATAAAATTCCGACGACCAAAATATAATTGTAATGACAAGGTAAGTGTTCAATGCCAATGGCATTCAATTCACCAAACTCAAAGAGAAATATTCCTTTAATAACAGAAAATAGATTTTTCTTTCATGCATAGACAGTAGAGTTAACTTAGTTCGGATTAATTTTTTAAATTTTCTCGGCTTTGGCTTGCCGTAAGAGGCAAAACTAAATAAAGGGTGTCTGCCTCTCACTGGGAGTTGCTGGGAGTACCAAGTTATGTTGTAGTGGCTGATGCTTTGCTTTGGATGGGTATTGTCGGTGGGTTGTGAGGGGCCATCCACTTTGCTATTAAGGGACTTATCTATTGCATACAAAATACAATAAAATATATATTAGCCATAAATATTTCCATTTTACTCTTGAAATTATTGTCATAGGTTTTTAAAAGAGAATAAAGGTTACAGTAACTGGTGGTATCATGAACACAACCATAAGCAAAGCCAAAGTTATAGTAAAGTAAACGCCAGTGGCATTTACAGTATTTTGGTTTTTGTAAGGGAACTGTCCAAAACTTGGTCTTTTACTATCTAACGTTGACCTGTTGTTAGAAAGCATCATTAATAGATAGCCCAATGACATGGCATCTGGGTCTGGTTATGCCCTCACTTGGAATTGAACCAGCGACCTTCAGATTGGAAGGCAAACAGAGCAGTATAACCACTCGCCTACCCAATAACTACCCAAATAAATTGTTCATATGTAAAGAGACGCTACAACGCTCTGATCAACATTAGTACTATAAGTAAATTTTTCTTAAAGAACTTTTTAAAAGTATTATGAAAGTCCTTACTCAAGATGCAATAAACTAATATACCTATAGTCTGTATGATGGAACCTGTCTCCTGAGCCTCCGTCTACCTGGGATTAGCCAATGGTTAAAGCCCCGGGCCAGTCTCAGGGAAGGGTCAGGAGACAGAGGTTCCTTCATACAGAGTATAAAACTGTCATATGTTTGTTGTTCTTTAATATTTATTTAGTTATTATTAAGATCATCTGGAGATTGTTTTTGTATTGTATTTACAAATAATTCAGTTGGTAACATTTTATTCCTGAGATAAAAATTGTTAATCAATATAAAACTTCTTTATTTGACATGGTGGCAGCGGTTTAGTTAAAAAAAAAAATGCCAAAAAACAATAGATTATCAATCAGAGGAAACAAATCAAATCAATCATCAGAAACACATAATGTTCTAGAACCAAGACAGCAGCAAAATAGGACTACATCAGTCATGTTTCAACCTCCTGAACCTTTTGATTCCAAATATCCAGAATTATGGGAAAAGTGGTTTAAGCGATTTGAAAGGTATAGAATTGCATCAGGACTGGACAATGAACCTCAAGTAAAACAAGGAAGCTGCTTGATTTACTGTATGGGGCCTGATTCTGAGGACATCTTATCAACAGCACACCTCTCAGAAGATGACAAAGCCTCATATGAATCGGTTACAGAAGCCTTTGACAACATATTTACTGGCAAAAGAAATGTCATATACGAACGAGCAAAGTTCAATTCTAGATCACAACAACCAGATGAATTATTTGATACATTTCTGGCAGACATAAGCTCAATGGCCGAACACTGTTCATTCAAGAACCTTAAAGCAGAACTAATACGTGATAGAATTGTAGTGGGTATAACTGATAAACGTTTATCGGCCCAATTACAAGAAGATTCAAACCTTACATTGGAAAAAGCAGTTCAAAAATGCAAACAAAAAGAGTCTATCAGCAAACAAGCAGCTGAACTAGAAATGATATGCCAAGGAAAACATGCAGAAGTTGACCGAATCAAATCAGACCAAAAACAAAGTGCAAGATTTAACAAAACCTATGATTTAAAGACAGCTAGGAAAGAATGTTGTTGGAACTGTGGAGGTCCAATGCACCCCAGGCACTTATGCCCTGCTAAAGATTTAGCATGCCATTACTGCCAAAAAATCGGTCACTTTGCCAAACATTGCAGAAGCAGATTATTAGAGACTAAAACAACGGACAACACGAAGAGACTCAACGAAATAAGACGTTTGGACAAGCCTGACAACACTGAAGCTTCAGTAGCATATTTAGGACCTGTGAATGCTTCATGCTATGACCCCAGTTCTTGGTATGTAGAAATATTTATCAATAACCAGTTAGTTAAAAAAAAACACATGAAGTTACATGAAGTTAGTTAAAGCGAAACTTGATTCAGGCGCAGAAGTTACAGCCATTCCTTCAAATGTAATTCATGCAAAACTTATGAAATCTGACCGTATACTTAGGAATGCTGATCAGAGGGAACTAGATGTAAGAGGTATGTTTATAGCAGACATAGCTTACGATGGGAAAATGGTAAAAGAAAAGGTGTATGTTGTTGCAGGATTAAATGAACCTTTACTTGGAATTCCTGCGATTAAATCTTTAAATCTCATAACCCTCAGAAAACCTGATACTGCAGGACTTAACTCAATTACCTTAGACTCTGTATTAACTAGCCACCCTGAGCTTTTCATTGGTCTGGGTAGCATTCCAGGAGAATATAAGATTGAATTAAACGAAAACGCTCAACCGCACTCGGTTCGAGCTCCAAGAAACATATCAATTCCTTTACGTTCAAAAGTGGAGTTAGAATTGAACAGAATGTTGGACTTGGGAGTGATAGAAAAAGTAGAATCTCCAACTGACTGGTGTGCACCAATAGTACCAGTACTCAAGCCCAATGGTAGTCTACGTTTGTGTGTCGATTACACTGAACTTAATAGGAATGTTAAACGGCCAAAGATAATACTACCAGATGTAGAAGAAACTCTAGGGCAAATTGGGCGCTCTAAAATATTTTCAAAACTAGATGCCCAGTCAGGGTTTTGGCAGATAAAAATATCACCTGACACAGCTAAACTAACTTCTTTTATTACTCCATTCGGAAGATTTTATTTCAAGAGATTACCCTTTGGCATTACAAGCGCACCAGAGTTTTTCACTACACAGATGTTTAAACTTTTAAATGGTATCGATGGGGTATTATGTCACATGGATGACATACTTATACATGGCCGAAAACAAGAGGAGCATGATTACCGGCTCACTCAAGTATTAGATCGCTTAAAAAAAGCAAAGGTTGTACTGAACAAAGAAAAATGTTCTATTTCCCAAACATCTGTGAAGTTTCTTGGAAACCTGATCGACTGTGATGGTATCAAGGTCGATCCTGATTGTATACGAGCACTCGAGGAACTTCCCCCTCCTAAAGATATTGCGGGAGTTCGACGATTAAATGGTATGTTGAATCAACTGAACAAGTTCATTCCAAACTTAGCTGGTAAAACTGAATCATTCCGTGAGCTTACTAGAAAGAATAGACAATTTTGTTGGACAAGTCAACATCAAGAAGCCTTATCAGACATTATACAGACCGTCAATGAATCAATATCTTTAACTAAGTATGATGTAAATGCTGAAGCTATTGTTATAGCCGATTCATCAGCATATGGATTGGGTGCAATGTTACTTCAGGTTGAAGATAAATCTCCCAAAGTAGTGATGTTTGCTTCAAGGACCTTACAGGACTGTGAAAGACGATATGCCCAGATAGAAAAGGAAGCTCTTGCATGTGCATGGGCCGCAGAAAAGTTTTCTAAGTTTTTAGTCGGAAAAAAATTTAGAATCCTAACAGACCACAAACCATTAGTTTCGCTCCTTTGGAAGCAAAGACCTAGACACAATACCAGCTAGGATTCAGAGATTCAAAATGCGATTGATGAAATTTGACTACTCCATCGAACACATTCCTGGAAAAGAAATGTTTACAGCAGACACATTAAGCCGAGCACCGATCCCAGATTCTACAGATGAGTTCACAAAAGAGGTAGAGGCACACATTAAGGTAATATCTTTAAACTTTCCAGCAACACAGTCAAGATTGGAACAAATAAAGAATGCCCAGATCCTGTGTGAAGAATGTCAGATGTTGGTGAAATACACAGAAAATGGATGGCCTAAATATAAGAAGGATGTGCCAGAGAGTATGAGAAAGTGGTATACCTTTAAAGACGACCTATCTATAATAGAAAACTTGATATGTTATAAAGAAAGAATTATTATCCCATTTGAACTTAGAAAAGATATCATTAATAAACTGCACGATGGTCATTTCGGGTCTACACGCACAGTCCTCCGAGCGAAACAATCTGTGTTTTGGCCAGGAATTACAACTGAGATACATAACTTGATTGAAAATTGTGACACTTGTGCTAAACACCAAAACCAAAAGTCAGAAAAAATGATTCAATCAGACACTCCTGACTATCCATGGCAAAGAATAGCAGTTGATTACTTTGACTTTGTGAAAGGCAAATACTTGGCTGTTGTGGACTATTATTCACGGTACTTGGAAATGATAAATGTGTCCACAATTACTGTAGATGAACTAATCAAGAAGATGAAAGCCTGTTTTGCTCGACATGGGATCCCTGAAATCGTAATTTCTGATTCTGGCTCACAGTTTACAAGCTCAGAATGGAGAGCCTTTGCAGCCGATTTTGGGTTTAAAACTATTTGTTGTAGTCCCTTACACCATCAGGCAAACGGTGAAGCTGAAAGAGCAGTCCAAACGCTTAAAAAGATGCTTACAAAGAACAAAGACCCCACTCTTGCATTACTGGAGTACAGGTCAACACCAGGTCCATCAGGGTACAGCCCTTCGGAATTGTTGATGGGAAGAAGACTAAGAACCCGACTACCGTCATTGACTAAAGATCTCAAGCCTAAAATGGTAGATCACAAGACATTTAGAGAATTGGACAAACTATATAGAGCAACTCAAGCAGATTACTTCAATAAACGGCATGGAGTGAGAGATGAAAAGCAATTCACTATTGGATGCAACGTGTATATTCCTGATAGGAGAGAAGATGGGAATATAGTTAATAAAGTAGCTCCAAGATCATACACTGTTAAGACAAACGAAGGCATGTTACGTCGCAACGGGGTAATGCTAAGACAACTACAACCCAAAACATCTGATGACCCTGGAACTGAGCCTAATTGTTTTTCCTCATTTGGTAGACAAATAAATCCACCAAGAAGAACATGTCTTTAAAAAAAGGGAATAGAAGATGTCATATGTTTGTTGTTCTTTAATATTTATTTAGTTATTATTAAAATCATCTGGAGATTGTTTTTGTATTGTATTTACAAATAATTCAGTTGGTAACATTTTATTCCTGAGATAAAAATTGTTAATCAATATAAAACTTCTTTATTTGACAAAAACGTTGTAATTTGTTTCAATCAACTGTGATGCTTTCTCAAGCTGCTGATTGTTGTAAATTTGATTAGTCTGCAGGTTTGCTGCGCCAGGGGTATTTATTTTTAAAAACAGCCATTTTAGATAGTTAAATTTTAAAAAAAACGATAAGATTTTCAATAGAAGACAAATCAAGATCTGTCTTTAAAATTCATCTTGATGTTGAAATCACTTGAAACAAAGCAATAATTGCCATGTATTAAATTTATATAATATTGCAGATGAATTTTCCTAAGGTGAATTATTATTTATTGAATTATGTCGCACAAACTCGATGAAAATTACATTAGTGTGCCAGTGTGCGGTGGTTGGGAATAGTCATGATACGAGTTCATATCCCGTCAATCAACAATGGATTTCATCTATGTGATAATGCAGCAAATGACCTGCAGTCCTAGCCTGAAATTATGTGTAAAGCATTTCCCGGGCTAGAGGTTGGAATGGTGGGACATCAAATTGGTTGGAACTCAGTTGGGCATCAGTAGTTATTTTTTAAATTTTTTGGGGGGGTTGAGAAGGTAAAAATGCATTTACGCACACTGAGATGCTAATGGCCTCTCAGTAGTATCTAGATCGACCTTCTTAGCTCAAATAAGTGGCCTCCGTGAACTGCTTTACACAGTTCCAGGTTCCCTCCCCCTGGAGCTGGAGCATGGCTCTAACGATGTTGTCGGGAGTAATTTTAACACCGATCTCAGAGATCAAGGAGGCTTGGCGGACATGCCACCTGTTGCAAAAGAAAAATGTGTGCTCTGCCGTGTCTGCAATGCCGGGACAGTAGAGACAGTCCGGGCTGGCAGCCTCCCCATTCTCTGCTAAAAGGCCCGGAAGCCGCAAGTACCCGTGACCCGACAAAAACTGAGACACAAAATACCCGACTTCACCATACTCCCGTTCTACCTATGGTCAGATGCATGAGCCTTGCGGTCCAACCTCCCCGAGACTCGGCGTCCCATTCAGGATGTCAATGGTTGAAATTGCGGCCGCATTCTTCTCTGGCAGCAGTCACTCTGTCTACTTCCAGGTACGGTATCCTACGGTAGATCGCCTGTCGCTCCCACACGAGATGGAAGACGGGGATGTCACCGGCTTGGAGACCGTGCAGTAGGCGGCAGCAACTCGCAAGGCCCCTCAACGCCGAACGCGGGAGAGCCTGTCACGGAAGACACGCCTCTCCAGCACATGGGCCCAGACCTCAGCACTGTACAAGAGTACTGATTGGACCGCAGACTTCAAGGAGGCAGCGTTTACAGGAGCAGGGACCGCCGACCTTTGGTATAAGCCTACTAAGGGCAGAAACTCCCTTAGCGGCTTTGTCTATGGTTCTTGATCTGTTCGCCCGGAGGCATCTATCAATCGTGGGCAGTAGTATTGGCGATAAACATTTGGGGCCATTAATGTGGATGCTCATCGTTCAGAAAAAACAACCCAGGCGTTTTAACATTTTTATTATTATGAAAATTGCTTTATTGTTGAAGAAACTAACTGATCATCTATCAATAAAAATGTGGTAGTCTTTTGTTCCATACTTTTAATCTGTATTGGAACTAATAAAATAATTTTGCTACCATATGTTATATATATACCGTTATATATATGTTATATATATACCGTTATATATATGTATGTATATACCGTTATATATATGTATGTATATATAACGGTATATATAACACCATAGAGGAGTAAATTTTATCTAAACTGTCATGATAATATCGTAGAAAAGGCCTAGGCACAGGTACAGTATCACATAAAACTTAATTTATTTGGAGGAGTTGCAATTAACTAACAACGTTAGGCGGTTAGGCCCACTGACTCTGCAGGCGATGGCGGTCAAAACTGCGAGAGTTCTGCGTTACCGACAATGCCCTGAGCGTGCATTGTGGAGATCTCTAAATAAATTGAGACGTAGGGAGTCTACCAGTTGCTCGACAATTTACTTCGTCGTCAGGCCACTTGAACGTATTTTTAAATTAAACAGATAAATACGAAAAACTTAATCAAAAACTTAACTTTAACATTTAAAATTGGTTACATCTTCATTTGTAAGTATATATTATGTTGAACGTGATTTATTTAAAAAAATTTCCCTTTCAGAAAACGAACCCAGCAGTATGAGCAAGTGACATTACGTATGAATATGATTTCCTTTCCTTCTTTATAGTTTGTGATCGAAAGTATTTCTCATAAAATAGTTCTTATAATAGGTAGGTAGGACTATTGTTATTCGATAATAGATTACTATTTGATGAGTTGTTCTGTGAAGAGGCTACCTACTACGAAGCAATAAAAAAGACATGTGTGGCGGAGTTTGCTTGGAGCCGTGTTCAACGAAACTACCGAATAAATTCAGAAATGATTCTTCTCGTTATAACTGCAAACACGACAGATTTTTCGTTGAACAGTCACAACGAGTCCAGTCCAGTTTGAGCAAACGCTGACTTCCGATACTCTTGTACTCCTTTTACTGATTTAAAATAGCCATTTGAGGAACAAGCCTTTAGTTGTTACCGCGTGTCGTCTGTGGAACGGCTGATGCGTGTATGCGAGAGTGTGTACATGTGTTTTTTTTTATTTGTTAAATTTGTATGTTTTTCTTTTCTTTTTTGAGAAATGTAGGTACATGAATTGTTAAATATTTTTATGTTTAATTAGATTAAGTTATCCCAATGTAACATTATTTTTAGCGAATTTCCCATAAAGGGAATAAGCTATTGTTATATTTTTGAATGTCAAGTTAAGTGTAAGAAAGGGCCATGTGGCCCTGACGCCTCTTTCACACGAAGCGGCGCGCGCCGTACGGCGTCCGCCGCGCGGCGCTGCGCCGGACAAGCGTGTGTCTTCACACTAGTACGGTTTCGTGCGGCGCGCGCCGTACGGCACTCCTAAATATTTATTATTTTCTGTTCAGTTATGGCTTTTAAATGAATACTCCACTTAAAAGTTCAAATTAAATAAATAGGATAATTTTAAATATAATAAACTAGTGCACCTGTTGCTCGAATTTGAGCAATTGCAAAATATTAAAGGAGTTTTTTTACGAATAACTGTCACTATTTCCGTTGACGTGTGAGAGTCAACTCAAAGATAATGTAACCAATCACTCCACTCCAGTTATCGAAACTGGAAACGAACTCACTCTGAAAACGAACGCTCACTCCACTCCATCTATCGAAACTGAAAACGAAAACTCTTGTGTGTATCATGTGTGTACTATGAACAGCTGTATATATACAAATTATTCGTCCGTTTAACTAAACAAAATCTTGTCTTCATAAGATATACATTGGGATTTTGATAGCCTGAGGGGCAAAGCCCGAGGACTTTTACTACAGGAATTGGTGAAAGGGGGCGTGTACACAACAAATACTTAATTTTGACACATCGTTTGTAAAAATCGGTTCATTATTAACGGAGGAGTAGTATTTCGTAGAAATCACCTTCACGTATTATATATAAGTATTCGTCATATCTGAAAATATTGTATTCTAGAAGTTAAAAAAATGTTTCATTACGTATAAATTACTAAATTATTAATTTAATACTAAATATTCTCCTCTAGTTATTAAAAGAAAATTTTTGTTTTAATACTTTAAGTTGGTCGATTTGCATGGGATTAACATAAAAATGTATGTTTTGTAATAACTTTAAATATATAATTTTCCGATACAACGATATATAATTTCTTAATTAACTGTTGCACCCTCTTGGTCAGGTAGTTTGCCTAAAATGAGGCAGCGTAGGGGTTGGGCCGTGCGGCGCGCGCCGCACCGTGTGAAAGCTCCCATAAGAACCAATGCACCTTCACCGAGTTGTCCGGCGTGGACGCCGCGCGGCGCTGTCGTCCGGCTCAAGGTGCATCCGGCGGTAACTCGCGCGCCGTGCGGCGAATTCGCCGCGCGGCGCGCGCCGGACATAGTGTGAAAGGACTCATATGCTCCCATAGCCCTACGCCGGATCCGGCGGGCGCCGCACGGCGCGCGCCGCGTCGTGTGAAAGAGGCGTGACTTTGCCTGAAAATAAACGATTTTCATTTAATTTGATTTCAAGCCTTGGCACAGTTAATCAAGTAGCCAAGACAAAACATTACCGTATAAAAACTATTTTATGAATATGCTCTTTCAATTGTTGTAATTAACAGCTGTTTCAATCAATTCAAATAAAACCCCACCTGTTGTACAATTATATTTTTGCACAATTATATTATAACTTTTTGCACGATTATATTTTAAGCATCCTTTAATTAGGCCTAACGAGCGTTGTTACATCCGTTTACAACCTTATTATTTTTTGAAAAATATCGTAGCCTACTTATGAATTTGATGTTTTATACTGGTTCCCAGACAGCACGTGAGCTTGGACTAAACTTGGTTTTTACATATTTCTGAATTGGTATGACAAACTTGGAGTTTGGAACCCACTACAAATTTAAAACAGCTTTGGTTAAGTGAACTTAAAACTAAACTTGTTTTATTTACATATATAACCTGATTGGCCAAGTCTACAATTTAAACACCTAACCAGACCCAAGACAAGCTTGTTCATGTGAGTCTAAAGTGAGCAGTGCCATATGACAAAAGCATTTTCCCTCCACCCCTACCCACCACACGCTTCTAAAACCTGTTTCTTTGTGCTGAACCACCATTTTTGTTGGATTTAGACTTCCTCACTCTCAGTTGTCAGTTCTCACTTATGTTGTTTTGGTGTTGTGAGTTGCTCGTTTCGTTACTAGTTGTGAGTTTTGTTTGTGGTTTTGATACCAAGACGAAGCAAAGAAGAATTAAGGGATTCCTGTAAAGGTAAGATTTACACTCCATTCATTGATAAAAAATATACTTGTGTTGGTTAGTCTATGATGTTATAAGTAAGCTAAGTTAAGCAAACAATTAATTTCATTGCATCAAGAACCCCAGAATTTTGTTTATAGCCTAAACCTTTTGCACTTACCTTTGTCATACTCAGCGCTTCACTGAATCGACAACGCGTCTACTGCTGAACTCTACAGAACAGTGCCAAAATTTGTGTTTAACCCCTAGTCTACAGATAAAAACAGGCCAAACCATTAGTTTATGTTGTTTGTATTCAGTAGCCTTGTTGATAAGTGTAAGTTCCTTTATCACATGCTGTAATCATTATAAAAGTAAAACAGTAAGAAATAAAAGTTTGATAACAATTTTAAAAACAAGAGTAAGTTAACACCCTGTGTTTTCAACACCAACAAAAATGCCAAATAATCAAATAATTCTAATAACAAATAAAAATAATGAAAAATTATTTAAATAATAAATTTTAATAAACCAAATAATTCGTCTAATGCAATTGTATTTTTTATAGATCTTCTGAAGCAGGCGGTGGAGTTGATGGATTCAGAAAAGAAGTTGAAGGTGAAGTGGAAGATAGTGGGCATTGTATTTATTATATTAATAAATTGTCTTGAAATGTGAATGTCTTGTTTTCTAAACCTTACAGATCATATATAACCAATATTTTTTCCAAGATCACTTAAGACTCATAAAATAGGCTTCATTTATTGATCATAAATGTTTCTTGGTAAAAAATTAATTATATTTATGTTTAAGAAAAAAGGTGGGCTAGCAAATGAATGGTGTGAAACAGCTTATATGTTAAATAGGTATAAATTATATTACTTTTATTACCATTGACTATATAATTATAGACAATGCTATTACTATAGCCTATTATAAAATTATTATTATTATCTTTGATCATGACAGTAAGTATATAAAACTTCGTACCAAGTCTGAGTGAGTCTATATGTGTGAGCTTGTTTGCCCAAGTCTAAAATGTGCTAAAACCAATTCCAATATGAGTCTAGGCCAAGTCCAATATGAGCCTACAATTGGGCTTGGGTCTCCAAGTCCAGAATGAGCCTGTTTAATTTATCAGTGTGAGCTTGTTTGCCCAAGTCTAAAATGTGCTAAAACAAATTCCAATATGAGTCTAAGCCAAGTCCAATATGAGCCTACTAAAATTGGGCTTGGGTCCCCAAGTCCCGAACAAGTCCATAATGAGCCTGCTTAATCTACCGGTGGGCAGATTTTCCCATCCTTGTTAGTCAGTCGTGACGTCATCGTTGATTCGATCGATTCGGGAAGTCGATGTAGTTCTAAATATCGTCTATCGATATTTGATCGTTATTCACGTCGAATTCGTTCGTTAACATCATGGTTATGGTTGTAGGTGTAGGTTGTTAATGTAGGTTTAGGTTGTTTCTCTACAATCTATGAATATGAAGTAGGATTCTGATAGTCACAGTAGAAAACCCTTTTAAACTAAAAGTTATAGAACGGTCTGTAATTTAAATTTACCGCTCATATGCAAATCTAATTGTATTATCGGTAATAAGGAGCTTATACCCAAGTTGGACTTGGCTTTGTGACCAAGTAAAAGATAAACAAGAACTTAAAGCTTGTATACAGGTTATGGCCAAAATCCTGCTTACAAGCGCGCCTGCAAACAAATTTGCTATAGATACTTCGGTTTCTTGCAATTTTAGTAGAAATTGGTCGAATGTATTAACAAAGTGTAATTTCGATTCCACTTGATAACCATCATTATTATCTTCTGTTGCCTCCATTTAAAATCCTCTAATAGGCCGAGGCCTAAGTTAATACTTAAGTCATATAAATATAAAAATGTATAATTTAAGTTAAACTAGGCCTATCCAGAAAACAACTTCTCGTAAGTTAAGTACGGGTAAGTTATAAATTAAAAATTAAACTAGTGAGTTATATCTAAAAACAAGATTAACAACTTTTCTTTCGTTACGCTTGTCGACATTACATGCAATCCAACCAAACAAAAACAAAGAAAGAACCAAAGAACGAGAATCTAGAGTCCTGAACCTAACCAAGCAAGAGCAAGATTCGAGAAAGAAGATGGAAGCGTTTCGTTTCAGCGATTCTCTAAGTAATAGTAAAGTAAATTAGGGGTATTGTATTCGATATCGACTATTGACTTGTGGAGCTATGCGATACCAGTACGATAATTGCATCGCATCAACGATGACGTCACGACTGACTAACAAGGATGGGAAAATCTGCCCACCTAATCTACCAGACCTGTTTTGTATCCATCATTCCAAGCTTAGAGTAGGTTTGTGACCATGAGTTCACTGTAGGTTTGGGGTTGGGACTTGGGTTGGACTTGGGGAGCCAAACCCATAACAAGTTGAACAACTGCCAACTTCGGTCTCTAAAACAAGTCAAAACCAAGCCTACAGACTTTGGTGCCTGAGTCTAAGCCAGGCTTGGGAACTTGGGCCAATGGACTTGGAACAAGTTCCCAGCAAGCCCATTGTGCTGTCGGGGTTGTGGTTCGTTAACGCTGTAAGTCCGTGAATAGAGAATAGAGAAAAGTAAAAAACATGTAAATTTAGAATTCCCATGTTAATCTTGTGGAGAAAAAATAAACTCATAAAGTTTGTTTGTTTATTTTGATTCTCGCCTCACTATTTTGTTTTAAATGGACTTTCCACGCGTTAATTTAGTCCGGAAAACAGCTGTTTGCCGCCTGCTCAATCAAATGGAGTTTCATTAGTACTACGACGGTAATGACACCAGCTGATTATATTTTGGTAATGAGGCTATAAACAATAACGGAGAGGTTATGAGTAGGCCTACTGATTTGATTTGGTCTTTTGGTGTTTCTCGTTTTTCACCCTCAAAACATAAAATTTCCCAATTTCTCTAAAGACAATTTTGAAGAGCGTAAAAAGAAACAAATATTGTAGTATATTGAAGTGTTTTTTTATGGTTATTTGTTACGGATAAAATGCAAAAATTGTAAATTTAAAATCCCCATGTTATTCTTATGGAGAATAAGTAAACTGTTGTATTTTGCTTGTTTATGTATATATTTTGAACAAACTTGGAAAATATATTTCTTTTATACTAAGCTATTAATGTTTTACTAAAAAAAAACACACACACTTTATTGCCCTCCCTGTAGCAGCAAACCTAGGTAGGCTACTCGTTAAACCCAACGTTATTGAAACAGATTTAATTGAAAATCAATTCAGGCAAATGGAAATTCGCTTAGTCTGCAGGTTTGCTGCGGCGGGGGTATTTTTATTGTTATCTTAGTTTAGAGTAGTAAGGCGAAAAATATCGAACGTTACTCATCCAAGATGTGTTTACCGTACTCGTAGGGGGGAAAACCATACTCGTCTGGTAAACACTTATTTTCCGAACTAGTAACGTAATTTACATACTTTTTTTCATAGTAAGCAACAGAATTAAAATTTTACCAAAAAATACACTTAATTGCCTTTCCTGCAGCAGCAAACCTAAGTACTCATTAAACCTATGCCTATTTTATTATGTTTTTCCCCCTATTTTATTAGGGAATAAAATCTGACATTTGTAAATAAATATTTATGTGGAAATCCAATCGGGCAAATGGAAATTCGTTTAGTCTCCACGACTGTACGTTTATTGCAGCGGGGGTGTTTTAATAACAATCTTTGTTTATGTTTCGAGCCAGTGATGTAATTTGTTTATTTTCCATATATGTTCGTCTCGTATGTCCGTGGTAAGAACGACTCTATGGCTCCTTCAGTAAGGATACACTTAATGTTTTCTCATACTGTTTCCGACGGGTCGAAATTATTCCCTGAATGGTGCGGAAACGCGGACCCGTTGCAGTCCGTGGCATTCTTGATAACAAAGTAGGGCGACTGGCGAGTGTGGTACTGTTACTACGGTCCCGCTACTCCGCTACTCCCCGCTAGTCCGTCACTTCACTAGTCCGCAGTCCGCTAGTCGTCCGCTAGTTTCAGCGTCTCAGTGCAAGTGTATCTGCCGAGTCGCGTACTTACCCGGCGTTTTGTGCTTGTCATTTGTTTAGGTTTGTTGATCAATTTTGGAAGGATACTGTGGTGCTTTGTACTTGAAGTATTGTATTAATTAATTTTTGTGAATTTGTATTATTGTTTTTAAAGATCAGTGTTTTATACAAGTATTTTTGTTGTACAGTAAATTGTCTACTTAGACATTTAGATTTGAATGGGTTAACTATATTAGTGTTGAATATTGTGTAGTATATAAGCTTTAATGGTTTTTTACTTGTTGTAAATATATTTCTGATTTATATAAATCGTTTTGTGACAAATTCTAAAATTTCTGCCGTATTTTCTCTAAAATAATGCCTAGTCAAAGAAAAGCGTGCAAAATTATTTACTAATATTTTTTACTCCTTTTTTCATTATTTTGGACCTTTTTACTAATAAAAATACTAGGTTAAATTAATTACTGACTCATCAATTTTATTTTCATTATGAAAATTTCAATATAAATATTTTGGTTGGTTTTGTAAAAACAATATTTTTAATATTCCTACAAAGATACAGGTAATCTTAACTAACAAAAACTTATAAGCTTTGCTAGTGGATATTTTCCAAAAAATTAAAAACACGAGGTTTTGAAGTAAAAATGTGATTTTATAAACCTACACAATCTTATAATTTATATTTAACCTAATTTACCACTATTTTGGTTATAAAACTTATTTTTTATCTTCACAAATGGGATTTGTGCTCTCTAACTCGTTTATTTTTTTTGTAAATATTTTTTGTATATATATTTTTTTCTGTTCCTTTTACATGGATGATTTTTTGTGATTGGAATGATAGACTTTTATTTATCTGCTCTTTGATTGAGATATCTCGGAACTCATTTAATAGTTTATTTTTCATAAATAAGTAGTTATTATGACTTTATTACTTAAAATTATTTGTAAAATTTTTTTTGTAGATTGATAGACAAAAGTTATTCAATGCTATGAAAAGCAAAATAAAAGGTTTAACTTTGAAACAAAATATAAATACCAACATATAATAATAAATATAAAGCTAATAATCCAAATTAAACAAGGGGATATTGCCTAATTGCTCCCTTGTATATTTTGGTGGCTTAGATATGCATGAGAGCCAAGAGAAAACATTCAAATTAATTACAATTCTTCATAATGAAGCAAAGCTGAATAACTTAGATAAAGATCAAAGGCATGTTAACAAGAAGTAATGAGTTTAAAGATGCCTAACACATGCAACATGAAAGTGCTTTAGTAGCATTATTTGCCATTATGTTAAGTTTGTGTAAATATTTATTAATTTCTTATACGTTTTGTCTTTTACAGATGGCAGGAAGTAAATGGTCTTCATGTTTAGTCTCCATATCATCTCTTTTAATATTGCTAACGGTAAGCAAAATTCATTTGATTAAAAGATAAGTGCTTAAAAATAGCTTTAATAATTGTTGATATGAATTACACAAATAATTTGTATTAGATTTACAATCATCAAATTGAATGTCATTCTGGTGAAAGGTGTACAGAATTGAGACTAAGGTTGTGTAAACGCAAGTTGTACCAAAGGTGTCTTGCCTTTTTAAAAGAGTCACTAGCTCTCTCTGATGCTTACAGTTTAGTTAGACACTGTCTTTAATCACTTCTCCTTTAATCTATCTATCTGTCTACTCCTTAAATCTATGCCATAATGAAGACTATCTAAGATTTGGTGAATAATAAGAAAACTTCCAACCTGTCCAAATGGTAGTTATGTCTAACAAACTTTGCTATTTCTTGATAAGATGTATGGTGTAGTTCCTACAAATATTTCCTTAGTTTGTCAAATATTCGCTACATGCAGTACTTTTTAAAAACCACTGGAAGTATCACTGCTACTACACAATCTTGGCTACAATATACAGGGTGTTTCGGCCCCTGGACTATATTGTTAAGACAATAATAGGTTTTTTACATACCTCAGTCAAATAGGTTTTGTGGATATATTTTGTGGACTTGTTCCTTAGGCTAAGACAAACATAAAATGCCTTATAAGTATGGGTCTAAAATGCCTAGATTCTGTCTGTCGGTCTGTTTGTGATTTTTTAAATTATTTTATATCTTAGGCATTTTTCAAGATATAAATTTCAAAATTGGTATAAATGTGTGTCAAATCTAATGAAAACTGTAAATATTAAGAAAACTGTTTTTATGATTGAAAAGATAGGAAATTTAAATCCAAATCAATTGAGGCCTTGTTTGTTAAAATCGCATGACAAACAACCGAGTTATCAGTTTTTTCTACATTCGGTTATACAATATAAGAGTACTACCATACTGCTCTTAAGTTAGGTCCTATTAAATTGCGTAGCCGAATGTATAAAAACAATTTTCATAATATTTACGGTTTTCATGAAATTTGGCATTAAAGTTTTTAAATGGCCGCCATATTAAAATGGCTTGAGATATTGGAACGAAAAATTGTTAAGTTCTTTTTACCTTCTGAACTACAAATTTATACCAGTTTTGAAATTTCTATCTTGAGAAAATGCCTAAGATATAAAATATTTTAAAAAATCACAAACAGACCGACAGACAGAAATCTACGCATTTTAGACCCATACTTATATGGCAATATGGTATTTTATGTTTGTCTTAGCCAAGGAACCATTCCGCAAAATATGTCCAGACAATTTGGAAACACTCTGCATATAATTATTACAAATATGTGTCTTTATTGCTTATGAAATTTGTTCATATCTTTATTGATGTTTAAACAGTTATAATAACCTAATCTTAAAACAAAATTTCAGAATATGTACTGCTTATTAATTAACGTCATAGAAACTTATTGTTTTACAGTATCATTAAATAAGAAACTATGCATAGTTTCTGTCCTTAGATTGCAAGTAAATGATTATATTATTGACTCATGTTTCAGGATTTAAATTTAGTGTCTGGAAGAAGAAGAGTTATCAAGGCACAAAACAACATAATTGGTGATTGCATTTGCTTTACTTTACAATATTATATTTTTTAGGTTTTAAAACTTTCCAAAAATTTATTATTACTCGGTCCAATTTAATAAATTAATTGTAAATCAATAATTCTGTTATCAATAACTTCTGAACAGATTCTACTTTATACTCAACAATTAAGTAACTAAAAGAATATTTTTAAAATTTTGCCTTTACTTTGATGGGTAAA
The DNA here is from genome assembly GCF_028750875.1 of Macrosteles quadrilineatus. Taxonomy (NCBI): domain Eukaryota; kingdom Metazoa; phylum Arthropoda; class Insecta; order Hemiptera; family Cicadellidae; genus Macrosteles; species Macrosteles quadrilineatus. The sequence continues at coordinate 39,382,548 of NW_026542600.1, read as the reverse complement.
GTTAGTTATTTTATTTATACTTGATCCATCCAACTGTCCTAACTTTTCCATGTGAAGTTAAAGTTGACTCTATCCTCTTTTCAATCAATTGGGTATAAATACAGTGGCTGACTCCTTTGATCCAGCTACTTTTAAATTTAAATTATCATATGACATTCTCCAGAACAGAAAAAAGATTTAACTACTGAGAAACTATCATATATTTCTCTAAATAGAGGGACCAATAGCTTTTACTGGCTCAAAACCATTACGTTGCAATATAATTACATAGCTAATAGCTATATTAGTGATCGGTGAGACTTGAACCCTGACCTCCAGAATTCCTGGGCATTTGCTTCCATATGTATTAATAAAATTGTCTACATATTAGATTTAACCTTCCTACTCATGACATTTGTATTTTGTTAGTTGCTCAACTGACTTGGTTTTAGCCGATGCAAATAAGATAAATCTAGAAGCACTGCTATACTGAAATAAAATTGAAATCGGATTCGATCACCTCAGCGTCTAGGTGTTTTAATGAACAGGTGTTTGTTATAGTTATCAATGAACTCATAGGTAAAAAGAGAAAAGTAGACTTTCTAAAAACTTGTATTGGTGCTATATACTTCACCAAAAGTATAAATCCAAATCAAAAGCTAGAAATGTAATCAAAGCCATGACTGATTTTCAATTTTAGATGTCAAAACTGAATGTTCCATCTCCAGTATGAATGTGACCTTAACTCTGGAGCAGGAGTTTTCCGGAGTAGTGTACGCCAAAGGGTTCCCTCTGGAGTGCCGGGCCCTGGGCTCCCGGGAGAACTCCGTCAGTCTCCACCTCACAACCTCCGGGTGTGGAGTTAGGATCACTCCTCACAAGGTACGAGAAATTTAGAGTAAGACATGGTAGTTCCTACCGGTATCAACTGCTGATTTTCTGAGAATTTAATTCTGTTGAGCATAAAGCATATAGGACATTCAAAAGCTCAGAATCTTGGGGATACACCTGTAGTAAAAAGGGAACATAGTACAGTACAGTAGCTATATTTGTTCAAAAGTCCACAATTTGACTGCTTTTATGCTCTCTTGTATGATTTAAAAATCAATTTTTAATAGTTTTTTTTCTTTTCTTTGAAATGGCGACCATACAAAGGTAGGTATTTTAAGCCAAGTATGAATGGAGATGAGTGTGGGATGAGTGGCGCGATTTTGTAGTCTTGTTAGTGACTAAGGCCGACATATTCCTTAGACACAGTTGTTAATTAATAGCCCATACAGCTAACGGCAACTAAGGGACCTACAGTTTATAGTGGAATCCGAACCACATTTTTACCTTGGTATTAACGAATTGGTCTAATTATCAGGATAGCACTGCGCATAGTCGTAGTACTCACTAGTATGGACGTTAATCCACACCAGGGAGTATCACATTCACAGTGCATGCCTATAAATATCCACAATTCGTGACCTCCTAGTACAGTAGCTGGATTACAGGACGACGCCACCGTCTTAGTCATAAAATGTCGTGGCAGTTTTGGTGTCCCCATAGCTGTAAACATCAAATTTTGGGATTTCTACCCTATATTCCTTTGTTTAAACGTCTGTTGCGTCCATCAGTATCATCGCAAGATAGAGAGCACTTTCAGTCACTAATTTTAACGATCTACAACTTTGTAATTAAAATTTGTTTCCTAACTTCACTCCTTCACCCCCGAATTGAGGCTTCTTAATTACCTTATTATTCCATTTTTTTGTGGTTTTGGCTGCTCCAGAGAAGGTAAACAAATGTTTTGGCAAGTTTAACATTATTTCTTTTAACATATGTCAAGTTTATTCTCAGCTAATTTGAGGATTTCTATTCACCCTTATTAACCCTCAAAATTGGGTTAATAGATAGAAAAATAGTTTAGAGTTTAGTAAGATAGATTTTAAATTCTTTTTTTTTATAAATTTTGTTTCTTTACCCAGGATGGAGGACTACTATACAGTGTGATGGTGGTGGTACAAATGGCTAAGCATTTACAACAGGTAATTATTTGAAATACTGTCAATATTTTACTAATATGAATAATAAACAACAAATTATTCATAAACCCTTTGAATACTCATATTCACTTAAACATATGCTTAAGATTTTCTGTCAAAAAATGTATTTCAATGATAACAAATAGTTAGCCAAACAAAGGAAAATGACATTTTGGTAAATAAAAAATTGAAAATTTTTGTTATATAACTTGTATATAAAAGTTATAAAAAAGTTTACATTTTAATAAGTGAGACATATTTAATATTGTACTTCAGTACTTTTTGTTAATAGACATTTAATTTTAAATTGGACTGTTTTTAGGAAGCTGCATATTTCAGTTTGAAAACTGATATCTCTACAATGGTAAAAACATACTATTGGAAAATTTTCACAGAATAAAAATATTCTTAAAGGTTGAAAGAGTTTTTGACGTAGTATTAAAATTTTCAAAATGGTTGCCATATTGGAAAGTGGTAGCTAAACTTGTAAAAAAATAATTCTAATTTCAATCAGAAGTAGAGGGGTATAGGGATTATGAATTTCTCAAAAAATGATTTCTTGGATATCCTGTAGCTTATTGTGTTTTAAGGTATCTGATCCTATGATTCCGGTAAGTTGCGTTCTGACTCAAGATAAAATGGTTCTTCATTCGCATGCACTGCAAGTCAACAAGGCTAAAACCAGGTAGGTTTTGGACATGTTTTTCACGGTTTCTAATATTTTTCTTATATTTCCACGATGAAATTAGTTTGGAAATTATATTGTTACAAATTTTAAACTACAGAAAGGTTTAATTGAATCCAAAGTCAGAGTGAAAATAGCAAGTAGAACTATATAATACTCAATATATGCCTCATTTATAAATACATTTTTTTCTATAATTCTTTCATAAATCCCCATAACAATACAATAAATCATGTAAAATTTTGTGATACAAGATTTTACACTTAGATTAGAATTTGGTATGTATTTTTATTGTCAAGAGCAAACAGCATAATGCTGACTTAATATATGACTCAACTTCTCATATGGATGGGCATAGGGAAAGTGTGAGAGTGCTGCTTAATAATTAGAGTGAAATTACGGAGTTACTGTGTGCAGTTCCCGTACCATTGTACCATCTCAATTGGACTCCACAAACCATGTGAAAAGAAAAATACTTATTACTGTTACGTCTGCATAGTTGTGTGGTGTTTAATTTATTTTAAAAGATTTCTCTTGGGTAATTAAATTACAAATCTTGTCTTATTCAATATTCTTTACTTGGAAAAATAAACAATTTTGTATATTGAAGCATTGGTGTACAATTGAAGGTTATGGAGAAAATTTCACAAAAAATGTCCATTTAAAAATTCCCATGTCGTTTCTAATGGAGGAAATGTAAACTGTTGTAGTTTGCTTGTTTATATTTTGATTGAATTTGGCAATTTTTATTTCATCCTATACTATAAACATTTAATAAAAATACACTTTCTCCCTTGCCTGTAGCAGCAAACCTAAGTAAGCTGTTGGTAAAATCTAATATTACCTAAATGAGGAATAAATCTGATAAGTTTAAGGTGATATTTTTAGTAAATATTAAACCAGACAAAATAAAATTTGCTAGTCTGTGCATTTTACAATGTATTGTAATTTCAGACATTAAGTTTGAAAGTATTTGTTTTGCAGGTATATAAGTTGAATTTTATTTTTATAAAAGTAGACAAGTTTTTTATTTCCAGAAATATTGGGAATTGTATTTTGAAATGAGAACTTTGATTGAGAAGAGACAATTAATTGCTATCCAAAATAGCTGTTTTTACAATAATTTTCACTAGCATAGTTTGTTTCTTCTTCTGCCTATTAAAATAAGTTCCACTTTGCATTAATCATTGAAATTTGAAGTTTTACAATAACTTGAGTGTTTTTAGGTTTTTTTCTTTAAGAAATACATTTGGTCTTAATGGTCTACAGGGTAGGCCGAATGATGCTTCCTCAAGATGAACCCCAGCCACGGGCTTGGCTTGAGATCCAGGGATCGTCAGATCAAAATCAAAACACTGTTAGTGTGGGAGAACAGACCACAATCCTCGTCAAAACATGGCTTCCAGGTCAGTAATACCATTTGTTGATTGTTATCTTCTGGTCTCTAACTATTAGTCCCTAAGGTCATATCTAAACCTCTGAGATTTTAATTACTGTGTTTTGTTAATCTCCAATAAAGGACTAAAAATAGTGCTGGAGCTTAAAGATACACAACGAAAATTTAACCAACTTTAATATTTTATAAATCATCCTACATGTTTTATTATATGTTTTGTGTAAAATCAGGGGTCACAACCCTACCTACCTTCATGTATTTTGTATCCAAAATGGTGGATCCAAGATGGCGGCCAAAAATGTTAACTATAAAAATGGAGTACCATTGATTTAACAATGTTATTTGGTAGTAGGCTGTTGATATCTGAAGTATTATTCGAAAAATATCATCAAACATAAAATAAACATGCCAAAAAATCTTGTCACTAAAATTGTAATAGCTTCAAAACGAAAATAGATATTAAAACACTGATTGCAGCATTGAATTCAGTATTGAAAAAAGTGTTAAAAAAGGGGTCACATGCTTACCTTTACATAAAAAATAGTTGTATCCAATATGGCGGATCCAATATGGCGGCTCAAAATAGGTACCCACTAAAAATGAGGTACTGACTATCTAACAATGTTTGGGTGTGGTTTAGGATTGATAATTTAAGAAATGTTGGGATAAAAGTAGGGGGGGGGTTTAAAACTCCACCCTGTATTAATCCTACAAGTTTGGCGGTTCTAAGGTTATGGTAATCGTTCCCACACTGGAAAACTCATGACTAAAGTATACCACAAATCATAAATTATTTGATAAACATATAAATCTAATAGAATGCAACTTTTTTATATTTGCACGTCTAACAGAGGGTTGAATTATATGATCATTTGCTATCACAGAGAACATCAGCTGTCAAGTAGTGGACTGTTTGGCTCACGATGGACTGGGAGAGACATCTCAGGTCCTGATAGACTCTACAGGTTGTCCCGTGGATGAGATGATAGTTCCTAGACTCACAGCAGAGCCACAACTCTCCGAGGAGTCTGAGGGGTTCCAATTCACAACCCTTTCTACGTCCTTCCCAGCCTTCAAGTTCCCTGACAGAGAATCTGTGCATATTCGCTGTGGCCTTCAACTTTGTCTTCATAAATGCCACGAGGTACAATTGAATACCATAAGAACTATTTTTGGGATTTGTTTAATAAACAGTAGCATGATTGAGTTTGCCTTTGACATCTTTGTGGTTGTATGGTTACCCACCCCTAGAGATACTTCATGTTTAGTACAGAGACCCAATTGTATGAAGCTTTGTTTCATAAAATTTGTTTAGGCTATCTCAGCCAAAAGCTGGAAACAACCTCCCACAGGAGTATGGTCAAGTGAGAACAGTTATTAAGCAACGTATATATTTGTATTTATATTTGGATTGATCACCAATAACTAGAATTTTAATTTGAAAAAAATTATGTAAGGGAAGTAAAACTCAAACCAGAAATTTATATAATTTATTTATGAATTGCACAATATGAATAGTTGTCCTCTCAAAGGTAACATTTCCTTCAGACCTTAAAAAATTAGTACTTTACAATTAGCATTTCCAGACATATATAAATAAATTATTGAATATGTAAAAAAAATCCTGGTATTTTCTAGTTAACTGTATATTTCGTGGAAAATTGTGTCATTTGTAAGTAAATAAGCAAAACCAAGAGAAATTTTGAATTCAAATAAAAACTTTCAATACTCACACATTTTTTCTGTTTTGTAATGGCACACATGTTCATACTGTACCATTTGTTTTCTGAAGCATTCCTCCTTTTTTTATTTGTTCATCAAAATCTTCAATCACTTTATTTCCTCCTTAAGTGGGAAGCGGGATAAAACTTCCCTATTTTCTTAAGATTTGCTACTTCTTCTTCTTCCTCCTCCTTAAGAGGCAATGCTTGTCCAGCTGTTTCATTAACTCGGATCTCGGATTATATCATTCTGTAACTGTCCTCCACAGCTCCTCGCAGTACAGTACCGTCAAGGCTCCTGTAGCAAAAAAGATAAAAAATTACCACGGTGCTGGAGTAAAACATATTTTTTTACTTAAATTCACAGTTGTTATGAACAATTATAATTGATTGTTTTATGGTTTTGGCAAATTTTCCATACAGGGAATAAGCTACTTCCATGCAGTAAACCGATTTACTTTTTGGGTTTTATGACCTCTGATGCCAATGACATAAGAAAGGACATATTTTAATGAAAATTTAATGTAAATTAAAATTCGCTTAGTCTGCAGGTTTGCTACAGCAGAGTTATCAGTTAGCCACCAACTATTTAAAACCACAAAAAAGACATAGTAAATACGCTTTTTTTTCTTGGTGTGAACAAAGTATAGTAGGTGCCATAGTGTTTTTTACCATAAACACATAACATAAGGTCAACTTAATTTAAACAATTCTTAAAGAATATATGAGTATTTTAGTGATTAATCAAGTGAGAAGTAAAAGAAGTATTGATCACGCCACAGCATAGAGTAAAAAAATATATCTAAATTTAAAGCGCTATGGATAAATTTGTAATACAATGTAAAGTAATTAAAGATTACCCATCTAAGCAAGTTAAAATAATTCCTTCATTATTTAAATTTCCAGGCTGACTGTTCCCCAGACTCAAGATCAAGACATAGACATGAAAGGAAATTAAAGGTAAGAGGTTACAATTTACCGAAGCAAAATTTTAAATTTTAAGGTTTAAAATTCCAAGATAATATTGGATGAAATTGGATATTTTGGATTTGAGTAGCCTATTAATTACCTTAATCAATCCAAACCATTTTGTGTGATGTTTTTAGTCGCGATGTGTCAAACCCGAATCACATCTCAAAACCATCAAAACTTTTGAAAAGTTTCAGTTTCAAGATTCGATCACCGAGTTTCGAGATTTAAAAGTTTTGAAATTGAAGATTTTAGCAGTTTTATTTTTGAAACTGCTAATATTTGTCTGCGTCATTATTATTGTTTTTAACACTGTTTTCACACGAGCTGGTAGCAATAGAGCAAACAGATCACCATTAATGGTAGTAATGAAACAAGTAAATTAATTGTATTCTGAACTTCAAAAGTCATCTTAAATAACTGGAACAACATACAATACAATTCAGTTTCATAACAATATTTACAAACAACAAACTATCGACCACTAACTGTTCTAATTAATCTTATATTCATGTTGGTGTCAGGAGTATAATTTATTTGATATATATACTATATACTATATATATATATATATATACTATATACTATTTTATATATTTTATACTATAATGTAGGTTGTTTATAAATAATTATGGTGTTTTGGGTTTTAAGTTTATCAGTCACATTTTTACGTTATTATGTCATGGTTAGGAGTCAATCGTTTTAGTTTTTGATTGCATACTTAACATTCAATTATTAACTGTATTGTTTTGTAATGTCCCACACAGTTAACAAACCAATGGACCAACGGTTAGTTGGTTTGCTTGGCTTTGTAACCAGCCAAGTAAAAAATTTGTGCGTTCAGGGTTTGAAATTCAAGATTTGGGATTCGATTTTTAAAGTTCCGGTTTGGGTTTTGAGATTCGAAATTTATGGTTTTGACCATCACTAGTTCTTAGGTTTCAAAAAAATTATTACATACTCTGAGAATTATAATTATTATGTAAATGCCCTCTCAAGTTGCATCATCTTTGACTCATTTGCATCAATTGTTTCTGTGATTGTTTCAATTGATGAAGCACTAAAAATTAAAATAAAATGTCAACTAGACTATCGCCAAACGATAACAGTACACTAATGGTTTGGTTTAAAAATACCGTTATTACAGTATTTTTACAACAATATAATCAAAGTAATAAATACTGTCTATTTGCTTCAGGTATAGGTGCAAAACATCTATGAAAATATGCTATTTAAGCCTTTATTAATTTTCTTTTAGTTAAAATGTATATACAAGTTTAAAATATTTATTGACAACCTGAACCTTAACCAATCAATACTTTGAACAGCACACAAGGGACTCTACCCCCTGGGTGTACTCCATCAGAATATTATACTTTAATCCACACCAGTAGATTGAATATTTAATCTGTCTCTTTCTGTTTTAGGGCGAAGAAGGTGAAGTATTGGACTACATCCAGCTGTTCAATAGTGTGGAGGTATTGGCTCCTGGCATAGAGATGGACGAGTACAACAGATTCCACCCACAAGGTATTAGAAAGTTTTGTTGTGTTCAGGGTATTTGGCTATACTGTACTAAATCCTCAGGTTAGGAAACGTAACTAAATATATAGGGTGTATATAAAGTCCCGTGCAGGCTTAATATTTTCCAAACGACAACAGATAAATCAATAAGATTTGTTACAACACCTAAAAATCTTCTTTTTGAAAGAACTATCAATTTTCTGTCATATCATGGGAATGTCCCTGAAGGAGTCAGAAGGAAATCTTAAATAGAAGCATAGGTTGATATGTACATCTAAGTAAGGCCTTTACTAGCAGAGTATAATGCCACAAATTTGAACTGAAACGGACAACTGAGTCAAAAAGGACAGCAGTTCAAAGATTCATTGAATTTGCAATGCTACCTCATCAGGGGCAGCTGCTAGGAATCGGAAGAAAATCGTAAACGTAAGCATTGGTCGATATGCACATCAAATTAAAGGTATTTTTTAGTAGATTGCAATGCCACAAATTCAAGCTCAAAAGAACAACTGAGTAAAAGTTTGCAGCCGTTCAAAGATTCAAAATAGCAGATTCAAGATATATTTGAACCGCTACCATTTTTGACTCGGTTGTCCGTTTGAGTTCAAATTTGCAGCATTGTATTCTTCTAATAAAGCATTCTTCTTCTAATAAGTTATAGTTTAGAAAATATTAAGCCCATGTGGGACTTTATATACACCCTGTATACTAGAACACATGCTCTACACATTATTGGAACCGTCAATGCATTAAGGAAAGAACACTGGACCTGAAATCCCTAAATAGGAGGATTTTAACACAAAAATTCACATACAGTATATAACTCTTGAACACATAAAACAAAAGACTGGAAAAGTTGAATTTGTGGTTGGTACAGTAAAATAGTTTATTAGCCAAAAGGCAGTTAGTTTATACAGTTTCAAAAGGGGTTGAGAAATTAGTGATATACACAGCTCCAGTTCAGAAAAAAAATGTTAAACTGAAAACTTGATAAGCCATGACTGATCTTTTTTTAAGATGCAACCACATTGTCTTTCAAGTAGTCATGTTTCTTCTTCATAGTATAGCGAGTTTCTGGAAAGTCCAGAAATAACTATGCATTTCATGATATTTTTGTATAGAATACAGTTACTTTAAAGGTGACAAAAATAGTCTCCAATACAGAGTTGTATTTAGAGTTTAAGAAAGCAAAGATTCACATAAAATCTGATAAATATAAGCATTTAAAGAGAGTAAATATCTAAATAAGAAACAGACTTCCTTGATAGAGTAGCTTAAAAATCATATGGTATGGTTTAAAGTGCAATATCTGGTGTTCAACAATTCGCTTCATTTACACAAATTGTATTCCTCTTTGTGTTTCTGTTTCTATACAACAAGTTGTTATTATATGCATTTCAACACACTAAGGTTATTACTCTGTGCATTTACCTAAACTAAGATTACTCTGTGCATTTCAGACAGTGGAAGTGGACCCTTCCCCCCAGATCTGCTAGGGATGGAGTTTGGAGACGCTCCCTTCTGTTTGTCGGCATCTCGCATGGCTGTGGCGTTTGCTGCCCTAGGGATGGTATTTCTTGCCGCAGTCGCTGTATCGTTGTACGTCTTATTGCGCAACCGGCTGGTGAAGCAGGTGTACAACCAGAACGACAACTCCAGACTGATGAGTCGAGACAGTTTGTCGCTGATCCTCGGCCAGAACAGTCGAAGCAGTTTATCTGCGTGGTCCTATGGCAGGATTTGATCGGTAATAGCTTGCTTTGGTTTCATTACAAGAACCCAGTGTTGTAGGGGCACAGAAACAGATGGTTCTGATAAAGTGTGTTTCCACACACAATAATGCCATATAAACTCTAAAAGCGTTGCTATTGCTATTGGAAATTGTTCAACTTCACTACAAAAAAATCCTTAGAAGAAAATTATTTAACTTGAAGAAGAACAGTTTCCACTAAGGTACTGGTACCCTAATCCAAGAGAGCTATTTTTTGCAATGTGTACTAGTAATTCAGTGTTCACTACAAAGTAGAAGGAATACTGTATTTTTGTTGAAACTAGTATTTCAAGAACATTTTTTGGAGCTAATTTAAAAAGGAATTGTTAACATGTTGTGGATGCAAGTTTTTTTCCGTTAGAGTCTTTTAGATGGAACTTTTAAATAATTGCAGAGGTTTTTACTTGTTTGTGCCATTTTGTATGAACCATCAAAATGATTGGTAAATCGTTCTCTTTACCTACTTAATAATTAATTCCTACAATGATGACTTGACATCTTCAATGAGAGTCAGAGACGTTTTACTGTATTTGTTATTTTTAGTTTTATCTAAAGCTATAGGAATATAATTTTGATTGTGATTATTCCAATTAAATTAGTACACGTTTAGTACTTTTGCATTAGACTTTTTGGTAAAAGCATAGCCAAGATCGAGCTAAGATAGCTTCTTCAAAATTGTTCAACAGTATATCCTTTATGTACCATTAGCACAAAATATTTCAGTAACTAAGTACAGTAAACATTATTCATCCATTTTGTTTGACTAAACACCTTAATTTATAGATATTTATTTTTCAGATTCTCTTTTCTAGAGTATTTTCAATGGAGCTGTGATAAAATGTGAGCCCTTTAGTAAGTGGAAAATAAATTTTAGCTTCTTTTAACAATCACGCGTATGACACAAATTTAGGTTTCAGAAGTTAATTGAGCAAGATTATGTATTAACCAACCATCTAACTAGCATATATTGTTTAAAACTACCTAAACCTACATATTATAACCTATGTAAAATTAATTCATCCTAGGTACCTTACCTTTATCTTAGGGTTCATCTGGTGTCCCGTATGATTAGGTGACCTACCAAACCCTTAACGATTTATAGAGAAGAATGGATCATAGGGTGCTTTCATAGGACCTTGCAGGAGTTGCAATCTAATAATACGTTTGTGGATGAGAGGGGGTGGAGGGCAAGCAAAGCTAAGACAACAACTGGGGCCAAAATTCACCAAAACAGTATTTCTACAGAAAGCGTCCTCTGGTCCTTTCTTCTTTTTGAAAGAAGTAATTTTTGCTAGTACTCAGAACTGCTTCAGGGTTGAAAGGGAATAAGGTAAATTATAAAGTAATGTATATAACAGCGGCAAATATAGAATCAAATACCATAAGAGGTATTATCAGAACAACAAGTTTTTTTGTATAATCTTAACAGTAGATCATCATCTCACAAGACCTTTTACAACAATTTTTATTGAATTTGGTAAGGAAATAACATTTTCCTTCTCATGAATCTTTTGTGCATCCATACATTTTATACTAAAGCCATGTTAAGTTAAATATTTGGTTTAGCTTACAAAATATTTTCCTTTTGAACTTACGCTTACTCTAAGTAAAGTAAAATTTGAAAATATTTTATGAACAATTTCTTACGACAAAACCAAACAGTAAATTTAATACCGTGACTCTTTTGATAAATCTTATTTTTACAACCTTATGTCAGGCTTATAACAGTCTAATTCCATAAACCGCATAAATTTTTATACTTTCTTCAGGTAAATTATTTGTATACTTATCATATTTGGTAAACCACCAAACAGCTTCCTTAACATGGTTTCAATAGTTGTCGCTACAAATTGTATGAGCTTAGCTTTTTAATGTAGTTATGTGGTGGTTTAGTAATCATGTGGTACATTGGTTTCGGCTTGGGTAAGATGATAAAGAAGTACTTGTAAATATCTTACATATGAAAATATTTACAACTATTTCTTTTGGTTTATTTAGATTGTAGGTTAACTAATTTTGTTGGTTTTAGTTAAGGTTCTTTATCTGTGATAGTTTTACATCTTATACTGGTAATTAAAATTTTGTTTTTACAAGATGGTTTCATTTACTTGCAATACCTTTGTGTAAATTATCTGTTACCATTATGTTTCAATCATAGCACTAATTTTGTATTGTGGTTTTACTGATTGGAACCTCTGCAAATTTTTGTTTGATTACAACAACTGTGTGCTTCATTCAGATATCTTCTGATTTATACCATAGACAAAAGAATTAAAAATAGACTAACAGCAGTGCTGCTGTTAGCATATATTCTGGCGTGCACCGCTAGGAGTGCCGTGTAGTTTTGGCGCACACCGCTGTAGCATCAAGCGCTAGCTAGCGTTGCCATGACAAGTTGGTAGTTGGAGGGCTACCAACTGCATGAGAATTCCCCATAATCCGGGGAGTAGGAGTTTGTTCAGATATTTTTTCATATTTTAAAAAATTACGGAGATTTATGAAAAAATTGTCTTCTTTGTTAAAACTACAGGATTTCAGATTTTGTACTTTTCCCATATTGAAAAGTGGGTCTGATACGTTGGTAGCATTTTGTCTGCGAGGGTGGTAGTGCTGGTAGCAGATGGTGAATCGACAACGGCAGTGAATCGTCGAACACTGAGTACGCTCCAGCGGCACATCGCGGAACCTTCCTTTGTCAATTTATATTTAATTCTTCTGTATATGCTTATACTGACAGACAACGCCAAACCATTCTTTACTTGAAAAATACAAAACATGATAGTCATTACAATGCTTGATCTTTATGTAAAAGTCACCAGACAATGAGATGCAATACTTCATTAAAAAAATTTTGCAAGTATTGATCTGCAACTTTGGAGGGTTTGCCAGTCTGAAGCAGAAACTATGAGGGGCAGTGAGCTGCACAAAAACAGAGAGGTGATTGGTGGAATTTTATGGTATGAGAATATTATTGAGTTTTAGACCCCGGGCACGATACGAAGCGCTAAGCGTCAAGCGTCAGGTGTCAGAGCGGCACGACTCTGCCACCGCTCTGCAATCAGGACCCATATGTTGCCATGCAAATTTGAAGAGGGGTGTCACGATAGACCTGAGCGGTGAGCGACAGTAAGTGCACTTAGCTTGGAAGGCACCACCAAACCCTGCCCAATTAACTTTTGTACGCCGCTCGACGCTCAGATGAGTCATGCTTCTTATCACGGTTTTCAGTCTAGATCAAGATATCAGAGGAGCAAGAATCACGTGGGCCTCCAGTCAAACTTAAGAAAAAGGACATTGATGCTTTGAAAATGCGTAGTGGAACACAAATTGAGAGTATGATATGGGAAGTTATGTGTTGTTCATCATTATGGAATGATAACGACAACAACTTCAAGAGCACTAAGTTCACAGGGAAGCTGTGGGATGAAGTGGGAGCAGTGTTTGACATGTCAGCCAAATTATTAAAATAAATTCAAATCATCAAAATATGGTATTTTTAGGGACTTTTTCAACTAAAAAGTACAAGCCACTCTAACGCCCCTTGTATCGTGACCACCCTCGACGCTCTGTTGACCCTCGAGTGCCGCTCGACGCTCCCCGCCCGTATCGTGCCCGGGGCTTAATGTTAAAATTATATAATCTATGTATTTTATTTTTTTTAACACCAAATAGAGTGTAGAAGTAATAGGATCATAGCTGTGTTACTGAACATAAAGGCTGATTTAATAGTGAGGAATATTTTCAATGACAGTCTAAGCAAGTATAGTTTCAGGTCCTTTTTCGAACTTTCAAAGGTGATTTTAAAATGTCTTGATACTTGGATACTTACTTGGATACTTGGAGAATTCCCACTGGTATCGCATCAGCGACGTGGTCGTCAGGTTTTTATACATTTCTTCATATATATTTATATAGATGGATTCATTTCCTCTTCAAGATTGTACATGGCCTAGACATATATCTCATCAACACTGTAGTAGGCCACTTGACTTAAGAATGTTTTTAGCAGGTTCTTGAATTTGTTGACAGAGGGCTCTTGTGTGATGTACTGAGGCAATTTATTGTAAATTTTTATACTATTGAAGTAAGGGCTCTTGCTTGCAAGGGTGGAATTTACTTGAGGTACATGTGGATTTGTTGCTCTTCTTGTATTGTAATTGTGGACCATGCTGTTTGTTACAAAAATATTGGGGTTCTTCTTAACAAGCAATGCGGATTCCAATATAAAGAGGGACGGAAGTGTGAGGATGTTCAGTTCTTGGAACAAAGGTTTACAGTGTGTCCGTCTATGGACTCCACATATTCTTCTAATTGCACGCTTTTGAAGGATGAAGATGCGTTTTGCCTCACTACAACCACCCCAAAATACCAAACCATATGAGATTATGCTATGAAAACAGCCATAATAAACCTTAAGGAGAATCTCGATGTCAACCAGCTTTTGAAGTCTAAACAGCAGGTAGGTGACAGATGACAGTCTGGGCGCTATTGCATCGACATGTGTTCCCCAATTTATAGCAGCCTTAATATTTATGTAAGCACTGAAACCATACCAGTAACAGCAACAATTTAGCTGGTATAACGTTCATTCTGATGGCAACATAAATCAAAGAAGGCATTGCCATCTCCATTGAGTGTGCACTACTTGAAAATAAGAGATGAGTTCATATAAGCGATTGTTAGTGACTGTTTTGTTTTAATATGATAATATTGATTTTTTTTTTGTGAATTAAAATCTGAAGAATTGTAAGCCATGTTCCAAATTGTACAAAAGAAGAGAAAGTGAGATGGTGTAAAAGTTATATTAGTTTGTAGGAATCTGCTTTTTGTCAAGTTAAGTTCAATGAATGCTTCTGACTACCTAATTAGGCAACAGTTTTCAAACCTTGCTATAGGCTACTAAAGAAAGACTGTTCTGCAGAACTAACCAACCAAAAAAATAATCCAATTTCCAGGTACAGTTCCGTTCCTTAGAGAGAAAGATTGTATTGAATTTAGTCATACCATATGGTAGGTATAATACAAACAATACCAAAAACATGAACAAAGTTTTTTTTAAATTTTTTATCCTTAGTTTTTATTATTTGTTTTGTAGCTTTTAATTAAACATAATTTGTTTTTGGTAAAATATTTACAGGACCGTCCGAAGGAGGGGGGGGGGCAACCGGAGCAAGCTGCTCCGGGCGCCTTGGCTGAGGGGGCGCCGCACAGCGGCTATTTGTATTAACATAGTATTAAAATATGCGAATGCGACTTTTGCTCCGGGTGCCGCCAACCCTAGGGACAGCCCTGAATATTTATATAGTTTAATTTATTAAATATGTAAAAAAGTAAACAAATCATCATTCAGCTAGATTTTTAAATTGGGGAAAAATAAATAATACAGAGTGCAGCAAAAAAAACCGATCTATTTTTCACAGCGCACTGTTCAGCGACAGGTCGTCTGAGGGTGGTGGGGGTAAGCTTGTTGGAAAGCCTATTCAATGCCATTATCTGGAGTTATAGAGCAGTGGTCACCATAAGCAACACACGGCTCAGCAACATTTCCATACATTCTTTAAATTAGGTCGACATGGAGAGGTTCCCGTGCGATTATCTGTATGGATAAACAACAAAATTAAACAGAGTAATACACATTAATCTGTAGTGATAAGAATTAAGATCGAGCTTCAAAACTAGTTTAACTGAGTGGTCAGACATGTTCAAAGCAGATGTTTGTTTTCGGGCGTGCCTAGGACTGTTTTCCATAGCTGCACGGACTCTATCGAATGTCAGTTGTCTGACGTCCGATCTGACTTTGGACGGATTGTCAGCTTCTTTTTGAAGCAGAAGCCATTGTTCTATCTAAAGTTGGTAACACACCACATGATCGTGCCACTTGAAGGAATCAAAGTTGCCCTAATTTTAAAAAATGCACGGAACTGCCGCTGAACCGAATCATTACTTTTAAAATTTGACTCGATAACAAACGCACGATGCTCAGGTGTCCACTGCTCTATGACCACAGATAATGGCATCTGGTGGGCTTTCCAACAAGCCTACCCCACCACTCTCAGACAACCTGTTGCTGAAGAGTGCGCTACATAAAATAGATCATAAAATGGATCGGGGTTTTTTGCCGCAACCTGTATTTTGTAATTGATAGATTGAATCGGATAAATATAAATATTTATCGTTATTCATCCAATAAAATATCATTGGTTCTCTGCGGAACTGTACCCCAATTTCCCATCAAAGGAAACTGGTCGTTACTTTAAGTACAGTCTATACATCATTTTCTGACAACCAAAGAAAAACTCTATAAAATATAATACAACCAATAGCACTCTATGGATCTGAAACCTGGACATTGACGAAGAACAACCAAAAGAAAATAATTGTTTTTTAAAACAAAATACTAAGAACTATCTACGGTTCCATCAACGCAAATGGGGTGTGGAGGATCAGAACAAACAAAGACTTGAGGGAAATCTAATCTATACAGACCCAGATATAATAGCACAAATAAAAAGCAGGAGACTGAGATGGGCTGGTCATGTGAAGAGAAGAGAAGAAGATTCTACGCTAAGAATGGTGTCTGAAAATCTCCCTCGGGGAGGACGACCTCATCTAAGATGGCAGGACCAAGTGCGAAGAGACATAGGGAAGCTAAGAGCAGAGACAGAATGGATGGAATTTCCATAATATTCTACCCTCGTGTTATTTGTACTATGAATAAACTATGTTACACAGATTCGTGAATACTAGTGGTGGATGCAAGATGAAGGTAAAAAGATGTGTATTCAAACAGTTCTGGAGAGAACTTTTTAACCACATAGTATTACCGTGATAGTATCCAAATTTATATGAAATAAAACAGTACTTAATGTTTTGGGATTTATATATTTGCTTTCAAACATAATATTTGCCGTCTTGAATTTTCTTAGGACCCCTTCGTGGGAGCTCTCAATTAGATCACCTCAATAAATATTAATACAAGTAAATACTACATAGTGGTGTTTTTATTTATATTATTCAGTTTACAAAGTTTTGGTTCAGTAGGTTGGTAACAGCCCATCGAGTCTTGAATCTTCATCTTTAAGGAAAGAAGAGAAGCAGAAGATAAAGAAGGGAAGGGAATGGGCAAACGGAACGAAAGAGAAAAAGTGGTTTAAGCTATGATGCTGCGACATGGCCTATCTATGTTCGTAGTGTGATGAACGACATTCGGGGAGTGCCACTTGGTTTTCATCTCAATTTGTGATAGTTAGTGACCTGATAAACTTGAACTGGGCATAGTTGGTTAACATCACTATTAGTTAAGTGGCAAGACATCTTATCTCTTTATGTTTGGTTGTGTACAAGTTATTTCGTTACATTAGGTCGAACTAACATTGAGTGTTGTGATTCCCACTGGATGGTTTATGGAAATCAGATTCACTCGTCGTCAATGAAAGGTAGGCCTCTTCATTCCTTACAACATAAGATAAATAAAGGTTCAACGTTTAGTTGTTTATTTACGGACATGAGGTTTTAGAGACATTTAGGCCTAGCTAGGTAGGCCTAGGCCTATCTCTCATAGGCCTAGGCCCTGTAAGCCCTAGTTTAAAGGGCAAACTAAGCTATCCAAATAATTATTCATCATGCTGTGTGTTTACAATCATACAAGACAATGATGTTTAGGTCGGTAAGCCTTGAGAGCCAGAGCGTCAGAATAACCCTAGCATTTGGTCGTAGGCCTAGGCCTAGCCTATTCCTCCTCAGTACAAACTTCAGATTTGAGTAATAAATCAAAGCTTCCAATATCAGTAGCCTACGGGTAAGTAATTTGATCTTATGGACACATAAGTCAATAGATTTAACCTCTCCCCCCAGTCAATCGTTACGACAAGTCTGACACCAATTAAGCCTTATTTCACACCGGTGCGTTCCAAGCCTGGGCCACATCAGATGAAACAGTTTTTGTATCTTACGGGTTCACACTAGTGCGGTTTCGTCTACACACCTCTTCCTGGGCACAAAGAACACCCAGACGAACTTAAACTTCCATTCTGGACCCCTTTTGTTGCGTGGAAGTAAACCAGTAATTTTGTCAGCCTCTGTCAGTGGTTGAGTTCTCTTTTTGAAATTAACACCGTGCACTTCATTAGTTTGATGAAGTAATATTATAGGTAAGTAGGCTATATCAGTTCGGTTTTGAGGCCAGTGATGGGATATAGCCTAATATCCCCGCTGTAGCAAACATTTAAGTTATTAATTACAGTTAAAGTTAGGCTATAGCAATCACAATTTTACATATCTGGTAGGATTAGTGTTTTAAAGTGCATGATTGTGAAGAATAACTAGCTTATTTTAATTATAGTTTATAGACTTTTCCCTATGTCAAGTGTTTTGATTACACCACGTTTCGTGAGGTAAGGCAACTCCTCCTGTTTTCAAGTGAATAAGTTAACTCTTGATCTGCATTAAGTTAACCACCCAAACCCGCATGAGTAAGGTATACAAAGGAAACTTGTTTTTAAGATGACCAAGTGCTTTTAGCTCTAGTAAGTTGTGCAGGAAATTACTTGTGACGAGGAAGGAAGAACCCAAACGGTGAGCACTATGTTCCTTTCGCAAAAGGCACAGGGTCTTCCTCTACCGTGAGTGTTATAGTACTAGAGGGCAAGTGCGGCGGCTTTTAGACTTTGCCCTAGACACCAGCGACTCGTGGCTAGACACCACTTAAATGTAACTTTGTTAGTTTCCTTACTTCTCTGAGCCTAACCTAACCTATCAACCTAGAATATTTTTTAGAAAAAGGGCGGAAAAGTTGGGTAGGTTAGGGAAAAGGTTTTGGGGGGTATTGATAGGGTAGTTAAGTCAACATAGATTAATTTAGTTAACGGGAGGAGTTTCCTTGCCTACCGAAACGTAACGTAGTATAGCCAAAACACTAAGTGTAGAAAAAGTACATAAGGTAAACTAAAGGCTACAATGGCAATTACTGTTTCTGTCCTCTGGGGCCAACAACACAAAAAAGTAAATTGATCCCGAGTCTAGGTGTTAGCCTACTGTGCCACCTACCATAATGGCTTCTTACCTAAATGGAAAAATTCACTATAACAATGAAAGCATACCACAGTCATGTTGACGTAATGTAGGAATCACGAGAGGTGTGATCAGAGTTAAACTCTGATAAACGTAAACATGCTACAAACGTTTAATAGGCCTACTTCTCTTCCTCAACCCAAAGCTGTTACCATAACTTTTGAAAACACAATCAATTGGCCCTTTACACAACACACCACATGGATCCAAATGTCTCTGCCACAGGAGTATTGTACTGTAGGCTACTGATACAACATGCAAGGATATGTTAACCACTTTTCTTTTATTAATTTCAATCACAAATATACCTACTAAAAATAACTAAACATTAGCCTGGGACTTGAAAAGGGCCTCCTGGGGTAGCCCGGATGGACGTTCCGAAACAAGCCTGGACCGCATTTGTGTGAAAAAGGCTATACTGCCTAATGTATCAGTAGGCCTACCTTATAAGTTGCTCACTGTGCCTACAATACCTCCAACCCTCCTTCTACCTTCTACTTGTAGCCTAATATGATTTAATTTAATTTATTACGATGTTGTTCATATTACATTCAGTAAATGTGATTGAGTGTTTTATTTTATTTTACATACCAACGGAAATCTCCAATTTTATAAAATAGTCATGAATACATTTCTCTCAAATGACTACATGAAATTAAAATAGATTTTAATACAATAAATATACCAGAAATAAATGAATAGGTATATATAGCCTATGTACGGTACCCTATAAAAATAAGTACCTATATGTAAAAATATATAAATAACGATACCAGTAAATTAAATTATATAGGCCTAGGCCTGACAAAATAAATAACAGATAGGCCTAAATGAAGCCAAACTGAACATTATACAGGGTGTCTCGTAACTCTCTGGACACATGTACATAGCGTTATTTCTTAGGTCAAGACAAACACATTTCACCATAGGAACATGGGTCTGTGGTGTCTAGTTTACCGACTGTCGGCATTTATGTGTTTAAAAAAAAAAACATTATTAACTCCTTAACGGTTTGAGATACAGCGTTGAGATTTTGCTGAAATGATAATCTTATTAAAGCTTATCTTTGTTTAAAATTATACTAAAAAATCATTAACCGTTTCAAAATGGTAGCCATTTAAAATATTTTATGCCAAATTTTACGCAAACCGTTAACTTAACAAAAAAATTGTAAGAGACAAAAAAAGTTAGTAAATTTTATGTAGTTTTCAATGATACCTTATTTGTTAATAATGGATAAATAATAACAGAGAAATGTCTTCTTTTCCAAATGCATGGACCACTTTTCTCCATTTAAACAGTGCTAATACTCCGTTTACGTATGTATGTTTGTATATATACGTATGAATGTCTGCAACAATTAGGTCTACATTTTTACATAAGAAAACAGTCAATATATATTTAAAAAAAATAAAATAACACGTGATAGAATATATAACGACATAACAACTAATAAATTAAGTCGCTCCTGCAGAAGACGAGCAATCCTCCTCCTAAGAGCTGCCAAACTGTCGCAGAAGAAGTCAGCAGATTCAGCAACACTGTTGCCAGATCTTTGAGAGTTAGACATCGTACTATTTGCTGTGTAGTTGGTACGGTTGTATTACCTCACACACAGGTCACTGGATCGGATGGATGATGGTGACTTGAATAAGACCGGGCGCAGGATGTCAGGACAGCCAACCTTGCAATTGAAGATCTTGCGTAGCAGGACTATGTCAGCAGAAAATCTGCGACTCGCAAGAGACTGGAGCCCCAGATCCCAAGAAATGTCTTCAATTGGGACGTGCTGATAAGGAAATCCGTTCCTAACCCCGACCATTTTTGTAAATCTTCTTTGAATGCTCTTCAGTTCTTCAATTAAATATTTTTCTTGGGGGTTCCATAGCGGTGGGGCATACTCTAGAATCTGGCGCATCAAATCATAATAGAAGGTATTCAGAGCCATCGTATCACTAAAATGTCTCGAATAGCGGAAGACAAAGCCAAGCATTCTATTCGCTCTGCTGCAGATGTGAGTTTCATGGGACTCAGGGTTTATCGAGGGTGTCAAAATGACTCCTAGGTTCTTTACCTCCTGAACTTGAGTTATGGGCTCACCACACATTTTGTAGTCCAATTTTATAGGAGAATGGCAACGGTGGAAGGTTATTACTTGACACTTCTTAATGTTCAGTTTCATTCAAATTCAAATAGTTTATTGCCATGTACATATGTAATGCAACAGGCCAAATCAATGGAGATGTACAATTCATAGTACAATGTATACGTCCTGTTTCTATCTGTCATTCTGTTGGTCTGGCACCAGTGATCAACCATGCGGAGATCTTCCTGTATCCGTATGCAGTCATCTTCTAAAGATATGACAAAAGATTTTTACATCATTAGCAAACAGTAAAGAATGCATTCTTTTGACTGCAACAATATCCGTTTTATAGCCAGATCGCTTCTCAGAGAGACTAGGTCTGGGAAATATCTCAGAAGATTATCATAATGTAAATTCTATGTTATTTTAGGTTCAACATTATGGTAGGCTATAGCAAAGTATTCATCGATTATTTTATAATCTTTTTCCTCCCAGAGAACTGTTTTAAAAATACGATTTTAATATTTTTGTGTTGCAAATTATTTAATTTAGTAGCCTAATACAGTAGATATAGCGCAACACAAATCAGTTTTTCTTAATTTGGCTTTAACATGGTTTGAAATTGTTAAGGAAACCGTATACAGTAGCAGAAATATTTGTTGCATGATCAATCGGTTTAGTATCACTTGTGACTTTTAATATTATAGTAATTAGTATCTTAAAATCCGATACAATATGTAAGACTGGGACGGGTGGCGTCGTCCTGTAATCCAGCTACTTGGAGGTCACGAATTGTGGATATTTAAAGGTATGCACTGTGGATGCGATACTCCCTGGTGTGGATTAACGTCCGCACAGGTGAGTACTACGACTATCCGCAGTACTATCCTGATAATTATACCTATTCGTATATACCAAAGGCAAAAATGTCGTTCGGATTCCACTATAAACTGTAGGTCCCTTAGTTGCCATTAGCTGTAGGCCCTATGGGCTATTAATTAACAGCTGTGTCTAAGGAATATGTCGGCCTTAGTTACTAACAAGACTACAAGATCGCACCACTCATCCTACACACTCATCTCCATTCATACTTGGCTTAAAATACCTACTTTGTATGGTCGCCATTTCACTAAAAAGTATTTAAGTATTAAAAGATAACTAAAAAATTAAAAATGGCTCACGTGTAAGCAAAAAAGAAAGACCTACTGAAGATGATCTGTAATACTTTTGACGTCGCCATCAAACAGTAGGCTAGAAGCAAATTTTTCTTGCTCCAGAATTGGGGATTCGGATGAGTTTTAATTTGTGCCGGCGACTTGTAGGCCTACTTAGAGAAAGGAAGCTTTGAGCCCTCTCCCTCACACTTGTCTTCACCATACAACACAATGTAGTGGAGTAATCGACAGTGGTTGTGTTTATTATCATATACTTCGAGGTCTTTCCTAGGAAAAACGGATTGCATTTGACACTGCAAACCAAATTAGGATACAGTATAAAAATAAGATATATACCTACACTCTGTACATAACTAGTATAAGTAGCGTAGGTCTGGTGAGATCAACTACTAACTCTACCTATTAAAAGAATTTAGTTTTTAATAATGATTTAGAATTTTCATTATGCCTACATGAGCAGCTTGGATTGTGAACTTTACAATTGGTTGATAAACCAAGATTTGGACAAGTTTAGGTTTTTGCAAGGTTCAACAGTTATCTATTGAACTGTCATCTTTTTTTGAACATAAATTGAGTCTTTCTCGTTACTGGATTTTAAGACTGAAGTACCATTGGTATGTTTCATATGTTGCTTGCTAGTTATTAACATACTAAACTGGTGACTATGGGCGTCCAAACCGGCTGATACCCAACTGGACCAATGGTGGAAGGAATTTACAAGAGTCTTAAGGTTCGACCGACTATTTTCCCTAACTGGTCAAAATCAGCCTAACTTGCACTCTCCTACCAATGCAAAGATCATTAGACCCTCGGTGTTTCTATGGAGTCCTCTAATAGCCTAAAAAAATTATATATTACTTCAACATTTATTCCCTTTTATTTTATAACAAAGATAATAGTTAAATACATATATTGAAAACATTATGCATTCAAATCATATAAAAACATCATCCATTCGAAATCATATAAGTATATGTATATGTGTCTAATGGAAATTAATAAAAATCACCCTACATTTATTAAAACGAGTTTGCTGACCAGCACGATCAGACTATGGGAATGAGGTTTTATAGGGTAAAGATTGGCTTTTCCAATTTTTTACCCTCTAAATCTAAAATTTCTGTATTTAATTTCTTATCCATTTTGTAGGTGGCTCAAAAGAAATACATTGACACATTGTTGTACAATTAATGGTTATGTAGAAAATAAAAAAAAACCTCAAATTATAATTCCCATGTTATTCTTTTGGAGAATAAATTCAACTGTCGTAGTTGCTTGCTTATCGATATATTTTGATCAAATTCGGGATATTTATTTATTTCACACTATACTACTAACATTTCTCTAAAAAACACCACTTAACTATTTTCCTTGTGGAAAAAACCTAAGTACTTGTTAAACCATTTGTTAAATAGGGAATAAATTTGACATTTTAAGGACATTTTTTGTGAAAATCTAAACAGGAAAATTTAAATCCCCTTAGCCTGAAGAGTAGCTGTGGCGGGGCTATTTTTATTTGCCATAAGCTTAACTTACGCCGCAGTGTACCTTAAAATACTGGGACCTTATTCTTTAAAAGACCCCCTAACTTGTTATTTTTTTATTTATTCACGGCAATATCACCATTTTTACAATCAATTACATGCATCATTTTTAATACTATTAACATGCAGTGAGTTTTACATTGTGCTTTATGAATACTTGCTAACACTAATGATTTGCAACTGAGTACTAAGTAACTTAATACTCAGTAACTTGAAGACGTAACTTAATTAATGGGTGATCTTTACACAAACACTTGTCTATTGCCCTAGTTCTTTATGTTTCGCTTGTTCATAGTCAATCTCAGTGTGGGGAACATTGATGGGAATACAAAACATCACACTAATTAGGTAATTACAGTTTTTGACAGTCAAACTACAAAAAAAAAAAACAAACAGTTAGCCTTATTCAGTGTGAAAGTTTTCTATACCTTGCCACTTGATAATATTTCACCCATTTGTGTGTCATGCGTTACAATCAGGCTTATAGGCCTAGTTTAATACGTGAGCAATAATTGTTTGCGACCTCAAGTTACTACTACACACATTGAAGTATCAGTATGTTGGTAGGCTATAGCATAGATAAAACATACTTTATTAGTAGATTTGTCATCCTTATGGAACAGCTGAAGCCAATTTTATTGTTAGTTCTGTACGTCCAATTGTAGAGGTTGTGTTTTGTTTACAATTTGTTTCTTGTTATTTTTGTCATTTAAAATCTCATTTAAATATAATAATAAATAAATAATATAATAAAACAATAAAATCATAAACAATAACTGGTCTCCTAGTATATAACTAAATAGTAAAGCACAATACAATGAAAAAAAACCCTAAAATAATAGAAACAAAATTTTGTCTACCCTAGCGATCAGTGTGGGTACATGAACTAGACACGAAAAACAAGCTTCAAAATTTACAATGGGATGGGGAGTCTACTTGTGCTGCTTAGTATATGGCTATAGTAATGCTCAGGAGTTAATAAGAAATTATAACCAACTCACTAATGACAAAAAACTGAATTTAATTTGTTAATAGAATTACATTTGTTATTGGACCAGACTAAACTTGTGTATTTTAAGTCTTTATGCAGAGGGTAACATTTCAAAACAGTGTCTGTAAATAAGCAAATGTGGATAAACATTGAAAATTACCTGCTCTGTAATACTAAACACAATCATACTAAAAGGTGTTTTACGACTACTTGTGTAGAATTTATGTTGGTGCTAACAATCTATAAATACTCTTACTCCATCTCCGATCCAAGGGGCTTAGGTTTGTGTGTTATGTTTTCTTTTGGTCCATCGCTATTTACATGTTTTGGTGTTCACAATTACAATTTAAGTTTAAACAAATTATCATGTGGAAAATGTGTGAATATAACCAATCCAGTAGATACTTTAAAATTTTAAACAAAATTAGGTACAAAAAGAAGTTTAAAGTGTTTTGTCATCTGGAATACTTAATACCAAATAATAGAGCTGTGTCGATATAAAAAAATTGATTTTGTTAACTCAATTTTTTACTTAAAAAACCAAAACACTACTGATTATTATCATATAGTAAATTCCTAAAGAAGCCCCAAATTATATTTATTCTATTAGTAAGTTTTATCTATTGTCTTTAATTTCCTCCACATCATAAATTTTATAGATCTTTTTATAATATTAGCAACTTCCAAAACACTACTGATTATTATCATATAGTAAATTCATAAAAAAGCCCCAAATTATATTTATTCTATTAGTAAGTTTTGTCTATTGTCTTTAATTTCCTCCACATCATAAATTGTATGGATCTTTTTATAATATTAGCAACTTGCATGATTCACATTTTGACCCAAGGTCAAAGAAGTTCCAAATTCAAACCCTTAGATAAAATTGGATAGTTTATATGTGTTTTGGGGGATGCAGCACATTATTATCAGCTGATACCCACCCCCTTCCTCTCATCCCTATGAGGTTAGGTTGTGTTGTTTTTTATGGCTTGTTAAGAAGCAATTACTGTTTTTCATTAGTTCTTTTAGCGAATTTTAAAACATAGACTAATTTAGTGGAATATAATTTTTTTATCGTTAACAAATATTTTCTTTTAAATTTGCTAAAATATTACAAGTGCATTTATGCTCACAAGTTTCATATTAAATTATTAAATAGTCTTCAAGTGTTTCTTTTAGAGAGATTATGAAAATACCCCCGCCACAGCAAACCTGCAGACTAGAGCGAATTTCCATTTGCCTGATTGGATTTACACTATATAATATATCTCATTAAAAATATCACATTTATTCCCTATTTAATAGCACGAGTTTAGACAGGGAGGGTAAAAAAGTGTTTTAGTAAAATGTTAAATAGTTTAGTATGCAATAAATACATTTTCCAAATTTGATCAAAATATGTTCATAAACAAGCAAACTACAACAAGTTTTCTTATTCTCCGTAATAAATACATAGGAATTATAAATTTACAATTTTCGGAGTTTTCTCCGTAACCATTAGGCGCATGGCAACGCTTCAATATACTAAATTGTTTGTTCTTTTGAGCCCTACAAAATGGTTTGGAAATAAATTGCAAAATTTAATTTTTTTAGGGTAAAAAATGGGAAACCCCAATTTTTACCCCATAAAACTCCCCTTAAACCCGCGTTCCCATGGTCCGATCATGCTGCTTCGCGAACTCGTTCGAATAGGTGGTTTATGGGTTATGGGAAATTCGCTAAAAGGATTGAAGAGTGTGCAATTTTACCTTATTTAAGGTTTTTTTCTAGTTAGTTTGAAACGTACAGTCTGCTCATTTCATCAATCCTTGTTGGTGTGAATTACCATCTTCGTGGTCCTTTAAATGGATATTTTCTCCTAAATCAATCTTGTTCCATATTTTTTGTAATTTTAATTAATTATAAAACCCCTAAATGTTCAATCGTTCATTTATGGTTTTTTTAAGTTTTGCAGATAGCAAATTAGTCTATGGGTTATCAATGAAAGAGAAGTATAAGTTATTAATATAGTTTTTTTTTGAAATTTTAAGTCATGTGTTTGTAACTTTAGAGTAATATTTTTTTTCAGATTGTTTCTGTCGAATACATCTGATAAGGTAAGAATCTGCCACCATTTATGTGAAGAGATTTTTCTTTCGTAATTACCATTTAAAGTTCTCATTGTGAAACATTGGAACATATTATAAAAGGGGGATTTCCTGACTAAAAAGGAGAAATCTGAAGTTTATTGTAATTTAGAAGAATGCAATCAATTAATTAAATGCCTACTGTTTATTTATGAGACAGTTTTGCCTAGCAGATAATCTGACAACAGTCATCAAAATGTCTCAAGTTTGAGTTTATTTGTAGGCCTACTTCAATTGAGAAATTGTTATTACACTAAAACATGTTTGGAGAGGGTTGTGATTCCAATTGGAAATATACTGTTAGCTTGGTTTTCATATTGAATGTGTTTTAATGGTTTGATGTATTCTAGCAGTTAAAATTAAAATTTTGAAGGGGAGAGAGACAGAGCATATATATATATTTTTTTTTTCAGTAGTGCCTCCCCTAAAGTATATGGTTCACCCCCCCATGTTTGTGGATTGTAGGATGTCCCCCCCAATTGAAATGTTTTTCACCCTTATCCCACTATTCACATGAGCAATCCTTTATCTATTTTACAGTAATTATATAGGTTTGTACATCAGTTATATAGGTGTATTGTAGGTATGTAGGTTTGTATGCATGTATAAAAATTGGCTATCATTTTTTCAATCGATTTTCCCTAGAAACTTAATAGAAAAACTGCAATTCAGTTATAAATTTTAGCAAAAACAAACTTTATACAAACAAAATTCAAATCGTGGTAAAAACAAAAAAACACGAATTGTGTAATTTGCTCATAATTGTTGAATATCTCTACTTCTAAATTCGTCTGTGACAGTGCTTGCAATGTATCACTTATTATTTATCAAATATTTGAGTCGCCGGTTCGATCGATTAAACGCACGCTCCTTACACTGTACACGATATAATTACTTCTACTCGTACTTTTTAGGCGATTTTCAATTGTATCCCATTGTTGACGTGTCATCTGTTCAAATCCCTTACATTTGTGTGTGAAGTGTTTTAACTTCCTTTTTACAAAGGTTTATTCAAATAATAATATACTTATATGCGTAGAATGTTGTGTTACGAAGACCTACAGTTTATAACAGGTTTGTGATAGACCAGAACAATCGAACGACGATGACCAGGAAAAGTAGATGAAAGCGTTTAAAAGTTTAATTACATACTCCTGTGAGTCAATTACATTTTAGTTATATTCAATTACGAAAATTACCTTGATCAGCTTAAAAGATTTACCACATTTAATGCCCAATGACTACGAGATAAGCTCAGAATCAGAAACGTCTCAATGGTCACTTGTGCAATGACAGTCATTCTCCGATGCGTTAACAACTTTTACCTAGATAAACTAACGCATCGTTAACATGTAATCGGTCTGAGCAGTGAGCACTGTCGACGATAATGCAAGGATTGTGATTGTAGCGGAGCAGCGCCGGAGCCAAGAAACCGGGACGGGCGAGTGCGTGCGTGAGTGACAGCCCCCCCTCCTTCTGACCACCGGCGACTATTTTCAGTGAGAAATGCAACCGGAATAGAAGAAGAGAGGTGTATGCCGCGAGCGCGAGGTGAGAGAGAGCTCGGCCGCGGACTGGAGGGAGGGGTGGTATGATTATTGACTCGACTGTTCTATAATGTAGCCTCCCCACAGTCGCACTCGCACAGTCGTCACTCGTCAGTCGTCCTCTCGCCATCGCGGTTAGTGTAGGTGTCTCAGTGCTTCTAGTGTGTAGTGTCAGTGTTAGTGTACAGTGTAGGATAGTGCACAGACCAAACGTCTAGGATTACTCCGACTCGGTAAGTCACTGCGCACATAACCTACTCTCCGATCGTTATTACCCACTACCCTATTTATCCCGGGTCACCATGGATACGCCCGGTGTCGCCGTGTAAACATAACGCAGTAACGCTGTCGCTGTAACGCTAACGCAGTGTGACGCGACATACGACATACGCCGTACAGTACAGTATATCGATTGAGGAGGTCCGATCTGATGTCCGCGGCGCGCTCCCTTCCCCTCACACACAAAGGAATCGCTTCCCCGCATTACTTACTTTTTTTATCACCACCTACAAATCGATAACCGTTCGTAAGGGAGATAACAGCGCAATGCAATTGTCGCGTTGTCCGATTGTTATTGATTCGACGGCGAGGTTAGGTTTGTTGTGGCGCTGTTGCCGTCTGTTTGCAACTAACCGTGACTATATGAAGGTTAGTCGCTGTCAGTATGTACACGAAAAGTCCATATCGAAGCAGTTACTGATACGTACTTAGAAGATAAACGGAATCGGCTGATTTGAGATCTGCGAAGCATTGCCCAAACAGCTGACAATAGTGCGGATCTTTGATGGTATGTTTTGCCGGGTGTACCACAAATGAACATTAACCGGTTCTTTAGTCATCCTACAGATGGTATTGCGTAAACCTACAAGGTTTAGAGTTACAAATTGTTTCATAATTAACACCAGTGTTATGATGGCAATGTTATCAGAATGTGTTTATTCTTGTCTTGTCATTAGTCAGATTTGAAAATTTTCAATGAGAATCAGATCTTATCAACACGTTTTGCTATTAGCAGGCCAAATATTACATTCATAACAATACAAGTATTCTAGCTCTAAACACAACAAAAGGGTGTTTCATAACAAAAGTGGTTTGAATTCTAAAACTCCCTCGTTGAGGTAATTAAAAAAACTCGTGAATGTAACTTTTGGCTAATCAAGGCATCGTTCAATCGTTTTAAAAATGTTGGCATATCTTTAAACAGGGTGGTTCTGTAGTCCTGTCCACCTTTCATACTTCCCTGTCTTCTGTAAAATTTGCTAGTCCAATGAAACTTAATTATTCGATAGGCCTACTTAGTAACTGGGTGTTTTCCCAACCAAATTTAACTAATTAAGTATTTTATACGTTGTTTTAAAATACCGATCATTGTGTAGACCAGCGATTATAGAGGTCGATAAGACCCCCTACCAAAACTACCCCTGCGGGCTTTCCCGGAATTTATTGTTGAGGTAATCTTTACACCCCAGATCTTAATTTCATTTATGCTATCTTGTCCTGTTTGTGGTGATACATTTAATCCAAACATTGTACAAACGTATTTTGTTGATTTATATGACATTTTTAGCGCAGTTTGTTTGGAGCCGGTCAGCGTCTAAGGCATGTGTTCGTTGTTGCAGTCAAAACACGCCAAATACACCCAACCCGGGCTAGGATAATAAAACATCTTGCAATTGTTTTCCAAAGAAAGCTAAACTAATCAAACATACTCTCCCACTGCATTAAATCATTAAAATTCATGTCGAGGGGCCCAGGACTGGAATGATTAAATTAGTACACTTATTTACCTCGTAATGTAATACAAATTGATTGTAGATGTCGGTTGACCTTCATGTTTCGCCGTTACAGAATCGTAAGAGTAACAAATTCATAGACATTCTTGACACACGCACACAAATAAATAACGAAACAAACATTTAAAACGGGATA
The DNA here is from genome assembly GCF_028750875.1 of Macrosteles quadrilineatus. Classification (NCBI taxonomy): domain Eukaryota; kingdom Metazoa; phylum Arthropoda; class Insecta; order Hemiptera; family Cicadellidae; genus Macrosteles; species Macrosteles quadrilineatus. The sequence continues at coordinate 39,352,006 of NW_026542600.1, read as the reverse complement.
GGCCTATCACGCGACGCGGACGATCCCGGCGCAGGTAGTACACTGAAGAACCAGATCAGACTCAATCCTTATTGTTGTCCACGTTATCAGTGGGGCAAAGGTCAGGTTCTTGGTTGCTTAGCTAATAAGGACTGGAACTGCAATTTCCACTTGCGGCGTTGTGGTACACTTTGTAATTTTCAAATTCCTCTAACGTGTTTATGTAAGTACCTTTTCTACCTACCTACCTAGTAAGTACCTTTATACATGTAGCACCTCTAGACCGTCAGCAATCATTCATATTTTTGTTTAGGTCGATTAAGTGCTGGGCAAACGCTGCATTTTGTTTTATTAATCGTGGTTTGGGTCTGTGCTCGTTAACGAACCCACGACCTGTTTGCCCCACATACTGGCTTGGGCAATCTTTGTACTGTATTTAATTTTGTGAACACCTGTCATTTCAAGTTTATTCCTTGGAAGTTTGTGACAGGGAGTTCCAAATACCTTGTTTTGAATACTATTTCGATTCTTTGTCTACGAAGCTCCTTATTTAGGCAATTCTGTAGCATATGGGAATACTGTATTTGACAAAAACTTCCTTCTTATGTTTGTCCTTTTGACCCCCCTACTGTGGTGTTTTGCTATGTCTTATTTGTCTTGTTGTCTATATAATTAATATTTTTGCATCTAGGATTATGTAATGAAACCAACATTATTATTTGTCTTGCCTAACCACAGAAAACATACTACTATAACCAGGCAGGTCATAGTAGTATGTTTTCTGTGCTATAACATTCATCCGTGTTAGCTTCTTTCCTCTGAAATATTTCCGTAGGCAATAAAACATTTGAATATAAATAAGCAAATATCAATTCAAGGCTTATAACTACTCACAGTTGACAAATAATTGTACTATTCGTGATAACTTTTCCAGATTTAATTGTTTGTTATATTGAGCATGTTGCCTTCAGTTACAGGTTGTAAAATGTTTTATGGGTAGAGCGTAGTTGTAAGTTGATCTTCGTTTAGCAATCTGATATGGATTAAACTAAACGAATAATTTAAAATACAGTAACTTTGCATTAGGCTCAATAACCGATGTTTTGGGTGACTAAACACAACAAGAAATTGATATTATTCTGATAATATAAAAACAATCAACAAACATTTTAATTCAACATAAACGGAATAAGGAAGAAATATTTCAATTTTATTTTAATAACATTCAAAGATGATGCAAGATGATGCTAATCAAAATGCAACACGCGTTTTAATTTCATTGCAACAAAGCAACCGGAAGATGAGTTTTTATTTAGCTTCAGCAAACATTTATATTGCATAAAATTCCCCCGCCGCAGCAAACCTGCAGACTAAGTGAATTTCCATTTACCTGGCTGGATTTCTACTAAAATATTTCCCAAAAATTGCCAGATTTATTTTCTATTTCAATAAACATTAATTTTAGTGAGTACTTAGGTTTGCTGCTACAGGGAAGATATTGAGGTGTGTTTTTATTGCAATGTTGATAGCTTAGTATGAAATCAAGAAAATTTCCAAATTTGGTTAAACTATATCCATAAACAAGTAAACTACAACAGTTTATTTATTCTCCATAAGAATAACATGGAAATTTTAAATATACAATTTTTTAATTATCTCCGTAACCGTTGGGCATACAGCAACGCTTCAATATACAAAATTATTTCTTTTTTTAAGCTTTACAAAATGGTTTGAAGAGAAATTATGAAGTTTTGTGTTTTTAGCGTCAAAAATGGGAAAAATAAATATTTACCCTTACAAAACCCCCCATAAACCCCCGTTCCCATAGTCCGATTATGCTGGTTCGTGAACCCGTTCAAATAAACGTAGGTTTACACGTTTGTACCAAATTTCATCAAAATCGGATCATTTTTGTTCGTGTTATCGCGCTAACGGACATAATATATATGAATTCGAACGGATGGTGTTTTTGGCCTCTGGGGACCTCAAAACGAGAAAGTAAATCGGTCCCGGGTCTACGTCTTACCATTAGACCTACGGTAATTGCTTATTCCCTATATAGGAAATTAGCTGAAATGGAACAAATGTTTTCTATTCTATAATAATACTTTAGTATATGAATTGAATAGTCAATAATAAAAGTCGACAGTGTTTTAAATATTAGAAATTTTATGATTCTGTTTATATTAAGATAGATTCTTTTCAATATTTCTAATAAGCATATTCAAAAAATTAAGATTCATCAAATTTCCGAAATAGTGATTAGGGATACACTATATCCTATCATATGTCGCAGAATTATCATTTCTAAATTAATGTTGTCAACTGTTAAGCTGGAAAAGTATACATACGCATTCGCGCTCATTGGTTTTGATAGCTCTTTGACGCATTGTTATATTATCAGCAGGTATTGTTGTTGAAGTCATTGTTTATTAGCTGTGCAGAATTGTTTTCTCTGATAGTATGAACCAATTAGTATCACTTATCAAGTTTGCTTGTGGTTTTGACCGTGTTTTGTGATTTTCTAAATTTAAAATTAGAAATAATCTTCTGATATTTTCCATTGGATCTAGATACCCCTTTTACTGTTGACGCTCTATCAAATTTTAAATTTGTAGTGTCCAAAATGCATGGGTTCACAACTAATCTGTACGTTGAAAATATTGAAACATGCTGATAACTAATGTAATGCGGTGCCAAAATAATCTTTTACCACCCTCTAAGAACGGAACCGCATATTTGGTGTAATGTAAGTACCGCATATTGTGTTTAATCTAAGTACCGGTACCTAATTAAGATTAGTAGGAAATGAAGACCCGGTGATTCTGTTTGCTTTCTCGGTACAAACCAGTTCACTGTACCCAAATTTATCAAAATAGTTATTTTGAACACTAAATTAGTTTTAAAAATTCATTATAAATTGTCTTTGTGAGTTCATTTAAACATTATCTGACTTCACCATCTAAATCGCCCAATCTCGTGTTTCATTCTATTGCAATACGATTATTGATACCCCTCCAATGCTGCACTACCACTGTATTACCACTAATTAAATGGTATCTAAATTACCATAAGGTGCAAAGAATGATAATATGTGAGGATCGCATTTTTATGTTTCGTCACATCTCAAACACGAATAACTGTTATGAAATATTGTGTAAATTACACTCATCCTTATATGACTTTTTTACTTATCGTTTGTCTTAGTTTTTTTGTCCAGTTTTAGCAATTTCGTAAATTAATGTCTGACGAACAGAAAGCATGGACGAAAAGATGAATTGTACATTCAAAATATGTTTGTAAAAAAGATTTAATTAACTAAACGAAATTTAATTATAACACTTGACTATCTTGATTAAATTGCGATGACATACCGTATCTTAAAAGTAAATAATGTCTTGAGTTTAATTAAGTGAATACTAAATAAAACCTGTAGACTCAACGAAATTCCTTTCTCATCGGATTTTTACCTTATTTCCTTAAACATGTCAGGTGTATTCCCTATTTAAATAACACTAGGTTTAACGAATAAGTACTTAGGTTTGCTGCTACATGAAAGACAATAAAGTATCTTGTTTGATCAAAATATATCCTAAATGACTTTTAATGAATTTCCAATAGGGAATAAGGACAAATTCACCCATATATACAGGGTGTCCCGTAACTCTCTGGAACCCTTTTGTATATTTGTTAAAACAATGCAAATCCCCAAAACTATGGGTCTAAAATGCCTGGTTTTCTGTCTGTGATTTTCACTAATTAATCCATAACTTTCGAACTCCGTGGATTCATTTGGATAAAAAAAAACGGCAACAACTTTAACATGGGGATGGAATGTCTAATAATAGCCAAAGATGGCATGTTCCAAAGGAGAATGTCGAATGCCTCGTACAACTGATGTGTTTCAGGTGCGTTGCGACTATCGCCTAGATGGGCTAGCTACAAAGTGATATCAACAGCTGATTTAATTTATCAATCGCCCATAAAAGTAAATTTACGATACATTTAGTCAAGGGTCTCCACAAAACGGATAGTAATATAAATTCCTACGAAACCCGGAAGTGTAAATTGCTTATACAATGTAAGCTACATACTACAAGCAACCAAAATTATCCTAAAACGACGTTCATAATATAACTTAAGTCGGTACTTTCGTGTTAAAGGGAATTTTTCGATTATAGATATTTTTGTATTTCCTTTACAATCCATATAACTTCTGTTGTAATATATTCAAACTCATTTTAAGTTACAAATTGACAACTGATCTTGTTTAGGCTAATATATGTGGATTAAGAAATGAAACTGTTCTAAACTAACCAAACTTGCTGTACCATTTCAAAATTCCATTTGACGACAGGAAAGGCAAGTGGAGAATATCAAACAGAATTTTTAAATGTTGCAGATAGTTTGGTTAGTTGGAACAGTTTCATTTCTATATAATTTTTTAAAATTATTGTTTGTTGATACTTACCAATATTTATTTATCGTAGTTGTCAGCTGATTTGTTTCAATTAGTTAATATCGATATATCGGATCGAAAAATATATAACTTCTTGATCAGCATTGTACTTACGTGTTATTAATTTACTTTCCGAAAAATATAATATCGATAGCCTAAATCGGAAAAAAAATGTATTGATGATAATGAATGTTCCCTCTAACAGGAAAGAACAGTCATATCAAGTCTTCTGAAATGGGCTATAGCAAATTATATCTTCTGGAATGTCCCAAAACTTAAATCTCTAATAGAAACCCATGACAAATCTCACTTGAACGGTGTTGCCAAACTTGAATGGCTCATCCCTCGAGGGTGCCTGTCAAGATGTAAACAGGTGTTACTTCTGTGTGATTGTTGGGTAAGGAAAGCCCGGTGATTCAGCTGGGTTCGAGGTCAGAGAGTGGAGTGTTCCATTTACCCCCCTCCATCCCCTAACACACACACACACACCAATGCTAGTGTAGTTTCAGTGGACACCTGTCACGTTATAATGTATACGATTAGATTATTTTTTGCTTTGGATCAATAAATTTGCAGCCAACAAGCCATGGGAGCCTAACACAAGAATTAGCACATTAGACTTAAATCCTTGACCAAACGTGTTGCAATACCAGATCAAAACGCGTTACTATTATAAAGACGTTAAATTCCTCTATTTATCCTCTATTTATTACGAAAGACTGAGAAAATAAACGCTGTACAGGGAGAATAATTTAGGAAAAACTGCAATTCATTATAACTATTTGATCTAAAGGTTTATTTTAATCAAACTAACAGTTATTTTATGACCGTAAAAAGAAAAATTAGTATCCTTGACTGACATTAAGTCGTTAAACGCAGATAAGGAATTGGGACTGAGACACTTGTAACAAGATGTAATAAACGGATAAATTAACTTATTATTTTGTATGGGTATGGCCAAAAACATTAGTTGTCATTATCGTATTAATCTAATTATATTTTAATTCTGAAATCGATGGTAGCTTTTTTTTTTTAATGAGTACCAATTTGCTAGAAGCTAAAATAAACGGGGTTTAAAAAGGACATCACAACTTTCATAGGTTCAAATACCTCGCCTTTTCACTTCAAGACTTATTTTTGGGGGAATTATTTACCAAAATACGTCTAGTTGTTCTCCATTAAAGATAGATTGGTCCAATGTACATTCCATACATGGTGTCTTACACAGATTGTTTATGACACTTCCTTCAATATAAAACTTATTCTTCTCAATGGGGTTGTCAAAAACCATCATATCTCCAAGGAACACATCTACGAATAAGAATATAACAATCAAGTTTACCCTTACCTGATTAATTCCATTGTGATTCAATCCAAAACAGTTTTGTTAATATTCATCTGTAGGTAAGCCATATGTAACTTTTGTGGTTATAGGACTATATTCATATTCCTAAACAATTACGTTAAATCATCCAATATTTTGATATCTCTCAAAATTGCCAAAGTTATGAAGTACGTTGTGAAATAACCGGTATATATCTGACCCTAAACCTACACGGCTATAATCAAATACATCTGCAACAATATTGGATAGATTTATCACTGAAAAGTTGACAATGTAGTAAATCTGTATTAAATATGTTTCAATTGTGGTCGATTTCGACTAGTAACGCCGGTCATCATCAGACCCACTGGGATTTCAGTTCTAGTAATGTTGGAAGTCGTATGTTATCATCCGTCTAATGTAGCCAAGAAAAAATGCTGGACAAGATTTGATTTAACAGGATATCTAAGGGAGTATGTTTTATCTATGATATAAGTTTGTGAAGCATTAACTTTGGGTACGAGTTTGAAGTTGGATTTTAAGATTAAGCTTGTTTAAATAACAGGGTATAAAATGCTGGTCACATATCATGTCCTAAATGGAAAATAAGTTGCAATTTAACATCTCCCAGCTGTAAAAACCACGATTAAAGTAATATACAGTTATCCTGTCTCAAAATGAATCTAGAAAGCCCCAGAATCAGCTGAGCCCTGTTTTTAAATTCAAACAAAACGTTTGGTACTATGAATTAGTGCAATAAATGTATCGCCAGGCACGCATTCTTTGTTTACATGATGACAATGCGCTTTGGAGACCGATTCGGGCCAGTCGTGCCCAGTTTGGGAGGGAGGGGGCAAAAAGTCTAGAAAGTGGACAGAGCCACAACGCCGCCGACACTGCCTACGCCGCTATACGCTATCGCGGCACATCTGCCCATGTGCATATTCCATGCATTTCCATTCCCAGAATCTTGTAACACGGAATTGGCCGAGTCCTTTGTAAATTGTGTACTGTCAAAAATTTGCTTCGTCTACAGTTGTGCCCAATAAAATGCCACTTTGAACGACAACTGTTCACTAAGTTTAGTTTGCAAAATAGATGATTACTGAACATTTTACTTTTCACTACAATACTTTGCTCACTTATTTTCTCACTACGGTTGACAACTGAGCATAACAAAATTTAGGCTAAGGTAATTTTAATAAATAAATTGTAATCTACAGGAAATGATCCGTATGTAGATTATATCAATTCAAATTGTAAAAGCCAAAAAAGAAACGTTAAAGACGCAACAAAAAAAAAAAAAAAAACGCTTTGGTTAAAAAAACTAAATAATTAGGCCCACAATATGTATACTGGGTGATTGATATATAAGTGTGCCAGCTGTTTTTTTTCGAAAGTTATGATATACATGATATGTATAATAAATGTTAAATTGTAACTGTTTTGGATTTTTTTTATGTTGGTCGAGTCGAACAAATAATTTTACCGCCTTTTTTCCAATATGGTCGTAAACTTTGATTTTACTCATAGAAGACCCTATATTTATGATTTTTTTTTTAACTAAATTCAATTTAAAAACGTTTTATTTTTGGATTTTTTCCCTAAAGCTACTCGTTTAGAGTTGCAGCGTGTTACAACTAAGAAAAAATGACTTGCGGTGTACCTACATTCTGTGCCATGTAGCTCCTAAACGAGTTAAGTTAAGAGAGAAGTTGCTAAGAGTTAATAAGTCTTAAAATTGCATCTACATTCTTAAAAGACCATAAAATACACTACTTTAAAATTTGCAGGCATTTTTTAAACAATGGAATCAACATTTTTTATTTTATTTGTATTATCTTTATTTCATACTATGGTAAACTACTCGCTTGCCTTTTTTAGCGACATTCTGAGGTATTACAACATATTAAAACCCGTAACAACTCATTTTTGTTATGTATTTTATGGTCATTTTAGAATGTATATGCAATTTGAAAACTTAATATTCTTCATTTACTCTCTAAACTTACTCGTTTAGGAGCTACATGAAGTAGAATGTAATCAATAACCCTGTATACAAGTTGAACAGTACAGTATATGTAAATGGGAGTATCTGTTCGTTTACCGCGTTTGGAAGTTGGGAATGAGATGGTGTCCCTTTACGCCAACAATGCAGCTCAGTAACAAAACATGCTAACCTCTATTTTTATAAATGTTGTGCGTAACATAATTTATTAGTTATGACGTACAAATGAATTGTACACAAAATATATCGTGCTATTTCTGTTCGAAGTGTTTTACTCGATAAATTTCCCAATATAAAACATTTTCTCTCGTTTAAAAAAGTGTCACTTATTTCACTAGTTGCAGAAATAAATTTTTGCATACACACTTTTCAAGGCCAGCCAATTTATGCATTTTTGTTAATTAAGAGGTTCCTCATTGACAAACACAGTGAGCTCAATTATTGATTATATATTTAACATTATGATATATAGTCAATAGCTCAATTAACATTCGGTCAGTTGTTTCTAAATGACTTTGGCATGATTTTAGCAAATTTCCTTATAGGGAAGTAGCCCAGACCCGGGGCCGATTTTCTTTTTCATTTCGTTGTATCCAGAGGCTATGTACAATCTAGGCCTACATCTGTAGGTGTGTTCGTGAACCCGATAACTCGTATAATTTCGGTCCGATTTTGATTTAATTTTACAAGAACGGGTAAGGATGTATATCATTTTGGTTCGCGAATAACAATATTAGGAGATTGGGTTATGGAGTTTTTAAATTGTCCAAAAAAGGTTTTTTTAATTTACACCCTAAATTTTAAAAAGACCACATTATATTACAACCATCATGTAGAGCTTTAATAAACAAATGATTTTTTTTATATTCAAGCGTTGTTGTTGGATCGAAGGTTTCGAATAAAATCCCCCCCCCCAAAATGGACATTAAAATGCTATCCTTTTAAATTAAATTTAAATTCTATTATTTTAGGTATGTTGTTTTCATGAAGAAAAAGTAAACTGATGTAGTTTATATAACCATATTAATTTTGTCAAATTTATTGATTTCATACTAAACTATTAAAATATGCCACAAAAACGGACTTTTTACTTCCCTGTAGCAGCAAACCTAAGTACTAGTTAAAACTAATGTAAGTGAATAGAGAACAAATCTGACATGTTTGAGGAATGTTATAGTAAAAATGCAACCAGACACATAGAATGACAGTTTGGGTACAATAACCTTTGTGCATTATAAAACGAAACTGACGTCTATTAGTTGAGAATTTTGGCATTTGACTTGGCCATCGTTGTGTAACCGATGTGGGGGGCTTGCGTCAAAAACTTTCCTGGTAAACTACCCGCTTACCTTTTTTATCGACATTCTGAGGTATTACAACATATTAAAACCCGTAACAACTCATTTTAGTTGACCATTACACACGTGGAAGTTTTCGTACTAAAGACGTTTAGATTTATGTCTCTATATTTTACGCTGGTATAGAATACCTATTGGCTATTAACAATGCATTGCTTACTGTAAACAGACATAATTTTTTATGTCCCACCTTCACATCCTAGGATGCTAGTTCTAGCCTGGAACTGTTTTAAACATTACTTCAGGCTAGTACTAGTGGGTTGCGGCATAATCATATGGATAAAATCCAATGGTGAATGGCGGGATTTGAACCCGGGATCTCGGGCACCGGAGCCCCGCGCTCTACTACCACTAGACCAGCTCGCTCCCCCGTAATCAGATATAAGTGAAGTACCACAGGATGAATAAATCTATACCTTTCTTAGGTTTATCGTACATTTATTGTAGGTTAATTTATATTTTATTTTAGTCTTTTGCTACTTATATCTTGATTTCAATTTGTTTTGTCGTGTCTAAATACCCATCGCACGGTGGTTTTATGACATTTCTCTTGCAGTTTTTAATTTTTTGTCTTTTTCTTAAATTGTGCTTGTCAACATAATTTCATTAGTTAACATAACATACCGTAAATTATATTATATTTTTTTATAAGGGTTATAGATGTAACAAATATTCGGTTACTATTCGGTATTCAGTCCATTCGAAAAATATTTCTGTATTCGGCCGAATACTAGTTGACTTTCGACCCAATACCGAATACCCATATTAGTTATAATTATTAGATTTTGTGGAAAAAATAATACATTAACAAATTATTTTTAAAAGATTTTTATTATTACAAGAATTAACATTTATTTTCAGAAATTTCCAAATTAATAATCAAATTTTAATTAATAGTAAATTGTGATGGTGACGGTGTGAAATGATGGTGCAATGCCCCTCCCCGTCACCATAACAAAGAGACAAGTAGTGACTTGAGTCATAGCATAGCTAAACCTAAACCATTGACTATAAATCCTTAAGGATTTATAGTCAATGTTAAAAGAACTACAACTGGGGAAGAATATTCGGCGCTTCGGGCTAAGACCTCGCCGAATACTCGGTATTCGGCCAAAAGTACTAATCGTTACATCTCTAGAATGCCGCATTCTATTCAAACATTTACAGTGCATTATACATTTTTTAAGATTATTTTTATGCTATGTATAATCTTTTTAGCCATATTTTGCCTATACTTTTTAACAATACTAATTTATTTAGTATTGTAAATGTGTATTATCCAATAAGGGAAATGTTAGGATAAAGTTTATATTAATTGCTTTTTAAATTTAATAAAGGAATTTAGTACCGGTAAAACCTATATTTAATATCGGTGATTAAAAGTGCATTAATCTATACGTTGTATTACTTTTATTAGTTATTTATTTTGAAAATGATATACTATGTTCTACTTTTCCCATAATACACCAGTTAGGAGGGCATATGTGTTCTTACCTAAACACTTTTAGTATTGGTTAAATGTTAACTACAATTTATATTCTGTTATGAAAATACCGGTACTTGAATTACAGCTTTACATAACCCCGGGGAAAAGGTAAACCTTTGGTCATAAGCTTGACAAAAATCAAAAATCTTCATACAGTACTGTAGATTTTTTAATTATACTGTATCATAATTTGTTAATTACGATATCAGTTAACCCCCAAACCTAAAACCCTCAAATCTAAAAAAACTGTATTTTGCTTCCGTTTAGCACCTTTCGAATTTGTAAATCGACATATAATACTTACTCGGTTGTAGTAGTTTTTCAGTCCGAACAATAACAATAACAAAATTACCTCAACACAACAAAACGTTACCGAAAATAAACATAGTCTAATATCTTCAAGTAATTTATTAGGATGATAAACCTGTTGGGGAGTTTTATTTAATCAATGGTGTAAGCACCGCCATTAAGGAACCTAAAACCAGTAATAGTTTTTATTCTATCAGAATAAACAACCCTGAACGTATTCATCCTCTATTGAATGAGGTTTGTTGATTTTTACTGACACGTCGTAGATAGTTTTAACCATGGTTTTAACAATGGACAGGTATTGTTACTATTTCACTATATTCACTTCAATAACTGTAAAAAATAAACTGCATTTGCCATCGAAATAAGTTTCAACCTACGAAAATGGCTTTTATGAAGGTTTGAGGTTTGTATTGAACAATTGTGTTGTAAAACAAATATTTGACAAACATACCAATCAACTTATCATTCACCAGGTTTGCCAATTATTTAAGGTTAACATATTTTAGTGTACTAACGAGTATTATGCAATTTTAAAAATGAATTATCCGTTATCAGCTGATTTGCATCCGTCCATATAATGCTAATTGTATATTATACGTCTAAAAGTAGTCTCCCCTAACAAAAGATCATTGATATGCGTAATTTGTTATTTTACAATACATTATTATCGCAGCAAAGTAATTTCTCATATCACTTTCTGGTTGTGTTTATGCATGGTTTTAGTGTTTAATTTATACGTTAATTAACAAATGATTATTTTTTTTGTTGCAAAATTTTAATATTTTATTCAAGTATTCAGTGTCTAAAAGTTATGTATTTTTACTTTCTACCCTATACATAAATAGTATATGGATCAAGTTTTCACTATAACTGTGTCAGATGATTTTTAAGTCAGTTATCTTGCTTATGTACCTTCGAAAGTTTTTAGCGTTTTTTCCATACAGGGAATAAGCTGTTACCGTAGTACTCATGGCAAGACCTGGACCCGGGACCGATTCAATTTTTCGTTTTGAGGTCCCTCGAGGCCAAAACACAATCCGTTCAAATTCATAAAAATATGTGTGTGTGTGTCCGTAAGCATCACGATACCTCTGAGAGCAAAAATGATCTGATTTTAATGGAATTTGGTATAAACGCGTAAAACTACATTTATTCGAACGTGTTCGCGAACCAGCATGATCGGACTATGGGATTTAGGTTATGGGGGGTTTTATGGAGTAAAAATTGAGTTTTCCCATTTTTGACCCTAAATCATAAAATTTAGCAATTTCTTTCCAAATCATTTTGTAGAGCTTAAAAAAACAAATAATTTAGTACAATGAAGCGTTATTATGCGCCTAATGGTTACGGAGAAAATTGTAAACAATCGTAAATTAAAACACTTTTCCCCCTACCTGTTTCAGCAAACCTCATTAACTCATTAAAACAATGCTATTTAATTAGAGAATGGATGTGATATTTTAAGGAAATATGTTAGAGCAAATCCAATCAGGCAAATGGAATCGCTTAGTCTGCAGGTTTGCTGTGGCGGGGGTATTTGCACCTTAAAACGTACGGTCTTGAGCAATAAAAACTGCAATAGTAGGTAAATTTAGTTTTCTATTTAGGAAAATATGCCACGTAAACAAATCGTAGGATGGATTCAAAAACTTTCAAGATTTCATTTCTGAAAGCTCGATAAAACTTAATAAACTACGATTTAACTTAATAAAGCAGTTCGATTCTGTATCTGAGTATATTTTTAAATGTGAATAGAAACATCTAATAACAGTTAAAACAAAGCATTTTAAACAATAAGATTTTATTACACGCGTAACTGTGCAATCCACGATCACTAACAGGGAAAACGGTAATAAATAATCTTTAATTTGTCACGAGTGTTGCAATTTGCACTATAACAATAGTCACGCTTTCCACCAACAAAAACAAGGGTTGTTGTTCAAACCATAATCGTCCACTTTTTTAAATACCCACAACGTCGATACCCTTCTAGCAAACAATGTTAAATGGTAACAATTCCTAACATGAAAAGCCATCGAGGTACGCTTATCATGTTGACTAATAGATAATCTCGTAGTTACGCAACCTAATAAACGTACAAGTACTCGTAGCCAACAACGAGCTGGTCTTGCAGCGTTTAAGAGGGCTCCCCTATAAGTAACGCGGGTTGGCGAAATGAGTAAAAACAATAGGACGAGGGCGCTTTGAAAACGACGGGCCGGGGCGGATGAAGAATGGTGAATATGTCGCACAGGGGAGATCCATATGGGGTGGGCGCGACATTGCTGACTATGCTGAAAATAGTTCCAGTAGGCCTACAGGCTTATGGGTCATTTGTACAATCTATGTCGCTATACATGGTGTTTCCAAATTGTCTGGACATATTTTGTGGATTTGCCAAGGCTCCTTGGCCTAAGACAAACATAAAGCCATATAAGTATGAGTTTAAAATACTTAGATTTCTGTCTGTCGGTCTGTTTGTGATTTTAATTGTTTTATTTCTTGGCCATTTTCAATATATAAATTTCAAAATTGGTATAAGTAAACGCATCCTAACCTATCCTATTCTTACCTAGCATACTCAATTATACAGTCAAAGACGGCCGCCACTTGACTTAGTTAAGGAACGTATCGGGTGGCTCCCTAGTTGGAGCTATACAGGAATACCAGACTACCTGACTCGGGTCAGTTGGCGCAATTAATGCCCGCTTTACAAATGAAACATAAATTAATAAGTCACTCATAGGGTTAGTTTTGAAATTGTATTTCCTTTTTGATTTTTATGCTTTAATATTTGGTTGACATACAAGATGCTATATTTAACAATAAGTTTTCCTATCACTTTGGTTTGGTTTAAAAGAAAAAAAATCAACACAAATCGGTAATCGACGTCAGCGCATTCTGCGTTCAAATACGTCAATTTTGAATAAAAACTGTTAACAGATTTAATATCGGAATGATATATCTATTTCTTATCAATAGTTAAATATTGGACTGGGTGGAATTGTGGTGGTGCAGCGTAGCGGTAGATTTGTGTCGTAATGTTATAGTCGTCCGAAACGACGATGTCTAAACGTCTGGCCAGTAAACACTAAACAGTTACTTCAGACCAGCTGTCTAAAGTCAACACAACCAGAACAAAGAACAAGTGGTGATTATAGCGTTATCGTAACGTTAACTTACAATTGTTTCTCGACCGTTGTTATTGTTCGTTCTGCTGTCACAGCATTGCTCATTTTGGATTCATTTACGACCAGAAGTGTTTTAAGTTGAGGTTGTCACATGTCTGATATTATAAAAGGGTAAATGTAGTTATCATTTAAATTAGAGAAACGATTATAATAGTATTGTGGAGTTTCGTGTCTCAAACTATCTCGAATGTGACGCTCTTGTATGTATGAATTTTCCAGGGAATCGTATTTTGCTCAGCTAAACACACAACCAAACAAAAATAAACTGACCACTGCGGTCAACCCTGTACTGAATCGAAACTACAGCAAACGGTGTAGGCGGTTCTGTTTTAGTTTGAACAGTATTTGATTTAACAACTTTCTTGCTAAATACCTTTTCAGGATGGGAAAACCCTTATAAACAGATATTTTTTGTTTATTTCTCGTGAGATTAGTTACTCGGTGACCGCCACAAAACACTCGTCACCTTCTGACCTAGATTTCTGTAAAGTTTACAAAGCACAGTTTCTGCCCAGCTGAATGTTGTGAGGGTTACGTAAGCGTGACGTATGTTGCGTGTACAACCAGTTTATCGCGGCGTCACCACGGACGGAGGACGGAGGGAAGAGTGTAGTGTTATGTTACCTCTGGTCTCTGGCATAATTAGAATACATCCGCCTCGCGGTCTAGGGTCCGTTGCAAGTGCGGGAACCGTCGCGTCGGCCAGTCCAACAGTTGTCTTAACAAAATAAATTCTCCTCAGATGGTAAATTCATGGGCATCCGGTGACAGCTGCGTATATTTACCACACGTTACACGTTTCGCTCATGCTACGTCGTGGCTTCCTCATTGGTAAATCTAGGTCTGACAAGGATAGAATTATGGTCTTAACTTTGAATGAATGAAACGTGCTTTTGAAATATCCAAGTATTCGATACAAAATACAACAACGATTTAAATGAATCCCCAAATGGCATAGAGCTTGTGGTTGGGGACCGTGTCCGTCATCCGCACAGTAAAACAATAAGATTTACATTAAAACACTAAAATATATTATATCTTGTGGAGAAATATGTTATTTTATTTTATAAACAAGAAGACAAAATATACAATAACACCCCCGCCGCAGCAAACCTGACGCCTAAGCGAATTTCCATTTGGCTGAATTGATTTTCAATTGATCTATTTAAATAACATTAGGTTTAACGAGTACCTAGGTTTGCTGCTACAAGGAAACTAATAAAGTGTGTGTTTTAAGTAAAATAATTATTGCTTAGTATAAAATGAATATATTTGCCAAGTTTGATCAAAAGATATCCATAAACAAGCATACTACAACATTTTACAATATTCTCCATAAGAATAACATGAGAATTTTAAATTTACCATTTTTTTAGTTTTCTCCGTAATCAATAACCGTACAAAAACACTTTGATATACTGAATTGTTTGTTTTTTTAAGCTCTTTAAGAAGGTTTAGAGAAAAATTGGGAAATTTTGTGTTTTGAGGGTCAAAAGTGAGAAAAACAAATTTTTACCCCATAAAACCCTGTTCCCATGGTCCGATCATGCTGGATCGCGAACTCATTCAAGTTTATCCCGCCTTACACCTTCAAACTAAATTTCATCAAAATCGGATAAAAATTACTCAAGTTATCGTGTTCACGGACACACACATATATATATATATACATATATAAAAATTTGAACGAGTGGTGTTTTTGGCCTCTGGGGACATCAAAATGAAAAAGTAAATCGGTCCCGGGCCTAAGTCTTACCATGAGACCTACGGTAATAGCTACTTCCCTATAGGGAAATTCACTAAAAACACACTGATATTTCTATGACACGAGCAATGTATGGACGTATTGTAGCGACTTACTGCTTGCATCAGAAAATACGACTCAAAGCGATTTCCGATTTTGAATCTATTGTATTTCCTTTTAATCCCGAATTAAAATTAAAGTCTTTAATAGCAGTTTATCTTGTAATAGATAACCTTTAGTATAATTTATACTGCCTTATATATGAAAATCTTGTTGGAGCAAAATAGTATACGTTTGAAGTGAAATCGTTTTCTTCGTTTGGTTGTAAAAATACAAGCCGAGCCCGAGCACCGTTATTGGTAAAATATCTTTTTTAAGTTGATCAAAACATTTCCGATTCTCATTCGTTGTATGTTCAAATGAATGGTGGATAAGTGTGTGTCATGATGTAGGTACCTTGAAGCAACATATAGTAATGTTGATTATATACATAAGAAGACGTATTATGGAGGTTTTCTGTTCAGAAACAAAACACTATACATTCGCAGCCTAGGTTCAGTAGACAATTGCGTAAAGATGCAATAGTTACCGATGTGGACCATTACGCAATGCAGCCGTGACTATTTCAAGGGCACGGCTGCACAGACCATTTACACACAAACATATACTCGTCCGATTATCTTATCGTGTTTCTCAAGCTACGATTTAAATAGTCATGTGATGCTTTATATCTACAGACAGTTTTCTCATAAGGCAATATGAAGTGGTTACTTTGCGTTGATTTAAATCCAATTTTCTTGGCCTAGACCTATCTTTTTTGCTTATTAAGATCAAGGACGTTTAAAATGATACTACTAATAGACTTTCCGTATTGTATTCCTTACGATTTAATTGATTATGAATATAAAAACTCTCCATTAAGGGTTCGGGTACAGTTTCTTAACCCCTAATATCGATTTAAACTATCGATTAAAACTATCGATTTAAAATATCGATTAATAATCGATATTTTTAACTATCTCTATAAAATGAATGGAACTGTCATAACCTAACCTAACTAACTAACTAAACTTGCTGATAATGAAAAATCGAATGAAGGTTTACTAATAATCGAATCGATAGTTTCAATCCATATTAGGGTAGCCCAGTTAAGAAACTGTAGGTACCCACTGGTTTAAGTAACCAAAATTACTAACTTCACGTTTTTTAATCTTTTACGATGAATTGTATAGTAGGGTACGCTTTGAAAAGTGGAACTTTTTTGTGATTTTAACCTTATTTAAGACAACACAGAGACCAATTTTAATTTTTGAGTTAATTCAAATGCTATACCTGTTTGAACTATAGTTTTAAAACGTTGTATTTTGTTATAGCAGATCTGTATAGCAGCATGACAGGGGCCTCCTTATTTGACTCTATGAATTTATTAGTTTATTCAACGTTGATTCTTCCAATTAAATTTCTACAAACCCAGCCAAGCATTATGGCAGATCTTAACTCGTCGTTAATATAATACAATAGGTCTATGATACCTAGTCTATTGACTAATTCCATTTACTGTGAAGTTTGCATTACTTACGCATCCTTTCAAGCAAGGAAAGGGAAGGGAAGGGGTTTAAGGTAAATAATTCTTGGCTGAGAAAATAATTTATGAAAGCATCAGTGTTTATAAATGACAACCGTGGGAATAGTTTTCAGATCGATAAACTACGTATATATATGATTGAGCATACCATTACGGGATTGATTTTTGTCAGTAAATATTGTCTACAAATTTGAAACAGATATTAAGTAGGTATAGGTAAGTAAATAAATTGAAATTTGTTTCCAGCCATAATTTAAAAAAGCGTGTGGTTTACACAGTTAGGGAAGTAATGTTAACAAAAGGAATGACGGGGGCTAGACTAATGTTCGGAATTCAAATGTTGATGTTGAGGAAACGTATGTAATATTTGTATATTACATTTTTGAACCCACTACCATTTCATGTCAGATGATGCACGTCAGAACGTATTCGTTATTTACTCGTCTCTGCTGCAGCTGCAATCCTTTCACTGGCTGAAGAGGACATATTCCTGGAAAGTCAAAAAAGGTCAGGGAAAGACAGGGAAACAGGCAGTGTTAGGGAAGGTCAGGGAACAATTTTAAAAATATTGTTAAGTCAGGAAATTTACAAAAAAACTGTAAAAGATCACGTAAATTTTTTGGATGATGAGTTGTGTTAAAATTAGATAGTTGCTGAAAAGATTACTTAAGTTCTGAAATAATAAATACCCCTGCCGCAGCAAACCTGCAGACCGAATTTACGTTTAGCCTACGTGGTTAGATTTCTACTAAAATATTCCCTTCAAATTGTCAGTGGATTTATTTCCTATTCAAATTAAATTTATTTTAATAAGTGAGTTACTTAGGTTTGCTGCTACAGGAAATGTAATAAGGGAGTGTTTTTATTGAAATCTTGATAGCTTAGTATGAAATAAACAAATTCGCCAAAACCAAAAAATAAATCGTCCTGGGTTTATGTCTTACCATGAGACCGGCAGTAATAGCTTATTCTCTAGCCTATATGGAAAATTCGCTAAAAAAGGAGGTGTAAGGATGGCTACGGGGTTGGTGGAGGCCGTATAAATATAAAAAAGATGTTTTAAGCGATTTATACTTATATCTAAACTTCCTGTTTAGAAAACTCCTAAGTGTCCTAGTTTAGAAAACTTGCAGTACCTAAAATATACAGTGGTCAGGGAAATCAATAAAAAAAGGTCAAGGATGCACAGGGAAAGTCAGAGAATTCACTTAAGGTATTTTTTCAAGACAGACGAACATCACTATGGTGACGACGGTTAACCCGGTACTCTGTGCAGCAGTCTATAGACATTTTTGCCACTGTCATATCAATACTAATTATTTTGGGTTTTTCAATGGTTCTGCACTTTTTAAATAGTTTCGTTTATTTAAAAAATCTTAAACAATTTACTGAATTCGATTGTGTTAGTGCAGTCTCAACATTTTGACCAAAAATCACCTCAAATTCGTTTTCATTACTACTGTAACACTGTTGGAATATTGACAAAGCTCTAAAGCACCTTTTTTTATTTGGACTTGTTTCAAATAATTCACCCGTATTGATTAACGGTACCTAATTTTGTTCTTAATGAAAATGATTCTCCATAGATGGTCAAATATCTCATATGGTTTATGGATGATCATATGGTTACAAACGCGCTTCATTTCTTTGACCTGCTCAAGATGTTTGACCATTTCACACAAGGAGTCGTTTTGGTGTACGTATTTTCCGAAGAGGGTAAAATCTCTTTCGTTATACTACTACTACTACGGCAGATTCCTACGGATACAGCAGTACAAGGCTTACAGTTAAATACATTTTCTTCATGAACCAAAATTCTTCCTACATAGCTTTTAGCTCATTGCCACATTTTATTCTTCAGATATAAGGGTACTTAATTGTTTTCATTTTGTGAGTTTGCCAACTATCACTACCCTTACCAAGAGATCAGCATTAGGGCGTACCCCCTTAATACATTGTGATTAAAATATAAATATTTTTCTTACATTATACCACATCGGTTGACCAAATTGGTTTGGTATGGGGCGAAAATATCAAATTATTTTTTATATATTTTAGTGAAAGAATTATGCTTGGTAATCCTTTAGAAGCTGTCAATGTTGTAAAATATCGTTCTACAGAAATGTTGAGCATAACATTATTATGTAGTTGTGCCACACACACATATTCTAACTATGTTCACTCTTTTACAGGAAGCACTGTGGATATCTTGCCGTCAAAACGTCAGCACATTTCTAACATGTGAGTATGTTGTCCAATCCATCTTACGTCGTCTAAAGTGCAAACTTATGTTATCGTCATGTCGATTGAACATGATAATTTGTAACTTTATAAATAACTAATCCTCGAGCAAAGATAGGAAACGATATTTTTTTATAGTATTAATTCCTGGATTAAATATTTTTTGGGATTCGCCGAATATATTTAAGTTTCACTTAATCGGTTTACGGATTTCAAATTTTGAACACTTCAGAAAATAGTGTAAAGAATTAATATAGGCTAATAAGTTATTGTAAATTTGTTCGTTATAATGACCACTACAATTTATGTTTTTCTGCCAAAACCGTAAATATAGAAGACTCTACCTTTATCCAAAATTTAATTACCCAAAAACCCTTTATTACCTGGACCCAAGGCCAAAGGTTTTGAGCTCCAGTTTAACCTAAACACCACACCACACTATCACTCTCTACACACAAAACTGACCCCCTGCACAAGTGCACTGGCTTACTTAAAGCCTTCTGTAGGTCAGCACAACAAGATATTGTTTAACAACACTACCAGCCTACTCACACAACATTTCCAAACACTTCCTGTTAACAATATTTGACCCCCTCCTATTAAAAAATGTACAATATTTTACTGTTGTTGTTACCTATAGATGATTGCGATTTAAATTAGTTATTTACGGTTTAGTAAAATTACAACCAGTTAAGTTTACTCATGAATATACGTTATTAATTTATTATTACAAATTTTTGTAAAAAAAATAGATCACATTTATATGAATTTTTGAGTAAAGTATCTTTGTAGCATTTATGATTAAAAAAACCGAGTAAAAGGTTTCTCTTGTGTGCAGTAAGTACCTTTTTACTAAAAGGTACTAAAAGGTAAGGTTGTGTGCAGTTAGATTTTACCTATAACTCTTCTATAGATTAGATTCTGCCGGAAAATTGTTTTGCTCATAGGCAAAAATAGCTTTGGTCGTCTAGAAACATTTTACGGATAATTTTAATCCTATTTTTGAATGACATGTTTTCAGGCTAGCATGTTTCCATGGTGTTGGAGGCTAGGTTTATTATATTTATCAATCTTGTGGACTTCACTCACCTCATAATTTTTTAATCCAGGACTCTCCAAAATGTACACATCATGAAGACACAGTTACACACACATAAAAATCGTCCTTGGATTTACTCCAAATCAAGGAAGTAACTGTGTTTTCGTGGTGTGTAGATTTTGGCGAGTCCTGGATTAACAAATTATGAGGTGAGTGAAGCCCACAAGATTGATGAGGATAATTTTATACACGGTACGTAAAACTTGCATGCATCGACTGCCAATGTCTCTACGTAACTGAAAAAAATATTGTGAAAAACTAATCGTTGTACTAACAACGAATTCCTAAATTTGGCATTTAAAGCTATTTATTTCTCATTTTGAGACCCTAAGTATTGCAAACTACGTAGATTACGGAATTATTATCAATATCATAAACGATTTGCACAGTACGAACACTAGAGACGTTAATTGCGATGCTGCATTTAAACTGTACAGTTGAAGTTGATACAATTGACAATTTTTATGAGTAGTGAAACTCTTTGGCGTATTTAGAGAGTGAGATTGTTTTTTGGAGCAGACGTAAACCTTAATCGGAACGATTCCATTTTATGAGGCGTTAACGAAACTTTACTGAAAACATCAATTCACTAGTTTAAACCTGTCGGGCGTTATGTTGGGCAGAACAGCTGCCCGGCAGGTGGTCGGCCAGTGGCGGTCAAACATAACCCTTGTCGCAGCAAGCCTGCGTAATCGTCGGCATAAATCAATCTCTCTTAACTTATACGGGCCAACTTATACAATCTGGAACGTAAAGTTTAGTTTCTCGGTAAACAAATGGAGTTGTAAAATGACGTGTCAGCTGTTTTTGGTCGCGTTCGTTGTTCTAATTTTGATGATGTAGTTGTTATGTTATTTGTCATAGTTATGCACGTTGAGGTTTTGTCATATGAGTTTAACAAATTTTGGAAGGTTTGTTGCTAAGTAGGTATTTTGATTTGTTGAACCTGTGCACTAGGTCCAATTAGACAGAGGAATGTTTAATAATTTTACGGCCAAAGTGAGAGAATACTGTAATGTTGTTTTGTTTATCATGAAATATGTTTCATGTATTGTCAATTTGTAGAGTATCTTATTTGCTTAATAAGTTATAATTGTTCATAATCCGTTAGTGGAACAACAAGTCCGAAGTTGTAAACATTTACATTACAACGACTCTTCTTCCGCAGACTTCGTTATCTCAATACTAGATTACATGATCTGTGTACATACTTTATTTACTTATGATAAAGGTACCTATTGTGAAAAATGTGAACAGATGAAAATAGGATTATAATGGTATCCTTGTGACTAAAAAATACAATCTTTAATATTGTTTGAATCTTACGTAGGTTAGTAAATAGCAAATTATGGCACTACTGGAAATATTGCTACTGTGGCTGATACCCACTCAATATCGACATTTATCAGTTAAACTTGCCTTAACCCCCCCCCCCTTGACAAAGAAAATTATCGCTAACCACAGAGCACTAAATAAGAAGTGCTTCTTATTTAGTGCTCTGTGTCGCTAACGGCTTCAAAGTTGGAAAATTCACTGAAAAATAAATAATCAAATCTGATATACCTTTTCGAGTTTGTGCTCTGTTAATGTGGTTTTGCTAGTCAAAATGTGGTCATGCGACCTTATGTATAATTCTGGCGGATCCATGCAACATTTTTCCAATACAATAAGATGTTAGTGCATTTTTAGTCACTAATAAATAGATTGTGAAAGCGTTGTAATTGTTAACACGAGTTAATTATACAGGGTGGAAAAAGTCCCGGGACGGCTGAATATAAGATCACTAAAGATACATTGCTTCAAAACTTGGTACATAGTTACTGGGCATAAAAACCATTTCATCACACTATTCAGTGATTTGCTAACTCCTCAGGGGGACGGCCCGCTAGGAGTCGGAAGAAAATCTTAATTGTAAGCATAGGTTGATATGCACATAAAATTAAAGGTCCTTACTAGAAAATACAATGCTGCAAGTTTGAACTCAAACGGACATTCGAGTCGAAAATGTCAGCCGTTCAAAGCTATCTTGAATCAGTCTTTTTGAATCTTTAAACGGCTGTCATTTTTTACTCAGTTGTTGTTCTTTAGAGCTCAAACACGTTTTTTAAACGGCTATAGCTCGAAAACGGTAAGCGCTAGCAAAGATTTGAAAAGATTTTCATGGTTAAGACTTAAATTTTCTACAAGACACTCTTCGGCGTTTTTCGAAAATCGCACTCATTCACCACAAAAAAACTACCTACAGTACTTCTAAAATTTTGTAAAACGTCTTGGAATTTCGACGCGTTTTTAAATTACTTTTAGGACATCTTTTATCTATCACAACATTGAAAGAAAAGTGCCTAAAGTGACATTTTTGTAACCCACAAAATAATATTAATGATGAATTTTCAATAAAAATGTTTTTAACGCTTGTTTGGCCTAAGCGTTGTGCTCGGGTGGTCTGATTCACCCTGTATATCAACTTCTGGATCCTGAAAAACTAAAACAGACCTTTGTTGCAAACTACAATTTATTTCACTAAACTATCTCACTACAAAAACACAACACATTTAGTGTGTCTGCAATGGTAGTGCACTATTTGAGAGGTGCATTCAACGATGTTTTCTTTACCAATTGACCTCAGCTTGTTCAATTAGATTTAGTACCCAAGTCTATGCTTATAAAACAATCGTGAGGCTCTTGAGGCCAGAAGGGTTTATCACCAAAGGTGACTGACTCACGAGGCGGTACCAGAGGTTGTGTATTCGAGATAAGAGATGGGCGATAAGCTAAGTGATAAGACACTCCTAACTGTCAAACTGAGCGTAGCATCGCCGTAAGATCAGGTGATCAGACTGGCGACTATAGTGAAAAGTATCACGTTGTTTACGACTTGTCATACGTCATGAATTAGTTATGAACACATTTCTGGTTCAAATTCCCTGATAATTTTAGTTTTGTACACAAGTTTTCATTGTCTAATCATCAACATAAAAATTAAATTGATTGCCTAAAAATGAATAGGTAGTTATGAAAACATTTCTAGTTTTAATTTCCCCGTAAATTGTTGAACCCTTTACATTTGACTAATCATCAACATTTAAATTAAAATGATTCGAGGAATTCAGAAAATCTGGTGGAAAAGCTGGTTTAAAACGGACAAATACAAATTACTCATTTTTGAGTGAAACTTGCATGTATCTCTCTACTATTTTTGTTTTTTCTTGAAAATATTAAGAATTCAATCATCAAATATTTACCAGTGTTTCATATAACCATGTACAGTATTATCATGTATTACCGTCCTCTGCTAATTTATCATTCATTTTAACCTTGCCAAATAATAGCTAATTGGTAAATGTCGAACAGTCAAAATATACTAAAATCAAAAAATTGAACAATCTTTGAAATACTTAAATAAGATTAGGGTCACCTGATTTGGTTCTATTGCATTTAACATCGGGTCATAGAAGATGTTGAAAAACATATACAGTATAAACGTTGTGTACTCTACAATGTTTTACGTTCAGTAGTACCAGTAAGACTAGTATATATCGACATAGTCTCCCTCTTTATGCATTGTAAACAGCTGTGTTGTCTCCAACAATGTAAACAATCATTGCACCGTGTTCGCTAATACGAGCTGCACCTGAGTTATAATTGAGGTCAAAAGAACTATTTCGTGTTTAGTTTCCAGTTTACACGCAAACACTTTGCTATGAGTTGTAAGTAAGCAGTAGGTAAAACGTACGTGTGTAAATTTGACGGTATACACTCTCATTTGGTTAACATGAGTTTCAATTAAGTATTAAGTGAGGTAAAAATAAGTGTTTATGTTAATTCGAATTTCCACACACTAACAGTTGAAACTTTCGTTGCTATGCGTTGGCACCTATCAATGTTAAGGCAGACGTGGAACATTGCGGATGCATCGTTAGTGTGGGCAATTGCGGGACTATTGATAACTGCCACCTGCAAGGGTTTTGCATATATCTACAAATACTTCTAGACCAGAATGTTGCGGACATAATAATTCGCATACAGTCGAACCTCGTTAGTACGAACCTCAGTAAAACTTCCCCGATGAGATTATTTTTTAAATACTCTCGCAACTTAGAGAATTTGTTTGTGACATGGGCTAAGGTTGTTCTACATATTGTATACAACGAATATTCTTAACACAAAACCTCTACAAGACGAATGCGACCTCTATAAGACGAATGTCTCATGATCTTAACCTCCATGTACGTCGTTTTGGACAAACAGAAGCTTTTCTTAACATGAAATCCCCATCCATCAATCTTCCTTCCTGAGCCATTGTATAGAGGTTAATCTCAGAGCGAGGAGAAACCTCTATAAGACGAATAACGGCAGTACCGTTAAACCTACCTTGATAAAACGAACCTCTTTACTAAGAATACGAGTTTTTCTCCTACCCCCTGAAATTCGTCATATAGAGTTCGACGTATGTAGGTATCTATATATGTCCGCAGTACATCCATGTATTTAAGTAAGTGTGCATGCATGAATGCATTCATAATTGTATGTCTATGTGGCCACTAGTATTTTCCTTAGTCTGGGGAATGAAAGTTCATGAATATTAACGATGTAATAAATTAAAGGAAAATATTCAATACTTCTTAAAGGCATATCGCATGCAACAATTGGACTTAGTACCATCTACCAGATACGCCGACAATTTTCATTGATACATACTATACAAATTATTATATCAACAATACGAGTATTCCGGTCTATATTCCAATTATAAAAACTTTTGTCAACACTTACTCTAGTCAATATCTGATAGTGACGCCAATCACACATCCCACCATGGAGCTGTAAATGTAGATTTGCAGGTATCCAGAGCTTTCAAATTTGCAAATCTCACGAATGCATTTTATATTGAAAATGTTCTGTATAGAAACATACCTTCAGAGATTAGAGACCTACCTACATGTATCTCTTCCAGTTTACAAACGTGCAGTAAACTGTTGGCTGTTGAAGGTAGCAGTAATCCGTAGTGTCCGCAAATACCCGTTTTCACAACGTGCCCGCAATGTTCCAACAATTGCCCGGTATCCCTTACATATGCGTAGTTTTAAAAAAAACGTACTTAAGTACATGGGGATCATAGAGCTTTAACTGTTTAGAGTTTTGGTAAAAAATGTACGGAAAAGGTCACACCCTATTAATAACTAGGAGTAATCTAACTTTTACAACTATTGGTTGAGTTATTTTCTATCTCGCAAGAGGAGTTAATTATTGAGGGGAGAGGTGCCGTGCCCTGTCGATGACAGATTCCTATAAAATAAACCATAACAGTTTCTAAGATTGGTGAACTTTTATAGAAATGTTGGTAAGGAACTACGTTTTTTGACAAACCCTCGGAAAGAGTTCTCCCCGAGAAATGAAATCCAAATGTAATAGAACCCAGGAATATATCCTATAAATGTATGGTATGTATCACACTATGCACTTTTTATGTTTTCTGACATGACATTTACAGCACGATGCATGGAAGCCATTATGTTGTTGATAAATACGCTAAACTACGTCTTTAAGTGAATTGATTTAAACCTTAGGCGTTCGTTCAGTTTTATTTTTGCAACCCCTGTGTAACTATTCGAAAGAATGGTGTTTTTTGGTTATGAGGACCCTAAATAGAAAAACATAGAATTACCTTGGCCCTTTGGCCTAGGTTTCACCCTAAACACGGTAATATAATCAATAAACTAGTGAATTCTATTGTCATCAAATCTACCCAAAGATTAGGTATATTATCACTGATGTGAAATGTTTCGGATGGATTTAGTAGAATTTTTTTGCCATTTAGTCAGTACATTTTTTATTGTCAAATACAACACTGTTTTTATTATTTGCAAGTAAGATTTTTATCTACCCTTTTTCAAAATCTGTATTTTTCAGATCTGTTTATTCAGTTTTAAAACACTGAAAATGTTTTATTTCGGATCACGTTTAGAGCTCGATATCTCTCGATTGTAATCAACACAACAGTATTATATTTCAGTAATAACAAATTTAAAAAATGCTTATACAAATCTAAATACGCTGCTTCAAATTGTATCTTAAACATTTTTAATTGTTCAATTTTACTTTCTACTGTTAAGATATACGTACACGAATTTCTTGGTTTATGCTACAGATTATTTAGTTAAACGACATTTGTAATTTGTAATATTCTCTAATGCTGCACTCTCAAGCTTTAGTCGAGGTATCCGTGACTTACATCTTAATCAAATATTTTTTTAAACTCAAAATTGTTTTGTGTCGCAATACAAATACATTTAAATGCACTTCCCAATTTTAGGAGTATTTTTCGGAGGACTGGCAATTTGTTATTGCTTGGGTGAACTTAGTTGGATTTATGTCTGAAAATATTTCTGTGGACATTTGGAAACATTTCTGCCGGCGAAGTCCCACTATCATTAGCACAGATTACAAAAATTACAAAAATAAAAATCCTGTTATACTCAGTAACCGTTTAACTGTTTGTGATTTCATGCAAAGAATTAGCAATTTATTATACACGTAAATGTTGTGCTCATTCTGTGCTCCAACAATACATAAAATGTATATAATGTTGTGCTCAAAGAAACACCAGCGTTACTGCGGAAAATCTTCGCTAGTGATGACGTCACTCGCCGTTGGAATTAAAATTTAAAATGTCATTTAATGCTGGGTTGAGATAGAGACCTCTGGTTTTCGCCGACATTCTTCTTCGATAAAGGCCTTTAAAATAAGGCGTCACCAGGTGAGGCATTGCAAAGCTTTTCAGCTGCCCCTCAAACACCCAGGCAAAATTGGGATACCAACAGGAAATGTGCATTTTGTACCGTTAAAGGTGCGCAGAGTTTATTTTTCGTGATATAACCCATTAAAAAGTTAAGAGAGGTTATCTACATATTTTGTCTAATCATATAGCCTATAACTTATTCTATAAGTGCAGTTAGTGAGTACAAGTATTTAAAACGAACGCGATGTAAAAAGCTATTTGGGTCACACCCATTAAAAAGTAAGAAATCTGCTCTGCACACATTTAAATTGTATAGTATACAAGTGCACTTTTGGTTGGTATAACATTTTGCCGGGGACCTCTAAACGGGGTTTTTCGGGGGCAGCTAGAAAATGTTAAATGGAAAGGTCCTAATTTAAAAGACCTTAAAAATAATATCAGCGAAAATCGGAGATACCTGTTTCGTGTCGTAAAAACCATCGAACAAAATGTACATTGTTCATCAACTACTACTACTTCGTCTCCCCTTAGGCTAAGTTGTTAGGATTTACTTGTTGGTTTGCTTTCTATGTTTTTGTCTTTTTGAATCGCAACCAATTTTAGCAACGCACCTTAGGCAGTGACACACTATCGATCTTTCCCCGATCAAGACCCCAAACCGAGCAGGAATAAGGGAGGCAAATATCAGCAAAATTTCAATCCAAACATTTCCCCAAATAAGACCAAAACCAGATGAGTTCTACGGGGCGCGGCAAAAGGGAGTTTAGAGAGATATGGAGAACGTGTGCGAGTCAGAGCGCGGAGGCAGTAATAATAAAACAGTAATAAAACATGAAATAACATATTACAGATAATTTTAATTGCCTTTAATAATATTAACGTTTATATTGGGCCTAATTTTTAAATAATTTTAGTATAACTTCAATTACTTAATTCAATCATTGATACAATCAATTGATACAATCAATTGATTTAACTGTTTCAACTTGTAAAATTCATTTTCAACCTTGACCAAACAAACCACAAAATTACAACACAAATGACCATAATATATAACGGCGAAATATTACCCAACATTTATTTTACCAATTAAAGAGTTAAATTACCATAAGTTAGAACTATCAACGCTAGTGCAGGCGGCCGCTCGGTGCGGCGCTCGCGATGGCGTACGGGGCAAAAATATACCGTGACACACTAACGTACATCACTCCTTACATCGGACCGATCTTTTCTTTGATCTTTCGCCAAAAAAACCGCCTCCAGAGCGCTCGTCTCCCTGCCCGGCCTGATGTCTGGATCGGTGTATGGACCCACGGACCCCTGACACACTATCGAACATGCTCCCTTCGACCTCCCTTCTCCCTTCTCCCTGCTCGGTTCGGGGGAAAAGTCAATAGTGTGTCACCGTCTTATTAGACATCCCTGTTACTCAATTGTTTTGTGATGTTTCGTTTAGAAGTCCCGTCTGTAGCTAAGGCCAGACACATTGACTGACAAGTGGTTGATTTGCTACAACTGATTGTTTTAATGTTAAAACTGAACCTGTCCATTGATGGAATTTTAATGTACAATACATTTTTACCTCACCATGAAGCCTATATAGTACTTATATTTTAAGACAGTAAGCTTAATTTCACATAAAAAGTAGTCAAATTTGTCATTGAATAGGATACCATTAAGAATATGAATCAACTTTCACTATCAGAAATTCTTGACACAATTCTGATTTCATCGAAAAATTAACTAACTATAACTACGAACTTTATTTCCTAACGTTTGTTCCGTCTTAACCATCTATCCGGATTAGCTTGGACAATCCGAAACCAATTTCGTCCGAGATTTTTGAAACTAAGTTGGGGAACTTTCACTATATTACCAATACAATAGTTTTCAAGGAAATTCCGGTTAAGAGATTGTAAGAAGTGTTTTGGTAAACGTACTAATTCTTTACTTCACTATTACGTTATGGATTCTTTTTGATCATTTTTAGAATTCCTCATACAGTACTATATAATTCGATGGATTGAAACTTCCTTTAACGAGAAATTTTCTAAAATAATAATACAGTAATAATATTATTACATGTTTTCAAAATTTATTCGTTGTCTTACCTCTTCTGTACACACTCATCCAACATAGTCGTTCTGTATTTAACGTAAATTGTAAGTTGTGAAATAAAGTTATTGCATTGCTCGAATATACGAATTATATTAGGCCTAAATTTAAAATTTTGTTGAACGAGCTATCCCTCGTAGACACGGGCATTAAATCGTATTAAAAACATAATGTTGGCCAATTATAGGTCTACTGATTAGTGATTGCGTGGTGTTGCCGTTAGATTAATCATCTTGTGTATTGTATTCACTTGGTATTCTACTTGAAAATGAACCTTCGGGTTTGAAATTACCAACCAGGATCACTTTGCAGTACCCTAATTAAACCTTTTATAATCTTCATATGTAATCTTAGTACAATTACGAATTTAGAGTAGCAATTCATACTAATCACGCTCAAGCGCTATTCAATATTATAAAATATTCGTTGTTTAAAATGTTCGATTGAAACTGGAGATATCGCGGGGAAGGTAGGAAACAACGATTTGGAGAAATCGTAAATCCTGAATGATGGGGACAGTGCAGCGTCGGTCAAGGACCTTGGTGCGTGCGAGCGCGCGCATGTGTGTGCGTGTGAGGGGGTGTTTGGACACAGCGCCGCGGACACCTTGTTTCCGTGAAAGGACTCGTTCTATCTAGACGGTGGAACGACTCAACCACTCGTTGTTTTGTAGTCTTTGAGCAAGAGATGCTCTTCATTTGTCTACAGGGTTGTGATATTTAGGCTGATTAGAACCATTAACTGTAAACCGTAAAAAGACACACACATCTCGTTTGCCTAATGAAAGTTGACGTCCATCTCATTGTCTTACCTTTTTTCTACTTTACAACATAAATATTTCATAAACTTTAGTTACGGTATTTAATACTCATTCTCTTTCCTTTTATTAATTTATTCATCTGTGTGTAAGCTCTACTTTAACCCATGTTAGAGAATTGTTGTCCATATATTCCACTATTACCATACTTATCTCCCATTTTAAAAAGCCTTAAAATAAAATAATTAACTGACAGAAACATTAAAAGAGGATACAACCCGATTTTTTTTTTAATCAGAGAATAACATAATTTATTTTTATATTAGCTTTTATGTTTTACTTTCTAAATTAAATTCCAACTTAATCTTATTCATCATAAACCGTAAGTTTTATGAACAGCCATTTCGTCATCAGCTTATTCCTATTGATATTTCATGCCTCAATCGCTTTCATGCTGATCAATACTGACCAGATTAGGCTGAAATTTTAAATATATTGGCAACCGATATGTAAATATCCTAGTTATTCGTGTAACTACGCACTAGTTACACCAGTACTAAAGGGGCAGTTATGTTTGCCGCACGCTCGTGCGTAAACATTTCTCTCGAGTGCAGCAAAGGCACTTTTGCCCTCGCGTTACACATTATATTTTTCCTACAGTAACTATAAAGCATATAAATAATCAAACACTATACAACACGTTTTTAGGTTAGGTTAAATCCAAGCGTTGATAAAATGGGAAACGCTGCACCAGCTGATTGTAGTCGTAGTGTCTTTATGTATTGCCAACTTATTTTCAATGGTACACGTATTACGTGCCCAATAAAAGCACGCTGTTTTGTGTTGTTTGGTTGGAATACTGGAGTGCGGCAAAAGTAAAAAGAGTAGGGCTAAAGTAAGTAAATGAAGCAATTAGCAACTTTCTGTACGATAATCAGTGCAAGAAGGCCCACTTTGTCTGGTGTCAGTTGGAAAACAAAAATTGATAAACGTTTTGTAAAGTTCAAGTTTTTTTTATCTAATAATCATATTAGTTATAAATAGTTACACTACGAGTTAGTTACACGTAGCTTAAATAGTTATACTACTCTCATAAAATATTCCTAAAACCTCAAATTGCCTGTACAACTCTTTGTTTTGAACAGACCAATTGCAGTTCGCCAAATGTACGATAGGCTGGTTAGGCACCTAGAAACTGGTGTTGCAGACATTGTGTCATATCTGATGAAATTTAATGACACATGGAAGTCTTTTGCATGTCATATGTTTTTTGCACGTAAGAGGCATTTCTTCTGATGTATTGATATTAGTCGCGTACAAAATACCCCAGAGATTAGTATGCAACTACACCAACAACTGAAATCTCACTTAAAAATATTTTAGAATGAATCAAGACACTATGTTTACAATCAACCACTCGTAACCTGCTGTTTGAGGCTCAGGGGGTGAGTGGAAATGCGCATACGCCAGACCTGATGTACGACATGTCTCGCCAAACACGACACATGTCCGAGACATCATTGGTCGGACGTGTCCAACGAGACTGGTTGGTCAATGTTTTGGTGCGTCATGTACAACATCAGGCCTGGCGCGAGACCCAACTAGACGCTGTAAGCTGAATGCACCAGGGAAGACAGTGGAATATCGTGGGCTGACAGTGTCTACCTAGAACGCCCGTGCCAGTCTATCTGCCTGTACCTGCTCTGTGCTCAATGAACTAGCGAAATGGGCTTAGGGCTTAGTTATAATTTATTATTGGCCTTATAAGTGCCGTTTACCTCAGCGCTAAAGGCGTAGTCCGAGAATACAGTCGGACACTTGATGTGATTCCAAGGCCATTTGTGAGATAGTCAACAAGACGTGTCGCTTCTTTTAATATTCTTCTGCATTTTCTGTTTTAGAGTGTTACAAATTTTGATGAAATCTTGATGTCAAATTCGCTTAATTTGCTCAAATTGTGGACACCGTTTGAATAAAAATGATTCAGTTTCATTCTCTAAGTAATTCCAATAATAATCAAAGCGGCCTTCTTTATATTAAATATGTTTGCCCTTTTTTTCTCTTTTTCAATATGTTTGGCTTTTTTCTAAGCGTGTGTGATTCATGGTTCAGTTGGTAGGTCAATACCTCTGCGTTTGCATTCAAGAATTGGTCAACTATATTTAAACCACTGCACTGTCGACTTCCTTTTTTTGGTAACTTTTAGTCTTCTGACAGATATTTTTTACTCGAGCCTCAATAAAGAAGGATTTTCATTTAATTTCATTGTCTACAGTGTAGTAAAATATGTCTCAATCGTGCTAAAGACACAAGACACGCAAAATACACATGTCTCTTAACTATGTGTATCTTACGACATGATATCTGCAACACAAGTGCTCATCGTTCAATGAATATCAACACCGCTAATAACCGTCAGCTAGTTGAAATAATGCTGTTTAGTTAATTGTTCCCTTATTTGCAGGTTAGCAAGTAAAGGGTTTGCCGATGATCATCCGAGAAGAAAGGCCTATCACACTCTGAATGTCCTCTGAGTGGTTCTTACTTCCCTTCTTGAAAAAGTCAGGTAGGCAATTATCCTTAATAGGACAACCGGGATGGCGCCAGTTATGTGAGGGTTAAAAACGGCCAGCCTGGCACACACTGGGATTGGGCCAACGATACTCCAGGTAGCCAAGTAATCGGGCGGAAGATGGAATGTAACCTAACCTAACCTAACTTAACCTAACCCAATAATGAAGGGAGAAACTAAAGTCAAACTGCGGTTTGAACTGTGAATGAGAAGCGGACACCATTGTTTGCACACTGCTGGGGTAGTTTCTCAGATAAATCTGACAAAAAAATGCCGCATTGGCACAATAACGGTGTGTTTTGGGGGGGTAGATTTGGCAGTGGTGCTTTGCTGGTGTCTACCTGGCCCTAGTGGCGCAATCCCGGTGGACCGTGACAACTAACGTGTGTCTGTTGTTTGCAAGAAGATGCAGTCACAACAATAAACTATTAGCTCTGTTCTGACAGTGATAGTGTAACCAACCTAGGCCTAAGATTATGGAGATCTAAGATTATGGAGTCAAGGCTCTATTGCTATTCTATTTCACACTACACAGTTTGTACCTAAAACCTAAATTCAACAATGAACAAGAATGTTTGAAACCACAATTTTAGAGTGTCTAAAAGCCTCACAAAACTCAAGATTATTTGATATCCAAGTACAACGAGCAAAGAATACTTCATTAAATAACATATGATAAGCATTTTTTTTCAATAATATCTGTTAATGAGTGTTAACGTTGTCTGCAGGTGACAGATGGATTGTTGAGTGAGGAGAAATGGATAAAGAGAATGGAGACAGAGATAAGTCTTCGGCCCCAAGCGATGGGAACCCTCTCATGGACCCGCTCAATGTCTTCGCTGGTGAGTTTGCATTGTTTAGTTGTACCTAATTTTTGGCAGGCCTAAATTTTATATGATGAATTTTCATACATTAGACCATAGACTATCCGAAACAATTGGGGCAGAGGGGTGTTCGGATAATAGATTTTTCGGATAATCGGACACCAACTTAAAATGGCGTATTTCTTTGTTAAGCGTATAATTAGAATTCCTCAATAATGTGTTTAATTCAAGCTATAAACGAAATTTGTGATCATTGTAGAAGCTTTTATTTAATGTAACACTACTGTAATCACAGGTAGCAATATCGCCATGATCTTCGGTATATCTGTCTATATCACCATGATCGTCTTTAGTTACTGTACGTAAAGCAATAAAGCATAGCACACTCGGCATTGAATATAAAAAAATCACAAGCTTAGCTTGAGCCACTTGCACCGTTGTTCAGCCAATCTAATCTTCTTAGTTTGTCAGATGTGCTTAGTACAATTCCTATAGCATACTGTAAAGCAAACAAAAAACACCACATATTAAAAAAATGATCACTGACACAAAGTGAGGTAGGCTATGTGTATTTGTATAGGGCCTATAAGACACATGGCAGCACAATCACCATATTGCTGAGTTTCGCGCAGTGTTGCGCCACGTGGGCTTCTGCTTGTATTGTGGCCGCACTTGTATTGTTGGCGTGGCGGTAATTTGAATTTTTCGTCTTTGGCGGCGATTTCACTTAACTGATGTTTCGGATGCATGACATTCGGATAATCGGCGACTGTTTTTGTGTTGCAGGGCACAACATCTTTGGAGGAGGAATGCCTGGTAGTTACGGCCACCATCTCACAAGTGCGTACAATGCTCTGCTAGGTGCAGGGAGGGGGGGACAGTTCCCTCACCCTCCTACGACCAGCTCCTACGGCAGCCTGGGTACTCTTAGTGTGGCTGCCAGTCAAGCTGCTAGCCTAGGAATAAACCCAGCAAGTATGAAACTATTTACTTACCATACAGACCTTTACAAATTGTTGGACATTATTTTATTTGTTTTTACTTGCAGTTTTGGATGTTTGTAGTAGTCTGCGGCACCAGTGTGTGATCTGAGGGCTTGAAGTTGCTTTTCAAGAGGAAGAATTTGTATTGGTCCTGCTTAGCACATTAGTGTACCTATATGTCAGGCTCAAACTCAATGATATTCCTGTTCAGTAATATGAATCAGTCTCTTTGTTTTGCACTTCGTCACTAGATGGAAGGATCAGTCACATTCACCACTATTATTATAAGTTTTCACGTTGTTTACCCTGATATGTATTAATTGGGACCAGACCCTGTTCGGATAACCAAATCGATCAGATTAGCCAGAAATGCAGTAAAATTGATTTTAAAAATATTAGAAAGATATTATGATTTTTAAATGGCCATATATTGCTACTGAGATCACGAAAACATTTTGGTCGTCTTCAGCGATAGTGGTAATATCTGTGTTTATATACCGCTGTCACGGCAACACACGATTGTGTTGTTCTTGTTGTCAACCATGACCGAAAAAGAGAGCCAACGGAATGCCGCTGGTTGTTCCAAATTTCTTGATATCATAGAAAATTTATATCACTTATGTTTTCTCAGTCATCAAAATTTACTTATGATTCCCGGTTTTCTCGGTTCCCTAGTCAGACACCCTGGTTATTATTTTAAAAGACATAACTGTGTTTTAAATTTAAATACACCTTTTCTCTCCTAACAGGTGGTTCAGATGGTCAGACAATTTGGATCATAGGTGTAACTAGGATGGCCATAAGGGGGCCGGTTTACAAAGTTTTTGAAAATAGATCCGTTAACTCAAGTTTTTTTTTATTAGGATATAAAAGAGATTTTTTAATTGTAGAAAAAAAATTGAATTGTTACAATGGCGCAGTAATAAACAGTTTTACATAAAAATTAGGTAGAAATAGGCATTAAATGGGCTTGAAAAACTGACTACACAAACATGGAATTTATTTTAAGTATAAAAAATTAAATTTGATAACATTTATTACTCATACAGTAAGGATATTACTGCTCAGAAAGAGTCTTAACTTAAGTTGGTACAGAACACGGTAGGTCAATTTTAGTGTCTTGTACTGACCTACTGTGTATTATGAAAAGCGAGACATTGCTGGTTCGACATGGGTTGCCATCTTACCACTGGCCATGTGACTTATTATACTGTAAAGTTACTTCATTGTCTTCAGCTCTCTGCAAAGATAAGTAGTCTATAGAGATAAATGGTTGTGTGTGTCTGTGTAGGTGCGGCATGGTACGCCATGGCCTCTCACCTGGCTGCCCAGGACTACCTAGCCAGGCTTCAGGCTGCTGGGATGCCCTTCTCTGGAATGCCTCCCGACATGCCTGGCTTCCCTCTCATGAGTCCCCATGCTCAAGGTTAGTGT
Organism: Macrosteles quadrilineatus; assembly: GCF_028750875.1. Lineage (NCBI taxonomy): Eukaryota > Metazoa > Arthropoda > Insecta > Hemiptera > Cicadellidae > Macrosteles > Macrosteles quadrilineatus. The sequence continues at coordinate 39,315,796 of NW_026542600.1, read as the reverse complement.
CTACCAAACTTTACAAATTAATCAGGTAGGTTAGACATTTTCGGAAGAATTCCTCCCCTATGTAAATTAGTACATAATTCCCGTACAAGGCTTGCCTAGCATAATAGTTTCTTTAGTAGGCTCTCAACGAAGTTACACAATTAACCTTATTTAGGTTAGACCAGGCACACTGTTCTTTGCATTTAAAAAGTTACTTAGAATTTGAAAAAAAAAATAGGCTGCTGAATCCTAAGACCTGTTTTGACTTTTGAAGAAGGACGATGAAGACTTAACAGTTGATAATTCTGTTACAAAAAGTGTTGATAATTCTGTTATAAAAATTTGTTGTGATTGTATGTATGGGTTTATGTTTTACTTCATGTACATTTGTTGCTGATAGTGTGGCGAAAATGTATTGTACAGTACTTACCCGGGAAGGTTTCTTAGTACTTTCAAGAAAATCTCGGGTTCGGCAAGCCTCTCATGGAAACTATCATGCTCATAACGTAAAAACCTACCTCCAAGCATTATGTAGCTTAATATACTATTAAAGTAGTGTGGTTTAAATCCTGCTCCCCCAAAGTCAAACCTTGCATGGAAACTAAATTTTTCACTTTTTTGAATTGAGGATATCAGGTTATCAAGGCATTCAAGTAAACGTTTGAATCTCCCACCAAATTGTTTTACTGGTTTTACTAAAGTGTTTGACAAAAACCTCTTATTTTTTATCCTTTCTCATCTTCCACTTCTTTTTGGCATCGTTAGTTATAGGATGAAGTAAATATGAAACAATATAAGCTATGCGAATTCACAATCCCTTTTAAACTCGTTCTCTCAACAAAACTCTTTCCAAACATAATTGTTGTGTTATCAGTTTCAGGAAGTGGCAAGCAGTCAGGAAGTAGCCACTCTAAAGCCCTCGCTCATGGTCCTAGCTCGTCTAGCGCCTCGGGAATGCCTTCCATGCACAAGTAAGTTTCGAATGGTTAAATACTTTCTAAACTTCTTACATAGCAAAGTGACGGGTGATGGGACCTGATTCCTCAGTTAGATTTGTAACTATATTATTTATTCAAACTTCAACTTCTGTAGCTTGATAATTTATTCTGTTATGAGATGTAGACAGCATAATTTCACCTTCAGTAGGCAAATAAATCGGGGATTAAAAACCTGGAAATATGGCTGTCCCTTAATAAAAACATATCTTTTAGACATCAAAATGAGAATTTGAAACGCATCTCTAGTATGAACAATGTTTAATAGTCGTGTATTCAGTTCTTTTGATAGTTAAAAATATATACTATAAAGAAATAAGCTTTTAATTTTTAAAAATTAATTAAGATTTATCAAATATAGAAAAAAGCCAAATTGAATTATGCTGAATACAAATGTTTGAATTTTTACCAGCCAATTAAGAAGAGAATCATGCATGGAGGTTGTTTGCAGACTATTCTCAAATTGGGGCACAATCCATGGCTCAGTAATGTGATTTGAAATCGTAGTGCATCCTTTATCTTTATATTATCCAGAACACTTATTGATTTCATGTGTTAACTGAGGGATTATTGAGAACATTTTCCATCATGATTAGTAAAAAAAGGTATTGAGTAAATTGTAGTTGACTGAATAAACATTGTGGTTTATCTGAAAAAGTGGTGGATGGGGGAAAATATTTTCTTGATCTTTGGGTGGGATTACATGTTATTCAAGATTTTCTGAAGAAAGGATCTGGTCCTACTGTCGACGATTTAACCGGCATTGCAAGGGACAATGATGAAATCTCTCACGAAGATGTTCACAATTTCGCTGGTATGGTGGGTAAAGATGATGATGTCTCCATTATTGAGGGAGATGTCTACGATATTGTCATTATTGTGGGAGAAGGTTTTATAGCCTCTGCGATCATGGGAGATTTTGAGGATTTCACCACTATGGTTAATGTACAATCACGTGTTTTGCTGCTATGAACGGTGACAATAATGATTCGTAGGCAGGGAAAAAATAATGTTAGTTCTGTGATCATGGATTACAGTCTTGATGACAAAGTCCAAGACACTCTTGTACCGGTTCGAGTCCAAGAGTACTCAAGTACGATAAAGACTGAAAATGTATTGGATTTGTTATTGCCATTTATAGAATTTTTCCTTAAGACTTTTAAAACTAATTGAAGTTTCCCTTGATGCGAAAGAAGAAAAACCCCATCTCATTCCTGTCTTGAAACTCAGGAAGGAAATAAAAATTCCTTCCCGTCCTAACTATAAGTACAATCCCATTCTTCCCTTATCTGAACTGTTAATCCTTTTTTACTTTACCTAAATATGTCATAAATCAAATCTAATCCATCCCAAATTGACTAGTTCTTTTCACCAGTTGTAGAGTTGTAGTATTTATTCCTATGGTGTGGTAGGAGAGGTGGTCTAAGGAAGCAGACCACGGTCCCACAGCTCCCCAGGACTCACAAGTGTTACTGTAGCACCCCAATAAATAACTTTTATCAGTTGCCATACGAGGGCCGGTGAGTTTGTTTACTTATCCCTAACAACTGATGGTTTGGTAGGGAAGATAGCTTGGGGAAGCAGACGACGGGAAAGTCCCACAGTCGATCTCTATCTAGCGCTTCAGCTTCAGTTCTGCCTTCACTTCTGAAGTGAGCACTTGGTGTTACCTGCACAATTTTAATGTTAGTCTCTATTATATGTTGCAACTTTGCTTCCAAAATTTAATTTCTAAAAGTTGCCACAGTGTGTTTCAGTTTTTTTCCAAGCAAAGAAATAGCTTTTCCAAACTACGAAGTAAGAGTCTTATGGAGTCTATCCACATGCTGCACCACAAAAGTGCACAAGCGCCTATCAGCTGTATACCTCGCTTTCTACCATTCGCCTTTTTGAAGACAAAGGCAATTCGATTCAACAAAAGATTCACTTACTAAAATAGAACCGCCTCTTGGTTTTTTTGTCTAATAACATTTCAGAGACAATTTTGCAACACATAATAGTGGCCTTTGTTGTGTGATGTCCCCCAGCACACTGTAATAATTTTGTGAAATTTCACCCTTGTTAAAAAACAACTAAGCTTCCTCAGATTTTTAAAATTTTTTTTAGCATGTATTTTTAGAAATAATCTAAATTTTATTGTTTCTCTGCTATTAATGGGTTCTAAATTATCATTATTTTCTCTTCCTCCTTGTTTCTTATGTTAATACCATGTATGTTTGTCTTGGTAACTTGTGTGTTTTTAAGTTAAGTGTTTATAAAATTTTCATAGCACTGGGTTTAACTCATCACTTTTTATACATTTTGTGTTATTTTATCGATTATTTTTATTTTGTACTTTGTTGTGTATAGCTAAGCATGTAAAAATTGTTGTTTAAAAGGGTAGGTTGAATATCTCATTTTGAACCAAAGTATTTACCAAAAAGAAAACACATTGTTTAAAACTTCATGAACATAAATTACAGTATTCATTGTAAGTAAAGCAAATAAATAAAGCAATAAAAAAAGAATTATCAATCATGGTCAAAGTTAGTGGAACTTCAGTTATAGTGTATAGGAAAACTTAAATTTCTTACACAATGTTTTAAACTTATCATTATTTGTTTCAAGCTTGCCTACTTCAAGAGAAGGAAGGTGAGTTACTGTATAACGGGATTTTTATTTGAGTTCATTCAAAATTGTTTGCTAACTTTTGTTACTATGTGCTATTAAAATCAACGGTGTTCTTTTGTAGTCCATCCAAGTGTGAAAACTACATGTCACCTGTTACTTCCTACCAGTGTTAGATTTGTAAAAAATTAGATGCCGGAACTGTAACCTATTCAATGTTACTTGTACCTATTTATGCCAATAACTTCATCTTTACCAAAGAGAGGTACCGGAACTCCGTTCCGCCGCGTTCCCCCGTAAATCAAGCACTGCTTTGTACACTTAAGTAATTCAACATTTTTTGCACATAATCCTATAGAAGTCAACTTTTTACTAGAGCAAAAAAGTATATTGCTAGGTCATGGCTAGGTTGGTAGGTTCTGAAGTTAACCAGTTCCTTAAATCTGGTTGGTAAGTTTCAGGGTTAGTCAGTTTGTTTACCCTATGTGAGTTTGCAAATTTTGGAGTAAGTTAGTCGGTTCTTTTCCGTTAAGTCACTACCACTACTTTTTTTTATTGCGATTCCGATATTTTTAACATTTATTCTAGCCTATGAATATTGAATATATTAATTATAAAATGAAACTATTCTAAACTAACCTTACCAACCAAACTTGTTGATTATGAAAAAATTCTGGTTGTGAACAAACTGAATTGCAATATAAAAAGTAGTGGTAGTGTATTAACGGAAAAGGACCAGCTAGTTTATTCTTTTGTCTTACTTAAGGTTAAGATGTTTAATTTAGTAATATGCATTGTAAAAATAAGACATAATTGTCGTATTTCTTGAATGGTACTATTATCTTTTTTTCTAGTGACGGCTCCGGTGTGCTCGGAGGTGTGCGGCTTCCTCCCGATACGGAGATAATAAAATATACCTCTTCAATTGTTGGGCCTAAAGTCCCGGGGACAACTAACCGAGGTCGCAAGAAGACCATTTCTCTAGACCCACCTTCAGTCAGTGTAACCCCCACTCACAGCAACTCTGCCTCCACTCCTGCCTTGCCTGCAGAGCGACCTAAGAAAAACAAGCATCCCGTAAGTTTACTATATTAATTTTAATGTTTATCAAAATTTGTGCATTCTTAAGAAGAAAACTGGATGGTCATCGAACAAAATTGTTGCAATAATGGCAGATCATATTTTCCAATGTGATTTAAATGAGGTCATGATTTGTACTTAAAATTTATTGGAAAAAAACCTTTTGTTCACACACAACTATAATCTGTGTGACCTACAAACAATGTGCAGAAATGTTGAGTTTTCATGTCACCGTTGAGTCACAACGGTGACAGTTCAGTGGTTCTAGATGACTGAATTCAAGAAGCGATATGGATGTCGTAATATAAGTATCTTAACCTAGATTTAATTATTTTAGTCCTGGATTAGCAAGTTTTTTGATAATTCCGAGGATGTGTTAAATAATAGACTGCATGCATTTATTTGTATTGAAGGAATAACATAATTTTGATAACAAATCAATTATATAACAAAGATACGATTTAGGAAGTACTTTGTCTCATTTTGGAACCATTATTCACATTTTATGCATGTTTATTTAAGAACCAAGAATTAAGTATTAGAACATTTTTAATTATTTGAAGCTTCTGTTTCCTTACGTTTTGGAAGTGAAATTGACTGACTACAGTTTGATAATGGTAAGGAATATTCGTCTTAAGAATTTCTAACTTGCAGGTTGAGAGTGCGCCGAGTAGTCAGGCACCTCTTGCATTGGACCAGATAGACCGAGAGTCTGACATTATGAAGTTAAACGGAGTGAGTCCCGTGCCAGCCGGGTACAACACTCCTCCCGACAATGACGCTCCACTCAACCTCAGCTTAAAACCTTCTGTGTCACCACAGCAACCCAACAATGCCCTTCAGTCACTCTCGTCTCTCTCACAATCTCTGGGGCAGATGCCAGACCGCATCTGTGAGTATTTATGTATTGGCTTCGAGTTGACTATGTTTACCAATAACTGTTAAAGTATTAGTATTAGCCTTAAGTGTAGCATGCAGGTTTGTCATCAGTGGTGTTTTGTTTGGTGACAATGGTGCAATTAGGCGATTCACGCTGTAGGTGAAGAGGCAACTGACAAGAAGGAAAAGACACTCCTAGCTCAGTAAATATATTTTGATACAAACCCTACAAATTTACAATCTGTGATGTTAGCTACTGCAGGATTTTACCGAAGAAAAAAAACTGTTTACGGGAATCTTGTAAGTGACAAACTGTTGCAAACGAAAACTAAAATCTGATAAACTTATAACTTCAGAAAGCTTAAACATAGCTTATAGATTTTTCCCAAAAATACATCTTTGTGGAATGAAGATGTCATATACCCTTTGTATATTGACTAACCTTTATTTTAAACTCTATAATTTCATCATATTTTAATTCAAAATTGGACACATTTACCTTTTCCAATTTTGTAATTGTGAGAGTGGATATCAGTAAAGACCACTCTTACTTTTTATTTCCAAGATATTATTTCTTAAAAGTTTTATATTTACTTCGGCTCACTGGGAAATACGACTAAAGATTGCTTGGAGAAGAAGAAACTGTAATTGGAACCATGGTTATTTTATGTATTATTTTAAATTTAATACTAAAAAAGACAAATTACAAAAATTATTACGAAGGGGACATAAACAAGAAAGATAATCGAGCATACAATTTTTAAATTCCTCTGTTCAGTTCAGCTAATAGACAAAACTTATAAAACATTATCACTGGTGATTTAGCTTCAGTAAATAAAATATGAAACCTGCTTCTATTTGGCTTTAATTTTTTTCTAATGTGTCATGTGGTAAAAAGAAATAGAAGTGTACATTTTTAAACCAAAGGTACCATCTTAAGTTGTCACTAACTATGTTGATCAAACCACTTAAACACATTATGTGTAAGGCAGAAAATAACTAAAGCATTGCTCCCGCTCAACAGATTTTGGGGGTGGAAGGGGGGCCTGTTCCATGTCGTCCAAGACCATTATTGTAGAACAATTTTCCAACTAATTGAAACATTATACAGTACTTGTAATACAAAAGTGAAGGAGTTGCGCTGTTAAATATTTCTTTAATTTTGGGTTAGAATCAAACTTTTATTGAAAAATGTAGACTATCAGTAGTTTTTTTTTCTTAATTCTTATTTCAAAGATTGTTGACTAGGATGACCAGTTCTTTCATTATTTATAAAAAAAATCAGGAATAAACCAATTTTATTAGAAATTAATTGTTGCTTTTTCACCGCGACCACTGCGACCGCAGAAGGTGTTCACAGGGTTGTCAGCGACCGGGAACTCCAGGAAAATAGGGAATTATGCGTGAATTTTAACTGCCGTGAAAAAACGGGGAAATATGCATGACAACAGTATTATTCAGGGGTTTTCCCTGAATTTCAATAAATATCATTATGTACGTTTATTTTCAAAGAATTTTATAGTTGTTATAAAAATGGTTTGTTGTTCGTATCATCCATGTTTAAATTCTGAATTAGACAACCGACGTAGTTCAATGCCGGCTCAAAATTATCGTGCGCTCTCAGTTACTTATCGTATCCAAGTCTGATAAGTTTAACGGAATCAGAAAACCGCTCTTGCTTTTTACGAAACGAAATAGTCGTACACTGAAAACATCCAAATGGAGAAAGCACTGGCACGGCATATCTGCTAGAAAATCGAGACGCTGTAAAATGTTGTTATGTTGGTACCACTAGAAGAATCAACCAGCTCATTGGCTATTGGCAATCCCTTAGTTCCAAAGTACTATTCCCCTTCCCCTAGTACATATGGCGGCCAACGTCTCTCAATTATCCTCGCATTCAGTGCTACCTTCGGTTGTAGCTCTAGCTCTAGTTCAATGCGCAACTATTGCCGACATTGCCGGTCGACTTAACCTTGACCTTGACCTTGTATTTGTCTGCGACCTGCGTTCCCGTTGTGTGTTTGTGCAGCAAGCAATAGCAGAACTGTACTGTAGACAGATGACACGATGATTTATGTTATTACAATACGATTCCCAATCGACGCTCAACTATGGATTGGATTGAATTGATGTTTTAGTTTGTTAATTTAGGAAAATACATAATTTGAATTGTAATAATTATTGGTTTTTTACTGGTTTGCAGTTAATGATAAGTAACTATTGGCCAAATATAACGGGAAAAACGTACCGTTAAAAACTGCTTCTGTAGGCCTAAGGAAAACATTTCCTACCACAAATTTTGTTTCTAAGTACTACATTTTGGAAAATACATAATTTTAATTGTAATAATTATTGGTTTTTTACCGGTTTACAGTTAATCATAAGTAAATATCGGCAAATTTAACGCAAAAATCATAACGTTTCAGTCGTACAAGTTTATTTTGCAAAACGTTAAACTCATTAATGTTAATTTTTAACCTTAATTGGCAATATTTGTCGAGTGAATATGAAGAGTTAATAGGCCTTAAGGGCTAATAAACGTATGTGGTTTTTATATTATTTACCAATAGGGTTGGACGGCATTGAATGTTTAGTTCAGGACGGTACGGGACAGGATTTTTATTTCCTTCCTGATTTTCGGGACGGGATTTTTTCCTATTTTTTCCTCTTGAGTATTGCAGTTACCAAAAAAAAAACAGACAAAATCAATTTTTACCATTGTGGCACTGGTCTATAAAAACCAAAAAAAAATGGGTAAAAATTTACAGGTATAGAAACTTGTAACTCGCGTTCATGGCGCAATTGTCAGTATGACACCGCGGTCACTGGGTGATCGTTGGTATGACCCGCAGTCACGGCGTGATCGTCGGTATGACTCCACGATCACGGCGCGATCGTCGGTATGACTCCGCGGTCACGGCGTGATCGTCGGTATGACTCCGCAGTCATGGCGTGATCATCGGGATGACTCTGTGGTTACGGTGTGATCGTCGGTATGACCCGCAGTCATGGCGTGATCGTCAGTTTGACCTGCGGTCACAGCGTGATAGTCGGTAAGACCCGCGGTCACAGAGTGATAGTCGGTATGACCCGCGGTCACGGCGTGATCTTTGTTATGACTCCGTGGTCACGGCGAGATCGTCGGTATGACTCCGCGGGCACAACGCGATCGTCGGTATGACTCCGCGATCACGGCGTGATCGTCGGTATGACTCCACGATCACGGCGCGATCGTCGGTATGACTCCGCGGTCACGGCGTGATCGTCGGGATGACTCTGTGGTTACGGTGTGATCGTCGGTATGACCCGCAGTCATGGCGTGATCGTCGGTATGACCCACGGTCACAGCGTGATAGTCGGCAAGAGCCGCGGTCACAGCGTGATAGTCGGTATGACCCGCGGTCACGGCGTGATCTTTGGTATGACTCCGTGGTCACGGCGAGATCGTCGGTATGACTCCGCGATCACGGCGTGATCGTCGGTATGACTCCGCGGTCATGGCGTGAGTATGACTCCGCGGTCATGGCGTGATCGTCGGGATGACTCTGTGGTTACGGTGTGATCGTCGGTATGACCCGCAGTCATGGCGTGATTGTCGGTATGACCCGCGGTCACAGCGTGATAGTCGGTATGACCCGCGGTCACAGCGTGATAGTCGGTATGACCCGCAGTCACGGCGTGATCTTTGGTATGACTCCGTGGTCACGGCGAGGTCGTCGGTATGACTCCGCGGGCACAACGCGATCGTCGGTATGACTCGCGGTCACAGCAGATCGAGGGTATGACTCTGTGGTCACGGCGCGATCGTCTTTGCCTCCTGCGTCCACGAACAACTTTCGCGATAGTGGCGTCATCCTCACTCGCGAAGCGGCAAAATCGCCAACGATCGGATCGAATCCCATCCCGAAAAATTCCCAAATAAAATGTAATCCCGTCCCGAAAATCGGGAATATTTTTTTCCTGAAAGTTTCCCGAAATTTCGGGACCCGTACATTCCTATTTACCAATATCTGTTATTTTAATTTGTTTTTACAACTTTTATTAGGATTTTCTCATAAGTAACCTTTATTAGACACCAGAAATTTTATTTTTTAGCCACAAAAACCAGGAAAAATGTGTGAATTTTGTTTATAGATTCTGCTGACAACCCTGTGTTTACTATTTTACCGTAACTTTAGAAGATTTTATCAATTTCGCTCTATCGGTGTATGTGGGAGATGATAACAACATTACCGCAGTCACAGGAAACAATGACAATGTTTTTGAAACGTTTGAGTGGCTATTGAAAGCTTCTGTCATGTTCAGGGAGACATATCAAACTTTGTCAGTGTTCGTGGATACATTATTACCTTTTCCGATGTTTAAGTTTCATCACAAGATTCTCCACAGTTTGATAAAAATGTTGCAAACTGTTGTGGTATTGGTGAATTTGCCACTGTTTTTGGAGATATCGCTTGCTTTGGCAACAATTGCAGCATCATTGTGGCATGAATCTAGAAAATTTTAGGCAACATCGCTATCATCGCCAATGATTGCGACAACATAAATATCCTCGCTGACATTCACAAAATCATTGTTAGAATCTTAAAATTAGTGACAACAGCACATCAATATTGTTAACTTCGGCGAATTTTGGGGCAAAATTAATAGCTCCTTTGACGTTTGTGGCAACATTAGGAGATTGCAACAACATTGTTACTGTTAGCTTTGATTTCGTTCACGGTGACATAGTCAGCATCATACTAAGATCTTGAAAAAAAAAACTTCATTAATTTGCTAACTTTAGTTTGGATTAGGTGGACTTTTAAAATAGCAAGGTTCGGAGTAGCCGGCTTTTACTGTAAATATATAGCACTCTGAATAACTGCCACTGTCGCTGTTCCATGTAGGATTTTTCACTATCTCTAATATGTAGTATATTTCATCACCAAGACCTAAAGTGACTGCTTTCTCCTAAAAATCAAGTTAACAATTGAGGATGGAAAATGAGCGAAGGTTGAAAAGACATTTTGGTCTATGTGATAAACTATATTTTTTTGTTATTAAATATTTTTATTAAATATTTAAAGACGGAAAATTTAAGCATATCTCTGTCTGTTATTGCTGTTAATATTGTCTGTCTATGGAAACATAATAGTATATTATTTAGTATAATGACCAGCTATAATCAATCAATCAATCAAATATTCTTTATTCACAAAGTTTAGACAATATGTCTTGAATAGCGTCATTAAACTAACATAAACAAAAAATTATAAACTAAATAATTAAAATCATTCACAAAGGATTTATATAGTAAAACTAAAAATGAGTGCTATAACTTTAAAAAATCACAAAATCTTAGAAGGTTACGTTAGAGTAAAACTAGGTAGTAACTGGAATTCAAATGGTCGTTTCGAGATTACAATTTAAAAATTCTTTGATGGAATAAAATGGGTTTCTTAACAACAAGTCTTTTGTTGATAAGAGTCGTTGTCTATAAAGAACGAAAGTCAAAACTTGGTAGTAATCGAGACAGTACGGTAAGATCTTCTTGCGTCTGTGAGTTGATGGTTTTACATTAATGCCAATAGCAAAATAACTAATCATCTTAAAAAAATTTTTGGACTTGAAAGAAACATACAATTTATAGTTCTATTGCTAAAATTTGTATCCATCACTGAAGAAAAGAATTATTTCACTAACTGACTTTCAAATGGGATAGTAAAAAAAACCCGAAACTTTTTAAACAGCTGTTTTCTGTTGTTATTATATTTAGAAAGTTAAGAATATTGTAGCAATGAAAAACTCAGCTGATGCAATTTACTGAAATATGGAGCAATGTTCAGTTCGACATTTTGTTTTGATGTTGGAGATTTTCTAAAAAAATCACTGAATTTGTAACTGCTATGCAACAGTTATTTCGCAACTGTTTTTTTGTTCTTCGTTATGGTGTCGTCGTTCCTTGTGGTAATACTATTAAAAGATGTTGAACATTTTTAGAAATTGTTCCTTTATAGAAAAAGTGAAACCAACTATAGGCCTAGGTCTGTACGTTGACCAGGCAATGTTAAAAATTTACCTGCATCTTAAGGTAACTACCTAATTTACCTGCAAATCTCGAATCCAATGAATCCCAAGTAAAGATTCGGATTGGATTTGATTAACTGGAAATTGTTGTTTTTTTTTTTTTTTTTTTTTTTTTTTGTTTAGAATAGAATTATAAAAGGCATATACTGTGACATTGCCTAAACATAAAGGTTATTGGAGTCGTAATATACAGTACTGTGACATTGCCTAACAATAGAGGTTATTGACGTCGTAATAAACAGTACTGTGACATTGACCAACCATAGTTATTGATGTTGTAATATACAGTACTGTGACATTGCCTGACCATAGAGGTTATTGACGTCGTAATATACAGTACTGTGACATTGCCTAACAATAGAGGTTATTGACGTCGTAATATACAGTACTGTGACATTGCCTAGCAATAGAGGTTATTGACGTCGTAATATACAGTACTGTGACATTGCCTAACCATAGGAGGTTATTGACGTCGTAATATACAGTTCGGTGACATCAACTAACAATAGAGGTTATTGATGTCTTAATATACAGTACTGTGACATTGACTAACAATAGAGGTTATTGACGTCATAATATACAGAACTGTGACATTGACTATAGAGGTTATTGATGTTATAATATACACTACTGTGACATTGCCTAACCATAGAGGTTATTGACCTCATAATATACAGTACTGTGACATTGACCAACCATAGAGATTATTGACGTTGTAATATACAGTACTGTGACATTGCCTAACAATAGAGGTTATTGACGTAATATATAGTACTGTGACATTGCCTAACCATAGAGGTTATTGACGTCATAATATACAGTACTGTGACAATGACTAACCATTAGAGGTTATTGACGTAATATACAGTACTGTGACATCGCCTAACCATAGAGGTTATTGTCGTGGTGGTGGTGGTAAAGGAAGTGTTAAATGGTTGCTATTTCATTCTTGCTTTTTTAACCACCATAAGCCCATTTGTAATTGTTTTTGGGACCCGATATTCAAAGATTCGAGATTAAATTTTCTTAGGATTCGGGTTCGAGATTCGAAATTTATGGATTTGGCCATCATTAAAATTCTACAAAGCTCAAATCAACCGACCTTTAAGCAATCTGCTGATTCAGGAGATTGGAGACTGCTTAATACTTTTGTTTTGGGAGTAGCTCTTTAAAAAAAACGCCACTATATAGGGGGTGGAAAAAAGTCCCGGTGCGGTTAAATATTTCAAAAAGGAAGAAAGATAGATCTTTAAAACCTGGTACACAGTTACTGAGCATTAACATCATTTTAACACATGATTTAAAGATACACACTACCTCATCAGGGGGACGGACGGGCCCACTAGGAGTCAGAAGAATATTTTAATGCTAGCATAGGTTGATATTCACAACAAATTAAAGGTCTTTAGAATACAATGCCGCAAACTTGAACTCAAACGGACAACGGAGTCAAAAATGATAGCCGTTCAAAGATTTCTTGAATCTGTCATTTTGAATCTTTGAACGGCTGCCATTTTATACTCAGTTGTTCTCATGAGCTCAAATTCCTGGCATTATATTCTACTAATAAAGACCATTAATTTGATGTGCATATCAACCTATTCATACGTTTATGATTTTCTTCTAACTTATAGCACAGAAAACGTACTACTATAACCCAGAATGCCAACCGCATGGTAAAAAGCATTAAGTGTTTTGAGAGAGCTTTGCCTGTCAATCCGTAGGCAGCGCCACCAGCGTTGCTATGCTATTGCATGGCAACGCTTGTGGCGCTGCCTACGGATTGACAGGCAAAGCTCTCTCAAAACGCTTAATGCTTTTTAACATGCGGTTGGCATTCTGGGTTATAGTAGTACGTTTTCTGTGCTTATAGCGGGCTGTCTCCCTGAAGAGGTAGCACATCTTTGAATAATGTGTTAAAATTATCTTATTACCTAGTAACTGTATACCAAGTTTTGAAGCTCCATATCTACATTACTTTTTGAAATATTTAATTGTCCCAGGACTTTTTTCCACCCTGTATAACTACTGTTATAATGGGCATTAGTGCCCACTACACCTCTATTATACATTTAAAATACTTGGCTGTCTCTTATGAAACAAGAGTGAATTTATACCCTCATGTAGCTGTTACAACAATTATTCAGAGACTCTTACCAACTTTTGAAAAACAAATTTACATTGATTTCCACTTATGATGCTCATATTGAAGACTTATAAACAGCTTATAAACAAAACTAGTTGAGTTTCCCTCTCATTGTTGATGTATCATTAGTAAGTGTGAGTTCAATGTAAAATGTAAACAGCCTCCGGTATTTCGCCAGGAACCAACTAATGTCAACAAATAATACAATCAAAGAATCACTAAGTGCAGTTAGGAAAACTGGATGATCCGGAAAGACAAAAGTCCAAAATTAATTGTTGAAGTGTCTACGATAGCATCGGATCATTGGATACTGAAGTAGACATCCCATCTATATGGACCAGCTGTTGCCAATTTTTTATTAAAAAAGAATGTAGTTGTGTGAGCCAGTCAAAGAATGCGCTAGTGTCTAAAATTCAATATTCTACCTTATTTTTTGTTTCTGATCAAGTTGATGGGTCGTAACAGTTGCTATAACTTACAATAACTCATTCCATGTGTTTGACTTGGTAAAAAATGTTGCGTATTCCACAGGAATTAGTAATTTAGATCAGCACAATCTGATGATGGCACACATCTACTACGACGATTTTGATTAAAAGTCTGGCTACAAATTTAACATAGGAATGGAATTAATAGTAAAAAAAATATATACGAACTGAACTCACAATAAATACTGTCAGGTATTCCTAAGAATCTTACACAGTCAAAAGTTAACGAAATACGGCAAAAGAAAGAAAAAGCTGTTAGCAATATTTCCAACTCTCATGCACAATAATAAAAGAGAGTTGTAATGCTAGCAATTATTATCAAGCCTCTAAACTAGTTCAAGACTGCCTATGGGTTGTTGCATACACAACAATTTGTTTACTAAGAATTTATTGTCCTGTAAAACGTTATTTCAGTGTTTACCAATTTTTTCCGGCAGTCTAGAATGTCTTGTTAGGTGTGTCGATAGCCAAGAGAAATGCCGTTTGATGCTCCAAGGCAGTTATGTTGTGGGCTTACCACCTGCTATTTATCAATAAAGTTCCTTTTTGTACTGTACTGGCTCACCCCTTACTTTGCTCAATATGCCAATGCACAGGCGAGAGGCCCAAGTCTACAGACAAGTGCAAAATTTAAAAGAGGCCGCCAAACTTGATACTAATTTAGGAACCTTAACTTATAATGATTTTGATTTCCTTATAAGTAAACTAAGTAAATTGGGTACTTCAAACAATGTTTCGTGATTTTTTATATTTAATTTTACAATTTTGAAATTTAGATTCCAAAATATATACGTATGATTTATTTTAAAATCTAGCACAACTTCAAAAATCTACCAACTTTATTAAAAACCAATAACAACCTCTAGAAACCTTCTGATTGTTAGGCCAGCAGTATAACCTAGCTACCCATCTTGATGCAGAGAATATTTAAAAAATTCAACTTATTGAACCAAGTGGTTACTAATGCAGTTATGACTTGGCTTATGTGTGTTTTGCAGCCCGCCGCAAACCAGGGCCAAAGCCTAGACGAGTGTCACAGTCCCCGCTACCCCCTCCAGGCCCTGCCCCCTCCGCTTCACTTGCCCAGCTGTTTGCAGCTGCCGACTCTCCAAGACCAACTGAGGATTCTGATTTGACAGCTTCCCAGCATAAGGTTTGAAGCTATTTTTGATAAGAAAAATATTTCAAATATAATTTATGATTCAGCACCTCATGTTTTGTAAATAAAATAAAAAACTAATAGTTATCATGATTTACTCTCAACTCTCGATTATCGGGCATAATATGAAATCAAATCAATTTCTATATAACTGTCATCCCCCTGAGAGATTCTTATGTCAGGTCTGGCAGGTACATTTAGTTTTCTAGGGGGAGGTACTTTAGGTGTCTAACCGACATCTCGCGCATTTCGATCAACTCCAATATCTGAGAGCCGTTTGATTTGTAGAGCTTCAGCAGCTTTCAGAAACCTTCCTAGTTGATCCTGGGAAATGTTGACTCCACCTTGATACATATAATCCATCATGAACTTGAGCTCCGAAAACTTGACATCCTTCAAAATTACGGTTGGATGCGTTTCATTATACTGGCTCAGCTCCGAATAAGGGCTGCAGACAGATTTTAAAACCACTTTTTTCGACTTATATTGCCCCTTTGCAGCAAGTGTGCAGTCTACTAGAGTTCCATTTTCCAATAGGGTGTTGAACACGGAGATCAGAGTGGATTGATGGTTGTTCCATTGCAAACATAATTGTTGATCCGCCGTTTTAACTGAAGTCAATTTCTTAAAATATCGCAATGATTCAAAGCATATCTGTGATCTGTTGTCTCTTCTTTTCAATATAAGGTTAAGATCCTCTGTATAGGTAAAATCGTGGTTGACCCGCTTAACAGTTGGAAAAAATTAAAGTTTTAGAAAACCGCTAACTGATATGTATTATCTTACATACCTCATGCAGTAAAAGCAGCGAGATAATCACAAAAAATACCCACTTTATTTAAAACTATTTCAAGAGAATTATTTACATTTATAACTGGAATCTAAAGGTTTTTTTTTTAATAAAAAAAAAACAGTTAAAAAAGGCACAATACAACATATTATTAGTAAGGGTTTTCTGCTTGTGTGCTCAGAAAAACTTTATGTTGATTTTACTGTTATTTTATCAACACAATTTTATCAATGACAAGAACTTGACTATAGTGCTGACTGGATTTATTCTAGCAGTTCTCCATAGTAAAAATAAAATTTGTTTACTTGGATTTGATCGACTATTGTTGCTTGACCAGGATGGTAGACCTCGTAACCTGGGACGAGGAGTTTCCAAGCCCAAGAAAAACACAGTAGCATCTTTGCTTGCGCAGAGTCGAGCCTTGGGCATCAAGCCTGGCCTAGACCTGAACTCTCCCCTGAACCATCAAGTTAGTCTGCTCAAAGCAAACCTTCTACAACAACAATTGCAAGCATCTGCCTCTGCATCAGGTGAGTACCTTTGTTTCTTAATTTATTGTTTTCTTCTTCATTCATAATATTTTTTTTAGTACAGTAGAACTTCTCAAATCACCAACAGAGCCAGAAAAAAAGGATTACATTAGTTTCAAGTTAAATTTCTATTGATCCAATAAAACGCAAGATGGAATACGATTATATTTTAATATGCGCGTTTGAAATTGCTGCTGCACAAGTAAGAGATTTGAAGGTGCTGAAATTGAGATTATTGCTGAAATTTTCTATCACTGATTAGATTAAGCTAACAGAAGTTTCTTGTTTTGAGATCTTAAATTTCTGAATTATGAATTTCAAGCAAAGAATGAGTAAGACGTTTGAATTGAAACTAATGGTTAATTGTAAGAATAGGCTACAAACTTCATCTATTTTACAGAGGGTGAAATGGAGACAGACGATAAAAACCGGACCTCTTCCCCTAGCAGTGTACCTGAAGATTTGGAGAAGAAGATACAAGTTAGTATATCTAGAGTTAAGAAGTTCTAACATGGATCCAAAAATAAATTTATGGATTCATTATATTCATTTTAGTTTATATATCGTTGGTCTATTGACGTTTTCCATAATTTATAATCATTCAATATGGGGAAGATTGGCCAATTTTTTTATATGGTCATGCCCAAAAGACTTATTAATTGCCATACATGTATGAAAGTTACAAGAAAAGTGATGTTGAAGTAAAAGATGTCTGGGGAAAATTAATTTTGGCACGGTTAAGTTTTAGTTGATATTATAAGAACATTTTTACTTACTTATAGTCTACTAGTGGCTTGTAGGGACATAAGTCCCTAAAAAGCTCAAATGTAAAACAAATTTTTGCAATACCGGTATTTAAACAAACTCAGAATAACATTATCTATGTGTCAGAATAGGCATCCCTACACCATATCTTTTGTGTAAAAACCAGTTTGTTGTTCTTCTTTGTTTGCTTTTGTTGATGTCATTTTCAATAAATAATTTGAATCACTCCAGTGGTTTAACATGAAAAGGCAGCAAACATATCATTGTTTGTGAATAAATACTGGTTTACTAAGGTAGCTTTGGTCTTGTGGTTAATGAGGATAAATAAAAGCTTCCCTGTTTGGAATTTTAAAAATTCATTGGAGGTTCGCCTTCAGATGAATTGAAGACGCCTGCAATTTCATCTGCAGTAGGCTTATTATACCTACGACGATCCATATTTATCCTGTCTACAAACCTAAGTTCTAATTCACTGTCACCTTGTACAACCATTTCTTCCAAAGCTCTTTTGTAAATTTGTGCAAATGGATTTTCTAATAGAATTTCAGCTAGTTTTGACAATATTTCAGGTTTTAAGTCACTATTTTCTCTACGCCTTTGACGAATTTCTGTTGCTGTTGATGTGTCAATAATGTACAATTGGCCATACACGGGGTCTTCATCATGTTGAGGCAGCAAATCTGAGATTGAACCATAAATCTGTCCTTGAATTTTGAAACAGTATGGTCCTTTTCATGGAATATCTTTCTTACTGGCTGAAAAATAAGCAAAGGCCATCGCACTGTTGCATTGTCGAATGAATTTATACAGTTGTGGGCTCTCTTCAAACAAACTTTTAAGTTCTACAATAGTTTTTGACTGAGGAAGGTTAATAAGTCCGTTATGGCAACATGTCATAAAATGATTATTCGTTAGTTCTTCTCTAAAATGAAGTAGAGCACTACATTGAATGCACTCTTGGTCCAATAATCCTGCATCATGGATCTTTACATTTCTCTCGTCTACCATGGGTCTCCTAAAAAGGGGTTGTAACATATCTTGATTAAGTTCTCATTATCTACTCTTGCTCTCCTACGCGCACTGTCATTCCTATGAACAGTTCCCCGCCTTTGTGGTATTCCCCTGGCGTTCATATTAATTACAGTACTTATAATGAAAAGAATATATATCCAGCAGCCTACATACCAAAACATCTTGAATCCCTGGTGATTTTATAAAAGTATGATCGAATATGATTACTCTACGTTGTATATTCACTGCACTAAAAAAATTTACTTACGAAGGAATGCAAATACACCATTTTAGAACCAATAACATTTATAGGTTATTTTAGTTGTATATATTTACACAACCTTAACCTTAAAATGTGTAGAAATATAAAGAAAACAACATCATTTAAAATAAACTTGAACATATGATTTAAAAATAAAAACAAAACAGAAGTTAGATTTAATTTCGACTCTTTGATTATTTATACAGAATATTTATTTTACTTACGAAGGAATGCAAATACGCCATTTTAGAACCAATAACATTTATAGGTTATTTTAGTTGTATATATTTACACAACCTTAAGCTGGGTTTTCCTAGACGCGGAGTCGGCCAGCGGAGAGAGGAACGCGGAGAGCGGAATTGAAATTAACATGGCATTCCGCTCCGCTGCTAGGAAAACAGTAACATTAAATTGCCTAAGACCAGCTGAGTCCGCTCTCCGCGTTCCTCTCTCCGCTGGCCGACTACGCGCCTAGGAAAACCCGGCTTTAACCTTAAAATGTGTAGAAATATAAAGAAAACAACATCATTTAAAATAAACTTGAACATATGATTTAAAAATAAAAACAAAACAGAAGTTAGATTTAATTTCGACTCTTTGATTATTTATACAGAATATTTATTCTATGTCGTTTATTCCTTTAACACGACAATAACGTAAAAGCATGAAAAAATGAAACTTGAGTATATGATTTAAATATAAACAAAGAATGCAGACGTTTTTCCGACTAATCTTCAATATTTCAGTTTTATTATAGTATACATTTCATAGTTGACTGGCTAAAAGTAAACCAAATGTGTGTATTGATCACTGTTTTCAAATCTATGGCACAGCTGTTTTAATTTCAAAAGATGTAAACAAATTAAACCCCATGTTGTTTTAATGGGAAAAGTTTTATTCTGTTGCGAATTTATGGTAAAAAAATAAGAAAAATGAATAGTTTTCCCTCAAAATTCACGTCAAGACCTTTAAAATAAGACCCCTCCCATCCTTCTACGGCCATCCAGTCACTCACAATTTCTTTACAAAAATTTGACTTACGGAATTATATATATAGATTAGTTTAAATACACCAAGTTACTCTATCCTGTATAATATATTATTTTGATATAGTTAATAGCCCTTTTACTGACCGACTAACATTTATCATTATGGGTTTTAATGAAACCTATCCATCCTCGACAATTTTTTATGTCCAAAATTAATCGTTGCAGCAATAAGTTAAAGCTCGTAGACAAAAACTTTCTTATCCCTCTTAGTCTTAAAGACTAAAAGATGTGTAATTTAATTTTGATATATTTACTCATCTTTGTATATCAGAGATTAAATGACAGTATTATACAAATTTGAGTAAATATACATTCTAGGGGGTGGACCCGATTTTTTAATATTTGTTTTATTCCACCCGAAATTCAATGCTGATTCTGAAAATGACATTCTTTTCTCATGGAAAACTACATAAAAACCTGGAAAATGAAAAAAAAACATGAACAACTTTTTTTTATCGAACACGACATGTGGGTACTAAAATTAATCAAAATAACAAGCAGATCATGCAAATTTAGTATACATTTGATCAGGAATGAAATAAGCGAGATATTTACGATAATGTGTGACACGATTAAGTTAGGTTAGGTTAGGTTAGGTGTCATCGCTTGTAACATAAGTAGAGAAAGTACTTTTAGTATTTTGGATGGTAGAGCTCTGCAGCTGCTCTGAAGAAGGCGTGACTCTATCCTTTTCAGGGGTAGGTCTTCTTGAAGAGGAACTCCACCAAATAGCTGACTAAGTGTTTAGTTTTGACATAGTACTTGGGGGTTCATGCTCGTGCTTGCTCTCCAACCACACTCTATCCTTTTCAGGGGTAGGCCTTCTTGAAGAGGAACTCCGCCAAATATAGTATTTAGTTTTGACCTAGTACTTGGGGATTCATGCTCGTGCTTGCTATCCAGCCAACTAGGTTACCACGAGCATACTAAAAGTGGCGACACGGAGGGGACTACAACGAAAGTGGAAGCAGAAATTTAAAATCGCGTTGCACATATTCGTGTATATCTAGCTTATTTGATGTCTGATCAGAAAATATATTACATATTTGTGTTCGGCACGTTATTCCGGTAAATTTGAGTACCCACATGACATGTTTTGATAAAAAACTTTTTTGTCGTTTTCTGTTGGAATTTAATTTTTAAAATCAGCGTTGAATGTTGAGTAGACCCCTAAAATGCATATTTTTAAAAATAAAATTCCCCTGGACAAGAGCTTGGGTGTAGTGACTGTAATTAAATGTTATTGGTAACTTTTCAGACTAATACACGAGATGGGAGACTCGGTGAAACATTCAGTGAGACTAGTAGTATGCCTGATGTCAGCACTGACACATCTGATTCAGATTCTGAAATTGACTGGAGAACAGGCAAGAAAAGGGAGGCGGACCCTCGCCAAGGTAATGTAACGTAGTTCAACCAGATCAAAACTAGCAACAGTTTAATTATTTCTCTCACAGTTAACCCTTGTGCCCGTGAAAAGTGATTGATCATTGTAGTTAACATTTAGAAAAACTCAGCTGTAGATCTAAATTAGCTAAATCACTTTTGTGCAAACTAACATTAAGATAGGGAAGAAGTGAAAGTAGCGAGTGGGTTTTTTGAGGTAATCAAAACATGGGTGGGATGGGATTTGGGTTAAATTTGAGTGGTGAGTGGCGTATCTTAGGGAAACTCAAAACTTGATTGTCAAATTATAGTTTGTAATTAAGCATAAGATTTGGATTTGACACATCACTGCAACGTATCATACCTATCACTATAACATAAAATATACCAAGTCGTATACTGTTAGAAACCTTCATAAGGTTTATGATTGTTTCGTATTTGGCATATCTACCAAATGCAGTGGCTCACTAAAGCAGTGGTGACATTTTTACTAAAGCCATAAAAGTGTCTGGGATTACAGAAAAGAATGTTTATAAGCTTGATAAAGTGATCAGATAATTTGTTTCCATTTCAACCTGGTATCTACATGAAGATATTTAAAAACTGCAACCATTGGGGCTATGCGACAGATAAAAATAGACCAAGTTGTGTCGCTTGGGTTTAATTTAACAATTCATTCTGTTTTTTTTTTTGCAAATCTTTTGCTGCTTCCCACACCCCTATATATTACCTGTCCGTTAATGATCGTAATGTCGTCCATGGCAACCGGATTTGAGATTAAAATCTCATTACCAGGCAGTTAAAAATGTCATTTCGCTCAAATTGGGGTCCTTTGGTGAACACAAAAACATGAAAATAAAACGGAAGGACATTGTACGAATATTTACAACTGGCCAGTACAGGTCACTACAACGCAGCAAGGGTAGATGTGAAAACCGGTCGCCATAGACGACAATAGGATCACTGCCGGACAGGTAATACAGTGGAACCTTAATAAATCGAACCTCAATAATTCGAAGTCCTTGATAAATCAAATTTTTAAAATTCCCCTTGAACTTCCCTATCTATTGCAATGTTAATTTTACCTCTACAATTTGAATATTTCACGAGAAACGCCTTTATAATTTGAAGTTTTGTGGTATTTTTTGACGTAAAGTACCTCTATAAATCGAAGTTTTAGTCCAAAAACCTCTATAATTCGAAATCGTGCAACTGCCGCACCTCTACAAGTCGAAGTATTAGCAAGAAACCCTCTATTAATCGAAGTTGTATGGAATTCGTTATGATTCAAAACATCGAGACTGTACTTTACTGTGTCGTGTTTTGTGTTTCAACTGGAAATCCAACTTCTGCTCCTGTTGCAATCTATGTCAGTCATGTGCGTGTACTTGAGTAGTTTGGATACAGTGTCTCCTTTGTTTTAGAGTGTTTAGTGCTAGTGAGTTTTTTTAGCCAATATGGCAAAACGTTCATACAAGACACTTACCTACGAGGATAGGTTAAAAGTTATCAAAGCAGTAGAAAAGGGTGACAAGAAAAAATGTGAAATTGCTAAGCATTTTGGTATACCGGCCAACACTTTGTCAACCATTTTAAAACACAAGGAGAAGTATGAAAGCAATGCATCAAGATCGAAGAGAATAAAAGGACCTGAATCTAAAGAAATTGAAGATTGTGTGTTGCAGTGGCTTAAACAATGCCGAGATAAAAATTTACCTGTAAGTGGACCGACTTTACAGGAAAAAGCCGTTGAATTTGCTTCTTAACTCAGTAAAACAAACTTTCGGGCAAAAAATGGGTGGTTACAAATTTTTAAAAACGTGAGATTGTTTTTAAAAGAATAACGGGCGAAAGTGCTAGTGTGGACGATCAGTTGTGTACGGAATGGACAGAAAAAATACTCGATCTAACAAAGGGCTACAAACCCGGTGACATATTCAATGCGGACGAAACTGGACTTTATTGTCAGTGCTTACCGGATAAAACATTAGCGTTCAAAGGAGACTCATGCCATTGAGGCAAAAATAGTAAGCAGAGAGTTACAGTGCTACTTGGTGCAAACCAAACTGGATCCGTTAAACTCAAACCACTAATGATTGGGAAGGCCAAAAACCCGCGTTGTTTCAAAGGTGTAAAAAGTTTCCCGATGGACTACATTTCAAACCCTAAATCTCAGATGAAATCAGAAATTTTCGGCAAGTGGTTAAAAGACCTTGATAATGATATGAAGAAGAAGAAAAAGAAAATTCTTATGTTCATCGACAATTGTACAGCTCATGGTGATTTACCCAAGCTAAAAAACATTAAAATTGTGTTTTTACCCCCTAATACGACATCCAAACTACAGCCTCTAGATCAAGGAATCATCAAGAACTTCAAAGTGTTTTTGTAGAAAAGAAGTGGTTCGCCGGTTCCTAAGTGACTTAGAAATAAATAGCCCCACAAAAATCTATGTGCTTGACGCAATGTGGATGGCGTCAAAGGTTTGGAATAATAATTTATCTGAGAAAACAATCAAAAATTGTTTTAAGAAAAGTGGATTCACCCAGAAACCCAAAGAAAATGCAGAAGACACAGATGTGGATATCAGTGTGGTTGATGACCCTCCTAATAATGAACTCGAGCCTCCAACGCGTTGGAATGAAGTTACACGGTCCCTTAATGTCGAGGATCTACCGTTCGAGGAATTTGTCAATTTTGATGACGATGTGGCGACAAGTGGGGAACTAAGTGAAGCGGATATAATCACCTCCATTGCACAAGATCCGAGTCTAGAAGATAATGTAGGAGAGGGTGATGACGAGGGTGAAGCGGACAGCGAGGACGAAGCAACGGACCCAGACCCGACACTCAGTGATGCGCGTTGTGCAATTGATGTCTTGCGCAAATTTATTCAAAAGAAGACGATGATGAGTGACCAAACAATTAAATCAATTTCTGTACTAGACGTTGCGCTGGACAAAGTTACTCTAACAGGTAGACGAACTACAATTTCTGAATATTTTTCTGCATAAGGAGTTAACCATACAAACATTTAGGCTCCTACTGTAGCCTATCTCTGTTTTATGATGTACTGTATCAGCAAATATTTTGTTTTCCACTGTAAATGTAAAGTAAACATTTTTACACTGTAATTATTTTCAATACAGTACATCAGTTAGTCATTGTTTTGAGTTACATTAAGAAAGATAATTTCGTTTGATTATAAGAAATATTTTATCTACTGAGACTTTGTTTTTGAATAAATGTTTTCACAATTATTAAATAAAATGACTACATGTATTCCATTTTTGCAGTTTTTAAATGTACGGTAGGCTATTGAAAACTTGTACAAGTTGCGTTAAAATGTTCTTTAAAAATCAAATGTATGTTTTGTTAAATACATTGTCATTGATTTTGTTTTGTACTGTCATTGATTTCAATAAATACGTATACTGTACTGAATTTGAAAACAAGTTATTATTTATTTCCCGGTCTGTTTTAAAGTATACCAACATACTTTTTTAAATCTATACATTTAAAGCTTATTTACTTTAGTCTAAACTTTTAATGTGATGGTACTAGTCAGTTTTACAGACCTCTGATATTGATTTACCCATCATTCATTGTAAAAAAAAGAAAGTTCCAAACAGGCGATAAGAGAACAGGTGCCCGTCTAATAATATAAGGGTCGTTGCCGAGGGGCAAAAAACTGAGAGGGTGTCTGCCAGTGACTCATTTCTTTGTTTACTTCATTCGCGCTACTCTGTAACCTTTCCACTGAAAAATGGCTATGAGCCGTAGAGTACGTTCTACAAATAATTGAACCTCTATAAATCAAATTTTTGGGAGAATGAACCTTGATAAATCGAACCTTTATTATTCGAAGTACTCGATAATTCGAAGTTTTCCCGTTCCCCTTGGGATTCAATTTACTGAATCTCGAATCTTCGAATCTCGAGTCCCAAAAATAATTACAAATGGGCTTATGGTGATTAAAGCAAGAATGGAATAGGAACCATTTAAAAATAAAATTACACTTATATACACTACTTAATACACCATAAATGACTACTCTTTTACAATGAAAAGTTACGTAATTACTTTTGACACACGGCAAAAATAACAGACGACTAATCAGTTACATCTAACCTATTAACTTAAATCGAACGGTTGGTCGGTAAACATTATTTGGACGGCAAATATTCATTATTGGTTATATTATATTTGGTTACGACACAATTATTCTAGCAAAAAACCACTTGAACACCTCTGAGACAAATTATCACACATACAACACTCGGCATAAATAATTCCTTGTTTCAAGTAAACAAACATAAATTAAAATTCTATGAAAAAATCCATCCTAAATAGGATTAAAAATTTTAAAGCATTTCTTCTTAGTGAAATCAGTAATGAACAAAGCAATAAGAATTTCATGAGAAAACTAAAACTTAATTAAGTGGAGAAAGTGTTTTATTCCCTGGAAGGTATTTTTCCACCTCCCCTTTTTGGTATTAGCTGCTAACTGATTTAGTTTTGATTATTTTTTATTTACTTGTTCTTGGTTTTTAATGTCAATAATGGTTCAAGATATGCATATTTGTAAATTATCAATTTAAGATAGATTTAGTTGATGCCATTTAATGTACAAAACTGTACTTTATGAATAAAGCATATTTGATTTGATTTGATTTATGGTTGTTGTAGGTACACTTGTTAATTTTAAATTCGATTATCGATAGTATACTCTGTTCATAAAATGGCAATATCACAGTACTGTATATTATGATGTCGATAACCTTTATGGCTAGGCAATGTCACAGTATAGTGTATATTACGACATCAATAACCTTTATGGTAAGGCAATGTCACAGTATAGTGTATATTACGACATCAATAACCTTTATGGTTATGCAATGTCACAGTATATGCCTTATAATTCTATTTTTTTGATTCTCGAATTTTGTTAATCGAATCTCAAATCCGAATCTTTTATTAGGATTCGGTGGATTCTACACATCTTTACTCATTTGTATACCTGTTACTGATAAAACTCTGATTTACAGATGAAAGGCCTTCAAAAAGGCTAAAATTATTACCTCAACCGGTCACTAGAATTCCTTCAGAATTCAAATTACCATTGTTAAACGGATGGAAGCGAGAAACTACAATCAAAGGAATTAAGAAATTGCACCACTTTAAAGCTGAGGTTGTGTATGTGACTCCATGTGGACAGCGTTTGAAGAACTACATTGAATTGTGTGAGGTTAGTATTTTATATGAAAAAGTCAAGTCTTTACTGACTACCTCGATTTGTAGGGTATAGTACTTATAGGATAATGGTTTGCTCAGGGTTTACCAGTTTAAAACATTATGAATATTGCTTTCAAATTATATTAGTGAATTGACACCAAATGAGTCATGTTGGTCTGTCGTAACTATCCTGTGTTACATCCATATACATTTACAAATATAATTTCACTTTGGTAATTCACAAAACCATTGGTGTATTTAATACAATTACCCAAGCTGTTCCAGGAGCTGTAATCCACTAGTATTTCTTCATAACGGTATAAGGATACTCAAGTAAATAACACAATTAAACTTGTTACAGCATTTGGAGAAGACAAACAACTATGACATAACCCCTGAAAACATCAATTTTGACCCCACAATGATGCTCGGTGAATACTTCCACACAATTCAAAGTCAAGAGCCAAAGCCAATAACTCTCAAAGAAGTAAAAGACACCATGAATGAGCTGAGATCTTACGCAGAAGCTATGTAAGTCAAAAGTAACTCTAACTATGACTATCAATAAGCTGACCTAATCTTAGGGCCTATAGGAATATGAATTGTAGAAAAAGGAGGATAGCAGCTAGCTTACCTTGAAAGTGTAGGTAGGCCATAGAACATTTAGAAAACACTGTGCACACAATATTTCGTACCCTGAAGGACTTTGTCAAGTGTAGAGAAAGAGTTTACAAATTACAAAATGGCTGCTGTCATGGCTGTTGTCAACTATGCAGGGTTGCCACATATCATAAGTCTATTTACAACTGTGTACACATGATATGTATATTATGATATGTGGCAACCCTGCATAGTTGACAACAGCCATGACAGCAGCCATTTTGTAATTTGTAAACTCTTTCTCTACACTTGACAAAGTCCTTCAGGGTACGAAATATTGTGTGCACAGTGTTTTCTAAATGTTCTATACACTCCTTATGCTAAAATCAAAATGTTATGTGAATTGAATTGTTGCTTTCAAGTGCCATGTTTCATATTGCCTGCGGCTCAAGTTTCGCAAATAGTTTCAGAAAGAAATAGTTTTGAATGGCCAATACAACGATACATTGTAATCCAATTCTTTATCATTAAAATAGTTACTTAGTCAAATTGTTGAGGATTTTTTTAAAGAGTATAATAGCAGTCCAAGCTATGCTATGCCCAATAGCTGGGTAAGATTCATAATTCCAAGCTTAAATAATACTAATTACATTAGAACATGAAACATGAAAACTCCAAGCGTAGTGATATCTTAGTAAACTAATAATGCAATTACAAATTAAAGTTAAGTGCTCATATTTCCAAGTAACCAAAACCAGTGCTCAATCTACCGAATGCTGACCGCATAAATGTTTCCGAGCAGAAGAATCCTGAGTGGTCCCTCACTTGTGGCGCTGACTGTACCTGTTTCACTTGATTTTGTGGGAACTCGGTTTTATTTATTTGTGAATACTGATCACTCGGTATTGTGATATGTGTTGATTTTTTCGTAAGCTTGGAATTTTGAGAGCTCGAATTTATAATCTGTTTAGTCATTGGAGTTCTGAACACATACTTTTTGGGAATTAAATATTTTGAAACAAAATTATTAAAATTATAAGGTGATTCTAGCTAGCTTATCTGAAAAAATAGATTCCAGAAGCTAATTGGTACACAGTAAAATGTCGTATAACATAACGCTGTTATTAGGTTCTAGTGTAGGACAGAGTTCAGACTGAATAATAATTCATTATTAATATGTTAAATAACAATAATACAAATTATGTTGTTTTTCAGGAATCTTGGATATCCAATTGTGAACTACCCTGAGACCAAGTTAGCTATCCTAGTCACTGGTATAGATCCCAAGCAAATAGCCAAGGAAGAAGCCGCCAGAACCAAGGAACTCACTAGGTAGATTAAAAACTCCAGCAAGTTATATATCCTAAGTTGCTGATCACTTATATACATACGTTTCATGTTTTCAGCATAGCTGGTGAAAAGATTTGTATTGTTATACAATACAGTAATCAGTATTAGACATTGACATCTACTCTCTACCTCTGAATGTAGAACCCATTTTAGCGAATTTATCAGGGAAGTAGCTATTATCATAAATAGTGGGTGGCATGGTAATACCTAGGCGGAGGACCGATTTACTTTTTCATTTTGATGTCTCCAGAGGCCAAAATTCTATTCGATGAAATTTTTACATTAGTATTTGTATTTGTGTGTCCGTGAACAAGATAACTCAAATAATGTTTGTCCGATTTTGATGAAGTTTTTCATGAACACAATGATAGTTCACGAACTAGAAAGATGGAGCCATAGGAACCATGGAGATGTATGAGGTTTTAAATTTTTTTTTTTTATTGGATTTTCAAATTTTTATCCTTAAGTGTCCTTGAAGCCTAGACGTTCTAACTCATAAAGCAATTTAAAAACTACATAGACAATTTCTAATCTCTCAGTGAACTATATATTTAAATTACATTCACTTTGGTATTTGAAAAAAATATTTTGAGATGGTAGCAACTGTTCAGCGGCTGTTTGAAATGAACGATATTAACATTGCTCTTATGGGGGGCGAATCCAAGAAAGCCGTTGGCTTCCATGGACTCCCTTGGAAATCAATTCAAAACTACAAAGAAAATTTCTAATCCCACAGTGTCCTAGACATTTAAATTATAATCACTTTGGTGTTTGAAAAATATTTTTTAATGATAATAAACTCTTTAGCAGCTGTTTGAGATTATCCAAGATGGCCGCTAGGCTCCAAGAACTCCTAAAACATATACCCAATTTTCATTACACCCATCAAGTAGAGCTTTAAGAAACAAATATTTGTTTACACTGAAGCGTTGTTGTAGGATTAAAGGTTACAGAAAAAATATAAATAAACTGTATGTTTAGATTCCCGTTATTCCTAAAGAGAAAAAGTAAACTGTTTAGTTTATATCATATTATACTATACTATTAACACTTAATAAAAAACACTTCCTTGCTTTTAGCAGCAAACCTAAGTACTATTTAATTAGAGAATATATCTGACTGGGACGGGTGGCGTCGTCCTGTAATCCAGCTACTAGGAGGTCACAAATTGTGGATATTTATAGGGATGCACTGTGGATGCGATGCTCCCTGGTGTGGATTAACGTCCGCACTAGTGAGTACTACGACTATACGCAGTACTATCCTAATAATTAGACCAATTCGTTAATTACGAGGAAAAAATGTGGTTCGGATTCCACAATAAACTGTAGGTCCCTTAGTTGCCATTAGCTGTATGGGCTATTAATTAACAGCTGTATCTAAGGAACATGTCGGCCTTAGTCACTAACAAGACTACAAGATCGCACCACTCATCCTACACTCATCCTTCACTCATATTTGGGTTAAAATACGCACATAGTGGCGTCCCCATCTTAAATAATTGATAATTGACAAGATTAAGGCTAATTTTCAAAATCATCTAATCAGACAAAACGGAAACTCCGCTTAGTCTGCATTGTTTGCTGTTGCAGGGGTATTTTAAATGGGTTCATTCATTTCTATGTGAATAACATAACATTTTCTAACTGCATATATACAATATTTTCTTCAATTGCTGTTGTCTCTGTGGCTGGGCGTTGACTAGGCCTCCCAACTTCTTGTCCTCTTACAACATTTGCTATTTTACTCCTCTCGATTCCACATCCCTCTTCACTCATATGTCCAAACCATTTTAGTTTTGTTTCTCCTACTCCTGATTTAGCTGTCTTTGATGTGGTACCTTTTATTTTCAGAGAAAACAGCTGGTTGAATAGTGGGGAAAGTGCAGAAATGGGCTAGAGAGTTTAAAAAAAGGGTCGTGATAGTGTTAATTTCTAAAGGAACCGGTGTTTTCTGTGGGCACCAAGACTTTTCACAGAAGACCGCAAAGTGTGCTCTAAAGTACCAGTATACAAACGGACAGCAAAACATACAAATTATGCCAGTAAGTGGTGACGATCCTCACACATGAAGCTGTTCGCAAAAACGACCCTTACTTAAAAAATGGCCCTTGTATTATATAATTAACATCTACACCACCACATCATCAACTGTGTCAACCATTTTTTTTTCTGTGGAATGGAATTATAGTATTTTTTTTCTTTTTCAGGTTCATCAGGGAACAAGAAAAAAGTGAAAAGCAAGAGGCAATTAGGAAGGAGAGAGAGCAACGTAATATCGCAATGCTTGAGGTAATATTATTAATTCTCCTTATGCTCTTAGGCATGAGAAATAGATTGAGATTAATAAAAGGATATATTGCATTTTGCATCAGCATGGTGGTAAGCTTGGTATATTTTTTGCGAAATGACTGTTGTAGTCTTTTTAATATTTCCTAAGTCATACATTTTTGTCGTAAATTTAATTTTAATATTTTATACTTTTCCAATTTATGTTGATTCCGTAATATTTTTTATTTCACGCTCAGTAAAACTTTACAAAGTTTTTGGGTAAGCTGTCGCCCTTTACTTGGATACATAAAGGAAAATACTTTAAAAAATGTCTTAATAGACTACAATTGCTTGGTTGTATATTAATTTGGGTAAGGTTTCAACCTAAAGTATGATTATGTACAGTATAAATGATGTCAGTAGTCTTAAAAGTTACGTTTAAGGTTTTCAGTCTTAATCTCAGTTTTAACAATGACAGAGAGAATGTAGGATATATGAAAACTCTTAGAAAACACACATGGGAATAGTTGGATGACACAAACTTCATTTTAAAGGAACATCATACAAGTTGTATCATGTGATACTTTTGGGAATCTTAGCAGTCCGTGTTGTTTTTCAGTTTTGCTAAATGTCTTTATATCTGAGAAAAATAAAATTAATTTCTAGATAAAATCAATTTTACTAATGAATTTACTATCACTTAAAACACATTTTTTTGCAAGAATTTCTGATTTTGTTGTTAATTCTTTTGGTGTTTTGTTGCTTGTTTTGTTTGTTTGGTTTCGGTAATTTAATTTACGATGTGATTTTTAATTGCTTTATTCTTGGCATTGTAGTGTTTATTTTGAATTGCATGTAGGCCCGACGGAAACGGCAAGAAGAGGCTTCCAAATTGAAGCAAGAAGAACAGCATAGAAAGCAGCAGGCAAGTGTTGTTCTTAAGCCTATCTGGCTTCTAACTATTTTTCTGCATTATAAAAGTAACATTTTGATCATCAAATCGGGAAACATCTACTTGTATGTTAAACAATTTTATTATTATATATTATGAACACTGATCTTTGGTATTGTAACTTATGTTTGTGTCTATGTCATAAAACTGTTTAACGTTATGGAAATAAATATTATTTCTTTGTTATGTACAAATAGATGTCTTTTGAATAAACACCTGTTGATACCAATTATTATTATCTAGCCTATGAAAAAATTAATTTTGACTCTGAAAGAACCATCAAACACAAATTATTTTAAATATTTTCTGGCTAGGTAAATAGCCTATACAAGTTTTCAATCTAGGTGAAAATTACAAATATTTTTTTTACAAAAGTAAAAATATCAAGAGTAATGTTTGATTTAATTGTCACTGTCATAATTCTACTGATTAAATATGTAATACATTTTTTTCAAATCTATTTCTCCTGTGCATTTAGTTAAACAATCATCGCATATTTTTTCTTTATGTGTGGAAGATAACAATAATTGAAAATGGTTGTTTTAGGAGAGAGAAATCAAAAGACAGCAGACAGCTCTCATTAAAGAACAGGTAAGATTTGTTAATATTTTCTTACGCAGTGTAAGATACAAGTGCTGTCCAGAAAGTATCAGGCGTTTAAAAAACATGGATATAATAAACACAACGCGTTTTACTAAGGCATTTAACTTAATGTGGTAGATGCTTTTCGTTGCCCTCGTAGAAATCTGTTGTGAGTGAGTTGAACGGTTTAATCTGCGTGGAGTTTGACTTTGTTCTTTTTGGGACAGATGGTAGGTTGTATGGTAGATATGGAAAACGTGCCACCCAAAAACATTCAAGAGCTCTGCATTCCATCGTTAATACCTCCTTTAAAACCTCAATTAAGCTGCAAAAACTACTCAGCAGTGCTAAAAATAGGGTGAACAATACAGCCAACAGAACTGGTATTTACAAGTTATCATGTGACGATTGGAACAAAATTTACATTGGTCAAACAGGCAGGGCATTTCAAACGAGGTTCAAAGAACATTTGCCTATAGCAAGTAATCATCCAAAGTCCAATTTTGCTGCAGATCTTGTAAATGAAAACCATAATTACAGTGATTTCAACACAAATTTAATCCTAGTACATTTCTGCAATAAAGGTAACGTTATTGATGCTCTAGAGGAATTAAAAATTTATAATGCAGCCAAAATTCAACCTAACACATAAAACGATAAAATCAATTTCCAGTCTAATGCATTGTACAATAATAAAGAAGAACAGCTGTTGAACAAGTAGCCGAGAGGTACAAAGTCCACCGCCCGACCATCTTCCCCATTGCAGTCGACCTTCACCTGTAACTGTGCGCACACGGTCAGTCATTATAAGTTTTTGTCGGTAGGCCTTCTCGTTTTTCTATCGTGTCAATGTCCACGTTCGTATGTAGTATGTGTCCGTGTTTCTTATTTAAACTTTTGATGACCTTTTCGACGTGACAGTGTAATATTCTTGTACGAGATCTGAAGATGAGGACTTAAGTCCTCAAAATGTGTAATCCATAAGGATCCATAAGGGCAGTACTCAGGTAATTTTATACCTTTTGTAGTTTGTTCTGTGATCCAGAGACAAAACAACTCAAATATTTATCCACACAAGGTTTGCCACCTGTTACGACACAATGGTTAATCTGGTTTCTTTTTTTGGTAATTTCCAGAAGTGTGAGTGTCACAACAAGTTCTTCTTTGGATTTTCAGAGCCTACCTGGCACAAAATTTGTGGTATCCTACTGCAATTTCAAGGACTAACTCCAAGAAATTTGTAAAAATTTGATTTTAAGTAACTATGAAAAGATTTTTTGTAAGTGCAAATGGCCTGAGTGTGTTTGTGGCAATGGCTGGTAGAAACAACTTGACACCAATATGGCGGTGCAAGCCCAGTCCAAAACATCTCTTACTTTCTGGACAGCCCACTTTATTTAATGATTCAGATTAGTTCTACTTATGCATATAGGCTAACTGTTGAATTTGTACATATTCTTCTATCTTTAATGAGCTGGATTAAAAATTATGTGTAATTTAAATTTTATTTTATAGATGAGGTATATTTATTTGTTTAAAATTAAGTATTACTGTCATCAAACTGACCGTTAACATATTGAGGATACGTAATATGTTAATCATTTTTGAGGCCTGCAGCAGTACAGTCAATGTTAATATATTTTATAAATTTAACTTATAAATATTTGCCATTTTTGTGGGCATGACTACACTCAAGTATTCAACATGCCGCCTCAACCTTTTAATAGCCAATCAATTTGGTTAACAAATAGTTTAAATGCCAGAACCCTAAGTACATTTCTCTATTTTAGATTTATATACAAGAACTCAGCAAGCAGCGTGAACTCTTATACACCGTTGAATTGGTGAGTAAGCCTGTTTTTTGTAAACTGTAAACTGGTCCCGGTAAGTACGCCTGTTATCTGTACACCTTTGAACTGGTAAGTAAGTTATTTAAGGAGTTATTGCTGTCATTTTCCATCACGAGTAGTGAAAACAAAGTTGTTTTAGAGTTTTGAGATCTTGTCTCATGTGAGGGAGTACCTATAAAATAACAAGATTAATAAAAACCCTACCCAAATCTGTAAAATCATAAAAGACTACATGGAGAACCTTATAGTACTCAAACCTAGAAAGAAAACCATGATTAGTACAAATAGAATATGTACAAATCCGGAAAATGGTAATTATTTGTGTCAATGGTAGGGAAAATGTTGGATAATTTATTTACGTAGACTTCTCTTGTGGGTTTTTGGTGCATAAATCATCATTCATTTTAGTATTTATTTTATATGATATTGTATTAAGATTTATTACTTTTCTATTTTTGATTGTTTGAAAGATTTTAGTTTGACACTCCATCTGAAAATTTGCAGTCACCCATTAACCAATACAGTATTTTCTTCTTTGTGGCTTATATTTTTGTACACATTTTTTTAACATTGTTATCTTGTGTAAAATACCTCATATATGAATAAATTACCTCATCTATATCATGTAATTCGCAAACCTGTTTTCTATCTATTATGTGTTACCCATCACAGTAGGATTTTATTTTCAGATTCATCATTGCTAACATTATTCGCTGCATTTTTTGTGTGTTTTTATTGCTTTAATTAAATGATGATTAACAGTTAATAATTAATTGATTTTTAAATTTACCTTAGTAAATTGTAAATAAGTAATACAGTATTTATAACACATATTATTAATTTTGTAATTGATTGTCTGATTTAACTACTATAATTACTATAACTACTACTATAATGTTATTAGGTTGAGATAGATAACATGTGTTAAGTTTACAAAAGGATTGTGAGACAAGGAACTAAGTTTAGAATACTTCACTTCATTTTTACTTTCTTCAATAGGCACGTTTTCTGAACATTAGTGTAGACTAAGAATATATAAAATTTGTGTTTATTTATTTGTTTGAATTCAAAATGTCAGAGTTTTTTAAAAAAAAAAACCTTTTTCAATTGGGACATAATTGTCACTCTGAACATCTTAAATTGACTTCAATATATATTAGGTCAACTAGTTAATACTCCCCAAATTAATAGGTAGTTCATCAAAATTTAATTAATTTGGAAAATAATTTTAATTTTAATGTTGTAGATCTTTGCACCGACTTAAAAAATTTATAAATATGTAACAATTTTTTCTAGGAAAGAGAACGAAGACGTCAGCATATGGCACTTGTCAAACAACTTGAACAGCGAAAAAGACAAGAGGAGAGAGAGAAAAAAAGACTTGAACAAAAAGCAGAGAAAATGGCTTCCAGAGAGAAAAGAATGGAACAGAGGAAGATTGAAATGGATCTGCTGAGCGAAATTAGAAAACCAGTTGAGGACATGGAATTGCCTGGTAAAGTACTCAAATTTGATTCTATAGTTTATCAAACTTTCAGTCGCAATATTGATTTTTAATAATTCTTTAAAGAGTTTTTGTTGCTCTTATTTCCTTATTTGCCAACATTCATGCAGGATAATTTCATAGTCCTAGGTGAATTGTGCAAAAATTGTGGCATCTGATGAAAAAAATATTACTTAAATAAAACTAAAATCTCCAATCCTTAAAAATTGATCATAAGACACTTGCCAGGAATGTTTACTAAAGATTTTTAGGGGTTAAATTTTGAATGTATTTATTTCAACTTATTTATAACTTTACAATAACCTCTAAACCCTTTCAAATGGTTTAGAAGAGGAATGTTACTAGCCTATTTATTTTGCAACGTGTATGTTGATGTAACTTGGTTTTTTAATATTCAAATTTTTCACTATCTTCTATGTTGATAGTGAAAAGTCATTTTGCCTTTATTTTACATAACAATAAATCAAGTTTTACAGGTTTTATAATTTCAAATTCAGAATAACGCTGTCATATAGAATGTTCTCTAAGTGGATGGATATAATGTTGATGAACAACCAAAAACAGTCTTTATCTAAAGTTATTAATCATTTGATGTAATTAAGACTTATTAACACTATAAATGTAATTTTAAAATATAGTACGGTGTAAAATGATGTGTGTGCTAGAAGAGTTCCGTATTCACATTCCATCATTGTAGTCTGTCTCTGCTGGGAAAGAGAAAAGTTAGGTGCTGTAGTAAAATAACACAAATAATGGTAACATATATAGTAGTCGGGAAAATCGGGAATTAGTATTGAATTTCAAAATGGTCTTGAAAAGTCGGGAATTAGTCTTAAATTTGATTTCAAAATCGGGAATTTTCATGATTTTGCCGCGACCGTCGTCTTGCGTTTACGTAACCGCGAAAGCCAATGATGATGATGTCTACACGGCCTCGGGAAATGTTCGCGATTTTGCCGCAATAGTGGACGACGACGATGACCTTTCCGTGACCACTGGGAATGACAATAACGTTACCGTGACCGCGGGAGATGACAATAACGTTTCCGTGACCACGAGAGACGACGATGACGTTTCTGTGACAACGGGAGACGACGATGACGTTTCCGTGACCGCGGAAGATGACGGTGATGTCTAAACAGCCGCGGAAAATGTTCATGATTTTGCCGCGATCGCGGACGACGACGATGACGTTTCCGTGACCGCGGGAGATGACGATGACGTTTCCGTGACCGTGGGAGATGACGATGACGTTTCCGTGACCGCGGGAGACGATGATGGTGTCTATACGGCCGGGGGAAATGTTCATGATTTTGCCGCAATCGCGGACGACGACGATCACGTTTCTGTAACCGCTGCAGTCAATGATGATGTCTAAACGTACGGTACGCGGAAGATTTCATGATAAAAAAACAACCAAATTTGCTAGTTAGAATTTTTTATTGCTGCATTATTTCTTCACTTGAAAACTCCACATTATCATAATACTACTTTATGACAAAGACAGGGGTTGGTGTAGTATTATTTAGAAAATTTGGTTAAGCTCTAAAAATTGGTATCATTATCAAGAATCGAGAATCGATACATTTTGGTACCAACGCCCACTAATTGTTGAAAAAACTAGTCTTGAAAAATCTGGAATTAGTCTTGAAAAGTCTGGAATTAGTCTTGAATTTTATAATGGAAATAAACTAGACACCCTGAATGTATCTGGCAAAAGTATAAGTTGATTGAATCTCATACATTGTGATGTTGTTCAATGTTCAGATCTGAAGCCGTTGCCAGAACTGAATCGTATACCGGGACTCAGGTTGTCTGGCCAAGCATTTTCTGATACTCTGATGGTCTTTGAATTCTTGCACAACTTTGGTGAAACTCTCGGCTTTGGTAAGTATAAAAAATTATCTATATAACGTTATTTTACAAAACTATTTCAAAGTAAAAAATTAAAATTATTTGATTTAATTTTATTAAGATTGTCCAAGCCATCGTTTTGTAACTATCTAAGGTCAATTTTAGTTAAATAGCATCATTAATTAATTGCCCAATGACAAATGTGGGTCCAGAAATGATTTTGCTTAGAATCGAACGAGCAACCCTCAGATTTTAAGGCCTGCACTAAAAATTTCTGCACTAGGTCAAGAAATTTGTATTAAAAAAATCCAAAATTTTCGGGTCTTGATCAACCCTACTTTTTATACGTTTTGGTTCATTTCAAATTGATTGTTATGTTTACTGTTTAGTCCTTTGATCTTCTATAAACAGATGATTATATATAATTAATCACTGGAAATCATAGATACTAGTGGTTGTCAACAGTATGTTTTACCAAGTCAAAGTTTTCCTGGCTTTTGCAGCAAGTTATTTATACACGTTTGTAAGATTTTGTGATTTTTTTTTAATAAATATATAAAATATATATATATTTAATGTTTAATTTAAGTGTAGTTGATTAAAATGTAGTGAATGGTTAATGATAATAAATGTATTTTTCAGACATGGGTAGCCTCCCTACTCTAAATAGCCTTCAGAACGCTTTGCTGGGTGATGAGGAAGCAGAAGAAGAACTTTTGTCAGTGATGACCCATCTCATCATCTGTGCCATTGAGGACCCTGGTATACCCAACCCAGCCCGCCACACTACTCTACTTGGGCAGAGCCTCAAACAAGCGGACATCACCCACTCAAACATCTCCGAGATACTAAGAATCTACCTCTACGCCAATGCTACTGGGGAGGTCAAGGCTCTTACTGGTCAGTATTTGAAATCTAACTATCCCACTCTGCATTAACAGCCGACAGTTCCTATCTTGTTCGTTGTCCTCGTGAACATTGTCAAATCTTTTACCTTTTATTCTCTTTTTCATTCGTGGGAACCAAAAACATGGCATGGCGCGGTCAGGCGAGTTGGGCACTTGGGGTAGCAGAACTATGCCGTTTTAGCCATAAACTGATGAACAGAAATGTCTGTATGCACTGGTCCATTGTCGTGATGAAGAAGCCAGTCTCCTTCTGCTACGAATCGGGTGTTTTCTGACAAATCCTGTTGCGTAATCTTCTCTAAACTTCTATAAAAAGCTTGATTCACAGTCTTACCAAAGTAATGAAACTCTTAGTGAATCACCATTGACATCAATAGAATAAATCAGCTTGACGACATATTTTGGTTGAAGTGAAAACTATGTCTTCCATTTTCTTTACTGGTGTTAACTGTTTGGGGGTCGTAACCATAGCACCACTACTCATCCCCTGTGGTGACCCGACAACGACCCCTGACAAAAAATCAGGCTGGTCTCCAAACATTGTTTCAAAGCACAACATGGTTGAACTTTTCACCGTGTATACTTATTTCTAGGGGTCTGCGGGTCAGACTTTTTTGGTTCGGGTCGGGTCGGGTCGGGCCGATAAATTTGGTCCTCGGGTTTCGGGCCAAAATCGGGTCGGGCCAAAAATTATTAATTACCGGATTTTTTATATTTTTTAACTCCTATCTGTGTTTTTAATATTACTTGAAAATTACATATGGGAAAAAATGTATTTATGTATATTATTTCATGTTCATAACTTATTTACAGCTTAGAAGTTGCCTCAACTCCAAGAAAGAAGAAAATAATTTTTTTTATCAAGCCATTCTTTCCCATTTTCATAACTGTTGAAATATCTAAACAGCTATATTACAACAAGTTTGTAATGGAACTTAATATAAAAGGATCATAAACAAATCAATTAACCTTATCACAAGTTTAGGGCCTGTGGACTGGCTTCAAGACTGCAAGCAAGAAGAAAATAAAAATTCTATGTTTCCAACATGCAATATGAATCATTCATTCCCTGCCTCCTAACCTCCTAAGTACAAAAACCTCACACTTACAATAGCATTATTAGTTACATCATCATAAATAAAGAATTATTTATTATTGGCATTAGTAGGCCTACAGCTTTACATAGGAATTATTTTTTATAGGGCCTAAAATAGTAATAGACTAAGCAACATGACAAGTGGAGAACTCATTGAAGAAAAGATATTGTGTAAACTAATTTACTATAAAACTCTAAAACAGTAAAAATAGCACACATACATTGTTTATGGTATAGTTATAGTAAAGACTGTAAAAATTGCATATCATGTCATAGGTACACAGTTATAGATACACCGTTATAGGCACAGTTATAGGTATTGCAAGAGATCCTAAAACAACTGATTTTAGCTAATAAATGAAAAGAATTAAAAATCCATAAACTCAAGTCAAACAATATCACAATTATTAGGTACCCAAAAAGGAACTCTTAATATATAGAAAATTATATTAAATCAAGAGAAAAGAAAGTTAAATGCTAATTTGGCAACATAAGCAGACAGCAGAGACATTATAGTGCCCTAATTAGCAACACAACTCAATGTTTTTATACTGTAAGTCAATGTTTTTGAAACCGTAGGGTCTTTTTCTCGGAAGGAAGGGTAGTAGAATGTAAACAAAAAACCATGAATCACTCTCACAGCCGGGGCCGGGGACACTCAAGGTTACAGACCCTCCCCCTCCCCTCC
This sequence comes from Macrosteles quadrilineatus, assembly GCF_028750875.1. NCBI lineage: Eukaryota > Metazoa > Arthropoda > Insecta > Hemiptera > Cicadellidae > Macrosteles > Macrosteles quadrilineatus. The sequence continues at coordinate 39,275,709 of NW_026542600.1, read as the reverse complement.
CCTCCCCTCTTACACAACCCGAGCCAGGCCCGGGGACACTCAAGGTCATAGACCCTCCCCCTCCCCTGCCACTATTACACCACCTGGTTGTTCCAATTGCTGACAAAATGCAAGTAACGAAACAAGGAAGTAGAGACAAAAAGATATATTTTCTTTATTCAAAAATATAAAACTGTTACAGATAATTTATAAAGAAATTAATTCATGGTAGTTTGTGTCTTGTAAATATTGTATGGATCTTAGAAATATCTTTTTTGAAACTCTATCTAACCTAAGAAAAAAATAATTTTACTGATGAAAACTTTCATAAAATAAAATTATAAAATATTTAGGCCTAACCTCTTTGTAGACTTGCTGATACTTGATACTTTAAAAAAAATGAAATAGTGACCATACAATGCCTAACCAGACGATCAGAAGTGTTGTTTTGTTTTGTTACTGAATGACAAAAAGGACAATAGGAAAATAAAAGAACAAGATACAGATCTGTACACTATATCAGAATTTATTATGTAAATAAAATACTAAAATATATTTTAAACTAGGTATGGAATAAACAATAAATAATTAAAATGGGACCTCTGGATAAATAGTCTTTCTTTTGACTTCGTTTTCTTTGCACTGTTGAGTCACGGCTTTTGTTTTGTCAGTAGACGACTGGCTCTGGCTAGTGACAGTAAGGCAATTGCTCTGTTGTGTCTTTGTTCTTAAACGTGAGCAAACTTAATATTTAATTCTAATTTTAACATTTTAATTCCTCTGTAATAATATATATAAGAGTGTTTCTTTGAAAATTACTTATTATAACTTTGAAAATAATAATAATTTTTTTTGGCCCGACCCGATCTTGGCCCGAACAAATCTCTGACCCGACCCGGTCTCTCGGGCCTTCCGCTGGCCCGACCCGACCCGAAAAAATCGGGGACCCGCAGACCCCTACTTATTTCATCACAGGAACAATTAGTGAACCCAAATCTCTAGTATAAACGAGTGAGATTACAGTATATTCTTCAATCAAACTTTATTTCCTGCTCTAACTTTTAATTCTTGTTGGTTATGATTATGTTATGGGTCTTGGTTGTAACGCCTAGGTTTAACTATTTCACTTTAGTTTGAACTAAACTGGATCTCTGTTATAATTTTATGTGACGTCAAGACGAAAATTCAACAATATTTTAGTACAATTAAAACAAAATATTTATTAAATCGCTATATTTATAAGTTTCAAATTCACTATATTTTTAAAAGTATATAATTTGTGTTCAAACAAAAATTATTGTTTTTAGCAATAGCAATTCTATACTAGCATACAGTTGTGTTAATCCTTCAAAGTTTTTTTCCAAGAGTATTTAAACTATTTAAGGTAAATACTCATTGACTGTGAACAGGTGAATCCATCTGAAGTAAATATTCCATCAAGGTTATCTCTGTTTCCAGGTGTACAGTTTGAGAGAGAAAGAGAAAAACGACTGTCAGATCACCACAACAATATGAACGAGACTGCTGAAGACGAAAGTGGGAAGAATGCTGCTTTCTTTGTTGCTCTGCGGGAAAATCCCACGTGGAAGATGTCAGAAATGCTTAAACACAAACCCTTTCTTGCTCTCAATGCGACACACAAAGCCAAGATCCTCTCATTTCTGTGTCATGAGCTCCTCACAAATAAGGCTGTAATACGACAGATAGATGGAGCCATAGAGAATGTTGCTCAGTTGAAGCGAGATCGATGGACGATTGACTCCAAATTAAGAAAGTGAGTGATGCAATTAATATATTGATGTAGTCATGTATTTTATAGTCTCTTGGATTTATATGGTACACCAACCTTATGTATTTAGACAAGATGGAGATACATCTTCAGAAAATATTTAGGTGTAAACAGCTCTACTTTTTTATTTGATTTGATCATAAACATAATACAAAAATGTTGCTGAGGTATTAGCATGTATCACTAAATTTTGCGTACTTTTTTACATACTTTGTAGAACTCCAAGTTATGAAAGTGATTGATGGATTCATCTTCAAAATAAGTATTTTAGTGTCTAATTACCGACTGAAATTATGGAAATTAACACATGCCTGATACAAGATAGCAAAAATTGAATTACAAAATTAATAAAATCTAAAATATTTATGTAAGGATAAAAAAATGTCTCTATTATTATCATAAGGATGTATACAATCACGAGTAATCACATTCATGAGCATTGTTAAAATTATAAAATTTCAGGTTGTCAATTGTAAGATGACAAATAAAGTTATCATATTAAAAAAACAAATTTGAACATTCGATTGTATAAAAATGTTCTTTGGGTCTACAGCTTAACATTTTACTATTAAATATTCCTGTTAGAATGAATTGTATTTTTATTTCATACGTTTAAGTATACAATTTATTTAGCACGTTAAAAGTGAAAACTAATTAGAACTGGGACAAAAAAGACAACAAAACCATTATAAGGAAAGCCAACAATAAATAAATCAAATTGTAATAAATCAATTAATAAAGTAAGTTTCACTTTCTTCCCATACATAATATATGGATTTGTTTTTGTTGAAATGTTTGGGTTTTGAGTGGAAATATCCATTTGGGACCCAAAAAAGTGGATTTCAAATTGATATCTTTGTGTATGTGTGTGTGTCTTTATGTGTGTGGATGTCACAGAGCTACACAGATTTAACATAGTTACTTCCACCGCTATACCCATAGTAAGGTTTTTTTGACAAGCTAATGGTAGAAAGTATATGTCAGTTTGCTAATGCCGTTTATTTCTTGTTTTAAAGGTACTGTACATGATTTTATTTTACATGTGTTTTTCGTGTTTAGGTTGAGACATCTTCACAACAGAAAGATTAGACAAATGACTATCGGGATGGTTGGAGGAAAGATAACGTTGGAAGGTGATGGAGAAAAGTTAATCATGACTGATGACTTTGACTTTCGACCTCCACCTAAGGATCATGATGATGAAGAAGAAGTTGAGGGAGAGAGCGGAAATGACAGTGATGGGACTCAACCAGAAGAGGTAAGCAGAAACGCTCATATGGTATTATAGCATACATCTTAGGCTGTTGACTGCAATTTCCATGTTAATAAAATGATTCTTTAGTTCTAGTAATGTTGTTCCGAATCTAATTGCATCTCAACCACCAGTATCCTTTTTTCCTACACCTTTTATTTATCTAATTATTTCCAAAAATAAAAATTTACAAAACTCATACAATTTAGCTACAAAAGCCATTAATCAGCAAGCCATAAGAGCCATTAAAGCTTGTCTGCAGCAATTATTATAATTGTTGTTATTTCACAGTGATTTTTTATTCAATCAGTCTTTTGTTATTCAATCACTATGGAACTTGAACATTTATAAAAGTGCTGTAATTTTGTAGGAGGAAGATAAGAAAATGACGATTGAAGAGATACAACGTAAATCGGAAAAGTTAAATAGACAAGCAGAAGAAAACATGAGTGCACTTTATGAAGCGGGTGGTCAGCTGCGAGCTGTTTGTTACGGTCAGGATAGGTACTTCCGTCGCTACTGGAGTCTGCCTACGTCTGGCGGATTGTTTGTGGAGGGAATGGAATCAGCAGAGCCTCAACTCTTTGAAGAACTCCTGCAGGTATTACCATGATCAGCCGTTAAAAACTTACTTTCCTAGTTTACTTTTATTTACTTATTTTTTAATAATCATCATTGTGTTGCCATATGTTTCACACTTGAATTTAAATTTGTCGTGGCTCTTAAAGGCCCGATAGAGACATAACAAAACGTTCACTTACAAGTAATTTTATGGGTAACAAGTAGGGGTCTGCGGTGCACCGAAAAAGTCGGTACGGTACGGTACAAGCTTAATTACCGTCATCGGTTCGGTACAGCATTTTACACGGTACAAATTCGGTTCGGTACAGCCTATTATAATAATAAATTACTTTCAGTTACTATCGTAGTCAACGACAGCTGGTTCCGAGCACATAAAAGTCTTATCAGATGTATGTTTACGATCTTCATAATTTATTACTAGGGTGATGATGCAATAAAAACCCCATTAGCAGTCCCAAATCCATTAACATTTTATCACGACAATAATTGTTGTATTCAAGTACTTCCAAGAACTGTTAATTTTTATCACTTTTATTTCTTTACGACTTCCCCCAATTCAATTTTATCATAAAAATAATAGTTTTATGATGACTGTTAAATGTTATCTCGAACTCAGTCAGTATTTTCGTGAATATTAAATTTGCCGCTGGCCATTGCCTACTGCCATAAAACTGTTTATGGCTACATATTAAACTTGTAACTAAACTACAATCTTATTTTATAAGTTAAAATATTTGTTATAGATATTTTATCTTTCTATTAACGAAACCACAAGCATAGTTGTTGTTGTTGTTTGCATAATTTTTTTTCGTTATTCAAGCCTACGTACGCCTACTGTCAGCCCAAAGTCAAGTCACGCTTGTCAATGAATACACAAACTATATAGTTTGTGTATTCATTGCGCTTGTGCAATCGTTTGTTTACAAGCTTTCTCCAGACCACGGGGGAGGGGAGGGTCTGATAAGCCGTCTATTGTTCACCCCCAAGAAGGTCCGACCCTCATTAGTGCCGCTCCGCTGCACTCAGTGGGGAACCCAATACCACAAATCAATCTTTTAAATGAATACAAATATTTGGTAATAATTGTTTTATTAATATTCACCTTGAAATTTCAATAAATTTGGTGTAAAATTTGACAAAAATAGGCCATTTTGACCGATTATTAATACAGTACCAAATACCAATAAAGTAGTACATTCATTGGTAATTAAATAATAGGTAAAAATTAACCGATTTTCGTCAAGTTTTACCCCCCTGCTGTGCGCTATGTCACAAAAGCTGATAACGACATGGGTGATTAGTAACCATGGCAACTTGTTGAATGCGTATGAAGGGAACCTCAAGAATAGAAGAACAAAGAGAAAGAATGACGTTGTTATCTTTATACCCTTTTTACAATTTCCGTTATTGTTATCTTTATGTAAGATTTTATGATTTTGTTTTATAGGTTTATAAAATAATTCTTTTTAACTACGGGAATATCAATTTATAATTTATCAACGTGCTTCTCTTCTGAAACAGCAATACCGGATGCATAATAAAGGTCAATGACCTAAAATATCACGATTGTGCAATATTGTATTTTGATGTTGACAAAAGTTTGTATATATCCATGGTCCCTATAGTTTAATCATTTAATATGTACACAATCAATGCTAAATAATCGTGGTTAGTTCTAACTTTATCTTTTATTATTCAAAGTTTCTACACAGTAAGACAATCCAAAGTCAAACCGGGCAATGAATACCCAAAAAACAACGTATCTTGTCCTGTGATTGGAATACTACTCGCCGGCCAGTCCTTTAGGTTTAGGGAAGTAGTGCAAGTCTATATATAGCTTCAAGGTCTTACCCACCCCTTCCCCCTCCGGTCCTACTTGACTCACTACCCGCGCTCCTTTCGAGGTCATCTTATAACTAGTTTTGGAGCTGATAAAAATAGATGCTCATTGCCATTACTTCATCATATTCTCCAGTTGTTCATTGTTGTCTGCTGTGAACAGCTGGCAACTGCACTGTCTTTGTACTGAATGCTTTTATATGTTTTTAAAAATCTAAAAAACAACTAGACATTGTGTTGGTTGGAAATAATTTACCAGTTGTGTGAAATTATCTTGCCAATAAATTTTCAAACATGTATATTCTTAAAAACTCTTACCCTATTTTTAAAACCACTTTTATCATGGCTATTCAAAGTATCTCAGAGTAAAATAGGTAAAGCCTTTATCTTAACTGTGATTTTTCTTGACACAATCCTCGTAGTACGGTAGTAAAAGGTTTTGTTTTAATAATGTGTGGTACAGTAATTGTTGTTAGAATACCAGGAAAGTAGGATACTATCAATTTTCATAGTAATGTCAATGTATTAAAGTTAAAAATAATGGTTTAAATACAGTTCTAAGCAGAAAACCGCAAAAATACGGGTAGCCGCGTACCGTACCGACCTTAAATTTTCTGTACCGCAGACCCCTAGTAACAAGGCCTGGTAAAAACTGTATCTGAAACGAGCTGCGACTAAGAAAAAAACTGTAGAAAAGAATTTGAATAATTTTGCTCCTAAAATGGGAAAAACTTGATTAAATAGGCAGATTTATATCTCTTAACGGTCGTAGGAACAATCTTAGGGGTAAAATGTAGTATTAAAAATTAATAAAACATTGTTGGTGGTGTATCTTACCAAATATATGTATATGTGTGTAGAACTTAATTTCCATTATATTTACTTTAAATGATAGTGCCACCAAAAACTAATTGTATAATCTGTTTTCAAATTTACTCGGTAGGCTAGCTTAAACCTGTTCCTTATAAATAAGACTTTTTTATAATCATTTAGCATTTCTTGAAAATTCAACATCTTCATGATCTAAACTTTTTACCAGGATGACACGGACTCTCTGGAAACCCCAGATATCAAAGGGGAATACGACGCTGAGGCTCTTCAGAGCAAGCCATTAGACGAGGATGATGAAATGCCTCACTTGACCCCAGAGGTTGATACCGAAACCCTGCTCACCAAATATAAGCAGGTAAATATTCACTAGTACCATTTAATTTATATTTTTGTTGAATTATGCCGCTATTATACATTGCAAGTGTGTTTCGAATAATGCAACTTTATTTTCTATGTAATAGTTTCAATCCAGTTCCAAGTTATGAAACACACTGCAATAGAGTATATTCATCTTGCTAAATATTGAGTTTACCTCACACATCAAATTCCAGTACTGTAAGATTTTCAAAGAGTTGATTGTTTAGCCTCCAGATTACTATATTATACTTCAAATGGTTTTCAAAGCCTGCCTATAGTAATCCTTGGATGCTGTAGTGGAGATTTGGTTCTTGCTTTGAACCCAGGCCTAGGTGTCAAGTATTCACTTCATCTGAAGGTCGTCAATGAAGTTCGATAAATAACATATACACAGGAACAAAAAATAGACATACTTTTAAATAAAACACAAAACAAACTAGGGGGAGTCTAGACTTTACCTCAACCCGGTCACATTCTCATTGTCAATGTCCCTTAGTTTATTTTGTGTTTTATGCAAAAGTATATCATTTTATGTTCCTGTGTCTCGTGTGTGCTATTTATTGAACTCTGTTGACGACCGTCAAATGAAGTGACTACTTGAAACCTTGTAGGCCTGATGATGGTTCAAAGTACTGTAACTAGTTGCCACTAAAGCAACCAAGGATTACTATATTCCTGTGAAACTTTTGTTACTTTGCAACATGTATCCTACCTTAAACATTTACTACAGAAAGTGAACATTTTTTTTTCTTAATAATAATAGGTTAAATACCTTGTTTACGTCCTCAATCCAAGTCGTCTTTTATAATGACGATAGTTTCGGGTCAACAGCCCCATTGTCAAATTTTCTATCTTGTTAATTACTGTTGATAGCATTGGTCACCGTTGGAAGTTCACATATACACATACACTGACACACGAAACATTTATATTTACATGTAACATTGAGAATTTATACTTTTGGCCGGCCTAAACAAAAGTGATTATAACGTTGTGCGGACCGGTACACTAACTGATTTTTTTCTTGCGTGGTTATTTGTCATACTAAAGGCAAATGTGACTTTATTTCTTAAAAATTCTAATGAAATGAAATGAAGTGAAATGAAATGAAATGAAAATCCTTCTTTATTGAGGCGAACTTAGGACCTCATGGTCCTTTCTTACAGTTAACCTCTAAAAAAACTTAACAATTAACAATAATAATAAACATTAACAAAATAAAACAACAAAGATTAAAATAAACAAATAGGTGTAACAACATTACATAAATGCATTTCCCTTACACACAATCACACACACATACACCCTCTGCTGCACCCAGGCCTAATGCACACCATCCCGCCACGCCACGGCCATCCGGTTAAGGTAATATTCTTTCAGCGCCACCGTCAGTCGGGATCGGTTTTCTAAGGATTTAGTGGGATAAAGTACAGAGTTCCAAAGGCGGCATGCAGTTACTACAAAAGATTTGTTATAAACAGTCGTCCTGTGATGTGGAATACGCAGCGTGGACGAGCCAGAGAGAGTATTCTTTGCGCCTCTTCACACAAAAATTTAAACTTGTTGGCTAGATAATTTGGAGTTCCAAGATATATGGCTGAATGAGTAATTGAAAGTATTCAATTATTATTATTAATTTAATTTAATTAATTAATTTTATTTTATTTTATTATTATTATTGAGGGTATTACTTATGCGTAATTCAAGATGATTTCAATCTCCTAAAATGAATTTTCAGAAGTAAAGATGCAACTAATGAGACCTGATAAGCTACACAATAGTATTTTAGGTTTTCACCCAATGTCTTGATACACAACTGGTCTGGGACGATGACGAAGTTGGACAACGATAAAAACAGACACCGCCTAAGTCAGACAACGATGAAAACAGACGATGAACCTGGACACATTCAAATGTGTCCAAGTTTAACGTTGCACACAAACGACGAACACGGCACACATTTTTAGGTTGTCTTAACTTAATCTGTCCAAGTTTATCGTTGTCTGCGTGTGTCGTTGTCCAACTTCGGCGCGGTCCCAACTGGTCTATACAGTAGTTGTTAGACGCTTTAAACCTGGAGGTATAGTGCAGGGAAGGTTCTCCTCTAGATCTAGAAAAAAGGATATATCTCTTGGGCTAAGAGAACTGTGTAGCCTATGAAATCACATCTGTTCTCAAAAATCTGCACACTGTTATTACTATCACTACCACTGTCATTGTGTTACATATGTAAACTATTCAAGAACTTTAATGTAAGGTTATTATAATTTGTATTTTTAATAGGAAAACATGGATGATGAGCCTGCTGAGTTGCCTATGATAAAGCAGGAAAAGGAAGAGGTAGATAAAAATGGAAGCATCGAAGATATGGAAACTGAAGTGAATCAGTTTATTGACACGAAAATTGATATAGAAGAAACAAAAATTGAAATTGATGAAACACAGTTTAAAACTGAAGGATCGGGAGGAGAAGAAGATAGTGAAACAAAGTCTGTTACTGATGAAAAGAAAATGCAACCATTTCTGGTGAGTATTGATAAGTAAATATTTGGTAATTTTAAATATTACCTTATCAGAAGTCAATGGCACAAAGAATACATCAAGAGTAGTTTCATTTTTGTGGTTTGGCCTTACTATTATTTTTATAATATCACGCTATTTATATCCCTCAACATCAATTCAAAACTAATCTTACCTACATTTTAGAACTTGTTAAGCCTAAGCTACTGTTGCCCTCTAATCATTTTAGCTACTGTTGTGCTCCAATCATTTTAGCTGTTGTTGGGCTTTAATCATTTTAGCTACTGTTGTGCTCCAATCATTTTAGCTGTTGTTGGGCTCTAATCATTTTAGCTACTGTTGTGCTCCAATCATTTTAGCTAATGTTGGGCTCTGGTCATCTTTGGTGCTTTAGCGCCCTTTTAACGCTATTTTCTTTTCTGACAGTTTGGGGACAAAGCCAGTGAGGACTCTGTGATCACTAATGGACAAACGGAGGCTGAACCAGCTTGGTTTAGTGTTCTGCCTCGAGAGCCGTGTGACGCTACGTCTGTCACCTCAACAACGTCTGCTTTCAGGTAAATACAACATGCCAAAGTCCAGCAATAACTTTTCATCCTAAAAATAAATACCCCCGCCGCAGCAAACCTGCAGACTAAGGGAATTTCCATTTGCCTGACTGGATTTACACTAAAATGTCTCATTAAAAATATCACATTTATTCCCTATTTAAATAACATTAGTTTAACGAGTACTTCGATTTGCCGCAACAGGGTAAAAAGGTATTTTTTTTTGTAAAATGCAATAGTTTAGTATGAAATTAATGCATTTTCCAAATTTGATCAAAATATGTTTATAAACAAGAAAACTACAACTTTTTACTTATTCTCCATAAGAATAACATGGGAATTTTAAATTTACAGATTTTTGGAATTTTCTCCGTAACCATTAGGCGCACAATAACGCTTCAATATACTAAATTATTTGTTTTTTAAAGCTCTACAAAATGGTTTGGTAAGAAAATGCCAAATTTTTAGTTTTTAGGGTCAAAAATGGGAAAACCAATTTTTTTCCCATAAAACCCCCCATAAACCCCTGTTCCCATAGTCCGATCATGCTGGTTCGCGAACTCGTTCGAATAAACGTAGGTTTACATGTTTGTATCAAATTTCATCAAAATCGGATTATTTTTGCTCGAGTTATCGCGCTAACGGACACATATATATATGAATTTAAACGGATGGTGTTTTTGTCTCTAGGGACCCCAAAACGAAATACCCCCGCCGCAGCAAACCTGCAGACTAAGCGAATTTCCATTTCCCTGAATGGATTTACACTAAAATGTCTCCTTAAAAATATCACATTTATTCCCTATTTAAAAAGAATCAGTTTAAAACATACTTAGGTTTGCTGCAACAGGGAGGGTAAAAGTGTTTTTTATGTAAAATGTTAATAGTTGGTAAGAAATAAAAACATTTTCCAAATTTGGGCAAAATATGTTAATAAACAAGCAAACTACAACAGTTTACTTATTCTCCATAAGAATAACATAGAAATTTTAAATTTACAATTTTTTGGAATTTTCTCCGTAACTATTAGGCGCATTATAACGCTTCAGTATACTAAATTATTTGTTTTTTTAAGCTCTACAAAATAGTTCAGAAAGAAATTGCAAAATTTTATGCTTTTTGGGTCAAAAATGGGAAAAACCCATTTTTACCCCATAAAAGCCCCCATAAACCCCCGTTCCCATGGTCCGATCATGCTGGTTCGCGAACTCGTTCGAATAAACGTAGGTTTACACGTTTGTACCAAATTTCATCAAAATCGGATCATTTTTGCTCGAGTTATCGCGCTAACGGACACATATATATATATATATATATAAATATATATATAAATATATATGAATTTGAACGGGTGGTGTTTTTGGCCTCTAGGGACCTCAAAACGAAAAAAAAAATCGGTCCCGGGTCCAGGTCTTACCATGAGTACTACGGTAATAGCTTATTCCCTATATGGGAAATTCGCTAAAAGAAAATCGGTCCCCGGTCCAGGTCTTACCATGAGTACTACGGTAATAGCTTATTCCCTATAGGGAAAATTCGCTAAAATGAACAATTTTTTAAGATCATTTTTGGCAATGACATTATTTTTTTTAAGTTAGGTGAGATCTAAACAAACATGGCTTGTGAATTGCATTGCTACCTGTGTAGTGAAGTGAACCAAAGATTCTCTGGCTGGTATGGTAACAATTTGACTTTTTTATATCAAGCGAATTACTATTAATGTGTGTATTGATTACAATTTACAATAGCTATACAAGTCTCATTTAAATTATCAAGTAAAATAATTGGAAAAACATGTCACTGATTCTCATTACAGACCTGAGTGTATTTACACTACACCAGGAAATTTATGAAGTATGTTATTGGTTATTGTACTGGGGTTATTGAGTTGGTTACATTAACATGGGGTGAATGAAACAAAATTTTTAGGCGACATCTTGATTTAATCTGTGGAAATGCAAAACCACTACTTTAAAAAGTTGTTACATAGGCCTAGCATACGCAAACACAAGTTACTTATCATTGTAATCTTATAAAACTATAATCGTAGATCAAAATAATCCATGGTCCACGGCACTGAAAGGTTAAAATAGACTTACAGCTGGGATTTACAACTGTAATTTGAACTGAGGAGTTTGTGATTTTGCAGATGTGGAGTGGAGAACAGTGAGTTGAGGATCCCTGTGTTCCCCCCTCCCCCTGCCTCCCCCTCACCCTCTCAGTGTGACTCTCCCTCTCCTGCCCCTCTCGCGCTCACCCCCGAGGAGCAACAGCAGCTGCAACACTGCAAGATACACGGGCTTCCACGTCCCGCACCTGCCAAGCCTATCCCTCATGGTGAGTACATCATGATGACATGCAAACATCCAATAACAATTTTGCCAAAATAACTAGAATAAGTGGTCCTTTTTAAGAAAGTACAGACATCCATGTATAATTTACATTAATATAAACATGTAGGTTTAAAACATCTATTTTTATACTTAAACAAAACTATGCAACTATGAGTCCACATAGAAACCTGGCGTTTCTAGAGAATGAGGTTTATATAAATTTTGCAGAGTTGCGATGTGGTTGGTGGCGGATAACAGAAACGGCTGTGGTTCAGCAACTTGTGGAGAATTTGCACACTCGAGGAGCGAGAGAGAAGGAGCTACGTCGCTCAATCACACGCCCAGCCTTGGACCAACATGCTCAAGTGTGGAACAGCATTCTCAAGGTATTATATACTGTATAGCTGGCTAGCTGTTGTTAGTGTTAATCCACAAAGCAGGGAGCTGCTGGTTCGTTCTTGAGATTAGTTTATAGTTATGTTTAAAGACTGGACCCAACTGCCATGAATTAATTGTTTTTAATTGTGTTTCTAATCAGAAACAACTGCTCGTAGTCAGTGACAAAGCTACACAGACATTACATTCATCATAAACTCATTGTTCATCCAAACCTAGCTTGTAATGTCTATAATCTGCACCACAGCAAAATTAGCTCATACCTGAAAGTCTGCTTCTGCACTCGGTTGCATAGCTTGTCCCCTTTAAATTCATAGATGAATCGGGGAATGTAAAAACTATACCTGTTTTCTAACCTTTGAGGTTCAGGTCACTTGACAGAACTTACCAGCAGTAAGAAATGTGTGTAAGAAATGTGATCAGAAATGTGTAGTATTGGTTCTCTTAGAACAAGATTCCTAAACCAACATGACTAACTAAAATTTGAAAGAATCTTAAAATTCCAGTTTGGATGAAAACTATGATTGTGCTTTTCCACAGAGTTGTGTTCGGCCCGGATCATCTGCGACCGTGCTCACAGTATCAGAGGAAGAGGGTGCGAGTGGTCTGCCAGCTCAGGTGCCCCCACGGGACAACCCAGAAGACTGGAACTTCGCAGTGGCACTCCGGGTGGATATGGCAGTGTTGGAGCAGGTTGAGACGATGGAGGATAAAGTTGCAAATGCCAGTATGCAAGTTAAGGTAGGCTAGGCAAAAACCTATAATTTTGAATTAGTTTTCAAAATAGATATTAAGATGTTTTGTATGAACATGGGTGACTTGCGGGTAGTAAAATGATATACAAATATCATAATATATTGTTAATTAATACATATACAGTTAAAATTAATAAGATGGTACACAAATAAAAAAGGAAGTGAAATACAAGAGATGACTCATGGTTCAGATCTCTAGGAACTTAATAGAGCAAGAGATCAAACCACCGTCCGTGTTACGCAACTCTTTACATTCCAACTGAAAGTGGTAGTGGGGGAGGATTTAGGAGAGTGAAATGATGTCAAATTTGTTCCTAGAAAGACGTTGCAAAGGTACTGTAACTTTTGTGACTGCCATTCAGTGAAAATACATGTTTTTACTAAAATACAAGGGCCCGGGAAAAAATTTGCAAAGTCACCTCTCAACACAATTACAACCAAGTAAGGGACTCCTTATTTTTTTTTTTTTTTAGTTTTGTGAAAGAATTTGTCACGATGAAAACAGTACGATCGTAACAACAAGTTCGTCCCCACGCCACTTGGTCCCCCTTGTAATGATAAAATCAAATTAATTGTGCTACTTTTAGTTAGTTCTTGAGTAAATTTCTTATGTATCCATAATGTATTCCTAAGCCAAGTGGTGTTTGCAGGGATGGAAGGTGCCACCCAGGGCCAGTACAGAGGAGGGTAGACAGTTCAAACCCTCCAGCAGCCACCCTTCCCCCAACCTCAACCCCATAGCTGTGGCTAAGGCTCGGCTCATGGACCTTGAGTGTGCAATTGAGCGACGTTACCTCAAACCTCCCCTTGGCACCAAGTAAGTTCATTCCACACAAAAACTTTGTTCATTACTTATCATATTAAATCACACTATTAAATTGAATTAGAGTTTGAAAATTGTGTTAAATTTCACTGTTTTAGATAGAGAAGATTGATCTGGATATGGTATTTACACATTTCTGTTTCTGTTGTAGTGTATCAGCGGTTGATGTTGGGGGTGGAAGTTCGTCCAGTTGTGAGCCTGATACCATACCTAAGGGTCTGACAATTTGGAGGGAAGCTGTAGCCAAATGTCAGACAGCTGCTCAGCTCTCTATGGCTGTTCACATGCTAGAGGCCTCCATAGCTTGGGACAAGAGCATTATGAAAGCTGTGAGTCAGTCCTTCACTAGCAGTGTGGGTATACTTGTGCGCATGGCTTATTTCTAATCATACTTTTGCGAGTGTACGAATTCTGTTAAGTCCTTTGAAAAAGAGTTTTTTAAGAGAAAAATTATGCCAGCTTCATAACTGTATCGATTTTATTCCAAAACAATTGTTTACCAATAACTCTATTTTGCTGTATTACAACATGCTCTGTTTAATACACTTTGCTGTACAATTTTGCACTAGCTGATTATTTCACTATGTGAAACTTAAGTGGGCCCATTTATATAGGCCTTTCTATTTTATATAAGTTAAAGAAAATTGAATCAAAATATTGGCCAAACTATTGTACCTAGAAACACAAATTTTAGGATATGAAAGTATTTTCAGATCCTAGATAAGCAATAGGAAGGTCAAAGTCAAAGAAAGAGTCTTTAGTATTCCCATAGGATCTGGCGCACATTTAGTCAAACTTCGAATGTTATTATTACAAACTTTATAAAAGGTAGATATGTGTCGAATCCTCGATACCGATACAAATACTTGAAAAATCTATTCTTTATACCCATATAATTTTTATAAATTTACCAAATTTCTATATGGATTGTTTATACTATACCAGCCAATTTGAATTTAAACTCTTTTATACACATTAAATAGATACTGTACCAAAAGTAAATGAAGATCTTATAAACAAAATACCCCCGTCGCAGCAAACCTGCATACTAAGCGAATTTCCATTTACCCGGCTTGATTTCTACTAAAATATTCCCTATAAATTTTCAGATTTATTTCCTATTTAAATAACATTAATTTTAGTGAGTAGTTAGGTTTGCTGCTACGGGGAAGATGTTGAGGTGTGTTTTTTTCAATTGAAATATTGATAGCTTAGTATGAAATAAACCAAATTGCCAAATTTGATTAAAATATATCCATAAACAAGCAAACTAGAACAGTTTATTTATTCTCCATAAGAATAACATGGGAATTTTAAATTTACAATTTTTTTAATTTTCTCCGTAGTCAATGAACATTCAAAAACACTTCAATATACTAAATTATTTGTTTTTTTAAGCTCTTCAAAATGGTCTAGAGAGAAATTTAGAAATTTAAAGTTTTTAGGGTCAAAAATTAGAAAAACCCATTTTTACCCCATAAAACCCCCCATAAACCCCTGATCCCATGGTCCGATTATGCTGGTTTGCGAACTCGTTCGAATTAACGTAGGTTTACACGTTTGTACCAAATTTCATCAAAATCGGATCAATTTTGCTCGAGTTATCGCGCTAACGGACACATATATAAATATATATATATATATATATATATATGAATTTGAACGGATGGTGTTTTTGCCCTCTGGGGACCTCAAAACGAAAAAGTAAATCGGTCCCGGGTCTAGGTCTTACCATGAGACCTACGGTAATAGCTTATTCCCTATATGGGAAATTCGCTAAAAAAAGAAAATTTATTGTAACTAGAGGTGTGCCAGCCTGAAATTTTTGATTTTGGCGAGTTTTGGGTAATATCGTGATCGTCTGCTGCAATCACTGCAAAATCCTGAATATCTTCCTCAGTCACAGAAATATCATCACTCTCTTCCACGGTGCCAAAATCCTGAATATCACTCTGCGGTAATAGAAATTTAAGCATCGTCTCCCGCGATGTGGACATCACCATTGTCTCCTGCGATAGCGGAATTTGTTGATTGTGCAATCTTTGCAGTTATGTAGGGTATATGTATCGATGCTTGATAATCGATTCCCGGCACCAGCAATTCTTGGACATTGGTATCGGTATTGAAAATCGACACATTCCTAATAAAAGGTTACTAAAATTATTATCATCCGTGGGTTAGATAGTCAAGTGTCAGAGTAATTGATTTTATCGTTATTTTTTTAATAAGCTTAGAGCCAAACATAAATCCAGCAACAGAGCATAAAATTTGGGTAAATATTTGATATTTTGAGATTGAATTTATCATTTTGTTACTGCTATTTTCATATTTAACTGACATTGACAGAAAATGTTGTAGAATTCATACACATTGCTGATGTAACCAAATACTTTTATAATTTAATTACTTTACTGCCAGCTTAGCTTCTACGTTCATTTTATGGAATGATTATAAGGTGACTGGTAGTAAAATATGTCATGCATGATTTAACCACAGAATTCTTTTTATCTTTTGGTTGTCTTTGGCAAAGACATTGTTACATTTCTTTCAAATGTACTGTTTCCAACTTTGCTTGTATTTTTATGTGTTTACATTGGAACAGCTAGGAACTCTATCAACTCTGCTTTCTTTAACCCAGGAGAATTACTGAACGATTAAAAACAAGATTCTTACCAGCCACCATAGTAAGAGTATTTTGTTAAAAATATTAGAAATGTTGTACTTGTTCCATCATAGTTACTCACAAAAAAAATTTCATAGATCGGCATGAAAAATTTCCTCAACTTGCGTCACTGTCTCTTCCAAAACTTGTGTGCACTCCTTATACATATTTTTATGTCCGTACACTTTTCTTCAGAGGTGATGGATTTCCAACAGTGGTTTGGTTCCTGAAACCACAGAAATCTTAACCAAAAAACCACAAATCATACTTGGCACGTCTCATAGAGGTGGGTACCAGCTCGTACAGTGGTGCGGGAAATTTGAGATTATAATTTACAGACAACTCTCTTATACATATAACAGTAAAAAATTCCCGGAATTAATTTCGGTAGACATTTAGCGTGATCGCCAGCCGGAAATTCACCTTGCAGTAGTTAGTACAACTCCTGGGGAGGGCATATTGGTAGTGGGGGTATAGCTGACAAGCCATAGTGCAGCATTGATGAGCGCTTTTCGTGTATACCTGCATGTCTACATTATTGGTTACTGTCGGTCGTGTACCTGTATTGAAAAATTGCATTTCATGAACAGTGTACGAACTTAAGTTCTGTGTTTTACTTAAAAAAACCACCTAGTGAGACTCTTGAGTTGTTGATTCAAGCTTATGGAGAAGAGGCGATGAAGTAAACTTGTAAAGTCAAGTTTATGAGTGGCACAAACAGTTTCGTAAAGGCAATAAAGCATTGACGATGACCCTCGTAGTGGACATCCTTAAACAGCAGTCAATGATGTAAATGTCAAGCAAGTACGACAAGTTGTGCATGAAAATTAGAAATTGACAATCGATGAAATTGCATTTGAGATTTATCTCATGGAAGTTTTCACACCATCCTTCATTATCATTTGAACACGCATCGAATTTGTTTGTGAATGGTCCCAAAAATGTTGTCTACTGAGCCCAAAGGAACTCTAATGTTAATTGCTAGCAAATTCATTGATATGGCCGATGCAAATCGAAATTTTTTGAATTTAATTTTGACTGGTGACTAATCATGGAGTTATCTCTAAGACCCATTACCAAGTTTCTGCCACTCAGTTTGTGGTACACGACTGACAGTAACCGACAAAGTAGACTTGCAAGTACATGAAAACTGCTTACCAATGCTGCACTACGGCTCGTCAGCTATACTCCCATTACTGGAATGCCCTCCCAGGAGTCGTACTAACTACTGCAAGGCAAATTTCCTGCTGGCGATCGCACCAAAAGTCTACAGAAATTCATTACAGGAACTTTTTGACTACAGTATTACCTATCTAGCTTATAATCTGTACAGAATGGTTTATGTTGAACACGATATTAAGAGATTTATGGTGCTGGAAGAACTATTCAAGTAATAGTAATTGCTTGTTAAGGGATCAGGGCAAAACTATTTGAAAGCTCCCAGATTTCAAGCAGTTGTCTTTCATAAGTAATGAGGTTTTGTCTCCTCAGAATTGTCAGTTCTGCCACAGCGGGGACAACGAAGACAAACTACTCCTGTGTGACGGATGTGACAAGGGCTACCACACTTACTGCTTCAAACCCAAGATGGAAAACATACCAGACGGCGACTGGTCAGTATTCTATCCAAGTATTTATAGAATGATGACACTTTCAAATTGTTAAAATTGTTAACATGGATAAATATGTTAAAATCCTCAAATCATCTGATTATGGACATTATATATTTTATTTTGAAATTCAAAATCTTTGTACTTTATGAATTTTTACCTTTTATTCCAGCAGCAAAAATCATTTAATGAAATTTGAATAAACCTTATGTTGGCTATCTAGTTATTGTTGTGAAATTAAACGACAAAACAATTCTTTGTTTTGAAGGTTTTGTTACGAGTGCATGAACAAAGCTACTGGGGACAAGTGTTGCATCGTTTGCGGCAACAAAATTGGGAGGAATTTAGTCACTTGTGACAATTGCCCAAAGGCTTACCATACAGACTGCTTGCAGCCTCCTATTTCAAAGGTGAGTGCCGTTGTCTTCCATGTAATAATGCTAACAATTGTTTCGAACTGAATAAAATATGATTTACTTATTGAGAAGAAGAAGAAGAAGAAGGAAGAAGAAGAGAATTAGTGATATGTCAAAACTGAATCCCAAATCTCAAAACCATCAAAACTTTGGAATTCAGTTTCGAGATTAGATTGGTGATTTTTGAGATTCAAAAGTTTCTAAATTAATGATTTTGGAAGTTTTGGTTTTGAAACTGCTGACATTTTTTGCGTCATTATAACTCCGTCTACACAAAGTTGGCAGCGATGTAGCAAACATATAACATTGAGAAAACTTTGAGAAATCAGATAAACACTGATTAAACAAGTTAATCGTATTCTGAACTGCAATATTTAAGTATCTAAAGTACAAATACTGGAACAACGTCTAATGCAGTTTCATATCGATATTTTTGAACACAAATTAACATTGACCACTAAAAACTGTTATACTTTTTGAATCTTTACAGAAAGTAATCAATCAAATAACGTGGGTCAGTTTGTTACAAGTTGCTTCACATTCTATTATTTATTAAATTTGTAAAGTAGACTCTTGCTCATCCGGACTAGTGTGGTGGACGTCCGGTCCGGATTACGAAAAATCCAGACTATCGAGAGTCAAGCAAATACAGTACTGTATTTAGCGGGTTTTTTTCAATTTTTTTCCAGGTCCACAGTATTGATAGCCGGGCGAATGCAGTTCCACCTGTAATAATTTTTACCACCGTGTTATCCGAGTTTTTGATTGAGGTAGTCTCGGTCCCGTTTAGCTCAGATAATCGGACTTCTACTGTACTGTGCCACTATAAAAAATCACGATTGCCGATCCAGACTAACGGGAGTCCGAACAAGGCCGATCCAGATGAATGAGAGACTACTGTATAATGTTAGTTCAGATTTAACCCAATGGCTAAGAGTGTTTAGAAAATTTAAAATTGAGGTATCCTACTTGAGGATATTAAATAGGTCCAGACAGCTTGAGGTAATAAAATGCAAACTTATCTCTACAATGTTATAGCCAAATTTAACTCCATTAAAGAAGGGTATAAATTATAATAGAATCACAGTGGTATTGGTTCTTGTTTGATATCTTGTGAAATAATCAACTACTAGATCCCTCTTTATAGTACAGTGCAATTAGCTTAAAAAAAGAGCAAACCGGGACATCCAAAAAAAAAGTTTCAAACCAGCGCCAAATTGTTGAATACACTTCCCTCAATATGTAAAAAAAAGTTACACTGATTTGAGTGTCGGGTTTGGGGGGGAGGGGGTGAAAATGGGGTGAAAATAGGACTTTTTTTACTTTTTTGCAAATACCTCAAAAACGGCGAGTTTTTCTTAAAATACAATGAATTACAAAAATAATCTACATTAAATTTCGAACAAAATGATACCATACAATACCTATCTACTATGAACGGTTCCGGAAATATTGGGGGGTAAATGTGATTTTTTCTTAAAATTCTAAAAAAATTGTTTTTAAATGGAGAAAAACCATGGACACTCATAAAAAAAGTTTCTAATGAGTGCCAAATTGTTCAATATACCTCCCTTAATATGCGTAAAAAAGTTTCACTGATTTGAGTGTCGGATTTGGGAAGTAGGGTTTAAAGAAAATGGGGTGAAAATAGGACTTTTTTTACTTTTTTGCAAATACCTCAAAAACGGTGAGTTTTTCTTAAAATACAATGAATTACAAAAATAATCTACATTAAACTTCGAACAACATGATACCATACAATACCTATCTACCATTTACGGGTAAGGAGATATTGAGGGGTAAATGTTATTTTCTTCTTTTAATTTTAAAAAAGTTGTTTTTTTAAATTTATGAAAACTATGTATACCCATAAAACTTTCCGGTTCTTTCCTGTTAAAGGGAACATTCATTATTATCGATGATTTTTTTCGATATATCGATATTAACAAATTGAAACATATCAGCTGACAACTACGATAAATATTATTCAGTATATGAAACTGCTCTAAAAAAATAACCTAACATAACTAACCAAACTTGCTGTAACATTTAAAAATTCCGTGTTTAACTTGCCTTTTCTATTATCAAACCCAAACGGAAGTTTTAAATGGCACAGCAAGTATGGTTGATTATGTTAGGTTAGCTTAGAATAGTTTCATTTCTTAATCCATATAGACTATTTTAGCAAAAACAAGATCAGTTAGTTGTTGTTGTCAATTTGTAACAGATCTGATCGGAAAACAAAAATATCGATGTATCGAAAAAAATCATCGATAATAATGAATGTTCCCTTTAACAGGAAAGTACCAAATTTCCTAATGAGTGCTAAATTATTCAATAGACCTCCCTTAATATGTGTGATAAAGTTACACTGATTTGAGTCTCTTATTTGGTAGGAGGGCTTTTCAAAAAGGGAGGCTCGTAAAGGGTGCTTTTTTATATAATGAATAAAAAAAAAATCTTTATTGAATTTCAAACACAATCATATTTACAATACCTATCAACTATGAACGGTTGTAAAAATTGCAACTACATTCAAATAAAATAATAAAACACGATAAAAATATTGATTTCCTTGTAAAAAAAATGGCCACCATTTTCCAAAATGGCAGCTAACTTTAATATTGGAACCTTCTGTATTTTATGGTCTGTTTAAGATATAAATGCGATTTTAACTCTTTTTTGTTCTTTGCATTTTCTCTATAAACTTATTCGTATATGAGCTACAGGATGCGGAATGTACACAGCAAGCCTTTTTTCCATAAGTGTAAAACGTTACATTGTAACTCCTAAACGAGTAGTTTTTAAGAGAAAATTTCAAAATTAAATATGTTTTAAAATTGCATTTGTATTATAAAACAATCATAAACCACAGGCCATTTAAATTTTTTTTAATTGAAATTGCAAAAAATGACTAATTTTATAAGAAAATTTCAATAAAAAAATTCATTTAGCTTTTAAAATGATGAAAATAATAAAAAAATAAATGAAATATCACGATTTTTAGTTGTAAAGTGAGGCAAACCTGAATAGCGAAGCCTTGATCTTAATAATTTTACAACTAAAAATCGTTATAATTTAGTTATTTTTATTCAATCTTTTTGAGCTTGGTGTCGTTTGATAGGGAATTTTAAACCTGAATAAAAGTTTTCATTACATTTTTCATAAAATTAGCCTTTTTTGCAATTTAAATTTAAAATATTTAAATGGCCACCATTTTTAAATTCTTTATTGGATTAAGATAATTTATGGGTTTTCCATGGGTTTTCCGGGGGTCCATGGGTTTTCTCCTTTAAAAAAGAATTTTTTTAGAATTTTAAGATAAAATCACATTTACCCCTCAATATCTCCTGAACCGTTCATTGTAGATAGGTATTGTATGGTATCATTTTGTTCGAAGTTTAATGTAGATTATTTTTGTAATTCATTGTATTAAAAAAAAACTCGCCGTTTTTGTGGTATTTGCAAAAAAGTAAATAAGTCCTATTTTCACCCCATTTTCTTTAAACCCTACTTCCCAAATCCGACACTCAAATCAGTGTAACTTTTTTACACATATTAAGGGAGGTATATTGAACAATTTGGCACTCATTAGAAACTTTTTCTATGGGTGTCCATGGTTTTTCTCCATTTAAAAAACAATTTTTTTTAGAATTTTAAGAAAAAATCACATTTACCCCCCAATATTTCCGGAACCGTTCATAGTAGATAGGTATTGTATGGTATCAATTTGTTCGAAATTTAATGTAGATTATTTTTGTAATTCATTGTATTTTAAGAAAAACTCACTGTTTTTGAGGTATTTGCAAAAAAGTAAAAAAAGTCCTATTTTCACCCCATTTTCACCCCCTCCCCCCCAAACCCGACACTCAAATCAGTGTAACTTTTTTTTACATATTGAGGGAAGTGTATTCAACAATTTGACGCTGGTTTGAAACTTTTTTTTTTGATGTCCCGGTTTAGGTCTAATTGCACCGTACTATTATTACTATTCAAGTAGAAAAAAATCTTTCATTTTCATCCACACTTTTAATCCTGAACTCTAAAAAAAAACATACATTTGAGATTTTTCATGACAAGTCTGAATACTGTTATAGGTACCACGAGGTAAGTGGCACTGTCCCACCTGCTTAGCCAAGTTGCCCCGTAAGAGACTGACAGCCAAGAGATGTGTTGGTGGACCCAGTATCAGCCCTAGTAGCTCAGTCAGTAGACTCCTGCCACCAGAGGACGTTGTTCCTCACACCCCTGTAAATGAACCCATTCTCAGGTAATTCTTGCACACTGATTAGGTAATTAGGTAATTGCTTTTGTGTATTCCAACTGACTTAACCTAACTTGAGTGATAAAGAGCATTTGACAACACATGCACTAGCTGCCGAGTGTGTCAATTTTAATTTATTTCAAGACAAAAAATCTTTTAAATGATAAATTGGAGCATTAATACTTTAATACTTTTCAATGAAATGGCGACCATACAAAGTAGGTATTTTAAGTAGGGGTGTGCGAGTACTCGAATCTTCGAGCTTTTTGGTCGAGCTTTTCATTATTCGGCTCGGCTCGAGGCATTTTGAAAAAGCTCGAAGTTCGAGCCGAGCTTTTAATACTAAGTCAAAACTAAAAAAACACTTAATTTGGGTCGTAATTGAAAACAATGTTATCACAACTCTACGTTGTTCATGCATTCGAGGTTTGATAAGCACGAACACGAACCTCAGCTCAGTCAAGACGCAATGATTATCGATCGTAATTTTGAGGAGATACAGTAGTAAAGAGACAATCTACCACCTATCCTATCGCGTTGTCTTTCTAACACAGCTATTCGTATCGTAATACACAACGCAGTGCGAGTGCGTGATTGGCTCGTCGCTATGACGACACATGGTTGCCGTGGCAACCTACAGTGCGCACTGAGCACTGCGCCTTGTGTGGGAGGGGAGATTATACCAACAAACTATTTCAGGAATTCTATTTTGGGACCGATGGAAGATAAGGAAGAAACTAAAAGTGGTCACGTGTGCAAATGTAGTGGGCGACACAATAAGGCTGTAAACGAGTATCGTCATGCCGTTGTTCCTTGTTTGTTTACTTTTTCAGATTCCTTATCAAACGCCCCTATCTGCTATCTCTCTTTCTCTCTCTCTCTCTCTCTCTCTAACAGTGTACTGATTAAACAGATTGTGGTTGACGACTTTTCTACTTATAAGATTCCCTGCGGTTATTTTAGTTCAATCAAACCCATAACCTTTCTAATGTTTATCAAAATAATTAATTAATTAATCTGTTTTGTATTTTATTCCCTTTAAACCAACCCCTATTTACCATCTATATTTTATAGAATAAAATGTTTGTTTATAAAGTTTGACTGGTCACTCAATTTTGTACCTATTTTATTTTGTTTAAAAGTAGGGGTGTGCGGATATCTGAAAAATCGGGTAACCGGGCCCAAATTCGATATCCGACACTATCCGTTATATATCCGGCTTTTCGGATAGACAATATATTTTGACGTTTTGGACAAAAAACTAAATCTCCATAGCCACCATTAGTTTCCCAGGACTTACAGCAATACGTTTCCAACGACCTAACAGCAAACGGCAAAGAAGCCTTGTATGATGCAATACTGATAACTAGTTTAGTCGTTATCGGCTGTTTTGCTTTACGATTAGATTCGTCTGGAACGAACAGACATAAAGCAGAAAAGAACTACCATGGTCAAATGAAAGTCAACTCGTGCTTGTCTCACTCCTGATACTAGGGGCGCTGCGTAATAGTTTTTTTACAGTACTGTTTCAAATTCAAAGTAGAAAAATCTAGCCTACTACTGTGAAGTTACGTAAACAATAGGTTTAATGTTTCCCAAAAAAAAGTCAGAATAGAAACAATAGAAAGGCAACACAATAGAAGGGTGGGAGGGGTTGGGCAATGACCTTGAAAGGAGCGCGGGTATAGTGAGTCAAGTAGGACCGGAGGGGGAAGGGGTGGGTAAGACCTTGAAGCTATATATAGACTTGCACTACTTCCCTAAACCTAAAGGACTGGCCGGCGAGTGGTATTCCAATCACAGGACAAGATACGTTGTGTTTTAGGTATTCATTGCCCGGGTTCGGGTTGACTTTGGATTGTCTTACTGTGTAGAAACTTTGAATAATAAAAAATAAAGTTAGAACTAACCACGATTATTTAGCATTGATTGTGTACATATTAAATGATTAAACTATAGGGACCATGGATATATACAAACTTTTGTCGTGATTTTAATTTCAACATCAAAATACAATATTGCACAATCGTGATATTTTAGGTCATCGACCTTTATTATGCATCCGGTATTGCTGTTTCGGAAGAGAAGCACGTTGATAAATTATAAATTGATATTCCCGTAGTTAAAAAGAATTATTTTATAAATCTATTAAACAAAATCATAAAATCTTACATACAGATAACAATAACGGAAATTGTAAAAAAGGTATAAAGATAACACGTTATTCTTTCTCTTTGTTCTTCTATTTCTTGGGTTTCCCTTCATCACGCATTCAACAAGTTGCCATGGTTACTAATCACCCATGTCGTTATCAGCTTTTGTGACATAACGCACAGCAGGGGGGTAAAACTTGACGAAAATCGGTTAATTTTTACCTATTATTTAATTACCAATGAATGTACTACTTTATTGGTATTTGGTACTGTATTAATAATCGGTCAAAATGGCCGATTTTTGTCAAATTTTACACCAAATTTATTGAAATTTCAAGGTGAATATTAATAAAACAATTATTACCAAATATTTGTATTAATTTAAAAGATTGATTTGTGGTATTGGGTTCCCCACTGAGTGCAGCCGAGCGGCACTAATGAGGGTCGGACCTTCTTGGGGGTGAACAATAGACGGCTTATCAGACCCTCCCCTCCCTCCCCCGTGGTCTGGAGAAAGCTTGTAAACAAACTATTGCACAAGCGACTCGACATTTGGCTGATAATTTTGTCAAATGAACTGTGATGTTTCAAAATCAAAAACAATAATTTGGGACCATACTGCTTAATAATAATGGACTGCAATTATTGTTAAACATACAATCCATTTTTAACAAACTAAGATTATACGATTCAAATAGAATTATAAAAATTATCTTGGTATTATACTTGGGGTAATGAAGTTATGTAGGCTAGTGTAATTCTCAGTTCATCAAGGTTCTACTGAATAATGTTTGGCAGTGAATAAGTGTAGAATGCAATTTATAAATTCAGGGATACACACCTTTTACACAGTTATAAAGTCGTTAATTAATAGAAATAGTTAATTCTGGAAAATTAAAAATAGTGATCGCATTCATAAACCTGTTGTCAAAACAGCAACACGGGTGTAAGGGTTTATTGTTTTAGATGCAAGGGTGTTTCAAGGACAAAGTACAGTGTTGGGCCTCCCGGCATAGGGGGGGAGGGGGGCGGTGAGACTGTGTGAAGGGGAGGAAACTGGTTTTGGCTATTTATTGATTAGTTCCCTGACCCTTCTAGATAACAAAATTGAGTGACAGTATTAAATCATCGTGTACTTTATTTCATTTCTTGTTTACTTTGTGTGTTATTCTATTAATTTTAGTGTTTTGGTCTATTTCCTCTATGTCAATTATATCTTTTTTAATATATAAGTTTACTTTTTACTTGTCTCTCCACCTTTTTGGATCCAAACCAACCATGTTCTTTTTTTGATTAATACGATTCATAAAACAAAAATATTTTGTGCATGGAAAACAAAAAGAATAATCACGTGTTTTAAAATTTATTTTGTATTTATTTATACAAAATAGAATTAAATATTCATAGTAGTTACAATATACATTATGTAATCGAGTTGCTAGTTGTTTTGTCGTCATTCAATGTCGCGATGCTGTTCTGTTCAAGAATCAAGAATATTTATTTGCCATTAAATAACAGAACGTTACTGTTATGAAAGACAATCTGATTGTCTCAGTCTGCACTGCATATCTCGTCAGGCCTTCAATCGATATCCTTTTATTTCTTGCATCTTAATTTAGTTCAGTTCTTATCGTGATTATCTACTATTTGATGTCTTGACAATTCTCAACGTTTTTAAACATATTAAAATAACATTGTGTTTATTTAAAAATTGACAGAACATTATTATTATTATGCACTTTTTTAAGAAAAAAAAGTTTAATAACTTAGATAAGGTGACGCTAGGAAAAGCTCGGCTCGAAAAAGCTCGAGCTCGAAAATTTTTTAAAAAGCTCGGCTCGGCTCGGCTCGAGGTTGAAAATCACTATTCGCACACCCCTAATTTTAAGCCAAGTATGAATGGAGATGAATGCAGGATGAGTTGCGCGATCTTTTAGTCTTGTGAGTGACTAAGGCAGACATATTCATTAGACACAGCTGTTAATTAATAGCCCATACAGCTAATGGCAACTAAGGGACCTACAGTTTATAGTGGAATCCGAACCTTATTTTTGCCTTGGTTGGTCTAATTATCAGGATAGTACTGCGGATAGTCGTAGTACTCACGAGTGCAGACGTTAATCCACAACAAGGGAGTATCGTATCCACAGTGCATGCCTAAAAATATACACAATTCGTGACCACCTAGTAGCTGGATTACAGGACATCGTCACTGTCCCAGTCCACTTATGTGTAAGTGTGAAATACCTGTATACCAAAGCTAATGCATTGTATGGTGGTGAATTTTCTGAAAGCTATAATAATTGTAATTCCT
Source organism: Macrosteles quadrilineatus (assembly GCF_028750875.1). NCBI lineage: Eukaryota > Metazoa > Arthropoda > Insecta > Hemiptera > Cicadellidae > Macrosteles > Macrosteles quadrilineatus. Next base: position 39,248,286 of record NW_026542600.1, on the reverse strand, counting down.
AAACAACTTTTAAATTACGTATACAGCATATATCAATATTGACAAGATTTTCTTGTTGTTTCTAGCCCTGTAACCCAAGAGGAAGCATCCCCAGAATCACCCCCAGCACTTCAACCTGTCTCAAAAAAAGAGAAGGTCAGCGGAAAGAAAATGTTGAAAGAGATGGCACCATGTAAACAATTGCTGGATGATCTTGAGGCCCATGATGAAGCTTGGCCTTTCCTTCTGCCCGTCAACACCAAACAGTTTCCTACTTACAAGAAGATAATTAAAAACCCCATGGACTTCAGCACAATACGCAAACGACTTATGGACTCTGGGTATGTCCTAGTTTCATTTCGAAACTATCAACTAATTTATTTCAGCTAACATTGTAGATGGGATGACAAAAAATAGATTTGTAAAGTAACTTTGTTTTTGTCTGTTTTCATTATCAATGTTAAATAAAATAAACCCTTTTAATTTATCTGGTAATACCTTTTTTTGCAGATTTAAGAATAAAAACACTGCAATTAAATTAAAATTCAAACAAATTGGAAGTGTTGTGTCTTTTAATTTTAGACTGCATTAAAATTCCAGATTTTTATAATTGCATACATGAGCATAAGGGTAGTTTTTTTTTTTTTTTTTTTTTTTTTTTTTTTTTTAAGGAAAAAAGCAACTTGTATTTAGAATTGTTATGTAGAAGAAAGGAAGTACACACAACTAACCCACCTGAATAAAGAGTCCCATTAGGTCAATAGAACACATAAAAATTACACATTAAACTGATATTTCTTCAGAGGTAGAAGGTAGAATGGTTTAATGTGTACTTTTTATGTGTTCTATTGATCTCCTGGGACTCTTTAAAGCTAGCTGGGAGGTGAGCTAGTTGTGTATACTTCCTTTCCCCTCCATAACAATACATGAGCATAAGTGTCCTTTTGAGCAGATCATGTGTTCAAGCCTGTAACATTGCATTGTGTGACTTAATCATTGTTTCAATGTTTCAGATACAAGTCTCGAGAAGAGTTCTGTTCAGATGTCCGCCTTATTTTCAACAATTGTGAAACATTCAATGAAGATGATTCACCTGTCGGTAAAGCTGGACATAACATGCGCTTATTTTTCGAAACAAGATGGACAGAACTAACGAATCAAAAGCCCTCACCTTAATGGGCATTAATGTATATCAGTTTGTTTTACGTTCGCAGTATTATAAATGAAATGGACATTATTGACTGAAGTGCGGCAATCTGTTATGGCGGTTTTGCCGAGTTTGTGTATTTTGTATCTTACCTTTAAATCTTTACGCATCTCTATAAGTGTGCAATGGGACGGTGTCAAGTTTCTTTAAACGTTCACATTCTGTGTTAATGATGTGTATAATATAGAACGTGTCAATCAGATTTCTGTGTACTGACCCATTTGTTCTAGAGATTTTTTTATATTTTTTATAAATATATATATATAAAATACGGATATATATATATATATATTATACATATATAGTTTAGAGTATTAGTTTGTTGTTTTGTAAGTTATTGTCTGTCCGTATTCGCGATGGACCTAGTCATATTCCTGCTGTAGTCACACATACACATCCGTGTGTTGCATTTATTGTTTGTCCTAGTTAATGATGTTTATATATATATATATATAAATATATATGTTTATTTGGTATTCGGATGATCGCTACATCATCTTTTGTTCAAACAAAACGCTAGTGATCTCAGGGGTGGACTGTAGCACATTTCCAAACTGTCACAGCTTTTTTCCATTGTCATGACAGTTCATTCTTGTTTTTTGGGATTTTTCTTCATTGCATATTTGCAAATTTCCACTGTCATGTCACTGAGGCTTTAATTAACTGGGATTTCCGAAGTCGGTGATAATCTCAGATCGGGAGTAAATGTTTATTGTCCATAGTAACTGTTGATTTGCTGAGTTATTATTATATAGTCCATAGCGACTTGTTTTTATATTCCTTAAGTACAATCGAGTTGTTAAGTAAAATGTGGAGTTGTATTTAAATAGTTCTAAATATTGTAACTGGCTAATTCAAGCTTTGTCGTTTGAAAATTGTTGTTTTGCCAAAATATTCTGCAATCATTTAGTCTTTATTTGTAATTTTAGTTACTTGTTCAATATTTCTTTCTTTTGCATCCTCAGTAAGTATTTCAATTATTGAAATACAGTTTGAGTAATTATTACTCAATCTTCTACAGTCCCAATTTTGGTTTTTCTCACGCCTATCAAAATTATTACAGCCTGTAATTTGAAGTAAAGTTACAACCATCCCAATTGCTGATGCTGACTACTATAATTTTTGTTTCCAGACAAACCTATGAAATTTGTCTTTTCGGCATGCAATATGTATTTTGAAGGCCAAAATCTTTCAGTTAGATAGTAAAACATATTATTGCAGGATATTATGGCATTTTATATTTTCATGTATACCAATACAAAAAGCTAAATGTTGGAAATATAAGTGGCCAATTCAGTAAAACTGATCATGACATAATCGGTATAATAAAGACATATTTAATGTCCAAAGAGACAAACACAAAATAAATCAAAACTGCTTGCTCTCAATCAAGAAATGTATATTGTTATTTAAACCCTTTTACGTTAAACTTGGGCATATGATGTTACTGTATAGCCACAACATTCTGTATTTATTATAATTCTGTTTGTTTACATTTATTATTTATTAGTTCATCATTTATAAATTAGAAATTTCTTTTAGCTTGAATATTTACGCTGACTACATATGGTGATTTTTCAAAAATTGTGAGCAGCAGCTTTGATTTGTTTCTTTTTATGTGTTTGGCCACTACACGTTGGTTGTTTGGAACTAAAAAGACAAAAGTCATTTGTTTGTGTGTTAATTATACATAAGTAAATCATTTAATCATTTAATAATCATTTAAGAGAAGAAATATCATTGAAATGTCCAAGACTAAATGCAATAAATTCACAGAACAAGAATATTTCTGAGATTGTATTAATTTAAAAACAATACTTGAGAGAGTGATGAAAAGCAGGCTTTGTTCTTCATAGTTCTTTACAGTCTGGTAAATCCTTCTCTAATCTCTTTGCTACAACTCTGTGTTCGATGGAAGTTATTATGTTACAAAATTGTGCTTTAAGAAAGTTTGTGCTAAGAGATGTAGCTTTATAGGTTCATACGCATCGTACTTAGTTTTTGTTAAAACCATGATTGTTTCATCGCTTGAATCACCGAAAGCAAAATCGACTTTGTAAACACATAAAATATGTTTCAGAAAATGCTAAAATGTTATTTGTCAGTAATATTTCTCAGTGTTTAATTTGATTACAACAAATTGGAATGTATTATCCTGACTTTTCAAGTGGCTTTCGATGTGTTATCAAGTGTTTGTTCTTTTATGTATTTATTGTAATGTTTAATGTGCTTTTCTCAATCTTGGTTTTCTGGAAAATAAATTGCTACAAAAAAAGAATAATTTCACCAAATATTAGTTAATATGTTATCTGTTAGCTTTCAGAGCTAATAAAAATATTTTTCACTATTGTTAGTTGTCTTTATTCTTAAAAAACTATGTTTCCAACCTCTATCTTCATTTAACCTAATCAGCGACTTGGTTTACAAAATGATGTCCAAATTTTGTTTTCCTAAACAATACAGTTAATTCAAAAATATATTTTTTTTAGGATGAATACCTTTTTGTTTTAATGTATTGTTGGGTAAATTACTGTTATTTACCCAGTGACGGTATCAATGTCTCTATCTTGAATGCTCTTATACAACACATTAGCAAACATGACAGTTAAAGATCACTTGTTATTTACCGGTACAGTTCAAACAATTAAAGATAAATTTAAAACATGAGAACTATGACCTCACAAGCAGCTCACAACTATAAATGCTTTTGTCAGTTAAAAATAGACTTGAACAAACTCACATAGCCCATATTTATATCCTAAAGGAACCAGGAATATTAACAAGAAAAACATCTTTTATGACGTTCTTTACTTCAAAACAACACAAAACTTCTTGGATGAATAAGCTTGAATACATTTCTTATGTACTAATACTATATTAAACTCAATAAAATATAGCTTGCTTATCAAAATTAGTCTCAATGACATACAGCTTATTATAGTTAAACTTACTATTAATAGTTTGTGTGATTATAAACTATTTAGTGATGCAGGTATGTTACATTTCGTTAAATTTATGGTCACAAATTGTATTCCCATAACTGGTAACTAGTGATGTAAATATATAGGCAGCAAATGAACTTACGCGACACAAAATCACACTCTGTATAAAACAGGATGGAATAAGAAAACCGTATAAAATAGGATGGAATTAGTCCACAGCAGAAATTATCACTCGAAAAGCACCATGAAATAATCAAATGTCAGTCTTGGACTACTAATTCTTCTTACTAATTCACAAAACACATACGACAAGAAAATCAATCACATTCATGGGCGGAAAAATTACTTTCCATGAAAACCTTATTATAGAAAACTTGTTTCCAATAATTCATGTTAGGTTTGTATCATTTACTGAAAGCTCAGACTTGTTTTACATCAAATCAATGTCAACCAAACCGATTTACAACCACTTTTCCACTAACTGACTAAATTTTATGATAGGTAACATTATTTGCCAACAGTTGCCACGTTTAGCTCGGTGCATGTAGTGTGCAACATTCTAGATTGATATATTGTCTACATTCATAAACACATAATCATTTATTGGTAAATGATTTTACCACCACTCCTTATCCACTTTGTAATTAAAGACAATGAGTTCACAGTTTTGAAATGTCATCAGGGCACATATTATGATTTATGTAGTTTTTTTAGCTTGACAAATTTTCTAAAACCATTAATACTTATTGATGAATTAAACTAACAGACTTAGGAATGTTAATTAATATGAAGAATATTTTTGATAATGGAGAGTTTATATAATGTCTTGGTATTATATAAATTATATACATTTTTCTTGTTTTTTTCAAACACTCAAATTATAGCCAAGCTAAAAAAAAACAATACAAAAAAGTCACATTAATGCAATCAAATCGTTAAGATAGTGCAATAATTAAAAAATTTGAAATATCGATGACACCCTTTTAAAATCCATCTACTCTAATCATTACACTTCTTTAATTTTCTTTATTGGATCAAGCCACGGTCAGAAAATAAAAGCAATCCAGACAAACAAAAAGCATCTGATGTACAGTGCATTATCATTTTATAGCCCCACTTAAACCATATCAGTTTTTGAGAACAAAAGAGAAAATGTGCTTTTAGATGTGTCTAATGTCAATGAAGTCCACAATACAGAAAGAGAAAAGTGCATAAAATATAATGCATAGGATGCAATATAATGCTACAACTAAACATTTAGTTTTACATTTGGCGTAGACCATAAAATGGTCTGATGATGAGATATGATGAATTGTTGCTGAATTTCTACATAAACAGTATGAGTAACTAACAGCTATTGCAACATCTATCAATTTTCATGTGGTTTACTGTATTTATATTATGTAGTGTTATGAAGAGTATAGCTACTATATCTAAAAATTGCTGATTAACTTGTAAGCTTGCAGCTTGTTTTTGTGGGGAATGAGCTTATAAGAAAAAATTGTATATACGACTCACTATAGTGAACAACCTCTGCTGAAATAGTGAAGTGGTTTTCATTAAGCATAGAATATATAATTCAAAACTAAAATTTGAAGAGGTTACATGGTCAATCTGCAATATTGAAGAATCGGAGAACAATTAATTCTAATAAAACCTACAATGAAGCTGGTGTTGAGTTGAGTTATTGTACTACTATTTGGTAAATACAGGGTTTCCACAGTAGTTTAACTTTTGGTATTTCTAAACTTAAAAAAAACCCTGAACGTAATGGATTTGTCACCCTGTGATTTTATTTATAGCCTACATCATATTTATTACGGTCAACATTATCTACATTTAATTGAAAAATGCGACCTCCATATCAATTAATCCTTGAGTGCACATTTTGAGATGAATATGAACGCAAAGCGAGTGTGGAATGGCGTGAGAACTCATATATCAAGATTTTGATTTGATAGCTTTGTTGACTAAGTGACAGACTTGGACCAGACCAAGGAAACGTTGTAATAAGGACAAAGTATATTTCTAACCGTTAAAAAGTTTATCTGGGTGCTGCAGACAAACTAATAATTTCTGGCTCTTTCAGCAAGTTTGTTGATACACATTTCTGTTTTGTAAGTGTTTGAAATTAATAGTTGACAAAAAGATCAGCTTAGTTTGCCAGAACCATATGTTTAAAGCCTAAGGATCAGGAACAGCTGGGCCCTTAGCCATCCTCATGTCTCCTGTGTTATGTTTTTTGACAGTCATTAATAACGATTATTAATTCAGGTAATAATATGATCGCTTCTTCATACAGAAATCTAGAAAATATCACAATAAATAAAAAAATTACAATTGACACAAAAGCCAACGCACATGACCAATGCATTGTGTTTGTAGGTGATTGGTTAACTCTTAGAAAAGGACAAAAGAAATTTAACTAAAAAAAAAAAGCCGTTTGTTTAAATTGAATGATAAAATTAATAATTAAGTAATTTTTTACTTCGACATAAAGACTTTCCAAACACATTAGCGCACTCACGTTCTTTTTTGTATTAACCTCCCTGACGTTATATAATTTTAGGAGATTTCTCCTGACTTTCTAGATCTGTGGAAACCCTGTATCATAAAATATATTATATATCATTGAGAAAATATGCTATATTATATAAAATGCTGCAAAGCTTTTAAATATATTTTAAAATACAGTACCATTTGCTCTTTGACTGCAGACAGTTTCAAAATGGATTATTATTCATATTAATTATCTTTGGCACATAACCTTTGATAAAGATAAAGACATTGGTGTTCTAGTTATTTTAAACCAATCAGCTATTCATGGTCATTGAATAAAATAGGCGTTTATTGTCTCCTAAATTAGAGGAGTTAAAATGTTACTCCAAAACGCCTAGTAAAAATGTATTCACAATCAATTCAACTTCATCCTTGACACATTCTTTATTTTTACGTTGGATTCAAAAATTTAGATTGTTACACAATTAATGGAAATGCTGATTGATTTTATCTGGGACCGTACATATAGATTCATTAGTCGAAAAGAAAGAAGGAATTTTATTCCTAGTTCATTGGTGCTCCTTAACTAGCATTGAATTACACTTTTTTATTGTCACATTAATGTTCTTTGGTTTTTAAGAAAGACTATGTTAAAAAGTCCAAACACTGTTCACGTGAGCATTTTACCTTATTATGAGTAAACCCAACATGTCAAAATTATAACCTAAATTATGAAGTACAGTGGTCCCAGATCTAAGTCTTAAAATTATGACTAGTTAGCTATTTTCCTAGAGGGACATTTTCAAAAAGTTTTAGCTATACTGTATTAAAAACACTTAGGGCCTACTAATTTATTTTCATTAAATGCAACTCAATTTTGGTAAATTACAGCTGCTAACTTAATCAACATAAATCACAATAAAATTGTTTCCTTTTGAGTCTTTCTCTTTCTATATTTCCTTCTATATGCCAAAATATGGAACTATAGACAATAGACAATAGAAAATTAATCTTTATTTACACATTCATTAAGAATAGTAGTAGCACCAATCTGTATTAATTTTAGTAGAACTAAAATTAATACAACAATGCAACAAATAATCAGGTTAATATTTAAGGTACATACCATTACGTCCACAGTTCATACTTGTATGGTCAAACCCACTACATGTTTCACCTATACATAGGCATTGTCAAGTGGTCCTTCAAGAACGTTTCGTCTATTGTATTTCGTCCATGTTCTTAAAGGGCCACTTGACAATGCCTATGTATAGGCGAAACATGTAGTGGGTTTGACCATACATTTATGAACTGTGGACGTAAAGGTATGTACCTTAAATATTAGTCTAATCAACAGTTTAGGGGCTACACAATGAATTTTAAATAATCAGGTTCCAAATAAATACAGTCACTCAAATATGATTAAAGTACTTTGGGTTTGTTATTATCTTTTCTTAATTTATACTACATTTTAGGTATCGATTCATTTTGCAGTTGACTAGATTTATACCATACTTCATGACAGACAACCTTACATTTTGGTAACGCCATCCATTTTGAAACAGAATCTGCACTTTCTCAACAGTTTAAAACACATTCATAGTAAATATTGCTTATGTTACAAAAATCACTTATGATATAAAATTTCTAAAGAACTTTGGTGGAGACTAGAAATTATCACATCATTGTATGACAGACTTATTCCTCCTTGACTTTGTAAAGTGAAGCGATAACTGGGACGATGAATAGAAGAAGAAATGGAAGAGTAGCATGGAGGAAGAATTGGCAGACGTAGAACATGACAGCGTTTGCAGTGGGGATCAAATCTTTGAGCATCTGCAAGGATATGACCATCATAGTGACCATAGTCACACCAAGGACGGGGTAGAACTTTAGATCACTCCTGCAAACATAAAATACCAACAACAAGAATCAAGGGCTATGCTGTAATTTGATTTCTGAGAAGGAAATAGACACAGTTTTAATAATTTAGGTGAAATCAGAAATTAAAATTGATCGCATATCATAACTAAAACCAAATGGCATATTTCACCACTAGAACCTGAAGTGAATCATTTAAGTCACACCTGTAAACTGAAGCTAGTCAGAATCAACAAAAAGATATGCTAGAAGGAAATCGGCGTCCAGAAGAGGAGATCCTCGAAGGCGGCCAGAATCTAGAATGCCTCTAGTCTACGCCCGTTAAGTGGTGTTATCTATTGGCCGTTTTCACACTAGCCGACACCACGCCAACATATCGGCACAATGTCGGCCCGACAACATTGGTTGAAACAAAGTATGTAATATTACGGAGCGCTTTCACACTAGACGATTATGTCGGGGCCGACTCGGTTCCCCCACTACTGTCGGTTTGATATCGTCCCTATCATTTAATTTCATTATCTTTATTACATAAAATGAACAGATTGGTACATGAAATTGCGTCAACATAAGTTTTCTTATCTAGATTGCTAAAACTAGTGATTTTACGGAGTTATATACAGAAAATATATAAAAATCAATGACCTTCAAATTGATTTTCCTTTCTCTATACAATAAGCTCAGCTGATTAATACATCAAATGCAAATTAAAGTAACATAAAACAAACATAAAACAATCAATGGAGATAATGTTTTTGTTTTAAAGTGATTTTCAATTACAAAAAAAATCTTAAAAGAAGTAAAATTCTGATTAAATTAAAAATCGTTTTAATGATTTTAAAAATTGATTTGGATTCTTCTCTAATTTTAAAATTTCTGGAAGGTGGTGTAAAAATTTGTTTCCTAATAATAACTAGTTTTTTTTCTTATAAAATTCCAAATTGTACTGCTCTACCAATCGGTGTGATCTGTGTTATATTTATGAATATACCTGTTGCAATTTTATCACTCATCAAAACAAATTTAATTGACTCATAAATGAAAAGACTGTAGACTGTGAATATTTTACGTACATACATAAGACTTGCCTTACTGATGCTATTGATCTTAAATTTAACATTATAATCAATGCCCTTTTTTGCTGGAGCAAAACTCTGTCCATGTTTTTTTTTTTTTTGTGGTAGATCCATAGACACAAATACCATAGGCAATATGTGAATGAATTAATGCATAATAGACTGCTTTTAACGTTTCAATATTACATGATGTAGCAATTTTTCTCAATGCGTAAAGGCTGCTGGATGTTATTCTAATAAGATTGTTAATATGATTATCCCATGCCAGATTTTCATCTATGATTAAACCTAAAATTTGGTGTGGTCTAATTGGTTCAATACTCGATTATCAACAAATATTGTAGGCTTTATTTTGTTTTGTTGAAAATGATACAGAATTGGACTTTTCTGAATTTACAAGTAGATATCTGCTATATAACAGTCTTTAATTAATGATAATTCAATATGGGAAATCTTCTTATGAAATCTCCTACATAAGTGTGTTAATCGCTTGAGTGCGTAAAACCTGCGGTGTCTCGTGTTGCATTATTTTTACATTTTTATACCCGCCCTAAATTGTATTACAGTGTGTTAGTGGTTTAGTGAGTTATCTGCTGTCCTAGTCAAGTGTTTAAGCACGAGTATGTCTAAGTATGACATAGTAACTCTGATAGAATTAGTTGAGACCAAGACTTTAATGATCGGGTGAACCCAAAAAATCCTACATTTCCATCTCTTATATCTCAAACAACAAATACAATAAATAAAATCATCTGTTATATTCAGCCATCTCTACAAATCATAATGCAGCTTCGTCGCTTTCCTGCCACCGACTTTCGTCCTTACATGTGAAAGCAATTCCGATTTTATCAGGTCGGCATCAAAATCGGGTCGGTGTCGTGTCGGCTAGTGTGAAAACAGCCGTTACCTGAGAGTTATTGGTGAAGCCATAGCCAATCCCAGGGATGCACCACACACACGCACCAATGAGAATATTGGAGTAGTAACCACATGGACAAACTCTGGATTGCGACACCACTTGAATGCCAATCTCACGGACCATTGAGGGTCTATGCCTGCAACATTATTTGGAAATTTGAAATTTATTTTCATTTGGTTCATTTTATACAGATTGTATAAGAGATAAAAAAAGTTAAAATTTATATACTTATATTAAAAAATATGTTCATTTCTGGAGGTCCTAGTTGGGCCGCTGGGTTATCAATTCCTACATGATATTTCATCAATGGTAGTGAAACTTGTAAAATAATTAATAATGTAAAAATACAATTAGTCGCAGTCACACCACAAGCCAGATTTTAACAAAAGGTAAAACTCTTCCAAAGAGAGATTAATTTTTCAGTTTTTAGTCCAGTTTGAACTGTGTATTTGAAAACTTTCTCAATGTCAACAAACAACCAACACTCCTCAAGTGTTTCAGACTCTGTAGTACACTCGACAAGGGCGGTATTAGGTAGGCATACTTTAGCCTCTTTGAATCTCGTATGAGACATGGTCTCATGGTATGGGGCTGCTCCCCGCACATTATACATTTTAATAATTCAAAAAATGTGCTCTGAGTGTTATTGACTGTGTGGGGAAATATAAACATTGTAGGTCTATTTTTAAGGACCTCAAAATACTTTCTGTGGTTTGTTTGTATATTTATCTCTATTTATATGATGGCAAATTTGGATCTCATTAATGTACCACAAGCAGTACACATATATGAGACTCGCTCCAAACATCTCTTAAATATACAAATCTTAATTATTTGTAAAAATTACAAATAGATAAAATGAATCTAATAAATATACTTTTCTATGCATAGGCTGCAGAGAACATACTCCTCCGTACTTATAAATTTATAAACTCCTGTAAATTTTATAATAAACTACCAAAAATGGTACAAGACCTCCATGAAAAATGTTTTAGAAATAAGACTATTAATATTTACCATGTTAATGAATGTATGCCTGCAACCTAGACTGCCGGTTATTTTGACATGTTGCTTTGTATATACTGTACCATAAATAAGAAACTGTCTCCACATTGATGTAATTGCTGACGTGCCAATGTATTTGTGTAAATATTTCCAGACAAATACAGAGTTCTGAGTTCAATAAGACAGGTAGGTGTAACACAATTATTACCTAAATCTGCATACATGGTGTTACTTACCTAGGGCCAGTTGTATCAAATAGGCACCAACAGATATGCAGATGAGAGTCAGAGACACTACAAACAGCTTGTATCTAGAGGCTCCTCGCCACTTCTCCCTGAAGGACCACTTGCCTCGATCCGTCAACACATACCCGAGAGCCAGTCCTATAGTAACAGATATATTTGGTAGGTCTAGTAGGCTTATGTAAGTAAATGAAATGAAATGAAAATACTTTTTTATTGAGGCAAACATTAGAGCCATATGGTCGTTTCTTACAGTTAACCTCTTGTACTAAATATAAACTAAACAATACATTTTATAAAACTTTTTAAACTATAAACAAAATAATAAGTAAAAACTTAAGTTATAAATCTTTGTCCCTAATATACGCATACACACACATTCACTCTTTGCCACGACTAGGCCTAACGCACGCCATCCCACCAAGCCACTGTCATCCGATCGAGGTAGTACGCTTCCAGCGCCGTCGCATTAAATGGTACCCATGAAAGGAATATATAAGATTTTTGCTAGGAAAGAAAAAGATGAGCTATAACACAGAAAATATATTGACTGACAAATTACAAAAAGTTAAGGAATATACCTGTGTGTTTATTGAATGATTACCTATGTAACGGGCTAAATGTGTAGAGGGGTAAAATAACGGTTAAACCACAAAACTTAAACAGCCAGATGTTGGCTGTTGGAGAAGCCTAGTCGCAACACTAAACTGACATCATACCTAACGTCTAAATCCAAGACCGCAGACGACGTCAGTGTCAATTGGTTGCTTGGTTGTTCGACTGAGTCTGAGGATGGGCTACACGAGAAAAAAAGGCGGCGGAGCCACTTTCTGAGTGTTACGCGACTGTAAAGCTTTTTGAAGCTGTCATGCGCCTGCCTTCGCCGGCACAGGTCTCAGCTGACTTCGGTTCTGCTGGCCAATCAGTGAGCGATTTAACCTTCGTCTCGATTTGGGAGGGAGGTGAACTGAGAAGAGTGGAGAATTGTCACTCTCATCCCGGCTTTTCGTGACTTTGTCTTGAATTTTTTTCATTTGACCCGTTCTTCGTCATTGGTTAAATTCGTGTAAAAGTGTGTTTCGCAAGTTCTGAAAGCTTGTATGTCCTTGTATACTTTGTTCATCGATTGGTGAGTTGTGTAAGAAACAACTTAAGTTTTTGAATATTTATCCGCCAGTTTTGTTTCCGCAAAACTTGGCGGAAACTGGAAGGCTAGGATTGCTTCACTGACTTAGTCATACGATATTTTAACCAGCTACCTAAACGAGTAGGGAAGTCAAAGTTGGTGATTCATTCTACTAAGTTAACGTCTTGAAATTTACTGTGGGACTTTCTTTTAAGTTTGCACTCTGTTTAAAAGTTCCCTGAAAGACCCTAAGTTTGTTCCAGCAGACAGGTTTCTGCTGGATAACTTTTGCCGAAGTTTGCTAAAGTTCACCACGTGAGAAATAAGAAGTTTTAATTTTCGTTTTTAGGCTCAAGGAGCAGTTTTATTTTTAGTTTCAGTTTTTCTCGTTTCGTTTCTCACCTGGACAACTTGGGCCACCTTGTGTTTTTTTTTGTTTTGTAAATTCAGACTCTGTGGGACTTAGGCTAGGCTAGGCCTATCTCAAGCTAACCTTTGTCTGTTTCAGGTTAACCCTAACTCCGTAGGTAAGCGGGGTGACTACTTAGTATGCTGGTTGTCTAGTTAAGTAGCTAGTAGAGTGTCAAGTAATTATTGCCCACAGAGTCCCGTTAAAATTATCAATTCCCCACAAGCTTCCCTGACTAGAGTGGTGATTATAAGTGTGGTGTCTAGTAACCTGCTACGTTCATCCCGAGCTTCGATAACCAAGGCTAAGTAAACGGCCAAGTTAAGTTTAGTGACTCAGTATAATTACTGTAAATAATGTACATAGTCTTTATTTTTATCATTAATAAATATAACGCAATCTATCAGACTGGTTCTGTCAAAGATGAAGATTTCAAGTATACAAGTAAGTATACAAGCTATCAAATTTAGGCTATCCTAATCACTATCGACGTATCGACTCCTGGGAATATCCCCGCAACCCGACTCGTGCGATTCCTGGGACTTCGTTTATCGTACAGGTGGTGTAATTTCCCACTTTTTGCCCTCAGGAAAATTACGTCACACCTACTATAATTCCAAGAAATGGGCATAATGTCCAAATTAAATGAAATATCTTTATTTCAGAAGGCAAAGTCTATCTTTTACTTAACCTAATCGACATGTAATGAGACAAAAATTACAAATAGATAAAATGAATCTAATAAATATCTTCATGACAACGAAATTTAACAACAAAAGCTTTATCATAAAGTTGGTGACATGATGAGATATACCGGTACGCAATGTGGTTAAGGAAAAATTCTAGATTCAGGAAATACCTTGGGATACCAGTGATTTGACCTAAATTAGTATCGTGTGACAAGATTTCTTTTCAGTGAATGTATGGAGGCAAAAACCTTTTTTACATGAGTTCTGAAAATCGTGGGGAATGGATGGTGTCGAATTTACTTAGTTCGATCTTAGTTGAGATATCACCGATGATTTTCTACAGACTAAGCACATCGTTTGCAGCTTTGAAACTAACTTACCTACTAAAACACGCTGAATTCCTCAATAAACCTGTACACTACAAATATAATTATTGAACTCCAACAGCTTTATGATAAATAATGTACACATGTTTCGCTTAGTTCATTGAAGCACGTCGCCCACTATTTTACTTTTGTTTGGTTGGCGTACAATAGACTAAACAATTTGCCTCATAATAATTTACTTTCAAACCAAAATCATCATTCCACCAGCACTTTCAGCACACATAACGATTGCTAAATTAGTTAGCATACGATACTTATTTGAACCGTTAAACCTATTGGCAAAGCGTAGGTCTATCTGGCAACCTAACGGGCTAACAAGTCGCCAGAAGACTGCCCCCCGGACAAATACCCCCCCCCCCAAACAGGTTCCTACGTCATGTTGACGTCAGATATTGGGGGGCAGGTTTCCAGTCACGGACACTCAAATTTTGTTGTCAAACTGTTCTAAACTACCCTAAACTAACTAAACAAACTTGCTGTAACGTTTAAAAATTCTGTTTACGATAATTATTACGTATGGAATTAACTTTAATATATAGGATCACATTTTCCTAGGGGGGTAGTGTTCCAGTCACAGACAAGGTTCCAATATTGGTTAGTTGGCAGAGATCGTGATCTCACGTTGCATCTGGGGGGGATGGTTTTCCGAAGGGTAGTATTCCGTATCCCCAGGCTAACTAAATTAAACATTTGACTATTACAATTTAGCAAAGTCTTTACCAAGTACTGCTCCGAGCAAACACTGATGGGGGAAATGAGCTGCTACAAATATCCTCGACATGGACACAACCATCAGTGCTGCCAATACAATCACCCACAGCAACTGACGTCTTCGTCTCTTCTGCTGATGCCTGAAGCAGACAGAAATAAATTAAGTACCAACAATATTTGCTATCACTGCAAATATATTTATTTAAGTAAAAAACTAAAATCAACTGTTTTTAGTGAACATAATTATAGCCTTGCTCTATATTTCACAGGTACAATAAATGCTAGTTTTTCCTTTGGTTTTATTGTCTAGTTAATTTTAAGGGTGGGCAAGGAGTTAATTTTTCAGCTGAATCAAGTGGGTTCAATCATTGAAAGCAATTATTCGACTATCGAGTTGAGTAACAAACTATTGGCATAAAACTTACGTAAGATCTGAGCATTTATCCACAAAGTTGGCAGTAACCCAGCGCATAAGAGCAAACAGGACGGCAGCAAAGCCCATGACATGTCCTGAGGGAGACCCGGGGCCCGTCTCACAGGTGGCAAGCGTCTGTCTCAGCTCAGGAGCCCTCAGGGCAGCACCCTGCTCTCGGACCCACCAGAACGGCCGATCTTCCATCAACAACCTTCAATGGCAATCATTTTTAAAATTCAGTGATGAACGAAGATGGGAGATGACCCATTTGTTTGACTTAAACAAGAGATTCTCTGAAGCAATACAGTTAGGGCCATGTTATACGAGTGCTAAATCCTCTGTGTATTTTTTAGCGACTCAATAGAGTGGGTTCATTGGGGCATTGTACATACATAGTACAGGTTGAGGTTATACCAGCGACATTGTCGTCAGAGAGTCTAATTTAGATTAGTGCTGAGCGGTGTATGTATTTGAATATATCTTTGGCAGAACTAATATTTGTTGCCTTGTTATCTAAGTTTGACAATGACCATTACAATATGTGTATATTGTTGAGGGAATAAAGAATTTGTCTGTTGTCTATTGTGCTAGCGCAACCTTCTGTGCTAACACCTCAGCAGACGAAACACAGACTCTGGTTATATACAGGCTCTATGATTTATGCTTCTTAAACATTAAAATTGTCTGTCAAAATAATGTATTTTTATGGGTGTTCTGTGTTTTGTCTTTTAAGTTTATGACGAACCTGAGAAGAGGATAAACTTGATGATGTGGCAGTTGCCACGAAACATGTAGTTAGTTTACCAACACCAAACAAGGATATTGTAAGGTAACAAAATAATTTTGACAAAATAATCTTTTATTTTTAAATGGTTAAGCAACATAGCAGTGCACTTGGCATGTATTGATCCTTCGACTCGGGTTCTGATGCCTGGGGAAACAAAACACCCTTGTTTTATTGAACGCTCGTAGGTACGTAGGTATTTGAAATTAGTAGGCTTTGTATTAATTGCTTTTAGATACATTTAAAAACTACATGTCTTAAAGTGTTTCCAAAATATATAACAATCCTAAACAACCAAAATGGATGGTGTCCATAGTGGAAATAAGGAATGATGCTACAACAATGCATTCAGTAGTAGGCTACTGTGTATTATAGGAGTATGCGCTAGCAATGCAAGTTCCCTGCTGCATTCTTACAACACGTTTAACACGAAAATTCAGTGCTCTGTTTCCCACAGCATCTGCGTGACGACATTGTCAATCATATAACATGGCATTTATAAATGGGTCAGAGAACAGCTAGTCTAGTGGTTAGAGGAAATCTGGGAATTCTGTCCTAAAAACCTAGGTTCAAATCAAGTCAATCACCGATGCTGTAAGATGATGTAGGTTTCTTATATGAGAACTGTTTATGTAGATATTGAAATCCTCCTTCCGATATTAAAATCCATACGATAATTAAACTTTACAATATTCTTATCCTAAGCTCGTCTGCAAAGAGGTGTTAGTGAAAGTGTAAAAGAGAATCTTGCCCACAAAACAGGATCTAGTGTTGTTTGTGGAACTAGGTTTTTGTTAACACCTGAAAGAGATTAACTAAACCCTCAGCATCCACTAATGTTAAAAGCCTGCTATGTGTTGAAAGTTGCTTAGAGGTCTGATTGATATCAAATGATTAAGATTTAAATGTAAAGCAAGAAAGCTAACATACCATTTAAGTATTGTGTTGAGCCATTCTGCAAAAAGAGTGACCACCAAAATGTCTGCTCCTAGGGGAGTGTTGACTGACGCAGCAACCGGGAATAAAATGGACATGGCATAGGCTGGGTCTGATACCTTAGCCACACTCAAAAACCAGGACTCGTAGCTTAGAAAACTGTAAATAAATCAAGATTAGTACTGATTCAACAGCTTGTTTATTCATGTGAGTATACATAGGCTACAATAAACTATAGTCAAGCATTAAAATAGTGTAAATACATGCTTATAGTTTAATTCTTAATTACAAAGCAACAACGCCTACATCAATCAATCAATCAAAAGATCTTTATTCATAATCATAAATACATATACATGAATAGTGTCAAACAAGCTAATGTGCATCAGTACACTAAGTAGGCTACATTTAACATGATTGGTAGGACACTCTTGATCACACTACTTCAGGTTACACTATTTTCTGAATTTTAAGATCTATTATTTGTTTTAAAATTAAAAAATTCATCAAATGAATAAAGTGCCTTCAGTATCAAAAATTGAACTATGGTTGCTAATAATAACTCACACAAATCAACTCTACTAGGTTTTCCAGAAAAATCTACCCATTCAACAAAAACAAAAAAAATACATGTCAGAAGTTAGAAGTGAGAAGCCTTCTTCAATGTCTGCGATCTTGACCTTTGGTAGTTTATTTATTCATCCATTTCAGTAGGAACGTTAACAAAGAATATACAACAATATATTTTCTAATACGGCCAGAGAATAATAATAGGGCTAACATAAACGTATAAACAATAAATACATAACACCTAATAGGCCTGGGTGATATAATAACAACAATAAAATAAATATTTGTGAAACCAACCACAAAGAATGGCAAAATGTTGATATCCAACAATATCGTATTACAAAAAATATCAAATAAAAAAACTTAGAAAAATAGCAAAATAGTGGTTGTAGATCTTGTGGCATGGGAAATCGATGTTTCCACCAATTTTGTAGACTGTAAGTAGGTTTTGTAGGTGTTAACACAGTAACCAGCTAGTTCGTGTTACTATGGTGCTACTCTCCTGTGCTCTGCAGAAGCACTGGGACCATGAACATGACATATCAAGCTTACGGCTCCAAATAAATGATAATAAATAATGTTATCATGTACGGTTAAAATCTTGCTAAATCATAATGTTTATTTTAGTCGTTTAGGGATTATTTACTTTTGAAACATTTGTTCGTCCAGTTCAAAAATAGTTACGGTATAACTCTAACCAAGGTTTCAACGCTGGTTGTGTCATGATCCCGTAGATACCATTGTCAAGGAAAAATCACATCGTTACAATGGTCAGTCGATTGGACATCGTCAAAGGGTACAACTGTGGAACTAGTGGGCGAAGTGGCACTTGGCTGCACACGAGAGAAATGATTACGCACAAGCCGTAGGCAAGTGTGGAAAGTTTCTCGAGTGCAGCAAAGGCAGGTTTTGCACTCGCGTTACACATTATATTTTTCCTACAGTTATAAACAATTAGTCTTTCAAACACTGTACAACACGTTTTTAGGTTAGGTTAAGTTAAATCCAAACATTGGATGAAATGGGAAACGCTGCACCAGCTGATCGTAATTGTAGTGTTGCCAAAATATTTCAATGCGTACCTACACAGATTACATGCATGATAAAAGCACGCTGTTTTGTGATTGTTTGTTTGGAATACTGGTGTGCAACAAAGTAAAAACTGTGCGACAAAGTAAAAACTGTGCGACAAAGTAAAAACTGTGCGACAAAGTCAAACTGTGCATAAAAAGTAAAAGTACAAAGTAAAAAGTGTGAGCCAAAGTTCCGGTAGCCTACGTAAATGCAGCAATTAGCAGCTTTGTGTACTATAATCAGTAAAGGAAGCCCCACTTTGTCGGGTGACTGTAGGAAAAACAAATTTGTACTAACTTAAGCTTAAGAAGTTATTTACCTATATCCTACATATTAATTTAAAGGATCACTTACTACTTTTGGAATGTGCTGATGAATATTGCTTCATATAAATTTATCGTTGCAAAAATTGCCATATTAGTTCAAACTCAAATCTCCAACTCAGGTAAGGCCTAGTAAACAAATATCACAGTAATTGTGCAATGAAAATAGGCCTACGCTTGGCTAGGTACCCCTAGGCCCACTTCGATGTTACTTTAGCAAAAATAACGTAAGCTGTTTGGGTTTCTTGAACAATGTTTATCGTATAACCAGTGCTAGCCAAATTGTCACAAATTTAGGAGATAGCTGAGATAGATTAACAGTTGAAAGTTTATCGGTTGTCTACGTTGTAAAATCGAAATCCATCAATAGGGGATTTTATCTTGATCTAATTTGTCTTCATTTGGCATCAGCATCTAATTTATAAATTAATATGGAACTAAACGTGTGTATAAGGAAGAACACTTGACACATACAACTAACATACTGAACCATGTAATCAACTAATTAATTAGATCTTTTGACTTTTGATTAAAATTTGTATTTGTTTTAGGTTATGTAAACGTAAACGTCAGTTTTGTTGAGTATTTTTTTTATTCTAAATGTCACAAATGTGACGGCCTTGATTAAAATTCATGAGGCCCCTATGTTCACTTTTTGTGGTTATCCGTCTTTTTCTTGTGTTGAGTGTTGTTTTATTTATCTTTGTAGTTCCTGCATTAACTACCTTTGGTTGATAAAAGTTTGGATCGTGCAGCTTTTATTTCAATGTTTGAAAACGTTAGGTCTCACATAATAGGCGCCCCACAACGTCGACAACACATTGAATTTATTATTTTTCATAAGTATGCTTAATCATCTTAATTATTCGCCCTGAATTGCCATATTTTTTTAAATCTACAGCTTCATTTTTCATCAATTAAATTATTATTAGTTTGTTTTACTAAGTACAAAACTTTAAGAATAACCAGCATACGAGCGGGCAGCTCTTGAGAATGAATGCTGATTCAATAAAGAACTAAAATTAAATACTACTGAAATTTTTTTTTAGTTTTAATTGAAGTTTAGAGTAGTTCTTGTGAATTAAAAAGTATGTATTTGATTTATTCATGTTGTAACTAATTACGTGGGATAAAATAAACATATTGAATCATTCATTCGTTCATTCATAGCATCGACATTGTCACAAAGTCAAGTGGTGGGCACCCGAAATCAGTGATATATTTATGAGATGTGTCCTTCGTCACCCCTTCAATAGACTTTAAGGATGACATCATCGGGGTTGCGGTCCTCCTCTTCCCCTTCCCCAGCGAAGGCACCAACGATGTTTGGCGTCGTTGAGGGGGCAACCTTGAGAAACACCTTCTTCTCTTTAATAGACAATAGACAATAGACAATTTATTCATCGTTCAGTAATTACAAAATTACAATAGATTTCGTCAAACAGAATATATAAATAAAGGTTACTATTTAAAATCTAGGTCCTTGTTTTTGAATTTAACATAAAAAAATCATCTATTTTGTACATTGGATTGATTTTACACCACTTTAACAGTTTGTCAGAGAAAACATTCAAAGGCAAAGAGCTGAAATCAACAGGAAACTTATTAAATATTTTAAGACCCAAGTAGGTATGGTAATTCTGAGTTCTTGACAGCCTTACTCTATCTAAATCTAATGTACCTCTATTTCTTGTTTGGTAACTATGGACACTATCTCTAATTACATATTTGTGGTAGTTTTTTTTAACAAAAATAGACACTTCATATATGTACAGACTAATTACAGTTAATATATCTAATTCTACAAACAATGGCTTACAATGGTCTCGTTTTCTACTACCAGTCACAATCCTTATCGCCTTCTTTTGTACTTTCAAAACATCTGTAATTCCTACTCCATTTCCCCAAATAACAATGCCATATCTAATAATGCTTTCAAAGAATGCAAAGTAGGCTAATTTTAGATAAGTGTCAGTTACATGATTTCTTAAATTACTAAGTAGGCAAACCACTCTGGATAATCGAGCACAAATAGAGTCTATATGCTGCTGCCAAGATAACCTACTATCAATGTGTATACCCAGTAATTTTACATAGTTATAGCTAACATTATCATGAGTAGAGATTAATAAACAATCGGTTTTGTCGGTGTTCAGCTTTAAACCATTAGAGGTAAACCATTTTGTTGCTTCATTTAGAGCCTGTTCGTTTAAACATTGCAATTTTTCTAAATCTAAATGACTACTGAAAAAAATGGTGTCGTCAGCATAAATACAAACACTACTACTACTAGGAACATTGAAAGACAAATCATTCATCAAAACTAAAAATAAGATAGGCCCCATTATCGAACCTTGTGGGACTCCATATTTGACCTCAGTGACCTGCGATCTCTGACTATTTACTTCTACTACCTGTTTTCTATCTTTAAGGTAAGACACAAACATATTTAATTCACTGTCTTGAAAACCGTAATGAGATAGTTTGTCCAAGAGGATACCATGTTGAACACAATCAAAAGCTTTACTCAGATCACATAATGTGATCTGAGCAAAACACCTATCTTCTAAAGCATTTAAGATCTTATTTACAATACTATCTACAGCCAGTGTTGAGGACAGACCTAGCCTATATGCAAATTGACTACTGCTAAACAAGTTGAGACATTCAAAGTAGGTACATACCTGCTTTTTAAAAATTTTTTCCAATATCTTAGCCATTGTAGGGATGCAGGATATTGGGCGGTAACTACTGGGTAAATTTTTTTCCCCTTTTTTGTATACTGGAACTACCCTGGAGAGTTTCATAAAGGAGGGAAAAACACCATCTTCAAGACATCTATTAATACAAAAGGTAAGTGGACTTAAAATTAACATAATCACAGCCTTAATTAAATTACTATTTAAACCATATATATCTCTTGTTTGAGAATTTTTTAAAGACAAAGCCACACTTAAGACCTCACTTTCAGACACTTTGGAAAATTTAAAATTTAAATCAGGACAAGGACTTTTTTTCACCATCAGATTAGCACTCAACTCGGACACTTCGATGTTTTCACAGATATCTTCAACCACTGCAGAGAAGTAGGTACTGTAGTCGTCTGGAGACACATCAGCCATGTTCTTCTGCGTGGACCTCCCAGCTGCTGAATTTATCACCGACCATGCCGTTTTACACTTGTTAGCAGACATGTCAATAAGTTCTTCATTCTTCTTCTTCTTAGCATCACAAAGAGCGGTGCGGTATCTGCCCCTCAGAGTCTTAGATAAGGTTAGGAAATTTATGTCCCCACTGGTCTTATACAAGTCATGATAAAATATTATCAACTTCTTCATTTCAGCTAGTTCGGGTGTATACCATTTACCTGGTTCCTTCTTCTTTCTTGTGGATCCTTGTAGTTTTGTTTTAGTTAGGGGGAAACATAAATTAAAATTTGATAAAAAACAGTCCCAGAAGAGGTCAAAGCATTCTTCAGTGGATAAACACGGGTCATAGACGAAATTCCAGCATACCTGGCTCAGGTTATTGCAAAAGTTGTCCATCTTCGCAGTCGTTATTCTTCTGGTATACAAAATATCAGGAGCCAGCAAGATGTTCTCTATTGAAGCTAGACTTTCAAAAATAATAGCATCATGATCACCGAGCAGAGGTTTAACAACTTTAAACCTCCCCCTTAACGTTTAAAACGTCCCCATTGTTGAATGTTTACCAAACAAACCCTTTTTTCTTTATTTTTGTTGAGGGTCTATACGATTTGTGCCAGCACATCTCACGGCAACGGGCAACTTAAAATAACCGGGATATGTATACCCTTGAGGACAAGGTCCCCCAGTTCCTCCGTTTACCCACTCATTCGCGTACCAGAAATCCTGACGTGTCCGGCAACGACGTCGGCAGATCCCGGTCCCTGCATTCTGCACCCACCACCCATGCCGCTCTCCCCAACAGCAGTAGTTTAAACTGTCGGAAACATCGATATTTGGAAAAAATAACCATCGATATAGAGAACATCGAACACCAATGTATCGAAACTATTGAACATCGATGTATCAAAAACATTCGATATCGACGCTCATCCCTATCACTCAGTGTTGCCTTTTTTGGGGTAATCTATCATTTATTTGGTAATGGTAAATTTAGGGTAACATTCACAAGTATTCATCGTTAGTACATTTTTAAGCAAAGCGAAAACTGGACACATTTAGTAAAAAAACAGAGATATAAAAATTGTTTCTTGATAAAACAAACACAATCATTTAAACCAATGTTTAGGGTAATCAGTTCTATGACCATGTCTAGGGAAGGGCTAACGGGGGTGTCCCAAACCAGGAGGGGGGTTTGGGGGTCCTCTCCCGGAAAATTTGCTATTTTTGAAGCAGTTAGGTGACTTTTAAAAGCCATTTTCAACGTCTATAATTATGTCTAAAACCCTGACGTTCCATTTATAATTGAAATGTATGTTTAAATTTATATTTTAAGGGTCAAAGGGGGAGCTTTATCCTCTATAGCCCCCCCCCGTGGAAACGCCACTGAGGGTAAAAGCATAGATAAAACATAGTCCCTTTAGTAGGTTTCCCACCCTAATGGAACAGCTGAAGCCAATTTTATTGTTATAGGTCGGCCGCTTAGAAAGCGACCTCCTCAAGCATTGGTTTAGCATTAGCGCGCAGGTCGTTTTCTAAGCGGCCGAACTATAATTCTGTCCGGTTGTCTGTAGATGTTGTGTTTTGTTTACAATTTGTTTCTATTATTTTAGGTTTAGTTTCACACTATTTGTGTCTCACTGTTTGGTTATATAGCTAGTGGACGAGTTATTGTTTATGATTAGTTTTATTTTGTCAAACGATGTTTTAAATTACTGAAATAACAAGAAACAATATAAAGTACGATATAAAGTCAATGGTAATAGTAAAATTCGATGTAGGGTAATAATTTAGAGTAGCTTTAGCTCGCATTCGGAGTAAAATTGCAAATACTAGGTTGGCAACCTTGCTATCACTATCACTATCACTACTGTCAGTGTCAGCACTACTGTACTGTCGTCAACTTGTCATCTTCAACATCACTCCTTGACGTCGAGCCCAAACCTCAAAACCAAATCCAAATCCTAATACAGGCCTATCTCCTAGCTGAACCTGCAAGTTCTAGTTCTATACATATAGAGAATACAGATTTGTTAGTTAAATAATCCACCCTAAACGTTTTTGTTGGAAATATATCAGTAACCCTTACAGTAAAATGTGCAAATAGCAGTTCTCAAATTGAAATAAAATGTATAAGTAGTGCTGCTCGATTAAGTTTTGAATTCTATTGCTTCTTTCCAAAGATGTTAATAAAGGTAAGGTAAATTTAACCTAGAACTAATACTAGTCTATTACTCAAAAAGGTGTTTTGTTAACCATTTTATAAAGCGTATTTTTTTTTAACTTTGCTCTAGCATGGTACAGTATATGCTTTCTTAAGAGGGTGGCATAGTAGATTCAACCTGATATGTTTTCACAATGGTTGGCCTACCCCTACTTTAATATTATACATCGGTTCCAAATTCTTTACTCAGATTAAAACAGTACCAACTTAGTTCCATGACTAATTTAGGTGTAATTGCCCAGCTAATAGTCATACTTCCTTTGAGTACTTAAAGGCCTTTGGTGGAATGGTTTGGTAAATTGTCAAATGTAAGGCTAGGTGAATATCAAAGACACTAGGCTAGGTTTATTTTATTTTATCGTTAGTCCTACATATTTTTCAGACTGTGGCAGAATTTTATAAATAACTTAGCCTACCTTATTAGGTTCTTCATCTTTTACCCCATGGGGGATTGATGGTGTCATTAAAAACATAAAATCACTTAATTACACATATAGGTACAACATACAATTAACATATAATTGCAACTGAGGCTGTGGACAGGCATAGGCCTACTTCAGCCTAGGCCTAATAGAGGGTCTCCAAAGTACTCCTTCAGCGAGTAGTAGACTTTGTCTTTGAGATATGCAACGCTGTTACCATCTTAAGGAGTTTCCTTTTTTCAAGGTGCAGGATGGAGTTTGGCAACTTATTGTATATATTTATGGCTCCATTACTGAAGGCCTTCTGAGTCCTTGACAGCCCAACTCTAGGGACATCTAGTCGGGTACGATGCCTAGTAAGATGTTGATGTATTGCTGCCCTGGAAGGAAACTCCTCAATATTGTCTAACACGTATTTTATGCAGGCGAGGATATAGTGCCTAAACACTGTTAGTATGCCCAGCCCGACAAAGATAGGCTTGCAGTGAGCCAAACGATCGCTGAAGGTGATTATTCTCAGAGCTCTCTTTTGCAGGATCAATATTTCTTCGGTCATGGGTGTGTTTCCCCACAGCAAAATACCTACCATAGCTCACATGGCAATGAAACACTGTGTGATACACGCTCGACAGATATTTCTCTGTGACCAGATATCTTAGTTTCAGAAGCAGGAAGCATACCCTTGATAGTTTACAGCAAACTTGGTCTATATGGTCACTCCAGGTTAGTTTTTGGTCGAGTGTGAAGTGTGCCACAACTTCACCGGATCATTCGGAGGAGCACGTTTGGTTAGACCTTCTGATTGGACTGTGTTTTGGTTTGGTTCAGCTGAAAGTCATAGTTCGAAGCTTCTAGTAAGTGTTGCTACGCTCCCGTTACAGACTGATCAACATGCAGTCCTCTTGACACAAGTGTGGTATCGTCAGCAAACGATACAACATTTCCAGTCTTTTCGGGGTCATTTATAATGACTAGGAACTAGGAAGACAGTGACAAATCCTTGCGGGACTCCATAAGCTACCTCTAGAGGTGCTGAAATCGCCGCCTCAATGGAGACCACCTGCTGCCTACCCGAAATATACGATTCAATTGTCTTGAGGACAGTGCTACCTACTCCATGACTCTCCAACTTCCTAACCAGTAAAGTATGGTTGACACAATCGAATGCACGGCTTAGATTGCACAATGTGATGGTGACTGTGTTACAAGCCTCAAATGCCTTGCCAACCAAAGCTGCAAGCCTCATTACTGCCCCTCTTACACAATCTAAATTGACCATCCTTCAGCAAGTTATTTGACTCTAGGTGTTCACAGAGCTCCCAGGGGCGGCTCCAGGAATAATTTTTTTGGGTAGGCCTGACAAGGATCAAGAAGGAGTTAGATCAGGGTACAGAGGTTTGAGGGGCTTCCCTGCAAAAAGGGGGAATTTAAAATCAAAATATTTAGTTGTAATGATTTCCCTTTATTTACATATAGGCCTAATTAAATGTCTATAATTATTTTTAATTTTGAAATATCTACCAAAATTTTGGGTAGGCCCGGCCTGCCCTCTAGAGCCGCTCCTGAGAGCTGCTTAGGCTAGCATCAGAGCCTCCACGACTTACCCGAAGGCTGGTAAGATCTAGCAATTTTCGTGCTGGGAGGAAAAGCACCTCTCTTCAAAAAGTTGTTCAGGACCAGCAATAGAGATTGAGAAAGTTTCCCTATCACCCGAAGATGCTTCAACCAAACTGTAGACATACCGTAAAAATCAGGGCTGTTTGAATTCTTAAAGCTAGCAACAATTTTCTCAATCTTGGTTGGGGTAGCATGCTGCCACGATATTATTTGGGTAGGTACTCACCTCTACATTCAGCAATAGGCCTAGGCTACCTCAATAGGATCTGAAGATTTCAGACCGGCTACAATACTATCCACAGAGTCAATAAATATCTATTAAATTGGTCTGGACTATGTGGGGGTTTTTATATCACCCGACTGCTACTTGTGGCCATTTTGACCACATCTCAAGCTGCCTTACATTGATTTTTGGCTGCAACAATCAGATTTACATGTTCAATTCAACAGGAATGTGTCCAAAAAGGATACTACCAAGCGTACTAACTTAAGTACTTTGCATATATGGGCCTGATTTTCAATGGAAACGAGTAAGCCCCATCCTAGGGCTTTAAGTGTTGAGGGATGGCAACAACTATTGTATTTGGCTATCGGTACCCAAGTACAGATCTATAGGCCTAAATTTTTAGAGATTAGACTGATTGGCCTAATGAACGATGTTGTTCTCGTGATATTGTTTCTGTTAGGATAGGTAGTGATTAGTGAGTCGGTGGCTCAGTCGGTAGCGTCGCGACTTCGGGCCCAGGCAGCGATGTCGTGGGTTCGGATCCTGGTCACTGCCGATAACATTTTATCAGTACAGTTCACCTTTGTACTGTACCGGCTCACTCCTTGCCTTGCTGTTAACGATCCACGCACGGGCGCTTAGTCTATGCGGACGGGCAAATGCAAGGTTAAAAGAGGCCGCCAACCTCTTTTTTTTAAAAAAAAGGTATTAAAAGAAAAATTTTATTTGTAGGCCTACTCTGAAGTTTCAATAGCCTAAAACTAGGTGTTTTGTAAATTTGTATTACCGGTACCTAAATCAGAAATTGTTATTGTCAAAAACATTAGCCTACATAAATGTAGGCGTAAATAAGTCATGTGGTAGTACATGATGATAACAGGCAAACATTGTTGGGTGTGTTACTTAATACGACAGGTGTTTTTAGCTGGGATAGAGGGGTGGCAAAGCTTCAAATCATAATAGGTTCGATACTTTTATCAAATCTTCGTTATTCGGTTCTTTTCATGATTTTCAGTGTGATTTATTTCACTGTGGCTCTGGATTTTAGTCTAATGTTTATTTAAGCTTTTTGCCTTATTGTTTTTAGTTCCTATTATAACATTGGCTTGCATTTAAAAGACTTGTCCTTCTATCGGAGTGTGAGGGTAACGGTTTGTAGGCACTTATGCAAACCAATCCCTGTCTCTGAGCACGGACGGTATGGTTATCTTGAGTGTGGGGGGTTCTTCCCGGAACCTCAATTGAGTCAAGGGTGTCGCCACCTCTGGTGGATAGGTTCATCCGGGTGGGTCCCACTTCTATACCTGCCTCCTTTTGGGAAACCCTGATGGCCTGGCAGTGATGTTGGGTCTGACGGGCAAACGAAGTAGATCGGGTGCTGGGTCCGAGCCCGCCAGGGGTATCTGGGGATCTATCGCTCTGGTTATCTCTGGTTTCCCAGCAATGGGTAAGGCCTCGATCGGGTAGTGGTGTAAATGGGAGGTTGGGGTTCCCCCCGTCAGCACGCTGACGGTCCCCTTCCTTCTGGCTATGATGGCGGGTTCTGCTTGTCAGGGATTAGATAGGTCCCGAGTGTTGCTTGCACTAAATGCGTCGGGGCGCTCCATTATGGTCCTCTAGGGCTCGTACCTTGTGGAACCCAGGTGGAGTGACGCTTAAACAAGCAGCCGGAATCCCTGGTTAGGATTGAGGGGCAACCCTCTTTCCGAAGGGTCTGCTTCGGCAGCCGGCGAGCCTGATGACCTTAAGTCATCCGCCCATGATGTGCTAAAGGTTGATGCGTAAGCTTCGGCCTACATCATGGGGCCCGGGTACGCAGTCAGGGGGCTTCGGCTCTCATGACAAAGAAATAATAAATAATAATAAAAATAAATGTCCTTCTATCGGTTATCCATTTCGTAGCTGTGGCAACTAGTTACTGCTCGCAATGGAGCCATCATCATGTGTTACAAGGACAGGATTCCTTCTTCCGAAGGTCGTCATATTTCACACACATTTAAAACATTAAAGTAGGCCTATACATTGTTACGTTACTTATTATGTTTAGAATATTAAAGATTTATCAATTTTGCTAACAATTTAAACTATTTTCAATTTGTTATCGTTGTTTATGTTCACAGATTTTACTAAGGTTACTAATGTTAATAAAATCCTTAAATTTGGTACAGTCATATAAAAATATTTTACAATAAACTTAACTTACAATTATTTTTGTATTTTTATCCCCTTCAAAATGGGGGTTAAGCACACAGAATTTGTTACATTTAAAAACAAATCTAACGACCCCTTAATTAAAAAATAGTTTTTTGTGCAACTAGTGAGCAATTACCTCACTCGAGAGAAATCCTTACTCACGAGCCGTAGGCGAGTGAGGAATGGTTTCTCGAGTGAGGCAATTGCACTTTGCACTCGAGTTGCATATTATATTTTTCCTACAGTTACCATAAAACAAATAAATTGGTAAAGAAATGTAACATATTTTTACACGGAAGTGAACTTTTAATATGACATTTAATAATACAACAGTACATCAGCTGACCAGCTGATTTACAGCCAGTGCTGCCAACCTATTTCGAGCACATACGACCTTGTCTGCATGTTACGCGTTCACTATTTCGTGCCTTCACGTTGCAAATCTGGAAACATTGTCTCACTGATGAGCGAATTGGCCACTTTGCTTTCTCAAATCAGTAAGAGAACATGTACATTATTAGGTTAAAAAAAAAACGAAGTTATGACACTTCTTATCACCCAATATTTTATTTAGGCCTATAACAAATTAAGACATTAAAAATATTTCACTATATGGACTTGTGTGTGCAAATCAGCTGTTACTTGTCGATTTCTTTTTACTAACAAATCAGCTGATCAATAGCATTGTTTGAACAATGAAATAGCTATTTTGCTACCACTGCGTGGAAATGATCACACTGCCACGCTTATAAACAGTACTCAAAATAGTTTATTTTCATGTAGTAAAAATTCTAAGCTGAAGCTATAAGAAAATTTGTAAAAAACATACGAACAGAGATGGACGGAAAACTAGGCATGGGAGATCCATGGTTATATGCTAAATCTGTTTAATACCAGGAACAATCACACAAAAGCGGTACAGTTTGTTTAGGGACATCCAGTATATCTTTATTTCACTTGGGTTGTTGGCTTATCACTTGTTAATTACTAAGTTAATTCTTGTTTATTCTTTAAATACTGTCTTGCAGAGTATTAGATGAAAAAACACAAAAACTATATAAGAAGCAAAACTAAAAGTTAGCAGAAACAATTTTAAGAAAAAAGGAGAGCTTTTTTAAACTTCCGGCTTAATCAGTCTACAAGTATTAAGAGATAATGGGTTTTTTGTTACAGATAATCTAAGACCTGATCTGTGGCCTGATCATGACATCGGTGGTAAGTTTAAAATGCTACATTCCGTAACACAATTAATGAACAGAGTCTTAATAGAAAGTCTTTAAAAATGAGGTTTCTTCACAAATAAAATTGTAAAATTTGTCTGGTCCTTACTATAAAATTTGTAATTATTGTTTTTATCTACTGACTGTGCAATATGTTCTTTAAAAGTGGGCATCTTGATTCAAGCTTAATTGTGTCTATATTTGACAGTCGATAAAAAACATCCCTTGATACGCTTTGCTTTGATTTGTTAAGAGTCTTTGGAGCCTAGCTGTTCTAACTCGTAAAATAATTAAAAAACTACAAAGAAAATTTCTAATCCTACAGTATCTAGTAATATTTAAATTACAATCACTCTGGTGTTTGAAAAAATATTTTAAGTTGGTAAATAACTCTTCAGCGGCTGTTTGAAATCAACAAAATTAACATTACTCTCATGGCGGGTAAATCCAAGATAGCCGTTAGCTTCCATGGTCTCCCTTGGAGAACAATTCAAAACTACAAAGAACATTTTTAATCCCACAGTTTACTAGATTTTTAAATTATAATCACTTTGGTGTTAGACAAAATATTTTTGGGCGATAAATAACTCTTTAGCAACTGTTTGAAACTATCCAAGATAGCTGCTAGCCTCCACGGACTCTTAAGCAACTTGTTCTAAATTTAGTGATGCCGTTTATAGTACCAGTGCTCTTAAAAATGTTAGTGTAGGCTTAAGCAATCCTGATCATGGTACGTAGGATTCAGAAACAACCTTGGTAACAAAGGTTGGCATTTTGTTTTTGTTTCCCAATTAGTTTGCCTGATTTTTCAATTAAGAGTTCATACATTTTATTGCATGATGTATACTAAACTCAATTATTAATAATGACGCCAAAATAAACACACAGTAGTACTTAGGCCCTGCTTTAGTTTGCATGATCCCTGGACAATCGGTAAAAATACTGTACAGCCTCTCTGAAAAATACACATTCTCGGTAAAAATAATGGTTCCAGTGAAATTTTGAAAATCTCCAGTCAACCGGGAGAATTGTGAACATCTCCTGTTATTGTAACAAAATCATGGGACTCTTTTGCAGTTGCGGATATAACATTATCCTCTCTGGCGATTGCAGCAAAATTGTGAACACCTTCCCCTTAAGGTAGAAGTGAAATCATGCATTTTTCGAGTCATTATCTGCAATGGCAAGAATAAAAATTGATCGAAAATCAACTTGTAATATTAATGACTCAATTTAAACTTAGCTCAAAAATTATTTCCGGCCCGAACCAATCTCAGGCTAATTGTTAGCCTGGCCCAAAATGTCATAATAAAGAAAAGGATAATAAGGAAAAGTATTATTTATAGGGGTTTTCTGACCCCTAATTTTTAGGCTTTACTCCGTCTTGAACTTTGCATGTTATGGTTGCTGTCTTTAAAGCATGCTGTTTCAAATGCTTTGTTGTAATTTCTTGAGTGCATGACGTAGTCTTAGTTTGTTTCAGCAATACAGAAGGACTGGAATCATCCAATCACGAGGCTTTTTACTTGATGGTCACTGAAAATAAGTCAATTTATCAGCATTCAAAGTCACAGACTGCTGAAAAAAATGTACTTAAAAACTAATAAGAAACCAAAATAATTTTATTAGTTTAGTTCTCTGATCATTCTACTATATTATTTATCATTTGCAAAAATTGAAAAGCAGCATTAAAAATCAACATAGTTGTTAGGTCTGAATTAGTTGAATATTAATTCATAGTTGATATAAGATGTTTAGAACCACTAATAAACTCATGCATCCATCCCTCTTATCTTTTGAGTCAACATCCTGACCACTGATTATTTACGGTACTTGCTGTTCTTGACTATGCTTGTCCTTAATCTGATTGGGCTGCAATTTTTAGTAAATATAGTTATATTACAATTATGAATTTGAAAAAAAAATCCATTAAAAATAAGAATTGTTTTGAAACATTATGATGCCACAAGAATACAGTACACGCGGGTACTGCAGTAGTAGTCAACGTGTTTGTATTTTTTTCAGTTTAGGTAACACTTAAACTCAATATTGTAAAGATTACATGGTTTACAATTGTCTTATACTATTAAGTGATGGATAGTAGACTTTTTAATTGGACTATTGATACAACTAGACTAGACATTCTATCCCCATGTTAAAGCTGTCACCAGTTTTTTAAACAAAATAGTCGTAGTTGATGTGAGCATTGACTATACCTACAGACCACTATGCAGGGGGGACACATGAACAAAAGATGGTCTGCACTGCACCGTGAGTGCATGTAGTACTCGCCCCTCTTACTTGATCGCAGCACTGTCACCACGAAGTTCATGGAACTGTCGCCAGGTGTGCTGCAAGTGCTACCTTCTGGACTGGACTGGACTCGCAGGCAGAGTAATATATATAGTCAATGATGTGAGCCACCAACAGATTGCGCTGATAAACATTACTTATTTCTATCGAATACACAATCATTTTTACCAAGTCAAACTGATGGAACGACTTATTGTGAGCTATAGCAACTGACCCATCAACAAGTAAGGAACAAAAAAATAAGGTAAAAAATCTAATTATAGACACTAGCACATCCTGTGACTGACTCACACAACTACGTTCAATTAAAAAAAATATTGGTGACAGCTGGTCCATACCATATAGATGGGATGTCTACTCCAGTACCTAACAGTCAATGGGCGTATGGAACCAACATTACGTTTCAACAAAATGAATGCAAAGGCTTGCAACAGCTAGATAGATTTAAGCTCAGATATCTGTTCATTACAATAATTGTAGCCTAACTACTGAAACCTAGAAGAAAGCTCAATCTTTAAAGTGCTTTGTGGCTGTGGTGTGGTAAGTTTAAAGCTTTTTTAGCTCGGTATTAGCTGGAACACTGACCAATACAGTATTCTGCAGTAAATAAGATAGGCTACCTTAGTAGTTCAAATTCAAATTCAAATTATCTTTATTTATATTATGTACAAAACGTACAATAAATATGATTTAGTTCTAGACTCTAGTTACTAGAGTGAATGAAATAATATGTTTATTCCACATAATATACAGCATGAATGAGTAAAATGCATAATACATTACAAAATATATTGAGACTAAAATAAATAAACAACTTTACTGTACCACTTAATTTTGTATTACTTGTATTTATATCTGCTGTGCTCACCGTTCCAATTATTGTTTCTTAAAGCACGGCACGCACTGAGTTGATCATGGTCGACTACGGCTCGGCTTTACTTACCTAGCTCCGGCGTTTTACCCTCGCACTGCACCAGCCGGCCTTCTCCGTTCGCCACCGGCAACAAGATAGCATTTCCAGGGGAAGGTTACGCGAAGAGTGAAAAGTGACGCAGTGATTGCTAACCATCTTGTTACAATAAAATACACATAATTAAATCATTTGTATTAATCTAAATAAAAACTAATGTGTTAAATTAATCTAATAATTTGGTTTGTATGATTAAATTATTGTTTACGCTACATTATTATTTACAAATATATTATAGTTTTTGCGCCGCAAACTGGCAAATGGGTGATCACCATCCTTAGCTATATCCTACTGGGCAATCAGGCCCTGTAGGTGACATAAACATGAATTTTCCGAGATGGGAACTACAATTAAAATATTAATATTTAGGGCCTACTGACAGATATTACTAAATAAAATTGCAAGTTAAAGCAAAACGGAGTCATTTCCTCTCCCCCCACCAACCCGGTGGGAGGTTTCAATCGCTCCTAGGACCAACCGACGCCGAATTGCTCCGTATAGGGTGCGCCAAGCCGGACCAAAATAGTGCGCGGTGTCTCATTTTATTACGTGTATTTTAACATTTTAAAAAGGCCGTAGTCGACTCAGTGCGCGCCATGCTTAACACTTATAGTTTATGAATCTCTTCTTACTCAGACCTTTTGAGTCATTTACAGATGGAGTTAGTCTGTAACCACTGTTATCTCACAATTTAAGATCAGTTTTGGCTTTTTTACTTACTAAGGTAACCTAACCTTACTTCTTACATTTGAAAATAATTTGAGTGCGTTGCCACCTGATTTTCAGGTTTTTGTCAACATCCTTTTGGGACTCTGAAGTTATTGGCAAATGAAATTATATTATAATATGCTTATTCTAATTGTTTTCAATGTCCCACACAAAGAGAAGTGTTCTAAAAATGAATGTTCTAGCTAATACTAGATACTGTTTATAGTAAGTGTGCCTCACTTAGGTTTGCTTTGTTGCACTTCTCAACTTATCTTCGTTGTGTTGGAATTTTTTAGGAAGAGAAGATTTCAAAACTACGTTGCATTTTGGAAAATCTAAACCTTCCAACTGTGAGTGTTGTGAACCCTTTATGAAACCCTTTAGTTACGGTAATCCAAAATTAATAACATCTATCAAACGTTAGTTTATTTCTGGACTTAAAGAGTTGTGACTAAATTCTTGCAATACCACTTCTCAAATTAAAATACTGTAGGTATTTGCTACAAACTTTTTTGAATTTACTGACTGAATGTTAGAATTTATGGGAAAGAAAAGTATTCAAACTAAAATTAAAATTTTGAAACATATTTTGATTGAGTATTTCTAACAGTGTATTCCCATTATAACTGTAACAAAAGCAATACTATAGGCCTACCAAAGCTTGTTCTTGTGGCTTGCAGTTGTTAGCTTTGCCTAAGCATCATTTGTGCATGAAATTGCTTCCCTACAGCTTTTGTCTTGCACGTTCCATAGTGAAATAAGTTTCATTTACTTCTGTACCATAGAAAATGAGCATGAAAACTTTTAAACTGCTTGTTTTAATCATAATATACATTCATCTGTAGTTTATAGGCAGAAAATAAAATCCTGTAAATATATGAAACTTTAATCTCAATTACCATCCAACAGATACGGCAACCCATAAGAAATGAAAAAGTTCAAGTGGTAGTTCGGTGTCGGCCGATGAATGAGAAAGAGAAGTCCAAAGGCCACCTGAGCGTAGTAAAGTGTTTTCCTTCGAGAGGCGTTGTCGAAATATACGACCCTAAATATGAAAAATTGGACCAGTGTAAGATGTTCGCATTTGATGCGGTTTACGACTGGAACTGCACCCAGCAAGAAATCTACGATGAAACCGTTAGACCTCTTGTCAATGCAGTTCTTAGTGGCTTCAATGGCACTATTTTTGCCTACGGACAGACAGGAACTGGAAAAACATACACCATGGAAGGCAAGTACATGGTACTGCTGTGTAATATTTTGTATGATGTATTCTGAGTAACTGGGGATCGGGTGCTGTGGTACAGAGCAAAGTTCTTGAATGTGTGTAAAAAGGCACAAATTGTCAGCTTAGAAGTAGTCTTTATAATAACCAACCCAGACTTAAAACCCATTATTAGCTTAATAATTCAAAAAGTTGAAAATTTATTAAGCCCATTCTGCTATCATTGTTCTGTTACAGTTTGAATGAGTAAGCTCTACATTATAAGATTTTTTGACACATACTCATCATTAACTAATTCCTCTTTATCACAATCCATCAATTTTAATGATCTTTGTTATATTGAGTACTAAGCTTAAATATCTAAAAAAAATAATATGTATACTACATAAGTTCAAATGTCCCTTTTCAATGTCAACTTTCAGTTTATTAAAAATGTCCCTCATTTTGGAAAAAAAACCTATGATATAATTTTTAATAAAAAGTTTGTGTGAGTACCTACATTTATTCAATCAGGATCAGTAAAAGATCCTTTGGTCAAAAGTCGTCAACAAGAATAATAAAACTGAATGTAGCGGGACACAACCTAATTGGGCAGATGTAAAGTTCAATTTTTATGACCTTAGAATAATAAAGTGACAGGAAATAATTGACTTAACCTGAAGATGACTCCTTGAGTTATTCTAAACTAGTTGCTCTATAGCCACATTTTCAGTGGCGGTTCTAGGCCCTTGTCAAGGGGGGGGGGCTACCATAGGGTTTTAAAGTCGTTTGGCAACTTACTAAAGCTATTTATAACGTCTAGAACTGTATCCAAATACCACCATTACGTTTTTAGGACGAAATATATATTTACATTTATTTTCCGGGGTTCCAAAGGGGAGTCCCCACCCTAGAATCACCACTGAACATTTTTAATCAGATTGTTTTACCATTTAAATCCCATCTGGACTATAATTAAAGAAAATTATCAAATAATTCATAAACGTTGTCTTCCAAGATAGATATTTCTGTCGGATGAAGAGTGAATTAATAGTTGATATTTGACAGGAACGAAGAGTGATGAAAACGCCAAAGGAATCATTCCAAAAACATTTGACCAGATTTTTGACCACATCTCCAGATCTCAAAATATGCAGTATTTAGTGAGAGCTTCATATCTCGAGATATACCAAGATGAAATAAGGTTTGTACCCAGTCTCATACTTCAGGGTTATGGTTCTGTGTTTAAGCATTTGTTAGCTCTAAGGCAGTGTTCCACAATGATTAGTGTGGCTTGGTCCATCTTCAATGTTAGATGTTTTAAAAAAGTATTTGTCCTCTTCACACACATATACCGGTGTTATCTTTCAAACACTGTCTTAACCTCTACGTGTGCCTAACCCCTAGACTAGCAAAACACCCTAAAAGTTTTGTCCTGTACTCTTTACGACTGGATGCCAACCAAACAGTTGGTTTTAAAACCATTGTTTTTTCTAGTTTTGCAAACCGTACAAAAGTTTAATAAAATAAAGTAGGTAGGTACTAGTTTCTTTCTTCTTCTATAATTCTGCTACAAAATGTTACTACACTCAATACAACTGTTTGCTTGATTGACTTTTCAAATAATGACACAAATTCGGTCCTAAACCTAAAATACTATGTCAGCACCACAATACTTGTATTGGAAACTGTTGTTTTTTGCAGTAAAACTAAATAATTTTATTTTGCAGAGATCTGCTTGACAAAAACCCTAAGAAAAAATATGAGTTAAGAGAGAATAAGGAAATGGGTGTTTATGTGAAGGACGTGCAATCATTTGTGTGCAAGAGTGTGAAGCAGATTGAGCGGATAATGGCAGCAGGCAATCAAAACCGAACTATTGGGTGAGTATTGTTTTTGTAAATACCTGCGTTAGATTATGCAGGGTGTTCAAAAAAGGTGGGGACATATTTTACGTAGCGATTCCTTGGGTCAAAATAAAGAGAAAATCAAATATAACATATTTTCCTAAATCGCTTCATTAACCAGATATCCGCCGCCATTTTGTATTTTTTACCTAAACTTTTCTACCTTTGACTTTTTTCAACTGATCTTTATGAAACTTGGTATGTATGTTGAGGTAGAAGAGACCCATGTTAGAAAAAAATTCATCTTGATTTGACTTAAGATTTCAAAATAGCGACCATAATAGTCTTTTTAACTTAAATTACAAAAAAAAAATGGCTGATTTTATGAAAAAATGTCAAGAATACTTTAATTTAGCATTTTTAATTCCCTATCAAACGATACCAAGATCAAGAAGATCAAATAAGAAATAGCTGGAATATTAAGATTTTTAGCTGTGAAATGGGGCCAAACTGACTAGCTTAGCCTTATTCTACCCCATTTCACAACTAAAAATCGTAATTTTCCAGCTATTTCTGGTAAAAAATGTTTACGTAAAAAATACAAAATGGCGGATATCTGGTTAACGAAGCAATTTAAAAAAAATGTTATACTTGATTTTCTTTTTAATTTGACCCAAAGAATCACTATGTAAAATATGTCCCCACCTTTTTTGAACACCCTGTATAAAAAAGAATAGTTTATAATATAATATAAGTAGGTAGGAAAGCAGCATAAAAGGTACAAGGCAGTGCTGCTAAGAATTAAATTAAATTTGACTTGGAAAACCCCATCCTAGGTATAATCTTAAGATTTGAATGCAGGAAAACTGAAACATGTAGTTAATTCATTCTAAGAGGTTGCCAGAATCAACGAAGCAGTCTATCTTTAACTTTAAAATGGAACAAAATTTATATTGTTCAGTCTCTAGAAAATAAAGACACGTTACATGCAACACAAGGTCGAGGTGAATGAGTTCCGCCTCTGTGCCAGCTGATATTCGTTGTGGTGGCGTAGTGAGTGTGTCTTGTTGTTGTCGTAGCCACAACGTCACTTGCATTGACGTGAGTGCAGGAAGTCAACAATGACAACAGACGTTGACTTCCTGCACTCGACGCAGCGGTGGACTCCACAACTACATGATGCCACTAACGATGTAAGCAAGAATCTAGTCTAACCGCAGCACTTTTGGTCTTAGTACTCTTTTGTCTTTATGGTGGTATCAGATGAAGACAATTTTAAGGCCTTGTATAGGTTTTCCATTAAGACTACTGTATTTGGAAATGACCCAACTTGCTATCCATCTAGTGAACTGTACAAAAAGGTGTGATGTTACAGAGCTACAGATATGAACGAGAGGAGTTCAAGATCTCACGCAATCTTCATCATTACGGTAGAGATGAGTGATACTATGGGACCTCTGGAGAACAGAGTGAGGGTGGGAAAGTTGAATCTGGTAGATCTAGCTGGCAGTGAACGTCAGAACAAGACCAACTCTGAGGTAGGCCACACTATACGTTACCTACGTTACTAGTATTGTTGTGTCAATTGAATCACATTTTGTTTCCATTATATTCTTAAATAATATTTTTTAAATTTAATTTTGCTAGACACTGTTATTTAACAATAATTTTACAGCAGTTAAGTACAGTAAACTTCCTCTCGTACGGGCGCCTTCGGTCCAAATCGTTGTTGGAACCATCAGAAGCTCATGCAAAAATGAACGTATACTTATCAAAACCACCAAACATGTGTACAAAAATATTTAACTTCAGTTCTATACTGACATACAGAAGTTGCATCTGTATATGCCAAACAGGTTGTGACTTTTTTTTTAACAAGACGATGGCCAAAGCAATTGAGTCATACATATGAGTCTACGATACAATTTAATTCAAAAATGTCATATTAAATCTAAGAATTAATATGCTATACTTCTTTGATAGTCTGTGGTTTCTTTAAACATTCAAGACTGTCTTGTCTTTAATTAAAAACCAACTTTGATGCTTTTTGAACAGAATAAATATTTTAATAATTTATTTTGTGTTAGGATATCCTGGTAATATCCTCAGTGATAAATCAAAATTGTTGTATGTTTTATAGAATAAGGCCTTAAACTGTTCACTAAACTAATAAGCATAAGCTGCAATTACAATCTATGAATCTCTAGCTCATTATTTTGCTCTTCAAATTATGTTTAGAATGTAAATAACAGTTTTGGTATTGTATTTTAAATCAGGGAAAAAGGTTGAAAGAGGCCAGCAAGATCAACCTGTCACTGACGGCCCTGGGTAATGTGATATCAGCGCTTGTTGATGGCAAGGGACAACACATCCCTTACAGAGATTCAAAACTCACTCGACTTCTCAGAGGTTAGAATAAGATTAACATAGTTCTTTATAACTTTAACTTAATTCATACTAGTGAAGGGCTAATTCCAAAATTGATTGATTCAGATACTAAAATGTTGACTTTGGTTCTTTATTTTAGAAGTAAATGGATTTGAAATATTTTTTTTCTCTGGGACAGGAATCTCACAGTGTTATCACGATTGCGGAATACACCTGTGAAGTTCCTCAAAGGAAAATGTTAAATGTTGCTGTAATCTTGGTTAATCATCATGTTGGTATTGGCTAAAGCTATGGTTCCACAGACTGCGGAAACTTCCGCCGTGCGGTAATTTTCCACGCCGGAAAATTACGCAGCGTAAATTTGGAGGGGTGGTTCCACCGACTGCGGAAATAACGTTGCAGAAGTTCAGTTCTGTCCAAACTAGCGACGAGTATAGATAGGAAGAGAAAAGCCCTCTCGGCTTTGATTTGGCATGATGATGGCTCACATTTCCGATATAGACATATTCTTATCTCAAAGATCCTTTCGGGCTCCGCCCTAGTGGCTCTGTAGCTCCCCATGTTAACCTTATGAGTATTTATATTAAAAAATTTAGGTGCAGTGGTATGACATTATGACTATGGTAGATGTGGTATTCTATAGCATACTGTAAATTTAGAGAACCAACTTTCATCAAACTGTGTCCTCGCCCATTGCAAATGCAAAGCTTGAGTATAACTGCAATAAGCATTTTATACTTATATATGCCAACCCCGTACGAAAGACAGGTGCTCTGCCAGTATTAATAAATACATACCACAAATATAATACCATAAAATAATATTAGGTAATATTCAGACTTAATTATTTTTAATTGTGGTTGATTTTATTGTAAACTGATGTTGCATCTAGTTCTTAAAAATCACCTTATTATGTTTTTATGAGGATGGTGATAGTAAACATTAATAAAATAACAATTTGAACTTAAACTGTAGTTTTATTGATACATGAATAAAAAAATACAAGCCCCAAAAAGAATAAGGTTATTGAAATAATGTTAGGAAACTAAATTGATCGGCACAATAATTTATGGCTCTTCTCCGTTGGCGGGATCCGCACTGCCACTGCTCTCAGACCAGTATGATTTGTCCGCCATGTGGAACCGAAAATTCGGGACGCGGAAACTCACGTCAGTGGAACCGCTCACAGGAGAACTCCATTAAACGAGTGTCTTTGTAATTCCGCAGCAGAAAGAATCGCAACGCACGGCGGAGATTCCGCAGTCTGTGGAACCATAGCTTAACATGAAAGTTAAACAACGTTAAAATGAAAATGCTGTTAAAATATCCTATATATTATTATTAATAGCAAGCATGTTTCTTGAACACCTTTTTTCTCAGCTTGTGTGCACCGCAGGGAAAATCTATGTATACTGTTAGAAATATATCTTCCTGTAGATTTGTAGAATCCTTTAATAAATTTAAATAGACTAAAAATAAGCACAAACATGAATTTTTAAGAAATAACACGGTCCTTATGGGTTGCCATGCTGGTGACGAAATAACAACGAAATATAAAAAGAAAATCAAAACAAATGGATGAAAACATCACATGTTTTATTTACAGCGTGGGGTGAAAATAGAGAAGTCTGTACATTAAATATTTTTGGTTAAGTTTTCGACCACTGGACGACCTCCTATGTATCAACAAACCTAAGTCATGTAGGATTAAGAATCAATAATTCTTTAATGTTGATTGATTTCATATGACCGCAGTAAGGTTTTGAGGAATCATTATAACCCATCCATAATTTATAGATAAGTTGATAATGAGGCATAACTTAGATTTGCCCTTTGACTGTTTGCATATGAAAAAGACAGTATACAAACAATGCTATCTATGTTTTACTGGTCTTAAGGATTATAAAATCAAACTATGAAAAAT
This sequence comes from Macrosteles quadrilineatus, assembly GCF_028750875.1. Classification (NCBI taxonomy): domain Eukaryota; kingdom Metazoa; phylum Arthropoda; class Insecta; order Hemiptera; family Cicadellidae; genus Macrosteles; species Macrosteles quadrilineatus. The sequence goes on along the minus strand of NW_026542600.1, from coordinate 39,206,711 downwards.
CCTCCTTATGAACAATTAGGAGTGTAATTTGATAAGTTTCCTAATTCAAGTTGTGTTTCAAAAGTTGTAAAATCTTACCAAACCTACCTGCTAGGCCACAACAAAAGGGTTTAGCCTAGTCAACAATACCACCTGTCTTTATTTGCATTCAGTTGACTTCCGCTACCATTCTTCATGTGGTTTTTATAATTTGGTTCTCCTAAGGTATTTACTATCCATATATCGATTTCGGTCATATCTTGGATTGTTTGGTCAACATTTACTTCTTAATTTTTTAATTCTGTTACTCTCGCAGATGTAATATCTTCTACTCTGTCCGTATGTAAGCCTACCATAAGCTAAGACATTTTCTGTTCATTTACATGCAGCCATAACCTTTTCTTCTTTTATTAGAGTTTAAACTAGGCTTTAAGGTATTTTCATGAGTTTTTCATCTGTAAAGGCAAAACAAATATTGTTCCTACTTCTATTCCTGGCCTTGCAGTTTAACTTTCTGCTTTTCTTAAAACTTGTCTTTTCTTCTTAAAAGTTAGAGCTTGTTTTATTTTTAAATTCAGTTATTTGCATGCACCATTTACAATTTCCTATAATTTCTTCTACTTCATCTTTCTGTAAGAGGTTTAGTAAAATCTACCGCTGCAGAAGATTTATTGCACTCTGCGGTTAGGTCGAATATCAAATGCTCAAAAAGCTAGAAAATATGTTTCCAGTTCAAATTTTACGATAGTACAAGTTTTTATCATAATTCCATTATTCATTAACACGTAAGTAAATAACAATTTGTATGAATCTTTTACAAAATTAGATTCATTTGTGTATCAGCTTAGTTACGATTTCCGACGTTTTATAGATTCACTGGGTGGCAACTCTAAAACTCTGATGGTGGCGAACATCGGTCCTGCTAGTTACAACTATGACGAGAGCTTGAACACCTTGCGTTACGCCTCCAGAGCAAGAAACATCAAGAACGAACCTCGAGTCAACGAAGACCCAGTAGACGCTCTCCTCAGGAAATACCAGGAAGAAATTAAGAGACTAAAGGTAAAGAAGCACTAACAGTTTATAAATTGCATTCAACTTAGTGGGGTAAACAAATATTTCTCTAGTGAATAGTAATACTCTACTTGAGAGTATTAAACTACTCCTGTGACCCGTCTAGTACACAATTTAATAATATCATGGAAGATGAATGACTTCCTATGCCATTAGAAAAAAATGGACTAACCGTAATGTAACTTCTTGATCAGCATAATACGTGTTATTAAATTTACGGAAAGTAAATAAAAGAAACGTCTTATAACACTTAAAACATATATTTACGCTTATACTGTTATTCACAAGATGGTAAATATACAAAAAAGATGGTAAGTGGTGATCGATTTCGATTGGACACTCCAATCATCATCAGACCCAATAGGCGAATGACAAGAATCTTGAATGGCGTCCCTACTTATACCCTATTGGCTACCGGAAGCACCGGCCATTACATTTTTACAAGTACAACTGGAATCGAAATTTACTTGTTCATTAATCAACTTATTTCTATTTTTACATTTTTCCTTATAAATATACAGTTCTTCCCAAGCATTTGTGCAATTGTAACGATTGTGATAGCTTCTACATTGGACAGACTGTGAACTTCGTTAACCGTTTCCAAAACCACATATCTGCGTGGTGGAACAACAAACCGGAAAGACCAAATGTCGCACAACACCTGTTAAAAATGGCCACTCAATAGGAAAAATGGAGGATAGTCTAGGTATTTTAAAGAATTGTAAGAAAGGATATGTAATGAATGCTTGGGAAGAACTGTATATTTATAAGGAAAAATGTAAAAATAGAAATAAGTTGATTAATGAACAAGTAAGTTTTGCTTCCAGTTGTACTTATAAAAATGTATTGGCCGGTGCTTCCGGTAGCCAATAGGGTATAAGTAGGGACGCCATTCAGGATTCTTGTCATTCGCCTATTGGGTCTGATGATGATTGGAGTGGCCAATCGAAATCGATCACCACTTACCATCTTTTTTGTATATTTACCGTCTTGTGAATAACAGTATAAGCGTAAATATATGTTTTAAGTGTTATAAGACGTTTCTTTTTTTTACTTTCCGTAACCGTAATGATAATATTGTTAGTGAAATAAAACTAACCAAAGAGAATAGTCAATGTGGACTATTAGAAGACTAGCAACAATGCCCGTTGTGGTTAAATACAACGGTCTCTAGTAAAATAATGGTTGTGAAATCCATACACCACTTTACTCACTTAAGCACATAACATTAGAATCGTATACTTAACATAAGGAACTCACTTTAAACACAAATGCAAATTGTTAACAACAACATTTAATCAAAGACAAATCAAATAACAATATAACAATAAGCTGTTTAATTATTAACACATGTTTTGTATGTTTAAATTATGCATACTGATAAACTAATTATTGCCATCTATACAAATTATTGGTTTTTCTTTTCTGAGTCGGGTTAAAGGTCTTCTACCCGACCGATTTTCATAATTTTGGTCTTAAAATAAAGCTATGCAAGCACGTATTTGTCATCAAGCATCATTATTAATTTATCTAATGTATTACTCAACGAAAAAATATAAATTTGATTTTTTACTTCAATTAAAGAAAATGATGTATTCTAGCAGTTCTTCTTATTACATTACCCTATATGTTTTGGTCTAAAAACCTTTAGTGAAATACCAGCTTTCATTTGAGCTATTGATTATTAAGATTCCGATCTTAATGATCCTACCTAAAACACACTGCCGAATCATGAATCAACAATAATTATAAAAGTTTTAGTACTTATCTGCAATCAATAATACGTAACTCAAATTTTATTTTAAGTTATTTTATATGTCTTGGTCTTAAAATACTTCAAAGGCTTTCACTTGAGATTTTGATAGTTTTAATCAGTTAAGTTAAAGATGTACTGTATTGCTCAATCAGAAAACATAAATTTAATTATATCTTGGATATGGAATTTAGTTTTAGATATATATACCCAATTATAATTACGTTATTCTATTTGTTTTGACCTAAGAACCTTCAGTGAAATACCAGCTTCAATTTGAACGATTGATTATTAAGATCGGACGTACCTAAAGCCCACTGCTAAATCACGAACAATCCAAATTTTTCAAAAAATTGAGTTATTTATCATCGATATATAGTCAAACGGTCTTGAAAGTCAAAGTCATCTTTATTGTCACAAAACGTTTTTTTTTATGCTCTGGCACAGCCAGACAAAACAGGTGACATTGTCAAACTATACTAAAATAAACTAGCTTATATTGGTAAAAATAAATACATAGTAGGTAACAAAACAAACAATTCACATTGATTTATCTTCAAGAAACTGACCAATACTATAATAATTCTTTTCCAATAAAAATTCAAAAATTTTTTCTTTAAAAGATACTAATCCTATTATAGATTTGTAGTACCCAGGCAAATTGTTAAAAAATCTTTTACCCATATAAGAAGGTGTCCTTTCCACAAGATTTAATCTGTGTATAGGATATTGAAAATCTGTATGAAATCTAGTGTTATAGTTGTGCCGATTATTTTCACTGTGGAGTTTTTCAAAATTTGATTTCACATACAATAAACATTTAAGAATATACAAATTAGGGACGGTTAGAATCTTTAGTTCTTTAAAAAGTTGTTTGCAAGAATGTTTTACGGGTTTAAAAGTCATAATTCTAAGTATTCTTTTTTGAAGTTTAAAAAGTTGATACGAATCAGATGTGACGCCCCAAAGCTCTATTCCATACTGTAAAATTAACAAAAATAAAGCGTGATAAATCATTAGTCTAGTGTTTAAATCAACAACATTTCTTAAGACCAACATTTGAAAACATACTGAATTTAACTTTTTAGAGGTGTTATGAATGTGATTCTTCCAATTCAATAAACTATCTACATCAATTCCTAAAAATTTAGCTGTGTTGCTAAGATTTATTTTTTCATTATCAAAATAAACAAAGCCTTCAAGATCGTCCCTACACTGTGCAGTTTGAAATTTTACTATTTGTGTTTTAATGTGGTTCATTTTCAAACCGTTTACTTTAAACCATTTTGACAGATCTTGAAGAGCTTGATTCAAAGCTAAACTTAGTTCATGACTGTCTTTTGATTTAATGATGGCTGTCGTATCGTCAGCATATAACAACAAGCTAGGTTTAACATTCTTAGGTAGATCATTTATGTACATCAAAAACAATAACGGTCCTAATATAGAGCCCTGAGGCACCCCCATAACAATCTTTTCCCATTCAGAAGCATACTTAATGTTTTCTTTAATAATAACTGTTCTTTGAAAGTGATCGTTTAAATATGATTTCAACCACAAAATAACTGATTCTGAGAATCTATAGGAGGATAATTTATCAAGAAGAATTTGATGGTGTACGCTATCAAAGGCTTTGGATAGATCACAGAACACGCCAATAGTGCTCTGTGACCCATCCAAGCTCTGTGTTATTGAATTTACAAAATGAGCCACAGTGGAAGTGGTACTTCGATTTTTCCTAAAACCAAACTGTTCATCAGCTAATAAGTTATTAGATTCCAGAAAATAGGACATTTGATTGAATGCAATTTTTTCAAATATCTTTGAAAAAGAAGGCAGGACAGAAACAGGTCGGTAGTTATCTGAATTACTCTTAGAACCTTTTTTAAATAATGGCTTCACCTCTGCATACTTCAAATGATTAGGGAAAGTGCTATTGGTTAAAGTCTGATTGATGATTATGGACAATGGCTCAGCAACAAACTTAATTACTTTTTTTATTATAGTAGTTGAAATCCCATCCCAACCAGCCGTTTTTTTATCACTTAGTGACTTGACTATTTTGATAACTTGCTGAGGTGTAACTAAACTAAAGTTAAAAATTGGAATATCAGGCCTATGTGTGATTGATTTTTTTACTAGTTCCATTGCCTTACTCTTGGAAAAATTTATCCCTAAATCCTTCCCTACCTCAATAAATTTAGAATTAAAGTGACTTGCAATAACTGTGCCATCTGAGACTAACTTGCTATCAATAACTAAATCAGGAAAAGAATTATTGATTGGCTTGTAACCAAGTTCGGCTTTAACCACAACCCATGCTGCTTTAGTCTTATTACTAGCCTTATTTATATAACTACAATTATACATTTTCTTTGCTAGGTTACAAACAGATTTAAAAACTTTTTTGTACATTTTTACATAGCCAATAAAGTTAACATCAGTAGAACTCTTTGCTAAGTTGCTTAACATTCTTTTCTTTTGACTAGAAATTTGAATACCTTGTGTTACCCATTTTTTATTTACTGTTTTCTTTTTAATTTTAACAGGTTTGAAAGGGAAAGATTCCTCAAAAATTCTTTGAAAAGAACCAAAAAAATTATTACTGTTTAGAAAAAGGTCGTTATTTTTTGTAGTATTCCATTTCATTTTGCTGATAGAGTTTATAAAGTTATTAATATTTCTTTCAGAAAAAATCTTGCTTGCAACCTCAATAGCAACTGTCAGACTTTGACGGGTATCACCTAGTAAATCTTGAAAAAATCAGTTTCATAGTTATTTGCAAATCTGCACGAATTAGGCTTTCCAATGACCTATTAATTAATTAAATTGGTTCAGTAAAACTGTAGATTTAACTGTACAAAGTTTAACAACAACATATTTTATTCAGTATTTTCTCACCACTATAAATTGGGAGGTTGCTTAACGTTTTTGCAAATAACTTTGAAATGGTGAGGAAATCGACCAAAGTGGAAGGTGATATTCCGATTGAGAATAAAATTTCCTACAAATTACTATTATGTATTTCTGGAAAATACTCAGTAAAGGCAGCCTAAAGTTGGCTACAAATATAAACTTGGAAATATAAACTTGGAAAAAGGCGTTTTAAATGTATTATTGTTCATTTTTAATTTTTTTACCTCAAATATGTAATAAAATCAAACTTTCATAATTATTTGCAAATCTACACGAATTAGGCTTTCCAATGACCCATTAAGTAACAAAATCAGTCCGGTAGAAGTCTAGATTTATTTGTACAAAGTTGAACAAAAATATATCTAATTCAGTGTTTTCTCACCAATATAAATTTGGAGTTCACTTAGCTTATTGAAAATAACTTTTAAATGAAGGGGAAATCGACCAAAGTGGATGTTATATTCTGAAAGAAAATAAAATTTACTACAAATAACTACTATGCATTTCTTGAAAATGCTTAATAAAGGCAGCCAAAAGCTGGTTACAAATAGAAACTTGAAAAAAGCAGTTTTTAATGTATTTTTGTTATTTTTACTTATTTACCACAAAGATTTAATAAAATCACACTTTCATAATTATTTGCAAATCTACATGAGTTGGGCTTTCCAATGACCCATTAATTAACAAAATCGGTCTAGTAGAAGTCTAGATTTAGTTGTACAAAGTTTAACAAAAATATCCCTAACTCAGTATTTTCTCATTACTATAAATTCGGAGGTTGCTTAGCTTTTTTGCAAATAACTTTTAAATGGTGAGGAAATCAACGAAAATGGAATGTAATATTCTGAAAGAGAATAAAATTTCCTACAAATTGATACCATACACTTCTTGGAAACACTAAAAAAGGCAGCCAAAAGTCTCACCCAAATAAAAAGTGTGAAAAACACCGATTTCAATGTATTTCTTATGGAAAACATGTTTTTTTAAATTTTTCACTATAAATCATAACAAAAACTAACTTTCATAATTATTTGCAAATCTACACGAATTAATCTTTCCAACATTAATTAATAAAATTGGTCCAGTAGAACTCTAGATTTAGTTGTACAAAGATTTTTAAAACTAAATTATATATAGAATAGATACAAAATATTCATCATAATTTTAATGACCCTATAATCTTATTTACGTTATTTATTTATTTCATACATTTAATATTACTGTCAGGCAAAGTATAATGTAACAATACAGTAGCTTTATAAAAATAGGGAAAATTAGTTTAAATCACTATCTAATAAACAGTTTTTTAAGCACCTTCACAACTGTTGGTACACCACAGTGGCACAGGACAAATACCTAGAAATTGCATGGCTCAACACACTAATAATAGAAATATTCTAGAGTAATGCTGAAAATTGAGTGGTGCAAAAAAGGTGTTGTTGTGAAATTATTGTAAAATATTTTGTACAGCAGTAGTATATAGTATAAACAATATACTAATTTTGTGACACCTGTATACTTCTGTATAACTATTATCTAAAAATGCAATTGTTTAGAAATCCGTGTTATTCTGTTCGCAGACTCAACTCGCTGAGAGAGCAGCACAAAAAGAACAAAGACACAAAAGTGGAAAGAAGAAGAGGTCAAGTGCTAAAATGGACGATTCCATAATATCAAACGCCTCCTCTGACTTATCTGACACAATTAAAGACGAAGACAATATTTTGACTGAAGACAATGAACTGAGGAAGAAATCGGTAATTGGGTTTAGCGTAAAATTTAATCTTATTTTCAAATCAGTTTAATAAACAAGTTTAGTTAAATTATTATTATTATTATTAGAAATTTGTTGATTTTGAGCGTTATGCAGTGACTAATACCCAGTTGTGTACAGTTGGTACAAATAGTACAGACACTTGTGTGCAGGCTTGAGGGGCCAGTGTGGTAGGTTACTCCGCTGTCCCATAGGCAAGTCATTGTTTCAAAGGGTAGTTTGTGGTGACAGAGTCCTGCACACAGCTTATTTGTTCCAACTGTAATCCGAGCGCAATTTGTATCAGAGGTGATATTTAGTTGCACAAATAAATCTATACCATCTCAAACGGTTTTTGATTCTTCTAAAGATCTCTGTTTTTGTTCTTCGATGATGCCTTCATTGTTTTGCCCAGCAGGAAATATTTTCCTTCTACAAAAAAATTATTGTTTTCATATTCGTCAAAAATGTATCCGTAATTATATTTTGTTAACAATTGTGGTCCTGTATTGTTTCTCCTAAAGACACCTGAAGGAATATAAAGCTAAACTAAACTAGACATTACAATCGGCTAATTATTCATATTAAATGTTCTTTTGCCGGATTATTTGATTTGTAGCAAAACACATATAAACTACTCACAGCATGCGAGTGATTTCTCTTGGTGTACTGTTTAAGATCTAGAGAGCATAAATGTTTTCTATTGAAAGATTGTAACGAAGATACTGAATCCAAACTAATAGACTATTTTAGATAATAGACAGAACTATGCCTATTTTCTGTTACAAAGTCTTTGCAAAATACTCACAACACACTCACATCCTATATTCGACAATTTGGTGGTTTACATTTAAGTGTTCTGTTTAGGATGTGGAGAAAGAGCACGTGGAAGAATTGATGAAGCGTATTCAGTCGATGGAGAGCAAGTTGCTCCGAGGTTCCACGAGCATTCTGGACCACACTAACGAGCAGCAGCGAGCTTTGGAGGCTCGGGAGAGAGAGATCCATGAGAGGAAGGTAGTTATTGAATATTATTTGTGTAGCATTGCTATGCTATACAGTTTCAGATTCTTCAAGTATGAGTTGCATAGCATGAGCAACATGATTATATAAGCTGATATTAAATTTGTATACTGGTACAAACTTGTATCTTCAAATTAGAGCTGGAATTTTTATCTATTGTTCAATTGGTGGCCATAATTGACCTATAGGAATTTGCAATTGGATTTGCATAGTTGGATCATTGATTGCTTCCATTTGCATTGTAGGCATCCTGAGCATAAATCAGGACTCAGGAGGCCTAGGTTTTAAGGTCTTTGTAGGGAAAGAGTTCAGGAACCTTCCTTGTTTAAGAATGCTGTCAGTGACAGGGAAATATTCAAGTTTTTGTCTAAAGTTTTTTTCATTTTATAAAATATGTATAGTTAATTACAGGCAATATGCTAATATAAGTAAATTATGTAATAGTGAAGTTTAAAGAGATAAATTTTTTATAAAGAAGTAACTAGAACTAAAGTATCTACTCTGAAAAGGCTATAATTTTAAAGAGAGGTTGATGATGTGATTAAAACCATGAGTTTCAGCTTGTAGGTCTCAAATTTTGTTTAGGTCACTTATCTCAAAATCTTTATTAATTTTGTTTAATATTTACTGGAGCTGTACGATCAATGTGCCATTACTAACATCTGCTGTACAAAAATATACTAGCTTTGTGAACTGTAAATCATAAAATAAAAACACAGTCTGAAACTTGAATATACTGGCTAGTCAATTAATTAATATACCTGTGTGAAAATTTATCATATATTAATAATGTAAGCATTACCTTCATAGTTTAATTCAATACATTTAAGGAACAAAGACATACAGTATTTTGTAACCCATTAAAGAAATTTATCACATAAATAATTAGAAATGTTTACATTTGTTCTTTTATGAAACAAATTTCATTTTATAGCAAAGAGAGCAGGAAATACAGCAGATGCTTGAAATGCAAGAAGAAACTGCTGAAGAAATCAAAGAAGAGTATTCAAATTTACAGCAAGAGGTAGAATTCAAATCAAAGAAACTGAAGAAGCTCTACCATAAACTACAAAACATTCAGCAGGAAATTCATGATGTAACTGAAGAATTCAATACAGACCGAAGAGAGCTTGAAATGACTCAAAATGAACTCCTAAAGTGAGTGAAAGTTTTTTTTTTATACGAGTATAACATGTGAGCTGAGTTCAACATTGAACTTTGACAGTACAGTAGACTCCCTCGGGACCGAGGCCAGTCTGGATAACGGTTTTTCCGGTTAAACCGACATCCCCAAAAACTCGTTGAAACAGACCGTTTAAGTGCATACTGAATACAGTATTTGACTTAAATTTAGGAGAGCATTGTATTTAGACACGTGATAACTGGTCTCAAATCTTTCCCACGAGAACAGACGTTTCAGTACCGCCCACTTCCTGCCGATCTAGTCCGGTTAAACCGATGTGCTGATAAAAATTGTCCGGTTAAAGAAATGTCATTTCCGCCGAGTGTAGTCTGGTTAAAATGTGTCTGGATAAGAAGGGAGTCTACTGTCTCCATATTACATCCCACCATGGGAAGCTAGTTTATGAATCAGTGCAAACAACAATTTTACAAAATGGCATGTAGAAATTTATAATTTAAATTTAATTTATAATTTAAATATTTACATACTTAGTATTTACCTAATAACATTTTTATGAATTTTATAACTTGACATTCATGTTTTGGTGAATTTTCAAAATAGGGAATAAGCTATTGCTGTAGGTACCATGATAAGACCTAGACCCGTGACCGATTTGTTTTGTTTTTATGTTCCCAGAATCCAAAAATACCATCAGTTCAAATTCATGTGTACATATATACATATACCCACACACACCAATGGGTTCATGGGTACATAATATATATAAATGTATATATGTGGACATATATACATTTATATATGTCTGTTAGCACGATAACTTGAGTAAAAATTATCTAACTTTGATGAAATTTTTTACAAACTTTTTTACCTAAATTTGTTCAAATGTCTTTGCGGACATGATCGGATCAAAGGAACGGTGTTTTATGATATAAAAATTGGTTTTCCCATTTTGACGCTCAAAACATAAAATTTCACAATTTCTTTCAAGGTCATTTTTAGAGCTTAAAAAGAAAAATAATTGTGTACATTGCGCTGTTGTACGATATGATATAATGATTAGAGAGAAAACCAATTTGAAAAATTCCTGAATTTAAAATTTGTATAAACTTACAAACTTAGTGTAAATCCAACTAGGCAAACGTAAATTTGCGTAGTCTGCAGGTTTGCTGCAGCGTGGAATTTACTTTTGCTACCCAATATTTCTTATTCACTCAAAATTTAAATACAATGAATCACAGCAAATCTGTGTTCTGTACAAATAGTAAAAGAAGTTCAGGTAGACTTACCTATTCAATTTTCCATTTAAACCTGTTAATGAAAATCTCAAGTAGGCCTATTCCTCCCACTCCAAATCTATTTGTTGAAAGGATTGAAGAACAGAATTAAAATAACTCAAAAACATAATGCCAACAAATATTAACCAATGTTTTGTTACAGGGATTTAAAATTAAGGTTAGTCATCATAGAAAATTTCATTCCCCATGAAGAAAGGAGGCGTATTCTGTCGAGGTTGTTTTACGATGAAGGTTTAGACGCTTGGAAGGTGATGCCTGAGTCAGAACCAGTGCAAGTTCTACCCAAACCGCAATGTGTTGAGAACATGCGTAAACCTGTTTCTCTCTACACTGCCTTCACTCTGAGGAAAGTTAACCAGATGTACCGAGCTGACCGTACCCCAGAAAATATGGAGAAAACTTTCCGTTTCAAGGTAATACTTACATCGGATAAAACTTACTCATTATTGTCAGTATATAACTACAGGTATCATTAGGGGTCCTGTACCCCAAACCCTATGGTAACAGCTAGCGATGTGTCTCCTGTAAATTTTATAGATTCTGTTTCAGTTCGGTCTATGTTTAGTTAGTTTTTATTTCGGTTATTTCTGTTTTAAATTGATAAAATTACCCTCCATTTACATTTTTAGCCTAAGCCACACGAATCATCATTTTCCTTGTGAAAGAGTTATTTTAAGTGACGGCAAATTAGTAATTTATTTATTCCTGAACACTTGAGTTAACTATGTAAAGGGTTTTAAAGCACAATTCACATAAAAAATGTTTGCACATCCCGCACAATTGTGAGGACATGATTATGTCTATGATCACGGCAAAATTATTGCATAACAACTGTTGAAACAAAACCAACAGTTTTAATAAATTGTTGGTAAAACTAACACTCAACTTTAAAAACCAACCCATCCCTAGTGTTAGCTACTTCACAAAATTTTACTTCAAGGATAACTTTTGTCATACTGCCGATAGTTGTACAGTTTGTGGGTTCTAAGGTTTCAATTCCTTTGTCACTCAATCGCTTCTTATTTACAGGGTGAAAACATTTTGGAATTGGAGTTGGTTAGCCCACTGAGAACTACTCGGGATTACGAGAGTCCGAAAATGTCACCAGTTCTCAAGTCGATATTCGAAGCTGCTCTGCAAGTCGAAGAAGACATAGATGTTGATGCAGCCAGCCCTTCTTTGAGGATGAATTCTTCCAGGTAATAAATATTTAAAATGTAAATATATTTTTTTATTGATGGCGGTAAAATGCAATTAATTTCTTAATGGTCAGTTTTGGGAATTTTTAGTACATTGTAGTTGTTTCAAATTGTTTACAAAAATCTGGAACTCAAGATTATTGGCCATTTGTAAAGGTGTCCATCGGTTTGCCATAAAATGTTATGGAATCAGCCATATCGGTACCTTCTTCCATAGGGGTTTACAAAAAGATTGTTTTTGATTTACCTAATTATTAAAGGTAAGTGAGTATTGGTATACTCTTAGTTGCTCTGTACAATGTCTCTTGACTTGGTATACCAGTTTGGTTGGTCCTCTTTTTGGCTGTTATTACCAGAATTGTAGATTCTAGCCATGAAACTTCTTAAAAATCCTAACACTCTCTAGCATATACAGGGTTAGGCAAAAGTCTGGAACCCCCCAGGTAACTTTTAAACGCTTTGCAGTAGGAAAATCAAACTCGGCACATATTTACAACATAAGAAATTGCACTTTTTCATCAAAATTACAACTTTGCCCCAGCCCCTAAAATGGGGTATTTTGGGGGTAGCCCCAAATTTTCAAATGTAAACACCTATCATGTGACCCCTCATTTTAAATGGTTTATCAAGAGGAATTGAATGGCGCAAACCAGAGGTCACTATCGCACCTCTAACCAATATGGCAGCCATTTTAATTTAAGATGAGCAAGCAAGATAAATTCTGGACACCCCCAGTTAACTTTATAACGTGTGGCAGTGGGAAAACCAAACTCGGCACATGTTTACAACATAAAAATGCACTTTTTCATTTAAGTTAGAACTTGTACCCAAAATGGGGTATTTTGGGGGTAGCCCCAAATTTTCAAATGTAAACACCTAGCTAGCATGTGACCCCTCATTTGAAAGGGTTTCTCAAGACAAATTGAATTGCGCAAACTAGAGGTTAATATCACACCCCTAATCAAAATGACAGTCATTTTGAAATATCCCCTATTAACTTTTTAACAGGTTATAGCAGGAAAACTAAACTCAACATACCTTTATAAAAAAAGAGAATTCACCTGTTGGTCAGTATTAAAATATTAATTTTTTAAGTTAACTGGGGGTGTCCAGACTTTATCTTGCTTGCTCATCTTAAATAATAAAAATGGCTGCCATTTTGATTAGGGGTGCGATATTGACCTCTGGTTTAAGCCATTCAATTTCTCTTGAAAAACCCTTTAAAATGAGGGGTCACATGATTGGTGTTTTCATTTGAATATTTGGGGCTGCCCCCAAAATACTCCATTTGGGGGGCTGGGGGCAAAGTTGTAACTTTGATGGAAAAGTGCAATTTCTTATGTTGTAAATATGTGCCGAGTTTGGTTTTCCTACTGCAACACGTTGAAAAGTTAACTGGGGGGTTCCAGACTTTTGCCTAACCCTGTATGTACGATAAAAACACCTGTTAGCAACATAGGCTACTTGTAATGTATTGGGCAATTAAAGAGAATATTGATTGATTGAATCAGTTTCCTACACAACTGAGGGGATAGACTACCCTCTGGACAGATGTTATATGAAGGGTAAGTTTGCTGCAGACGACTCAGCCACCATATGTTTGTTTCAGATCCAAGTCAGCTGTGGGGAGAACAGGAATTGTGCCCCCTCGTACTGTGCCCAAGCAGTTCAAGGGAGCCCTGAATCCAGCACCCGTCTACCCGAAAGCACGGGGTTGGGTTCCTAAATAACAGAACATTCTTTAACGGTTATATTATTAAGTTTTAACTACAAGTTTCTATTGTTTCTAGTCTTAGTCAGAGTTAAGAACAGTCATGTTACTAATACTCATCAGGCAATTGTGATTTTGTTATTTGTATTATGCTCTTTTAGGCTGTACGAGTGTTGAACCAAAGGATAAGTCTGAAAATAGTTTGGCCTGGACAAACCAATTATTCAAACGTATGTTTCCTTAACACGTTGAGTGCGGCATGCGACACCGTAACAGCAAACACAATTGGCATTCAAATATTTTAATCTGACGAATAACAAAAGAGCAGAGGTGATTGTACTACGTTACCCCTAGATTGGACGTAGTTCTCTGAAACACCCTAAGGTAGCAGCACTGCCTGGATCAGTAATCAGTATCTTTGTAATGTGGCTTGAAGAGAGAAAATCCCCAAAACCGGGACAAAAGCATTTCCCACAGGATTTTACGGGAAATTTTAGTACCAACCTTCACCAAAATAAAGCTCACCTTCTAAACTACAGGCTAGCAACGATTATAATATAACGTTCCCCAGCAATGGCTGAGCTCAAACTAAACTAATGTAGTGGAGGTTGCAAATACATCAATTGGTGTAGGCCGATAGGAGCGCTCGTGGCAATTGATGTAGTCAGCACTCAACGTGTTAATTACATTATCATCTAACGGTAACCAAATTCACTTACCTTTAGAAAAAAATTCCTCCAAGAGACGATTTTCGCTCCATTGATCTTATATATGCAATGATTCTTAGTTGCATAAATACATTTTTGTAGTTGCATTCAATAAGCAACATTTCAAATCACCTATAAGCTCAAAAGTAAAACTCAACAATAGTGTGTTGCTTCCCCTACCTCGTACAGTCTCAGAGACAATACTTTTTATTATGTTTTTTTCTTAATTTATATTTTTTTGTTATGATTGTCTAATGAAGCCAAAGGTTTGATTTTAATAAGGAATTACAGGGTCCTCAAAAATTCTGGGGACTGAATTTTATTTTCTAACTATTGCAGATGATGCATTGAAGAGTCAAAGATTGGAGCTATGAACAAAAGTACTTTACCTATACATCTACTTTTTAAACAAATATCAATTTCTTCTATCATACTGGGGACGGTTCACAAGGAGTCGGAAGGAAATCTTTTGGGGATGAACCTTTTGAGGTTGAGTTTGCAAGTTCTTATTTGTAAACCCTTTTTGCATCATCTGCCATGGTCAAAAAATACAATGCAATTCCCGGACTTTTTTAGGACCATGTTTGTTTCTTGTCATGTGTAGACTTTCAGCTGTATACATACCTTCTTCCTCATCATTAAACATATTTATGATTATTCCTAGGTTATACATTCTGGAAGGCACACTTATTTTCACTCACTTAGGACTATTTTCTCCACCTGTCAGTTGCTTCGTTTTTCATATAAACTTATGGTTTCATGCTCTTCTGAACAAGTATGTGTAGTAAATGTTGTAAATACACACCTTTGTTTGTCTCTCAACTAACTAATTTAATTGTTGTATAAAAATGCATTTATATTTTATTAACTATACGTTCACTACTAAAAAAGTTAATCTCTTTTTATGATTCTTTGACTACATTGTTTTGTACGACTGCAAAAGAGGAATAGTTTAGTTACCATTTATAGTTCATGTTACCAGTGAGTTGATATTTATTTTTATTTATTTGTTATATTTTTGTTATGAAGCATTGTTGTGCTACTCCGGTTGAGCTTTTGCAGTATCGTTTGGTAACAGTTTTGTTTATCTTTGCCTCAATTAATATTTATTTATGTTTTGATTCAGTATTTTCAGTTATTTTGTGGTACTATGAACATTTCCATGACATTCCATGTGCTTTGTAATTTTTTTTATTTAGAATTGCAAGAACTGTTAAATTATTAAGTTTGCTAAATCAAAATTGTAAGTTGTAATGTTGTTAGTACCAAATAAAATTTTGTACTTAATATCTCAGTTTTTATTTCATGTTAAATTTTGATGGGTTTTATTCTAATTCTTGGACCAGATAGTCAACTGTCGGCTCAAAGAAACTTACTTCTTGTGTAAGCTATTGTTTTTTAATTGCCATGCTTGAAGGTTAGGTACTACAGTTGATTGTGGGTTGCTGTGGTCCACTCCCCAAGTACAGAGACACACACAATCGTTCTGGAGGCGTTTGACATGTGTGCAGGCTAAAAATGATTTTTCAAATCCTTGGGGAAGCGGGCAGTTTTGGGGTTTTGCAAAAACGTCCGACTGTATGGGCGCTTGTATCAGTGCCTGACGAATGTCTCTAAAAGATTTTATTTTAATAAGGTTTAATAAATATACCAACTTAAGGATTGAACAGTATTTTTTTTATTTTTGAGTTGTTTTTTTACATAAGTTGAAGTAGTTTCTTATTAACTTTAAACCAAGCTCTAAATGTCATTATGACTTGTACATCATCATTGTTTTGTTGGACACTGATCACTAAAAATAAAAATTTAAGCAAATTGAACACAACTTACTGAGCCAAATTAATCTGACAAACTAAGATTGCTCATACTTCAATAGTGCAATAGACAAGACTATTTTGAGGGCCTATAACAGTTCGATGTGTTTTAACAAGTTGGAAACTTTTGGCCTGTTAGCATTAAACTAACTTTCTTAATAACAAGTGTTTGAACTCATGTCAAATTCTGTTTGAAAGATGGCTGTCCTAATGTACTGTATAATGGAAAAAGCTGTTGGACAATTAAATTAATTGGGACATGAATGTATGAATAAGATATTTATTATTTAGATTAATCATAGTATTCTAGTAGTATTGAAGTTTTTTTAACTTGGCCTATATTCATAGAAGGTAAATACTAGGCATCAAGAACCAAATTTGATTATTCACTTTTAGGGAAATAAATAGTTTATTGGTTATTTTCAAATATTTTAGAACCATAATTGCTGAAAATTGAGGGTACAGTTATAGCAATTTCAAACAAATTAATTATTTTGTTTCGATCACACTTAAATTGCAGAATAGTGCTCTATCGCCATAATTTACTTGAGTTATCACAATATTACCTCTTCTAAAAAAAAATTTCTTTTTTTGAACATGTTTGTAAACTGAATATTTACATTAATAGGACATAAAACAACTGGTTTGATTTTAAGCTCACTTTGCAACAGATTGAATAAGGTAAAACAATAGTCTATATTTTACTTTTTTCAACCAACCAGTGACGGCATAAATGTACAATTATTTCTAAACATGATCCAGAAATGTAAGTTTTTGATCTCAACAATTGGCCAAATCACCAAGCACATGATACAGCAGCAGGAAATAGTATCAACATAAAGGTAACCAAGCAGACATTCCTTAAGAAAGAAGTTGCTCAAATAGTTGTACTATGATCATGTTTTGTCTAGTGGCAGTAGGCCAACAAGAAATATTGGATTTGATTTTGCATTTGCTTCCTAACCATTGCATGTTTTCTCGTTTATATTTCAAACGCTTTTTTAATCAATCTCCAGCAAGACTTTTAATGTGAGTTATAGTTTATTAGAGTGCTCCTAGAATGTAGCTTGAAACAGCTACCTGAAATTTTGGTTTGGACTATCAATCATTGTAAAAATAATATTTGTAGTTTTCCAGGGTACAAAATAGTATATCACGTACAAGATTAAAATATTGACTTAAATTGTTGTGTTGTTGGTCCAGAAAGTTATTGTTTACTTTTTTATGGTGGGGTTGTGACAAGTATTTGAGAACTTCTAGGATTTATTTTGCAATATTTAAACAGGAAACACACAAAACTCTAGAGGATGGTTTTCAGTTTTAGATGTTCCTTTTCAATAAAACTTGTATTCTTTAAGCAGATATAAAACAAAGCTTAAATATCAATGTGTCTGCTTCTTTTTTACCAAAAATAATTTTTAGGTATATGATCTCTCCCCTCAAGACAGTTAACTGATAACTTTCCTACGCCGTTTTGAAAATAGTTGTCATTTATAATATTATTAAGGGTTTGAGGCAATAGATTCAGGCAGTGCTTAATCTATTTTACAGTGAAGTCTATGTGAGCTCGGGTACCTTAAAGGCATATACATGGCTTCATTGAGAAATGAAAAACTATGTTTTTGTGTTGATACATTAGATTACAGGACCACGATAATTAAAACAAAATTGGTACAGTAAGTAATTATAACTCTATAACTAGTATTTATTTTCAATGACTAATAAGTTTCAGGTAGTTACATGGTTTGTTGCCTTCCCTACTATTTTACTTGTTGAAAAAAAAACATAACTTTTTACCTCATCCATCACACAGCATTTGTGTTTTCTCTTAATCAGAATAAGAAAGTTTATTTACACACTGTTTAGCAATTAAACTTAAGAAATTCTTAAATAACAGCTAAAAAAATAATTGAATCTTTCACTAAAATCTGAACGATTTTATTGCTTGTTGTTGTTCTCACTCAATCATTATAAATGATGAAATAGGAACAGTTTATTTTTAAATTTACTTTAGTAACATTTTCAATTAGAAAATCAACCAACACAGCAGTAACATTTGAAAAAGTAACATGGTAACAAAAAAATCAATACCCTGTTTATTTACAATAACAATAATAAGTCATTCCCCGAGGATTTCAGAACAGGCAACTCAAGTTGGGTAGGACTCACAACTCCTGGAGATGGGCAGAAGTATGTGTGGAGGGGGGAGAGGTTTGGTGGGCCAGGAGATCTGCGTTTTTGATAACTCGGTAGTAAAAATTTACAGCCTGGTGATAGTGGCGGACTGAGATTCTTTCGTTGTTGCCGTGATAACGAGTCAAGTCGTCAGGAGTGATGACTGTAGGGATGAACCGGTAGAGACTAGAGGTGAAGTTGAGATACCACCTTGTATCTGTGTTGGCTATGAAGACCCCTGTAATATAAAGCATTCTACTTGATCAGAAGAACCAACATAAACTGCACCGGTAACATTAGGAAGATACTTAATGTCAATTTTTTACTCAGGCCCGCGGTCTCCAACTCCATTGATGATGTACCAGTGATTTTACTTTAGTTTAAATAGGGCCGCTTTAATAAATGGGCCTGGTGGGGGTGGGCCCAGGAGTGCAAGAGGTTTTAGGTTTTTTTTGGGGGCTCAAGGAAAAAAAAGCCCCTACAAGGTAGGTGGAGAGGGGCGCAATTATCTTACGGGCTCCTAGCACATCATATGCAAACCGCGGGCCTGAGTTAAAATCACCATATTGTTGAAAATTATTACTTTCAGCTGGGTTAACTTTGTACCAAGATTTTAAATTGTTTGATAACCATAGAGAATATATAAAAAAACAAATTCATCTGTTATTCATACTCACTAAACCTAATGTAATTTAGAGAATTAATTTAATATTCTTGTGAAAATCGAATAAAATAAATGGAAATTTGCTTAGTCTGAAGGTTTGCTGTGGCGGGGGTTATTTTTATTGTTTGCTTGGTAAGTTGCTGTAATGTACTAATTTTTCCCACATAATGTTTGGTTTTAAAAAGTATCCATTCAGTTTATATTATTAAAGGGCAGACCTCGTGGGAATAATCATCTCAAAGATATGTCAAACAGAACTATGGATCATGAAACAATGTTACATAAGTACAAACAGTTACTATAGTTGCAAATGACTAGGATGTTATTAGATTTAAATTGGTAAAATAATTTTAAAATACAACTAATATGTACAGCGGACAGGAATGAACAATGACTGCCGTTCACGAACCACTATCAGAAACAATCTTACTCTAACAAATAATATATAAAAATTACTTACATACATCCGGACAATACAAATACACAAAATACACAGTTTTGGGCAGACGTCCGATTACGCGAAAATGTAAAGATTGGAAAATCGCTGTGATCGATTGTGAAATTTCAAAACAGCGGTTTGCACTAGCAGGAACTTGCAATTTTTTTTCAATGACTGATTTTTTATTTCAAAGGGTAACTAAGCTGAAGCGGGTAATGAAGATCAAAATTTGAACCTGGCTAGTACCGTGACTTTTTCAATTAATTTACACGAGACCTGACATAGGCTTACCCAAGCGAAGTACACTATGATACACGCACAACAAGATTGGGGACGAAGCCTAGGTTTGAGGTTCCAGCTCGACTCACCTGACCAATCACAGGCCAGTAAGTTCTACTACTGCAATTGGTTGGCAACTGATCAGCTGATTTGTTTTGCGCAGGGTTTGAATTCGAAGTGTGTTTCTTAGAATTCGGTACAACATACTTAGTACTTTGTTCGTTCAGAGGTGTCCTAACGTGAGTGGGTAATCGTGTAGTTGGAATGTTTGTCAAAGCCAATGGCTTAAGCACTTTCTGTTATATCTTATTGATGGCAAAAAATAAATACTCAATACCGAGTATATATTTATTCAATTTACAAATGTATTTTAAAAGGGAGGGAGTATTAATTGTTCTAGACTCGAGATAATACCTGGAACAACCACAGCATCTGGGAAGACCTGCTTGATAGTGAACGACATAAGCTGGAACTGAGGACTGGAAGGACCGAACGTGGAGACAGGGTGGGCTTCTCGTGCTACCTTGACGCGAATTCTCACCCTCGGATCTGAGATTATCTCTCTGTCGTGTTGGACAACTTGGCTGACGGTTTGTGCCGGGTGTATTCGGTGGTTCACTGTTGCTGTTGCCAATGGAGGTATGACGTTGTCCTACAAATTTAACACGGAAAAATATATCTCCTACTCTACTCAATGCACTGCTAAATGGAGTTATAGATATTTTAAACAAACTCTCTTAACATTTCTAAGTATCTGACACTGTCTTTCATTGGAGGTTATAATGACATTGGAAATGGTGATGAAATTCTACAGTAAATATTGAGGTATCATTGGCACGACTACTCATACATATTATATGATTGCAGAGGATTGCTCTTTATAGACATGATTAACTGGTTTCAACAACCATAGCATTTTCAAATATAGAACATGAAAAAAGATTATCAGAATAAGAATGTTAAGTTTCCCCCCATCAACATTTTACCAAGGCAAATGTAGTATACAGCAATCCTTCTTTAATCTAAATGGTCAAGCATTCATTGAACTAATTCAAACCAGCTAAATAACAACTGAACTAATGAGATCAATGATGCGTTAGTATTTTTCTGGTGATTTTCACACCACCCTCGTAATATGACGGCCAGAGCACAGTTACTTTTGCTCAGCAGTTTGGAAATCCCCAATAAAATTATCACTATTTTAGACCTACCAGAAGAGCAACCCTAAGGTTGCCTAAAACCTTAAAACAAAAAACAACTTTAATGCCATACCTACTTTGGATGGTTATGGCACTGCATTTAAAGCTCTGCCCAAAAGCTTAGGATTTAAAAAATTGGTGTGCTGATATTCTCCTATGGGTTGTGTACGGTTCGAGTAACAACCATGTTGCTCGTAAAGATGATTCTACCTTTATCCCGCTGTTGAACTTAGTGATTGCAGTTGTTGTTCGCACAAAAGGACGCATTGCTCGACTTTGATCCATCTCATAAGCGATGAGCCATGAGAACAGCCATAGATTGCTGTACAACAGGCGATACCAAAAAGGAACCTGAAATTCATTATGAACTTTGTTTTAACATACACTGAAAATTGATAAACTAAATGTGAAGTGGATTAAAATTGATATGCAACAATAGTACATCTGCAATACATCTCAGAAAATTGATCAGAACTGTTCAAGAAATGCACATTTCATATTGACTCGTAGCAACGCATGCCACATATATAATGTTTTTTGAACCCAGTGACAAGACCTGTATTATACAGTAATTATTTACCTATTTTGCCTGAAGGTCTGTTAGTGACTGAAAATATATTGTAAATATGTACATAATAACAGTAGTGTTTAAGAAGATACTCTATGAAGATGCCGCACTGAGCGGCGAAATGCGCATCGAGTGTTAATCGAGTGTTAACTACAAGACCTTCAGGCAAAATAGGTAAATAATTACATATATCATGTGGCATTGTACACTGTTCCTCCATTGGGTGTGCTTCAAGTCTTCCTAGAAGCATCAATAAATTACAAAACATAAAAATTGGTGATTTTTAACTCCCTTCCGCTGATGGTACTCAACGCTAAGACCAATTACCTGCCAAACAACTCTAAGGCAACCCCAACAAACTTTAGTCCTAAGCTTTTAATCTCAGTGGTATAGTCAAAACCTTGTAAATGCCTTCTTTTAAAAGTTATTTCTGACAACGTACAATACTTTGACAATGTACAAAATTGCTGAGATGACTAATTTAATAAACATTATTCTTCATTTTTATCAAATTTTCCTCTTTATCAAACATCAATGCATCATTTGTCTTTTCTACTGCTCATTTTTTCTACTATTCCTGGTATGTTCAGTGCTATCACTTGGAAACAGGGCTGGTGGAATTTTTATGGTTGGAATTGAGCCTTGGTTTACAATTGAGTTGATCCAAAGTATAAAATAAGTTTTATTTGTTTAAAATAATCAAGTAAAACCATCCGGTTGACAAATAAATAGTATTAAATGAAAAGTTGCAGGTAAAGTTAAAATGTTGGCAAAAAAACTGAAACTAACTAAAACAATGAAAGTTTAAAAGTGTACTATATTGTAAAAAAGTATAAAATAGGCATTTTGTGGGGCAGGAACTGAGCATATTTGAACACAAAAAATCCCCTTAAATCCCCCTTTTTTAGAAAGACATTTTTTTTAAACGGCTATAGCTAGCAAAGATTTGAAATAATTTTCATGGTCAGGAATTAAATTTTCTAAAAGTCACTAAGTAGCGTTTTTTCGAAAATCGCACTCCTTCACCTTCAAAAAACGCCCTACTTCTAAAATTTGTAAAATGTCTTGGATTTTTTACGTGTTTTTATTTTTTTTATTACTTTTCGGACATATTTGTGTACTTTTAATGATCCCATCATTGAAAGAAAGAAGTGACATTTTAAAATTGTAACCCACTAAAAAACATTTTAAATGGCAGATTTTCAATTAAAATGTTGTTAATAGTTGTTTTTTAACGCTTGTTGGGCCAAACCGTTATCAGGGTGGTCTGATTCACCCTGTACGATTAAATGTCCACAATAATCAATCAACTCAGTAACTCACCACCTACATGACCAACTAAACTGCTTAGTTAGTTCACTTACATAGGGAGCCAGATACTGGAAGGTAGCATACTCAGGACCTTTGCCAAACATGATGGGTTGCTGATGGTCCTCAAGTTTGGCAACGGCAGAGGCTAAGATGCCGATGGGACTCTCGGAGGGTGGCAAGCTGGAGTGGCCCGGAGACCCAGTCACACTCAGTTCTAAGGTTAAAGATCCTTTCTCTGTAACCCCAATCCTGTGAGAAAATTGTCTTGCTAACTTTTGTAATCAAGTAAAAACCAATTATATCCTAAGGGGAAGCTGGAGCAGGGACTGATTCACCAAGTCCAATCTTATCGGTTTAGGATGTGGTAAGATGAGGTGAATTATTACTTCATCCAGTTTCTGACCGGTCACAGCTTTTTCCGGACGTAGGCCTAACTATTCAGGATGGGCAAGGCCGTATCACCCGATTGCATCTATTCTGCCCGGGCACTCTTGACAATGCAGAACACTTTCTTCCAATGTCAACACTTTAATACATCAACAATTCATAGTCATTATTTTAAAGTTTAGGTTGGATGGTTTTATTTATTTCAATACAAAATCAAATCAGAATCAAAACTATTAGGACTATCAAATCTATTTGGATTGTCATTTTTTTGGAGATTAGATAAAGCATACCAATACCATACCAATATAATAACATACCATTACCAATATAATTTACGATTTATAAGCCAATCATCAAACTCATGTAAGAGAAGCGACTCTCGGCTTTTAAAAGAATAATGTAAGTTCACACTAACACTGTCACCCTATTGCATAATCTTAACAGTTGAGCCAGGTACTCTTGTCAAGGAGAAACTAAAAAATCAAAGCAAGAGTCAACAGATACAGAGGCTTCTTAGTTAACGAACACAACATTAAATCTAATAAGAGAGCAATAATTTGAATACATAGTCTGTTTGTTTTGTTTTAAGCGCAATTAAAGTTTGTTGTCATGCTTTAATACAATTTAAATTACTTATAATAACTTAACAACAGTCGATTTTAAGAAGTTGACATCTAGCGGTGAATAGGCGAACTGTTGGGAACGTGGATTTTGGTGATTGCATCTATACTGCCCGGGCACTCTTGACAATGCAGAACACTTTCTTCCAACGTCAACACTTTAATACATCAACAATTCATAGTCATTATTTTAAAGTTTAGGTTGGATGGTTTTATTTATTTCAATACAAAATCAAATCAGAATCATAACTATTAGGACTATCAAATCTATTTGGATTGTCATTTTTTGATTTTTTTGGAGATTAGATCAAGCATTATAAAAATAATTCTTAAAATGAGCTAGCTATGTGGAACATTTTGTTTGCCACATTACATATTTCATGGGAAATCTCTATGCACGATTTGAAATCATCACAATAAAATGTACAGATGTCCAACAATCTACTAAACGCTGTTGTTTTTGACAGGTTAAGTGTAAGAAAGGGCCATATGGCCCTAATGTTTGCCTGTATAAATAAATAATATTTCATTTCATTTCATTTATTTCATTTTAACACAACATCTTTTTATAATTGTATAAATCTTAGCAAAGGTTTGCTGTTAATAATGACCAAGAGAGGCCAAAGTGAAAGATCTAGGATCAATTTAACTGGTAAACAAATAGAACTTCACTGTATCATAATCAAAGTGATAATGGTATCGAGTAAGCATACAGTTGAATGAAAATCCATTAAAACTAAAATACTTTACAAAAAGCCAACGTCGAAGAAATGTGGTAGGGACGCTTTTCACGGATATTGAAGACAAGCACTTTCACAACCATCAATGAATATTATTTGACATATTTCCCAGTGGCAAGAACTAGAATATTTAATTATTTCTTGCAGAAAGATTTTAAAATCCTCCAATATATTTCTCTACAATCATCAGGGAGACGAGAAGAACTATTTCCACATTTTACATACAGTTTATACACACATCACAAGACCGTACGTTTATGTTGCCACGACTTCACGAACCCGAGCGCGACCGTGCGACGTACACCTGTAGGGGATCACACTAGCACCGTCTTTGTTCACTGACCTACTGCCGAGAAGGGTTGATTTTGCAGGTTGAGAGTCTATGCTTTGTTGGGTTAGGGAACTTTCACTATTGCTGGGTTGCCAAATCGTTTGTGGATTTACATTGTTGCCAATTGGTGTTGTATTTTCTACGTCATAAATGGTTTCAAAAATGACTGAACTGTTGTATTCTTCTTTTTTGTTAAGTAGGTTGTCTGGTCCATTTTTGTTGACGTGTTTGTAAATTTGGCAGCTCTCTTGTACTTTAGCTATTGTTTTTGAATGAGTTTGGTTTAGTACTGTTAATGAGTCAGGGAATGTTATTTTGAGGGTAGGGTTTTGTTTAAGATGCTTGGCTACTATTGAGGTTGGATTATTATGATGGGCGGTGTTGTGCTCTTTGAAACGCTTATCAAACGATCTATTGGTGTATCCTATGTATTGTTTATCACAGGGAGAGCATGGCAGTAGGTCAGTAAACAAAGACAGTACTAGTGTGATCCCCTATAGGTGCGTTCGCGAAGTCGCCGCTACGTAAACGTACGGTCTTGTGATGTATGTATAAACTGTATATAAAATGTGTAAATAGTTCTTCTCGGCTCTCTGATGATGCCTCACACTGTGGCGAAATATATTGGAGGATTTTAACATCTTTCTGCAAGAACAAAGGCTAAGGTAACAACAGTTCAATAATTAAACATCAATGAATGCTGGCACTATTTACCTGAAAGTATAGCAGTTTACAGATAAGGCAGGGATATGAATGGTTCATTAATCATTAACAGTACGCCAACAGCTCTGTTTGAATCCTGCTAAGAAAAACTGTTCAGTAGCCGTTCAACCTAGACTTAAAAACTCCTAGACATAGCAGGATTCCTCAGGTCTTATGGCAGCAAATGTCCTACTTTGGTTTTTAAGAGTGTGTTCGTGTGTCATTGTATTTGTAACTCTGACGAATTATGGATAAAAAAGGTAAGTGAAACCCACAAAATTCACCCATAAACCTTCAGGATGTCATTAAAAACATATGAAATCATGATCATAATACCAATCAATATGAATATGTATTCTTTCTTTAGCAATATTCAAATATTTACTCACATTGCAATTTTTCTATCAGGTGTTAGAGCTGGATATTCTATTAGAGGAAAACCTTCATCAAGAACAAAATCAAGCTTTTGTATTCCTCTGTTGACCAAAACCTTTGCCAATTCTTGAGCCCCGCGACGTCCTGAAATCTACAAACAGGAGCAGTTGTTAGCTAATGAGACCATGACAATTACGTCTTATGACAACACTTTAATTGCTAAACCAACATCAATTTGAATATATTTTGAAACAGTCTAGTTTGACCAGGGGTGGGATTTTTTACATTAAAAATTACTTTTTAACACACATTTTTTGAAATTACAAATCTTTCTAGTGTTACTAGCTGTAGCCTACGATATTAAATGTACTAAACACAGTGCATCGTCTTTCATGTTATTTTTATCGTTTGTGAATCTAATAGTAAATTCCTTTTTACTGATTTTAAACTTGTTAGAATAAAAATAAACAATAAAGCAACTGGTAATTTTCAGTGCATCGTGATTATTTTTCAAACACCTTTTTTATTCAAAATCGTTTTTGAAATGTCATATTCCAATTTTTAACCACCAATACATTTCATCACCTTTTTGATACCAATACCAGCAATCCCAAAGCCCATGGAGTCTGGCAGAAGATTAGTAGTAATAGCAATTATTAAGATGAGAAGTTATTAAATATAATCATCAAACTTATTGAAACAGCACAGAGATTATATGATTAATTATTTACAATCACTTTTAACTTTCACTAAAACTGTATAAGACTTGTCCATGAATTAAGGTCTCCACCGAGTTCCCGTTGCAGCCAAGTGCCTTAGACCATGGAAATCTATTCACAGAACGTGATCCATACTTAAGCCCCATTTACACGACCCGACTTAGGGACCCTAAATCGGGCCCGATCGACGTTGGCCCTGAAATCTGATCGTGTAAAAGTGTGCTCCTGGTCACTATTTGGCCGGCGACCGGGTAGGGAGGTCGGGAGGGATATTCAACGAATTTAGGTAGGAAGGGTGGGGATAGCGCAGTTCCTCTGGAAACGGATGCAAATTCCAAAGCTCTACACCAGGCAAATCTCTCAGTCCAACCTCGATATGAGTGTCTGAGTTGCCTTTAATTTTTTTTTTGTCTTTTTGAAATGACGGAAACTACTCCACAGAAGGAAAAAAGACATTTTGACGGAAGTGATAGAAGTGAGTGGAAGTCATTATTCTTATGTGCGGTTCTTTTAACTTTGTAGTTTGCAGAATATCATATGTACAAATCTTACAAACTGTTGTGGGACACTTCTCAAGCTTTATATTTACACTTGAAAAAACTTCAAAAAACAACTTTTTTAAATCTAATAATGACGTTCTCCAACGAAGGAAAGCAAATCACTGAGCTCAGATCGGACGCAGAGAACAGGCCCTGTAAATACAACGCTCTGTCGACAACGTCAGGGCAGTCAGGACCAGGAACAAGAACGGGCGGTCAGGAACAGGCCGTGTAAACGGGGCTTTAGCGGGAGCAACGATTTTCCTTCTCATAAATTTGTTCTACTATGATGAGACTATCCCTCATTTAAGGATGAAAGCCGGCTGGAATTGTCGAGAATGAAGTAAAAAATATAGTATTGTTCTCAAATTTGAACTACATAGATTGCTTGGCTGTGGCGGGTGATCGGTGAAGACCTTAACGGACAGTTCTTGTATGCCAATTGACCTTTTCCAGTCAATTACATAAACCAAATACATACCTCCTCATCATGCCCAAATGCTATAAAGAAACTTCTTACAGGCCGCTCTCCTTTCTCTAATAAATTCTCCAATGCTTCAAGTATACCCTGTAAATACAAAAAAAAACTCATATTTAGTAAGCACCCAAACCATGACACTGATATATTATTTTCATTAAATCATACCATTTAAATTAGTACAGCAGCCTTATGGTTAGCAACGAATGTGGTTTGTTAGATTAAATAAAAGTACAAGTCAAATTAAAACTTTTTACAATTTTGCTATATATAGAGTAGCCTAAATTGTTTTGTTAAGTTAGTTTTTAAATTATCTCAAAGTGTATATGAACACAAAAACCAACCTTTGAGAACATAAAAAATGTGATTATGTTTTTTATTTATTAATCATATTACTGTACTGCTTTTGATTGCTACAGCAAAAAGGCAGGAGGTTTTTTAAAGAAATTTTGAATGAAAAAAGTCTACTGAGATGGTCTATGTTTTTCACCCATTAAAATTTAATGTTTTGAATCACAGCTTTCACAAAATTTCTAAAATGTATTTAAGTTGACTTTATTTAAATAGTTTTTATTTCAGCCAATATACAATTCATTTAGTTTTATAGATTGTTATATTTATGGTATGTGGGAAGATATTTCAACTAGATTAAAACTTTAATTGTTGTTTTAGTATATTACTCCTTAAGATATCCTTAACATAATATATCCGTGTTTGTGTGTGTTAAATGATGTATCTTTGTGTATTGACGATGAAAATGTGTTCAAATAATTTTAGATAAGATGACGAGGGTTGAAAATGAAACAGTTTTTTTGACATTAGTCATCCCAAGATTAAATCAGGATTGACGATGTAAGATAGGCCTACGTAAACCTATTTATATTTTCATAAATCAATCCTGAAGGCAATGCTGAATAAATTAAGTATTTAAATTCTGAATGACAAGATAGCTCAATCGGCATGATGGTCAAAGTGACTATGTACAAAACTACAGCTTAAGCTGGGTTTTCCTAGGCGCGGAAGCGGAGAGCGGAGAGAGGAACGCGGAGAGCGGAAAAGAGATTAACATGGTGTTCCGCTCCGCTTCTAGGAAAACAGTAACATTAAATTACCTAAGAAAAGTGGAGTCCGCTCTTCGCGTTCCTCTCTCCGCTCTCCGCTTCCGCGCCTAGGAAAACCCGGCTTTAGACAAAATTCCTCCAAATGTGTTAAGTTGACGATTCATACAAATGCTGAGCAGTGATAAGTAAGTTAAAGTGTACAAAAATTATTGTGAGTGTGAAAAACAGCTTGAAGATTGATGAAGAATCTAATACTTCATAACAATATATAGGTGCATAATATCTAGTGATTCAACCTCCTGGTTTTATCTGCTAAATATGGATGTGTCTTAAAACATATTGAAGACATTGTATAACGTAATGATTAATATATTTGAAATATTGGAATTAGGAATAAAATAACAGACAAATGTTTTTAGTAAAATGGTATATCTTACCATATACTTAGAAACTCTCAACACAAATCCTGTTCAGATTACAAGTGATGCTAGAAGGGAAGGGGTTGGTTACGATTGTTTATTATAACATGATGGTATGGTATCTGGTACCATCTTTTAAGCCTGAAGTATCATTCACCCAATAGTTTAGATTTAAATAAATCACCAAGACCTGTTGGATTGGGATTAATTTACCGAAGTAATTTTGTGAATATTAAAATATATAGTTTAGCTGTAAATAATACACTATTAATACAAAAAAAAAATAAAAAAAAATATTTAAATCTTCAACAAAAAAAAAGGATTTTTATTCCAAAACTTGTTAGCAAACAAACCATGTCAAATAGTAAATTTGTACCATACACAGTTATGATGGATGTGATAAGTACTTACAAATTTTAACATACCACAGAACGGAACATAGCTCACCATTACTCCTGATTTATCATCGATGGCACCTCTACCGTAGATATAAGTTTTGTTGATTATATTTCCGCTGAAGGGTGGAACTTCCCAAGTTTTGGGGTCAGCAGGGACTACGTCGAGGTGGGAGGCGAGTAAATACGGTAACAATCCCGCTCTGGAGTTTGAGCCTTGAATTGTGTATAAAAGACTGTAGTCATTTACAACGTCTTTTTTTATAAATTTTGAGGAATGGACCAGTGGAAAACCTACAATAGCGCAATTTAAAATTAATGAAAATATATCTTGAAGTGTTTCACCATACTTGGTGACCCACACAAGATAGTCATATAAATAGTACATTTACCTAAAGAAAATTTATTCATATCAAGAGTACAAGTTCCTCAAGGATCGACAAACGACCTACTGCAACTGACAAACTAGCCGGCTTATCGCAATAAAATTAGAAATAATACAGTTGAGAATTCAACTGCATCGACCATTTTGAGAGGAAGAGCGTTCAGTGATTTTAAATATTAACTTATGGAAACCTTATAATCTTTATGTTTAAGAATACTTTTAACACCTACTTTTCTCAATAAACTGGTGGAGTTTTAAGATGGCTTGCTTTTCTTGAACATCTGGTTCATATGAAACTGTAGGAATTCTCAATGCACCAGCCAGTCTTTCAGCTCTTTCCAAGATTTTGGACTCGTCGATGAATTGGTCAGTGCCTGTCAGTTGAATTATTGGCGTAGCATCATCAGGAATGGCGACGAAAGAACGAAACACAATGATGACTGACAGACAGATGCTTACGGCAATGGGGACTGTTATAATTGTGACATAGAGCTTATGGCACCAGCGATGTCGCCATGGGCTTTTTCGCTTGGTACCCAGACCCATGTTCCTCCTGGCTCTTCTTTCTGGTACTGAAAATTGTGTTTTAATCAATAAACATGTAACTCCAAACACCCTTTACAATAGTTATGTTATTTTTCATCACAATAATAGGCTCTTATACTAACAAATAAGTCACCAGAATGTTGGATTAGGGCATAGAAGAAAGATCTAACCCAGAACTTGTACTGATATTTGAGTTGTTTTGTCTCTGGATCACTGAACAAACTATAAAAAAAGGTATAAAATTACATTTCGCTTTGAAAAGGTCGTCAATAGTTATAAAACATGGACACATATTATGTTACTGTGTTAAATGTTCTTGTACGATATCTGATGGAGGACTTAACTCCTCGAAACGTGTAATCCGTAAGAACTTCACAGGATCACTCTGGCAGTACTCAGGTAATTTTATACCTTTTATAACTTGTACTGAGTATAAGTTGTGTTATTTGAATCTGCTAGTGTCTAGACATATTCTAGGAATGCTCTACTCGATGGCTGGTGGTCTATAGCCGAGACATAGGAGTGGTAGGAGAGAGAACCGATGTATACTTTAAAATAACCACAGTCACTGCAGTACCCCTAGCGGGTGTAGACACTAGCAGATTCAACATGTTTTTTGTGACTCAGTGGGTTCCTCTGTAATTAGTGCCATAAGAAATTATTTACAGAATATACCTTTCTAAGGGGGTTTTCACTCATAAAGTAACCCATGTAAAAAACAGATAAAAGTGTAAAAAAATCAAATAATTTTACTCCTTGATATTAATAGGCTATGGATCCTGTAGATATATTTCATTGTATACATTGGAAAATATACAAAAAAGACTATAATGGCAGAGCTCAATTTTAGAGCTGCAACCAATTTAAATACGTCAATGTATGTATCGCCTCTGTGTTAGTTACACTTCAAAAGGCCCAAATCCTTGTTTGTAATTAATTATATTTTTGAGCCGCCTCTACACCGGAGTTTGAAACAGGAGTTACAAACAGAAATTGCAAACATCTCCAAAAACGCTTATTTTTAGACAAAACATTTCGCTGTTGCAAACAGTTTTTCAGTGTTTGCAACAGACATTTTTGTTTCCAGCACCTGAAGTCGGTAAAGATCAAAGGGAGTTGCAACATTTTGTTCGCAACACTGGTTTCAGTCACTGTGCCATTGGAAAACGAAAGAGAAACATTTCCCCGGCATCCCCTGCGCTGCCACCTCCACTCTCACTCACGAGATCACTCGCATCTCGACTCAAGTGTCATTACCTCTTGTCTAGACTACTACTAGTTACCTCGTGCGTGTTGCGAGTGATCAGTGGTGAGTGACAATGGAAAATTTACTGAGTGAGATGGAGTGGAGAGATGACAAGGTTCTAAAGTTAATAATTTAGCTTGCACAGAGAGCAGAAAGTCCTGTGGAACCAAACTATTTCTGATAAAAAAAATAAAAACATGAAAAATTACGCATGGAATGACATTTCGTTCAAAATTACATCCTTGGAAGGACTGATCCTAGGTACTAGAACATAGCCGAGTCATAATCAAGGTCGACAGTGTTTAAAACATTTTCATGAAACATGAAAATAAACCCATAAAATAAAAATGGCTGACTTTTATTTGAAAATACTGTTTGCAAATTTTTGTTTGAAACTTTGGTGTAAACGCGGCTTTAGTATACTTTTATGATATGGATGTCATATTGTTATGGTATTATGCTATGGGTCACTATCATTCCAGAGAAAAACATTTGCCTAACATGCATTAAATTAAATTGTATAAGATAAAAGACATGATTGCTAGATGATATTGTTGTTCATCCAACTGTTAAGTGTTAAGTTTCTGGGACTGGCCTAGATGAAAATCTTGATTTCCTTGATCGCGAGTTATTACAGATTCATTTATCCTTTTCTAGCATATGCTATATCTTGGGCATATAAGTCTGAAATTCGAACTCTTCCATTCATCAATATATTCTTGAAACCCTCATAACTTTTGTCAAACAAAACCGTTCACTGTTCTCTGATAAATAAAATAACATTATCCCGTATTCTCTTTGTAATTTCCATAGTTTGCCAATACCCAAATACTCAATATGTCATTCTTAAAAAAACATTGTCTTTACAATTAATTGCATCCAATTGTGCAATAGCCTTCCCCTTCCCATAAAAATAGAATCAAACCACTGAAAATTTAAAAGATACCAACTAAATTATAATATCTCCTGTTACAGCAACCAAAGTCTTTGGGTAGGACTGCGGTTTGAATGTAATGCGCTATGGACCGGCAGATAATTGCACTCCTCTTCCTGTTGGGGAATTTTCTCTTCCTTGCGCCCCCAAAACCCCCTTGCGATCCTGGGCCCGGGCCCATTTATTAAAGCGACTCTGTTTTTGGGTCAAAGGAACTGGGATATAGCAAACCCTGGTATGTAAATAGTCTACTAGAAGTATGATATAATTCCTTTATTGTATGGCCCAGCCGTTAAAAAATATTTTTATTTTGTATTTTTATGACATTATAGCTAAGTTAATGGAGTTTATTGTAAAAATTTTGGATGAATAAATTAAGTGATATGACGAAATAAAACCTTCAATTTTTTAATACACAAGTATTAGTTCAAATATGATTTTATGACTCAAAAATTTAAATGGTATAGGCGATAGGTTAATTGATTAAAAGTATTGCTGAAGAACCTTAAAGAATAGCTGAGTGAAATAAAACATTTAATTTTTTATACACAAGTATTTAGTTCAAATATGATTTTATGACTTATAAATTTAAATGGTATAGGCAATATGTTTGAATTGATTAACAGTATTGCTGAAGAACCTTCAAGAATAGCTGAGTGTGACGCAACATAAACTTTAAGTGTAATGTAAAATAAGGCAACCGAGGCCTGATGAGAACTGAGCTCTCTTAATTACAGTATATCAAATTCACGTAATTAAAGTCAGATAAAAAATGGAGTGGTGGAAATTTAAATAAACAATATATGGCTAGTGGAATGAAGATTCAATATAATAGTTAATTAGTCGTATGATGATTTATTGGGTACAGTACTTGCAAAAAGCCAATACAACCTTGAATAAAATTATATTGATTGAAAGACTACGTCATTCTATTCTGCATAGGACAAATAAAAGTATCGTGATTGGGTTTGCTGTTATTCTTTTATCTAGAATGTGTTCATCTTAAGTCAGAGATTACAATGTTCATCATTGAATACATTTTTATTTAGGGTGCTTTCCATGGTCCCATCCCCAATCCCCATGATATAAGAATTAAGGACCTAGGTTAGGTCTGCCAATCATCACTTAAACTCTACAATTAATGGGCAAGTCCTAATATCTCATATGTAGCCCAGGTCAAGGCTTTCAGCCGTAAAATAGATTTAAACAAGTATACGAAAAGTAATTTACAAAAAATAAATTTACATTATTAATTATTTTAAATATTAAACTAATTTAAAGATTTTCCATTTTAAATACGAAATAATTTTGAATTATACAGTTGTCACTCTTGCCTATTTCGTACAGCAGTAGCAGACGCCATCGCCAGTTGTCAGTAAAAGCGAGAATAGTTTTCTGTCTGCTACTTGTCGTCCACATGAAACCATCGGGAATTCAAAATTATTTAAATTAAAATAGTTTCTGTACTTACCAGTGTTTTAAATTTCTACGATGTTTAAAAAACCTTTTAAAGTGAAGTCTAATTCTCAGCTTAAAGGATCAGACAGGTATGTTTAAATATTCAATTTTGTAGTAACCGAGAATTCATTTACAATTTGGATCTTTTCAATGGAAATAAAATTAATAGTTATCTAAGGTTACGTTAATTTTATCGCACTCTTATGAAATTTCTTGTAAATTTGGGAGTTTTAAACCCCCACGTTTGTAGGGATGTTGTCAGTTCAGCCATCCCAACTACACAACTGACAATGTCCAGTGAAGTATCGATCTGTTCAAAGTGGATAATTCTAGAGGTTATGACGACTACATCCCTATTCTTTAAAAATAATCAAGTTAACATACTGTTACTCTTATTGTAACTGATTTTATTTTCCCAAAACTATAATCAACCAATGTTTTTATGTTCTAGTAAATATTTTAATTTGTATCCGAATGTGTATAAAATCAAAATTGCACAATGTTAAAGCAAACAGTGATAACTTAGACAGGCCTCTAATCAAAAGAAACAAACAATATGAATTGATTTGCGATCTCGTTCCAATATCATTGAAGAAAATTTTGTTTCCTGAACCTAAATAGGCTAATGCAATTTTAAACACATATTTATCCAAGGCTATGTCTGAGCAATACCTAACCTAACTCCCTATTTTTGTGGACACACAGCCCTTACCCCTTTGTTTGGGCCTTATGGTTTCTTATTGATTCCTATTTTAATCATGTTTCCCTTAACTAACACAACAAACCAAATAACTACAAAATAAGTATTTGATGGAAACACACAGCAAGGATAAGTTAAAGCAGCAAACGCCTGATTTAAGGCGCAACTAACAAAGTAGGTATCCACCCATTCTGTCGTCTTATACCCAAGCTGTTCACTGTTTATTTTAGGCGAGCCTCTCCCCCAATCATTAACACATATAGGTGAATTCCTCATACGATGCTGTCTCCTGACTGGGCAGACATCGCCTTAGACTGCTCATCCATTGATCACACCTAATGGTCTACCCAATTAAAACCCTGTAGTAGGTAGTTGTACACTTGACTCCCATTCTCCAGCTTTTTCAGGTATAGTTTTAGCAATTTTTGTTTACTCCTATTTGATTATACAATTGTATGTGAGTCTGATGTTATATTTATACAAATGGCGGATAACTTATATCAACCTTTTTTTGCGCAAAGCATTAATAACAAGGGAGTACATTTTTTTAAATCACCAAACGGACCTAACTCGAGCCTGGAAAATATACAGTAGGCCTACCAATATATAAATGATCGATTATTTGGTAAATCTTTTGACAATACGCTTGACCTACTATATATAGTCTAGAACACAATCCGTAGTTCAGGTGATCAGTCACACTTTAAAAGAAAAATTGTTTAATAAAAGCTGATATTATTGTAGCCTAAGTAAGAAGTAAGAAAGTATTAATCATAATACAAAAGATACGCGTCCGGTAACCAGACGTGGATTAGGCGTCCGGTAGTGATGTCACCGGGTTGTGGGGTCCCGAAACGCCATTACCACAACGATACGATGTTCGGCCAGCGTTGTTCGTTGTGTAGTGGATAGAGTGCTCGGCTGATAACCAAGAGGTCCCTGGTTCGAAACCCATCAGTTTCTTGAACTTTTTGTCACAGATTTTGCTTTGAATGTAATTTCTTCTTAACTGTACATCTTTTGTTAGAATTTTTGGCATTTATAATTTTATGTTATGAAGAGAATCGAACCTTCATTTGATTTTTTTTCATTATCAGCAAGTTTGGTTGGTTAGGTTAGGTTATGACAGTAACTGCCGGACGCCTAATCCACGTCTGGTTACCGGACGCGTATCCTCTGCGTAATCATAAAACGTGATATTAAAGTAAGTACTGAGCTCCAATGAAGAGCAACAATGTTATTTAAATAGACTTAATTGAAAATCCAATCAATCAAATGGAAATTCGCTTAGTCTGCAGGTTTGCTGCGGCGGGGGTATTTTTACAATTTATTCTATTATGGGAATCAGATGTTTTAGAAATAGGCATAGCTAGTTTTGCCGTGTTTTAGCATGATTACTGCACATTGAACATAACTGCACATTTATAATTTTACATTTTTGTTTATGAATGGTTGCTATTATAACCCATTTACTTTATTTTTTGTATTATTTATTTATCTGTCAAAATGTTTACAGTAGTTTTAATTTGACTGAGGTCTGTTATTCTGTATGAGTCTATTTTTGAGTCATGATGAAAAGTTCCATTCATAACTTGTACCGAAAGTAAAGTGTTTTAGGGATTTGTTGCATTACTCCGTCCAAGGCTTTCATATGGTCGGCTTACCGTCACACATGAAATTTAGTGTTGGGCTCTGCCTAACACATTGCATTTGAGCGTACATTAGAGAGTCACATTTTTGGTATTTGTAATGAAATACTATTCCGGCACTTGTGCTTGAACGTTAAACTTGAGCGGACACCAGAAAATGTATCCTTTGGTACTTGTAAAAACTATAGCCTAGGCTAATAATAATATTCTTACAATCAAGATTTTTCAAATGTTCATTTAAAGAGAAAAACAATCAACTATTCCCTCTAAAAATCATCTAATAATCAAAATCTAATAACGTTTAGCCTATTTATCCTTTTTTATTTTGTCGCATACTCTTCTTGATGCAAACAAAGTAGCATGTACTCAAGTGAAACACACCTTTAACGTTTAAGAAAAGGCACATTGGTGTGTGGGGAGCCGGTTAGGTAGGATGACGACTCCAGGTACAGAGTGTGTGTTAGGTGATTGTGGTAGCAGTGGAAACAGAACGTGGTATGATGGAACAACCAATATGGTTAGTTCATTTGATCAGGCTATATGACGTCACATTGTATGCTCTAACAGTAGGCTACATGGATTGAGCTAGCAGATTTGATATAAGTACACTCAGAAGAATTGCAAATCTAGAAATATACAATGTATTTAAGTTAATACAAATTTCAGGAAGAAACTGAGAGGAGATATTCTCCAACAGTTTCCCAGTCTGACCGAAGATGCTCTTAACTTGATATTACCAAATAAAGAAACCATATTTCAATTGAAGATTCTTTCGCACAGTGGGGACATTGTAGTCGTGTATACTGTACAAAAGTTGCCCATTGTGTTTCAACTGGACAAGATAATGTTTCCAACAGTATACATGCTATGGCATGTCCCCGACTTACTTTATACTTTTACGACTCATCCTCAGGTATGTCTACTTCATTAATCCCATAAAATTCCATTTCAGATTTATCACCTTTTATCCTGTATTCTTAGAACATTTTTAAGAAGTTTGGGTGTGTTGCTAGCTAGTGGTTAGCGTCTCGGACTTCGGTGTTAGAGGGACTGGTTCAATTCCCGGCACATCCACAAAACATTATTCAAAGCTTTTCAAGAGCAGCAATGACTATACCTAGATGTAAAATGACAAATAATGCTGTCAGTTGAGTTTAAATTTATCTGTCCAAGGTGATTTTATCACCTAAAAATAAATCGTAAGGAATATATTTTTAAATTTTATGACTGGTCTAATATTATTGTTATTTCTCTTATTATGAGCATAGAGTTCTAAAGCTTATCTCGCAACTGACTATTCAGTTTACTGCTAAGATGGAACCAATAAAGAAGAATATAATCCTGCAAAAATCTTTTGTAACTACCGTACGCAATTGTATCTTATATTTGATTTCCTTAGACAATTGTTTTTTACTTATGAAACTCCAATTACAATACAACCAATCTCATGTCTCAGTTAATAGATATATCTCAAGCTGTAGCTATCAGTATTGGGGTCTACAAGCAAGATAATGTGTTGCAGGTGTTTCCAATCATCACGGGAGGAGCAGATCTCATGTTGCCAGGAGTTGTTCTGCCGGAAGGAGCGGGAGGTATTCACATGTACGGCAGACTACAGAAGAACGACAGAGTGGCAATTAATCTGACCAGCAACAAGGCACCCATAGCTGTCGGAAAAGCTGCAAACTCCAGTCATGATATGTACATGTGTGCTAGGAGAGGGAAATGTGTAGAAGTACTACATTACTACGGAGACCAACTCAGTATTTACGGAACGAAACTAGTTATTCCAGAACTAGGTCCTCCGGGTGCTCCTGCTGATGAGGCGGAAGTTTCTGATCCTGATATTTTATCGCAGGAAACTGAAAAGCTTTCTGTTGAAGATGGTGAAGCCAATCAAGAACCTACAGAAGTGCCACAACAAAGCACTTCAGATACAGAAAAGGAGGCAGATTATGATAAGGAAAATGACAATATAAACACAGTTTGTTCAACCACATCAATGGACGATCTGCTTAGGTATTGTTTCTTAAAATCTTTAAAGACGACTATGAAAAAAGTAGAGTTACCCTTATTAACGAGCAATTTCTATAAAATTCACATGATCCCCTGCTGTCCCAAAGGTAACATTTTGGATATCAAGAAATCTAGTTACAAAAAACTTTCAAACTTTTTAGAAGCGATGGCTAAACAAGGAGCGATTCAACTTGAGTCCCCTCAGAAAGGAGTTCAATGCATATCAAAAATAGATTATAATTGTGATTTAATTAAAGACTTTGTGGACCGTGTTGATAATGAAGATGAGTCAAGCCTCTCAGTTGATACAACACTCACAAATAAATCATCTGTACCTGAAATCACAGAAAAATATACTGTTACTGCTGCTGTCCTACCACTTTTCTACAACTATGCCTACAAGTAAGTATAATACTTAGTTGAACATTCCTAAATAGCATTTAATTATCATGTGTTTTGATCATAATATGAATTTACTGTTTTTTCGTATATCATTAAACTTTATACTATTAGATAGCTTTTTTAAAAAAATTAAATCATAAATCATTTCAACTCTGAACAAAAACATTTACAATATTATTTTGTTCTGTTACAAATAATAACAATATTAAGTTAAAACCTATTTTAAATTTAACTGTGCAAAATAATTATATCCACAAAGAAAAATATACTCCTGTGTGTGGAAAAGAGTCAATATATTTTTGAAGATTTTTGTTTTAATTTGAGGATGAAAAAGGATTATGGAACATTTGAAAATTGCGCTGGAGGACTGAGTGATTGGTGGCTGACATGACATTAATTGCCAATTGAACAAACAGTAGACCCGTCTCCCCGTCCACCCTCCTAACCCCCAAAAGAATACCGACCTGCTTTCCAATAGCACACTTACATACACTGCTACACACACACACACACACATACACTCTGCTGTCTTTGTTCCGACACCAACAAGTGGCTGGTAGCCCTATGTGTACTTTTATTAAATAATAAGACAGTTTTGGTAAACCTTAGGCCTATTTGTATTACACAATAGAATGGTTGGTTCAAACAACATAATGCTCATATTAATCTATTGTTTATATTATACAGGGTGAATAAAAAGTTAAGACCCCCCCCCCCTCTAATATTTTTCTAAGCAGGGGTGCCCAGAGGGGGGGTACTGTGGCGCGTTTGCGCCACAGGAACTTTTGGGGGGGATTTTTAATTTTTGCTAGCTGTCATAATGGCTGTATAATTTTGTACAAGCAGTCCGAAAAAGTGTTTCTCAATAAAAGTAGCTCACTATCAACACCATCAACATTTTGCCGTTCGTAATTAAGATTGCTTCTAAGAATGGTAAAGCACCTTGTCAGACAATCCTTAACATGCCAGTGTCGAATTTTACATGCTACATATGTTTTGTTGGTTCTTTAACTCCACCATAGTCAGGATTTAAAAAAGATCCCCTTCTGGAGGTGTCGTCAGAATACGTTACAAACATTTAACACAAAACACGAAACGATTACAGATAGGCCTATCAATTCACGCATGTACATTGTCGTCGGCAAGACTGGAAGTAAACTGAATCAGGTTCAGGTTATGATGGACCGATGACGTGGTCTCTGGATTGTCGTCTGCGTTTTCAACAGATGATATTGGACTATTGTCGTGACTGAGAAGAGTATTGAAAATATAATGGGTTTCATAATTAATTGAGTGTTTTCACTCAAAAATTTTGTGCTGTCCCCAATTTTATGTATTCATATATTTCAAACTCCTCAAAGTATTTAATAAATTTCCTTTCGTGCAGTACTGTAGAATTTCTAGACCATCATTTATATCCAGCATATAAATTGGTTATTATTGTCAATGGTTTTGAATGGAAAACTCAATTATGAATCCCATTATACTTTCAACATACTTTCCTCCGTCACTACAATTAGTCCAATATCAGCTTTTGATAACACAGACGACAATCCAGAGACCACGTCTTTCCGTCATAACCTGATTCAGTTTACTTCAGTTTAGTCCTGCTGACGGTAATATACACGCGTGAATTGATAGGCCTATCTGTAATCGTTTCGTGTTTTGTGTACAAACGGATTATCTGACAAGATGCGTTCCTACCATTTTAGTCATTAAAGGCAATCCTGGGGCTATAAAAATGAATTATAAGATTACTTTGTCACAAAAACCTTTTGTTCTGGTGGCATGGTATTTTGCCCTGCGATTTTTGTAGAAGGCAGCCTGGATGTGGCGAGCAACAAGTCTGACTTATTTCGTGACTCTGCCTATAATTTTTAAACAATTAAGATACTTTATGCCAAAGTATTATTAATACACTTAAAGCTGTTTGATTTCTTAAGCCCTCTAAACATTAACGCCACCTAATATATTGTAGAGTTACAGTACTGGTTTGGAGTAGAGTAATTCACCGAGTAAATTGTTGAACGTGTTGAAGACGTTGTCTATAGCAATACTGAGCACATGTTGGCTGACGATACAAATTCGGAATTTTGTAAATTGAAAAACTTCTAATTCAACGATTAGTTAGATATGTATTGTTAAATGACGTTTCCTATTAAACATTTAATTTTGATTCTCAATCAGCAAGTTTGTTTTTTGTACTGTACCTCGAGTTTACTAAATACTTTAAATACTCGTTTTATGAGGTAAAGGGAAAATTGTCAGATAAATTGGTGGGGGGAGGGTAGGTTTAAATAAACGACAACATAAATTGGGGAGGGGAACTACTCATTTGGCTTGGGGGGGGGGGGGGGATTGCGCCTCTGGGTTTAGGGGGGATGGGCACCTCTGTTTCTAAGTAAATATGCAGAGACATCCTTTTGGTGGTCGTGCAATCTTAGGAGGAAGTTTCATTTTATGATTTCGAAATTGTTGAGTGCCCCCCCTAAAAGGGGGATATGGGGGGCAACTCAAATATTTTAAATGTAAACCCCCTTC
Source organism: Macrosteles quadrilineatus (assembly GCF_028750875.1). NCBI lineage: Eukaryota > Metazoa > Arthropoda > Insecta > Hemiptera > Cicadellidae > Macrosteles > Macrosteles quadrilineatus. The sequence goes on along the minus strand of NW_026542600.1, from coordinate 39,165,065 downwards.
ATGTGACACCTCATTTTGAAGTGTTTACAAAAACTTAAAGAATGGTGAAAACTAGAGGTCGCTATCTCTTTTCTATCCAAAATGGTAGCCCGTCAAATGTTGTGGAAAATCAATGGTAAAATTGGTTCGTAATGGTAATATTGGCTACCATTTTGGATTGAGAAGAAACATTTTTAGTTGCCCCCAAATCCCCCCTTTGGGGGGGGACACTCAAAAATTTTAAATGTTAACCCCCATTTAGTGACACTTTGTTTGAAGTGTTTACAAAAACTTAAAGAATGCTGAAAACCAGAGTTCGCTATCTCTTCTCTATCCAAAATGGTAGCCAATATTACCATTACAAACCAATTTCACCATTGATTTTCCACAAAATTTGACGGGCTACCATTTTGGATAGAAAAGAGGTAGCGACCTCTAGTTTTCACCATTCTTTAAGTTTTTGTAAACACTTCAAAATGAGGTGTCACTTGAAAGGGGTTTACATTTAAAATACTTGAGTTGCCCCCCAAATTCCCCCTTTTCCCCGGGGACACTCAAAAATTTCAAAACCATAAAATAAAACTTCCTGCTAAGATTGCACGACCACCAAAAGGATATTTACTTTAGGGTATATTTACTTGGAAAAATATTAGAGGGGGGGGGGGTCTTGACTTTTTATTCACCCTGTATAACAAGCCTTTTCAATCCTAGCCAATTGGGCGCAGCTGTTAAAATGTGAGACTTATGTCCTTGAAACCTGTGTTCAAATCCTGCCAATCACCATGTAAGATTTTATCTGTTGATAATGCATTGAACTAGTGGCTTGAAGCCTACCCTAAGCTAACAGAAATCAGAAATATTTATTTGTCATTAGACATTACAAAAAATGCATTGACAATTGTCATGTATATAGCATAGCTACAGTCAGGCTAGACATTACAAATAACATGTCCAATATGTTAATTTTTTAGGTGTCAGCTCTGTGGATTACCAACACAGCTTATAACAGGTTTCTTAGGCAAGATGAGCTGATACTTGCTAGAGGTGGGGAATTTTCCACCACTGAAAGCTATAGGATAGTTTTAATAGAAAAAACTCACTTAAGCCTAACAAATTTGTATATCCAAATAGGCTGTCCATAATTCAAACAGGTCTATACACGATGTAAATTGTTGATTTTTAAAACCTCAATTATTATTTTTACCACCCAATATTTTTTTTCAGGAAAAAAGATGCTGTAACTGCTGAAGTGGTTCGTAAAGTAACAACAGACTACGTCAGGACGAGTAATCTTCAGAGTTCTGACAACAGAAAGTGAGTACGCTTATCTAGAACTCTATATATTACAGCTTTAGTACTTTCAACATTTATTTCCAGTAAATTTGGTGGAAATCTCGCAGTCCCAAAGAGGCTTGAATGAATTGTTGCAGTTTTTCTTCTATGAAAACTTGTGAGTAGTCGAAATTTCAAATTAGTTGCAGTCTCTTTCATTGTTTAAATTCCAAAGATAACATTTCACTGTATAGGAGGTTGATAACCAAAGTGGATTTGGAAAGGAACACAGTTGTGAGGGTAAAGCTATACTGAGAAATATATATTTCAACCTACCATTTAAGTTTTTTCTCTCAGTGTTAATTTTAAACACATGAAGTATTTCTGATCCGCTACAAAACATCACACACGAACAAATGAGATACATGTAAATTAAGAAACAAAGGGGACAATAATAAATGTGATGTGGAAAGCGAAAATGGATCTCTTGTCTGGAATTTTTGATTTTAAGTTATATTTATATTTGAAATCCTTATTAAATTCTGAATCACTTGGTGCTAGTCCCATGCATCTACAATTTTTTGCGTTAAAGTTATAGACTTTATGAAGTTTTGTTATAAAAAAAGGTCATTTAGAGAAAAACTATTTTGAAAATTTCAAATAGGTACGCATAAAAACAGTTTTTTTTTATTTAAGAAACAATTTTGGTGTCAAAAGAAAGCTCATAATGTCCTCTTTGGAGGCAATATTAATTGTGTGTCTTAACTCACGGAAGTTTTCATCTAAATAATTGTTTTATCGAAGCATGTCATATAAATCACATTTCAGAAAAGGGACCTTTTGTCGGTCCTATGTTATTTCTCCATAACATAAAAAAGGTACCTCTTGTAGGAACCGCAAAATTGTGAGATATTTTGTTCTCCCTAAACTGAACTTTTTTGTAGTTCTCTAAATGTCCTAGAATGCAGGACAATTCATTTTTTGGACTAAAGTCTGTTTATAAAGTGAATATTAGAAATGGGACCTCTTGTCGTTATGGTGAAATATAACATTGAGCGACAAAATTATTTATTTAGATCTTTTACATCTTCCATTCGATATTTTAACCGATACTGTCCTGTTCAATGTTAAATGAGGTATATTAATCGATAAAAACGGAATTTAGATATTTTTGACCTTAATTACTTATATCGGCCGTACTGAAAATTTTGCATCGCTGACAAGAGGTCCCTTTTATCTTTGCACATCACAAATATTGAGCGACTCGATTGGGTTGACGTGAGAGTCTTGACTAAATTAATTAGTAAAATTTAGGTTATCTAATTTGTTACATTTTTTATTTTATCAAAATCAATCCTTTGTTATAGTTCATACCCCTAGGAGTTTATTGAATAGGTAATGTTTCTGTTGAAAGTTTCTCATCAAGACCTATCATTCAAGTATGCGGTTGATAGATCTCAGCTTCTGTCTAGAGTTGTATTACCGTTAACCCAAATGTCAATTGTTTACATTATTGAAATGAAGAGATTTGAATTTGAAAGACTATAATTCCAATCAGCCTATTTTAACGTTTTAAATGTTGTAGAGAGGTGATTCTGGATGAAACCTTGAGGAGTGCCACAAATTCCAACAGCGAAGTCCAATCCTTGCCTTGGGACCAACTAATGGCAGCTGTCTTCAAAAACATGGGTCATTCTTTCAAAGTTGAAATGAGTGGGAATGAAATTGCTCAAAGAGGAAAACTGCCACCAATAGACATTCAAGTTGGGACTAGATCTGGAAATAAAAAGGTAATCTAACTTTTTTTCTTAAATAACTTGGTCAGTAATGTAAACGGTCGTTAGTGAATACATCAAAGTGATTTTCAGGTTAAACTTTATAAGCTGTGTGTTGTTTTATTCTCTCTTTTTTTGGAAATAGATTTTAGCTAGCTAAATTCCCTAAAAAATTGGAATGCAGAGACAAAAGTACAAAAAAATCACAAAACATAATGCCTGCAGTACACTATCGCCGAATGTAGGCGAACTAAGACGAGCGTGATAGTGTATTCGGTGCACTCGTGTACATTCAGGGTAGTTCGCATCGCCAACATGCGTGTTCGGGTACGCTCGCTTTTTTTGGCGGTCTCCCGTCACGAATCAAAGGAGATGAACTAGGACGAATGCCGAGCGCAGACGGGCATGAACATAGCGAGTACACACTCGCTGTCATTCGTAGTCACGGACGCTCTCTTTCTACAGTATTTACTGCAGTGGTTGTGTAGTTAGAGTTACTTTTAGTTTTGTTATTTAATTATTTACTACTAGATCTCATATAGATAAATTGTACAAAGTATGGAGTGCTCTAATGAGGAAACACTGTTATTTTTGGAGCCATACCATAGTGAGTAGTGATGTGACGAGTTGAGTTGGCGAGTCGAGTTGACTCGAGTCAAGACCCGAGTCGAGTCAACTCAATTCCAACTCGAGTTCTTTTACGAACTCGTACGGAGATTGCCGAAGCTACACGAACTCGTAACGTTACGAGTCCGACTCGCAAAAAAGCCGAGTCAAGAAACCGAACTCATACGGAGAAAGCCGAACCTTAACGAACTCGGGACGTAACGAGTTGACTCGAGTTTACTCGCACTCGCTTTCGGCCAATAGCGTCACAGCTTTACGAGTCAACTCGCATAGATTCAACGCTATTGGCCGGTACCGAGTCGGCCGACTCGCAAAACTAACGAACTCGTACGGAGAATGCCGAACTCACACGAACTCGGAACGTCTCGAGTCGAGTCGACTCGTAAAGCTGACACGCTATTGGCCGGTACCGAGTCGGCCGACTCGCAAAACTAACGAACTCGTACGGAGAATGCCGAACTCACACGAACTCGGAACGTCTCGAGTCGAGTCGAGTCGACTCGTAAAGCTGACACGCTATTGGCCGGTACCGAGTCGGCCGACTCGCAAAACTAACGAACTCGTACGGAGAATGCTGAACTCACACGAACTCGGAACGTCTCGAGTTGAGTCTGACTCGACTCGTAACTCGAGTTCACGGCAGTTGGCGAGTCGAGTCACTCGAGTCAGGAAAGTACCCGACTCGGCACATCACTAATAGTGAGCCAGTTCTGTGGCCGCGGTATAATTTAATTGTATTTATTGTATTTAATATTTACTTGTATATTTTAATTGTATTTAATTGTATTATTTAATTGTATTTAATTGTATTTGCATTTACAAAGTATCGTTTAAGAAAAACAAATATTTCAATAAAAAAGTAAGCATTAATTTTAAATTACTAAGCCACAGAGAAGTAAGAAACATAGGATACATTCAAGTGGTGTCTAACACGAAACGGAAATTATAGAATTTCCTCTAGAATTGTCTTCGATGTTAGCGAAGAGTTGCAAAAAGATTGGTGCGAATGTTTTGTCACGAATACGCAATATTGGGTTCGGCCCAAGTTAGCTGATAGTGTACTTGGTTAGTTCGGGATGCACATTCGTCAACATTCGTGGTTGCAATCTGACCCGAACATTCGGCGAGACATTCAGGCGAATGTTCAGCGATAGTGTACTGGTTGCTTAACAGTAATATTTCATCAACGTTTTGGACCTCTTCAGAGACTATTGATGAGAATCTGTCATCATCCTTTAAAAAAGCTCAATCAGTCTACCCATCAATCAAACAAGAAATCACACTTCTTACCAGTCCTATACTTGGAGGTAATATCAGTGTCATTTATTTTATGTGACTTATTTGTGTGTCTATAATCCTCTAGGTTCTTATTTAAGACAGCTTAAAACTCTATTACCTTAAAAAAAATTCTTAACTATTATTAACTATACCCAAAATAATTGCTAAACTTTAATAATTCTTCAACTATTATCTCAAAGAATGTTTATTCTTCAATGATTTGTTTTTTTTTTAGTCCCATTTATATTTTACATGATTTCATCAAACATCATTGTTTGCTTGTTCATTTGGCATATGATCCATATATGTTTAAATCTGAGCTTTTCTATCCTATTAATGCATTCCCTGACACTTTCAACACTGACACTTACAAAGTACAAAGTAACTAAGTAAGTGCTATAAGTTTGTAAGTAATAGTTTTTTAAATATTTTAACTAATGTATGATGTCATTGGTGGGGATGGACCAATAGTAGGCCCACACAGTTAGGGTGAAAATCTTTGAACACTGGTCATCTCAATCTCACCATTAAATACTGAAGACCGAAGTTCGAGTATTGAACCAGGTGCTGTGCTGATGATTTACAATGTGATTCTCATTCTCGGTGTAGTACTTAAATTCCTTTAATTTAAGTACTAAACTCAAACTCTATTGTCCAGAAAAATATTTTTTACAAATACATTGGCTTCAAATTCAAAATAAAAATATTTATTCATAGTAAATATTACATATGCATGGCCTCGCCAAGTTTACAAAACTTGTCAGCGAGGTCCAATTGATTAAAAAAAGTGTCAAAATTTACAATATTAAAAAAAAGATTATGCTTAGCCAAAAGGTTCTAAAGTAGTTTGTGGCAGGCATTTATTCTAAAACAGAGTATTTGAAAGCGCCGATTTTCATCAAATTTGGCATGAATGTGTTGGGGCTGGCCAACCTTTAATGAGTTTTTCAACCAGCATGATCGGGTAATGAAAACCGAGTGTTGTGGAGTTATAAAACTCTTGTAAAATAGTTTTGTTTCAATTCTTACCCTTAACCTATTTAAATGCCCAAATTGTTTGCAGTCGTAGAGCTTAAAAAAACAAATAATTTTGTATGTTTAAGCGTTGAAAGAAGAGGAACGAAATTACCTTATAACCAATTTCATTCTACCTAGATTGCTGATTGCATTTTGTTTTGTTGTTTTTGAATTCGTGAATTTATGCTGTGTGGTAGTGGCATTGTCTTTAAGCCCGATAAAAAAAGTAGTGAACATAACTTGTACTGATTTTTCCCTATTCTTTCCTAAATTTTGTATTTATGTAATGTGGCCTTAATCTAATGGGTTTGGTGTGTTTTTTACTGTTGTAATTGTGTATGCTAACAAAGTTTTATGTAGTCTATTAGGGTGCTGGTATATCAATTGGGACTCAGTTTCTTAATTAACATTATACAAAGATACAAATTAAAATCAACGGCGGTCTAGGTTTTTGTCATGAATTCATGAGCATTGTAAAAACAATTTACACGATCTTACTTCTAAAACTCTACTCATAAAGGTCACCTACTTTTTTATACGAGGCATATTTAGGAGTATCACAAATGATTCTATGAAATAATTTATAAAATTCTACCATTTGTTGTAGGTAACTCTAGTGAACAACCTGGAGCTGTATGGCATCAACTTGACGGAGTTTTCAAGGGAGTGTCAGCACGGTGTGGCTGCTAGCACGACTATCAACTCCTTACCCTCCGCCAAGAGTAGTCAACTACAGATACAGGGCAACCAAGTGAATTTTGTGGCCAAGATACTCACTGGTGAGTAGATGAGACGGTTACATAGGTGTAGTAGTTCAGCTTTTGGAGATACTCACTGGTAAGTAGATGAGACGGTTACATAGGTGTAGTAGTTCAGCTTTTGGAGATACTCACTGGTAAGTAGATGAGACGATTACATAGGTGTAGTAGTTCAGCTTTTGGAGATACTCACTGGTAAGTAGATGAGACGGTTACATAGGTGTAGTAGTTCAGCTTTTGGAGATACTCACTGGTGAGTAGATGATGGTTACATAGGTACAGTATAGTAGTTCAGCTGTTCGAGATACTCACTGGTGAGTAGACGAGACGGTTACATAGGTGTAGTAGTTCAGCTGTTGGCGATATTTACTGATGAGTTTATGAGATTCTTACTGGTTTGTTGATGAGATGGTTATAGATTCAGTTTTGATCTGTGACCGAGGACAGATGCAGTTAAACAGCTGGTGATCAAAGGTGACAGGCTTTGTATATTTAAACATACAAACAAAAGCATACTGTTACATAAATGTTTCAGGGGATTGACAAAAAGTTTAATTTTTAATTTGAATTCATATAATTGGCCTACACTTATTACTGTAGTAAAGAGTAAAGAAGTAGAAGTAAGTAAAGAAGAAACATTTACATTACTTTATGTATACCTTGATAGGCTGTTTTTGAATTTTTTTTAATATCCGTAAATTCAAAATTCTTTATTAAGTGCCCTTATACAGCTCTTATACAGCTAAATGAATCTGTACTGCTAATAACACATCCAAATGAATATTGTATAAAATCTCCTTGGTAATTATGATTAGAAAATCAAATAGACAAATCAAATTTTGAATTTGTATGATATTAATCAACCAGAAATTTAGGGTTGATAACAAGGATGATAACATGAAACCCCAGCCACTAAATATATATTGGATCTAATAAATAAAACTTAACAATCACTATGGTACTTTATATACACCCAGGAACATTAGACATTATTATTCATTAATCAATAACACGTTGAGGTTAGTTCAGTTGTTTTGATTGTTTCAATTTAGATTATGAGAAAAAAGTGCACCAACATCAGTGCTATACAGTACTATCATAAAAATATTGGGTACCAGTAAAGCAGAATAACTAACTAAATATTGGTGACTACACTGATTTATGAGTGTGTGCACAATTTTGGACTTTGCCCTGGAGCACGTACATTAATAAACCAATGCAATGATGTCATGGCACCCGCAGCGCTGTTCAGTCTTTCTGCCGTATATATAATGAGATGCCGGAACTGTAACCTATTTAATGTAGAACCTATTTATGCCAATATCTTTATCTCCGTTCCACCGCGTTCCCCCCAAATCGAGCACTTCCTACATGCATTCGGATTAGGGAGGGTCTAGCCACTGTTCATGGACTGGTCTAATGTACAGTACATAGTACAACATATTGAATAATTTGTAAATTTTAAAACCATAAGTTAATTTCTTGCTCTGTTGAGAGTAAGTTCCTTCATATATATAGATTTGTATTTGACTTTAACTAGTTTCCAAGTTGATTCTGAGGTCATATTTTACATATTGCTTTTGGTATTACATAATTTTATTCTAATTTTCTATTTCATTTCTTTTAGAAAAATACCAGATCCCAAAAAGATACCTTCGAGGGACAGAAAATGCTCCAAAGAAGAAAAAGTAAGAGACAAATAACTGGTGGGACTGTTTCTTGTTCTTGAACCTGCAGACTAAGCGAATTTTCATTTACCTGTTTGGATTTTCACTAAAATATTTTCCAAACAATTTCAGATGCTATTCCCTATTTAAATAACATTAGGGTTACTGAGTACCTAATGTTATAAATAAATAAATATACATTTGAAATGGTATTTTTAGTTTCTGGGGACATAAAAACAAATAAAAATTCAGTCCCGGTTCTAGGTCTTACAATGAGACCTACGGTAATAGCTTATTCCCTGTATGGGGGAGTCGCTAACAGGCTAAATACAATATTTAGTATTTTACAATAGTCAATGGCAAAATTTACCATAGTTTATAATTAATTAATTAATATAAAGTACAGTGTGTTAAAAAAAGTACCGGAACAGGTTAATATATTTTTTAAACCTACCTTTTTAAGCAGTTATAAATTTTCCTCTCCTCTAGGGGGGCGTCCCACAAGGAGTAAGAAGAAAATCTTTAATGTAAGCATTTTAACACACTGTATATAAGTCATAGAAATATACAACACAGTTTTCATGCTCCTTTGTTCACGAATATAACAACTGATTGTACAAAAAGACTACAAACGTTTTTATACATGATCCAAAAGTGTGTTTTAGTTATAGGCCTACTTTTTTTAAATTCAAATGTACATATATACTGTTATTATTTTTTAATTGATTATCCACCATGTTAAAATCATTCAGCCACAATTGTATTAAAAATAAAAAAATATTTTGATATCAACTGCTCTGTGAAATTTTCACTTTTCCTGATTACGTATAGGGTACTTTGGTATTTAGCCACCGACCACACCGATGAATTGAATTTCAAGTAAGATTTTAATAAGTTTAAACAAAAAATCTTCCTAATCTAACCACCCTTAGGAATTATTAGGTGTGGTCAGTATAATACCAAAGTACCAAGAACCAAGTTATTCAAAAAAGTCTGCAGGGTTTTCTATGAATATGAATATGAAGCATTGAGGGGTAATGTTTTTTTTATTATTTGAGATATAATTTACATATTTCTTTATTATCATGCTTAGGAGACTGCAAAGTTTTAGGCTAGTTGAACCTAGCCGACTTAACTCTTGCCTTTTAATATTATATTGAAAGTTCTCCTTGAATGATGGAAGAGAAGAATAAATTTTCAATAAATATGCATTATCGATGCTTCAAAAGGCTTTCAAGGTAGCTGCGTTCCCTAGGCTTGGATACCATGGCATTTGCAAGAGCTCTTAGTAGAGCTTCTTCCTGAAATCATTCCAAATTATCTTAAAATTTGACCTTATAAAAACTTTAAAATTTGTTGAAGTTTGATTTGCTTCTTCATCACAAAATATTTACAATACAGAAATAAAAATTTGTTTTTTCAACTTTGATTACCTAGCTTGACTTTACTCTGCAATTAAAGCATACATTCATTAAATAAATGGTATCAGCAATCTGATACATATTTTCTCTGATTAGATTGTCAATAACCCTTATCATAGGTAAGCGGTGGGAGTAATTATAATTTTTTATGGGGAAAATCACAAATGTTGCAATAACTTTTAAATCGTAGTTCTTCCAGCAATAGGGCTTGCACACAGACACAACCCACACCCACAAACATTACTTTGAAAACTACTTTATGGGTTCAGGGGGACCCAAAATGGATATATCCACCCAAAACTTAAACTTGAAAATCTTAATGAAAACAATACTTTCTCGATACACTACTTATAGGGGGGAAGTAAAAACTATAAATTGGAATACCACAAACCGGTTGACTAGAGTATTTAGAGGAAACTAGATTATGATGCCTACCTGTAAGAATGGTGGATAAGGCATGTCAACCAGATTGAAGATGAATACATCACCAACAACATCTCCAACTAAAATATTCTATAAAAGAATACATAAACAAGTTAGGTATAAATAAACCAATTATAAAATTTAAAAATAAATTTTTAAATTACTATCATAAAAAACAATTATTTTAAACCAAACTTCGTGAATAAAAGTGGAGTTTTTAGAATTTGTTATGTTTTAGTTAGTTTTCAGGGGGCAATTGTTATGTGGGGCGTTTTGGTTTTTTAGTTTGTTTTTCTAATTTGCGTGTACGCCACAATGAGGCAGCTCACTGCTTACTGGCATCAGTGGTGAACAGAATGTTGCTATTTGCTACACACACTATATAAAAATATCATATACATCATATATAGAGAGGTTGTGAGGGTGAGGGGGAGTATGGGCTAGAAGTGTTACCAACTCATGATGTTCTAACACCCATTACCACAACTTATATTTTTCACCATGTTAATGCCGTGGAAAACTTCATTCTTGTCAAGCTTTTACACTTAGCATTTTAGAAACTGATTTTGGCAAATTTGTTGCTTATTTTCCATGATAAAATATGTTCTTGATGAATTCAGTAACCTAAAACCATTCATTCTTTTGGAATACTAAACTGGCAATCTTTTAAAAGATTGTTCTGAGTGTAAAACTAAAGTCATTGTCGTTGAACCATCGCAGTATGCTCAACAAATACAACACATTTTTCTCAATTGCATCTATCTAGATCAGAAAACTATATTTTTATCAATAACTAGAATGAAGTTAGTGATTACTAAATGAGTATAAACGCCATTTAAAAAAAAAATTAAATTAACCAAACTGAAGTGAGACTAACAGTTTAAAATATTCAATAACAAATCATACTTTGCCAGTTGTGGAAAATTGCAGGCTAGAGAAGACACAGCCAGTAGAAGATTTGACTGTTGATATGGGGATGATAGTTTTCCTGGCGAGGTCCCACATGGACAGAGTACTTCCACTGATACTCGCGAGAATGGTCGAGTGGACGGGGGACCACGATACACCTAGGACTGGGTGCTGTAAGTATAAATCATTAATCATCAGAGCTAAGCCTGTGGTCTAAAACTATACAAGTATAGCCAGTATCTCTTCCATAAAGTTATATAGAATGTAAGTGGATATTTATGACCATAAAAAAATACTGCCTTGAAATTTTGACTTCACTGGTCTTGCTATGGTAGAGTTTTATTGGTTCCCCACTACTAGAGTTGAATGAATGAAAATACTCTTAATTAGTATTTGTTAAGAACATGTACTATGTACAATAAATAGTGTAATATTTGTAAAATAAAATAAAATAAAACAAAGAATTTAGCATAAGGTATTATTAGTTAGTAAAGTAGTATTGACATTCATATGTTTATATGTGAAAATCACAATCTTGTAAACTTATGTGACGAATAAACATTTAATTTCATTTTCATTTCATTTAAGAAAAATTCAATTTGTAAAAAAATTAGCTAAACCTAATGGCATATTTAGAGGAAAAATTCATGTATGGTCTTTTGAGCAGACACATTTTTAGCATTTTCATTGTCAATTTAATTTAACTTTACTTACGTTTTAACTTGTATATGTTTTTCAAACAGTTTTCATTTTGTCAGGAGTAAAATGTACATAACTGTCTTGGGCGTCCATCCATATGGGCGAGAAGGGTCTCGAGCCCCCACCCCCTCCCCCTTAGAGACCCTACCAGAGTGACCATACAGACTGAGGATTTTGGGAAGTTTGCGTAAATTTGTTGAATCAGGAACTGTGCGGGAATTTTGAACTTGCACTGAGAAAACCTGTTTTAGTCTGCGATCACAGTGAAATTTCCATCGTCATCCGTAGTCACGGGGAAATTATGAACATAATCCGCGATCTAGGCAAAACTGTTTACATCTCCGGTTACTTGATTGAATTCAGTTTATTTTATTGAAAGACATAGCAAAACCGAGCATTGATGTATGGAGCTACAATTTTCACTCAATTAATATCATTAATATATTTGTTTCTATAGTATTTTACATGTTTACATAGTTGTCCGTTTCAACCAAATTTTCCACTTAGAACTGGTCCTGTGAGAGTTTGTTATGGAAAGGGGGAGTGTCAGTATGAATGATATTAAACTGTCATAACATGCTTACTCAAGTAAAGTATTATTTCAAACAAATAAGTAATATAAGAGCTTTACAAAATCACCTTGGTGTAGTAAAGTTTTAGTAAGGGTTCCCTAAGATCTTCAGCCCATATACATATGTACCAATCTGAACCATAGGTACAGAATATTTTGGAAGAGAACGGTGAATGTAGAATGCCGTATATTGGTCCAGCATGAGCAGGGAAAATATCTTCGAACCTGTCTTGGTGGTTCATTGTACACTGTCAACACAAAAGTATATTTAAATCACAAAAAAGTCTCATAAATGTTTGAAGTATATCAGAACTTGCTATTACCTCTCTTAGCGATGTGCTGTTTGATCAAGGCATCAGGGTTGATCAAGTGTTTTTCACCTACATAGAGTATTTTGGTACCTATCTTTTGTCAGTGCAAGACTTAATAAATTGTCTTAAACAGTTCACTCACAGTTAAAGGCAAAGAAAAGGTCATGTGAATCAGGGACGCACCGACAGAGGAGGGGGGGGACGAACGGGACTAGTCCCCCTCCCAGGGGGTTTTCAGGTGTGGTCCATAAAAGTATGGAACAAACTAAATTAACAGAAAACAAAAAACTGCGATCTAGCCGACTCAAGCAGACTGGCTTTCAGTAATCAGTATAAATATACTATACTTTATCTAAACTGTATTTGGTAATAAACATCTTATTTTTCCCTGTTTGTAGGGATTGGTGGAAGGTTTTAGTGTTGTATTTCATAATTATTGAGCTAATTAAAAAAAAACTTAGTTTTATAACTGTATTGGGGGGGGGGGGGCGTTTGGTGAGGGGGTGCGGGGTTAAGGTATGGGATGGAGGAGGGAAATTCGGGTAATCAGGAGGGAATAAACAGGGTAATGCTAATAGGTTAGGAAAAGGTGTGTCTGGACCAAACTTAATTTCAGCGTGCTGAATCTGCTACCAATACAATTAGGAAGATTGCTGGGGACCAGAGGGACGGAGACCTTTTACCCAGATCAGAACACTTGCCTAGCCAGCTTTGATTTGAACTAATGGAACTAACTGTTTAAATATAAACCTATCCTTCCACTATGAACTGAACTTGGGTAATTACTTACTAATTATTGATGAGCAAATGAGTGATATGTAATTGAATACTGAATGAGAAATAAGTATGAATTGATTTGAACTATTAAGTTACATTCTGGGAACATGTGGATTAGTATTCATGTTTCGAACGGTTGCCACCAACCGGCTAAGTTGTCAATTCCTACATTTCCATAGTCGGGTGAGCCAGAAGGGCTCCCCGCTAGTTACCTGACTTAGCCAGACATTTTCCCTACTTAATTTCTACATATTACTAACTATGATAACTTATCCCAAACATCGAAGAGAAGTCCTGGAATTTACGGAGAGGTTTTCCTGTGTAGAAGCCGGTTGTCGAAGAAGGAGGACAAGACTAGGAAAGGTGGGGATAGAGCATTGATGCAGTCGCGGCAGGCAACGAGATGAACATGCAGCCCGGCTTCGCGAACTGCACACACTATAAAAAATATAGCGTGCCGCTATGCGTCACAAAACATTAAGTTTTGGGGTAGCGGATTTCTACCCCCGGATATCTACCCCCGGAAATCTACCCCTGGACATCTACCCCCAGACATCTACCCCCGGACATCTACCCCCAGACATCTACCCCCGGACATCTACCCCCAGACATCTACCCCCGGAAATCTACCCCCGGACATCTACCCCCAGACATCTACCCCCGGACATCTACCCCCAGACATCTACCCCCGGACATCTACCCCCAGACATCTACCCCCATACATGTGACGTCAAAGTGACATAGGCGTTTTTTCATGGGGGTAAATATCCGGGGGTAGAAATCAACGGCTCTTCGGTTAAGCATTGTCTTGTAATATCCAGTATACAGCATGCGATATGTCATTGTCTTGTTTAACATTATCTATCTTCCTAATTCAATAAGCTGTAACAGTCCTTTTTCACCCGACCTACTTCGCCGATTGTTACGATTGAGGTGTCATTTTAAAGCTTAAGATCTTGCGCAGAGCAAAATGGTAATTAAAAAGGATATTTTGATTAGGGCTTCAAAAGGTTGACCCCTAAGCCTTTTATTTATTCCTAGAAGGTGCTTCCAATGGTTGACCAACTTTCACACTATACAGTAACAGTTTTAATGGTGAAATGTGAGCAGATTACTAATCAGTTCAATTTTTAAGTCAGGTTGAAAACCAGAATAGATCGTCTGCAACTGTAAACAAGAGATGGAACACTACCCCTAAACTGTTTTTCGTTCTCAATTGGCCCTCTAGTCGGAGAAATATAGGATATGACCTTAAAAAAATTGCAAGAAAACGTTTTATGGTTTTATTTTGTAGAGTTGGGTTTGCAGAATGACATACTAAAAGTTGCCAAAAATCGGTGCACAAGAAAACCACTAAAATCAGAATTTAAAATGGCGGCTTTTTCCAACATTGGACAAACTAAAAAAACATATTTCACATGCATTTGTTATGCACATTTTTCGAGATATTGACTTGGGACCACCACCTGTATTTATTGGGTGGTTAGTACTTCATTTTGATAGGGAACATGTTTTTGGCCGCCATCTTGGATCCGCCATATTGGACATTGATAATTTTTTTTCAATGTAATGATAGTGTTGTGACACATCATTACCAACTACATTTTTACACTGATTTCAATTCCGAAATCCGTTTTTAAATATCTTTATTCATTTAGAAGATATATTCAAACGAAAACTCTCCACCATACATTTCTTATGGACGTTTCGTAGTTTGATAATCTTTTTAAAACTATTTTTCTTATATCTCCAGTTCTTATTAACGCTTGTAGTTCGTTCTAGGCTTAAAATATTCAGTAATGTAAGGGCTTTCATTTGAGCACTTGGTCATTAAAATCAGATGAGTTAAAGACCAGCTACGAACCTCAGAACAATATTAAATTTAACTTTTTAGAAATATATTTTTATTAAAAGATTTATAACTCGGGTTGTTAATACGTCACCAAGTTCTTTCTGGTCTCAAATTACTCAGTAAATGTTTGGCTTTAATTTTATTGATCAATAAACAAAATCTGACAATTTTAAAATGAGTCATGGACCATAATTTAACATTGAAATTGTATTTATATTGAAATTTATCTTTAGTTAAAGACGTATATCCCCGATTCTAAATAACTCCCAAAGCTCTTTATAGTCTTAAATAATTCGCCAAATTATTGACTTTTATTTTAGCTATAGATTACTTTCCGGGAGTTATTAGGGTTTGGGATATATGTCCTTAACTAAAGACAAATTTCAAAATAAATACATTTTAATGTTAAATTAAGAACCATGACTCATTTTAAAATTGTCAGATTTTGTTTAGTGATTAATAAAATCAAAGCTAAACATTCACTGAGTAATTTGAGACCAGAAAGAACTTGGTGACGTATTAACAGCCCGAGTTATAAATCTTTTAATAAAAATATATTTCTAAAAAGTTAAATTTAATATTGTTCTGAGGTTTGTAGCTGGTCTTTAACTCATCTGATTTTAATGGTCAAGAGCTCAAATGAAAGCCCTTACATTACTGAATATTTTAAGCCTAGAACGAACTACAAGCATCAATAAGAACTGGAGATATAAGAAAAATAATTTTAAAACAATTATGAAACTACGAAACGTCCATAAGAAATGTATGGTGGAGAGTTTTCGTTTGAATATATCTTCTAAATGAATAAATATATTTAAAAACGAATTTCGGCATTGAAATCAGTGTAACAATGTAGTTGGTAATGATGTGTCACAACACTATCATTACATTGAAAAAAAATTATCTATGTCCAATATGGCGGATCCAAGATGGCGGCCAAAAACATGTTCCCTATCAAAATGAAGTACTAACCACCCAATAAATACAGGCGGCGGTCCCAAGTCAATATCTCGAAAAATGTGCATAACAAATGCATGTGAAATATGTTTTTTTTTAATTTGTCCGATGTTGAAAAAGCCGCCATTTTAAATTGTGATTTTAGGGGTTTTCTCGTGCACCGATTTTTGGCAACTTTTAGTATATCATTCTGCAAACCCAACTCTACAAAATAAAACCATAAAACGTTTTCTTGCAATTTTTTTAACGATCCCTATGTAAGTTTGTTTAGTTTGCTTGGACTACTCTATCAATGACCTGTGTTGCCTGTACAGCGAGGCATTTTGAGAAGGAGAAAACCGGCCGGATGAATGCTTTAGGTTTATCAATAACGAAGATAAACATGGTTTTAGTTACACACCGGTAATCTTTGAGTTGACTCTTTTAAACTCATTGTAAATATTCATTGTTATTCGTTTTGAAAAAACTCCTTTAATACTTTGCAATTGCTCGAATTCGAGCAACATGTACACTAGTTACATATTATTGCACTTACGATTTATTTGATTTGTTTATTTACGTGAGTCACAACATTTTTAATCTTACTTGGTTTTGGATTTTATTACAAAACGTGATCGGAAATGGTTGCAGTATTTGTAAACAAAATGTAATAACAAATTTCCAGTGACAGCTAGAAAAAATCATCTTTATCCAGCTTTTCATCTTTCACAGCTGTTCGTTATTTCACAGATGTCGTATTCTCCAAACAAATTATTAGTATTTCATAAATTACTGGTAAACATTAGGAGTAGCTTAAACTTGACATCTAGAAGTCCGGCGACCCTAAGTTTTATAACGTC
Organism: Macrosteles quadrilineatus; assembly: GCF_028750875.1. Classification (NCBI taxonomy): domain Eukaryota; kingdom Metazoa; phylum Arthropoda; class Insecta; order Hemiptera; family Cicadellidae; genus Macrosteles; species Macrosteles quadrilineatus. The sequence continues at coordinate 39,147,933 of NW_026542600.1, read as the reverse complement.
TCAGGATAGATGAAAACACAGTTTTCTGTACCTAATTTTTGAAAGTTTTCCGGACCCCCCTGATGTCCCCCCCCCAAAAATAAAATCCTGGGTGCGTCACTGATGTGAATTAGAGATCTACAGCAGGACCTTGTCCATCAATACTCATGCCGTGATTTTTTAAAAATAAATTCTCATCCTCAACAATTAACTAGAACTGGTGGATCTTATGCCTCTTACAATTCATCTGTTTCCTTTTCACCTACGGTTTGACTTTTTAAAGAAGTTCTTGCATATAACTTGTCATATAAAAGATGGGCTTTGTTTATGAATTGGAAAATGTAAGTGTTTTGAATCTTTATGAATAAAATTTTATAAAGATGAACCCTAATAATTCAAACCTTGGTATATGATAAACTGAATTTTCACTGTTCGCTTAACCCACTGACGACAACTCACGGGTCTAGCCCTTTAGTCGCCCGTTTCGCCGCAAGTTATTCGAAATGCTAACCCACTGGCTCTCAAGTAGTATGTTGAATCTTACCTATGAGCGCTAGTGTCATCGTGTGCTTATACTGGCAATCGACCTGTTCGGCCGACAGTGGTAATGGTAGCTCAGTTGGCTAAGGTGTGGGCAAAGGTAGCGTTGCAAATGTGTGGCTTAGCTGGAGGGAGGATAAACTTTAATTAAACGGCAACGGTGTCCATCTTGGGTGGAAGTTGACGGCATTAGTGAATTCAATACATTGGTATAGAGGCGGGGGACACAGATTTTTTTTGCTTTGATTTTGATTAAAAATAGACATATTGTGTTGAAATACATATATGATAAAAGACATAAAAGGACATAACATAAAAAAAATTAATAGATGAATAAAAAATCTGTCGTCAATGGGTTAAGATCTGATATCAAGGTTCCTCTGTATTTCTCTTTATGGATTTAGTTAGAATAATATGAATACCTCATTTTTTGAACAAAATGCACTCTAAAACCTTTCATTTATAGGTTTGTGTAGTAAAAAATCATTTGAGTACGGTATATTTCAAGAAAAATAATTGTCCAATATAGAAGATTCTTCATAGTGCAAGTTATTTGTTAGAAAACTTTGTTTTAATGTTACCTAAAACATAATTTAGAAGAGTGTTTTTGAGAGAAAGTCTATTTCTATAAAAATCTGCTAAACGCTATATTGATAACAATTAAGATGATCCATAAGACTCACCTTCACTACACTTCCTTCCTGTGTGCTTATATAGTATATCATTTTATTTTTCGGGTGTAAAGAAACAGAGAGTCCATTTAAAAACTTGAGTGTTATTTTGTTGGCTGATTTTGTTTTAGGGGTTGTGGCCTTTTTGCTTGGTAGAAAATAACTTAACTTCATTATTTCTGAAACAAGTGATATGAAGTTAATTTTGATTAGGAAATATTCTTTAATTTCTTTCCCTCAAATAGTTACTGTATTTTTTCCCTATGAAGTATAATGAGTATAAGTATAACACAGTTGTTTGCTCATTCAAATCAAATCAAATATGCTTTATTCATAAAGTACAGTTTTGTACATTGAATGGCGTCAACTAAATCTATCTTAAATTAATAATTTACAAATTAGCATATCTTAGACCATTATTAACATTTAAAACCAAGAACCAGTAAATGAAAATAATCAAAACTAAATCAATTATCAACTAACCCTAAGAGGGGAGGTGGAAAAATACTCTTCCAGGAAATAAAACGCTTTCTCCGCTAAATAAAGTTTTGGTTTTCTCATGAAATTCTTCCTGCTTTGTTCATTTCTGATTTCACTAGGAAGATGCTTAAACAATATTAATCCTGTATAGGATAGTTTTTTTCATATAATTTAAATTTATTTTTACTTGTAACAAGGAGTTTTTATGCCGAGTGTTGTATGGGTGATGATTTGTCTCAGAGGTGCTCAAGCAGTTTTTTGCTAGAATAATTGTGTCGTAAATATATTGGCCATGTACTGTTAACATTTTCAGTTCTTTGAATTTGTTTTTGGTTGTTTCGTTGTGTTCTAATTTCAAAATTATTCTGATTGCAATTTGTTTAAGCTTCCAAATCTGCTATTGTTGTTGAACCATTAAGGCACAAACCATAGGATAAATGTGGATGGACATTAGCATAATATATGTTTTTTTAATTGCATAAATAAAAATTGTACACTGGAAATTACACTGAAATAAAATCCATGGAGTTCTAAGAGTTCAGAAGAGGTGATTGTATGTAACAGAATAGAATTAGGTAAAGTTGTTTCCCTGATCATAAGATGTTCAAATGATTTTAGCCAAGTACTGATTTCCAATTTTTTTAAGATAACACTTAAAATTTAAGGAATCTAGATCCATAGGCAAGAATGATTTGTTTTGTACAATAAATAAAAAATATATTTACCATAAGAGCGGTAGCTTTCTAAATAATTCCATTTGTAAACTCTTCCACTTTTCCCAACAGATATAATCTCTTCAGTTTGAGCAACAAAGTCAGTATAAAAGAACCATTGTAAGTTCCCCACAGGACCATAACGCAAGCATCCCTCCTCCCTAAAATAAAGTTCTTCAGCATTTCATCACCTAATGTGTATTTCAAGTTGTCTAAAAACATAACATAACTAAAATAGCTGTTTTAAATATGTTACCCATAACCTGTTAGGCTAGGCGCACACGAGCGATTATTTCATCAGCCAATCTGTGCATCATGTATGAATGGAAGCGTGTGCACACAGGCTATCGAAAATTGCACTTTTAAAATCTGCAAAATGCTGCAGCTTCGTAGGCGAGGCGATTTTTGGCCGAAAATCTGAACCGTACAGGTTGTTACCTGTCCCCACACACGGTCGATTAAAAATCGGCCAGTCGCTTGTTGTTCTCGACAGGAGTCAGTGAACTTCAGTGTGAGTTGTGTTGTTTTCTTTGCTATTTTTCTTGTTTTTACCGTGGCAGTTGCAGACTCTGATACAGAACTGTTAATAACTGAAATAGAAAAAAGGCCACAACTGTACGCACTCAAAAAAATCCATTCCATTTCTCGACAAAAATATCACCACGTGTGAGGTTATGTGCGCCTGGACATAAATCAAGGGCGGTTTATTTTTTGCCGATTTTTTAATCGGCCGATCCAAAAATCGACCGTGTGGGCTTAGCCTTACCTGTTATTTCCATCTCATGTTTCAAGGATAAATTAATTAGTCATGTTTACAAATCTTATTCGGAGATAAACAATATTGTGCATGGTAATTATAGTGTGGTAGCGCTTATTGTACTGATGTTACCGATAATTTTTTTTCTAGCTAACTACTTTTACATTAATATTAATAATGTACATAAAATGTAAATCGAGCTAACAACCAGGTATGTTAACAGTGAGATTTCGACAATGGAAAGTTTTAAGAAGACGAGTTTACCCATTAAGAACTAGCTTGTTCCCGTTTGTGGAGGCAATGTCCAGTACAATTATTGCCCCATTGTAGCAGCCCAGAGCCAGGAGGTTAGGTTGAGTGTGGCTGAAGCTCAAAGTAGTCACAGAACTTTTCATCGGAAACATTCGCTCTGGCTGACTCGGATTCTTCACTGACCAACAACAAACTAGACCGTCATCTTCCTCGGACCCTCGAACGTAGCCATACCCCACCGCAACCACGTTCTGTCAACACACTTTACATCATATCAATTTACATACTCATATTTACACACATTTATTTAACCATGAATATGTTTTTCTTCCAACTCTAAATTACTTCACGCCTCAATAATAAGGGGATCTAAATTACATGCTCAAGTTATGGGTTTTTGAGACATTAGCTGATTTAAAGCCTGTTTAATGACAAATCTGTGGGACTTCTGGCCCAAGGCAGCATGTCATAAGTTTGAATCCTGCCACTACTTTTTATCAGTACAGTTCACCCTTGTACTGTAACGGCTCACCCCCGGCTATGAAGGGGTTTTACGCTCTTTCCCCATACTAAATTCCTAAATCTAAGTATGACACAAACTAATTCATCCGTTGGCTATCTGTCATACAACCTACTTAAGGTAAATATGAAAAATTAATAATGTTTAAGTCGTGTGTCAACAACAAATTATACAAACATTTAAATAAATGCAAGTGTCCACAAACAGAACTTACTATGTTAGCAGTATTCCATGATACAGCATTTACTATTCTATTTTTCGTGCCTTCATAAGAAAATGCCCATAGCTCATTCATAATGTAATGGAACCCGGTGGATAACTCTGAAAACAGAAATAAGAAATACCAATAAATTATGTTAGTAGATCTAATGAATTTTTCATTTCTATGAATAAAATACTTTACCTTTTCTAGTACTCAAATTTGTAAAAAAAATATTTCATCGATTCATTGTAAGAGTTAGTAATCAACTTATTGTACAGACTAAGTTGTTATATCAACCTCTAGTTTGCTAAATAATTTTTTGGCAACTTTTTTAGATTACACTGATATATTTTGTTGGTATTCTCACTATCCACTCCCATTACCACTCTACACGTAGTAAAACATTTGTTTTACACGACAATTCATTCTTTAAATCATGAGACAGTAGAACTTCTTATATCCTTAAGCACAAAACCGCCTGTCTTGGTTTAAACTCCTTAAAGGATAGTCAAAAGGAACAGAAAATGTGAGTCAGATATCAACCGCAAAATTGATAATGAACCAAATATATTTAATGAAAAACACTTGAAAGGTAAATAGAATGTGATATCAAAATGACTTTAAAAAAACTTGATACTTGTATAATTATTTTTAAGGACGGTAGGCAAATGGAAAAGTTGCTGGACAGGTGATTACGGTCAGACATTTAGATAAGGTAGTAGGATAACTAAAAACCGAACAGCGATTCTACTGCGGATTGAAAAATCATGGAGTCTACCAGCTGGGAACAGTGGTCCAGGTGAAGTATTAGATGATGAAGTCAACAATCACTGGCCCTTTGTTTGTGAGAAACGAGACCTCACAGTTTAAAGTTAAACCTCCCTTTCCGGCTCTGTCTCTCACGCAGTTGTCATTGAAATAGGACTGGTACATGAAATGTGCTACTTTCCTTGCCAAGTAATAAATGTTACCAGTGATTTATTTATGTGCAATCTCTCATGTACCATCCATTATTTGTCCATGACAAAATCCAAACAGATCACTATAATGTGATTGTGTTGATGGAACGAGACGTAGGAATTGGCTAACTCAGGAGCTCGCTAACTTGGTCGTGTGTCGGAACTGGCTAACTCTGGAACTGGCTAACCGTCTCAGTCAGGAATTGGCTAACTCCGGAACCCGCTAACTCGATTTTGTCTCGCGGCGGAATTCGCTAACTCTGGAAGTCGCTAACCCGGCCGCGCCCACTGCATGGAGCGTTGCCAACCTTGCACGACAAAATAATCGTACATTACCGTATTTCAAAATATCAGTGTCAATGAAGATACAGTAAATGTAATTGTTTTTGTTATCAATTTCACTTTTAACAGATAACTAGCCCAAAGTAATTCAAAGACAATTATTAAAAAACCATGAAAAGTGTTTTTTTTTATTTAACTCTACAATGGCCAGTTAAATGTTTATGATTTTGATCTTAAATCTAAATGCCATAAGTATAAAAGAAAATAATAGAGTTGAAAAATATTGAAAAGGTACTAAATAATTAAACCTCTACGAAATTAAGCTAAAATACACGCTAGTTCTCTAACACGGAAAACAAATTTAATCGTAATGTCATCAAACATCAACCATCGTAGCTTTCATAACTAATTCATAGATTTAAAATTAAATGTTCGTCGTTGAATCGTCCAACTTACGTGTAAAAATATGACATTAGACTAAGCTTTTATCTAGGCCTAATAGTTTACGCCAAAGCATTGTAGGCCTACTAGTAAATAGTTGCCTAATTCTAAAATGTGTTGAATTTTTTAGTAATAATGTTACATGTTTTAAAACAGTTTTAGATTGTACACCTAAGCACAGTAAATAATAGGAGATGATATAATACTCATATAATAAAACGTGACAGGGTAATTTTAATTCACGATTCTTAATCAACGAATTGACGGATTTTCTTAGTTGGGTTTCCTTTACATTGGTTTCACAATCGAAATAAACTATACCAAGCCATTGCTCGGTTCACCATTCCCCGGTACTGAGCTACTCAATAGACAATAGCTTTGTTTTTGGATAAGATCAAGTAATTTTAGGTATGGCCACCATTCATAAGAATTGTAACAAACAAGAACGCCTGGGTCGATTAAGAACCAGCCTGGAGAAAAACTCCAGACTTTTAAAAAGTAGGCCTACTGAAAGAAGTAAAATTAATATTAATTAAACAAAATTAAGAGGATGACCCGGGTTCTACACTAATAGCCTACGATAAAAGAAATTTACAAGTTGTATTTATGCATAGACTAATTTTTAATGCAATCTATGAATAAATTAGGCCTACAACTTTATAATATTGTATTGATAAATATGTATTTAAATTCAATAGCTCTATTTAAAAATACATTACCACTACAATGTATTTCTGGACTGACGTTTAATGTGTAAATTTTATCATGATTTATGATTCAATTTTATGATTCAAGGTTACAAGCCCAGTATATAAAATACGAACTCAATAATTTATTTGCAGAAGATCAAAAAATTGTATTTATTCGAATAAAAGAAACAAATGGCGAACTACGAAAATAGATATTTCATAACATGAAAAAGATCCAAATTAAATGTACATTTTTATCTTTTTGCATACCATAAAGCTACTATTTAAGTAAGAAGCCCAAATATAAAACATACTCCCTTATATTAGTATATTTCTAACCCTTATGGATCAGCTGAAAACAGTTTTATTGTTAGTTCTGTCCGGTGCACTGTCTTTAGAGGTTGTGTTTTGTTTACAATTGTTTCTTGTTTCCAGTCATTTAAAACCTCGTTTAACCAAATAAAACTTTCTTATCACAACTAATACACGTCCCCTAGTTATATAACCAAACAGTAAAGAGCAAATTATGAAGTTAACTATAGAAATAATAGAAACACAATTTTGTCGACACTAGCGATCAGTGTCACCGGACATGAACTAGACGCGAAAAACGAGCTTCAAAGTTTACAATGGGATATAAAGTTTACTTGTGTTGGTTAGTCTAAGGTAAGACTATAATGCATTTTTCACCCTAATAATCATGAGAATAATGTTAAACATACTTCTCAATATATTTATTTGATCAACTACGTTGCTCTTACTCCTAATTAATCGTAGGATACGACATTATGGTACCGATACTATATAGGTACTACACTTTCGGTAACACTGGCCGAAAATATTCGTGCTTGGCTCCCATTGGCCCGCGAGGCTTCTGATTGGGAGTTCCCCTATAAAAAAGTAATTTCTGGCCATATATGGCCATATCAAAATTCCATATATGGTTTCATAAAGCCATATATGGTTTTTTATGGACATATATGGAAGCAGATATGGCCAGATGTGGTTGTATCCATATATGGTGGTGTCCATATATGGTCATATATGTAGTCTATATATGGAATTATTGGCCATATATGGCCATACATGTTTTCTATATATGAAATGATTGTCCATATATGGCCATACATGTTTTCTATATATGAAATTATTGCCCATATATGGCCATAAATATCCTCCATATATGGAATCATGGTCTTTATATGGCCATATATGACTCCCAGGTATGGAATTAAATTACTCATATACGGAATAATAATTTTCCATTTATGCTCATGTATAAATGAGTTTTTGACAATAACTGGAATTATTATAAGGAATAGTTGCCACATTTGGATTTTGTAACTGGACTCCCAAACACTTCTTATAATATATATAATACTATAAATCTTAAAGTTTGTGAGTTTGTGTATTTTCTTGTTGCTCTCGGAAGCACAAACTACTGAACTGATTGAGTTGAAATGTGGTACAGTGGGGGGCAGATAATATAGGCATTTCTCATTTAAAGTAATTAGTAGTAAAGTAATAAAGTATCCAGATTTGAACCCAGATGACAAAATCCTGTACATACATCTATTGTACAATTTTATTATAACGCAACAAAATCTTAAAACTGACGTATAATTTTAAAATTGTAAGTGTAGTAGGCCTAAATAAAGAGAATATTATATTAATAATTAATTTATTGTACCTTTGCTATCAAACAGCTGCAAATATCTATGTCACGTAGTTAGGCTATATTAATAATAAAATTCTTCAAATGACATAAAATGTCTAAGAAAATCTTGTTTTACGAGACCAAATACAGCTTCTCTTATTCGTAATGGGTTTTGTAAAGACATCTGATATGAAGCGGATGTGGTGTAGTGGTCAAAGGGGTAGACTCCCACGCTGGAGTCCCGGGTTCGAATCCCAGTCGGCTACTTGAAAATTTTGTTTTGAAATTTTCAAATTAAAAATTTTTATTATGGTTTTAATGCATAGTTTATAAGATTTAATGTGAAAATATGTTTAATTGTAATTTTTTTATTTATTTATATATTTTTTATTAAAAAATTTCCATATATGGGGGATTCCATATATGATCATATCTGCTTATATTTGGTCCAAAACCAAATATAACCAGATAAAAAAAATTTTATATGGCCATATATAAACTTTTTCATAAGGGTTAGCGAGTTCCGCCGAGGGACCGAGTTAGCGACTTCCGTACGAGGACGGAATTCGCTAACCCGGCTCTAGAGCGGGTTAGCGGGTTCCGGAGTTAGCCAATTCCGAAACCGAACAAGTTAGCAAGTTCCTCTCATCGACCAAATTTGAAAATAGGGCTTTTAACATGGGGTTAGCGAGTTCCAGAGTTAGCCAATTCTGCGGACCCGATGGAACCTGTTGCTTCATGAAAACAACAAGATCCCCCCTACCGCAGCAAACCTGATGATTAACGGGATTCCATTTTTCTGACTTAAGTATTCTCACCTTGCGAGCCACTCCCTGCTCCCATGAACAAGACTTGCTGTCCGTGGAAGCTGTTGGAAGCCAACAATCGTTCTGCGACGGTTACTGCATACTGGAACTCCGGCAGTTGCATGACACGCAGAGCTTGCAGGTTAGCTCTGCGTGACGCTATGATTGGCTCATTGCCTTGGCTTATTGTGCTCTCTAGGAAAAATAGAAAATTAACTTTAATAGTTTTTTTTTTGTGACTCGTACCAAAGAGAGATCCTTAAACCAGTCAGTCCTTACTTAACACATGTATTTTTTTCTAGAGGTGGGCCTGAAAACCCATTCTGATTCATTTTGTTTTTACATTAAGTTTCAGTTTATGATTTTAAATCACTGTTATTTTGGCTAGAATGAACCTTTTAAAGTCATGTTTGCTGCACTGCACTGTGTTTTCATAATACAGACATTTAACTTAGTGTATACCTTATATATGCTCTCATGATATTGATCTATGCTCTCATTAAATATTTCACTCTGACTCCTTGCAACGGACTCTGCAATGGTTTAAAAAATAAAATGCTGTTCCCTGACTTTTTGAGCACTCTTTAAACAGGGTGTCACAAAAATATGTAGCGGGCTCTGCAGGACTAGGTTGTATGTTAAAATACGTGTTGCCATTGAACTTTCCCCCCATTTGTGAAGTGGGCTCTGTAATCAGATTTTTATTTGTGAAAATTCACAAACCAATTGAAATTTGTCACCAGGTTTGGGATTTTTTCTGCAAAGGAACAATGAGTGAAGTCTGAGTGAGCAGTTGTAAATTGGCTGTAAAAATGAATTAAAAACTTTGCTTCCACTTTTGTCATAATTTTCTAGGAATATCAGTGCTGCAGCAAGTCTCTGCTTTTTGTGAACATCTGTTTGGATCTTCAGAACCCACGGGGCACAAAGTTTTAAGTGAAATTTAGGCAATTTTATTAAGTAAACCCTGTGAAATTTTAAGAAAATGTTTCACGAGTTCCATAATTGAGGAACAGAAATTTTAACAAATTTCATCATTGACTTTTCCTGCCTACCAGTTTAACAGCCACTAGACTAGACCTAACACTGTGGTCCTTATCGTCAACATTTGTTCTCACATTTTTGAAATTGATGCACCACTGTCTCACTCAGCCACTTCACTCCTTTACTGTAAAAATCACAAATCTGGCAATAAATTTAATTTCATTTTCATTTTTTTCCAACAAAAAGCTGATCACAGAGCCCACTTCACAACTGGTGGGATTTGCAATGACAGCACTAATTTCACACGTAGCTGGATACGTTCTGAGTGTAGGAACACTCTGATGCTAAGATGGCGATGATTGCGCTGCTTCAAGCGGCACTGATACAAAACGTCCGTTACTTTCTAGACAGTTCTCGTATATGTCAAACTTGAACACTTTTGCTTTTCATTAAGCTTTGGGGACTTTATGTGTAGATGTGATTTAAGTATGAATATTGATGGATTCACCTGATGTAACAGATGGTCTGTGGACATCTCCTGTTTCCCCATCATCTCCATAGAGGAAATCTTGGGAGTACAACTCTGAAACAAGCAGTATAATTATTTCAAAAATATAGCGCACAATTATTCCAATTGTCCAATTATTACTACCAAACCGGGCTTAACCCTTGAGGGGGCGCATCAGCCAAAATGACACTAATGGGTGCATCGGTCTTTTCATTTTTTTTTTTTTTTGTAATAACAGTTTCTTTTAGAAAAAAAGGTAATTGATGAAAACTAAGGAAAATAAGTAAATTATATGATATCTAAATAGTTATACTAATAAAAAAAGCAACATTTTACATTATGAAAATACAAAATAATTATTTACAAGTCACAAAAGCTTACAATCAATCTTCGCTCTGTTCTCCAGCATTTTCAGCACAGGCCACACTAATGGGCTGAGTATTCTCTACAAATGTACATCTTGCAGTAAGCACACAAGATCTTGGTTTTCTAAAATGTTAATTTGGAAAGTTTTCACAAAATTCCACAACCTTTAACGTTTAATGTTGTATATGTGGTGGGGCCTCGTTCAACAGGGCTTCACCTCTTACTTGTAGGATTTTCTTGATGGTCTCTTTACAGTCTTTAGGGACCTGTTGAATCACTGATCTTGACTTTAGATAGTCAACACAAAGAGCCCAAGACAAGGACAAGTCTTAAAAACTCTCTTCGGGTCAACCATTCCTCGATATTAAAATCCAAAATAATATTGGTATTTATCGCCCCAATATTTAGTAAGGAGGAGAATATGGTTAGAGCACATCATGGACTGACTCTTTAATCAGGCTTGAATTATTCTTTCTTCATTAGGATTCAAGGTGAAAATGTAAAAATACACTAACACAGTTAGGAGCATAGGTGTTAACGACCGATTTTAATACAAACACGTGTTTGGGCGCTTCGGTGCAAATGACCGACCTTGCATTGCTTTCGTAACTGTGGCGGATAGTTTGGAACTAAACCCACCCCACCACTGCCATTTCATAGTTCAACCCCACCCTGAGGAGTATCTAGGAGGGGGTGCCCCGGTCCGCTTCCCCCTTCCGGTAATAACAGAAATAGTACAAGGAAGAAATAGTCCTAAAACCCTAGAAATAGTCCTTAATCCTCCATAAATAGTCTTTGCCCGCTGGAGGGTTAAAGTATATTAATTGTTCATATGTAACCCTTAGAGGTGGAATTTTTTTCATTTTTCGGCGAGTATAGGTTGCCATTTAAGCATTCGGGAAAATGGTGCCCGGCAACCTATACCCGCCATTCCACACCATAAACAAAGTTAAAGTAAAGTACGTTTGGCAAAGATAAACTTTTTCTTTTTTGATTTTTGATTTTTTTTCTTTTGTGAGTTTAGGTTGCCATTTTTGAGCAGTCAGAAAATGGCGGGCGGCCGCAAAGGGTTAAGGTAAAATGATAAATAAATCTTAAATCTATATTATGTTTAAAAAATTTTGAAGTTTTTAACTCATGTTTCAGGTAACTATTCTGACTTTTGGTTTAAATATTAGGACAATATCTTAAAATTTGTATAATCACATATGAAATTAAGATAAATAATTTGTGGATTGCAAGACAAAGAGGCGTAATTACACAGGCTTATCATATGTACTTGCGCCCCTTGGTCTTGTAAGCATCGAATTATGTGGCTGAAAAATAAGATTTCAAAATAGGTAATACTATTGTGATTCGGGTATTAAGATTGTTGTTCATTCATTTTTAGACTGCAGTCAGGTTGGGTTTTTATAATTCGACATTTACCAGCCTGACACGTTTGGTAATCCGACAAGCTCATGAAATCTTATTTCAGACATTAAAGATATGAACTTGTTGCTAGACGGGAAAAACAGTACATATGCAAAAAAATCTTTTTGACTTTTATTTTATAATCTGATTTACATTTTTGTTTTTATCAAGTCTACATGTAGTTCTGTACACATGTTAAAACTGTACTCTTCTGTGTCAAAAAAAATATTTTTCCTTCTGATCATGGACATTTATAGCATCATAACCATAGTTACTATCATATTTACAACTCAGGTCAGGCCAGCACGTTTATCAATGGATTTCAACATTAGGTACCAATTAGTTACTTTTCATTAATTTATGTTAAAAAAATCCTCAACTTATATTATATTTTCTTTTTGAAAAAAAAACTTTGCAAAAAGTAATAGACATTGATGAATATTAAATTTGTATATATATAGTTACATCACAGACAATGGTTACATGGTCATTTCGGAGTCTAGAATTTCCAAAACATAAATATTACAAATAGGTACCTACCTACCTAAAAAAATACAATAAGTAAAATAAAAAATGTTATAGTCACCCATTTCCTCATCCTCATAAGACAGACGACGGTAAGTGTCGTAAAGATCCCACTCTGATGCAAACACACAGCTTGTCTGAAACAACACTCCAGTAACTCTCTATTTTACGTGAAAACAGTTTCATCAAATGATATTTACTGCTATAGTTGTCCCTCACTTCCTACGGTATTGAAGAATACACTATGAAATTTCTTAATCATAAATTTGTAAGCTTTTTTTGAGAAGAAAAATGTATTATTTTGTAAGCAAACATACCAGGGAACACAGAGCAGGAACCACAAACAGTGATTGGTTTTTTTTATAAATAACAGTCCATTATTTCACTGTCACATTAATATATGTTCACAGATCAAAACATATACCAAAATAAACATAAGATGAGTTTTTTATGGGGAGGAGATAAAAATGCATTTATGCAAACTGAGGTGCTCAATGGCCTCTCAGTAGTGCTGGACTCCCGCGGGCTCAATGTCCCCGGACTACCGACTTAAAAAACCCCCTCGTCTACTAGGACACTAGCCTGGAACTGTTAGCACATTACTTCGGGCTGGGTCTTTTAAACTACGCCACTAGGGCTTTCCTTCTAGTTTCCTCAGAAAACTAAGTCCGATCAAGATCGACTTTCTTATCAAAAAGTATGGCCTCGATTAACTGCTTTACACAGTTCCAGGTTCCTTTCCCCTGGGGCATAGCTCCAACGATGTTTTCGTTTTCGGGAGTAATATCAACGCCGATCTCAAAGATCAAGGAGGCTCGGCGGACATGCCACAAAAGAAGAAGGTGTGCTGGGCCGTGTCTGCAATGCCAGGACAGTACAGACAGTACGGGCTGGCAGCCTTCCCCATTCCGTGCAAAAAGTCCCACTCAACAGCCTGAACAATGGCTATTACCTACAACCGTTTTTTAAAGTAGCCATTTCAATACAGTTCTTAGAATTGAAAAGTATCTCATAACAGCATTGTTTACTTTCATAACAGCATAGTTTTACTCATAGCAACACGGGTAACAGTCCAATGAGCTCATGGATTGAGAGAGGAGAAGCAAAATTGTAATAATTCGAAATTCAACTAATCAGCTGTTCAGGCCAATTTAATTTTTGAGTGGTGTAATTAGTGTTTGGTGCAATGTTTGCATCACTGTCAGTGGCAATGAGAGGTTATAAACAAAAACATAACCTCTTTTAGAAGTTTCTAGTAGTGATTTTTATTAATTAAAATACTGTCGTTGGTAAAGTAGTGTACGCAACTAACGTAAATAGTGTTAACGACACTCAAAGTTTTTAAGGCACTTGCCTTAATTTTCTACTTGTGTCGTAAACTACTATATTGTTACATATTATAATCATTAATCAGCTGTAAAAAAAAAAAAATCATTAAAACCAGTTTAGTAGCATATCTAGTTGTATACTTACAGACATCTCTATGGGGGCAGTTTGAGACACTTTCTTCTTGCTAACAGGGTTGTAGGTCTGTGCAGCTGTGTCAAGTCTATATCTGCGTACAGCTGGAACTTCGGTCTGGGTCTTTACGCAGACAAATATGAATCACAACTAACCATAGTAAAAATATGTTGCTGATATTTAAGTTGTAAAAATGTCTTGTAAATAATGATTTCATCCATCAAACTGTACTATATGCCACTAAAATTGTTTAAAATTGCAGAGTGATTGTTCTTGTAATCTTAAAATCATCGTAGATCAGTCCCAACTATAGTGGAGAATATTTTCGAAGATAGTGAAAATATAGGCAATAATAAACTTCTTCTAGGTATTCAATTTTCAAAAGAATGAAGTTAAAAACTAATAAAAAATAAAGTGTATTACAGTGTTGGCAATTTATAAATTTAAAATACATCTTTTTTGTCAAAGAACTCTGTTGGACACAATTCAAGACTAAATTGCTCATGTAATTTCATTCAGACAAATTAAAACCATATGTTTGTTCAGGACAAGTTTCAGTGTTCACCATGAACCATGATGAGCATTCAACTGGATGGCATTTCAATTCCAAAACTAACAAAAACTTTAACATAAATATCGAATGTCTAGATCTATACATTGTCAAAGGTTCTCTGTAACGTTGTATGAAAATAAATTCTACACTATAGATTTGATACTATCAGTGTTGTGTCCATACTACACAATACTGACCTCCACCTCCTCTGTTTTGACAGTGTTTGTACTTGGCATGTATAGGTGCCAATGGTGGTTTGACTCTTCCAGATACAACGTAACTGTTTCCGGTTTTACTACTGCTTCTTCCGTTTCCAACTTGCATGTCCTTAGATTTTCTTTTACTGAAATTATGACAAATATTAACTATGATTACTGTATTGAAAAGCAAAAGTACTCAGTGCTTGATACACACACACCTACACATACACATACATATACATTTGAATACATTCACTGGTTGTGTTGTCCTGACAACCATCATTATAACCACAAGTATTAAAAAAGTGTAACAAAATAACTAAAGGGTTTTGTTAATGAGTCTATATATTCCAAGTTTCAGTATCAGTGACGTGTGAAATAATATCATAAGCAATGTTTTGTATATTTTAACCCTAGATTGGTAATGGAGAAAAGGGGTGAGACAGTTTGGTGCTCAAACCTTTTGGGTCATTCTTCGTCAACTTTAGTTTAGTCGCTTTGTTACACAGATGTAAGTGGTGGTTATATATTGCCTCACTTCTCTTCTGATTCTGCTTGTCATCCATCTAGTAATGCCATGCCTGAGCCAGACTCTCAAAGTCATTATTGTAGCAAGTTGTGAAGAACCCAATCCTTGCACTCCAATAGTGGAAGAAGTTTTAAGTGACTAGGAAACCCTTAACTTTATGTTAAACTTTTTATAAAACTTTTGAGTTATTAAACCCCTTGAAGGGAAGAAAATAAATATATACTTATTTATAGAAAGAAGTATTCTAGACAAAACTATAACATATACATTCTTTCAGGAGCCTTACCAATTTAAGGTTAAACCAAAAGCTATTATTCTCAACAACAAAAAATAAAACTATTTAAATGTACTCAAGTGGTGGCAAATAATTTATGCTAAACTATAAAAATTTCATGGAAGGATGTTTTATATCGGTTTTAAAATTCATCCCAAAGATGACTTAAGACTGCAGACTTTTACACTGTAGACTTACAACTGGGCTTAAGAAAAAAAAAAATAAAAAGTGTCCACCAATTAGATGGGGTTTTATTTTTGAATAGGTTGAATCATGGCTAACCAGTTAATTTGTTTCTTTGAGGAAAATCAATAGGCAGCAACAATGTTCGTGCAACTATTTTCCTCACCTATTTCAAGTTCTTTCAGGTAATCCTTTTCAACAACTTCAGTAATGGTAACAGACTTCTTAAGATATGTCGTCCCATCTTTGCTCATTTTCTTTCCTTGTCTGCTTCCAGCTTCGCTTTCATCAAACTTGCTCTAAACAAATGAACACACGAGCTAGGTTTTACTTGTCATAACATCAAAATATCCATGTTATAAAAGACACAAAAAAATCCTTTGAATATTTCTTTTGGGATCATTGTAAAAGCTGTGTGTTTTGTTTGCTTGTCGTTGTGTAAGGAGCTGAAGTTTAGGTTAATAATTGACCGCTGAAATATTGATATTGTTACTCTGTTACAAAAATCTGGTGGACCAGTAGGCCTCTACTTATATTTATAAATGAAAATTAATGAAATCAAAGTTACTGTCAAAAACGTTTTTATGGCTAAAAAACAGGTGATTTTTCATAAAAAAAAAACATAACCTTACATTCTAATATCAGAGAAAAATTAAATACCCCACCGCAGCAAACCTGCAGACTAAGCGATTTTCCATTTACCTGGCTGGATTTCTACTAAAACATCTCCCAAATACTGTCAGATTTATTTCCTATTTAAATAACATTAATTTTATTGAGTACTTAGGTTTCCTGCTACAGGGAAGATATCGAAGTGTGTTTTTTTTTTATTGCAATGTTGATAGCTTAGTATGAAATAAACAAAATTTCCTGGTTAAAATATACATCAATAAACAAGCAAACTACAACAGTTTATTTATTCTCCGTAAGAATAACATAGGAATTTTAAATTTACAATTTTTTAAATTATCTCCGTGACCGTTAGGCAAACAACAAAGCTTCAATTTACAAAATGATTTCTTCTTTTAAGCTCTACAAAATGGTTTGGACAGAAATTATGAATATTTGTGTTTTTAGGGTCAAAAATGGGAAAAATCTATTTTTACCCCATAAAACCTCGTTCCCATAGTCCTATTATGCTGTTTAGCGAACTCGTTTGAATAAACCTAGGTTTACACGTTTTTTCAAATTTCATTAAAATGGGATCATTTTTGCTCGAGTTATCATGCTAACGGACACACACACACACACACACACATATATATAAATATTGAACGGATGGTGTTTTTTGCCTCTGGGGACCTCAATACGAAAAAGTAAATCTGCCCCGGGTCTAATAGGCCTTACCATGAGACCTAAGGTAATAGCTTATTCCCTATATGGAAAATTCGCTAAAATTGAAATGGTGATTCTGAAATTAAAATTGCTTTCATTAAATATTTATTTGAATGGTAGTGGGTTTTTCCTCACAAAGATTTTGAAATTTTCTTTATAAACAATATTGTATTGGATATATTTTTTAAGTTAACTGTCTATCTGTTCAAATAACATATAACAATAAAGTATGTTCATATTTTGAAGTACATATTTGAAGTTCATATTAGGGAACTCAGATTACGCTATCTCAAACATTCTGAATTCATATAGGCCTACATGCATATATATTTTTCTGTTTAAAATTGTATTCATCCTAATATAGTTTTCTAAATAATCCAAAATGCCAACTTACATTGTTTATAAATTTAAATTAAATAATTTATGTTAACAGCTAACAGCATGCGATGCAATGCAGCTATGCGAATTAAAGTTAATTAATTATTCATGCATCGGGTATTTTGTAAATGTTTATAATTATTTGAACAGGATAAGTATTTTTTAAATATTCCTTTTTGTCTGAGAAAAAAACATTCAGTCTGTTCATAACAAAGAAAAGCGGACCAACCTGTTTGATCATAAACTCCAATAGGATTATTAAATATTTTTAGGCATCTACAACTATACACGCCTGATACAGTAGCGTTTGTACATAATCCCTTGGCCTAACACTGTGAGATCAAGTCTAGGAGTAGAAAACTATTGTCAAGAGTGGATCCCAGTGGTTTTCAAGGATTTAGGATTTTAGGGACAATCACTCCTGTAAATGAAGGTATGTAATCAGCAGCTGGATTATCACACTATAAATCAACATTTAAGAAGCCTGGCCGATTCTCTAAAAAAAACTCAACAAACAAACAAAAAATACAACTTTGAAAGTATTCTTGTTTGTCTAACTTACTTTGACTGAAGGTTTTCTCGGCAGTCGCTGTGGACCAAGTATCAGTGGTCGAGGCGTGACGTCAAAACCATTATCATCATAAATCTGAAACATTTATTTCTGTAAGCCCTGACGTTTTATGTAGCATACTTGAATATTACAAAAGACAGGTCTGCATTGGATACTAAACGTTGAACACCTTTTCATTGTTCTTTTTGCATATACATTGAAAAACTTTGTTGGTAACTTTTGGTCTTCCTCAACTCTTCCGTAATAATTGATCTTAGGTACCCAGAATCTTTTCGCAAACTAAGAAAACATGCCACATAGACATTTAGTCAGGAACCTTCCTCAGAATAGAGGAAACCCAAAGCGATCCCACTTTAGGAAAAACAGGCCCCTAGGCTGCACCTGAAGTGGTGCAAGCCCTGGGGTAGGCCTATACAATTCCCTCGAAAGGTTTAAATGTTTGATTTTATATCACTTTCCCATTTATGTACAGGAAACTTTAAAATTGTACACAATTTATGGAGTAGGTTTTGCATATGTTCTGTGAAAATGCCAGCTAACAATTGAAGAAAAACAATGGTGGAATATTAAAGAGTTTACCAATTTGCTCTCTATAAACATTACTCTCTTCAGTTAATACACGAATTGTTGCAGTTAGACACTTGTTGACTGTTAAACAGCTGTTTCATTAAAGCTTGAGCCATGAGAATATCCTAACCTTCTCAAGTGCAAGTAAAGCTGGCAGATAATTGGAGCAAGTTCCAGAAAATTACTTTCGTATTTGAAAATGGACATAAAATAATTTCGTACTGAATAACAGACCTCATTAAAGTTAAAACTATAATATTACCTAACATTTTTTAAGCATGAAGCAAAAGTTAACAAAATAGTACCCCTGGCAATGTACAGATTTTAAGTTCAAGGTTTATGTTTACTGTGCAGTACACACACTACTATGCCAAAAGCACAGCAACACTAGCTTAAGCTTATGTCTATTCCTGTTTCCATTTACATTGTTGAAAAGTAAAATCAGCTGATTTAAATTATAAAAATAAATGGTAAGTTAACTTGCGCTCGTGATGGGGAAATTGAGAACTGATTGGGATTTGGGAGCATAGGATAATCAGGTGACCGGCTCTGCCTTGCTCTGAATTAGAGCGTTGGAAACAATTATTTTCTTTGATTTCAGCTGTTATAGAAAGTAACTATAATTTCTATACAAAGTTATGAAAAAGACGCTTTGAATCGGCATATGAATTCTGCACTCTGGTAGTAGGAAACAATGCACCATTAACACGGACTACAAAGATAACACAGATTAAAATATTAATTGTAATTGCCAAGTAAAATTTCATTGGTTTAGGTACGCCGCGATTGCAGCTCATCAGTGTATCTTAAAAGCAAGTATTAAGTTATACGTAGCATTGATTGTAAAGATTTCATATGCAAGAAAAACTTATTTTTTAAGATTTTTAGCAGCTCGGTTATTTTTAAGTTCTAGAAAACTTCTACAAATAAATGTTAACCTTAAAACAATAGCCTACAATGTGGAAATGAATGGATAAATAACAAAACAAACCCCCATTATTATATATGCTTAAATTTTGATAAAATAAAATCTCGCGCCAAGAACTTTTGAATAACGTCTAAAGAATTTGCCAAACAGGATACCAAGCTCTTGAAATATATAGAGTGTCCCACGAAGAGGTTTAAACTTTTGATTTAATATTACTTGCCCATTTATGCTGCGATCATTTTGAAACTTTACAAAATGTATAAAGTAGGTTTAAGAAATGTTCTAGGAAGATTTCAGCTCCCTAACCCTCGTAAAAACAAAATGGTGGTATATAAAAAAAATTAAACATATTAAAAATAGTGTTTTTGTTTTCGTAAAATATCTGTATTATAACATCCTAGGGAAATAAGGCTTTTAATCAGGAAATTATAACATAGCCTAGTGAAAACCCTAAAATTGAGTCCAAAATTATTCGAACTGTGAGCATAGTTAATAAATAATAATAAATTAATTAATTTATTATGGGTAGCCTCTGGACCATACAGCAACAATAATAATAATGGTTTAATTTAATATGATTAGTTAATAAAAACATTCAATATGCCACCATTTTGTTTCTACGAGGTTTAGGGAGCTGAAATTTTCCTAGAATATTTTAAAACATACTTAATAAATTATGTAAAATTCATAAACATCGGTCTATAAATGGGCAATAGATATAAAGTCAAACGTTTAAACCTCTTCGTGGGACACTCTGTATTATATACCGTTATTGAATAATTTGGTATGCTAATATATGATCTATCTTGCATATAACCATAAGGTACAAAACAAGATGTTTTGCTGTCAAATCTATATGCTTTGAAACGTAAAATCTCAACATAAGTCGAGTGGTAGTTATAACAATTCATTAAAATTAATTTGATTTTGTCAAGGCTTGAATACCTACCGTACTGTATCTAATTCGTGTTTGTACTCACCCGAACACTATCGGGGGATACGTCTTCTTCAGCTTTTATAGAACCTAAGCGAGAAGACATTTCAACTGTTACAAAAGCCATAAGTTTAGTTAGTCATAAATAGTGGAATTTGTGGGCGCATTCTCTTATATAAGTACGGTATTCCTAGTTTATTTACTCGTTGCTAAGTGATGGCAGAGTAGCGCCGAACGACCGAACACTGTGAATGATTTTATCATCTCCAAGTATTAAGATTTAACACAAAATTAAAACATTTAATTGATTTACCTTCAATAGCGTTTCATCCGCTTTTTAGGTTAACTCCCTAACCCCTATCCTTTGCTAGGTAGAAAGGGATGGTATCATTGACGTGATAGGGGATGGAAATGTTTTGAAAACAATCATTTTAGATTTAGGCATGCGAGCATCTGTCATCGATGTACCGATAACATCGTCAACAAATTGATTGCAAGAATCTAACTATTTATCCTACTGTCTTAATTAGCTATAATTAGTGTTATAATCTATCATCATTCTAAAGTGTCACTTCTGGAATTTATTACAAATGAACTGATTTGGTTAGCTTTTTAGAGTGTATACAGTGTAGATGATTAATTTCTAACAAAACTCTAGTCTATAGGCCAGTTGACGATTGTTTTGGAGTCGATATTTAATCAGGATATCGATAGAATAAAGACAGCATAATCAATGTCTTGTTTTGAATTTTTCAATTAGTTGCATTTGCATAACAAAAAGGTAAGTGTTGTTGCTTAGTGTGCAGGTTTGCTGCAACGGGGGTAATTTATTTTACTGTGGATTCGGGTTTCTCGCATACTATTTCACCTTAATTACGTGGTATAACAACTATAATTGTCAAAATATTAAACGAACACTTATCTTCAAATCTATACAAGTCCTCACATTGTTGTGCAAGACTCAAGACTGCATTGATAAATAGACTAAAAGACTAAACTTTAAGAAAATGTTGGATTAACTAGCATTTTCTATTTCTCTATATTGTGTTGGAGATATTAAATGAGTCATGGTTCTGAAGTTTGTTGACCTTTCAACCAAATGCGTTTCTTGTAGTAATTTCTAGAGCAGTACCGGTAGCTAAATAGCTCAATAAATAAAATAGACCTAAAGGGTGTTTCTTTTTTAACACCCATACAAAATAACAGTACTGTAAGACACATTTTAATATCAAAACAGCAAAACAGCTTTACATTTTGGTATCCCTGTTTTCTTTACTTCAATGCCTTCAGCTGATATGCGTTGTTGCATAGCAACTATATCAATAAAGTATTGGTGTTGTCTGGAATTTAATGTAAATGACACAAACTTGGCGCTTCCCCAATCTTGAATAGTTGGAATACATATATATAGGCTACGTTGAAAGTAAATCATTGGTTTTATGCCAAGAAAAAGTGTTGAAATTAAATTTCTAGGTGTGATTCCAGTACCTAATAAATCCCCTATTTATTACTGACGTTTACAAATTTAAGAAAACAGAATACGAATAAAAAAAACGTAATGCCTAGATTTAAGTGAATATCAGGCAAATGGAAATTTGCTCAGTGTGCAGGTTTGATGCAACGGGGGGTAATTTATTTTTACTATGGATTCGGGTTTCTCGTTTTTGTACTATTATAGTGTTAAAGTTATTCTTAGTTGACATGCACAAATTTAAGGAACCTAATCGGTAGTAAACAAAAAATAACCCCTTTGCAGCAAACCTGCATACTACGAACATTTTTATCTGCCTGATTTAATTTTCACTTACATCCAGAGATTTCAGCTGTCCATAAATTCTGATTTGGTTCCTTAAATTTGTATTTCATTTTCATGTTCATATTATTTTCCACGGCAATGCCATTTACAATAAACAATCAGTTAAGATTATAAATAAGATTATATAAACTCCAATACTGACTTAGAAACTATACAACAAAATAACATCTCATCAACAATTGCATCAATACAAACAATCAACAATAATAGCTATAATACTATGACATAACAATAACAATGCAGAATGATTATGAATAACAATAACAATGTATGAAGATTAAGAATAACAATAACAATGATGATAATATGTAAATCTGAATAGTTTTAGTGTAGGATGTCTGAGTTTTAAACTGTATTCTAAAGTAGGTGTAAGTCTAAAGATGTATAACTGTATTTGGGTGTATAAGTGCAATTGATTGTGAATTAATTAGTCTTGTAGGATTTTGTGTTTAAGGGACGCTAGATTGTCGTTGTAGAGGTCAACATGGGTTGAGAATTCGTTTCATAACCGTTGGAGTCGGATCATCGGACTATTAGTCAGGTAGCCTAGTTAGTCCTGTACTGCGTCCTGAAGAAGACATCTGCAGACGCCTTTTTAAAACAAAACGTTTTTAAACGCACTAAAAAGTAGAAAATCATAGGTTATTTATTAGGTAGTGGAATAACTCATGGAGACTTTATTTCAAACCTTTCTTGGCATACAACCTTGATTTACTTCCAACTTCCAACCTATTATTCCAAATTACAAGATTGGGAAAACGCCATATTTGTGTCTTTACAATACATTCCCAATAACACTAAACCTCGCCTCGTGGTTAACTATGCTGCAAAACATATCAGCTGATCGGCAATGAGTAATTAAAGAAAACAGGGATACGAAAATATAAGGCTATTTTGTCATTAAAATGTGTCTCACAGTACTTTTTTTGGGTTGCGCGTAAAAAAGACCTCAGTTGATGAATGTAACAACTAACTACATTTCTAATTTCTATACTGTATTATTTTAATCATATATTTTTTGTTAAATAACTGAAAAGTATACATTGCTGACTTTTAGATAGTTTTATCGCAATTGGCTTTCCACTGATTGGTGATAATAGTACAGAATAAAGAGTAAAAAGTCTTCGCGTGTTCTGTAGTAGAACCAAAACTTACTCGAATAATCAGGTCAAACATCTGCTAAGTGAAGCATGCGATCTGATTCATCTGGCCATAAAATTAAATGACTCATCACATTATAAGTGGACTAGATTAATGGAATTGTGTTTGTTTCATTAAAATGTTACCTAGATTATAAACACAAACATTTGTTTTGATAAACATTCTTTGTTAAAGTTTCAATTTGTTTACGCCATTGTGATATTCCGTTGTAGGATAGATTGAGGACATCTCAATTACGAATATAACTAGTAGCTATAGAACAGAGTATTTTAGTAAGTTCAGGAACTTGGAGTCTGACTCCATCTTTAACACCAAGATCGTATAATCTATATAAAGTCTATTGAGACAAAAGTACCGTAACACCAATTACACCAATTGCAGAGTTTCCAAACATATTTTCAACACTGTATTGGCTAATTAATTACAAAATATTAATTTCTCGTAATTCTTCTGTACTGTGTTATATTTACATCACAGGTCACAAACAAAATTAACAGAGCAACCTACAGCCAAAATTATTTAGTCTTAAACAAATCCTTAATCATTCATGCAATTCTTTTTAAATATCAGCTGTAGAATAGAAAGGTACTGTACACATTTTCGAAGAAAATATACCCTTCAAAGGAACAGGCAAAACCATCTGCTTTAACGTTAACTTTAAATCCAAATTCTTTCATTGCAACTTTTACGCAGGATGTGGGCAATCATTAATGCAATTCTTTTTAAATATCAGCTGTAGAATAGAAAGGTACTGTACACATTTTCGAAGAAAATATACCCTTCAAAGGAACAGGCAAAACCATCTGCTTTAACGTTAACTTTAAATCCAAATTCTTTCATTGCAACTTTTACGCAGGATGTGGGCTTAAGCGTAGTAGGATTACAGGAAATGCTCCATCATCTCAGAAACCGGTCCACGACTGAATGTCACTAATGTCAGATGACGTAGACTGTAGCAGACTGGAGTGAGTGACTGTCACAACATAACCATCAGTCACAGTCAGTCATAACCAATCAGCTGTGGTCCAGGCTAGAGTGGACAAAATAGACTAGACAGACAGCTCAGCTGACAGACATCAATAGACCACAGAAGAAGTTGTCTGCACTCAGATATCTAGAATCCGTTTAGTTCACCAGGTAAGGAAGATTTTCTCTCTAAATTAAAACTTTCACAACCAGTATTATGCCATTATATGTTCTTTATATAGTCCATATTTCACACTGTAACTTGATTGATAATAGTATCAGTAAAGGTTTTTTTAGTACTGATATGTTAAGTTGTATTTACATTTAGCATGCAATTTTTATGTAACATTATAAATAACTTCTATTTCCTTATGACCTGATTTAATGAATAATGATGCTTTAGTTTCATGCATTATATATATAGCTACTAGCTGTACCCGTGGGCTTTGCTCCGTTTAACTTCATAAGTGAGCTCGTTCGCATGGCTCAATCACGTCTTGGTCGAAGTTCGTTCGCTACGCTCACTCACTTTTAGGTCGGAGCTCGTTCGCTGCGCTCACTTGCCTTCAGGTTAGCTCGTTCGCTACGCTAACTCGTCTCCAGGTTGAAGTTCGTTCGCTACGCTCACTCACCTTTTGGTTGCAAATTAGCTGTTGTCATAAATGTAAAAGAAATAATAGTGCTGCACCCTGTTGGCGATCCTTGTAACTAATGCTATTGAACATCATAGAACAGAACCAACTTGTTTAATTGAAACAGCTGTTAAGATTCATTAATTCCATTTAAATATGAGTACTCAAGGTTAACATGGGAAACTCCAGAGCCACTGGGGCGGAGCCCGAGAGTCCGATCAGAATAAAAACAGCTTAGTTTTCCTATTTAATGCCTAAAGAATCAGTGTACCAAATTTCAGCCTCCTAGGTAAATGGGAAGTAAGAGAATTAGTGATGAGTGAGTGAGTGAGTCAGTCAGTCAGTCAGTGAGGGCTATGCCTATTATATATATAGATAGTTTATTTGCTCAAATATTGCTTTGTTGAGAAGATTAATTTACTTAAGTAGGAGTGTAGTGTTTTTCTTGAGCAGGAAACCCAATAGTCAGTGGCTCGGGTGAGCAAGCAGCTTTGGTCCCGGGTTCGAATCCCGTCAAATTACCGACGGATTTTATTGAAGTAATGATGCCACAACCCCTAGGTCTAGCCTGAAGTTATTCTCCGTCACCTTCCATTTAGATTTTTTTACTAGGCTTTGAATAGACTGTAACCCATTTGTCTCCACAGTATCCTTTTCGTTCCGTTCCTTCTCCTTCTGGCGACATTGATCCCTGGGGCTTTGGTGATGGACGTCGGATCAGGTGTTTCTCTAGTCTGCGTGCACCTGCCATTAGTCTCTGTGAAGCTTTCGTGTGTGACATCTGTTGTGTTTGATGAAGCACACTAACCAGTATTTTAATATAACAAAAATCACCAAAAAATAATCAAAATGGTTACAAATACATTTATAATTTTAGGATTGTTCATGTACTTACTTCGGAGTCTGGGCAAGACACTCCTAACGACCGATGTCCTAACGAAAGTTGCTATGTTTCACTGGAAATGTCAATAAGTCAACCAACTCGTAAAACTTAACTTGAGAGTTGAGACATGCCAAAGTATAGAAATAAGATATTTAAGTTGTTGTTTTTTTTTAATCCATGAACAAATTATGAAACTTGCCGTACTCATCTCTTCCTTTGGATATAGTATGTACCCAGAACCTATGGTTTTGTTGTTTGAGTCTTCGTTCCTCCTCTTCAGCACTAAACACAGCTGCCTCAAACAACTCCTTGACCTCAAAGAACTCTTCAAAGCGACGGACTAACAGGTTATTGCCTTAAAAATGGCAGAAGGTGTCGAAGCCAAATGGAGACGGAAAGGAACGAAACAGAACGGAAGGCAACGAACTAAAGTAGTGGGTTTCCTGCTTTATAGAAAGTATTTTGTATTATCGTAAAAGTAAGAAAATATTTTGTACGATGTATTTGATTGCAGATACATCCAAGTTTAATGCATAATATTTCCAATTTTCACCATTTGAATTAAACTAACCATCGTTTGAGTAAATTTATATCAAGTGTTGTTTGTTAAAAACAAACTCTCATTTTAATATTCAACATCAAAATCTTTTTTGAATAAATCCTAAACACAGGGTTCAGCATTTATTATTGTAAACATCTTAATATTTATTTTTGTCATATTGCATAAAAAACTGGAGGGGATTGAAACGAAAAGTTGTGTGAATAACGATTGTATTTTCTATCTACATTTAGTTAGCTGTGCCAGTCTTCAACCTTCAGCTTTTATCAATCCCAAGTTCAAATTATTGATATTTCTTGTTCATTAACAATGACCCCACATCAACCAGCTGGCTGATAGCTTTATAACTTTATCTAAAACCATTGTGTTATTTCATTACTAATTTACATCACAATTGAATAACATTTTCAAATCAAAACATTAATTTATTGGCAAAACCTTGAAGGAAGAATACAACAGACTAACTCACATTACAATTCCAAATCCACACTCATTACGATAAAATTACTAGACTGTGTATGCAATATATTTAGTAATATGAATACAATTGAATGAATGGATGACTTAAACAGTATATTCCAAGAAACATTGGCTACAGGTTTCAGTAAAGGTTCAAGACAGAATTATACATTTTTCTACAACAGAAAATACATTTGTGTTTTAGTTAGCCACAAAATTTAATAAAACAATAATAATAGGAAATAGCATTTGGTACTCTCAATGTATTTTTAATATGTGTTGTTGAGAATATTATTTGTTCTGTTTTGTGAAGCTTTTCCTGTATTCTGTATAAAAAATAAATAAATAAAATGTGGTCCTATAACAGCAATAGTAATATTACTCCCAAAGTTCAAGGTTTGATTGATTTAGGATTGTTTACCCAAGCACTGAAGATAAATATATTTAAAATGTTTCCTTCTTATTTATTTTTATTAAAAGAACAATTTTTAGATGATTATATACCTGTTGATGTTAGCAAATTTGAAGCTCCCAAAAACAAAAACTCTAAACTATGTTTAACTTGAACCCTTTTTAATTAAAAAAAAAAGGCTGCAAGAGTTTTTCTAATCAAAAAGGGAAGTAAGTATATGCATTTTGTACAAGATATTTAATATTGTCTTATACAATGTTTATGTTTTAACCAAAGCTGCATCTCTGTTGTATTAAAATCACAAAACATTATCCCTGGCTCCCCAACATACTGCTTGAACCCTGCTTGAATATTTTTTTAGTTTTAGTTTTTGGGAATATTAACATTATAATTCAATAAAGGAACTATTTTTCAGCACAGCACTTGATTTAACTAGGTCTAACCTCACAGGATTGCAGAAACTTGCAAAACATATTGAGCAAGCATAATTAGCTTACAGACAGTATTTGTCAACAAACTGGTTCCGACTAACCCTTGCACTATACAAAGGACTCTGTATAAAACTGACCAGTGGTTATCAGCAGCTAATTGAGTTTAATGTTGGAATATATTGCTTCCCGGATATTTTAAAATTTTAAAATTAAAGTAATGAACACTACACTAAAGGTTGTGAAAAAAGAATTAATAAATAATTAAAATACAATAGCTATTCAGTTTGAAGATTGATTGTTTTGAATATTCATTTATATGTATGTATGTTTTAAACACAGAAATAATTGCAAATAATGGATTTTAAGGTTAATGATCTTGTATTTGGTAAAGTAAAGGGTTATCCACACTGGCCTGCCCAAATTGTCAAAATAGACAATGAAACTTACACAAATATTACTAAGTATGAAGTAAAGTTTTTTGCAACCCATGAAACTGCTAATCTTAATAAAAGAGATTTACGCTCTTACAGTGAGAATAAACTTTTGTACCCTGCAGAAAGTGTTGCTTTGAAACATAAAGAACTTTACAGTTTAGCTTTATCTAGCATAGCTAGAGCGGAAGCAAATCTTAAAACCTGCACCAAATCAATGAGCCCAGTTTTAAATAAACAAAAAACTCCCTTAGCTAAACAAAAAACTATTTCTAATAATCTAACTCCGGATGATAGGGATATTTCGAAGAGTCCTACGCCTTGTGTGTCACTGAATCGTACAGAAAAAGAATCTATGACTCATGAACCATCCAAAAATGACAAAAATCGGAAAGGAAGTAATTACCAGGCCTTCCACACACAAATATTAATGCAAGAGCTTAATGCTGCAAAAAGTGAAATTGCAAGTCTAAATTTGGTCATTAATGAGCTTCAAACAAATAATGAAAGTTTATCAAAGGAACTGGATTGTGCAAAAATAAGAATTGGTCAAGGATGTGGCAAATGCTTTCCTCCACTAAAGGCCCAAAATAAAAATCAATGGATGCTGGAAACAAAGCCAAGGGGTGGGAGTAATGTCATTGCCTCTCGAGGTGTTGATTGCTCAAATGCCTACTCTGTTTTGTCTGACCTTAGTGAAAGTAGCGATGAGGAAATCGAAGTCAACGAAATAGATCTACAGAGGCGGCAAAAGCAAAACAAACCCAACAGAAGACAAATTCCCCCTGCTCCACAAAACTATAACAATAAAAGAAAACGGTCTCAGCTTCTAATTCTGGCAGATAGCCATGGGAAAAATCTAAGTTGCCTTATTGAGCAAAGATCCTCGGCAAATGTCTCTGCAATTGTTAGACCTGGAGCTAATTTCAACCAGGTGATCGAAGATGTCTCAAACTTGGGGAGAAACCTTTCAACCGAAGACCATCTGTTAGTCATTGGTGGATCTAATAATGTTGGGATTACAGGAGTCAATCGTATAATACTTCAATTTGAAGAACTGAAGAAGAAAGTCAACAGCACAAACCTTATCCTCGCCACCCTGCCAATGAGGCATGATAAACCTGAACTAGATTTCAAAATCTCAAGAATTAATGCAGAGTTGGAGAGGCTTGTCACAAAATCCAGCTGCGGTTTTAAAATCCTCCCTCTCCATGAACTTCCTCGACACTATTTTACGCAACATGGACAGCACCTAAACAGAAGAGGAAAAAATAAAGTAGCTGAGATGATTGCAAAGTTATTACTTAATGATTACAAAAGAAACAGTCCTAGACGCCAGATCATTGCACCAAAGACGGACATAGTTCCAAGTAATGGTGAGATTCGGGTTGTCGATGCCGACATTTAATAGAAAAGTATAAAGATAACCGGTCAATAGCTTTTTCCCACACAATATCTAATGACTTTGAAAACAATCGCCACATGTCTGCGGGAGTGGCCGTGGTTTTCAGGAGAAAGTTTGGACGGCCGCAACGAAGTGACTGCATCAAAGAAAGACTGGCTTGCCAAAAAAACAGTAATGGGGCCACAGTGTATAGCCTGATTACCAAGGCTGAATATTCGGGGAAACCAGATAGAAAAGATTACGATGAAGCTTTCCATCAATTAAAAGAAGATTTTTTGAAGAAAGAACTTAAAACTCTCATCTGCTCACCAATGGGATGCATAAGAGACCTCATCTTGCCAGAACACTTTGCCAAAAGGATTGTGGACTTCCATCGTGCTACTGGTGCTACTATCTGCATAGTAACCTCTGATCAACCTACAGCAAAGAGAGTTCTGAGGCGTGGGCTTTCCCAAGAGGAGTTTGTAACAAAGTTGATAAAGCTGATCACCACCGAAGAATGTTCAACCCCTCCACAGACAGACATCACAACCGAACTATCTCCAGACATCACCCAACCAGATGAGTCTCCTGTTATCGTTTCAGCAGATGAGCCCTTTGTCACCATTTCACCAGATGAGTCTCCTTTAAACTCTCAAATAAATTACGAATCAGACCCAAGATAAATAAAATTAGTTCAAATATCAGATTGTTTCATCAGAATATCCAAAATTTATCTACTCGTATTGAACAACTAGAAGTTATTTTAACAGAATTAGATCCACACATAATCATTTTAAGCGAACATAAAATGAATGGAACTGAATTAGAACGTTTTAATCTAAAAAATTACTCTCCTGGTCACACAATACTCCCGCAGCACAACAACCGGTGGGGGTACTGCAATCTTATGCAAAGAGAGTTTGAAGGGGAAACAGCTGGTTTCTGATGAAATCGAAGTACTATGTCGGGATAAACTGTTTGAATGTTGCTGTTGTACTTTTAAGTCGGGCAGCATCAGCTTCACATTGGTGGGAATATATAGAACACCACAATTACATAATTCAGAGTTTTTAATTCGTTTGAATTCTCTTATTGAAATTCTGTTACATAAAAATAAATTTTTAATCATAATGGGAGATTTTAACATAAATATGCTTGTTGTATCACCTGAATCAAAGGAGTTAAAGAATATTCTTACACGACATGGTATGGATTATTTGATAGATTTTCCAACTCGAGTCACAGATACCTCTAAAACCTGTATTGATAATGTTTTAACAAATTTTCATAAAGAAACCGTAAAAGTAGAGGGTGTAATAACTGCTTTATCTGATCACGATGGGCAAATTATAGAACTATTATTATTACCTAACAGAATAAATCCTCCAAGCATTCACTTTCGGGGAAGAAGTTTTTCTGTTGATAATATGATATTATTTAAATCACTCTTGGCGAATGAAAACTGGATATCACTCTATAACTCGCGAATCGAAGACAAATATAAAACCTTCCATAATATATTTCACTACTATTTTGATTTATCATTTCCGGTTATTCAGAAAAAAATCACAAAAAATACAAACAATTGGATTACACATGAATTAAAAGAAGAAAAAAATAATCTTATTGAACTTAATAAAGTGGCAAGATCTTCTGGCTCAGAAATCCTAAAAGCTGAATTTAAGGAAAAAAATCAACAATATAAATTCAATCTATTAAAGTTAAAAAGGGACTATTATGACAATAAAATTAAAAACTCTGAAAATGTAAGTAAAGCCTCATGGGAAATCATAAATAAAGAAACACAAAAAAATACAAACAAAGAGAATAAAAATTATTATACTTTAAGGTCAGATAATGGTGAAATTACAAATCCCAGGGAAGTAGTCAATAGTTTTAACAATTATTTTGTAACTATAATAGATGATATGGTAAAAGACATGACACTGGCACAGGATGGTTGTCATGATAATGATAATGGTTTTGATAATCATATTCCAAATTTTAGATGTCCGCCAATGGAAGAAAAAGAGCTAATTGCCATTTTTGATTCACTCAAAAATAAGTGGTCTAGTGGCTATGATGGAGTACCAGTTAAAGTAATAAAATTTGTTAGGGATCCACTCATCAAGCCATTAGTTCATTTAGTCAACGCTTCGTTCATTTCAGGAATTTTTCCAGAGCAACTCAAAATTTCAAAAGTGGTACCAGTCTTGAAAAAGGGAGATGACACAGAAATTCAAAATTATCGTCCTATTTCTATTTTACCTTCGATATCAAAAATTTTTGAAAAAGCCATGTATTTAAGATTGGTAAAACATTTGAACGATAATAATCTCTTTTGCCCAGAACAACATGGTTTTAGACAGGACAAATCTGTCAATACCGCTCTAATTACTTTCATTGAGTCAGTAATTGAATCAATGGATGAGAAAAACATAGTAACTGGAATTTTTATGGATTTATCTAAAGCCTTTGACAGCATATCCCATACCAAAATTGTTGAAAAATTAAGTAGTATAGGCGTCAAAAACTCATATTTAAATTGGTTTGAAAGTTACCTTCAAAATAGGAGTCAATATGTAGAAATATCAAAAACAGAAGGAAATCAAGTGATAAAATATCAATCAATTTTGCAACCAATCAAACACGGGGTACCACAAGGGTCAATACTTGGACCTTTATTATTTATTAGTTACATCAGGGATATGCCAAACTATCTAAGTAAACTTAAGGACATAAAAAATCAACTCATACTATATGCAGACGACTCTAATCTTATTATGTCCGCAAAGACTGGCTTGGAAATGGAAATCAATTCATTCATAGAATTAGGTAAACTTCAGGATTTTTTTTCATCCAATAATCTAATATTAAACTCGCAGAAGACTAACTACATTCATTTCACTACAAAACAAAACCGAAACAAGAATGATTTTAACATTTTAGCGAATTTCCCTATAGGGAAGTAGCTATTACCGTAGGTGGCACGGTAAGACCTAGACCCGGGACCGATTTACTTTTTCATTTTGATGTCCCCAGAGGCCAAAAACACTATTCGTTCAAATTTTTATATATGTATGTATATATATATATATATATAGACTTATATATATATACGTCCGTGAACGCGATAACTTGAGTCATTTTTGTCCGATTTTGATGAAATTTGGTTTAAAGGTGTAAAGCGGGATAAACTTGAATGAGTTCGCGAACCAGCACGATCGGACCATGGGAACGGAGCTTTACGGGGGGTTTTATGGTGTAAAAATTGGTTTTTCACACTTTTGACCCTCAAAACACAAAATTTCCCAATTTATCTTTAGACCTTTTTAAAGAGCTTATAAAAACAAATAATTTAGTATATAAAAGTATTTTTGTTCGAATATTAGTAACGGAGAAAATTAAAAAAATTGTAAATTTAAAATTCCCATGTTATTCTTATGGAGAATATTGTCAAATGTTGTAGTTTGCTTGTTTATGAATATATTTTGATCAAACTTGGCAAATTTATTTATTTTGTACTGAGCTATCAATATTTTACTCAAAAACACACTTTATTAGTTTCCTTGTAGCAGCAAACCTAGGTACTCGTTAAACCTAATGTTATTAAAATATATTTAACTGAAAATCAATTCAGACAAATGGAAATTCGCTTAGTCAGCAGGTTTGCTGCGGCGGGGGTATTTATTGATAATAATATAATAGAAAGGGTAGATAAATCAAAATTTTTGGGAGTTTATATCGATAACCATCTTAGTTGGGACCTGCATATAGACCATCTTTTAGCAAAAATAAACTCAGGAATTTATGCCTTAAAACGATTGTATTATCTTTGTAATTCAAAAGTTCTAAAAAATGTTTTTCATGCCCACGTGCAATCCCATATATCATATGGAGTTTGTGTCTATGGAGGTACAACCAAACAAAACCTTTGTGAAATTTTAATTAGTCAAAAAAGAGCTATAAGAGCCATGTTAAATCTCGAGTTTGATGAATCTGTAAGGGAGCATTTTATTAAACAAAATATATTAACCGTCTATAGTTTGTATATCCTTGAGTGTATTATGCATGTCAGGAAAAATAAAGCCAATTTTACAACACATGAAGACATACATAAATACAATACCAGAAATAAAAAAAACATAGTCTTACCTTTTCACAATTCTGAGCTATATAAAAAGAAACCATCCTATGCCGGTTCTGTATTCAATGAATAGTCATTCTTAAAACATATCCCAAAAGAAATATTGAACATAGAAAATCAAAACAAGTTCAAAAGCGAACTCAAAAGTTTTTTAATCAGAAATGCTTTTTACTCTCTTGAAGAGTTGTACAATTTAATCAGTGTGAATGCTGATGCTGTATGACTGAACAATTCATTGCAATGTTAGATTAAGGAACTGTGACGCTATTTATTGTATTACTGTACATAAAACAAATAAAGAAGTTTTGAATTTGAACCCTTAAACCTATTTCCCCTTCTTGTGATTATTCTATTAATTTATTTGTTTCCAGAATGTTGGTGAGACTGTTTATTCTGACCACATTGGTCATTCTGGTCCAAAGTCACAGTTACCACCTTGGGGAATGTCCTACAGTCGAACCTGTCCCAGAGTTTGACATGTCTAAGGTACAAAGATTTACCACTTTTTGACTATACTGTAGTTTATATTCACTCAGTTTGAACTTTATTTTAAATATGTAGCCTAGTGTATTTTGACTAACTTATAACACCAAATTACAATTTGTTTAAAATTTTTTAAACAGAAATGCTGGATAAATTTCACGCACGGGCTCGAGACCTTTGAGGAGAGGTAAATGCTCTTTTACAAGTTTCCAACCTCTTAAAATAAGTTCTCTTTAGGAGAGATTTAATGATACTACCAATCTAACCAACATCCTCTTTCCAGTTCCTCGGAAAATGGTATGTAATCCAGAAAACAAGCACAAGCAGCAGATGTCTGACGTACAACTTCACTGCAACTTCTGCGTCCAACGAGTATGACTTGGAGCAGGTCTCTGAACATCCTATCCTGGGACTGGCCAGTGTGGACAACAAATACCACTACACTGGTCACCTGACTGTACCATCGGCTGATACTCCAGCCAAAATGGTAGTCAAGTTCCCCCTCAGTAAGTAGGCATAACATCGGGAGAATCATATACAAGTAGCTTAGATAAACTAATTCTGTGCTGAGCCTAAGGTGATTCTTTCATCTTGTTAAACAATGCAGAGTTTTTCATTAGTTACAACAAAAAATACCTGTCATAGTACAAGGGTTGTCTGTGAATTAAATTCTCCAATGAGATTCTGTATAGCCAAGCAAGCTGGTTCAAATCTGACTCCAGTGCCATAGACTTTGTCCACTAATATTCTAGCTATAGCTATCGCCGAATGTAGGTGAACTAAAGCAAGCGCAATAGTGTACTCGGTGTGCTCGTGTACATTTGGGGTAGTTCGCATCACAGACCTTCGTTTTCAAGTGTGCTCGCTTTTTGGCAGTCTCTTGTCACGGATCAAAGGAGATGACCTAAGACGAATGGCGAGCGGAGACGGTACACAGTTGCTGGCATTTGTAGTCACTACTGTTTGGGTCCTCCTCTCTTGACTATTTTCCATTTCCTTGATGGTAATACTTTATTTTTTCTAGAGAGCTTTGACTTTTAAATCTAGCTTAAATGCCTCAGCACTAATTTGTACTCTGTATAAAGACTATGAAGGACTAGGAGCTCTTTCGTCTGGAGGACTGTGATGTAAAGGACCCAGAGCCCTAGATTTCAGACAACCAGGGGTTCCAGGCGTTTTTGGAGTGTAGTATTTCCTAGATGTAGTACATTACTTGTAGGATCTCAAATCAAAAGAGATTGATTATCAATTATCAATATCACATTGTTTAAGGTATTGCTGGCACCGCCTCCTACACAGTGTTTTTCACTGATTACACGACCTACGGAGCTGTGTTCACATGTCAGAAGCTACTCAACATTGGCCACCGACAGTCCGCCACCATCCTGTCCCGCGAGAAGAACTTGGACAAAGTCTACTTGGATAAGGTAAGTGATGTCTTTTATATCAATTGTTCGTAAAGAGAGTTGTAGTTTATACATGATAATTATAGTATTGTATTAGTATTGCACTGTTATACAGGGTGATCAACTCAAGGAGGCCACCATTGGGATATTGGAAACGGTAAGAATTAGAGAAAACTTTTAATTGGGGACATTCCTTAATTTTTCGTGGCAATTAAAAATATGAATTTAGTTGTTTGAAATTCAGCCGCCATTTTCCATTATGGCGGCCAACTTTGAAATTTCTTATGGAACACCCTATATTTGATTATGGTTTCATCCTGCTATTTTGGAAAATGGCCGCCATTTTTGAAATAATGGAATTAATATTTTTTACGTATTTTAACGTCTTATTTACATGCAGCATTTTCGCTATAAACCTACTCGTTTAGGAGCTACATGATGCAACATGTACACCGGAAGTCATTTTTTCATAGGCTGTAACTCCTAAACCAGTGGGTTTATGAAAAAATTGTCAAGACTAAAAAAGTGTTTAAACTGCATGTTTTATCCGAAACCATGATCAAATATAGGGTGTTCCATAAGAAATTTCAAATTTGGCCGCCATGTTGGAAAATGGCGGCTGAATTTCAAAAAACTAAATTTTGTTATTTTTATTTACCACAAAAAATAAAGGAATGTCCCCCCTTTAAAGTTTTCTCTAATTCTTACCGTTTCCGATATCCCAATGGTGGCCTCCTTGAGTTGATCACCCTGTATATAAAGGTGGATTCACAGAAAAATTTGTTCGCTTTATGAACACTTTCTGCATAAAAAAATAAAGAGGAAAGTAATATAACATATTATGTTGTTTACCTTTTGATTGCCAGGTTATTGATGAATTTATAAGTTAACGCTCTATGTACATTTCACCACAAGTGTGGCATCATCAAGGGCTGTTTCTTGTTTCTTCTCACATCACTATCACTTAGTCACTAAAAAAGCACTATCCTATTTTATTTACACTTATTTACATTCGCGGACGATTCATGGCGCGAGTGTGAAATTCCGAGCGTGCAAGCTGACCGGGGGGCGCTACATATGTCACTGTCCGGCTGCCCGGCAGTTGTCCTTGTACTGGCTTCTTGAGGTGTTGGTAGGTTAGGGGATGGGGGTGAGTTTATGATACTAGAGCTTTCTGTTGTAGAACACCTGACTTGGTTAAAGTCCATAGTCGCTAAATTAGGGTGCATAAATTATCTTAGAATTTACATACAATCTGCACTGAGCTAACTTGAACTATCGACCGCAACGCGTCATCAACCTCAATGTAACCTCAAGTGTCTGGTGTATATAAAACAGCCGGTGACCGATTAGCATTCATTCAATTCCTTGATTCGATTTACTGCTCTGCACTCACACTCGTGACCCCCCCCCCCAGGCAACTTATAAATTCATCAAAAACCTGGCAATCAAAAGGTAAACAACGTAATTAATTATTTGTTCTTGAATCTGGGAATCCCACATAAATTCTAATATTTGGAAATGCATTATGACTGAGTTAGAGATCATACTCATAATTTCAATTCATTCTTTGAATGAATCCAAATCCATACTATGGTTCGCAGTAACAAATCCTTTTCAAAAAATGTAAAAAAAGAAATAAATAACTCAATTGGAGTTTATTAGCCAGTCGGAAACCTGGCTTTGAATGTAACAATACCAGTCAAGTCTCAATAAGAAAAAGGAGAAGGGTATGGAGTCTTGCCTATACACAAGTAATATAAAGAAGAGGTTGCTTGTGTTTAAAAAAAATAATAGTACTATTTAAACACACTATTTCAAAGATAGTATTACAGTTTCAAAATAGTACATTAAGTATCTTATAAACCTTTCCTTCTTTTCTTTAATGACCAAAAAAACTCAACTGCCTGCCACTCTAGACCTACTGGTGTAAACGCTGATCTGAAGACAGTGAAGTACAGTACTGGTAATCTGGTAGTCACTGTACAGCAAGTTGGTAGAAGCTACAGAAAAAAATCCTTTGTGTGGATATAAAAAGGACATTTAGTAAAGATACCAGCTGTTTCATTTGAAGTGTTACAAGGTCAAGACGTCATACTAGGTCAAGTAGGCCTATTGGAGATGTTATTACTAATTAAGGTTAATTAGGGAGTATTGGTAAAATAAAACCACACCAAACTATACTACCACATGTTTTGTACCACACCTTTGCTATAGATCAAAGGCAAGCTGAGTGCCTTTGGAATCGACCCCTACGACCTGAGCAGGATTGACCAGAGCGAATGTCCCAGTGAAGGTGACCCTCCTAAAGTGGACATCAACATTAACAGCGAGACGTTCAGTACTAAGAGCATAGCTGGAGCCGTGCGCAAGGTAAGGATCATCCTCACAAACCCAAGGGTACAATAAACAATTTGTTCAACTGGAATTTCTGTTCTTCAAAGGATATAAGCTATTAGGAAATCGTCTACACGACTATGCCTACCTCGAATTTTAAAATCAAGAGTTTTTGACAAAATTGGGTAATTACGTGTAGCTATAGGCTAATTTTCTTCTGAGTCATGATCAATTCATCATCAATAGAGAAAAATGCTCCTCAACTTTCAGATCCAGGTTTCACATGGTTACGTGCGCTGGCTGAGCGCTTTAGCATGAAACATGTACGAACCTTTACGATACCTCAAATCATAACTATGAACTGAAAGAATAAGCGCTGTTTTAAGGTCGATTCACACATTTCCTGCACGTCACAGTACAGTCAAATCAGTCACGTCACAGTAAACAAAGTTATTCTTTTTGGATTTTCCATAGCGCTATCTACACTTATCCGACACAGTTCCGTCAGTCGCTCTTCCGGCGTCCGTCAGTCAATTTCAAATTTCTTCTCACCGATATTTGTGGATTGTTCATGTTCCTGAGGGATGTGTTTGAGGTTAGAAAATAGTGTTTTTATTATTTTAATTATCATGTTTATATATTAAGTACTTTTTGTTACAATCAACAAAAGATGGACATTGAAAATTTGATAGAATATTATCTTTTCTTTTAATTACATTTTTTTACTGTAACGTTACTGTAAATAAAGTGCTGGAAGACTGACTGAAACCAAATAACTGATAGTTTGACTGAGAAATTGCGGATGCAACTGAGACTGAACTGTGACAGAAATGATATGTGTGAATCAACCTCAAGTTGGATGCTTTTATTTAAATGTCAAACGGCCTATGCTCGGTTGCTAAGAGAACGTGTTTTCCTTAAAAAAAAATGTGTGAATGTTTTATTACAAAGCCAAAAGCCATAACTTCATTTTCAATTTGTAAACACTTTACTTTGTGTACTCTACAGTTAGAGTTCTTGATGTGAACGCAACCGGGTGTTCTGATCAATAGCCCGAGCGATGAGACAACAATTCACTAATACCATATGGGCTGGCATCCGTGTTTTCAAGATTGGGGTTGAAGGGCTTTAATAATCTATTTCTGAGTAACATCCTACTTCCTTTGTCCTTTCCAACAAAATATTTTCACATTGGTCCATCCAATTCACTTAACATCTTTATTGAGCAAAGTCATACGTTTACTGTAGGCTACAGATGATGCAACAAAGTTGAGAGATTCGGTTTAACAAAGGTGCCTTTCTGATATATTTCTGTTATGAAATAGATAGACATATATTTATTTCCTATCATAACAAAATATTCAGGGTGTTCAAAAAGGGTTGGGACATAATTTAAGGAGTGGTTTCAATCCTTGGGTCAAATTAAAGAGAAAATCTAGAATAACACAAATCGCTTTGTTAACCAGATATCCGCCATTTTGTTGTTTTTACATAGGCCTATACATTTTTATCTTTTTATAGTTTCAACCAAGTCAAGTTTGCCTCATTGTACAACTAATAATCATGGTATTTCAGTTATTTTTTATTCAATCTTTTTGAACATGGTGGCATTTGATAGGCAATTTAAAATGCTAGATAAAAATGTACTTGACATTTTTTTCAATAAAATCAGCCATTCTTTTGCAATTCAAATTTTAAAAATCAAAATGGCCACCATTTTGGAATTTTAAATTGGACCAAAGTGAATTTTTTAACATGGATCTCATCTAATTTAACAAACATACCAAGTTGCATTAAGATAGGTTGAAACAATATTAAGATAAATGGTTTTGTTATGTAAAAAATACAAAATGGCGGATATCTGGTTAACAAAGCAAAAAAGTTTTATCTTTGACTATTAATACAACTAGACATTCCATCCCCATGTTAAATTTGTAGCCAGATTTTTTATCAAAATCGTGGTAGTTGATGTGATACCTACAGATTGCGTTGATCTAAATGACTATACAAATTCTGTCAAATACACAAACATTTTTACCAACTCAAACTTAAGGAATGACTTATGATGAGCTATAGCAACTGTCAGTGTTGGGGAAGCTACTTTTAAAATGTAGCTAGCTACAACTACTGCTACATTTCCAAAAAAGTAGCTTAGCTACAGCTACAGCTACAGTTCCGAAAAAGTAGCTAGCTACAACTACAGCTACAATGAAATGTAGCTACAGCTACAATTTTAGCTACTTTTCCAAAGACGTTACTTTTTTCCCACGCACATTAGGTAAATGTAAAATTAATTGCAACTACATTTTTATTGAACAAACATAAAAAAAAAAAAAATGTCAGTATTGTATCTAACATCACTTGGAAAACAAATTATTCCTAGATTGTGTTTACAGTAATTTGTTGGCATTATAAACCTAACATTACAACAACAGAACCAAATAGTTGGGTGCCCCGTCATATTTAGTACTTATTTTTAAATATTGCATTATTTTTAAGCATCTTATATGTAAATTTCATTAAGTTCAAAGGACATACAACCAAACTATATTTTAAAAGCTCATTTTATTTCTTTAATATAGATTCATTTATATATGTCTTATATCAACAATTAAGACCAATAAAACTGTGAAACGATTATTTAAAATACTTTTTTTGTGTTACAGAGCCAAGCCTACTGAAATTGGAGTTTAATCGCATTTCTTTATTTTTAATGTTAAAAACGACATTGCTATAACTTTTAACCATAGCGATAAGTTACTTGTTCTATGAATAACACTTTTCTATGTCAAGAAATCGTCCTTTATTGTCATTATGCATAGGGCAAATTGTGCTTCAACCTAGTTGGTGCAGAAAACAGTATTCAGCAACTTATCCTGAAATCGGCTTTTAATTTAAACATGTTGACAATTTTGTAAAGTAAAAATAACATGTAGGCCTACTTGGCTATGTAACAAGTTGGCTATAGTAGGCTTGTTCTTGCAAGGACTAAACAGATATATTCCTAATAATTGAACTTGGAACTTTGTATTCGTCTTAAAACATAGCATAGCCGTGGAATAGTCCTAGATACAAGAGCTGTTAGCAGGAGCAAACTATGCTATTTTTTCAATGTAAGTTTCATGTTATATGGAGATTTTTTCGTTACAATTATCATGTAGTCTAGGCATATCTTAAATCTCATCAGGTAATTTCCTCTTTGTTAA
The DNA here is from genome assembly GCF_028750875.1 of Macrosteles quadrilineatus. Taxonomy (NCBI): domain Eukaryota; kingdom Metazoa; phylum Arthropoda; class Insecta; order Hemiptera; family Cicadellidae; genus Macrosteles; species Macrosteles quadrilineatus. The sequence continues at coordinate 39,106,560 of NW_026542600.1, read as the reverse complement.
TTTAGTAAACATTTGAAAAATATTCGTAATCTAACCAAGGAAGGGCTTGTGATGATGAACTACAATCAACAGCTGAATCAAAGGTTGATAGACCAGCTTTCTCATTATTTTAAGGTTTAGTGTTGGTTTCCATTAAAACCCAAGTTAAAACACTATCGATATAATAAAGAAACTAAATTGATTATTAATTTCCCTGCCAACCACTTGCAAGCATTCAATAGCTTCTCTTGTCACCGGTACGGTAACGTTTAAACGTCGTCTGCATCTAGCGATTTTATTTTACCTGACAGTAATCATAGAGTAGTAAATTGGAAATGAGAGCCAAAAATTCAGATAACAGTCATTTAATGGCCTCCATGTCCACACAACGTTGTAATAGGGAATGAAACGGCTGCAACCAGCTGTATGAAGCCAAGAAAGTAGGCCTAATGTTTTTGAAAATCTCAGTTTGATATTGAAAGAGGTTGTTTCACGTAAGGTTGAGGTTATGATAAAAATCACTATCTCAAACAATGTTAATGTAGCGAAAAAAGTAGCTAAAATTCCGCTACAACTACTTTAAAAATGTAGCTAGCTACAGCTAAAGCTACAAAATCTTAAAAGTAGTGTAGCTACAGCTAACGCTACAAAAAAAGTAGCGCGCTACTGTAGCGTCGCTACTTGTAGCGCGCTACTTCCCAACACTGGCAACTGTTATGACCCAACAACCTGGTGAGCAACTGAATTTTAGACACTAGCGCATTCTGTGACTGGCTCACACAACTACATTTTTTTTAAATAAAAAATTGGCAACAGCTGGACCATTTAGATGGGAAGTCTACTTCAGGATCCAATAGTCAATGGTTTTATTCTCGATTTCCTCTTTGTTTTGACCTTAGGAATTGCTACGTAAATTATGTCACCACCTTTTTTAAACCCCCCCCCTCACCCTGTATATTTTGCAATGGCCAAAACATTGGCCACATTGGTGGTTAAATCAAAATGTTCTTTCATTAAATGTTTCTAAGACAAAATTCATGCCTATATCTATTAGTAAGAGTACAGACTTCAATTTAGGCAATCTCACAATCCACGAATGTGACGATTATCAAAGTAATTCTTGTAGATGTGACAGTACAGAAAAAGTAAACTCTTATAAATATCTATAGTCCAGTCAAGGAATGAGGTGTAGAGTGCGTGAGCAGGTAACTAAGCGATTCCTTCAGAAACTTGTTCAGGGGGCTTAGGGTGTTAACATACCAAAAGTCCTGACTCCTACGTGGTGAGCCAGGGGGTGGAGGGGGGAAAAAGGGGGGGGGGAGAAAGGTACGCATTTTGGGTTTTTTGATTATATCTCGAAAACTATCAACTTTTTGTATACTATAGTAAATTATAAAATTGAAGAAGATTAAATTTTCTACAAGAAAAGTATATAATGTGTTTATTTTGGTTCAACAGATTACGAGTTATAACCTATTTAATTGATATCTTATTAAAATACTCCTTCCATAAGAAATACATGTAAATTAGTATGCGAAATGGGTCGAATCCTATCCACCCAAAGGAAATATAAATGATATTCTGGAAATCTTGACAAAATTTCCAGTAATTTGACACTTTAATCATTAAAATTGATCCAAAATTAAGGCGAGGGCGAGGTAACAAAATGTCGAGTTTTGGTGTTTTTTTATTGGAAATATAAAAAAAACCTTAAATCATCCCATTTTTAAACGCTCTCCCTCGCTTTAATTTTTGACAAAATTTCATGATTTAAGTGTCAAATTACTGGAAATTTTGTCAAGATTTCCAGAATATCAGTTATATTTCCTTTGGGCGGATAGGATTCGCCCCATTTCGCATACTAATTTACATGTATTTCTTATGGAAGGAGTATTTTAATAAGATATCAATTAAATAAGTTATAACTCGTAATCTGTTGAACCAAAATAAACACATTATGTACTTTTCTTGTAGAAAATTTAATCTTCTTCAATTTTATAATTTACTATAGTATACAAAAAGTTGATAGTTTTCGAGATATAATCAAAAAACCCAAAATGTGTACCTTTTTCCCCCCCTTTTCACCCCCTCCACCCCCTGGCTCACCACCTAGGAGTCAGGACTTTTGGTATGTTAACACCCTAAGCCCCCTGAACAAGTTTCTGAAGGAATCGCTTAGTTACCTGCTCACGCACTCTACACCTACTTTTGGATCATTCATTGACTGGACTACTAGGTGTATTGTTTGACGAACGATTAAAATGGATAGATCACGTTAATTATGTTAGAAATAAAATTAGGAAATTAATTTTTGCCTTCAAACACATGAGAGAAATTTTGACTGTTAAGGAATTAAAAATGGCTTACTTTGCTTTTGTTCAATCATTACTTTCGTTTGGTATTATAGCTTGGGGTGGCTGTTATAGGAGTATCTTGGAACCATTAAATATTGCTCAAAAATTGATTTTAAAAATAGGATTTGGGAAATGCAAACGTTACCCGACTGACGCTCTATTTAAAGAAATAGGAGTCCTCACTGTTCGCCAGTTGTACGTAAAATCAATATTAATAAACATTCATACAAATTACAATAACATTTTTCAAAATATTTCACATTTATATAACACAAGATATTCTTCTAGAGTTAGAATCACCACAATTCAAGTGAATTATACTTTTTCTACGACTAATTCATACTATGTTTCACACCTAGTCTATCGTAACATATGCAACATTTTTAGGGATTTCAATTTTTTTGATTGTGACTCATTAAAGGTATTTAAATTCCGCGTCAATGAATTCCTATTCAGTTTAAATATCGACGAGGCCGATTCTATTATCACGGCGGACTACCAGCGCACTTGATCCGACCTTTGCACTGACTGACCTTGGCACTTTGTTAGGACTGTCCGCAGTCGAATTTACCACTCTCCTACACCCCACTGCACTCTTTACCCTAAAATCCACTCATCACTCTCTTCACTACCACCATTACACACGATACTCACACACACACACACACCCTCTCTCTCTCTCCTGGCCACCACGAAAATCTAAAGCGCTATCTTACCAGCACTGTGTTCATGGAAATACATTCACTTATTTAACTAATAATAATAACGACCTATTGTCTTTTTTTAATTGCCATTCCAAAATTCAATAATTTTTCTTTTTTCTATTTGACAGCAACTTAGCAGACGCACAGGTAGCACTGCCTATGTCTGCTAGTTCCTTTATTTTATTGTTATAATTTTTGGCTTTATTAAAACTCGTATAATATATTTTAGTGACAAAAGTCTCTATCTATTATACTTTATTTAGTTTATAATCACAGCTTGTAGCCTATGTTTTTTTTTTGGAATAAACGATATTCATTCATTCATTGAACTGCCAAATCCTGGCTAAGATCTAAATGTTGTTTTACAGGCAGGAGAAAAACTAGGAGACGGAGTAGAAATAGTAGCAGAAGAGGCAAAAAAACTGTATAACACTGTTTCATCAAAATCTAAGGATAAAGAAGAACTCATTGAAAATCAAGAAAGAAATCAAGTTGAATGGCTTCCTTGAACTTAAGACTGATTTGCTCAATATATTATGAAGTTATTTTTTGTAAATCATTAGATCATAAGTACCTATACATTTGTATTTAAACTTAGACTAAGTAATTATGTCTTTTGGAGAAAATGTATGTCTGAGTGAACATATTTCAACTTTTTTACTAGAAAAATTCCAATTGAATTAAAGACATTTTCATTATTTTGAGTATATTTATCGACTCCTAGCTGTAGAGATTTTCTTAACAAGAATAAACCGATGTTACACCGAACATGAACGAAGGTGAGAACTTTTGATATTTTAAAGGTATAATGTTCAAGATTTTAAGCAACATTAGTTAAATTGATATAGCATTATCATAATTGTATGCTATACAGGGTGGAAAAAAGTCCCGGGACGGTTAAATATTTTAAAGTAACAAAGACATAGCTTCAAAAGTTTGTACACAGTTACTGAGCATTAAATTAATTTCAACACATTATTCAGTGATGCGCTACCTCCTCAGAGACGGCACACTAGGAGTCAGAAGAAAATTTTAAATGTAAGCATAGGTTGATATGCACATCAAATTAAAGGTCTACACAGTAGTTTAGCTATATGATGTATAAACCAAAGTAGCATGCTACACCATGTCCGTCCAGGGGGGGGGGGCGTTTAAAAATAAAAATAAGTAGGGATGGTCAAGTCTCGAAATTTCGGGAAATTTTCGGGAAATTTTAAATCTCGTTACACGAGACGAGATTTCTTTTTGGCCGAGATTTTTATCGAGACGAGAATAAAAAAAAAAAAAGAACTAATTGCAATACCCGCAATACAGGAGCGTGTTGTAGTTGCGTTTCCTTTGCGAAGGCGTTCTTATTTAATTAATTCTTTAAATGTAAATATTACTTTAATTATTTTAATAATATTACTTTAATAACATTTGAGAAGTTTTGTTAAGTGTAAGCAGTGTGAGTTTTATTACTATAAAAAGTCAAAACAAGTAAATATATTTTATAAAAATTAATATTGCTTTTATTTTATGATTTATTTTATTTTAGGATAAGTTGAACTCTATCCTAACTGATATCACTATGTTTCCTAATCGTAGGCATTTTTAATAAGTTAGGCGTGATTAATAAAAAAATGTTATGCTGATGTTTTTTAATAAAAGATTGTAAATATTCTTGCCTATTATCATTATTTTTGTATTTAAACAGTCATCTAACAATGTTACAAAATCAGGTAAAAATTTTGAACGTGCATTTCCCGTTGTGTATGAGAAGGGAAATCCCGTCTCGATCTCGTCTCGAAATTTTATGAGAAATAAAAAATCTCGTCTCGTCTCGTCTCGAACTAAAAATCCAATCTCGTCCATCCCTAAAAATAAGCTTTAGAAAATAAATCTGTTTGGGTTGAGAAAAATCATGATTCAAGTAGTAGATGATGCAATACATAAACAAACAAAAAGTGTTAAAATGGCAAAACAGTAACCTCATAATAAATATAAGGTATATTATTAGGAAGATTGCCTGTTATGATGGTGTTGAAGTATCACATTAACGGCCTTTGCCTAGAGCAAGTCAACAAAAGGAAGAAATTAAAAATATATAGCATTTGCAATGGATCAGTGACTGACTGTTAAAAAATCTTTCTTTTTGTCATATTTTTTAATGAGGAACAATTAGTTTTGTACCTACATTATTCATTATTAAAATTTATTACTAATAATTTTACTCCACTATAAATTTCGAACGCTGTTCTGGTTAGTTAAAAATATCTATACAGATTTACAGACAAATAAGTAAAGTAAATTTATGAACACTTTAGAAAGATAATTCATGAGATTTAATCAAATAAAACACAGATAAAAATATTTACATTTTTATTTGGAAGTTACAAAATAACAGAAATTGTACTATCTAACCTTTGTATGATTAAATTGGTGACATTTGAGTCGAGAAACAAAACGTAATTACTTTGATGAACAAAAGAATAATTCAAGTACACTTGCGTCCAGATAATCCAAACTAACTGGCACCAAATAGGATTAGCCGAAAGAATTTAAATAACCTTGATTGACCAATAATGGGGGCACAAATAATGCAAACCAGTCAGTAATAAATTACATAAAGAACAAAACAGCTCATGCTATTGATATATAGGAAACCAGTAAATAATAATCAACTAGCATTAATTTTCCCGTTATTGAAAACATGTCATAATGAAAACATATCATATTGAAAACCATACAAATATTAGATAACTCATAACAAACTTTACAATCATATCACGTTATCTTAGAGCCACAAAAATATTTCTTTGTTCTGTTTTATTTTATTTTCCCCAAATGAACTATCATGTCTCAAAAACCATAATGTGGGAGCCTACTGCATATAAATAATGTGTCCAAACTGTTAAATATATGATTCATGTTAACACACTAGGATTAAGTAATGCAATTTAAAACATTTTCTTGGTACTTAATTTTGTACAATTTTTAATTGGGAAATTTATGTTCGGATTACCTGTGTTCGGAATAGCGGGACTGAAGTGTATATTGTTATTGATTTTATCGAGTTTTATCCTCCTGATCACACTTAAATACTTTAAACTGGTGTAAATACCTACATATATTTTCTTTGATGTTGTGTTATGGCAAGTAGTTTTTACTCGACACAGGAGTCATCTTCAGGCTAATACAGATGTCATCTTGTCTCTACATTCGAAGTCGTCAACATTAGAAATAAATATAACACGCACATAGACATAAAAAAACACAAATATTAAGTGACAAAAACAAAAAGATAATACTGTAGGTATTGTCGTACACTAATACTTAGTACAGTAATACAGTAGTAGTGATACTCGTACAGTATCTCGTTGTGTCCCGCTTACCTACAGTATGATCTCCTGGTTTTTCTTCTAAATGTTTGTGGTTTTTATGTCTGTGTGTGTGTTATATTCATTACTAATGTTGACGACTTTCGAATGAAAAGACAAGATGACATCTGTACAAGCCTAAAGTTGACTCCCGTGTTTTGCCAAAACGCAACATTTAAGATCACATAAATGCAGGTATTTACACCAATTTATAGTATTTACTCACATCATAACAAACAAAGATTTATCATTGGACTAAAAAACAAATTCTCCTAAACAAAATAAATATCACTCATGATGAAAGAGCTCAAAAGCTTACAAAAAAAGGAATCAAACAATAACAATAAATAAGTTATGTGGTAACGACAATAAATTAACAATCTAATCAGTCCCGGTAGAAGAAGGAGAACTGCCTTCCTCTCCTTTGCTTTCTAGGGAAAATGGAGGGATCCTGCAGTCAAAGGTGTACCCATCTTCACGCTCCATTCTGAATGTGCCCCTAAAACAGGTGAGAAATGCTTCATCATCTTTATGGAAAAGAAGACATGTGGCTACATTATATTGCCGTGTATACCTTTTGTTTAACATATTGCTGTAGATTTGTAATTGATTGGCAAGTTAGAACCTATTATTAAAAAGTAGGGATGGACAAGTCCCGAAATTTCAGGAAATTTAGATTTGATCCGATCTTTGACAATTTTCCCACTTCGCAAGTGACGATGACGCTGCTATCGCGAGATGTTCACGATAGTTCTGCGAACGCAGGAGGCGAAGTCACCTTTATTAATCAATCTTCATTAAAGGTTATGTTCTGGTTTGTTTTTAGCAATTTAATTTTTGTGTTCTTGAACTTGTAGACAAGTTTTGCTTGGCAAGCAGGATTACTCAGGATTACTGTTGTTATTATTGTTGTGGTAATAAAAAGGTATAATGTTACCTGGATCTGCCAAAGTAATCCAAAGTTTGTCTGTCGACTACCCATTTCAAAGCACTATTGGCTTCATTATCAAGCCTTCAAGAACATTTTCCACTCATTAGAGGTCGTCAAATAAAGATCAACCATCGTGATCAATCAAGGATCGTCAGATTCAACGAACACCTTCCAAAAGCCAAAAATAATTTAAAATCCAATTATGCAGCCCATCTCACTAATAAAAATCATAATTATCAAATTTTGAAACAAATATGACACCCCATTTTTGTACAAAAGGAAGCTACATGAGCGCCATAGAAGAATATATAAAGCAACAAAAGGCTAAAGTTACGATCTATTTAACAAGAAACTAAATGTCCAGTCAAATGTATTGTATAATACTATAATAGCTAACCAGGAACAGCTGACCGGCAAGAGACAAAGTTCACGACACCAATGCTCGCCGCCGCAGTCATGATAAACCTGTCTAAGTGCACGCTTGCAGTTCGTAGGCCTACTACATCGAGGTAGACTTCTGGAGTGATCGCGCCCGTGTTGAAGCGAACCGTTTTTCGGTCCGGCCGCGAGTAGCTGTGAGCAGCCCGTGGTAGGCAAGAATGCCAGCGCTAAGATGGGCGGGATAGGGAAAATCGCGACGCGCGCCTACTTTTATTTTGTTTCCAGACGACATGATTTTTTTAGGACAAATGAACGATTGAATTGTATTCTCTAATAGATTGTGGTTCTTTCGGAATTAATTTCATTCTTACTTTCACATCAGGTATATTTTTAAAACACGATTAACTTCAACTTTTAGTGTAATTTTCTTGTCAGTGACATGTTTTATTTTATTTTATTAAAAACAAATTGGAATATTTCCCTAACACATTTGTATAATATTTTTAAACATTTTTGGGCTTTTGAAATAAATTTGGATAGAGGGTCATAACAGTCCAATTACTGTAATAATTAGAGATTGGTCTCATGTTTATAAATTAAAATGAAATAAATGGCAATAAGAACACTTTCAACGAATCAAAATAATTTATTATTATTAAATATAGGCTACATTATCTATTTGAACTCAAATAAGATAAAAAACATTATATACAAACATTAACACCTTAATAACATTTATGTCTAGATTTTTAGATCTTAAATCCTAAACATTTCTAAACAAAATCAGTTTGGTTTATTTTTGTCTTAACCCAAGATTAGGCAAGTTGGAAGCACTTGTAGCTTCCCTGGCTTTGTGATGGCCAATTACCTTTAAAAATAACTACCAATTGCTTTAATTAGCATTACTCGATGGTTTACTTCGTCTAAACCATTTGCTGGGTGGTTTTTAAAACTCCTTAAACTCGGGAAAAGTAGTATATTTTGAGAAAAGCTACATTAATTGCAAGTAGATTATTACTTGAGCTGGTCTCAAAACAACAATAATAAAAATAAACGAAATAAAAATTTTCCGTTTGGATTGCACAATTTTCGAGGGACAGCCGGGCGTTGTAATGGTCAAAATTTGCTATTAACGCTTATTATTTCCAATCTACTATAATTTAAATTAAGTAAAAAGGAAATTGTTTCAAAAACACTTGAAATATTATTCAAGACATTAAACCTATAATTTTTTACAATATATCCGAAAACTTTGTATTTATTTTCCTGTGGAATCCGATGGTCGTCCCCTTTGCTTGCCTATTTGTACAATTAATAGCTGCACATGATGTTACCATCTTGGAACATTGGGAACATTTTAAAACTGAAAGTCCAGTGCATTAAAATATCAACAAACGATGGCAGAGATGATAAGACGCCCAACTCAAGTGTGCGCTGCTCGTAAACAAACAAAAAACATCTCGATCCTATCAATGCCTGGCAGTGCTACCACTGCATTCACGAAAAATCCCAGATTTCGGGTTGTCATTCATGAAATTTACCCGTTAAAATCTCCAAATATTCTTCTTGTTTTTAAAGTATGGCAAATAATCAATTTAATTTGAATGAACATTGGTCGTTTGTTTAGCTGAAAACAAATTTATAAATTTAATCTTAAACTTGATTGTTAATTTTACTCCTTAAGTACATGTGGAAAGGAAAGTATGTATTTTCGATAAGATCCTATACAAATACTTATTAATAAACGTTCTAGATTGTTTTCTGAAAATGCATATCGACAAAGCTACACAACCGGGACCGGGTACTCCAGGAGTGGCCGCGCGGTGGCGGCGCGGTACCGTCCCACGCTCGTTTCCAAACGATTTAATAATGACGCAATCATTTTATCACAAATTGGTTGATTTGAAAGTTAAGATCAACTCATTGGCTACAACTTTCCCGCTAGAAGTTTGTTTGTAACCCAAAAATAAAAATTTTCCTCACTTAGTGACTTTTCCATGTCAGTCTCTGGTAAGTCTTCTATATTTTCAATTATTAAAATTCGAAATAATTATTACAATAAAAGATATTTATACTGTCAGAATCCGATGTTTATGTAGATTAAGAATATATAAGTTTTATTTGACTGGAGCTTTTCCGTCGAGCTACAACAGCGAGTAAACTGCAGCGCGCACGATACTGAAATACGCCCGAATTCGTTCTTGCCTACCACCGCTTTCCAGCACGGACCGTTTTTGCCCCATTTAGCGATCACTCCAGAAGTCTACCTCGATGGCCTACTATTGTTTCCGTCCATGTACTCCTATATGTTTTTGAAGATTATATTTATTTGACAACCTCTGATGAGTAAAAAATGTTCTTGAAGACTTGATGACTTGCAATAGTGCTTCGAAACGCGTAGTTGACAGACAACCTTTGGATTACTCTGGCAGATCCAGGTAACTTTATTCCTTTCTATTATCTTAATTATACTCATATAATTTAAAACGGTTTACTACTAAAACAGTTAAAAAACCCCATCTAAGAATATTTACGGCTTAGTAATGCCAACTCTTCTCCTATGGCAAAGTAAATGAGTGAAGGAAAGTAAAATGGACAAGTGGGTAAAATAAAATTGTGCTTTGGTCCAGATGAACCGGATTCGGCACTAAGACGTACCACATGTGACCGCTGGGTGCCTGTAGGCTCACATGACTGCTGTATTGGAAAGCCGGCATCGCACGGCTCAGCACAGGTTCTTGGCCTACGACCCCTCGTCCTCGTACAGTCTCCAGTGTCCCTGACAAGCTGAATATTCTCCAATGTCGCTCTCTTAGTTGGATAGACATGTCTCCCAGGTTTTCTAGGCGGATACAGTACCTCCACTGAGTAACAAACAAGGTATTTTTAAAGAGGTAGGCAATTTATTTCACCTTGCATTTGCTTGTGTGTGAAACATATCCAGCAAAGCAAGAGGTGAGCCTGTAAAGTACAAGAGTGAACTCTACTAAAAAAAAACTGGCAGGTACCAGGATACGAATCCATGACAGCGCTGTCTTGGGCTTAAAGTCCGTGGTGCTACCGACTGAGCCAGCGACTCAACAAAACTTGATAGTAAGGTTCAATTGATAACCAAAATATTATAAATACAATTTTACAGTTTTTTATAAGGAAAAAGTACAAACATGTAATTTTACTAACTAGTTGTCCATATAATCAAACTAAACACGAAACTGTGCAAGTTGAACCTCAAATTCAATACAGAGTGGGTCAAAACGGATTTAGCTGAGCAGCTTCTGTTTAGGTATAGGTAGACATTTTAGGTTTTGTTGTCATCAATTGCTCCTACAATATCTATTATAGTTTAGACCAGGCAACATCGTGAATATGCTGTGTGTGTCTATTTCCAAAGAACAAGTCAATGATTGCTAAGAGCAGACGGTTTTTTATTCTGGTCAACGTTACTGTTCCTAGTGCGAACAAAATACAATCATTGGTCATGAAGTTGGGAGAAAGTGGTGGCAACCTTCAATTTAGAAACATAAACGACGAGGATCAATGAGGACTGGAAAATGTAATTGTTGGTCAGAGCGGTGGTTAAGCAGAAATACGATTGCATTAGGAATATTGAGTCGATCGTACTTTGAAAATAATTTGTTTTCATCCAAACAAAATTGTGTTGTCCTTGCGGCTGCTCAATCAACTCTGCTGCCCTTAAAATTCAGCATTTTTCAGTGTATCACTGATCTTTTCCATCTGTGTATCTCAGTTTTATGTGTGCTACCCTGCTTCTTCACACTCTTTGAAAAATTATTGTACTGTGTTTGCACTAAGAACATTGTCTTTCCGAGGAATAAACAGATGCTGGCAAAAAGATCTTTCCGTCAAAATCCACGAATTGTTTAGGAAATACGCACATACTCCATAACCTCCAGTCTAAACTATGATGGCAACTGAAATGGTATGAGTGGCCGATGACAACAAGACCAACAATGTCTGCTCTGTCATACCTATACTGCCTGAGTACTGAGTGAGTCAAACTACTTATTCCGTTTTGCCCCTTCCTGTACATTTATTCAAAGTATAACAAAATTTTTCCTTTACCACGATTACAAAACTTGACAGCAAGGTTCAATTAATAACCAAAAAATTATAAATACAATTTTACAGCTTTTACTACATATTTCATATATTTAATAAATAATTCTTGGGCATTTTGAAGCAGGCATTTTCTTAAAACAGTACAGAAAACTCAGACTAACTGAAATAAAGGGCACAAACCCGTTTTGGATAATCTTCGGTTAATCAATGGTAGGATTTTAAAGGTTATGTCTATTAAAAGAGATTCTACTACTTTATACATGCAAGTAAGTTGATTATTGTCAAAACTAGAACGGTTGTTTTTTTCAACTTCTCCATATAGGCCAAGCCAGATCAACTACTCATGTTACAGCGGAATATTCCCATTGCCATGCTCATTTGGAAATTTTTTGGAATTTTTTATAGTAGTTTTGGTTACCCCAAGATTTTGTTTAATTGGATGTGGTTAAATGGGTTTTACTGTATTTGGCAGCAATTTAGCGTCTTGTTCTAAGTGTACACAAAGAAATAGCCTGAAATAGAAACTATATTTTAAATTATACGAGTAGGATTGCTGTTGACCTGAATGCAACAGCTACACATTATAAATTAGATGCAGGTTAAAGACAACAAGAAGAAAAAAAAACCTTTATAAAAACCATGTTTTGACTGCACTACAACACCTTTAAATTAGTTTCATTATTTTTTTTAAGTGGAACTTTCCGACATTACCTTGCTATGTAGAAGCAGAAAAATAAAACATAAAAATATCCCCGCCGCAGCAATCCTGCAGACTAAGCTAATTTCCATTTGCCTGATTGGATTTACTCTCAAATATCTCCATAAAAATATCACATTTATTATCTATTTAAATAGCATTGGTTTAACAAGTACTTAGGTTTGCTGTAACAGGGAGGGTAAAGAAGTGTTTTTTGTTTGTTAAATAGTTTAGTATGAAATAAATACATTTTTCTAAATAACAAGGGAATTTTTCATTAAAATTTTTTTTTATTTTCTCCGTAACCATTAGGCACTTCAATAATAACGCTTTAATATGCTAAATTATTTGTTTTCTAAGCTCTACAAAATAAGTTGAAAATAAATTGAAAATTTTTTGTTTTTAGGGTCAAAAATTGGAAAACCCAATTTTTACCCCATAAAACCCCCTATAAACCTCCGTTCCCATAATCCGATCATGCTGGTTCAGTGGTTCGTAAAATCGTTTGAATAAACGTAGGTTTACACAAAAATTTCATTAAAATCGGATCACTTTTGCTCATAATATGAATTTGATCGAATGGAGTTTTTGGCCACTGGAGATTATTTGTAGTCTGATGTGAAAGACCCTGAGAAAAGTCAAAATCTTTTTAATGGTTTAAAACTCGACCTAGGTGTCCTTGATAATTTAAACAAAAATTATACTGGCTAGACCAGCTGTTTTTAGTCAGTAACAAAATTGTAATCTCATCCATGTTCAACACCTATTATTTACTCATCTTCGCTTTAAAATACATGGTTGGTTGTTTACCCAGTAGACAGATGAGGTCTGGGAGTCCCTGCAGCCCATATAGAATGGGATCACAGTCACCCGGACATTTTCCGTCGTCTCCTTGTGCACGTCTGACAGTTCTAGCCAGGGGTGGTTTTTCTTTTGCCAAGCCCTAAGTGTGTCCTGAGCTCCAAATGGAGGATCTGCCAATTCAAGGACCAGAAGATACATAATTTAATTGTTAATAGACATAAGTACATATTTGCAATAAACATTAAATCTCATTAATTTAGATTCTATATTGAATCTGGTAGTCTGTTTAAAACAGCTTTGCACCCGGAGATGCATGGTGAGCATCGCAAAATAATACAGTACCTTGGTAATACGATTCTTTTTGTAAAGTTGTATAAACTGTTACTACAGTTAGTGAAATAACGCTAATTGTGTTCCTATTAACAGGGACCTGGCTTAAACGTACTTTACGTGGAAAAAAATAATGGCATCATTTCAACTATTATTACAGAAAAACTATAACGATATTTCCCATCCCTAAAAAAGTAGTAGCCAGGAAGCGAGCTGGTCTAGTGGTAGAGTGCAGGACTTTGGCTCCTGAGGTCCCGGGTTCAAATCCCACAAAATCACCAATGGTTTTTAATTTTTATCTAAGTGATAATGCCATAACCCCTAGGTCTAGCCTGAAGTAATGTGAGAAACAATTCTGGGCCAGGCTTAGCGTCCTAGGAGAAAACAAGTAGTCATCAAATTTTAAAGCTACTACTACTCTTTTACAAATTCAAACAAACTCTTTCCGGAAGTTTTCTATTCATAGTTGAATCAACAAACCTTTATCTGGCTGATAGAGTAGGAACTTGTCGAAGAGCTCGTGCTGAAGAGGTTGCTTCTCTGTCGTGGTATACGGGAGGATATCTTCGTGCGCAACATAGTCGAGCCCTGGGATCGCATACAGACTTCGACTACTGTCTTGGTTTCCAAGGAATGTAACTGCTTCAGTTTGTGCCCTCTGAAAAATTATTTCACTCTTTTTGGTATAAGTTAATTAATGGATATTATTTATATAAGAGTAAGGTAGACTCACTCTTGTTTGAAAACTTTGAATGAGACCCTTGTAATACCTAAAAACAATTCTAACCATCAAATTAATTTGAATTCTTGCGATTAAAAACCACACTCTACAATATCTTGCAAATGATAAAATATAAAAAAACATATTTATTTTGAAAACCACAGAAAACCTGGGACTGGATTTATCTATTTATTTATTGACGGACAAACCATTACATACAGAATACAATTTTGCACAACTTGTGTGTCAATGCTATGCTATAAAACGTTCAATGGATTTTTAGGTTTTCTTGGAATATAAATTGACTTACATAGAAAATGTATGTCTTCTTCCTTTAAAAAAATATGGCTTTTAAAGTCTAAAACACTATTTTATAAATTTTAACAGCACAAAATTAAAAATTCCCTCAAAAACTAGGAGCTTAAAAACAGTGATGCTTCTGAAGCTGTCAAAGGAGTAGGTTTTCCTAATGATGGGTGATGTTGTCTATTTATTATTAAACTTTTGACGAACTCCACTGCGAGGAATATGAAGACTACTTGACATTCTTCTGACCTGATGATGTGCTCCATTCGAAGCATGAAACAGCTATAGTCTTACTAACTACAAAGGATCGTTTTGACAGTAACAAGGTAATTTAAACCACTATAAAGTTAGGTTTCCTAATCCATTCTTATCCATGAGCTTTGGGACAAGATGCATTCCCCATTCACAAATATTGACAGATATCACACTCTTCTAAGAATTGTTGCAAATCATATTATATAAGTGGCTAAAAAACAGGTCTACTTTTTAAACCTTCTGATAAAAAGTAATAATGGAAAAAAAAATTCTACATGACCAATAAATACCCAACATTGGGATTGTATTTACAAAGTAAAATGTTATGTCAACATGCTATTTATAGAATCCATAAAATGCCAAACATAACATGTAATGCCATCAAAACGCAAGACAATTCTCTATTAGATCATAGCTAATCCAAATTAATTGAGACCCTTGTTTACTTGAAACTTGAGATTTATCATTGAAAGGGGTTTTAAATTAAGGGACGCGCAACCGAATACAAGGGTTTGCAAGATTTCTGTTTTCACCTGCTACATTGAAGGTAGAATCAAAGTTAAGGTCTCATACTAAAGAGGATGAAATTTTCTATAGTTCTTTGTTTCTATATTTCAATTACTTTAAATACACACCTTATAAACTTGAGTTGTAGTACAAGAAAAAGGGTCTTTTCAACTAGCCTTCTTATTAAAAAAAACGTTTTTTGAACATTTGAAAAACGCAGAACTATAGATTGGTCTTTGTACTACTATAAGCCGTTTAGAGTGTGTAGCTATCATTATTTGTTAATTCTAAAACAGTAATCTTGGAAACGTCTGCAAGCGCTTCTCGCAGCGCTGTCCGATGGTGAAACATAGCTACTGAAGCCCGAGCTGAGGTAAAGCGCACCCTTAATAGAATTTTTATGAAAGTATAAATATTAATGTAAGATATAATACTTACAATGAAGGGACAATCCCTCGCATCAATCAACACTTGATAAAAAGTGTGCGTTTTACTCTTCACTTCTTTTCCTGCTGCAGATGGGGTTTCTGGTTCCACATTTCTTTAAAAGAGAAAAATCTTGCTTTAGTTTAAGAAAATTCTGAAGTGAAACAGCTGAAAATGGATTGTCTGATTCAAAAAATCTATCTCACTCAGCTACACATCTCAAATTTGGACAAAAGATTTAACATATTCTATGAATTATAATAATTTAATTACATGATTTTAATAATATGTTATTTTAATACTAACATGAGAGAGATGAAGATGACAAGAACCTGTCAAAAATTGTGTGCATTATGTAAAATAACTATAAAACTACCAACTAGTGAGAATAAAATATGGTATCAATTGTCAAAGGACTTGAGGAGTAAAGGAGTGGCATTTCTCTTTAATTAACTTAGGTAGCGCAATAAAATACTTCAACCTCATTAAAAATTAGATAAAAAAAGGTTCAATTTGTTTTCCAAGAAATTAATCTTGAATCAAATTTATATTGAGCTTACAAATTTGACAGTGGAAAAATGCATTCAAAAGCATAGCCAGATGTGTAAAGACAAAGGTTATTCAAAAGATAAAAACTGTAATTTTGAAATTCTTGTTTTAATGTAAAATGTGGTAACTGGGGCTTATACATTGGTGTAGGGTATTACAGCTTCATATAACTTCTTAGAATAGACAAACCGGTGATCAACTTCAGGGTTGGTACTGATTTTGGAAAATGAAATTCCCTGACTTTTCCAGGTTTTCCAGACTGATATTATACTTTTTCCAGGTATACCGTAAGACGATATCGAATAGTCAGAATCAAGAATTATTAGCAAAAATGTAGGCCTTAATAGTTTACTCATAAAACCAAAAAGAAAAGAATTAAACATCTGGAATCTGGAAAATTAAGAGTACCAACTAACTTAACCTCACACTTTATGTTCTACTTGGCCTTGACTTGACACTAGCAGATAGACGATACGGTGCTTCTGATACTGATATATATCGATATTTTGCTTGTGATATCATCAGCTTATATCGGAAGAAACATGTGATATTGGAAAAATAACTACCATGCTTGTACCGGAGACAAAAAGTAGTACCAAACTAAACTATTAAATGTTTTAACTAACAGGATAAAATTTTGTTTATAAACTCCTACAAGTGCTGTTTTTTTTTTTAGTTTATTAAAGGTTGAATCAGTATTGGTATAAATTCAATGAGGAATTCTATTCAGTATCGTATTGAAATTGAAACGATGAATGTAGGCCTATCCTTCCGCGCATCACGGTACTAGCAGTGTTTCCATACGTGGGATTATTATCCCGAAAACAGGATTTTTAGAGCATGAGCAGGATTTGAAGGGGATGTGGGATAAAACAGGAGTTTTGGCTATGACGTCCGTTTTTATTTACTATGCTTTATTTTAGTGAAAAACTAAACCCAATCGAAAAAATTACCTTAACAAAATATAATAGCAATGGTAAAACAACTATTTAAACACAATATGTCTAATTTAACACTCACAATTTAACATACAAAATCTTAAGGGATTAAACGGGATTTCTTAACCCAGTGACCTGGATTATATTCTTTTGGTCGTGTAGAAACACTGGGAGCTCGGTGCGTTCAATTAAAGCCAGTAATCAGAGGGTGATGATAGAATGTCTGTCGATGTTCGATGTTTTTTATATCGATGGTAGGTTCCCGATAATTTTGTTACATCGATATTTTCATCAAACTTTGATGTTTTTGACCAAGTATTGAGACGTAGATGCAAAATGTAGCATATCTGTAAAAAATGTAGTCTTTCAAGAGAAATTACAGATTTTTTCAAAAATTCCCTGACTTTTCCAGACCAACGAAATTCCCTGACATTTCCAGGTTTTCCCTGACCGTACCAACCCTGAACTTGTTCAACCAAAGCTGATCTTATAATATAATCATTATACAAATAACTTTAAGACTTTTTGTGTTGAACCCAGACACTGCTGTCCCTTAAGTAGATGTTACCTATTAAACATCTTTCACAACTTGCATTCTCTCAAGATATTCAACTCCTAATGTGGCCAAGTGCTAGAAAAATTAGAATACTCGCTTAGAAATACAAATACCTTAAGTTTTAATGCAGAGTAATGAAAATATTATAAGGTTTTACGTCATCATATAGGGATCTTATTCGTCATTAGACTATTAACTGACTATAATAAATAATAGAAAATTGGTGTTAAGGAGGGACACATGAGATTGAACAATTTCTTCCATTGGTATTAAAAGATCAAAAATAATTTTGTACCTAGCTATAACATCTACTACAAAACCTTCTTGTAAGAAAATGAAATGGAAAATATACACTTGATACTTTTGTATTAATTGATCCTATTGAAATTGTTGACTATCTTGATCTGAATGGCGACCATTATAATTTTTTGTTGAAACTTCCCTTGCACTTTTGGCATATAAAGTAATCTAATAATTTTTAAAAGCCTCACAGAATCCACTTATAATCTTGCTGATTGTAAATAAAGAAGATCTTAAGGCGGTCTTCTGTGAGATCACACCATTGCGAGCCGGAGCTACAGGGGGAATCGGGGGGTGTGGTTTCCCCATAGTCTGAACTCATGGCGCTGGGTCTGAAAAACATTTCCTAATTAAATGTACTTTCGTTCATCAGTTCTCTGCTTTCAAATTAATAACAACCATAATATGTCATTTAATCGCGGAAGTAAAAACAAGCTTGAGATTTTTTGTAATGACACCGGCACCAATTGACCATTGCAACCAAAAAAAGTACTCCAACTTATGCCCCCAAACATGATCTGAGAGTTTATTTCAAAAGTGATTTAATCTTTTTAGTTTCACTTGGTTAAGGAGAGAGGGGTGTTAGTTTAGAAAACTTTTAGCTTTATTTTAATTGTATAATAGTCTATAGTGTTAGTTACATATCGGCGTTACTATTTCATCGATGTAAATATTAATTTTTTGGGACTAAGATTATTAATTTGTCTGTTCACACTTTTTCCCCAGTACCGTAGCGACTACCGCTTTCGCTAATTAGTCTTCAACACAAATCGTCATGGCCTTAAAAAAACATTTAGTAGTCTGTCTAAATCAAATCGATAATCAAATTTTGAACTCTTAATTTTTTACTTTACTGTTGTGTAAAAGTTTTATTTGTGTGGATTTCCCAACAAAAAGAAAGGCATTTGATGGTACTCTGGTATGGATCATGTCCACGAGGCGAGTAGGGAGAGTCGTTTAGGACAGGATGATGCCTCTGCTAATCTCTGCATCAGGCCACATTCAACGCGGTTACACCACTGATCTGTACCACATGTCTGGCTAAACTTTTGTCTACATTATATAAGAACAACAAATTATTTAGTTTTAGCTACTCTTATCAACCTTAAACGCCTGAAAACTTCCGCCACCAGGGACTTGGTTTTTTTCTTGGGAGGAATAGGGAATTCAGGAAGGACTTCTGCTTGTTTTTCCGCATGTTTCTTCCTTTTCTCATTTAGTCTGGAGATTCGGTCGGTGTGATGAGTTAGGACACTATATAATTTTAACACAAACTTAACATTAGATCATGCAAGGTAAATAATCAAATCATTTATTCATTCAGTTAATCAAGTCTGAAATAAAAACAAAAATGTCAATTAATAAATATTTGTAACGTATCAGAAGACTTAGTAACTATGACATAATGATTTCATTTCTTTTATCAACTAATTCTAACTTCTAGTTTATATGTACATAGTTCTATGTCATATGTAGTAGGGATTCTCTCTTGGATACAAAACCTCTGAAAATTGCTAGAGTCATTTACTTATTTTGTCCGAAAAGTGATAGGCTCTTCACGGGGGCGCAGTCTAGTGTGCGAGAAAAAAAAAACTGTAAAGGTAAAATTTGTCATATCAAAAGTGCTAAGAAACAATACATCGGGCCTCGATTGTATGAGGAATCAATAGTAACCATTGCTGTTTCAAAACAACAACCGAGTCAACTGATACGCCCATTTATACTCACACTATCGAAAGTCGCTCCTGCACGATATATCGTCGCTTAGCACTTTCCTGATAAAACGTGATTAATGATATATCGTCGCATAGCACTGAAAGGGTTAAGTGTACGAGGCATGTTTTTTAAAGTAAGTACCGTTTTTAAATTTGTCCGTTCCAGCACTGTGATTAGCATTTTCAACATTTGCGCTGTGTATGGGCATCTATTGGTAAGACCTAGCCGGATATTCGAGAAAAATCGGTTGTGTTTACATCCGGTTTCAAGCATTCAAAATGGTGCCGCCAATTGAGACTGCCGCCGACTGTGAAAAGCGCGCTGTAATTAGATTTTTAAGTGCTAAGGTGTGAAAGCTATTGAATATCATCAATAGATTAGTAAAATGTATGGCGAGAACATTATGAGTGACGGAATGGTACGCAAGTAGGTAAGGGCATTTACAGACGGCCCCACCAACGTTCATGATGAGTAACGCACTGGGCGGCGTCATTACTGTCTCCGTACCCAGAGCGTTGCTCATCATAAACGTTGGTGGGGCCGTCTTAAAATGCCCTTACCTACTTGCGTACCATTCCGTCACTCATAATGTTTTTGCCATACTACCTGCCATTCTACGAACTCTAAGCAGGATGAAAGTATTTTTCACTGAAACGTATGATTGTAAATTTTTCTACCTTTGTGTCAAAGCAAAGGCATTTTTTCTTATAAAAAATGACTAAATCAATCAGCCAATTTGGGTTACTATCCACAAGTGTTCTTATGTTGCTTGCAAGTTGCAAGTTCGTCAAAATATGTTTGTGTAGTAAGGAAGTAATTAAAAAAACTTCAAAGTGTTCTTTCAACTAAACGAATTTAACCTATGAAACATTCCTCTCTGAGATCTGAACCTATTAAAGAGAAGGAGGGACCAACCCCTTTTTTATTTAATCTTTAAATATTAAATTGTACGACCTACATACAACATGATAGGGTCCATTTTTCAATTAGTAAAGCTGCGCAATCATTAATTACTGTCGTTACTCCTGAAGCGTGTCCTTATCCCTGAAATCTTTTTCCCACCTTGGAGGAACAAGGCAGTAAATGTGTGTAATAGTTATAAATAATTAAGCTAAGTAGCGGAATGGTTATAATGCTCACCTAGAACTGAAAAGGTTGCCAGTTTGATCCAGAGACTTATAGATGAAAATTATCTAATAAAGCTTTGAGGTTAGGCTATCTGTTTTTAAGATTTGTTGTGTGAATACAGGGAAAGTGACTTTCAGGTGTTTTTGATGTAAGTAATCTTTGGTTAAAATAACAAAAACTTAGATTAAAGGTTAAAATAAATAAAACATAGATTATAAAGAAAATGTTAAAAAGAGAACGTGAGATAATATTCTTTTATAACTACTTACTTGGCTCGTTTGTTTGGAATGTCCCGGTCATAGACCCTGGCAAGCCAAGGAAAGAGAATCACTCCACGGTAGCCAAACACTTTGTGTAGGAATAACTGTCCTGTCTCATAATTTCCGGATAGTTTAGGAGCATCCAGACGCCCAACTTCTGAAAGTCTAAAACAAACACAGGTTTCTTAGGAAGTAGTTAGGACATAGTAATTGGAGTGGCCTACATTTAGATGAGTATCTTTCTAAGACTATGCCTACAGGAATAGTTTTGCAAAACATCAAGTCAAATTATGACAATTTGTAATTTGAAAATTAAACTTAACTAAAAACTACCGCCATTTTTTACTGGGTTGAATTAGGGAGACCTCTAGTTTTTGCTGATACTGCTTTTAACTGATGACCGTTATTTGATGACGTGTCATTTGATGGGGCTTTAGATTTAAAATACCCTGTTTTTGGGGTCTGAGCAAAATTGGGATAGATACCAACTAAAATTTGTACTTTTATGCCATTTAGAGGTGTGCAGAGTTTGGGTTTGCTGGTGTTTAAACCAATCCATAATTTTACCCAACCCTGTGTCCTAGCCAGGCCAGCGGTCCCCAGACCTTTAGGGCAGGCCTAGCTTCGTTTTGTGGCCCACAAAAATTGTGATAATTTTTTGCGACCCAGCTATTTAATAATATTAATTAGGCTCTAGTGTCATTTTATCACTATTATCATAATTGCCATTGCCATACAAAAGGTCCACTGAGAAATAACCTCCAAATACAAATTGTGAAAAAGGGGTAGGTAAGTGAGTTGAATTCACAATTCTAGTAAAAGACACTTAACTTATATTTCAGAATTTTTCAATCACTAAAGCTACGCGCGCAATAGACACAGCACGGATGGGCGGGACAGGACAGCCGCACATCCGCAATTTAGGACAGTCTGAGAGCTAAAACTCTGAGTCCGACTTCAACAGAGTCCGTGAGTCCAATGGAGAATGGCGGAGGACCCGTGCTGCCCGCCCGGTCGGTGTGCAGCGTCCGGTCGGTACGGCAGCTCAGAAATGTCCTAGAGTTCTGTCTCTCGGACTTTTTTACAAACGGCAGAAGCTGCCTGACGTCGGTTGCCGGCAGTCTTGTTTAGAATAGACTAAACTTGTTTAGACTAGCCTACTATAAACACCCAAGGGCCTATTTCTATACAGTATTTATTTTGTTAGATACCATACACCAAAGTGGAGGATTTCCTCTCACTCAAATAAATTTTAAAATCTAACAAAAATGTTGAGATACCTAGGTACTACTGAATTGATACATTTTTTCTTATCTTAATCGTTCATGCATTTTTAATCAAAAGCCACCTGGACTGTAAACCATATAATCGAAGTAGAAACATGATCTCTCCAACAATGTGATGTCGTAAGAGTATCCCCATACAAGGTTAATACCATGACCATATCTTGTGATCATAGGTACATCATGGTCAACCCTATATTGTTTTGTTATGATTTGTTGAAACTAGAAACTAGGCTAGGTTGACTTCTTGGAGATTGTGGCAATTTTGCAAATTGACTGTGAAGATTTTGCAGACATTTTTCCCAATTTCCAAATTAGAACGAGAATTGAGATTTCTGTCTAGACAAAAATACAAATAGGTCCACTAGTGAAAGTACACCTGAAAATTAGGAATAACAATAACCCAGGTACGGTTCCGGTACCTATTAGAGATGGGAAATATAGTAGAACCTCTTTAATCCAAACTAAATGGGACCAGGGGTAGTTCGGACTATTGAATTACGGACAGAACATATTGTTGTTTTTACATAACAATAACTAAAGGCTAAAATGGATCGTAATTGTTACGGGAAAGTAAAATAAAGTGTTTATTTAATACAGTAGTAAACATAGTGAATAAACAGTACTGTACATTACAGTAGAAACAGTTACGGTGCGTACATCAATAAATACAGTAGGCCTATATACAATAAAGAACTACTGTACTGTGTATAGAGTAGAGCAATGAGGCGTTCAGATTAGTGGACGTTCGGATTAAAGAGTTTCTACTATACCGTTACTTTCCTGTAAAAGTCAGAAACGTTCCTTAGTTTTTGGTAATAGGTGAAATAACACCATTATTTTGTCACCTATTATTTCCCCTTCCAGCGTTATTTTACTTGTTCGTACTACGACATTAGAAAAATAATATGATTCTCAGTAAACTATAACCAAGCGTTTACTATTACAGTAATTAATAGGATTACACAGTCAGCGTTTTTTCACTTATTTGACCTACCAGTTCAGACAAAGTTACAAAAATTATGTTCGTACTGAGGTTACAAAAAAATATGATTCTCAGTAAACTATTACCAAGCGTTTGCTATCAATTAATAGGTCGAACACGGTCAGTGTAATTTCACTAGCTCGTTCTAACGGTTCAGAAAACGTTACAAGAACAATAGGGTATTCTCAGTAACCTGTTACCAAGGTAATAGGTAAAACTTCATTAATAGGGTTATTTGTTTTATTACGTGTATAATTATGCCTCCACTAGTAGCCTACCTATTTAAATTTTGGAACTAGAAAATCAAGATTACCGGTACCTATGTTTGAATAACATTCCCTTTGTAAGTTACTCGCTGGGTGTAGCTTACGGTGTAGCTAAAAAATCATCCGATTTTTGGTACTGCGCAGTGGAAATCTATTTTGGTATTTGTTTGGTTTTACGTTTATTTTTTAAAATTCATGAATATTTGTTGTTATTGGCCCATTTTGAGCACTATTTTCCTCTAGCACTATTAAGCCAAACGCCTCTTTGCCATGAGAATCATATTAAGAAACTGTCAAGAATCACAAAGTGCCACAATTAATGATTTTACAATAATACACTTTTTTGGAAATTTTTAATTAAGTAGATCTAGCCTATTGAAATATGGTGCCTTTTTCAGAAGAGGGCCGCCACTTTTTATACTGAGGAATAAGCACAGTTTAGGTTAGGCTAGGTTAATTTATAGCTTTACTTCATTTATTGAACAGAAATAAAGGTACTTTGGTATTATCAGAAGGCCACCCTGATACAGCGCGTTGTTAAGGTTATGTTAGGTTGGGTTATCGTAAATATGTTTGTAGGACTTTCCTCGTTTTGTTATGAATCATACGATACCAGATGAGTCATACATTCGCCTGCCAAATCTCCTCCATTTAGACCAAGGTCAGGTCATTGGAGCCATCACCTGTCACCGCCCTGTATCTGGGTCAGTGTCATGTGTGATGACTCATCTGGTATCGTTTAATTCATAATGAAAAGAGGAAAGTCATACTTAATATTATGATAACCCAACCTAACATAACCGCCGCAGCGCGCTGTAAACCTACTTGGCAGAGTAGGCTTACATGTGGCAGCTAGCGGCGGCGACGCATTCAACTCAATCATCGCCGACATCGCTGCCTTCTGGCGGGCAGCCCTCAAAGGCCACTAGTTGTAATCAAGCCAAATTTGGACATTAAAGACAAATAAAGTATGTTCTTTCCAATTATGTAGGTAGTTATTTTTGGTCCCCGGTAAAAAATTCCCTCTAAAATAAGTGGCCTCCAGATAACATCAAAGTACCGAAATAATCTAAAAATCACCTAAGTGGTGAGTGCGTTTTCCACAGCTTAAATAGTGGCGGCCCTCTTTTGAAAAAGACCCGAAATATGTTAAAGGTTATGTAAAATTACATTAGTATTATTAGTATTATTGATACCATCTATTGCCTTATTGCTAATATTGCTCACTAAGCATTGATCATAATGTAATTGCAATAATACGAGAGACTGCAGAAGGCCCGTGGATAATGTAATGTAGCAGAGTATTTTCTGGGTCTGCTTAATGTTTCATAATCAGCCTGGATCTCAGAAACACATATTTGGTTAATACAAGAGAGAATGTTAGTTGGTTAGCCTACACCAATGATAGCAACACATATTTTTTTTTTTTTTTTTTTTTTTTTTAAAGAGGTTGGCGGCCTCTTTTAACCTTGCATTTGCCCGTCCACATAGACTAAGCGCCCGTGCGTGGATCGTTTACAGCAAAGCAAGGAGTGAGCCGGTACAGTACAAAGGTGAACTGTACTGATAAAATGTTATCGGCAGTGACCAGGATCCGAACCCACGACACTACTGCCTTGGGCCCGAAGTCCGCGACGCTACCGACTGAGCCACCGACTCACTAAACTCACTATTGAGATGGCCCAGCTGAAACTGAACCAAGCCATGATGAGAAAATCTGAGATCATGATTCTAACCAAAAAGTGTATTGATACTATCGTACTTTTGCGGGTGGGGGACATAAAAATTGTTGTGGTGGACAGGTTCATAAGCTTAGCTGGCAGGAGCACATCTTCTATACGGCGGACAAGGCCACAAAGGTGGTTTCAAATAATTCTAATCAACTTTCACCTTAGGTGGTTAATTATTGGCCAATATCAGAGGTCATCGGTCCAGTCTTATAAGGTTGTTGTTAGCTGCGGCGGTTTAAGTTAAACTGTACTTCTGTACAGTGCGGAATTGAGGGCAGATACGCTCAAAAGGAGATACAGGATACAGCATCTCCTAGGGCAGTATCAGGCTGCATTGGATCCACTTTCCAAATAGTGTACGAACCCACCGTTGTGAGGATCACAGAAGTCTTCCCAGTCTAACCTGGTACCTATCAACATCAGACCATTCCATTCCATTCCATTTCGTTTTGTCATAAGAGCAAGAAACTCCCTGACTGCTAACCCGGTACCTATAATTAAACATACCCGGGCCCCATGATGTAGGCCGAAGCATACGCACCGACCTTTGGTACACCATGGGAGGATGACTTAAGGTCATCAAGCTCACCGGCTGCCGAACCAACCCTTCGGAAAGAGGGTTGCCCCTCAATCCTAACCAGGGATACCGGCTACTTGTTTAAGCGTCACTTCACCTGGGTTCCCCCAGGTACGGAACCCAGAAGGACCATAGTGAAATGCCCTGACGCATTTAGTGCAAGCAACACTCGGGACCTATCCAATCCCTGACAGGCAAAACCCGCCATCAAAGCCAGGAAGAAGGGGACCACCAGCAAGCTGATGGGGGGAACCCCAACCACCTATTTACACCACTACCCGATCGAGGCCTTACCCAGTTGCTGGGAAACCAGAGGTGACCAAGGCGATAGATCCCAGCACCCGATCTACTTCGTTTGCCCATCAAGCCCAACATCACTGCCAGGCCATCAGGGTTTCCCAAAAGGAGGCAGGAATAGAAGTGGGTCCCACCCGGATGAACCTATCCACCAAAGGTGGCGACACCCTTTGCTCAATTGAGGTTCCAGGGAGAACCCCCCACACTCTAGATAACCATACCTTCCGGTC
This sequence comes from Macrosteles quadrilineatus, assembly GCF_028750875.1. Classification (NCBI taxonomy): domain Eukaryota; kingdom Metazoa; phylum Arthropoda; class Insecta; order Hemiptera; family Cicadellidae; genus Macrosteles; species Macrosteles quadrilineatus. The sequence goes on along the minus strand of NW_026542600.1, from coordinate 39,079,911 downwards.
TCAGAGACAGGGATTGGCTTATGGAGTGCGCCCAGCCGTTGCCCTCACACTGCGGAAAGTTACGTTCCCCTAGAGTGTCCCCGTGAACTGACGGGTACTCGCCCGATTTCACCTCCAGGAAGGCTACTTCCAAAGTCGAGGATTTGCCACACTGAATGCCGGTCGCACATCAACAAGCGGGCTGGAGCCCAAAGGATCATAGCTACAGGCAGATGATAGATTGGTGGCGCACTTCCACCTCTTGCAGAGCTGAACACCCCCCATAACCTGGATGGGGAAATGTCACTGGGTACTCTCACTTTGGGTAAACCCAAAGAGGCTGGCTTGTCCAGTCGTCCATAACTATGACCTACTTGAAATGCCGATTCCGACATCGAGCAGTTACCTCCCCTTTGGGGGCTAACTTACCCAATTTTTCACCTCCCAGGACGAGGCTACTTCCAGAGCCGAGGATATGCCTCACAAAATGTCAGTCGTACACAGAAGGCAGGACGAGCCCGAAGAACTCCAGTCACAACCACAGCTACAGGCAGGTGGGAGACCGAAGTCTTGCAGAGCTGAACACCCCTCCACCCTGAATGGAGGAAATGTCACTGGGTACTCTCACTTTGGGTACCACCCAAAGAGGCTGGCTTGTCCAGTCGTCCATAACTGTGGCCTACCTGAAGTGCCGGTTCAAACACCGGGCAATTACCTCCCCTCTGGAGGGCAAGAGCTAGGGTCCGCGTGGTCGCTAGGCCACGTACCCACGCAAGCGTAAGCCCCCTGCGGGATATCAACATCAGACCGGGTGCAATAGTATCAACACTGAACTACTGACAACCTCAAGTTGCTGGTCGTCATCACAATTTTCAGGTGGAAACCAACATATTTGCCAAAAAAGCACAACTGCACCAAAGGGAAAGAGTGCCTGTGATATAACTTAGCACGTTCGCTGCTGACAACTCCGGTCGGAGTAACAGTGCAGTGTTATACAAGTTGGTCTATTGTGACCTCCGCATTTATCGGGGACCAACTAAACTACCTATGTCAGCATGTTGTGCTGGTCCTATACTTTAATTTTGTGTAGGTTGGGTTTAGGTTGGTAGTAAAATTTCCCGTAAAATCCCGTCTGGCAGCGCTTTTGTCCCATTTTCAGGGATTTTCTCTCTTTGAGCCAAATTACAAAGGTAAACTGGTAAACAGGCAGTGCTGCTATCTGTGAGTTTTTCAGTAAACTACGTCCACTCTCGGGTTACACAGAACCTTCACCACCGCTATCAAGACTGAAATATTTTAATAGTATTGCCTTCGCTGATTCACTGGCACGGCGAGGCTGCGTCGCATTTCCGACCGTACTGCCAAAGGGGTTCTCGCAGCGAACGTGTTAATGGCCTAAATTATAGACAAAAGCAAAAGGGAATAATTAGGCTAATGAAAAATAAGTTAATAATTTTTTTCAAATTTGTTTGGAGTAGCAAAGCTCTATTTTATTTACTGAATTTTACAATTTTTATCTTGTCCTAAGCCACGTAGCCTGCCAGTCCAATAAGGGTAAAATAAATAAAAAATAATCCTCTGCAGCACTCTGTATAGCCTATAAAAGTTAGGTAACTTTACTTCAAGCTGCCTAGTTTATGTAAGTTAGCTAACTACCTCAGGCCCGTTTTTGGCTCTGTCTGCGCCCTTGGCAAAACTATTTGTAGCGCCCCATTGCAATATATATCTATATATTAATAGGCATGCATGTTTCTTTAAAACCTTTTTTCTTAGCTAGTTTAGGCTACATCCCAGGGAAAATCTACGCATATTGTTAGAAAGATTTTTTCCAGATGCGCAAAATCCCTTTATAAATTAAAATATGCTCAAAAATAAGCAAAAAACATAAATTTAAAGTTAGAAAAAAATTAACATGGACCTTATGGGTTACCAAGCTGGTGATGAAATAATGAAATATTAACAGAAAATCAAAACAAATGGAAGAAATTCCAATCAAATGTTTGTTTTACAGTGTGGGGTGAAAATAGAGAAGACTGTACTACATATTTTTGGTTGAGTTTTTGACCAGTCAACGACCACTAGTACGTACATAAAACAGGGTGTCCACCAACCGGGAAAAACTGGAATGTTGCGTAGTATTTATTTTTGTAGGCCCTATCCGTGACCGCAGAACACGATGATAATGTCTAAACGACCGCGGTAAACAGGTCAAGAATTTTTCTGCGATCGCGTAAGACGATGGTGACCTCCACATGACTGCTGGATAAGATTTACATTTTGCCGCAATGGCGGGAGACGATTGCGATGTCTACAGGACCGCGGCAGATACAAGAATTATGTCTACACGGCCACGAGGAATGACCAGAATAATTCTGCGATATCGCAAGACGATGATAATGTCCACACGGCCACAGGAGATGATTACTATTTTTCCACGATGGTGGGAGATGATTACAGTACTATTTTTCCGTAATGGCGGGAGACGATTGCTATGTCCACATCCACGACCGCTGGGGACGATATATTGACGTCTTCACGGCCGCGAGGGATGATCAGAATTTTACAGCGATTTTGCAAGACGATGGTGGTATCTACAGAGCCACAAGGGATGATCAGAATATTGCTGCAATCACGAAAGACGATGATAATGTCCACATGACCACGGGTAACAGTCAGGATTTTGCGGAATCGCGGGAGACGATTACGATGTCCACATGACCGCGGGATACGATAATGATGTCTACACGGCCGTGAGGGATAACTTTATCGCAATCGCATGCAGATACAACCACCATATTTTTATTATTTTCAAATTTTTGGCGCCCATTAAAAAAGCCAATTGCCTCGCGCTCTAGGCACGTGCCTACCGTGCCTATTCGGTAAATCGGCCCTGAACTACCTAGGCTAAATTAGCCAAGGCCTAGACTACGAGAACCTAATGATTACTTATTTCTCATATTGAACTAACTAGGCCTAGAAATAGGCCTAAGAAATGCATAGAGAACATTCAGGTTAAGGAAGTAAGTTAACAAGGTCAAACCTAATTGAACACTTATTACTTATTTGCCTGGAAACAAAATGTATGATTAAGTTTTCACAATTTACCTGGTATATCCAGCATGTTTGATATATGAGTGGCCAGGACTAATTTTGAGAATATTCTGTTGCACCAATCTGACAATTCCAAATAAAACCGTCATTGTAGTTTAGTTAGGGCTAGGCCTACTATTTATTAGGCCCTAATCTGAATTGCCGGCACACAATATTTGGAAACAACTGTCACAAAAGTAGTATTACTAGTTATTTAGTTTTTTCGTAATGAATGATAAGATCATATTCCTCCTTCAAGATATCCTTCCTATGCAACTGAAACGTAAACAAGTTCCAGCTATCCAGCATTCAGCAATCAGCAAATAAGTATACAAACAAACCTGCAAAAAAATCAAACAACGTAAAAGACTGACGATAATTTTATTGCTGAGTTTTGGTAATTTGGCAATATGGCATTTATTTACCACTCACATTCACAACAACACTGGACTGACTGAACTGACTAAAAAAACTAAAGACAATGGCTGAAGAGCAGAAGAGCTTTGAGCATAGGGTCAGGGTCCTAGTAAAGCGTCCATCTCCTCTTCATTCATTGGTCCGTCCATATCCATATTAGACAGGCTATTGGTTAAAAGTGAGCGAAAATTAGCAGCTACGACAACAATTTTCCCATAAAGTATACGTGTGTCCCAAAAGTCCCACCCCTGTTATTTTTATATATATATTTTTTTTTTTTGTCCTAGGACGCTAGGCACGAGCCTGGGATTGTTTTTCACATTACTTCAGGCTAGACCTAGGGGTTGCGGCATTATCACTTAGATAAAATCCATTGGTGACTTGGCGGGGATCGAACCCAGGACCTCACGGACCGAAGTCCCGCGCTCTAGCCACTACGCCAGCTCGCTCCCCACCCCTGTTATTTTTATATTAATAGAGATAAAATTATAAATATTCAGGGAATTTTTTATACAATCAAAAAAGGAAGTTTTTGGTGCATGTAAATTTTCACCTTCTCCGCCCAAAAAATGGGTAGTTTGGGGTAAGACAACATTTTCACACATAACCCCCTATCGAGTTATTCATAAAATAATTGTTAAGGTCTTAATAAAATAAAAGAATGGCGCAAACTAGAGGTATCTACGTCAATCCTATCAAAAGTTATTGCAGTTCAAAGTTTTAATCCCCCACCCTTTTTTTGAGAAAACACATAAAAAGGGGCGATAATTAAAACTTTGAACTGCCATAACTTTTGATAGGATTTACGTATAGAGTACTAGTTTGCACCATTCTTTTTCTTTTATTATGACCTTTAAATTATGCATAAGGGTGGGGGTTTACATTTAACATTTAAAGATTTCGTCCTTCTCCCAAACTACACTACCCCTTTGGGGGGAGGGAGCGAAAATATCCATACACCAAAAACTTCCTTTTTTATCATATAAACATTTCCTGGATATTATAATTTTATATCTATTAATAACAAAAAATAATAGGGGGTGGGACTTTTGGGACATACTGTATACTGTTTATATATTAATCACATATTTAATCACATACAATATATATATTGTACTAGTTGTTGTACGGTTGTACCCGTGCTTCGCAACGGGAAGAAAAATCAGTTTCATTATCATAAGACATAAATTTTATAATTATTAATACAATTTTTTTTAATTTTTTATTTAAATCCAAGCGAAATAAAACGGGATTTCCCATAACAGTAAAGTGGGATAAAACGGGGGTTTCTCAACCTGAAAAGCGGGATTTTTGTTTTGCTCGTGTGGATATAATTATTATATTATTGAATTAATAATTAATATCCGATAATATTTATATCCTTCATCAATGATAATATCCTTTGCTCGTGTGGATATAATTATTATATCCACACGAACAAAACAAAAATCCCGCTTGTCAGGTCGAGAACCCCCCGTTTTATCCCACTTTACTGTTATGGTTCGGAAAATCCAGTTTTATTTCGCTTGGATTTAAATCAAAATTAGCATAAATTCTAAATCTATAAGCTTGAGGAGTATGTTTTATCTATGATAGAACTGACTTAAGTGCCTCAGTCCAGTGGGGTGATGGAGTTTCGGCTTCCCGGATTGAAACATCACGAATCGTAATCGTACCTACCGTGCTAGCTAGCTGTTCTTGGACTTGTGTGAGTGTGAGTGAACTGACTGAGTGAAGTGAAGAGTGTAGTAGAAGCCAGAAGCAGAAGGGGAGGAGAGACAGAGGAGTAAGTTTAGTAGACGATTTTTGAAGTGACTCCGGAGTCCGACAGACAACAAACATGGCAACTGCAATAAGTTTATGTTTTTAAAGCATAATATTGTTGGAATACTTACTAGTCTTTTCAACGTTTTGGTGTTCAACCTGTGAGATGATTTTCATGTTTGAAAATGTGTACTGTAAGAGAAGAATTGTTAATAATGGACTTAAATAGAAGTGACTGTATCAGTGAAAATTTAGTGGCGCCAGTATCTAGTGAGGTTATGAAGTTTTTGGATACTCATTTTTAGTATAAACGAGACTCCTGTTACGAATCTTATCACTAAACATAGGTTATAATTTCGTCAATCTTATCTTATGGTTATAGTCCTCGCATAACAATTAAAATAATTGGGCTTTAGATCAATTTATTATACTGTTAAATGACTAATCTGACCTTAGTATAAAAGCTTACAGATCATCTCACTCGTACTTCAATCATAAGTTTTGGGTTAAAATACTTAACTAAGTGGCGTCTTCTTCTCAATTGATAAAAATAGTTAATATCACTTAGTATCTTTTTTCAATTAAATTTTTCTAGACAAGCACCTTGATGAAAATGAATTTCTCTCATTTGAATTTCGGAAACAACTTCGTTTCAATGCACCAATTCAGTGCTGCAACAAAAGTAGTGGGCAATGTACAACAGAATATAGCCTTCATTCCAGCGACGAGCTCTCAGCATTATCATCATTCAAATCAAGTAAACTTTCCCAACAATGGTCAGATTACAACAGCTGTCATTCAGCATCAACATCATTACCAGGATGCCTCTGCTAGAATTCTTAGCCAAAATTCCTCAACACACTCAGTAAATATTAATACCCCTACATCAACTACTATAGCTCAATCATCTTGGATTGATGGAACCACACTACCTTCTGGAGACAGCACATTGAAGATAAATCTACCAAGCTTTCCTCCTCAAGCACAGGTGCCAAGTGGTGTAAATCACATTCATCAACCAATACAAAGTTCTTTTAAAACTGTCTTGATGAAGGATGCCTCAACAATGACAGATTTTGATATCCCTGTCACTGATGGAAAAAACGGTAACACCAAAGAATCTGCTATGAGTGAAGATAGCGATGACAGTTCTAAATCTGATACACATTCTATGAAAAGAACTGAGTGTTCAAATTCTTGTTCTAAAGTTGAGTTAAAAAATACAAAATCGGCGTTAGCTGAGTACCTTCATCGATTACAGCCTTATCAAATCCCAACTGACATACAAGAATTTCTAAAAGATAACAATATAGTACCTGTTCTTAAAAATGATGTTGAAGAAAAGAGCAAGAAGAACATAGAATCAAAGGATAGTTTTTCTGGGAGGTCTGAAATCCGATTATCAAATGCGCCTGATGGTTCTCTTCTCTTTTGTTGTTCTGAATGCAGTATTGGATACCCGGACAAAGAACAGTTGGAGCGTCATCTTGCAGGTATTATCAGCAAGGTTTTATAAAGTGAAATAGGCCTAACTAAGTTAAACTTCTTGTGATTGATAACTTGAGTCAGGAAATAACAAAAAACTATTGAAAACATGTTAGTTGATCATCTTTAAAAAATTGTTTTTAATTTCTTTATTGTCAAACCTATTTGAAACTTAACACGTTCGCTGCTACGGACGTTCCGGAATGTCAGCGGCGCCACGGCGCCAGGATCTAGTAGCGTTCCGGAACGTTACCGTTCATTGTTGTTTAACCTTTCCATCGATCAGCCAGATCGTCACGAGCGTCCTATATTTCTTTGCAGCTCATGGGGACCGACTTTTCTGACAATAAAAAATATAGTTTCCCGAAATCACCACCAGGGTCGTATAGAACAGGGCTTTGTCTCACCTCTTTTCTGCTAGATAGCAACACTACTTTACCGACTGCAACCTGGGTAGTTATATATCAGGTGCTATATATCAGAATCGCTTTGGTACTATGTCCAAAGCCAGTTTTATTGCAGAACATTGCTATCCAGTAAAACTACTATTGTTCTTACTGCAATTCAGTGTATTAGCGGCAATGTTACGCAGCGGCGAGCACTAGTTCAGCTCCTGGCGCCGTCCCGGCATCTAGCGCTCAGCAGCGAACGTGTTAACTTATTTTTTATGATGATCTTATACATTACTTTAAACTAGGTCACTAAGTTTTACCATTGTAAATCCATGACAAATACAAAAAAAAAATTGACAGTTAATACGCCAAAAAGTTATTCTAACAACTATACAATTTTTAACTTGAAGCAATAGGCCTAGTTGTCCTCTCTGCCACAGGTATTGGCTTGTAGGCCTGCCTTAGCTAAGACATGATAGGTAGCGAAAACTTAAGGTACCGGTAGCCTATGAGAAGTTGACAAACTGTGTGGTATGCATCACGTTAAAAAAATTGTAAAAAGTAGTAAAGTGCAGGTGTTTGAAGCCTGAGGCTGGGGCATATTTTCCAAGTCAGGGAACCTTAAAATAGGTTGTCTCGACACACTCGCTCACTATAAAATAGCATGTAGGCCTACAGTAATTTCATGGTACTCGACCGTCTGGAGACAGCTGGATGAGATGGGAGGTCGGATAGTTTAGGCAAGGGTTTAAGCTGTAGTTATATTTTGCTAAAGACACCCTGAAATCGTGACATTTTATTAGGCTGGCTGTTGTAATGGCAGAAAAAGTCATCTGAAAAGATTGCAATGGAAAAATATATGTAGGCTATCACTGCAATCACTGTAGGTAGATGATCATGGCTCTGCTATTACAGAAGATTTTTATGATTTTGCCAAAATACCGGGAGTTGATTGTGATTTCACCGTTGTAGCCGGACATGATAGACATTTTGCCAAACTCTGGATGTTTAAATTTTACTTAAGTTGAGAGGATTACTTTTTGAAGTAAAACCATAGGCCTACCTCCAGCCCTTAAGATGATTACGTTTTGAAGTAAAACTATAGGCGTACGTCCAGCCCTTCAGCTAATTCCCTCCTATCTTTTGAACATTTTCGTTGATTGTAAAGTTGTTTTAAGGCTACATTTTTTCAAAACTAGGATTGTCCTAAGTTAATACACTTTAAATTGGCTATGATTCGTAAACTAGTTTTTATAAGTTAAGTTATTATTTATTGGTAACTTATAGGCCTATTTATTTCTATTCTTAGTCTATTACTGCTTACTAGGCTAATCTTAGTAATGATTGCCTTTTCAAGAAAATAAAATATGGTTAGGAATTTAAATAAAATGTGGCGACAGTAATGTCAACCCAGTGGCCAGTAGGCCTACATCATTATATTATTAGCCCTACCATGAATTTTAAATAAACCATTCATTATGATAGGTCTACTAGCTGACAATGCCGCATCACCGCGATGTGATACCTATGCTACGGTTTTAGGCCTAAACCAGTTTCTCCTTAAATAGAGCACCCTGTATGTGTAAGGATAAGGCCAATTTATTTTATTTTTAGAAGAATATACTCTGAAATATGACTTGGTCAAGGCTTGTTCACACCGCTGTCGCTAGATGTCATACTACATCTTAATATGTCGTCCGTGCATTGTTCAAACCTTGCTACGTAGCTGTTGTGCTTCAGCCGCTGTTTATCCCTTCACCGAGGCCAGCGCTCATAGATCAAGATCATACCTAACTCGTGTCCATGGTAGATCCTGGAATGGCGTCCTATTCAATACCATTGAGTGATCCTGCATTCTCTGCCATGGATGGAGAGTGATAGCAGTAATAAGTGACTATGAACTGTTGTTGTTATATTTAGCATCCCAAAAAATCTAAATGGAAAACCCATTTAGTCAAAGGAGAAACCAATTTGGCGGATTTCACCATCTAATGAAGGATGTTGAAAAGCTTAGATCATATCTGTAATATATGGAGAGTGATTGTGACAGCCCAAGTCCCTAGTGCGTATTTGGCAACATGTAGCTAGTTGGCGTAACTGCAGCGATATCGTTTGCATAATAATATGGCGGTGTGTACTATGCTCATTTAAATAACATTAAGAGATATGTCAGCGACGTCTTCCGAAGACGTAGTAAGATGTCTGCTGATGCCGGTGTGAACAATCCTTTAAGCTGGGGTCACACTAGGCTGTTTATCAGCTGCTACTAACCAGCCGCCGGTAAATATCGCCAGCTACCAGCAGATATGTAGGGTTAACATTATAACCACAAGCCGCCACTAAATAGCCGCTAGTTTGTAGACCTCATCTGCTCCCGCCCCACTCTTCATTGACTTCTTTACGTTATAAATTTCATTTCTATATGAATCAGGTAGCCTAGACTTTTTTTCTATTTAATGAGACCAAAACTTATTTTAGTCCTCGTTCTTCAAGTCTTTGATTTAACTCATTATAAGCTGCGTCTTTGGTATTCCTGTTAATGTAGTTGGCAGACAATGCGTAACACAGGCAAGAATAAAATTGGAATATGTAAATCTAGAAATATTACAATGTATTTTAATTCACCAGCCGTTTGTAAGCTACTAGGGGCTCACATTGGCTGGCTGCCACCAGCAAGGAGATCACGTGACTACCAGCGGAGGGTAGGCAGCGCTAAAAAGTTTAAAATGTTCAACTTCTGATTTCAGCTAGTAAATACCAGCCCGCTGGCATTTACCAGCCTCTGGTTTTGGATCAGACTAGGATGCTTGATGGCAATATTACCAGCGGCTGGTTAGTAGCCAAGCGATGCTAAACAGCCTAGTGTGACTCCGGCTTTAGGGCCTAGCAGTAAAAAACTTCTTCTCAGATATGTATGAGCATAAGTAAGTTTTCCTTGAACACCAATTGGTTGCCTTAACTATAGACTTTGATGTGAGTTATCTAATGGTTAAATAACTCACAATCAAATAATCAAACATGTTTACATATTTGCATCCCTATAAAACATTTCTTCATTTCATATTAGTTGGTATTGGTTGATACACTTTTATCTGTTTCAGTGCATAAGGCAGATCGACGATTTGAATGCAATGTTTGTGGTGTGTTTTTGAAGAGGAAAGAACATTTGGATCAGCACAAAAGAGGCCACAGCGAAGAGAGACCGTTTGTTTGTGAAATTTGTTGTAAAGGGTTCAAGAGAAATGAGCATTTACGTCGACACATAGTGATCCATTCCGGAGACAAGAACCATGTTTGCACGGAGTGCGGGAAGGCTTTCTCTCGTAAGGATCACCTCAACAAACACCTCCAAACTCACATCAGTAAGAGAGCAAAAGGAGAAGCCAGCGATCCTGTATCGTCTTCACCTTTGTTGCAGTTCCAGCCTCATAAGAATGTTCACGTTTATCCTCCTAAGTAAACTAGCACTCATGTATATATATTTTTGAGTGAGTATATAAAATCAATCATTAGAATGTGTTTTTTTATAGTTTAAAACGTTGCGATATTTGAGATTAGCACCTCAAACATTTATTTTATAAATAACATTGAACAAATATTAGTGAAATACTTAGATCTTAAACTTATGGATAATGTATAAATCGGGTTCCTACCAGTGTCTGACAAGTTACTTGGTCATCAAACCAGTTGGCTGCCATTTTAAATAAAATATTTAAAAAAAAATGCAAATTACACCCGCCACAGCAAACCTGCAGACTAAGCGAATTTCCAATTGCCTAGTTGGATTAGCCTATCACTAAAACATTTAATAAAATTGTCAGATTCATTCCCTACTTAAATGACTCTAAGTTTAATGAGTACTTAGGATTACCCCTCTAAGGAATGTAATAAATTTATTTAGCTTGGTATCAAATAAACAAATTTGATCAAAACACATTCTTAAACAAGCAAAAACTTCAACGGTTTTTAAATTCTCCATAAGAATAACACAAGAATTTTAAATTCATAAGGTTTTTGAAGACATTAGTTATTTGTAGCCATTAGACAAAATCAATGCTTTTTATTTTTCTTGCAGTTAATATGAGATAAAAAATATATCTTCAAAAAAGATCTCTTAAATTCATAAACAGGGCCGTCGCGTGGTGTATTAGTGCTGGGGGTGGGATGCTGTCAGGTGCTCTCCCCCCCCCACCCCAAACACAATGAGCGATGCTCGTGGTGGGTTACGTGGCTGTCTGAGACATCATCTGTAGCAGAAACATCATCATCGTCCTTCACAATCACGGCTAATCTGAATATTCATCGATAACAGAATTGTCCTCTGCAATTGTGGTAAAATAAAGATTATCCAACGATCGTGTGGACATTATCACCGTCTTCCTCGATTGCGGAGGAATCAAGATTATCTCCTGCAGTTATGTGGACATCCAGGGTGTCTACCAGTCGGGAATTCCGGGAAATTCGGGAAAAAGTCGGGGATTTTGAAAGGTCGGGAAAAGTCGTGAAAAAGTCATGAATTTCGGCCGAATGTCGGGAATAATCTAACCTTTCAAAATTAGGGATGAACGGGTCCCAAAACCTAAAAAAAATGTTCTGGATCTTATATTCCTGATCATTGGGACGGGATTACATTTGAGGGGTGTGGGATGAATCGAAAATGCATTGTAATTACAATTCGTTTTAGTGATGATTAAAATAACCATTTGAATCATGGGCATTCAGTATCCATACGTTATTGAATCTGTATCCATATACGTTATTGAATCAGTATCCATATATGTTTTTGAATCAGTATCCATATGTTATTGAATCCGTATCCGTACGATATTGAATCAGTATCTATATACGTTATTGAACAGTATCCATACGTTATGGAATCAGTATCTATAGGTCTTTACGGTATTGAATCAGTATCCATAAATACGTTTTTGAATCACATATACGTTATTGAATCAGTATCCATATACGTTTTTGAATCAGTATCTAAATACGTTTTTGAATCAGTATCCATATACGTTATTATTGAATCATTATCCAAATACCTTTTTGAATCAGTGTCCATACGTTATTGAATCAGTATCCATATACGTAGTTGACTGTTACATTGATACTGTTACTTTGACTATCAGTATCCATACAACTTATTGACATTATTCAAATTATTGACATTAATTATATAAGTTATTCACTGAGACATAGCTTAGCCATACAAGTTATTGCCATCCAAGTACATGGCATACACTGAGACATAGCTTAGCCATACAAGTTATTGCCATCCAAGTACATGGCATACACTGAGACATAGCTTAGCCATACAAGTTATTGCCATCCAAGTACATGGCATATACTGAGACATAGCTTAGCCATACAAGTTATTGCCATCCAAGTACATGGCATACACTGAGACATAGCTTAGTCATACAAGTTATTGCCATCCAAGTACATGGCATACACTGAGACATTGCTTACCATACAGGTTATTTCCATCCAAGTACATAGCATACACTGAGACATTGCTTAGCCATACAGGTTATTGCCATCCAAGTACATAGCATACACTGAGACATTGCTTAGCCATACAGGTTATTGCCATCCAAGTACATGGCATACACTGAGACATAGCTTAGCCATACAGGTTATTGCCATCCAAGTACATGGCATACACTGAGACATTGCTCAGCCATACAGGTTATTGCCATCCAAGTACATAGCATACACTGAGACATTGCTTACCATACAGATGCCATCCAAGTACATAGCATACACTGAGACATTCCTTAGCCATACAGGTTATTGCCATCCAAGTACATGGTATACACTGAGACATAGCTTAGCCATACAAGTTATTACCATCTATGTACATGGCATACACTGAGACATAGCTTAGCCATACAGGTTATTGCCATCCAAGTACGTGGCATACACTGAGACATTGCTTAGCCATACAGGCTATTGCCATCCAAGTACATAGCATACACTGAGACATTGCTCAGCCATACAGGTTATTGCCATCCAAGTACATGGCATACACTGAGACATTGCTCAGCCATACAGGTTATTGCCATCCAAGTACATAGCATACACTGAGACATTGCTTACCATACAGATGCCATCCAAGTACATAGCATACACTGAGAAACACTGGTTCTTCTAATGTATGATTGAAAACATATATTTCACTCCACTGACAAGTATGAATAGAAAAATTCCATGGCTTTGAATCGAGTTACATCAACATTTTTTTTAAATCGAATCGTTGCTTTGAATTGAAATTTTTTGCTGCTTCACACACCCTTACATTTAATACGGGATTTTCTCGGCATGTGATTCGTTTCGATCGTCAGTGATTTCGCTGCGTCGCGAGTGACAACATATGTTGACGAAGGTACCGTGACCGCGAGATGGAAAAAGGTGTAGTAACATGAAGAAGGGACCGAGTTTTTGGTCGGGATTTATATAAAAATGGTAATGAAAAGTCGGGAAAAAGTCGGGAATTCCATTTGAGAAATCTGGTAGACACCCTGACATCACCATCGTCTTCAGCGATTGCGGCAAAATCCTAAATTCCTCCCACGGTCACGGAAACATCATCATTGTCTTTTGCAATGGTGGCAAAATCCTGAATATCTCCCGCGGTAACAAAAATGTATTGTAGGCTACTACATTAAGCTCAACAAAATGACCTAGGAAGAAATTAAGGGTTTCTATTTTTTTAGGATCAAAAATAAAAATAAAAATTTACACTCCATCCATACAAATTTTACACCTCCATAAAACCCCATTAAATTTCAATTCTATTCAAATTCAATATAACAAACACCTGCATGTAGGTCAATGGATTTGTTGAGCAAATAATTTGTCAAAAAAGTAATTTTTCATTTTTTTTAATTTTAAAATGACAGGCAACGGGCTTGTCGACCAAGTAACTTGTTGCACATATAAGTTAGTGGCTCTCCGTATCAGACATGTTCTCATTATGATCTTTCCTCAAAAAGCTCACTTTATGAAACTTGTTTAATGACAGAGTCCCGGTGCATATAAAGCTTAAAGTCTGTAACTTTAAAATCTTTTATAACTGTAATGTTATAGTGAAGTATTTTGAAAGGGCCAAAGATACACAACATACAATATTGTTAATCATTATAAATTTGATTAGAAACATTTTTTCTACGTAATTGTTACCTATTTAATTTAAATCTAACCGACCAAACTACAAAACATAATAGGATGAGTAACAGTGTTGGAGTGTAGCAACTCTTGTTAGGTCAGCCTGTTGTGACAAACTACCTGGTATAATAACGGTTTTTGGTTCCAGTGTGACAACACTGCAACAGATCCTACTATCGCTTTTTTAAATACCCCCGCTGCAGCAAACCTGCAGATCAAGCATATTGCAACAAAAAACACAAAAACAAGCAAACTACAACAGTTTTTTCCATGAGAATATCATAAAAATTTAAAATGTGCTGTTTTGAATTTTCTCAGTAACCTTTAACTGTAGCCTACAACAATGATGCACCATAGAAAATTGATCTTTTAAGCTTTTTCTAGATGGCTGTTACGAAAATTGGGCATTTCCATGTTTGTTTGAATTGTAAAAACCAATTTTTTAAACTTAAAAATCTAATAATATCCTGTTCTTATCAACATCTTTGCAATATCTTTGACTGTGGTAATGACTTATTCCTCTTAAGGAAATTCGCTATAATTGAACAATAGCGATTTTGGCCTCTGGGAATAACAAAACTAAAAATAAGTCGGTCTCAGGCAAGGTCTTACCGTGCCACCTACAGTAATAGCTACTCTATAGAAATTCCCTAAAATAATTGTTTTGACCAAAAAAGTTTTCAAAAATTGTTTTGCAAGTTTTATTTGTTTCATCAAACGTGTTTCTGAAAGTCATATTGTATCATGGCAACTGATGTAAACAAAATCAAAATTATTGCTTTGTCGAGTTTGTATGGAGGGAGAAGACTCATCCTATTGTGACAGGAAATATTTTTTCTGCCAAATACATATTATTTTTATTTGACTCATATTTTAATTTGTTCAGCAGTGCTTATCGGGATCGTACATCATTGAATCATTAACCTTCCTGTAAAAGTTATATTGATAATAAGTTGCTAAAATGTGTTGTTTAACCCTTTCAGTGCTAGGCCAATAATTCATATTTTATAAGACTTTTTTGTTTGCCTTTTAAATCCATTACCCGTTGTTGAATTTTAACTGTCATGTTGTCACTATTTTATTAATTAGGCTAATTTTGAATAATAACACAATAAGAAAATATATAAGAAAGATAAATCCCGGTATTTGTAGTAAACATCAAATAAAACTTAGTTTTTGTTGTAATTTTCAGTGGCGTAACAGCCGCCCCCGCAGACCCCGCGGTGCGGGGGGGCCCGCGAGGTTTAGGGGCCCGCGAGGTTAAGATACCCTTTTCTCATAAAACCGTCCGTAAAACCGATCCTTTGTTCACGAATGTTTTTCTCTCCTGACAAATTATAAATAAAAAAACGATGTGTTGGTAGATACTTTTATTCTGCCAAATCTACTAAAGTTTTATCTTTTAATTAACAATATTGTTAACGAAACGCCAACGCTCACTACGATCACCCGACGATGTGTATTGTCAGTGTGGTTGTGTAGCTTCATGCTAGCGCTAGGAGCTGTGTGCCTGCCTGCCTGCCGCCGCGCCGTGGCGACACACACTCGGAGCCAGCCCCTCGGCCCTCCCCCCTCCCCCACTAACCGCTCACGTGTACTCAGCTGACCGTAGATCACCTGATTTTGGAGATCCATTCCATGCGGATTGCGAGTGACTCGTCAGTAGTGCATGTCGCGAGAGTTTCTCAATCAGGTGTCATGTCATTAAATTGGGCTAATTTAGTGAAGCACTAACATTTACAGTTGGGAACACGAAAGTTTGCAGTTGGCGGCAGCCAATCACAAGACTAGTGCGACGTTGCCATATCGCCCTTTGACGACACTAATTAAAATACTAAACAATATTTTTAAAACAGCTGGTATTATTCGATTTGGCAACACCGCACTGCCCTCATTGGCTCATTAGAAGTCAAATGGTAAATATGCTACTCCCTCAACTGCAAACTTTCGTGGTCCCGACTCAAATTATAGTTGGAAGCTTGGTTGAGTATAGTAATGAATGTGAATGGTGGAGTAATGGAGTAGCCCATATATATTAATCACGGACATAACTCCCAAGTTTATTATCACTGTGACAGTGACAAAATATAAAATATGTTTCAAGGACGACTCTGGTCGTGTGGTTGAAGAATAGGTATAAATACTTGATATTGCTAGAGACCATCCTCTGCCAGTCTGATCGTGTAGGCCGTATGCCTGCCGTCACCTACGTCATGTGATAGTTGTGGTGTGGTGATGGTTGTGGTATATAGTGTTGTGGTGGGGAATGGGAGGGGTAGTAGGGGGCCCACAGACATATTTGCGGGGGGGCCCGGGGAAATACTGTTACGCCACTGGTAATTTTCCTGGTTTTCCTATAAATTTTTATGTTCTGATAGCATTATTTGAAACCGAAATCTCACAAAATCAAAAGACATATAGTTTACAATGTAATATTGAATTTAACCCTGATTTAGTTGGACGAGGTTATTGTAATATAGCAATTTTAGGGAAACTAATGTTTTGCAGCAAAGTCTCAGGAACACATTTACTACTACTAAAACTAAAAGATTGCATCCAAATAGTCCGTGACTAGCTGGTGCTGCTACCTAGTAACGCATTGAACAACTATCTGCAGCGCCATCTGTTCGCAATCGGTGGCGACAGCTTAAATACCGGGTTTTGACTCCCCAGTCTTCAAGCACAGATAGCCGAGAAGGCTAGGGCGTGTGTCACTTGGCCAGTGGCATTCGTCTGCTCGGGTTCGAATCCCGTCCTGTGTGGCAAATAATTGGTGACCTGTGTGTTTGTAGCGATATACTACAACCACTGGGGCATAGTGAGGTGTTCATAATCCTTGGTTTAGACATACACCTCGAAATCATCGGATTGGGCGAATCTTTTAGCTAAGTGGTTAGTAGTATATCCTATGAACATGCAGGTCACCAATGGCCGTTTTGCTATTTTTTTTTTAAATAACCTTCCTCTCTATATCCCTTAGGGTTTTTTTTAAACAACGATATATCGTTTCATAGCACTGAAAGGGTTAATGAGTTGTTAGTTTAAAAACCCCTAATGGAATTTTTTTTACACTATGAATAACATTCAGTGTTATTTAACATGCATTAAAAATGTTATGCATCAAATTTTTTTTAAACAGGCCTACGTAGTTATTACTTTTATTACCTTACAAATCTTAATGAATACCTCAACTATAAGACTTTTATTTTTAAATTATTATTGCCTTGTCTGTGTTATTATGTTCACAAATTAGTTTTTAGAGCTTGTAGACTTATGTTGATACATGACTTCGGAAGGTAGCTTACATGACCCAATAAGTTCACATGAACCAAATTTTGATTATAATGGAATTGTCAATTCAGTGTTGGTATATCAGATTTTGAGTTATAATAAGTATCTTTATATGTAAAAATAAATTGTAATGTATGTATTTGATAATGGTAATTGTGATCCTCACTTTACCCGTTATTCTATGTAAAATGTAAACAGATTTTGTAGTACTGACTGTAGCACGACTGTAGTTGTCAAATCATTACGTTTATGACATAGTTTTAGAAACTAAGCCGAATATTTTCTTCTCTATGAAGACACTCATTGTTACTTTTCCATTTTTAACTGTTGTTAGTTTAATCTAAAGTTTGTGTGATATGTTATTTTCTATTCTATATTCTGTCCAAGGCATCAAGAGTGGTAGGGCGTGGGACTTTGCTTACTGGATTTTACTTGGCCTTAGTCATCTAATAGATATAGTGTAAATTGGCTAAATAAAGCGGTTTAGCAGCCTAAAGCCAAGTATGTGAGTCTTTGGCGACAGTAAGCCAGGCTGTGGGTCGATCAATCCTCTTGGGTTCTTGATACATTGGACAAAATATAGCGTGCCTTGATCTGAATAATTTGTTTTCTATATTTTGATTCTTAAAGTACCTACTCACAGAAATAGATAGAGTGGATGATAATGTTCCTTTTCCTACAGTTACCTAACAATGTACATGTTCTCTCACTGATTTGAGAAAGCAAAGTGGCCAATTCGCTCATCAGTGAGACAATGTTAACATTGTCTCACTCTAATTACTTTGTCTCACTCCAGATTTGCAACGTGAAGGCACGAAATAGTGAGCGCGTAACATGCAGGCAA
Source organism: Macrosteles quadrilineatus (assembly GCF_028750875.1). NCBI lineage: Eukaryota > Metazoa > Arthropoda > Insecta > Hemiptera > Cicadellidae > Macrosteles > Macrosteles quadrilineatus. Next base: position 39,061,482 of record NW_026542600.1, on the reverse strand, counting down.
CGTCGTATGCGCACGAAATACGTTGGCAGCACTGGTTGTAAATCAGCTGGTCAGCTGTTGTACTGTTGTATTTGTCACTTCACATTAAATTTTTATATTAAAAGTTCACTTCTGTTTAAAAATAGGTTATGTTTCTTCACCAATTTATTTGTTTTACGGTAACTGTAGGAAAAGTATAATGTGCAACTCGAGTTTAAAGTACAATTGCCTCACTCGAGAAACCATTCCTCACTCGCCTACGGCTCGTGAGTAAGGATTTCTCTCGAGTGAGTCAATTGCTCACTTTTCTCACTAGTTGCACAAATAACTATTTTTTCTTTCAAATTTAAGAAATTGTGAAACTGAGCTAAAATTATTTAAATGCAAAATATAGGGATTTTGATTTTACTGCAATATCTTGTGTTTTTTAATTCCTGTAGCAATAAATTAATCCATGGTAAAAGTTAAACTTTTTTGTTCAGGTAGATAAGTATTCAACTGTAGAATATTAATCATTTGATTGGCAAAGTTGAATGAAGAATGCAATTCTATGTAATTTGCTAGGCCAATAATATTCTTTTCAGAATTCTTTGTCTTCTAGATATGGATTTGTATTGATAGAAGTATTCTCACCCTACAATATCCGTATTCGTCTAGTTGTATTACATCTTTTGTGGGAGGTCCTTGAGTAGATGAAGTTTGAGAACCCCTAAGCTAGTATATTTTGTTTGTAATTTTGATACAGATCAGCTCTGGACATTCTAGAATGAAACATAAATGCAATTGATAGAAACAAATAAAATAAACGGAATCAGCAATCTGACACATACTTTCTCCCATAAGCTTGTCAACAACCTTTATCAAGGGTATGCAGTGGGTAACTGATAATTTTGTAAGAAAAAATCACAAAAGTTGCAATAACTTTTGAACCGTAATTGTTACAGCAATGGGGGTTGCATTATTTTCTTTAGAATTATAAGGACCACAACACATTAATTTTAATCAAAACCGAGTTTTTCTCAAAATCAGATTTTTTGTAATTTTATGGGAAAATAATATAAGTTACAATATCTTTTCAACCGTAATTTTTAAGGAAATGGGATTTGTACCATTTTGTTCAGAATCTAAAGGACTATAACATACTAAATTTTTATCAAAATCGTTCGGCCATTTTTGAGAAAAGTCAATTTTATGGGTTTATATGGGAAAATCAACATTAAAAATTAAAATTTAAAAAAATGAAAAAAACCTTTGAAGATACCTTGGTTAGTACTTAACTTACATACAAAATTTCATTAAAATTAGACCACAGGTGTAGTCTGTAGCTTTGTACACATCCACACACACACTCACACACACATGGACATCACTTTGAAAACAATTTTTTTTTGTCCAGGGGGACCTGAAACAGATATATCCACTCAAAACTCAAACTCAAAAACAATACACTTTCTCCATATACATGGTATAGGGGGAGAAAGTAAAATGGGTGGCTTTAGAAAAGGGTTTATCACTTTTTTAAATTCCAAATCATTGTGTAAGCCCAATATTTCACTTTTCTTGTTTTGCATATCAAAAGACACATGTATAAAAATAAATATTTATTAACAATTTATAATTCTAATTAACATTACATTTGGAGGCACAAATTGAAAACAACAACTGTTCCCATCACAGCTTTAGTAAATCACAGATTATTTCAAAGATTATTTAACTAACGTCTAGCCATGATTAATATCTCCATTAATATAATCTAAGAATGGTCTTCAAATTAACCTTTTACAACTTTTGTAAATCACAATTTAAAACTATTGAACTATTTCACAATTATGTTAAACTATTTCAAAGGCTATTTAACTAGCATCTAGCCATAATTTAATTAATATATTGTTCTAATCAAACTATGATAAAAAAGATTATGCATTAATTACTTATTATGCATTAAAATTCAAAAGACGAACATATTTCTTATTTCATTTCATTCTTTGTATTCACAAAAAGTGATTAATTTATTAGTAATAATAAAATAATAATATTAATCTTTAAAGACAGGTGTACAGCTAACTTTGATGTAATGAATATACAATTTACAAACTAATGAAATTTCCTAAACCTAAGTGAAACAAGAAAACAAGAATAAATGTATTAGACGAATAATTAAGACATCAAATTTTACTGTCCAGGGGGGCAAGGTGACTTCGTAATAGAGCCCTCAACCTCTCGTTCTTAATCAATTTGGTCAACAAGTGTACGGCTAACTTTGATGAAATGAATATACAATTTACAAACTAATGAAATTTCCTAAACCTAAGTGAAACAAGAAAACAAGAATAAATGTATTAGACGAATAATTAAGACATCAAATTTTACTGTCCAGGGGGGCGCGGTGAATTCGTAATAGAGCCCTCAACCTCTCGTTCTTGATCAATTTGGTCAACCTCCCGTTCTTGATCAATTTGGTCAACCTCCCGTTCTTGATCAATTTGGTCAACCTCCCGTTCTTGATCAATTTGGTCAACCTCCCGTTCTTGATCAATTTGGTCAACCTCCCGTTCTTGATCAATTTGGTCAACCTCCCGTTCTTGATCAATTTGGTCAACCTCCCGTTCTTGATCAATTTGGTCAACCTCCCGTTCTTGATCAATTTGGTCAACCTCTTGTTCTTGAATTTCTCCAACTGGCTCTTGGTCGTCTGGGTTTTGATCTAGATCTTCTGGAGGTTGCTCCATTACTGGCTCTGCACGAGCTTCCTCGAGCACTTGATTATCAGGGATTACATCAGGGCGCTCCATCACTGCCATCTCTGGTTCTTCGTGAGTTTGGTGAACCACTTGTTGTTCAGAGGATTGCTGTAGTTCTTCTTCTTCTTCTGAAAGATCCAAATAGTTTGGCTCTTCTTCGTCTACCAAAAAAGGTAAGTTTACTTCTATTTCCTCATCTTCCATAAGTTCTATTTCAAATAGGTCATCATCATCAAAAAGCATTTCTAGTGCTTCCAAGTCGAATTGATCAGTAGTTGCTATAGGTTCCAATCTAATAGGGGGTTCCTGATCCCCTTCTGTATGTATGTTCTCTTGGAGTTGGTCGTGCCGTAACTGCTCATCTATAATGTCCATTGCACGGGGTGTTTCCTCCTCTTCTTTGGAGCCCCATTCTCCATTTAAATTGCGATCGACCATTCTTCTTTTATCTGAAATCACAAAGAGAACAGGGAAGTTTTAAAATTGTTGAGATTTCCATAAATAGGAGATAAAATGGTTTATTTTGAAGTATAAAACCTTAAAAGCCATGTACCTAAACCTCTAACAAGATGCATCCAGTCTTGACCAGAATCTTTTAATAATAACACATTTAGTAACTAGTCAGGAAAGACATGTTCTGATGCTCTAAAAATTAAATTAAAATTAAAGAGGGTGATTATAGCTACAGTAGACTCCCTCTTATCCGAACACCTTTTAACCGGACATCGGTTTAACTGGACTATAATCGGCGGAAATGGCATCTCTTTAACCGGACAATTTTTCTCAGCACATCAGTTTAACCAGTCTAGATCGGCAGGAATTGGATGGTACTGAAACGACTATTCTCGTGGGAAAGATTTGAGACCAGTGATCTTGTGTGATTCTTACGTAATAATCATTATTGGCTTATTTATACAGTATGCATTTAAACGTTGGGGACGTCGGTTTAACCGGAAACCGTTATCCGGACTGGCCTCAGTCCCGAGGAGTCAGGATAAGAGGGAGTATACTGTAAATATATTTTACCAGGGGTGACGAACTTGCGACATTGCCAGATTTTTTGGGGGAGATTTTGAGAATATTAGGATTCAGGCAAAATTCCAGCAGAGTAGTCAGTCATAGTCAAGGAGATTGTAAAACATTCATCAGCTGTTTGTTTACGACTTCCTTTGATTATTACTAGGGCAATCAAAACCCCATTTATAATTTTATAATTATATAATTAATTTTGTACTGGCTGGTAAATGTATAAGAATTTTTATGTGGATTTTCACTTAAAATGATTTTTGTGATGGGAACGACTTACTGCGAACTGCCCGAATACTGTTTGTGGTTGTTTATTTAACTTTTATCTGCAGTCATAGTTTTAACTTAAAATACGTTTTTATTGGTATTTTGCCTTTGATCTTTTCCACCATGAGCATTGTTTGTAGGTATAATTAGGGGTTTGAATTGTTCATTATGTATTGTTCTCAAGCCATCTCATTGAATTTCAAACCCACTCTACTGTTGGCTGCTAACGTTAATATTCTGTCTTTGTTTCTTAAAATATGCACATAGTTCCTGTGAACCAGAGTTACGATATTCACTTTGCTATTTTTCTAACTTGGAGCCTCATGTGATATCCCTTAAATAAAGTGATTAAGTGATACCAGACGTTTCTGTCATTTGATTCTTTGGAAGAAATTGACACACTAAAAAGAGTCTCGTTCCCTGGTAATTAAGTTTTATTTTTCTTTCCTTGATTTAAAAAAAAAAACTGTTTGCAAATTTTATTCATCAAGATTGAAGTTATAATTTTGGGACTAATATGAAAATTTAAGGCTTAAGAAAGATACTCATTCAAGAATGTATATTGATGGACAATTAAGGTAGATATATCACACTATTCACACTCCCATTGTAGACAAAATTGTAAATTTTTACCTTAACATGTTCTCCACTTAATTTTGTGGGTACAACTTTTACCCCTTACTTGACTAATTTACTTGACCCTTAAGTTCCTTATACTTATAAGTTTACTTGTTTTTTTTTTTTTTGTTTTGTCAAAGGAATTTCACTGGTTATAATTATAATAATAATATCTTTATTTCCGTGAATCAAATTTAACAATTAATTGCATGGCATCCATCAACAGTTAATACAAGCATAATAAATAACAGCAAAATAAATAAATTCATTGTAAAGAATCCAAAATACACATGACTGACAAATTACGCAAAATTAGTAGGCCTAATTCTTTATTCAGGATCTCAGAGCAGCCGAACACGCATCTACTCATTGGTGTTAAAAAAACCAGGGCCGGTTTAACCCATACGCGAACTACGCGGCCGCATATGGCGCCACGAAAAATTGGCGCCGTGGCGCCAACGGAACAATTTTTTTTTTAGTGAACAACGTAATTTTGTTTATTTTTGCTCAGAGTTAAAGTATTCAAAGCACCACAATAAAGGCATTTGTTCTGTTTGTACCAACAGCATATGAAAAATGCGTATATTTGTACAGCACTACAACTCAAGGACTTAATGCCATTTGTAGTTTCGATGCTGACGCTTGGCAGTCGGCAGCGTACTACAGCGCGGCGCCTGTGGGTTTCATTTCATGACTCATGTTCTGAACCACATTCTGATGTTCTGAACCAGATTGATACCAACTCTGCAATTAAAGAATTTGCCAAGATCAAAGCTAGGAAAATTAATTTTTAACTGCTAAGAGCTTTTGAACTGTTCAAATTGATAATTTTGTATTCTTTTTGTCAAGGTAATAAATCTGGTTTTTCATGTTTTCTTCATGTTTAATGTGTTCAATTAAAAATTCCTCTCTTGTCATCTATCTACACCTGTTTTCATTGTAATAGGCTTTAACTTATATTGTATCAAAGTTATCCTGTAATAGTATATTTTTCGTACCTAGGGCCGAAAATTAGGTCTTACCGGCTCGAGATAGTTTTTAAATCGATCGAGAGCTGCAAAACCATTTCGGTCCGTGGTAAGAACGCTATTTTTCACCACACTATACCCTATTACCACTATTCACAAAAAATCACTAGTCATAACCTTTAAGAGAGGTTATGTTTTTGTTTATAACCACTCATTGTCACCCAAATACAGTGTAATCAGCTGATTGGTGTCCGGTAGGGTAAAACTCATTACAGTACAGTAGTACGCAATGAAACCCCCATTTGATTAAGCTGGCGGCAAACAGCTGTTTTCTGGACTAAATCCTTAGTTCGTCAAAATAGTGTAGTGTGGCGTAAAAATTGTTTTCACATTTAGAAATAAATTGTTAACTTAGGCCGTGATGCTCGTCAAGCATGACGTCACGATAGAAGACGGCAATGACGTAGGTATTTATAAAATTATTTATTTTCCAAGGAAAGATAAAAACAAGCAGCTGATCACAAACGGCAAACATTATATCATTGCCGTCTTCTATCGTGACGTCATGCTTGACGAGCATTACGGCCTGTTTTTTTTAGTGTAGCCTTGGTTTTGCTCAAGTTTATACGATGAGTAAAAGTGTAAAAATGTTAAATTCCTGGGAATAATAAACAGTCTTTTATTGCAAGTATTCTTCTAACCTAAACTTATAAAAAAGTTCTTCCCAAAATCTTTGGGAAAAAATTCACAAATAGAGTTAAGTAATGGTCATGGGTTGAGGGTGGGGTGGTGGGGGGGGATTCTAATTGGCGCTGATTCGGGAGTTCGCTTAACTCTGAAAAATTCCTAGAACCGGCCCTGAAAAAAACTCACCCACAGCGTAATATTCCTTTTTTAAACAAACATATTTTTAAGCTTGATAGGTTTAAGCTGGGGTTTTCTGGCATCCCTTTTTAGATCTTCAACACCAACTCTTGAAAGAAACATTGACTGCTTCCGTAAAGGTGCGTAATATATGCTCAGAAAGTTGCTTGAGAAGCCTCACAAACATGACATCAACATTCGTTGTTTTCTTTGATGTAAGTTGATTTATTTATGACAGCTGCAACTTCCCCCTCTGTTACAGGTATGTTACGGAAATATACTGTGGATCGGAGACATTACGTCATATCTATTTTTCATATATTAACTCACACATAAGTTTTGGATTGTGTCTTTTTGGAGCAGCATAGAAAATAAATTTGGACAGTATCTTAAAAGAACAAAAAAGAGCCATACAAATTATTCTAAAACTAAATTATGATCAATCAGCCAAAGAGGAACACTTTGTAAATCTTAAAATCCCCACAGTTTATGGACAATATATCTATGACTGCATAGCAATTTCTAAATACCCCCGCCGCAGCAAACCTGCCGTCTAAGCGAATTTCCATTTGGCTGAATTGATTTTCAATCGATCTATTTAAATAACATTAGGTTTAACGAGTACCTAGGTTTGCTGCTACAAGGAAACTAATAAAGTGTGTGTTTTAAGTAAAATAATTATTGCTTAGTAGAAAATGAGTATATTTGCCAAGTTTGATCAAAAGATATCCATAAACAAACAAACTACAACATTTTACAATATTCTCCATAAGAATAACATGGGAATTTTAAATTTACAATTTTTTTAGTTTTCTCCGTAACCAATAACCGTACAAAAACACTTTGATATACTGAATTGTTTGTTTTTTTAAGCTCTTTAAGAAGGTTTAGATAAAAATTGGGAAATTTTGTGTTTTGAGGGTCAAAAGTGAGAAAAACCAATTTTTACCCCATAAAACCCTGTTCCCATGGTCCGATCATGCTGGATCGCGAACTCATTTAAGTTTATCCCGCCTTACACCTTCAAACCAAATTTCATCAAAATCGGATAAAAATTACTCAAGTTATCGTGTTCACGGACACATATATATATATATCTATATATATATATATATACATATATAAAAATTTGAACGAATGGTGTTTTTGGCCTCTGGGGACATCAAAATGAAAAAGTAAATCGGTCCCGGGCCTAAGTCTTACCATGAGACCTACGGTAATAGCTACTTCCCTATAGGGAAATTCGCTAAAATGAGGAAGTAAGTTCTAAATCTTCTATATGCCACAAGTACAATACAAGACATAAAAAATAAAAAATCCCAAATCATCATAGATTAAAATTTTGCGAGAAAAAAACCAACATATTCAGGAAAGAAATTCTTAATGAATTTACCCAAAAATATTAAGTCTGAAAAGAATATTGAAACATTTAAGAAGAATTCATAAACAAACCAATTTATTCTTTAGTTTAAGTTTTTCCACCTTTGTTCACAAAAGAACTAAAAGTATATTTCAGGACAATTTGTGTTCAATAGTTAAGGTTCGGAGACTGATGTATTTTAATGTAAGTGTTTGACACTATTTATGTGTACCTATGTGCATGAAATAAATAAAGAATTTATGATTTGATTATGACATGTGTAAGGTAATATATTAAATATGGGACCAAAAAATATATATTGTTTCAATGAAGGTAAAGTTTTTTTTTTGGTTTTTTTTTAGAGAGAGGAGGGAAAATGCTTTTACGCACACAGGTAGCCAGTCTGTAGTGTGAGACTCCTGAATCTACACAGTCTACTCACTAAAAAACCCCCCCTACTCTGTTGGACAAAGACCTGGAATTGTTTGTCACATTACAAGTCAGGCCAACATGTGATCTAAGCAATCAGGGCTCTCACTGTTTTTGGCATTTAGATACTTTATGACCTACACCGCATCCTGGTCAAGATCGAGCTTCTTGGCGCGGAGAATACCCTGGATGTAATGTGACACACAGGTCCAATTGTCCTCACCCTCCGTCATCATTGGTATGACCGTGTCCACTGACAGCAGTCCTACTAACTGTTGAGCCGCCCAACGCTGGCAGTGGAAAAAGGTATGTTCCATGTCATCGGGAATGCCTGGGCAGTATATGCAATCGGGTGACACGGCTTTGCCCATCCTGAACAGGTACGACCGGAAAAAGCCGTGACCCGTCAGAAATTGGTTAAGGTAGAAGTCCACCTCTCCGTACCGCCGATTAACCCAAGGTTGGACTTGCTGTATCAGTCGCCTGGTCCAGCGTCCCTGAGTCTCCTGTTCCCAGCTCTCCTGCCACAGCTGGTAGGTGCGGGTGCGTTCCTCTGTTCATGCCTGGTCCTCCCCACGGCGCTGATAAATTGCCTTTCTCTCCGCCGCCAGAAGTTTGACGGGGATGACTCCAGCAACCACCAGGACGGCGGTTTCGGACACTGTTCGGTAGGCGGATGCAACTCTTAGTGCTGCCTGACGCTGCACTCGGGCGAGCCGCATCCTATATACCTCCTTATTGAGAACGTCTGCCTACACCTCCGCACCGTACAAGAGTACGGACTGGATAGAAGACATTAATAGCCTTCTACGGCTGGACTGAGGCCCTCCGACATTAGCCATCAACCGGTTAAGAGAGGAAACCCCCCTAGCAGCCTTGTGCGCAGTACGGAAAATCTGATCCCGCCAGCTAAGCTTGCTGTCCACCACAACCCCAAGGTACTTGGCAGAACGAACGGTCTGGACTTCGACGGCCCCTACCCTTAACAGGACAATCGTGTCAATCCGTTTTTTTGTTAATATCACAATCTCAGTTTTGCTCAAAGCAAGCGAGAGACCGTGGTCTGCCATCCATGCGTTTATGACACGCATAACTCGGTTCAGCTTTAGCTGAGCCAGCTCAACGCTACGTGCAGCTATCAAAACTTAATGTAACTTTTGCAAAACTGCAACGTCGTCTGCGTACCCAACCAAAAAAGTTTCCTCAGGCATTTCAGACCTCAGGAGGCTGTCATACGCGACATTCCAGAGGTCTGGGCCGAGTATGGAACCTTAGGCAGCACCGGAAGTGACACTCATCGTCCGTGGGCCTTCTGTAGTGTCATACATGAGGAGGCGGAACCGGAGATAATACTCCATCTCTCCAAGACTGAAAAGTGGTACGTCATCCACCCTTCCGAAATCCTGCAGTGGGCGCAACGTGTGAGCCGGGAAAAGGGACTCGACTATCCTCTCCATAGTGGCCCCATCCATGACGGAAGGTGGAGAGCGGGTGCCAAGTTTCTTGGTTACAAGTTTGTTACCAGGCCCCACGGATTGGAATCGACATCGTCCCTTAATGTCTCCCAGCAACTGCGTTTACTCCGGTTGATGGCTCAACGAAGAGACCTCCTAGCCACTCTGTAAGCATCCGACTTGACTTACGACGTCTGTCTACAGGTTCTCTGGCCCTGGTAGCAAGTCTTCTGGCTCTCAATGCTGACCGACGCAATTCCGCAATCCACCAGTACACAGGTCGCTTATTGTACCGGGATCTCCTGCGAGGCATAGACTCATTGCAAGCCGAGACAATCAGTCCCATCATGGATGTAACTACCGCCTCTGCGTGAGCCACGCTAGTTGCGGGAGGAACCACCGGCGTTCCTCGTAAGATGGCTTCATTGAATTTTGCCACGTCCAATTTTTTTTTTAATTCCATCGAACGGGCACTTGACGAAACGAGGCTACTTGTCTTTGTTGACCATCCAGGACATCAAAAATTATGTACTGGTGGTCACTGGCCGTGTAATCCTCCAGGACTCTCCAGGCTCTGATCCTTGGCAAAAGAGACTCAGATGCACCCAGGTAATGTCTGGAATCGTCCCCCGCATCCCAGGGCGCCGGAAAGTTGGCGTGTTGCCCTTGTTGACGACAACGAGTCCGGCTCTGGCAGCAAAGTCCAGAATGTAATTGCCCTGGGAATTTGTGAGGGTCATTCCCCACTCGACAGCCCTAGCATTAAAATCCTCACCCACAACAACGTGTCCTGGGGTATTGTGCACGCTCTCTTCCAGGCGGTCTATCTTCTCACGAAAGTCACGGATGGCCTTGTTGGGAGTGAGGTAGACACTAAAGTAAGTGACATCCTGGCACCGAACCCAAACGAAACCACGGCCCTTTGCGTGACCCCGTACTTGTACTTTAGCTGCATTACGCACCCAGAATGCAGCAGTACCAAGACTATCAGGGAACCAAAAAGATGTGTCCCTATCACGGTACTGGTACTGTTCGCTAACTAAGAACGCGTCGACATCGTGTTCTAGGGCAAGCTGACATAGAAGTGCGTCAGCCGTCCTGGATAGCTCAAGATTGAACTGAAGGATTCTTATCTTCGTGGGAAGGCGTGGGATCATCTTCAAATGGTCCAAAATCGTTTGGTCCAACAGTTAAAAACTCGTTCATTTGGTCCAAAATCGTTTTATCCAATTTCATTTGGTCCAAAATCGTTTGGTCCAACAGTTAAAAACTCGTTCGTTTGGTCCAAAATCGTTTTATCCAACACTTTAAAACGAGTTTGTTTGGTCCAACAGTATAAACTATTGCTTCCCTCACATTGAAGGGGTTCAACAATCAGCCGTTGTATACAATAATAATATTAATACTGTAAAATTTTTGCTTTAAACATGGCGACTTTCTATGTTTTATTTATTTACTTATTAATCACTATTAATACACTGTTATAAAAATACATACCTCCTCTATTTTATATATATAGATAGAGTTAATGGTTAAGGTAATACCATTGACAATAAGCCACAACAAATATAAACTCTCTTTTCAATCATTTTTCCTTGGTCCTTATGGGGAGTAAACATAACAATTTGGGAAGTTTTACAAATAGAATATATCTTCACTGAGAAATTCACTTTATATATTTGTATTATTAACTACATGATTGTTACAAATACCATGACAAACACACAACAAACATAGATTGAATTTAATATATAGATAAATTAAATAAACCATCTGTTTAACATTAAATGCACACTCAAAGCAAAGTCAATGTTTATCCACAAATCTAGGGAATTAAAACGCGTTGTTTTAGGATTGACTGGGGATAGAAAGTAAACAGGACACAAGCACATTATATATAAATAAATATATGTATATGTACGTGTATATAAATAGAAACATATCAATTATTTAGAAACATAACACAAAACAACAAATAGGCCTCGGAAGGCAGGCGGTTGGGTTGACGACGTGACGGCGGCTATTTGAACGCCTTCAATGTGAGGGACGCAATAGTTCATACTGTTGGACCAAACAAACTCGTATTAGAGTGTTGGACCAAACGAACTGTTTTACAACTGTTGGACCAAACGATTTTGGACCAAATGAAATACTCCCCAACTTGATGATAAATTGATTTTGGACCAAACGAACTGTTTTACAAGTGTTGGACCAAAAGGTTTTGGACCAAACGAACTGTTTTACAACTGTTGGACCAAACGATTTTGGACCAAATGAAATACTCCCGAAGGCTTTCGCTTGCTGTAGTGCAGATTTATATACACTACACTGTCCAGACCCAGCTATATGCTTCAAGTGTTTGTCATCAAGCCCATTTTCTTTGCAAAGGAAACAGGAGTCAACTTGGCAGTCCTTACGGATGTGACCGACCTCCCCGCACCGAAGGCAGTTCTTGCTTCGGTCGGGTCCCTTGCAGTTTCGGAAGGAATGGCCGTTCTTCTCATTTTTAATTTCTGACAACAGCTGGAGTTTCATAACAATGTTTGTTTCCCATGTTAATGTTATGGAGAAATACGAAACTTTAAAGTGCCCCAGGGCCTCACTCTCTAATTATTTCCCTAAAAAGAAAGTTTCCTGCACAACTTCACGTTACGCTCTTTCCAATGACACCAAAAACATGTCAATCGGTTCAGTAGTTTCGGAGGAGTAATTGTCAAAAAAAAACCTGCTTGCGTATTAAATAAATATAGATACCCTCTCGCACAAATGTATGTTTTTACAACCCAATTAATCATACAGGGTGTTCTAAAAAGGTAGAGACATAATTATTAACCTAGTGATGTCTTGGCTAAAAATCAAGAGAAAATCACAAATAAAACTTTTTCCTAAATCACTTTGTTAACCAAACATCTGCCATTCTGTATTTTTTACATAACAAATTTTTCTTTTAATTGCTTCAACCGATCTTTATGACGTTTCTAGTTTTAACCTGACTGATATACTGTGCAGTAAGGGTGGATAGGAGGGGGGTGGGGATCACGGACAATTTTTATTGCTAGTGTGACATGCTTTATCAGTCTCATTGGTTAGCCTGAAAAATCTATCTCGTAAGACGAGTGTGGCCACGGTCATACCCTTCCACGTGCGTTGCACGTGAAAACGGAAAAACCAATCTCGCTGGTTAAAAGTTACAAGTGTGGCCCCGGCCTTAGATGTGGTGTCCAAAACTTTGCAAATCATCTCTGTAAATAATTATATTAAAGAGAGGTTAGGCTATGGCCAAACTATAAGACCCGTGACCATCAGCAACAGAAAAACTCACATGTCTGAGAACATGTTAGTTTTTCTAACAGTCGTTCTTTGGTTGTGGCGACAATTACGCTCCCCGTGTTATCTTACGGTACCAACCATATTAACGACAAGTCGTTACCTTACGCACCCAGTTACTGCACTTTTTCATCTATAGTACAGTTTTATTCTGGCAAAGGTAAATTAAATATGGAAAATGATTACAAAAGGTAAGACCAAAATCAAATTTTCTGAGGTCAGTTAAGTTAACTTACTATGATCGTGCCGAGGTTTTACATGTTTTGTACCTTTTAGGCTATTAAGTTTAAATTGCAACAATTTTATTGACAGTTATAAAACTATATGGCTTTAATAAACTTAGGCCTATTCATATTTATATGTTAATACACATAGGCTTAATCAATAATTATATTTTAAGTTATATCAAATAATTAGGCTAGTCAATTAAGTTTTATCCATAGCTTATGTAGGCTAGGCTATTGAACAAATATTTCATCTGATAGGCCTAATATATTGAAGGCAGGATCTCTGGAACTGTAGGCCTACTATTTATTTAAACTGGATTAAGCATTTAAACATGTGGATGACGAATTATATCAAAATTCATTAATATGTACAAAATACACCCTAATAATTATTGGGATTTGTTGTTTACACCAATCCTAAACTAGGTATAGGCTAGTGCAGGGTTGGAGGGGTCGTTGCATCAATCAGCCATATTGCATTAAATAGGCTCTTAGGCCTAGGCTAGTTTTGTACCTAAGATTACCAAATTTGAAAATATTTTTCAACATAGCCTAATACTTTTAAAAATGTAATCGGTTTTTAACAAGTCTCTATTTAACAAGGATGAAGAATTATGTGTTAGACCTAAACCTTAGCTTTTCAGGAATAATGAAATCTTATTAAATGTTGATTGAGAAGGGATGAGCAATGAGCATCAGGCTTTACCACTAAGATTATTTTGAAATACTACTTACCTTATATATTGACCAGCTTTTATTACGTAGTAGCCTTCTAAAAGTGGATATCTGCAATCAAGTAAAGCCTTAATATTTATTTTAAGACTCGTCTTCAATGATAATTAAATTAAATAGGAACAAAATGGAACTCAATCAAATCAAAACTGAAATCAGATCCAACTGAAAACGAAGCTGAAACGGAAGTATCCAGGCCTGCCAACATCGTCGATACTGTCAACGGACAACATTAAATCTCGAAGACCAGCGTTGTTTACAGAACTATGTATACTACATATAATATGTAAAAAGCATTATTTGTGCTATTAAGATTGCGGTTTGAGTATGGAAACTGACAAATAGCTCAATTTTGTATTTATTACAACAATTAGTTATTGAGTAATTATTGAATTAGACTATTACCATACTCCCGTGCAAGCCATTTTTCATGTAAGCATATCACATTTTTATAGCGAATGATAATTCTTTTAAATATGCTTTCTTTAAGCTACTTTGTCGTTGGGAATAAATAAATAAAGCGCAGAGTTGGCCCATAGACTTTATCTATGGTTGACCAGTTGACCTGCAACCAGTTGAGGTACAAACCTTGGTACTAACATAGAGGAAGTATGTTTTATCTATGGTACTAACATTCAGAGCGGGGCCTCTCTTTACACCGGAACAGTATCTAAAAATACCGACAAACAGAAATATCAATAAAATATTACTATCCATACTCCCTTTTCAATCATTAAATTTTTACTCTTGCGATAATTGTTTTCTTCTCCATAAATAAGACATATTTATTTCCTATTTAAATAACACATTAGATTTAACGAGTGCTTAGGTTTGCTGCTACGGCGAAGGTAAAAAGTGTTTTTTGACCATACGTCAATAGTATAGGATGAAATAAATAAATTTGCCAAATTTTATCAATATATCCATAAACAAGTAAACTTCTACAATTTTCATTTTCTCCATAAGAATAACATGGGAATTTTTAATTACACTGTTTTTGAATTTTCTCCTTGACCGTTAGGCATACAACAGCGCTTCTTTTTTACCCCCATAAAACCCCGCATAAACCCCTGTTCCCATGGTCCGATTATGCTGGATCGCGAACTCGTTCGAAAAACGTAGGTTTACACGTTTGTACCAAATTTAATCAAAATCGGATCATTTTTGCTCGAGTTATCACGCTAACGGACACACACACACACACCCACACACATAACATATATATATATATATATATATATGAATTTGAACGGATGGTGTTTTTGTTTTTGGCCTCTAGGGACCTCAAAATGAAAAATTAAATCGGTCCCGGGTCCAGGTCTTACCATGAGTACTACGGTAATAGCTTATTCCCTATATGGGAAATTCGCTAAAACCCATTGAAAAACATCAAATTAAGGGAAATTAATTCCTTTGCATCAACATGTGAAAAACTGCATGTATGTATGTATGTATGTATGCACATGTAAGTAAATACATAATTATTCCTATAGTCATTTACTCTAATACTCTGTGGTATGTTTATATTCACTTCAAAGTCCAATAATTCTTGCTCGAAGTCTTGGCGCCTTGGCGCTTGGCGGTAAGCAAAGCACTACTACAGTTAGTTAGTATTAAAGTAGATTAGATTAGATAGTTGAAGTTGTTTTTGTTTGATTGATTGAGGTGATTTGATTTTTGATTTCTATTGCAATTATTGTTCTTGATGTGGTACGGTGTTGTTGTCTTGTTCTTTTAGAAATAAGCTGTGTTGTTTTGTTAAATAAGTACAGTTATTGAGTTAAGCCATTGTTTAGCTAAGATATTAGAACTTCTTCTTAACATATATTGTAGTCATAAAATAAATAATACAGATTATACAGTTAATGACACTGCAAAGTGAAAGACATAACCTAAGCACGTTAGGCCTATTTGGATAGGGCCTAATGGTTGGGTAGAGATGCTTTGAGAAGTCATGTTTAAAGTTAAGCAATTAATAGAAACGATCCTCCAAATCAAGAAGGTAAGCTTTTTTTAGTTTAATATTATCCCTGACTCAGACTATTTAAATGTCTAGGTACAACTTGAATACAGGACCAAGCCTACATAGCCTAGATAGGGATGGCTAAATTTGTCAATACAGTTCAACCTTGATATAACGGATCTGAAGGGACCGAATCGTTATATCAAGGAATTTGTTTAAATGAGGTTTGTTATACCTAGTAAGGTTAGGTTTGCAGGAATTTCGCTAAGTTGAGGTTCAGAAACAGCAACGGACAATATAGGTTGAGATTTCACCTCATTAAAACAAAAGTAACTTAGCATAGGCTACAATAAAATACAGTGACCTTATACACAAATTGAAGTAGAACCTTGATCATCCAGGGTAATAAAGTGGAGGGAGACTACGCATAGGCCTAGTGAAAACCACAGTTAAATCCAACATTGTATAAAAAGATGACAAACCCATAAAAACATTGTAATGCTGTCTAAATCAAAATTTCTATTTATTTCACAATTTAAATTTTTATCGACAAAATAAAATAGGCTAGGCCTAAAACACATTCATTAATATTGTGCAATCATGACATTTCAAGTCATTGCCCTTGGTTCATCTTACAAACTTAAACATTTGAAATCACAGCTTATTCTAACCCACCTAAAATGTAGCCAAACACTGTAAGTTATAGGCCTAATAATAAATCATGTAAAAAACACAAAACAGTACCGGTAGAGAGTTTTGTAACAAATCGTATTGAGTTGTAAACAATAAAAACATTAGATAAATCATCATAAAAATGTATAATCATAGCCTTCTTAAAGATCATATAAAAACTCGTAAAATACTATAATCGTAACGTTGCTATTCTTTCTCATTGTTCTTTTATTCTTTCTTAGGCTTAGTTACTTATCACCTAATTCCAGTTAACCAAGCATTATGTTGCCGTCAGTCCTCAGGGAAAGGAACCAGTTGAGACATAGCGCAAAGCAGATATGTAAAACAGAGCAGACGATTGTCAGCACAAGTGTTGCCGTCACCTTACCTTTCATTTTCATCAAAGGAACTGTGATACAAAAAAAAATAATGTGGGGGGTTGTTATATCGATGGAAATACACAGTTAATTCGTTAAGTAGAGGTTAAATTCGCTATGTAGAGATTCTGATAATGATGAATTTGATAATATGTTGGGGTGTCTTATTTTAACCGGGATCATCAAAAATTTGTAAATCAATGTTGTTGATATGGTTTGTTTATTATGTATAGGTAAAATATACAATGTGTCTTATGGATGGTTCTAAGGAATTAAATTGTTATATCAAGGAATTTGTTGTATCGGGGTTTGTTACGGTATATCAAGGTTAAAAAGACTGTATTTTGAGATATGGTATTAAATACAATACATCGTGGAAAAATCGGCCTATTGACACCTAATATACCTACAGAAGGCCTACTAAATACAGTAGACTCCCTCTTATCCGGACACCTTTTAACCGGACATCGGTTTAACCGGTCTACACTCGGCAGAAGTGACATCTCTTTATCCGGATAATTTTTATCAGCACATCGGTTTAACCGGACTAGATCGGCAGGAAGTGGGCGGTACTGAAACGACTGTTCTTATGGGAAAGATTTGAAACCAGTGATTACGTGTCTAAATACAATGCTCTCCTAAATTTAGGTCAAATACTCATTTAAACGGTACGTTTTAACGAGATTTTGGGGACGTCGGTTTAACCGGAAAAACTGTTAAGTTATCCGGACTGGCCTAGGTCCCGTGGAGTCCGGATGGGAGGGAGTCTACTGTAGGCCTATTGATATTGGTGCTTTGGTACTAGCCGGAGGCCACCTTTATACAGCGCGCTGCGGAGGTTATGTTAGGTTGGGTTATCATAAATATGTTTGTACGACTTTCCTAATTTTGTTATGAATCTAACGATAGCAGATGAGTCATACTTTCACCCACCAAATCCCCTCCAAGTAGGCCAAGGTCAGGTTGTTGACCGGAGCGCGTGCATCACCTGGTACCGCCTATATCTGGGTCAGTGTCCTGCCTGAGTGATGACTCATCTGGTATCATTCGATTCATAACGAAACGAGGAAAGTCATACAAACATATTTATGATTACCCGACCTAACATAACCGCCACAGCACGTGTATACTTACTTGGCGGAGTTAATGAGCCAGCTAGCGACGACGACGCATTCAACTCAATCCTTGCTGACATTGAGACATTGTCCCCCCCTCTTATGGAGGGGGGGACAATTAAGACTTGCCCTATATATATATATATATATATATATATACAGGGTGCGGCAAAAAAAAGATCTAATTTCTGCAGCGCACTGTTAAGGGACAGGTTGTCTGGTGGGAGTAGGCTCCTTGGAAAGCCTAGATTCAATGCCATTTTTTAGTCATAGAGCAGTGGTCGTATGAGCTACGTGCAGACGTTGAGGTGTTATTGGTTCGTTTTTAAAATGTAATGATTAAGTCATTGCAACTCAGCGGCAGTTTTGTGTTTTTATTCAGTTAGGTTGATATGGCGAGGTTCCGTCGTGATTATCTGTATGGACAACAAAATTAAACAGTGATTAATGATCTAATTAACAGTGTTTAACAGTCTAATTAATCCATAGGGATGAAAATTGACCTCAAATTTTGTGTTACCGAGCAGTCAGACATGTTCAAGGCAGTGGCTTGTTTTCGGGCGGGCCTACGATGACTGTTTTCCTCGGCAGCACGAACTCTATCGAATGTTAGTTGTCTGGCGTCCGATCTGACTTTGGACGGACTGTCAGCTTTCTTTTCAACGCAGAAGCCGTTGTTCTAAAGTTAATAGCCCACCGCTACGCAACGGAACTTCTCCATGTCGCCTTAATTGAAAGAATGCATGAAACTGCCGCTGAGTTGCAATGAATGAATTCACTACTTTTAAAAAACGGCTCCATAACAATTGCACGTAGATCATACGACCACTGCTCTATGACAAAAAAATGGCTTTCCAACGAGCCTACTCCTACCACTCTTAGACTACCTGTCGCTGAACAGTGCTCTACAAAAAATAGATGGGTTTTTTTGCCGCACCCTGTATATATCTATTATCTAGATATAGCTTACATATATCAACATTTTAACTAATAATGTTTTTGGCTTCTAGGGACATCAAAGTGAAAAAGTATATCGGTCCCGGGGTTAGGTCTTACCGTGCCTACGGTAATAGCGACTTCCCTATATGTAAAATCACTAAAACACACAGTAAATGCGTAGGCCTACGTGAGTGCTACAGAGCTGCAATTTGTATCATTCTGTGCACAAATGATGCCAATATGTGGTGAGGAGCCTCGTTGCTGTGTTCAATCGAATTACGCATTTCTATGTATAACCGTTCCTTACTTAAAAAACCGCCCTTGTAATACAGATGGTTATTGCAATCGGGCTAGTATTGCAAAAATAATTTAAAAAAATTTCTGACGTCTATACATATAGAGAACTGTTTTAAAAATAATTTATTATCCATTTTCAGATTGAAACAAAATGGATATTGAAGAGCCGAATACTTCAACAGCTCACCTGCCTACAACCCCGAGTGTGTCAGGCCCACCAAGGCTTCTCATTGGAGGAGTTCCTGTGGATTTCCCTCACCAGCCATATTCTGTTCAAAAGTACATGATGAGTCAGGTGTGCTTTTTGATTATACGTACCAAATAATACAGTATTTTTGGCAGTTGCCACAGGATTGATCATATACGTATCATTTTGCTAATACTCTTTTGTTGTCTGATTCTTATCGTACCCACAGCTTAGAGTTCTCTCCGGTATTATATGTAGCTGTACCCATTACTTAGAAGAGTTGTCACCACCACCGAAGTAGGTGGGAATCAAAACCTGACAATCTGTTATGGGTTGTGGCATTTAGTCCTGTTTGTGACTTCAGGACACCCTTGCAATTCCAGCAGATATTAGTCAGTGCTTCGTGTTCATCATCTTCTTAATTTATTTCCCTTAACTTTACATCTAAGTGTACCGTTGAATGTATCCTCTGTATCTTACTTCTCTGTGGCAGGTTGGACTTTCAACTTTAAAAAGAAAATAGTTTATTGTTTTAATAGAAGACATGGAAAGCCAGTTGGTGCGTCTAGTAGATATTTGGATACAACATTTTTCTAGTTTGCATCGTATAAGCCTTTCACCTGTCAATATTAAGTCACACAGTGACATTATTTACCCTGGTCCTGAATACTTACTCAATGTCAATTCTGTAAAACGGCTTTCATTAAATTAAGAATACTCACTTTACCTTGCATCTATATACAAAACTAATACTTTAATACTCTTAAAGCAAAACCTTAGTTTTTTTTAACCTTTAATTTCTCACTCCAATTACAATACTAAAAAAAGAACCGATTTAAATATCGCACAACATAAAACCTCTTTCTTTAAACGCCATGTGTTTTATAATGCCACAATATTGTTTAACTCACTACCTGACGAGCTCAAATCAATAAGTAACATCAATATATTCAAACAAAGACTTAAAATATTTTCAATAGAAAAGCGTTTTTATTCTGTAGACAATTATGTTAAAAATTGGTGGTAAAGAGGTTTGTTACTGGTGTGTAATGTTGCATTTTATTTATGTACCTACTTGAATAATGTGACTCAAGCCATGCATGTTACTGTGTTTTATACGGCAATAAAGAATATTTGATTTGATTGATTTGATACAGCTGTTAAAACATGAACGGAAAGTTACTGTATGAGAGCGAGCTGGTCTAGTGGTAGAGGGTGAGACTTTGTTCTTCAAGGTTCAATAGATTTGATATAAGTGATAATGCCGTGCCCCTATAGACCAAGCCTGAAACAATGTGATAAACAATTCCGGGTAAAAAGGTACTAAAGCAGGGGGGGGGGGGTTAAAAAATAGTACATGTTACTGTTAAGTTTTCCATTTTGGTTTCTAATTCGATAGCAAAGCTATGTTGATAGAGGTTTTAATTTCAATTGAAGATTCAATCTGACACATAATTTTTCCCATAAGCTTGCCAACAACCTTTATCATCGATAAGCGGTGAGAAAGTAAAAATAGTGTTTGTGCTGTTTGGGGTGTCTGAAACTAGAACTTTGAGCACGAGTGGCATGTATTGCGGGTAGTATTTTTTTGGTTTAAGAAAAATCAAGACAAGCACCCCTCCCCCAGAATAAACATAGGCAAAAGGGTCTAATGTCAGGACTGTCTTGACAGAATCAGGACTGATAGCAAGCCTGGTTCCTAGGATTATTAATATTTTATTTTTCTCTCTGAATTGTATTTTTTCTTTGCCTTCACCAATCAGTCTTATATTTATTGTTATGCTAATCACAATGATACATGTTCAATTTAAAACAAAGATATAGTACATTACGCTACAAGGCTGGAAAGTAGGTGTTTACTGTACAAGCAAGATAGCCTTGCACATAATCTCATGTGAGTAGGCCTAATGCAAACACTTCCCCGGGTGATTTGCATACTATACTTTTCACTGCACTACCAGCAATAAAAAATACAATAGAGACAATCAACATACTGTTTAACTAATGATTAAACAATATTTTCTATTGTACCGGTAATACATCTTCTGTCTCACATTAAATTAATTCCTTACAAATGATCACAATAATCCACTCAAAGGCGGTTGTCAATAGAAGTGATTCAAACTAGCAAAATATTAGAGTTGTGTGAGGGGAAGGGGAAGAGATGGCTTTGTCGACAGTCTACAGCATTGTTGTACTGAGCTAGTCTATTCGTGCGGAGAAAGTTACTTTGCTTAAAGAGTGTTTACTGATCTCCAGCTGACTTTAACAGTCCCTTTCTGTAAACAACAACTTTCTGGTCAAAAACGAGTACAGAACCTAGATGATGTATCTGATACCTATCGCTTTGCATCCACATATTTCATGCATGTAATTTAGTGTAGAATTGGTGAGTTTTCCATCAAATGAAAGAAATGCAAATCTGTAGGTAATTAACATGAAATACAACCTTCTAGTTTTTTAATCTTTAACGTAGGATCTCTGTGCTGAAATAGAGAATTTCCACTACATTGACTTGCATATTTCTCAACAACATCTTTTACTGAAAGTATTTCTTTTAATCAATGTTTAAATTATATCATCATAGTATGTTTATTTTCGTAGGTTATTCAAGCCTTGAATAAAATGCAAAACTGCCTGTTAGAAAGCCCGACGGGAACTGGAAAGACCCTCGGATTGTTATGTTCGACTCTAGCTTGGCAGTTAAAAGAGGAAAGTAAGTACGAAACAAATATTGTAGTTAAATAGACTTGTACAGTAGACTCCCTCTTATCCGGATTCCTCGGGACCAAGGCCAGTCCGGATAACGGGTTTTCCGATTAAACCGACGTCCCCAAAATCTCATTAAAACGGACCGTTTAAATGCATACTCCATACAGTATTTGACTTAAATTTAGGAGAGCATTGTATTTAGACACGTAATCACTGGTCTCAAATCTTTCCCACAAGAACAGTCGTTTCAGTACCGCCCACTTTCTGCCAATATAGTCCGGTTAAACCGATGTGCTGATAAAAAATATCCGGATAAAGAGATGTCACTTCTACCGAGTGTAGTCCGGTTAAACCGATATCTGGTTAAAAGGTGTCCGGATAAGAGGGAGTCTACTGTATAGCTTTTTTGTAATAAGTATAGATAAACCTAAAAGAGTGCAGGACTTACTCGGGCCCTTAAAATTTTTATGTAAATATGATGTTCAAACAAAAATATTCTAAATCACATCTCCCGCAGCAGGTAAACATGGGTTTATTTATTTTATTTCGTAACAACTACATTCATTGTGGCACACAACTGAAGGAGCTGTCGAACCAAAGAACACATGTTTAGTGTTAGGATTAGTGGTTAGCCTTAGGTCTTTTCATGGTGTTGGCAAAGATCACTTTGGTGTCACCTAGAGTACCATTAATATTTTACTAAATTTGTTTTATGCGACCAAAATATAAAAGGCAAAGGAATACACAAAAATTGCCCATATGTATGCAGTTTAACATCAAATCAAAATCTCCTTTATTCATGAATGTACAAGTACAAAGAATAGAGTCAGTGAGTACTTATTGTCTATTCACACATAACATTTAGTATTTACTGTATTTACAAAGTATTGACCCAAGATCTTTACACAAGTGATCAGAATCAGAAAAGCTTTATTCAATATTTATACAATATATAGCCTACATGAAATATGTGTATAAATATAGAATGTCGTCAAAACAGCTTATTACTAATCAAGAAATAGTTGGTTATATAAAAAAACAAAATAAAACAGGAAAAATTAGTTACTCTAATTACATGCCGTAAAGTCTTCAATTGAGTAAAATTCTCTATCAACTAGAAACTATTTAGGTTTTGTTTATAACATTTTTTTGTTACAGGTGACCTTCAAAAGCTAGAAGCAGAATTCAAAAAAGGTAACCAAACATTTAACCAAATTAGTAAAAATATTTAAGTATAAAAATTAATTAAACCTAACTAATTAACTAACTAATAACTAATTAACCTAACTAAGCCTGGAGTGGCTGTGGCAATGGCGGATGGTTTGTTTGAACAGTGAACTGGCTCCGTGCAAAAAGTGCTTTTTAAGGTTTCTAAATGAGTTTTTATTCTGAGGTGCCATCAAACCAGGGTGTGAACTTTCTGTTTATGTAACATAGTATTTGTTTTCGTTTTTTCTGTCGTAACAAAAGTATTTTCAAGAGGCTGACTCAGGCATCTCGAGCCTGTGGGATTTTTTTCCCGTTTTTGACAACCCCTACCGGGATTTTTCTGTTTGACTGTCCCTACACAGGGATTTTCTTTTTTGTGATTATTTAGGAGTCATATTTTAAACTCAAAACGTTTTTAACTTTCGCATAAAAAATGGGTAGACAAAAGGGCAAGAAGAAAGACGAAAGTAATGAGAGGTGTGGAGTTTGTGATGAGTCATGCGAGAGAGAAAATGATCGAGCTATTTGGTGTGATGGATACTGTAAACTGTGGTATCACATAGAATGTGTAAATATTGAGGAATCAGATTTCGTCTCTATAAACTCACTGGGCAACAAAATCAAGTGGCTGTGTGAGGCTTGTGTAAAACGTTTTGATGCAGTGACAAAAAGTCAGAGTGATCTCTCCGGCATGGATACTGGTAGTATGCTGCAAGTTATCCTGGCTGAAATTGAAAATATCAGTAAAGCGAGTCTAGATATGTCTCACTGTGTGAAGATACTGAGTGAAAATCAGGATAGATTTAGTGAAAAAATAGTGAAGCTAGATTGTAGAGTTGCTGAAGTTGAGAAAAATACGGGGAAACATGCACCGGTGGCTGGTAATAGTAAGCCTGAAAAGAGGTTAAAGTCGGGGAAAGACAGGGATTTCCCTTTACCTGCATGGGGATCAAGAAAGCAAGAAACGAACAAGAAGGCCGTGGAGAATTCTGTGACGTCACTTGCTGTTGCTACGAAAAGTGTAGAAACAGAAAGTAGTTCCGTTGGAAACCTACTAGAAAATGACGAAACCAGTGATGGTAGAATAAAAAATGCTGATGAGAAACTGAATGACAGTTTTAATGACGATGATTCCACATTTACCATGGTGGAAAGGAAAAGTAGACGTTCCTCAAGAAGCAGCATGGCTGGAAAGCAAACGCGGAGGAATTTTGTTATTGGCTCCAAGGACATGAATGAAAACAACGAACTTGTTGGCAAAAGGCGTGCTTGGCTTTTCTTAGGTCGTATTCGTAAACATACCTCAGTGGATAAAATCAAAGAGTTTCTGTCTACCAGTTTTCCTGACATTGATTTTGAAGTGGAAAATCTCAACTCAAAGGGACATTGTGAAAGTTTCAAGCTTGGGACCGACTTTGAAAATCTCGACAAGTTGATGGACAGTGAGTGTTGGCCTAGGGATGTGATTGTGAGGCGTTTTTTCTTTTCACGGGGAAAAAAGCCACTGGGATAACATCCAGGAATCCAGAGACGAGGAAGAGGTTAGTGGAGAGGAAGCAGACTTTTAATTTCATACACCTGAATATACAAAGCATCCGTAATAAGGTTAGTATGCTGGAGGTTATCTTAACCCAAAAAAGTGCCAAAGCATTGTGTGTTAATGAACATTGGTTGACTCATGCTGAGGCTGAAGTACTTTATATCCCTAACTTTACGCTTGCTGCTACTTTCTGTAGGGATAGGGCTTATGGAGGTGTTTGTATTTTTTTACAGAAGGACATAATTTTTGTTGAAATTGATTTAAAGAAGTTTTGCATAGAACAGCACTGTGAAGTTGCTGCTGTCAGGTTGATAAATGAAGGTATCATCTTAGTATCAGCTTACAGAACACCTAGTGGTAACCTAGAATTATTCTCTGCTAATATGAGTGAGATTTTAAACATGCTTTCTACCTACAAGTTAAGGATAGTTATAGCCTCAGATCTGAACCTAGACATTAGAGTACCTTCTAATAATGTGCGAGATTTTATTAATATGCTAAGGTCACACAACGTCTTTTGTATGAATTCCGAACCCACTAGAGGTGAGAACTGTATAGATAATATTATTACAAATTTTTTCCCAGATCAACTAGAACTGAATGTTTTTGAAACACATTTATCCGACCACAGTGGTATATTGGTAGAAATTAAAAATATGAGCTCTGACTTTACAGCCCCCCCACCTGCCACAAACAAGGTATGCAGACCAATTTCTAGAAAAGGAATGGAGGACTTTAGGGCTCGGCTCCGTGAAACATCGTGGGACGCCGTAGTCAACGTTTCAGGTAATATAGACGTTGTTTTTGCCAATTTTCTGAACTTTCTGGTGTGTACCTTTGAGTGCTGTTTTCCTACTAGAGTTTTCAGGCCCAAACCGATGAAGAGGATTCCATGGTTTACCCCAGCTTTGGCTCAGGTGAGGGAGCGTGTGGTAATGTTACATGGTATTTACAAAACGACAAATAGGGATGCTGACAAGGCACGCTATGTGGAGGAGAAGAGGAGGTACCGACTGGAATGCTCGGCAACTAAGAAGGCAATTTGTGCCTCAAGGATCCTGGAGGCCCCAAATCAGATCAAGGCAGCGTGGGAAATCATTCGGATTGAGAGTGGCAAAGAGGGAACCAACCTGGCTTGTAAAATTGATCCTGACATCTTAAATAGTTATTTTATAGACTCAGTGAAGGAGATTAGCGAGCACTGCTCGGCATCTATGGATCAGGCCATGATCTTAGCAGCCAATAAAAGTAACAGGGGAATGGTTTTTTTCGAGTGGAGCATGGTCAGTAATGAGTTAGTTGAAAAATTAGTGATGAATTTTAAGGCCTCACCTAGCAAAGATTTTTACGGTTTCTCAAATAGATTGATTCGTGAAATACTTCCCGATATAATCTCGCCGCTAACTCGCCTTATCAACAGATGTCTGGCAGAGGGGATTTTTCCTGATGTCTTGAAGTTTGCCAGGGTGGTCCCTGTGTACAAGAAGGGTCCCCGAGATTCCCCCTCCAGTTATAGGCCAATATCTCTGGTGCCTATACTTTCCAAGGTACTCGAGGCAGTGATGGTACATCAGCTGACTGGTTTTCTTGAATCAGGGGGGTTACTAAGTAGCCAACAGTTTGCTTACAGAAGTGGAAGATCAACCGTGGATGCAGTATGCCAGTTCTGTACCTTTGTAATGGACGCAATGGACAATAATGAGGTTGTAGAAGCGGTTTTTTGTGACCTGTCGAAAGCATATGACTGTGTCAGCCATCAACTTGTGTTGAGGAAGATGGAAAGTCTGGGGGTTTCTCATCAGGCTAATAGGTTGGTGGAAAGTTTCCTTAAGAATAGAAGGCAACTGGTAGTGGCGGATGGCAGAGAGTCTGGTTTAGAGAGGGTAAATATAGGCGTCCCCCAGGGGTCTATGCTGGGACCGTTGCTGTTTTTGGTCATGATAAATGACCTTGATTGCTGCATCCCGGGCAGAACCATTATCTATGCTGATGACACGACCATCATGTCCAAGGGAGCGGATTTTGGCTCTGCGAGGGAACAGACTGAGCTGTCATACAATGAAGCCAAGATCTGGTTTCAGGCCAACGGGTTAGCTCTTAACGAGGTGAAGACTCAACGTGTGTTTTTCTCTTTAAAGAAAAATGAAGACCAAGATGTGGCCAAATTATTGGGTTTCCACTTGGGCCCTAAGTTAGATTGGAAGGACCATGTTGAAGTAATTTTGAAGAGACTCAACAGAGTAATTTTTTTGTTAAGGCGACTGCAAGACAGCGTAACTCCTGACTGTGTGATGTATGCATATTTTGCCTTTTTCCACAGCATAATTGCTTATGGGATCCTCCTATGGGGACATGCAGCCAGAAGGGATGAAGTTTTCGCTAGGCAAAAAGAGGCTATAAGAACAATCTCAGGAGTGTGGAGTCAGCAGGAACACTGTAGGCCACTGTTTATACGGTTAGGAGTGATGACTGTTCCCTGTCTTTATATGTCAGCTTGCCTGTTGTGGTGCAAAGAGAGTGAACATGAGCTTGAGGTAAGGAGTGATGTACATGAGCACAACACAAGGATAAAAGACTGCCTAAACCCCCCTAGATTTAGGCTGGCAAAGAATGTTAAGTCCTTCAGGTACAGCTCCTTTAAGATGTTCAATAGTCTGCCAGAAGACCTCAAGAACTGCAGTCTCTCAATCTTCAAAAACAGGATTAAGAAACTTTTTATAGAACAGGCATTTTACTCTGTGGAGGAATTTTTCGAATTCATGGAAAGTAAGAAACAAAACCAGCCACTTCGCCAAGCCAAGTAAAAGTTTTTATTTTTTTTGCATGTGAGTGCGTTTTTGAGTTTTTTTAACGACAAGGCCCATTCCAGTCTACTGGTCAACGGCTGCTTTCTTCAAGGTATCAAGGTATCAAGGTAGCCTAACTAATTAATTAAATTGAATGGAAGAAAATTATTGGTTTTTCTTTTGTTGTTTCAAAATCTAATTCATTATTGGATGGATAACTTCCTTTTATGTTCATAAATAGAACAAGCTGAAAATGAATTGTTACAAAACCTACTTCATTGTGTAATAATATTTATTTACATTTACAGAACAAGCTGAGAAGGACAAAGGGAAAAAATCATCTGCTGAAAATCAACAGTCAGCCAAAGGTATTATATTTGTTACAGTATCTTATACTTTCCATTTGAAAATAGTTTATAGGTTTTAAAACTGAATTGCTTCAATGTTAGATTTGAGTTGATGTTCATTCGACCTTTTAATTTAATTATTTGTTTGTAGTGTTATCATGTTAATCATACAGTATTTTCCTAATACTGTAGCCTACATATTATAGAGATATGAGCTGGGTAGAGAATTTATAATTGGGTAGTTCTCTTAGGCTTAAGTAATATTCAAAAGCATAGGGGTTAATAAAAAGTATAAATACTAGCAGTGTTTTGGATTCATTGGATTAGACTTTTTTAAATTATAGTAATTTATTTGTTAGACATTATAATTTGTGATGGATGACACAGGGAAGTAAGGGGCAGGAAACATTCAATGGTGCAATTAAATGGTGTTTAGAACTAGCCGCAAGCACTAGTAATTTCTCCTAACCCCCCTCAGGCCCTCACACTCCTTACCCCTCTCGCCATCACATGCTACACAATGCTGGAGGAAGACCCTGTGCCCCATGCGATCGCAACATATGCACAGTGCTCGCCGCTCGGGCTCTTTCTTGCTCGGTTTCCCCTAGCACGTATGTACGCGCACGGCACAAGATACTAGAGCTGATAGTGCACGGTCGTCCCATTAGCAAGTTTTATCTGTACCTTACTTCTCTGTGTAGGCTGTAGATGGTGATTTCAAAATTCAAGAAACCAGTAAGTTACTCCCATGCGCTTAACCCCTTAACCGCGACACACGCTATTCCGTGGTAGTATTCTGTACATGTTATTGCGACGCACGGGAATATCACGTGCAACAGCTTTGTGGTGTTATCCGCGACGCCCGAGCTTAGGCAGTTTTGACGTTCTCAGCTGATTTATTTCGTTGATACAATTCTTCTGCTAATTTCTTTCCATGGTACATTGACCCTGAGAATTGACAGACCATTTGGTGCTGCACTCAAGTGTATCTTTCTGGAACTACATCCATACCACGTGTTCTGCAGTATAAAAGGTTGCACGTGGTAGATGTTTTTGTCGCGTTGAGATGATAACGTCGCTTCTTCGTGTTGATAAAACAAAACCATTGTATATATGTATGTATTTATGTCTGTATGAATATAAATATATATATATATATATATTTATATGTGTGTGTGTGTGTATAACAGAAACCGACATATATGACACAGAAAGCCTAGGCTTGTCGGGCGTGATTGTTACAGCAATGTAGTCTATTAGGCGCACCCAAAAGTGGTATAAAAAACCGTTTTTACATTTTGTGGATCTGGCAATACTCAATTCCCATGAAAGTTATCTATGTGTAAGTGGCAAGAAACCAACACTGGCAGAATTTAATTTAGAGCTATATAGTTCGCCAAATTTTAGAGGAAAATATTGCAGCTCAGATCCAAAAAGTAAAATAAAACTTGTGGTTGTCCTTACCCCGGTCATATACCACTGAGATTGAAACAGTGTCATTTTTCATCATGTTTTCCTTCAATGGAAAAAAGAGTTTCCCTCACGTCAATACTATGTTTGCCATCATGTCTATTGTCTATTGTCTCATTTCACGACGTGAAACGGCGTAGTTTCCTCATGCGTAGCACCGTGCTTCAAAGAGTATCATACTCTGAAGAATTTTTAAAAATAGTAAAAAGTAACCTTTGTACATAGTATATATATTTATATTTCAATATTTACTTCTTGAAACATCCACTAAGTTGACCAGACAACAAAATAAAACCCGTAAATAAATATGGTCAATGCAATATCTTGTTATTTATATATTAGATTATTATTATTAATTATTTATAAAATTAAAAAATTAAAGTATCATTTACGCTAACATGAAGACTATTACAATGTTTATTAAAATATTTATCATATTTAATTGCTTTAAAATGAGTTTTATACTAGGTTTCCTCAGAATGTAAAAAAAACCACAAAAAAAAGCGAAAAACCCCACCCTGGGCCATTGGCGAGCGTAATTAAACCCCGCGCCACTGATCGTGTCCAAATCATGATGCGCCATCTTAGGCCACGATTAAGGGGTTAACAATATGGGTAGGCATATATATGTTTTTTTTCTAAGCATAGGTTTTTGTAGATTTTATGAGTACCAAAAATTAAAAAAAATGATGTTTAGTACAAAATTATACAAACAACTTTTAATGTTTATAAACATATATAAAGGCTAGGGCCTGTCGACGCTTTTAGTTTTGTAATCTTTTTACACCGAATCGCTGTGATGAAATCAGGGGCGGACTGGCATCACAAGGAGGGCGCTCAGGAGGGGTCTGATCCAGGGGCCCTCCTTCAGAAAATTTTTGAAAATGTATTACCCTTAAATCGTTTTTTAGGCTATTTATACATTTGCAAAGATAAAACAAATCTGTGAATTTGTGTAACTGTCCTAACTTTTTGTTTGAATTTTAATTTTTAATATTATATGCCTACTTAAATATGTCCTCATTTGTTTGTCCTAAGTAGTACAGCATTATTTTTCTTAAGATTCTTTATTGCTATTTGCTAAGAGTTAATGACAAAAACAAGGGGAAGAGCTGAAAATGAGGGGGGGGGGGGAATTGTGGGTCACCCAATGTAAAAATAACATTCAATATACATACAATGCACACAAAACACAACAACAACATACAACAACAATATACAACATACAACATACAACAACAACAACAACAACTTACAATATACATGTACAACAACATCCTTTTATTACATTCTTTGTAAATTACAGTTCGGTTAACATATATAAGTAACTATATAACGGTAAGTGACTTTCGACCTGTACAATTCTTTTGAACTCTGCACTTTGCACACAAAGCTTACCGCAGGGCCTGCACGCATAAATTCAGCGTTTAGAGCATTTATACCAGCGGTGACGGAAATATGAACTACAATCAAAATTGCCCTTCGCTACTCACTTTGCTCTGTCTAGTGCAATAAAATACGAACATGAAATTAGTACTAATCAACGTCCACCGATCATTACGAAGTTTGCCAGACTCGGCAACCAAGCTTGCTTGCATTGTCCTACAAAGCATGAATTGTGTTCATCAGTAGAAACTTTGCGTTATCGGCAAGAGGCGCTGTTCTAGTCTGTTCTAGTCGCTAGTCTGTAGTGTACTACGCATCACTATTGCACCATTATAGCGAAATAATAAATGTCATTAAATTGGGCCTATTGCAATGATTCCGAAGAGGAAAACTAGTTGCTGACACCATAAAAGTTTTAAAACCCATTTTGATTTGCGGACGTAACGAGGAAATATTGCACTTAGAGCCCAAGGACGGCTCGCTACGTCTTTTTGTTTGTTTTGAGGGCGCCAGGTACCATTTTTCTTGAGGACGCATCTGCCTTGTGACAGCTAGACCGGCAGCCCCTGGATGAAATAGAGATATCACAACAAAATCTTTCACAGAAAGTATTTCTTATAATCAATATTGAAATTATCTGATTTTGGTCTAATTTTTTGATAGGTCATTCAAGCCCAGTGGCAGATAAAGAAGGAAGGATGGGTGACAAGCAGGAAAAACTACAAGGTAACTATTATTTTATATTTTATACACATTTTTCTTATTTCTTTGCAGTTTGCTTTGAAGCATGCTTGACTTGTGATCCTGCAGCTTTTGCACTCAAATTGCTAAGGGTAACTTGTTTTCATCAATTCACTGGTAACTAACCAAGATTAGGTCAAGGTTTTGCTGTACAAAACACATTAGTACTCATATAACCCCTTACGACTATTATAATACTGGTTGCAACGGAAAAAGATCATATCAGAATAGGCAACGTTTATGAAACATAATAAACACCAAACAGTGCAATGAATGAACATTGAAATAACTGAAAATAAATCTACAGTATTGTTGTATTATATATGTTAAAATAAAACATTGCAATAAATCACACAACAACTCACATTAAATTTAGGCAACCTAATTATAAAATTAATCTGGAAAAGGTTAGCTGTAAACTTTTGTTTATCACATAACATTCTAGACTTCCACTGCTGATTTACTACTGATGAATGTGTAATGTGTTTTTATGCCACACTACACTATTTTGACGAACTTCCCACACAAGGATTTAGTCCAGAAAACAGATGTATGCCGCCAGCTTAATCAAATGGGGTTTCATTACGTACTACTGTACTGTAATGAGTTTTACCGGACACCAACCAGCTAATTTTACTGTAATTTGGAGATGAGTGGTTATAAAAAAAAACATAACCTCTATAACCTCTCTTAGAGGTTATGACTAGTGATTGTTAGTTCTTTAGTTGGTGGTAATATAGGCCTATAAGGATTTGTACAGATCCTGTTCATTTAGTATGGCGTAAACTATCGTACGTCACTCGTCCAAAATGTGTTTACGAAACTCGTCCGGTAAGCACTTATTTTCAGGACTAGTAACGTAATTATACTATTATATTTCATATCTAGCACGTTAAAAAAACACTCGTAAGGTAAACAATTCAGAAAAAAAAACACTCACACAACTAACAAATAATGAAAGCACTAAATGCAGCACAATGACAGTAATGACACAAAACACGGCGGGCCACGGGAACACACAAAAATCGCAAGTAATCAAGCCAAGTTATGATAAGTTTGTGTTAATACTTTGAAAGTACATAAATGTTGTATAGAGTATCTGTACAATTTCATCGGAGTAAAATTGTGTCCTGTTAAAAAAAAAAACCTTAACAGATGTTGTGATTGTGATACTGGATTGGTCCTGAATTTGTGATAATTTACAGGGGAACAGGATAGTTCCGATTGCAATTCAGACGAAGATATCTTCCAGCCCAAAAAGCGATCGAAAGTATGTTTAGCGATAAAATATTTACAATAACACTATTAACCATTGCAATTGAGAACTGAGTTATCTTTAATTATTTTATTTGTCAATTGGTCTCATATTTTCATTTTAATAGTGAAATATTATATATTATGTCAAATGTTTTTGAAAGGATTGCAAACATTTTTGGGATGTGTGGCTCTGTAAATTTTTGATTTTCCATTATTAAAATTCAAACCCCAAAGAAATTGAAATTGTTTTTCTTGATTCATTGCAAAAATCAATGATGTATATTTATATTTTTAAATGAAACATATATTTTAGTATACAGAAATATTCTTGAATAATAATCACCATGATACAATTTGTTGTATTATTTACGAGCTGCACTCTTCAGTTGTTTTATTCAAATTAATTCACTGGCTCGATAACTTCCACTTAAATAACATAGAATAGATTAAAGTAAACCTATTTAGTTTTGGTTCATGACATTTTACAAAAATTCACATGAATTTAGAAACATCAAAATGAGATAACAGTTGTAGATCCTCCTTTATAAGGCATAATGAAATTAATTTTCTGATAGAACATAAAACTATATTAGTAATTTACTAATTACAGTTGTAAAATTCAACACAGGCTTTGAAAAAAAAAACTGCCAATGAGACTTCTTAAATTGTCTAATTGATTAAAGCTGTAAATATATTTGGATATGTAATTGTTACTATACAAAGGAATTTATAAAAAATCATCTGCTTTTTTAAATCTTATCTATATATTCAAAACTAAATCAGTTACAGAAAATGGATACATCAGATGAGTTATCAAAAAAATTAAACTCTAGTAATTTACTACCTAAAGAAAAAGGTTCAATTTTACAAGAAAATAATCTGGATCCTATGAAAGATGAAAGAAAAGGAGATATGGTCGACCCATTTGATGAGGAACCAAAAAAATTTAAGTAAGTTATCAAGTTTTATAATAATTTAATCCTTTACAAAAAAATCTATATATAAATTGTCATTTGTCATAGTTCAGGCCTGAGTTAAATAGGGCCACAATTTAACCCTAAGACATCTGTACCCCTCCAACTCAAACCTTCCTTTTCCAAATTCTCTAACCCTGGAACTCGTTAAGCCCCATGTGAAGTGCCCTAAAAATCCGAAGTTAGTCTATTCATGGAACCAGCTAACATGTTTGCTCTCGGAATTTGCAAACCCCTGCTAAAGCTGGCCTGGTCTGGTGAGCTTCTACTTCTAAGGACAGAACTGGCTAACTGGCAGAACTTCTCAACTGTTAATGAGTAGCCTCCTTGCGCACCACTTAATGGGAGCTAAAGACGATGAATAGTGACTATTGATGACCAAAAGGGACATTCCTATGTTGTAATTGATCGCATAATGTTGTATTTCTCGAATTGATGGAATGAACAAATTAATTAATTATTTTAAGATTTAAAGTACCTAACTATATGTTTCGACGTATGTTCACTATTATTGTTATAATTTTATTAGTTTTGGTAATGTAGTATTTTCATATTTGATTATCAGTTTACGAGCTCAGATATTTCGTTTGATAATGCTATAGAAATTTATAAGATTACACCTTTACTGGCCTAAGTTGTTTTTTGTCAAATAAATAAAAGGTTAAAATACCTGATTGTCACCTTGTGGTCCAAAGTATTGTCCTTGTGGATTACAGGATTATGTACATTTCGGCACGAGCGCCATCGACGGATCCATATAAGAACTAGTAACTAATCGCTTACACAAGACCGTTATTTTTGCAGGCCTCCAATAATATACTATGGAACTAGAACTCACAAACAAATTGCTCAAGTTGTTGACCAGTTAAAGAAAACCAGCCATGCAAAAGATATCCGGTGAGTAAAATTACGTCTTAAAGTAATTTAAATGGAAATGTGAAGCGATAAGGTAAGTAAAGCTTAGTTTTGATATCCTGTAGTTGACAGTTCAACACTTTGACGTGTTTACAATAGTCATAGACCGATATCATTGTCTACATTTTACTGTCAGTGACAGATTATAAGAAAGAATCAGTTAACCAAACAACCCCAATCACCAGTTGTTTGTGATCGACTTTCTACTGTACAATCTAAACTTTAGATAAGTGTCGATACCAACATTTATTGATTTTAGATACTGATACCTGAAATATCAGTTCTTGATACTGATACCATTTTTTATTTTACAGAATTTTAATATCAAAACACCAATTATTACTCGCAAACAGGAGACCATCTTGCAGGATCCCGGCAAAATCATAAACATCTCCCACATTTGTGTAGGTATTATTATTGTCTTCCATGATCGCAGCAAAATCATAAACATCTCCCACATTTGTGTAGATGTTATTATTGTCTTCCACGATCGCGGCAAAATCATAAACATCTCCCACATTTGTGTAGATATTATTATTGTCTTCCATGATCGCGGCAAAATCATAAACATCTCCCAAATTTGTGTAGATATTATTATTGTCTTCCAATATCGCGGCAAAATCATAAACATCTCCCACATTTGTGTAGATATTATTATTGTCTTCCATGATCGCGGCAAAATCATAAACATCTCCCACATTTGTGTAGATATTATTATTGTCTTCCACAATCGGAGCAAAATCATAAACATCTCCAACATTTGTGTAGATATTATCATCGTGTTCCACGATCGCGGCTAAATCATAAACATCTCCCACATTTGTGTAGATATTATTATTGTCTTCCATGATCGCGGCAAAATCATAAACATCTCCCACATTTGTGTAGATATTATTATTGTCTTCCATAATCGCAGCAAAATCATAAACATCTCCCACATTTGTGTAGATATTATTATTGTCTTCCATGATCGCGGCAAAATCATAAACATATCCCACATTTGTGTAGATATTATTATTGTCTTCCATGATCGCGGCAAAATCATAAACATCTCCCACATTTGTGTAGATATTATTATTGTCTTCCATGATCGCGGCAAAATCATAAACATCTCCCACATTTGTGTAGATATTATTATTGTCTTCCATGATCGCGGCAAAATCATAAACATCTCCCACATTTGTGTAGATATTATTATTGTCTTCCATGATCGCGGCAAAATCATAAACATCTCCCACATTTGTGTAGATATTATTATTGTCTTCCATGATCGCGGCAAAATCATAAACATCTCCCACATTTGTGTAGATATTATTATTGTCTTCCATAATCGCAGCAAAATCATAAACATCTCCCACATTTGTGTAGATATTATTATTGTCTTCCATGATCGCGGCAAAATCATAAACATATCCCACATTTGTGTAGATGTTATTATTGTCTTCCATGATCGCGGCAAAATCATAAACATCTCCCACATTTGTGTAGATATTATTATTGTCTTCCATGATCGCGGCAAAATCATATACATCTCCCACATTTGTGTAGATATTATTATTGTCTTCCACAATCGGAGCAAAATCATAAACATCTCCAACATTTGTGTAGATATTATCATCGTGTTCCACGATCGCGGCTTAATCATACACATCTCCCACATTTGTGTAGATATTATCTTCGTTTTCTACGATAGTGTCAAAATTATAATCATCTCCTGCAGTCACACAAACATTATTGTCCTCATTCGCGATCACGGCGAAGACATGAACTTTTTGATCACACGCTCTTTGCAGACGTTTCAGGTATCGGTATCGGCATCGATTCTTGAAGATTGATTCTCGATACCGATACCAATGTCCAAGAATCGATGGTATCGAGAAATGACACATGTTACACTAATAACCTATTTAAAGAGCATGCACTATTAGTATTGGCTTAGAAACATTAGCCTTTGAGCATAGCTGGTTTAATGATCAGAATGTTGAAGTTTTGTCTTGGAGGCCATTGTCCTGTCAATCTGAAATGGCTATTTGCTATGTGATTTTGCCATCATTTGCTAGTTTGTATTAAACTTTCAACTGAAGATCCACCTCCCTAAATAACAAAATAGGATATTTTTCTCTGATAAATCTTCTTCAGAAAAGAGCAGTGCGGTAAATGTAAAGTTTTTTAATACTGTAAAATGATGGATTCGGAAAAAAATTGACGCCCTCACTTAAACTTTTTTGACCCATCCCCTTTGACCCCTTGGAGTTTTAACAATACTTTTTGTTTTTACCAATTCATATTTGTTTTTGGCTGTTCATGATTTCTAGCATTGTAAAATTTGTCATTATAATAATGATTGGATTGAATATTCAACAGAATGGCAATTCTAGCATCACGGGACTTCACTTGTGTAAACCCTACTGTGAAGGGCAAACCTCGAATCGCTGACCTCTGCAGGGAATGTATTGATCCTGCATTTGTGAGTAATAATTTTAAAACTTATCAATTGACTACGTAAATCATTAGGTTCATTATGGTTGGTGTACTGTATCAGGAAAGATAGTTTTTGGAAATTTTTGTCAAACTTGCATGATGTTGAGAAAATTAAGGAACTTTAGCATTACAGTAAAAGAATTGTTAAAAAAATGACAATTATTGTTTTCATTAGTGATGGTCAAAACCAGAAATTTCGAATCTCAAAACCGAAACCGAAACTTTTAAAATCGAATCCCGAATCTCAAAACCTAAACTCGAAACTTTTTTACTTAGCTGGTTACAAAGGTCAAGGATACAAGAAATACAGGTAATAATAACATTTTAAGTATGCAATCAAAACTAAAAGAGATCGACTCCCGACCCT
This sequence comes from Macrosteles quadrilineatus, assembly GCF_028750875.1. Lineage (NCBI taxonomy): Eukaryota > Metazoa > Arthropoda > Insecta > Hemiptera > Cicadellidae > Macrosteles > Macrosteles quadrilineatus. The sequence continues at coordinate 39,023,755 of NW_026542600.1, read as the reverse complement.
GACATAACATAAATATGTAACTGATAATCTTAAAACACAAAAAAACATAATTTTTTATAAACAACCAACATTAAAATAAATTAAACTCCTAACACCAACATGAATATGAATATTAGATTAATTAGAACATAAAGCGGTCAATATTTCTTTGGGTTTAATAAATATTGATATGAAACTGAATCGCACATCTTTCTAGTTATAGTATTTAAGATAGCTTTTGAAGTTCAGATTAGCCTACAATATTTGTTTCATTACTGTTAATGGTGATGTTTGTCTATTGCTACGAGCTTGTGAGGAACAGTGTTAAAAACAATAATAATGACAAAATAATTTCAGCAGTTTCAAAAAACACTGCAAAATTCTACAATTTTGAAACTTTTGAATCTCGAAACTCGGTGATCCAATCTCAAAATTCGGTGATCCAATCTCGAAACCGAAACTTTTCCAAAGTTTTGATGGTTTTGAGATTTGAGATTTGGTTTTGACACATCACTAGTTTTCATACCTTAAAATTATGAGAGAAAATGGAAAAGTGACATTGGTTTTTAATAAATCATGTATTTTGTCAAAACATAAGATATAGAACAGCAATTGTTTACTTACTTAGTGAACAATGGAGCGCGTTCTGGGAACACTAACTGGTGTACAAAAAGCACCGTTCTGGGAAACTGGTGAGTTAACCTAGCAGACATCTATTTCCTCCACCGGTGCAAGATTCATGCACCGGAGAAATTGTACGGTGCATAATGCACCGGCGGCGTCTGATTGGTCAGTTTTTTGGAACAGCTATGCAGCTACAGCAAGAAATAGAGCTAAAGCTGTCCATAGAATAATGTTCAATTGTTTATCAGTTTGATAGGTTATATTACGTAATAAGTGAAAATTCTATTCTTTTTATGGGGTTATATTACATAACATGTGAATATTTTTAATTTAATTTATTCTGTGAGGGTAAGTTTGTTTGATTTCAATATTATAAAGTAAATGGTACGTTGATGTGTAAATTGCAATCCGATGTGTACTGTAAACCGGTGACTAACTGTTCTGGCATACCAAGACTCTTGCCCCGAGGCGGTACTGGTGAGTCCCAGAACGCGTCCATTGATGGTTTCTGGAATATAAGGCATTTTCTTTAATATATAACACATGAAAGTTCAAATCATAGATATTTTTAAGGAAAAAGGTTACTGATTATTTTTATTACTGATTGTTATTTTATAACTAGTTTATATCCTGCTCAAACAAACTGTCATAGTGTCACAATTTTTGTTTGTGATGTACATGTAAACATGCAAAAACTTGTAGTATCTTGTCTATTATATACTGTAAATGATTAGAAAATATATTTCAGAATATCGGATGTACTTACTACCACGGAGCAACTAAAATGGGGAACCATAAAAGCATCTTAGATTTAGGAGTTCCTAGAGTGTTTGACATAGAGGATATAGTTGCTGTGGGCACCAGAAGAAGAGTGTGTCCTTACTTCACATTACGGAACATTGTCAAGACCTCGGACATTGTTTTTTGTCCTTACAATTACCTGATACATCCTGATATGAGATCGTCGGTGAGTTTTTAATACCGATACAATTTTTAGATTAGTTAACTGCTGATTGTTATCCAACTCTTGTTATCCTCTGAGGCTTAAACAATAGATTTTAATATTTTTTAAACATTACAGTAAATCCAAGATTAAACAAAATAAAGAGGGCAAAACCGATTCAAATAATCAATTTTTTGGGTTAATTAATGGTAGGACTTTCAAGACTATGTATATTCAAATAGATCTGCAACATTAGTTTTTATGTTGCTTTAATTGCAGTCATCTTAAAATCTACTACTGTATACATAACATCTTTATTTTAAAATAATCAACAGTTGTTTTGGGCTTTATCTACCAGTATTTTTGAATTAGAGATCCATGTGCAGTTTACAGCAGGACGAATATCTGGGAAAGGGAAACAATACCAGAAGAATGGAATCAAGGAGTACTCATAAACCCTCCAAAGAAAGGAGATCTGACAGACTGCAATAATTGGAGGGGAATCACACTGTTGCCAACCTGCAGTAAAATTCTTTCAAGAATAATTCTCAACAGAATTCGGAGACCCGTTGAAGAAGTCCTTCGTGAAGAACAAGCAGGATTCAGGGAATCTCGATCGACAACAGACCACATCAACACTTTGAGAATAATCATTGAACAGTTTGTAGAGTATCAAGCTTCATTATATGTAGTTTTCGTGGACTTTGAAAAGGCCTTCGATTCGGTCAGTAGGAGGAAGATGTGGGCTGCAATGGAAGCTTTTGGAATTCCTCACAAAATCATAAGGCTCACACAAAAGATGTATGATGGATACATTTGCCAGGTGGAACACGCTGGGAGCCTCTCAGAACCAATAACAGTGGAGCCTGGAGTAAAGCAGGGGTGCCTCTTGTCACCAACATTGTTTATAATGACGCTTGATTGCATGCTTCGGAAGGCAACAAATAGAAACCGAGGCATAAGGTGGGGGTTGCATGGCCGCCAAGAAGAACTGGATTTTGCAGACGACTTATCTCTTCTTGCAGAAAGCTTCCGTGACATTGAAATGAAACTAAATGATCTCCGTGTAGAAGCTTCAGATGTTGGGCTTAAAACAAACGGAAGGAAGACTATGGAAATGCGTATAAATGCACGTAACAATCAAGTCTTGCAGCTACATAACAAAGACATTGAGAGCGTAACTGAGTTTTGTTACCTTGGTAGCATGGTAGGACTGGATGGAGGAACAGACCTAGATATCAAAAGCAGAATTAGGAAGGCCAAGGGAGCGTTTGCCCTGTGTGGACATCAAGGCAGATTCTGCGAAAGACAAAATTAAGACTGTTCAATTCCAATGTCATGTCTGTCTTGCTATATGGCTGTGAGACCTGGAAGATTAACAACACAGCAGTGCAAAGCCTACAAGCATAATACAGTAGACCCCCTCTTAACCGACCCTAATGGGACCGGACCTAGGTCGGATGATTCAAAAGGTCGGATAAAACGGGCAATCCCTAAAATCATAACATAATAAAGTGCTATTCATTTGGAATTATATAATCATTATTTTGAAGTCATACTTGCATTATTTATAAAATAAACTACTCATATCTCCTTTTTCATATTGATATAAATGTCACAAATAAACACAAAACACGGTTAAGTCAAATAGGCCTACTTTCAGTGGAATATATTATAATACTAGGCAAGAGTCAATAAAATTCCTATTTTAATAACTTTACTACTGTAATGTATTAATTAATGCTTTCCAAATACATCGTAATACAGTAAAGAACCTTTTGTCGTCATTAAAGATACAAGCGACCATTTTGTTACAAGATAGGACGTTTATTTATAGCCTCTCACTGGAGGCTCGAGGCACAAAAACTATCTTGACCTTGTAGTTGTTAACACCCCTTCCCTGCCCTCCCTACAAGTTGCGTTGTTTGTTTACTCCAGCGATAAGATAATCAGTTCTCAAAATCGTAACGCACTTTATGATGTTATAAATTTGCCGCACAGATAACAAATCAGATCAGATGTGCTCGAGCTACGAACGATGATGACAAACTGACAATAGGTTATGCTATATTTTTTGTGATCATCACAAAATAACTTATTGTTAGTCATATCCTGTGGAGATAAGCGATAAGATAGTTCAGTTCTCATTGCCCAGCGTGGGAGCGGAAATGCCGAGATTCCTAGAAAGCGGCGGTTAAACCGAGCTGCTCTCAAAGCAAGGTCGGTTAAAACAAACTGTATTATTTTACGATCAAAGGCGGATAATCCGATTATCGGTTAATACGAGGTCGGTTAAGAGGGGGTCTACTGTAATATGTCAATAGGTGCCTGCGGTACATTTTGAAAATCTGGTGGCCTAATGTAATAAGAAACGAAGATCTTTGGATGATAACTAAGCAAGAACCAATCAAAAAGATTATCACCAGAAGAAGGTGGAGATAGATTGGCCATACATTGAGAAGGCCGCAGAGCTGTATAGCAAGACAGGCACTAGACTGGAATCCGCAGGGAAACAGAAAGCGGGGCAGACCAAAATCAACATGGAGAAGAACCATAGAAAGAGACCTAGCAAGAAGACAGATGACGTGGAGACAGGCCAAGGCACTTGCTGAGGATCGAGACGGGTGGCGGGATTTTGTCGAGGCCCTATGTTCCACCTAGGAACTCACGGAAATAAGTCAAGTCAAAGTTACAGCAGGACATCTTAAATTAAACTTCAAACTCCTCGTGGGGTTTAAATTGTAATTATTCTTTGAAAATGCATTACAAAAATTGTACAGTGATTAAATAAAAATAAATAATATAAAGACATTATGAGTGCTTGAAGTTCTTACTCAAAAATGAACATTTTGTGTAAACATGTTCTTTTTGGCACATGCTGTTGGCCTTTCAAGTAATAAAGTGTTTGGGTTGTGCAGTACCACTGGCCACCGAAACAGCTGAGATAATAGATATGAAATTATCTGAGCTGGTTTGTAATAGATCAGTATGGCCATCTGACCAACATGACCTATCCCTTTAGAACATATAGGGCTAAAATAAAGCTATTAACTGGATGAAATATGTCCTTGTAGATGAACATAAATCTTCAAGGCTCAATCGTCATTTTGGATGAGGCCCACAACATTGAAGATATCTGTCGAGATACGGCAAGTTTATCGCTCAAATCAGACAGCGTTGCTGCTGCAATCAAGGAGTGTAGAGAACAGCAAAAGCATCACATGCCAGAAGAATATAGAGCCATTGTAAGTTGTCATTTACTGATATTTCTGTAAATAGTTCATGTTCAGTTGTTATGTACCACAAAAACTAGATATCTGTTTCTTTCTCTGTGGCCTGAAGCTGTCACTGCTTCTTGTCACCCCTTACCGCCCAATCTTTCAGGTGCTCAGATATTGGGTTTTCTTATTTATTTTTTTCTCATTCTCCAATTAATTAACATTATTATTTGGCAGATAGTGTTATCTTTCTTTCCTAAATAATTTTCAAAACTAGAATTTGTTCTGAGTGTTTGCAAGAGGCAAGTTTTTGACCCCCTTACGCCTCTTTTACTCAGTCGAGTACAATTGTGGTGTCCACCAATTGTGGTCACATCTGACCCTTTGTGATTCTCTGCAACTTTTATGCAAAACACTGCAGCTATGTTCCACCATAGTAACCACACAATGGTTCTATACAACTCTGTAACAGCTGTAAGTCATTTTTAATTCCATGGTGGGTAAGCCTCTGGATCGTAAATTGCAATATAAAATGGTTTATGTTACCCTTTGCGTCATACGATCCATGTTGTAGTTAGCATCAACTACAGCTGTTTCATGCCGCTGTGGCACATCTTTAGGTTGTGGAACGTTAGATGAAAAGCGCTTTCACCCGTAGATGAATTTGTCAAGATGTATAATGTCTATTATACACGAAAAAAAAAAATTAAATGACACAAATTTACAAACCATTCCAAGTGACACACACGAGACAGGCGCCGGTGGATGCTGTGTCATGACTCAAGTCTCATGTGTTCGTCACTTGGAAAGGTTTGTAAATTTGTGTCATTTAAATCTTGTTTTTCGTGTATAGTAGGTATTATATATCTTGAGAAATTCATCCACGGATGAAAGTGCTTTTTATCTAACGTTCTGACAACCTGAAGATCTGCCCCAGCGGCATGAAACAGCTGTAGTTGATGCCAACTACAACACAGATCGTTTGACCCAAAAAGGCAACATAAACCATTTTATATTTCTTATTTATAAACACCGCATGGATTTTCTTCAGACAAATTTAATGAAACTCCACTGTCCCCATCAGTAGTGGAATCGTGTAATACCCAAATAGTGTTTGGTATTCTTAATACTTTTAATTGTAATTATGTTGCTTTAATCAATTTAAATTGTTTACTGCATGGTTTACTAAGCTACTTAGCTCAGGAGGAACCATTTTACTTGATCTCAGTTTAACAGTGTTTATGCAGGAGGATTATCTAGTTAAACTAGAACACTTCATAGCTTCTGAAGGACCAAAGTGTAATTACAATAACGATGGATCAGATGTTACTTGGCCTGGGTTTGCTTTTATAGAAAGGCTGCATGATGCAGGCATAACGTTGGATGCCTATAACGTAATGTTGGTAAGTATACTAAGAATTGTGTTTTAGTACTTAATCTTATAAATTAAAGCCAAACCTCAAGTTAGTAATATTAGTTGATTTTAACACAAATAAAAGGTAATATGGATGTTTGGATTCTCGATACAAACAATTCTTGGACATATGGTGTCGAAAACAGATTGTCAAAATTGATGTTGATACCTAATAGTAGTAGTAGTAGGTAGTGGACAGGACAACTAAAATTAAAGTTGTAGACATTAATTTTGTCATCACGGTAAACAGATTTCATTTACCAAAACTATTTGATCCAGAATCAAGATGCAATGTCTTGAACAATTGTTATGAATAGTTTAAGTTTTGATCCTAAAGTATAATCTGTCTGTTGTAAATCAATTTCAAAACTTTTTAACTTTGTCCATAGCTTGTTTTTGTACGGTTTTTAATGGGGTGGTGAATTTTCTTTGTAAGCTTGTTATACCACTACTGTATTAAATTTTAGCCAAGACAGAGATTTCCAAAATATTTATAATTATTCCAGTAAAAGACTCATGGTCTAAAATTTTAAATTTTAAATCAAAAGGCAGGCTTAAAATTCTTATATTTGACTGTTTAAAAAAATATTTTTTAGGAAAATGTGAATAGAATAGAACAAGCAAAGTCAGAAGATCCTGAGGCCAATGCAGCTCTGGGTGGGACAGTCAAAACAGTTTGTTCCGAGATAAAATGCTGCTTCAAGCATCTTTACATGCCAGAAAACAAGATGAAATTTCAAGCCTGCTTTGTTAGGGAAGTAGGCTTCAAGCAAACACTACCGGTAAGTAGTTTTAGACGTTGTTTAAAATTTATGTTTTTTTTCAGAATTACTAATTAGTATTCACTTTCCCAGTTGTAGAAACGTGTAGTTTGCTTTCGCTGCGAATTCACATTTAAAAATAAACCTGAGAAATTAAACTCATACCAATAGGCAGACAAAGACTTGTATTAGTTTTGTAAAATAAACAAATCATAATTAGTCCAGTGCAATTAGACAAAAAATGACCTTGACCCGGACAAAATTGATAACAGGCTGAAAATTGGTGGAAACGTTCATAACAATGTCCTGAGTGGCCCACACAAAGTCCCAAGAAATCCCAGTTGGGGAACGGCCGCCATCTTGAAAAAACTTCCGCCATCTTGGAAATTTAGATTTTTTGCAGTATCTTTTGAAGTAATTGTCCCAAAGACATTATTTATGTCCCAAATTAAGCGTTTTGAACTCATGTATGAGGGTAATATATAATTAAAGAGTTTAATACGTTCTAAGCATAAATATTATTTATATTATTAGCCTAAAAATATATCTATAATAATTATATAAATTTACAAATTAAAGCTTTTTCTCTTTTGTTCTTAATAGACTTCTTAAAGCCATTAACCCTTTCGAAATTTCTTGCAACCTACTATGCTTAGTCTTTGGAATTGGTTAAATACGGGGAGAATAACAAGTCAAGACCACCCCCTCTAATATTTTTCTTATTAAATATACAGAAATATCCTTTTGGTGGTCTTGCAATCTTAGTAGGAAGTTTCATTTAATAATTTTGAAATTTTTGAGTGTCCCTCAAAAGGGGGAATTTCGGAGGTAACTCAAAAATATTAAAGTGAATCCTATTCAAGTGACACCTCATCTTGAAGTGTTTACAAAAACTTAAAGAATGGTGAAAACCAGAATTTGCTATCTCTTCTCTATCTAAAATGGTAGCCCGTCAAAAGTTTAATGACTATGACATTACTATTACATTAATTTTCTTGTGCAATAAAAATTAATTTCCCTCCCTCTAATTTGTTCCTAAGTAAATATTACAGAGTAATCCTTTTGGTGGTCATGCAACCTTAGCAGGAAGTTTCATTTTATGATTTTAAAATCTTTGAGTATTCTCCTCTGTCCAAAATGGTAGCCATTACAATTACGAACCAATATTACTACTGATTTTCCATAATGTTTGACGGGCTGCCATTTTGGTTAAAGATGAAATAGCAAACCCTCCATGCATCAATACATCCATGCATCGTGGTGCAATTAAGACCATAAGGGTTGTTGTACTGTTTCCATGAATCCATTCCAACCTGGACTTGGTTTGTTACTCAGTTGGTAGTTAATGAGCCATAGGGTGTCAGCAAGACAAGCATCTACAACTATTTTTGGTTTGGAAAGGGATATACTGACAACTCCCAACACTACGAAAGATGTCCCAGGCTTAGGCAGACGTTGGTAAGGTGTCAATGGCTGAAAGCCATGAGATAGAAGGACACTTTTTGCTTTTGGGATTGTAGATCGTGGTACAGGAGCATTTGCATTGACACATTTCGACTGGTGATATCCACTCAATGCCACCAATGGCGTGAAGAGTTCCATGTCCATCAAGTGTTTTAAAGTTGTAATCCGCGTTGTTGAAAACATACTGAACGTAAGTTCCGTAATTTATTGAAGGTAAGACATTATCAGCTATCGAAGTCTCATAATTGACGACCTTCTTGTATGTCGAGCAAACTCCGAGCTACGATAGAATGTCTAACGGCAACTTCGAGCCATACCGTCTGTGAAGCTCGAGCAGCAGGGGCAATATGAAAATCGTGGTCTATAGCTGCAGCAATATTACCTATTGCATGAGCTATATTAGTTGTCTCCTCTTTAAAGCTTTATCATCGTTAATTGGATATTATATTTATATTTAACCAATTCCAAAGACTAAGCATTGTGGGGTGCAAGAAATTGCAATAGGGTTAATGGCTTAAACAAGTCCATTACGAAAAAAATAGAAAAAGCTTATTTTGTATATTTATATTAATTATTTAAGATGGAAACGCCCCTATGAGCGTATTTTACCCAAACATGAGTGAAGGATGAGTAGGATGAGTGGCGCGATCTTGTGGTCTTGTTAGTGACTAAGGCCGACATGTTCCTTAGACACAGATGTTAATTAATATCCCATACAGCAAATGGCAATTAAGGGACCTACAGTTTATAGTGGAATCCGAACCACATTTTTTCCTTGTAATTAACGAATTGGTCTAATTATTAGGATAGTACTGCGGATAGTCGTAGTACTCACTAGTGCGGACGTTAATCCACACCAGGGAGCATCGCATCCACCGTGCATGACTATAAATATCCACAATTCGTATAAAAGGGGGGACATAACCGTATCTATATCATTATTATAGATATTTTTTAGGTTAATATAAATAAAATGAATGCTTAGAACATAATAAACTCTTTAATTATATATTATCCTCATACATAAGTCCAAAACGTTTAATTTGAGACATAAATAAGGTCTTTCGGACATTTACTTCAAAAGATATAGCAAGAAATCTAAATTTCCAAGATGGCGGAAGTTTTTTCAAGATGGCGGCCGTTCCCCAACTGGGATTTCTTGGGACTTTGTGTGGGCCACTTAGGACATTGTTTTGAACATTTCCACCAATTTTCAGCCTGTTATCAATTTTGTCTGGGTCATAACCTAATTGCACTGGACTAAATTACTTTGGAGGTTTAGCACCACAAAACATATGATATACGAGTAATCTTTAAAAAATATATTTATTTGTGATGCAGTTAATATAGCAGTTATATTTATTTGAGCATATTTAAAATTCCTACCATATTTGAAGAAGCCGTTGTGTATGGTGCTGATGTACCATTTTCATATTCACCATGGTTTGGATTAATGATTATCTGGTTTTTGATGTGGGAACAATAGTTCTGAAATTACTTGTTAAAAAGTATTTTTGATTATAACTTAAAATACATGATTTTATTCCCAATCGTGAAAATAATTTAACCATAACTTAGACAAACAGGTTGAACAGTGTAGAGTAAACTCAGAACAGTGCTCAAAAGTTGGGTTGTGTGAGATAACTTCTTTAGCTATTACACTGTTTGCAATTTAAATTGCACAGGATGGGGCAATGAGAACTATACAATTTATTTTTGCTACCAAATCAAGAATCATGATGATTAATATTGCAACAATGAGTGAAAAGCTTTGCTCATAAACAAAATTGAACGATAGAATTTTAGTAAACATGGCGTTTTGAAATCCTGAACATCGTGCTTTTGGTGTGAACACATTTTTATTTTTTTTATGATGATTCTTTTAAAAACACTTATATTGTTTAGGAAGCTTTTCAATTTTGATCGAAGCGGGGCTGTTCTGAGTCAGTCAACTATAGGGAACAGGGTATCATTATTTAGAAGAACGGCGCCAACACAAAAAAGATTGGTGGAAGCCATAAAACTGTTAGCACACCAGCCAATGTGGAGAGAGTATGAGCCGCAGTCACTCAGTCCAAAGAGGTCCGCCAGGAAGCAGTCCTTAGCACTTTGAATTTCTATGAGATCTCTTGGAAGGATCTTGCATCAATATCTCAATTTCTTCCCCTACAAGATATAAGATGCCGTCTTGAACTCAGGCACAGAATCGCCGAAGAGGTTCTAGTGATCTCTTTAAGAAATGCTTGAAAGCGTATTCAACAGTTTTTTCAAATGACTCGAAGAATGTTGACATTTTCAAAGATGTCACTTGAAGGCTTGAAGGAAGTTGTTTTCAAGATATGAAATAATGGCTTATCCAGAAAAAAATGGTAATAAGATTACATGTGCTTTGATGTGTTTTTTAAACCTGTAGTAATGTGAAAATTATAGATTCTGTGTTATTTATAAATTTTATAGTACTCATTGCCTCACCTTGTACTTAAATAGTAGGCCTATTGTTTTGAAATTCTAATCTGTTTTCAAATTAATCAATGCCCAAATTATTGTTTTACAGGACAATTGGTTCTCTAAACACCGAAGAAACTCATCTTCAGGAGAACGAGAGTGGAAATATGGTCAGTACTGATTATGAAATTTATTACATAGTGCTAAATATAAGATAAGAAATACCCCCATGAAGCAAACCTGAGAACTATATGAATTTTTAATTGATTTACTAAATTTGTTTTGAAACATAATAAACCAAAATTGTCTAAAGCAGCATATAGACGGGGACGGTAGGGACAGAAATTTGCTGGCTGCAAGTACTGTCCATTATGTCACTTGCCATATGTTTTCCTATACACCGGGTAAGTACTATCGGCAAGTGACAAAGAAAGAACTTGCAGCCAGTCTGCTTTTAGTAGTGAGTGAATGGTGTCGATACTTGCATTTAATTTGTGTTGAGCATGTCTGATTGTCATGAAGAGTTTTGTCAGCATAGTTAATATGATGTATGTTCCACAATAGTTCGTAATTTTGAAAAATCTCTAAAAACCTAGTGATGTCAATGTCAACACAGCTCCACTTAATGATTTTTTCTTCTCAGCAGGGCCCTTGTCCGACATTTTAAACAAACCCACTGTCACTTCTATGAATACGATCAACTCTGATTTCTCTTGCCACTCTGCTCTACTGGCAGCAGGTAGATGGCAAGTACACGTTTTGACAGGAAAGTTCTGGCCGCCTGTGGTCATGTGACCACCCACGTGACCCACTACTTGCCGCGACCAGGCCAGTAAAATCAAACAGGTTTGAGTTTTCTTGCTGCCAGTAAATACTAGCCGCTGGAAAGGAAAGTACCCCTGTACACAAGGAAAGTATGCAGTAAGTGCAACTGGCAAGTTCTTGCAGCCAGCAACTTGCCGTCTCTACTACTGTCCCGGTCTATACACTGCTTTAGATTCATGTCTAATATAAAAACAATTGACTTAATGATAATTTTAACATTGTACCTCAATGTTCATTGAGTATTCAAACAACTGGTTGAAATGGCTTAATCTATAATTTTACAAAAACGAGGTTAGGTTGTGTGTGACACGACGCGAGGGACTTTTCTTTATTTGCACATAACATTTTTCTTTACCAAAGTAATTTAAAGCTAATGCATGATCACATATCAAAATTATACTTTTAAACTAGGTTCAACATTAAAATATAGAATTGATAAAATAAGTAAATAACTACCAAGCTCAAAATGTAACAATATAGTTAAACTGAACAAATTATATGAACAAATATGAATGATACCAAACAATAAACATACAACGAACGAATCTATGAATTGTATAAACTTTGTACAATTGTTATAACTGTTGCAAAACATGGGTATATAAAATATTGAATTATAAATTGTTTTGTGTTTACGAATTATATAGCTACCATATCAAAATAAAAGAGTCTAACGGTCTAACTCATGAGATATTTATATTTTTAAATATTTATGATAAAAGTTACAGTTCATTATTCTTTTCCAGTTTGGGAGTTGAATTGTATTTCCCATGAATGGAAAACACAGCAGGGTCCAGAATATCCAAAATTAGAACTGAACCTTCCTTAACAATCTACAGTAAGTTTTGTTTAAGGTTTACGAGTTGTGTGTTTGGACCCCTCGTTGGTGTTCAAGGAGCTGTCATCGGCTCGTACAATCATCTTGGCCTCAGGGACGCTCTCACCTTTGGATTCATTTATCACAGAACTTGGAGTCGAGTTCAAACATATTGTCAGAGGAAAGCATGTCGTCCCACCAGAAAACGTAAGTATTTGGAGATGTAGACAAGAACTAGGAAAATTAAAAGTGCATGAATTTTGCTTGCTGTGTGATTAATGTTTTTACTACAATATAAAATATAAACTAAATCATAAAATGAATAAAGGAGAATATATTGGTACATTAGGCCAATGATAAGAAAGCCTGGCAGTGTATGAGATATTTATTAAAGAATTTTAATTTCCAAAATTTATATTATAGGGTATCTACTTAAAACATTGACCTTTTTTAGGCATAGGCATTTTTATTATTTCAATACATTAATTTTTGTTATGCATAGCTATATTTTATAGGACATATTTTTTATTTATTTACCATCCTTACATGACTTAGCAAAAAAAAATTTTTCCTGTTTAATTAATAAATATATATTTATTATGATGGATTTCATCTGTTAAAATAAGTAAAGTTAGTGCCGATTGACAATTAATACTAGCCATTATTTTAAAAGTTTAATTTGGTGCTATGTATGTATAGAATATTTTATGTTTGTAAAAAAAAAACACTTTTCAATTCTTTCAAGATTTAAAAGGGATATAACCTATCTTGGATTATTATCAAACTAAATAGATAAGCAATTTAACATCAATGTACTGATTTATTTCGTTAGAATGTTACAAGTAAAATAACAACTGGAGAAATGCATGACTCTTCTTTTTTGGTCATCAAATTACGTATAAAAAAGGCTGAATTTTCCTAGTGTGGTAAATAGTTATTTGTGCAACTAGTGAGAAAAGTGAGCAATTGACTCACTCGAGAGAAATCCTTACTCACGAGCCGTAGGCGAGTGAGGAATGGTTTCTCGAGTGAGGCAATTGTTCTTTGAACTCGAGTTGCACATTATACTTTTCCTACAGTTACCATAAAACAAAAACATTTGTGAAGAAACATGAACAAACATAACCTATTTTTACACAGAAGTGAACTTTTAATATAACATTTAATGTGAAGTGACAAATACAACAGTACAACAGCTGACCAGCTGATTTACAGCCAGTGCTGCCAACGTATTTCGCGCGCATACGACGTTGCCTGCATGTTACGCGCTCACTTTTTCGTGCCTTCACGTTGCAAATCTGGAGTGAGACAAAGTAATTAGAGTGAGACAATGTTAACATTGTCTCACTGGTGAGCGAATTGGCCACTTTGCTTTCTCAAATCAGTGAGAGAACATGTACATTGTTAGGTAACTGTAGGAAATAGTTATTTGTGCAACTAGTGAGAAAAGTGAGCAATTGACTCACTCGAGAGAAATCCTTACTCACGAGCCGTAGGCGAGTGAGGAATGGTTTCTCGAGTGAGGCAATTGTACTTTGAACTCGAGTTGCACATTAGACTTTTCCTACAGTTACCATAAAACAAAAACATTTGTGAAGAAACATAACCTATTTTTACACAGAAGTGAACTTTTAATATAACATTTAATGTGAAGTGACAAATAAAACAGTACAACAGCTGACCAGCTGGTAACAGCCAGTGCTACCAACGTATTTCGCGCGCATACGACGTTGCCTGCATGTTACGCGCTCACTATTTCGTGCCTTCACGTTGCAAATCTGGAGTGAGACAAAGTAATTAGAGTGAGACAATGTTAACATTGTCTCACTGGTGAGCGAATTGGCCACTTTGCTTTCTCAAATCAGTGAGAGAACATGTACATTGTTAGGTAACTGTAGGAAAAAGTTATTTCTCCATCATGAAATTTAATGTCAATATCGCCAATAAGTTTTTATGAGTGAATAAATACTTTAATGTCAAATCTTGGCCAATTCATTGACTAGTTCTATCTTGGCCACCTCATTGACTAATGACTAGTTCAATCTTGGCCACCTCATTGACTAGTCCTATCTTGGCCACCACATTGACTTGTCCTATCTCGGCCACCACATTGACTTGTCCTATCTAAGCCACCACATTGACTTGTCCTATCTTGGCCACCACATTGACTTGTCCTATCTTGGCCACCACATTGATTTGTCCTATCTTGGCCACCTCATTGACTTTTACTATCTTGGCCACCTCATTGACTTGTCCTATCTCGGCCACCACATTGACTTGTCCTATCTTGGCCAACACATTGGCTTGTCCTATCTTGGCCACCACATTGACTTGTCCTATCTTGGCCACCACATTGATTTGTCCTATCTTGGCCACCTCATTGACTTTTACTATCTTGGCCACCTCATTGACTTGTCCTATCTTGGCCACCACATTGACTTGTTCTATCTTGGCCACCTCATTGACTTGTCCTATCTTGGCCACCACATTGACTTGTTCTATCTTGGCCACCACATTGACTTGTCCTATCTTGGCCACCTCATTGACTTGTCCTATCTTGGCCACCACATTGACTTGTTCTATCTTGGCCACCTCATTGACTTGTCCTATCTTGGCCACCTCATTGACTTGTCCTATCTTGGCCACCTCATTGACTTGTCCTATCTTGGCCACCACATTGACTTGTCCTATCTTGGCCACCACATTGACTTGTCCTATCTTGGCCACCTCATTGACTTGTCCTATCTTGGCCACCTCATTGACTTGTCCTATCTTGGCCACCTCATTGACTTGTCCTATCTTGGCCACCACATTGACTTGTCCTATCTTGGCCACCACATTGACTTGTCCTATCTTGGCCACCTCATTGACTTGTCCTATCTTGGCCACCACATTGACTTGTTCTATCTTGGCCACCTCATTGACTTGTCCTATCTTGGCCACCACATTGACTTGTCCTATCTTGGCCACCACATTGACTTGTCCTATCTTGGCCTCCCCATTGACTTGTCCTATCTTGGCCACCTCATTGACTTGTCCTATCTTGGCCACCACATTGACTTGTTCTATCTTGGCCACCACATTGACTTGTCCTATCTTGGCCACCACATTGACTTGTCCTATCGCCACCTCATTGGCTTGTCCTATCTTGGCCACCTCATTGACTTGTCCTATCTTGGCCACCACATTGACTTGTCCTATCTTGGCCACCACATTGACTTGTCCTATCTTGGTCACCTCATTGACTAGTCTTATCTTGGCCACCTCATTAACTTGTCCTATCATGGCCACCTCATTGACTTGTCCTATCTTGGCCACCTCATTGACTTGTCCTATCTTGGCCACCACATTGAATTGTCCTATCTTGGCCACCACATTGACTTGTCCTATCTTGGCCACCTCATTGACTAGTCTTATCTTGGCCACCTCATTGACTTGTCCTTTCTGGCCACCTCCTTCTCTATACCTTATGAGGTCAGACAAGGCTATGATAGGCAACCCTTTTATGTGTTTTATTGCGTTCTATTTTCTTCATTCCAACCCAATCGCAATGCAATATTAATCTAACAATTTCGTTGGTTAACAATCTTTAACTAATTATTTATGGTATTATTATTTTTCCAGCTGTATGTGTCTACAATTTCTAACGGACCAAAAGGATGTGTTGTCCAGGGTACATACAACGTAATCCATGAGTATTACTATCAAGATGAAATTGGTAGGATCGTCCTTGAAACTTCCAAGATTGTCCCTCATGGAGTTTTGTGCTTTGTCCCGTCTTACGTATTACTGTCCAAACTCCGTGAAAGGTAATTTACATATATTTCATCCCTATGTAAGTTATAAAGTTTTATTTCCATTTAACCACAAATTTAATGTACACTGCAATTCTATTGGTTTCCAGGTGGACAAGCAATGGAATACTAGATGAGCTTGAAACTGTGAAAGAAATATTCTTTGAACCGAAGGAGCGAGACCAAATGAACGCGGTCATGGATGATTTCAATTACACAATCGATGAGTCCCGTCAGAACCAGGCAAAAGGAGCAATCTTGTTCGGAGTATATCGGGGAAAGATTGCTGAAGGGGTGGACTTTAGTGATGAGAGCGCCCGAGTTGTCATAGCTGTGAGTAATATGTGGAAAAGCCAGATTTTGAAAATGTGATCCAAGTTTGAACACAATTTGTGTCCATTTTGAACACTTTTAGTCTTTAGTGATGGATTTGTACAAATAGGTCTTTTATTTCATATGCATGAACTAGTCAAGTGCTGTCAATCTCTAAATACAGGAAATTTTCTTATATCTGGACCTTAAAAAGTCTAAAATGGAAAACTTGGGCTAAATAAAGGAAGGGAAACTCTTCTTGTCAATTTCCTAGCGATTTTCTGTACTGCACAATTGACGTTTTTATTAGCGAATTTCCCCTATAGGGGAGAAGCTACCGTAAGTGGTTAAGACATAGTCTCAGGTCCGATTTCCTATTCCATTTTGATGTCCCAGAGGTCAAAAACACCAATTGTTAAAATTTGTATACAATGTGAATCTCGAAATGTGTCTACTATTGATTTCAGGCAAACTGTTGGTCATACAGTGATGAAATAAAAACTTCCTACAAAACCAAACCCCCAAGGCCCAAAAAAACTATAAACAAATTTTTAAATACAGAATGTACCATAACCAGAAGTTCACTGGCTGAAATATCACAATTGTCAAATACAAACATATGCCTTATTATACATAATTTTCAAGTAATTTTAATACAAAAACTTTGGGAGAATCAGAATTTGACTATTTTTATTGGTTTAGAATTGCGGCTCCTTACGTAGAAAATGTTGTACTATTTTGAACGCCCTATATTTTTCTTTTAAATAGCCTACAGATATCTCTACTCTGATGAAAACTTTACATTCATTGTAGTTTAAGCTTTACTTTTGTATACAATATTATTTTAACATAAAAAAAATTATTAAAAGATTTTTTCAATAGGTAGTTAGGCTTCTATAGTCAATACTTGAAAAATTCTAGTAACATCATATGTTGAACAGCATATTATTTTAAAGGTATGGCGATTTCAAGCTAATAATAATACTAATAAAATTAAGTGGTGGCCCTGAAATCTAAATATCACAACATCATACCATGGTTGTCTAAGTCTGTTACATTACTGAGTACTTCATAGTTTGACAGGAATCATTTAAGTTGTAACTTTTTTCCAGGTTGGAATCCCTTTCCAAAACAAATTCAGCTTTGAAATTAAGGAGAAAATAAAGTACAATAATGGTATGGCCACAAAAGACAGCAATCTCCTCAGCGGTAATAAGTGGTACACCATTCAGGCATACAGGTGGGAGTTTCTAAATAATTAATTTTTTTTGTCCTAGGACGCTAGGCACCAGCCCAGATTTTTTTCACATTAATTCAGACTAGACCTAGGTGTTGGGGCATTATTACTTCGATAAAATCTATTGGTTATTTGGCAGGATTTGAACCCAAGACCAAAGTCCCACGCTCCAACCACTGGACCAGCTCGCTCCCCTCTATATAATTAATACCCAACAGGCAAATAGGGCTCTGAAGATGATTGTAGTATCCAATAGAAATCGTTCACCATTTACCATCTTGTGAGTTATCAGTATATTCATAGTCATAGTCAAGAATATTTTTTCATCGGTTAGGTATACATAGTTGTACCTGAATAGCGTCAAATAAATTAAAACTAAGATATAGCCATAGCCATTTTTAATTCATCTAAAGAGTCAAATCAAAATCAAATCAAACATCATTTATTCCATGATAAACAAAAAATTACAAAACAGTATTCTTAATATTAATGGAATTTCCCCACATAGGCGAAACCTGTGCGTGGGGAACGAGTTATTATCAGACTATCCATATTATAATCTAACATTGTTTTAATAATAATTGTTACTCTAACTACTAATAACACATTTTTACCAAAAAGGAAAAAAAAAATTTTTACCAGGAAGCCACAGCAGATAACGAAAGTATTATGGAAATATCTGAAAAGAGTAAAGATAGAGACAAATCTAATAATAATAAATAAATGATAAAAAAACTAGAAAAAAAGGGTATTTAAGGGTACTGTATTTAATAATACTGTGAAAAACACTGGTACTTGGAAACCATTCATACAACTTCTACCCCCACTCACGCACAAACAACACACACTCACACACAAACAAAACGCATGCAACGACTCACTACCACAGGCCCTGTACAGGCGGCTGGTAGCCCTAAAGGGCCGTCACTGCTCTGTCCCTGTGGGGCTGTGGGCCAGCGGCGAGCCGACTCTCTCTCTCCCTCTCTCTCTCATGCAACTCTCTCACTCACTCACTCTCCCACTCACACAGACAGGCACATCATCGACGACACACGCACACGCACACGCAAACTACGAATACAATGACACAAGATAACAATCAATCTGGCCACGGCCTGTTTCCACTAACCATTTGTCTACTTGATTTTTATATGTTTGCAAACTGCAAGGTTCGGGATACTTTAAACTATTAGGTAACTTTGAGAACATTATTTTTGCAATGTATTGTGGAGAAGTTTTATTTATCGATTTATTCACTTTTGGCAATTGGATACCAATATTAACTGAAAATCTAGTTGGATAGTTGTGAGTTGGTTGGCAAAAAATATATTGTTTATTCTTAAAAATATATATTATTAAAGATCTAGTATATAGCTGGGAAATATTAAGTACTTTGAACTCATCAAAAACTGTTTCAGAGGGATATCGAATAGGTTTGTGGAGTGCAATCTTGATTATTCTTTTTTGAATAATTTCTATTGGTGCAAGTATACTTTTGTATCCTCCACCCCAGGCCAGATTTCCATATTGCAAAACAGATTGTACATAAGCATAGTAGACATTCTTTAACAAATTAATTGGTAAAATATTTGATAGGTTTGCAAAAACAAAGATAAATTTACGTAGCTTGACCCTGATTTGATTAATATGGCCAGACCATTTTAAACGTCGATCAAATATCACACCTAAATATTTAAATTCACTGACACATTCAATACTTTCACACTTGTCACACACATTGCCAGCGCTACAACTATGTAGTTTTAATTCTAGGTTTCTAGGGTCGTAGTCAGCTCTGAGGGAGATTGGCATATACTTAGTTTTAGATATATTTACAGTGAGTTTATTTTGATCGAACCATCGCTTGACGGTGAGTAAGCCCCGCTCCGCACCTTGATACACCTCCTCCCAGCTATCGCCCTCAAACAGAAGAGCGGTGTCGTCGGCATACAGGAAGATCTGGCCAGCTTCCAGATTAATTTTACCAAGGTTATTGATATATATTAAGAATAAAAGAGGTCCCAAATTTGATCCTTGAATTACTCCATAGTCAATGTTTTGTTGTGTACTACTCTTTCCTAAAATGGAGACTATTTGGGAACGATTAGAAAGGTAATTTTTAAACCAATTATAAGCAGTTCCAGTTACCCCTATACACCTTAGCTTGTACAGAAGCAGCGATCTGTCAACAGTATCAAATGCCTTGGCCAAGTCAATGAATACTAAAAGAGGTTTTTTGTTTTTATTAATTGATTCATGTATACTGTTAGTTAGAGAGTAAAGATTGTCATTCAAATTTTTGTCTTTGCGGAAGCCGAATTGTTTATCAAAGAGAATATTAGACTGTATTAAGTAGTTTTCAAACTGAATTCTAACGCACTTCTCTATTATCTTGGCAATGACGCTAGCCAAAGTAATTGGTCTATAGTTAACACATTGTGTTTTCTCTCCTCCTTTATATATAGGCAAGACTTTTCCCACTTTCAATATACTGGGAAATTTACCTTGGAGTAAGCTGTTGTTAATTATTTGCAAAAGAGGTTGTTTTAGTTCAATAAAGTTATCTTTGATCATTTTTGTTGGAATTTTATCAGCACCAGGAGCAGACCCACCCCTTATGCTCATAACAACACTACCAAGTTCCGCCTCCGTGACAGGCAACAGCCGGAAGACAGTGTCAGTCGTATAGTCATCATCATTGATCACTGGCTCAAGTACCGGCGGGACAGCGCGGGCTAGGTTGGCACCTACATTTACATAATACTCGTTGAAAGTATTGCAAACTTGTTCAATGCTTGTCTGATCAGGAAACCTATCCTCAGGAATGAAACTCTTAATGGGAAACTCATCATTTTTCTTTTTCACTCCAATAATTTCATTTAAGTTTTTCCATAAAAGTCTATTATTATTTTTCGACTCATCAATCTTTTTTTGGTAATACATTTCTTTTGCTCTTTTAATTGACATATTTAAAATGTTTCTATATCTTGAAAAATGATCTTTTAAGGCCTGATTAAATGGTTGTTTTTTTAGTTGTTTACTAATCTTGTCCCTCACACGAATTGATTTTACAAGGCCAGCGGTGATCCAAGGTTTTAATTTAGTATTTTTCGAAGAAAAATATTTATTTGATGTTGCTTTGAGTGTGATATCCTGCAGCTGTCGCACAAATGCATCACACGCCTCATCGACATCTTCAGTAGCAAGTACAGAGGACCAGTCATGACAGCTCAACAGTTGTTTGGCGACCCCCAAGTCAACACATACAAAGCTTCGGTTTACACTATTTGTATTTAATCTACGGACATTTATATCAGCTGACACAACAGTTATGAAGTGATCGGTTATCGATGTTTTGATTATCGCAGATTTCACATCGCTAATATTTTTATTATTTGTAAAAATGTGGTCAATGCAGCTCTCTGAGTTATGTGTAACTCTTGTTGGATTATTAATACATGATGTAAAGCCAGCTCCATACATAACATCGAGGTAACGCTGCGAGTATAAGGACGCTGAGTATAAGGACAGGTCCATTAAATATTCCTTGTTACTTTTTTTAATATTGGGGTTTTCTATGCTGTTTTAGTGCTGGGAGTTTTAAAGTGTTTGTAAACACTACAGTAAAATCCCGTTAATCTGGCATCTCATGGTCCAGCACTTTTACCAATCGATCTCAAGGTCTGATAATAAAGAAAATTATGTTTTAATCCTTTTTAGCACGTTTGACAGTGTTGGGAGCAATTGCAGATGTCGATAGCCATTAACAGAGTCGAGAGCAAGCAGCAGATGTTGGTTGCACTCAATCTAATTCAAAGGTGTTTCCTTTTAATTTACTTTTGGCATTTATAGCACTGCTTAACTAAAAGGAATCACAATTAAACATGGAACCATGACCATATTTCCATTTGATGCTATACAAATTAGCGGTACTTTCGCTAGTCTTGCAATAATGTCTGATTTCAGAAGACGTTTGGTAATCCGCAATTTTTAATAATTTGACATTAATGGTACTGTATTGTGATTTGAAATTTGCAATATTTTTAAGTTTCTTTGTGTTATGAAATAGACTTCTGATTTTAAATTTTTAATTGTTTTCAGAGCTCTTAACCAGGCCCTGGGTAGATGCATTCGTCATCAAAATGACTGGGGAGCCATAGTTTTGGTTGATTCAAGATTTTCGGCTAATGAAGTACAAGAGAGTCTTCCCACTTGGATACGATCAAAGGTTAGTTCAGTTGTATTCTCTAACATCTAATTTAAAGGAACAAGATGATGGAAGAGCTGGAGGTAATTTAAAATTCAGAAATTGGTTTAGCAATTTATAGACTCAGAGACAAATTACGACAATGTTTTAAGGATTGTTGCAATGATAGGCATACCCTACATGGGAAAGAGCCCATCTTGGCACAATAGCCAGCAAGATAAATTTCTTCTGAATGTGAATTTTCTATGGTTGAAAATAATGTCAGTGGCAGTAAAGTAAAGTATAATTTTTGTGTTCAGTGTATAAAGATTTGCATTTCTTGTGCCAAAATTAACTCTTACCCATTCAGGTATGCCTTTTCCTTGCTCTGACCTGTCCTTGTATTGGATGGCTCAGGGTCGGGCTCCTGGCAAGCCATTACTATTCAACAGGACTTAAACATCCATCTTTCGATGTCCTCAAATGATGTACACACCAAGAATGCTAGACACAACACAAAAACATGGCATGATTTTAAAAAACCATAGCACATGTATATAGTGTAAATTGATCATATTACAATATTTTGTGTATTTGATTTTAACAAACATTTTGCCATATCATAGGAGTTTTAATTTCTAATTTTATTTTTAGCTCAGGACCTTTCAGTCATGGAATAACTACATGGCAGAGATACAACAGTTTTGCAACCGGAAGAATATCACCCAGTCGTGATCATCAGAACGTTGATAAGTAAAAACATTCGACGTGCAAAGTCTACAAGCACATCATCAGAACTGTGATAGCCTAGTCACTAGGCCTTGTTGCCTCATTTAGGGAATGAAACTCTGATTATCTGAGTTTTTGCCATATCACCTATAGAATTCAAACTCGAATATAGTTATATAATCCTGGTTTTGGTGCTACACAGTGATTGTTTCATTGAAATGTTTGTAAGCATAAAAAAATTGCATTGATTCAAATGTTGTGATACAGAACAAAAAACGTTTTAGATGACATTTTTGGCAAAAAAACCCTATTAATTCAAGAATTATGTGGTTTTGCAAGCTGTAAAATAACTCGTCAGATATCCAGTGTTACTGGTTAAAGTAGAGTTCTTATGAGTTGTGGTGGTTTGATAGTTTAGGGACGGAAATGGAGTTCTCAATGGTTTTAAACGGTGCAGTGATGCTGGACTACTGCAGACTAAACTTTAGTAGTTTTTAACCAAGTGTCCAGTGTCCATTAGACTAACAAAATTAAAACGGTGAAGTAAAAAAAAATCAAAGCCTTTACATGGAAAGAGTTTAAAAATATTTTTGGTTATGTTTGCTATTGATAATCCTTTATAACTGATGTATTACACAAAAATACATATGAAAACTATGTTTAATAAATATTGACCTCATTGATATTCAAGACACAGCAATATTATGGCACTTTACAATTAAGATTCAAATAATCAGAGATTAAATGTTTTACAAAATAAAGACTGTTATTTATAGTTTTGAGTATTAATCGGATTTTATGTTTACCTTCGATGTACAACATTTGTAAAAATATTTTGTTGTTAAAATAAATTTAACAGTTCATTAATAATTATTACTAAAAATCTGTCTCATCATCATTTTGTTCTTCCCTTAACATCTTAAGTTTAGTCATTTTACATACTGTATTCACCATTCTTAAAAATACATGAATACTCTCGGCTACATAAACAAGCTTGAAACTAAAACAGTTAATGGGTAGATAATAGTCAGAGTGGTTTAGTTACAATAAATATCGTATATCATATAGTCCAACCTCGGTATAACGAATCTGAAGGGACCGAACTGAATATTCGTTATATCAAGGATTTCGTTAAAACGAGGTTCGTTATATTGAGATTAGGTTTGCAGGAATTTTGCTTAGTCGAGGTTCAGAACCAGCATCAGTCAATTTAGGTTGAGATTTGACCTCATTAAAACACAATTAAAGTAGCCTAGGCAAACAGTGTTTACATTGTAAAGTAGAACCTTGATTATCTTGGGTACTAAAGGTTAGGGATCTTTAATATTGCACAATCATGACATTTATAGTCATCGGCCTTGGTACAGGTTATAAACTGTAAGTTTAAAATCATAGCTTACTCTAACCCACCTAAAACCTAGCCAAACACTGTATTGTATAGCAATAAAACACGCAAATAGAACAAAACAAAACAGTAGAGAGTTTTGTAAGCTACTGCTTGTGATAGGCCGGTAGGCTACAGTACTGCTTTATATCACAACAGAGGAATGTCAATACTGTAGTTATCAACAACTATAGCATTGGTGTTGCCTTAGTTTAACAATATCTTACGGTATTGAAAATAATAAAAATGTTAGATAAGTTGTTTTAAAAGTTTGTAATAATGGGCCAACTTAAAGATAATAAAAACACTCATAAAAGGAATGTTAAAATAACGATGTTGCTATTCTTTCTCTTTGCTTTGTTCTTCTATTCTTTATCTTTCTTAGGTTTCTCTTCATCCAAAAATTTTACAAGTTACCATAGTTACTTATCACCCAATCACATTTTACTAAACATTACGTTGTCATCAGTTCTCAGTGAATGAAATCAGTTCTCTCTCAGTTGTAACATAATGCGCATGCAGCGACGACAGCAGACAGGGATGTGTAAAACGGAGTAGACGAATGTTAGCGCAAGCGTTGACGTCACCTTACCATTTCATTTTATGAAGAAACTGATTTTTCAAAAACAATAATGGAGTGGGGGTTAGTTGTATCGAGGGAGAGACGCAGACAATTCGTTAAGTAGAGGATAAATTTGCTATGTAGAGGTTCTGACAATGATAAATTCGTTATGTCGAGGTGTCTTATTTTAGCCGGGATCATGAAAAATTTGTTAAATCAAGGTTGTTGATATGGTTTGTTTGTTATGTAGAGGTGTAAAAAAAACATACATTGTGCCTCATGGAGAGTTCTAGAGGATTAAAAAAAAATTGTTATATCAAGGAATTTGTTATATTGAGGTTCGTTATATCAAGGTTAAATTGTATATTTAACATCAAAAACATTACTATTTTTAATTTCAATCAATATCATTCAAGCCATAGTCATAGAGACTGTTGGCTAGTTTGGCATTTCTCTTTTATCAACATACAGATTGTCCAAAAAGTCCCTGGTCGGTTAAATGTTTTTTGAAATGATAAAATATAGAGTTTCAGGAAGTGATACTTTCATGTTAACCCTGAAACTAAAATAAACTTTTTTTACCATAAAACATTCATTATTGTAGACAATGTTTTGTGTGGGGAAACTGTATTTGGCGCAAAGTTGTATCTACATTTTTAGGAGTTAGAATTGTTATGTTATTTTGTGGGGTTAGTCCAAAATCTCCAAAAACAGAAACAAACCTCTATGTTCAGCATCGACATACTAAATTTCATTGATCCAATTCACTGGTGTTTTCTTTGTCTAGCACTGTTCATTCTTTATTACACAGTGGGCAATATTCATCCAAAACCAATTTTAATTTTTTCCTGGACCACACAGTAATATTTCCTCAAAAAAATCAAACCCAAAAATTATAAGTGAAGAAATTAAAAGTCATGGTCCTATTAATCCATCTCAAGCCAAGTTATTGACTGACTGGGGACAGCTGAAATAAGTAAACACTGATAGTCTCAACAGATTTATTGTCCTCTCTTCACTCAAAATATCAAATGTCACATTTATGTAGCATTGTACAGTTCAACACCCAAAAAACAAATGTTTAATTTTAAGTTAATTATTTTTAATGTACACAATTCACATACAATCAGGATCTTCAGTGACAAATGTGTACAAACCACTTCAGGTAGTTGTGGCAAGACGAGTTTAGCAATGTGTTTGTTTTATAAACAGTCACTCCAGTTCTCTTTATTTATCAGACAAATATTTAATTTATCTATGTTTTGCCTCCTGGATTGATAAAGAGTAATAATAACAATAGGTTAAATACCTTATTTACGTCTTATCTTACCTTTATCTTCTATGTCAACGTCTCCAGGGTATCGGATAACATGAATCAGTCAGTCAGTGTACCGGTCCATACAACCACAACGCTAATCATTTTTGTTTAGGCCGGCCAAAATACAAATTTTCAATGTCGCTTGTATATATAAATGTTTCGTGTGTGAGTGTATGTCTACATGTGAACTTCAACAATGACCAATGCTATTAACAGTAATTTAACAAGACAAGAAGATTTGACAATGGAGCTGTTAGCCCTGAAACTATAGTAATCATAAAAAGACTACTTGGATTGAAGGCGTAAATAAGGTATTTAACCTATTATTATTATTAAATATTTAATTTTTACCAAAAATTCTGAGGTAATTTATAACAATGAAGTTGTATTAATTAAATCTAAAACTGAGAACAGAAAGCAACACTTTCAGCAATAAGGCAACTATACTAAAAGCTGGTTGTTTTAATTGTACATCTCAATATATTTTAAATCTCACTTTAGTACGACATATCTTACAACGTGGCTATACAATATTTTACAAATTACATTAAGCAACATATTTCTTCTCAAACAAATATGGGTTAAATCCTGGGGAAGGCACAGTTACAACATATTTGGGTACCTCTAACCATGGGGCTAAAAGTGAAAATATTTCCAATAATTAATTTTATTTTGTTAGTTTATTTTGAACAATAAATAAACATTTTTTGAATGGAAATCCTGCTAAGTTGTAAATTAAATATTTCCTTCTGATAGCTCCAAGAACAAATCAATAAAGGAGATACGGTAAAAAAAAAATATTTACGGACAAGAGTGGATAAAGTGTTAGCAATAACACCACCGTAACCACACAACCTTAACAACAGAGATATCTGACAACAGACAAACACATCACAACTATGTTCACAGTAACTAAAATTGCTATAGTAATTTTTCCTACCAATGCATGGAAATTACATTGCCACAGCTGTAAACAGTACACAAAATAGCTCAATAGCGGGAACATTCTGACTTGCTAATCAGCGGATTTCACTGTTGGTGTTTCTACACCAACGACAGCTGCAGATCAGGTACGTTGACAATCAGTAAGCAAATAACATAACCTAACAAAAGCAAACATAACCTAAATGACATGTTATATACAGTGCAACTAAGAAGTTAATCTGTGTGTTATGATAAGTTCATTATGGTGGTAGGAAAAATCTTGTGTGTATTACAAGCACAAACAGTCATTGCCGCTCACGAAATGTATGGCCGCACTCAGCTAAAGCTTTGTGCGGCCATCTATAGTTCTAGAAGGGCAATGACATACTTTGCGCTCTTAATACACAAATAGTTATTTATGTTCCAAATGGTTAAAATTATGTTGTCAAAAGGTATTACGATCCATATTTGTTAAAATATGTCTATCCAAGCATTTTGGTTTATAAAAAAATAGTTTGCACTTTAGTTGAAGACATTTAATTTGCATTCGCATGCCTTCCCCCAGAATTACCCTTTTACATAGTTAATAACTACACCATTTCAATATGACCTATCTTTATGCATTCAAAACTATAAGAAAATAGAGTTTTCCACAAATTCACATTTAAGAGACACTCAATACGTTATAATTGCACTTTCTAGGCATACTTTAATTAATGTTAATGTTATTAGTCTCACAAACAAAATTGCAGACTCTCCCTTTCAAAATACTGATAGTGTTAAAATCACAAAGCGTTAATCAAAACATTAATTACATATATTTTTTGTTAAAAACACAAATTGAAGAAAATATACAGGGTGTTTTTTTAAAAACTTGCATCTTTATTTATGTAAAAACCGCAATAGATATAAATATGCAGTTTGCAGTAATCATCTATTGACGTAGGGGGACCAATTATTTTGAATTCAACATTACATTCACATTCCCCCCCTTTCCCCCCCTGCCCCCAACTTAATTTTTTTAAATACCAAGGTACCCCTTGTGACATATCAAATTAAAGAGCATGAAAAAAGAAAATGTTTGATGAAAAAAAATTGAAAATCGGTTCATAAATTTGTGAGATATTCCCCCCCCCCCTTACCCCCCTGGAACTTAATTTTTTTTTAATAGCAAAGTACCCCTTGTAACATATCAAATGAAAGAGCATAAAAAAAGAAAAATTTTGGTGAAATTTATTTTTCATTTGATATGTCACAAGGGCGGGTACCTTGCTAATTAAAAAAACAAGTTATGGGTAGGGGAAAAGGGGGGTGATTATCTCATAAATTCATGAGCCGATTTTAATTTTTTTTTTCACCAAAAATTTTCTTTTTTCATGCTCTTTCATTTGATATGTCACAAGGGGTACTTTGCTATTAAAAAAAAATAAGTTCCGGGGGGGGTGAGGGGGGGAATATCTCACAAATTTATGAACCGATTTTCAATTTTTTTTCATCAAACATTTTCTTTTTTTATGCTCTTTCATTTGATATGTCACAAGGGGTACCTTGCTATTTAAAAAAAATAAGTTGGGGGCAGGGGGGGAAAGGGGGGGAATGTGAATGTAACATTGAATTCAAAACAATTGGTCCCCCTACGTCAATAGATGATTCCCGCAAACTGCATATTTCTATCTATTGCGGTTTTTACATAAATAAAGATGCAAGTTTTTAAAAAAACACCCTGTATAAAACTCATTTTTGTGGTGAATAACATGTGATTTTTAAGACATAGATATATCTTTGTCTATAACATATCTATCTTAGATTCTATAACATAGAATTTAAGATGTGATGTTACATTTCTTACACCTCCTACGAAATTGTTAAGTTATTATCCAATACAATCGACATTACCTGACTGTTAACTTTGATATGTTGACTTAACCTCTCTCTATTGTTTGTGTGAATCATAAAATCCTTTGTCTTAACATTACTGAACATTAAATAATAGGGTAATGAATGCAAAGTTCTAACTTCGGGGAAATGATTTCAAAGTGTTAGGGACATGCATATTTACTGCGTTCTAAAACCCTCTTGAATGAAGATAAATTCAAAACCAAGACTTGGAGTATTTTCATATAATTTGTTTACTTTAAAGATATATTAATTTAGTATAACAAACTTACAACAAAAGATTGAAGAGTGCATATTCCTTCATAACTCAATCCCACAATTGTATTGTCAATGCAGCAGTTGCTACACATTTTTAATAAAATTTTATTTGTAGATCAAGTACTGGACTAAAAAATTTACCTATGATATGTTTATTGGCTTGCAGATTTCAAATAAAAGCCCATTACCTTGTTTTAAGACAGTAGGATTTCATGATCATACATGGGAAAAACTATTGTGAAAAAATCAAGTTGTCTTTAAAGAAGCACTAATCAAAATGTTGCTTCTACCTGTTCTAGGCCTGAATTCAGTCATTCTCCTTATGATTAAGTTGCAAACAGTAAAAAAATGGGCTAGTGGCAATAAGGAAGGTTATGTTTATTAGGAGAAAGAAGCAAGTAAAAGCTTCATCTAAGTTAAGCATAAGAAAATATCCACTTTTTTGTTCTAAATTTCAGTCTTCTATATACAAACATAATTTTGATTTATTTCTTATAGAAAATTTAAAGCAAAACCTTACAGACCAGGGCTTAAAAATATGTGCTACTAATTAAAAAGTGAAAATAATAAGTTAAGTTGACTCTCAATTTAGTTCAATGGTATATCCCATTGATATTTTCAATTAGTTTTTATTTTCAAAAAATCTTGGGATGGATATAGAATCATGCAATTTTCAAGTTTTATTTTATACATTGGTTAATGTTAGAGATGGTAGTGTAGAATTTTCATCTTAAACCATATAAAAAAGCTTAACATTTATATCTTTGAACTGAATTTAATTAGAGTGACTGATATCTGGACGGATATATCGATGAAAAGGATCTCCATTAAAGGGACAGTTTGCGCCTGAAGGACCTATACTTTTCCTAAATAGTTGAACCTAAAGATAAAGGTGGACTTGAATTTGGACTTCTAAGACTGAAGACCTGTGCTCAGGGACCAGCACGGTATTGTGATGTGCTTACAAAGGGAGAAGTAGATAACAGAAAACTGCTATTAAGATCTTAAGATGAAGATGTTTAGTTCAGGGGTTAGAGCCTCTTGTATTTTTTTAGGTATAAGAAGAAAATCTGTTTATTTATTCGAATTTAAAAACAAAAATTAAAAAATGATCTTCATAAGAAGACCTTCATAGCAAAATTAAATATATGTTATTACAATATTGCATTATAAACGGTACAGTATTTTTTTTGTAATTTGGGCTATCTCATGTTATGCCCCCATGGATCCCTAATTAACTTAATTTTTTTTACAATTTCTTTTTGGAGTTCAGAATTAAAAATATTATGAATTCTTTCCGCCCTAACTGCTAGTTCAACTTACATTTTTACATGGAGAATATAGTAAATCTGACAAAATAAATATATCCATCAGCTGTCAATTATGATTAATGGATGTATGTTTAAAAAAATGGTATTGTGATATAAGTAACTACTGTGACAAACATACGCACCATGTCACTAAGGTTTATCTATGATTTGAAAATTGTGCTAATGATGATAATTATAAAACTTGGGCTTAAGCTGACTAGCTTTTTGTGAGGTAATCTCTTTTAAACCACGTAAACCGTTTTTGTATATTTTTTAAGATAATTTCTACGAGCTAGGTGAAAAAAATATGCTCAATATAACATATTTTTATCATACAAAATTACGTATGTTATTAGCTGTTTTAACATTATACCAATACCATATGATACAATACTACAAGGATCTAGGTTTCCTGATCATGACTAAAAACTGTTTGGATTTGCGTTTTCCTTTCAAATATAACAATCAAATCCGTAATCTTCCATTTGAAAACTATGGAAATCAATCTACGGAGGACTTTAGTTTACTAAAGTTAGAAAAATAGTGGTCTAAGTTTGATCTATGTATCTGTAGACACTACTTAGTAGTTTCACTTAAGAGTTAATTATTCAGACCTAATATTTTCCTTACTATAGAATAAAGCGATAACAATTTATAAAATAATTTTAAAACTAATTTTAAATTGTCGACCAACAATCTTTTTCTTTTAAACACTAAGCTCAAAGATCTTTAAAAAATATCACACAACTTAAATTCCTCTAATCGCTATCAGCTTACCATTCTCTTTTTTAAAGATCGTTATCGTATAGTTATCAGGAAACGATGTTTCTTTTTACTAAGGTGGGTGGTTATGTACATAAGTAATCAAAGATATGTTAAAAACATTCTAAATTTTTAATTTAGATAACATGCACCAAGGCAAAATCACAGTCATTTAATTGCTTTATATTTTCCCTATCCTACTCTTAATTAGTCATAGGCTCTCCAATGAGCGAAAGGAACTCGAAGGTTAAGCCGAGGAGTACAATGCCGAGCAGATCTCCCATAGCTGTGAGGTAGGGGATGGTGCTATTGTCCGGGTTGATCCTACGTCGCCAGAACACATGGGTCAAGCCATACGCTACATACAACAGTATGGCAACCTATAACAGAAATATACACAGTGTAATAGGTGGATTGGATTCCCAAGGATTCTATCTGGTTATGACTTTAATTGTATGCTTTTTGGCTAATGAACTTGCTTGTAAAAAGGGTCTTCCGTCGATCAATAAATCAATATTTAATAAGAATGTTTCCAGTTACAAAACTGGAATGAGGCATTTTTCATAACAACACTTTATTACAGGTTCTAGTACACTGGGAAATAATCAATAACAGTGCTGCTGTATGGCACTTTCCCAGA
Source organism: Macrosteles quadrilineatus (assembly GCF_028750875.1). Taxonomy (NCBI): domain Eukaryota; kingdom Metazoa; phylum Arthropoda; class Insecta; order Hemiptera; family Cicadellidae; genus Macrosteles; species Macrosteles quadrilineatus. The sequence goes on along the minus strand of NW_026542600.1, from coordinate 38,991,953 downwards.
GGGAAATACATCCCTGGTCATAATTAAAACAAAACACTAAATACTACTACAGTCAAATAATTCCTTGAATGAATTTCTGTAGACATTAAGCGCGATCGCCAGTGGGAAATTCACCTTGCAATAGTTGGTACGACTCCTGGGGAGGGCATATCAGTAGTGGAGGTATAGCTGACGAACCATAGTGCAACATTGGTGAGCGCTTTTTTTGTACCTGCAAGTCTACTTTCACTTTGTCGGTCGTGTACCACAAACTGAGTGGCACAAATTTGGTAGAGGGTCGTAGAGATAACACCATGTTTCGTCACCAGTTACAATTTAATTCAAAAAATTTGGATCTGCATCGGCCTTATCAATGAATTTACCAGCCATTAAAATTCGAGTTTCTTTGTGCTCAGGAGACAGCATTTTTGGAACCATTCACAAACAAATTCGATGCATGTTCAAATGATCATGAAGAATGGTGTGAACACTTCCATGAGATAAATGCACCTCAAATGCAATTTTATTGATTGTTAATTAATTTCCGAATTTCACACACAACTTGTCGTACTTGCTCAATGTTTACTTCATTGACTGATGTTGAAAAACGTCCACTACGAGGGTCATCGTCAATGCTTTCATGGCCTTCACAAAACCGTTTGTGCCACTCATAAACTTGACTTTTCTTCATCGCCTCTTTTCCATAAGCTTGAATTAACAACTCAAGAGTCTCACAAGATAGTTTTTTAAGTAAAACACAGAACTATAGTTCACACACACTAAAGTTCATTAAATGCTATTTTTGATGCAGGTACACGACTGACAGTAACCGACAATGTCGACTTGCAGGTACACGAAAAGCGCTTACCAATGCTGCGCTACGGCTTGTCAGCTAAATCCCCACTACCAATATGCCCTCCCCAGGAGTCGTACCAACTACTGCAAGGCGAATTTCCCACTGGCGATCGCACCAAATGTCTACAGAAATTCATTCCGGAAATTGTTTGACTGTTTGACTGTTATATGTAATATAATCACCTGTATAGCAGCAGCTATCAGATATGAGATGAGGAAGGCAATAGTAAGAGATTGATCTTCAAACTTGAAGTAGTTGATGATATAGGCAAACAGAGTATGTCCCGGCACCATCAGAGTCATGAGCACTCGAGCTGTCAGAGCGTGCGGAGCTGCAAAATGATACGGTATCAGCAATCTGACACACACTTTCTCCCATTAGCTTGTCAACAACCTTTATCATGGGTAAGGGATGAGAATAACTATGATATTTTATAGGGAAAATAACTTTTGAACTTGATTTGTTTCAGCAATGGGGGGTAGCACTATTTTGTTTAGAATTATAAGGAAAATAACACATTAATTTTAATAAAAACTGGATTTTACCTAAATTCTGAGGTTTTGTTATTTAATGGGAAAATAACATAATTAATTTACAATAACTTTTGAATCGTAGTTTTACAGAAGTGGGATTGGTACCAGTTTGTTTAGAATTTAAAGGGCTGTAACATGCTAAATTTGTATAAAAATCGTTCAGGCCATTTTTTAGAACATATGATTTTTCTTTATTTTATGGGGAAATCACCATTAAAAATCTTAATTTAAAAAAAATGAAAAACGCCTCGAGATACCATGGATTAGTACCTACATACCAAATGTCATAAAAATTGGACAACACCAATCCAAAAAAACTACAAAAAATAACATTCGTGTTATGTTCGGTGGATGTTGTGGTTTTTAGCTCTGTACACATCCACACATACAGACCCACACACAGAAATCACTTAGAAAACCAATTTTTGGGTACATGGGGACCCAAAAAGCATATATCCACTCAAAACTCAAACTCGAAAACTTTGACGGAAACAATACTTTCTCTATATACTCGTATAGGGGGAGAAAGTAAAAAGATTTGCTAAATTACTAGATTCAAGTCCTATGTGGTTTAAAATGTGGCCATAAGCATTTTTATTTGCATAAGAAAACTAGCACACGTTCAAACTAGAATTTCAGTTTGAATCATTCAATTTAATATGGATAGCAATAGACTTTACAAAGCATTTTGTAAAGATGGACAGATTTTAGTGCCAAACACAGGTTATATTTAAATTTATAGCATAAATTAATTAAACTCTCTCATAGATTTAATCTCCTTATGGATAAGATGGAGACGATTTAGGTTATTGTCAAACTATATTTTTACAATCATTAATATTGGACTTATCAGAAGTAAACAGTTGCTTTCCAATACAGCTAGTTGACCATGATTAAATGGTGAGAATTGATTGAGGCTGAATTTCTAAAAAATAAGGAGTTTTACAATCGGCTGTTACTGTTACTGATTTTATCCAAACATTTTAATAAAAATGGAGAGTCATGACTATGATTCACTTAATGACGCTGTGATATCAGTATAAAATATTAAAATTTCAATCTGAGCAAATGTATTTCAATCTGTTACTTTACCCTTGTAGTAAAGTAGAAATAAGTATATAAACAATCAAACCATCTCTCAAAGCATAGATATAGTAAAGTTTTAGAAAGTTACAACTTTGTCACTGCATACAGAATGACCACAGTCATCCAATTAATATTTTATGCAACACAAATCTGGTCTGATTTATTTAGTATCCAGATTTGAAGGGTTTATAAAACCAAATATTTCTTACAGATTTTAAAACGTTGTACTAATGTAAGTATGCATATCAAATAATTGATTCCTAAAGGTCTCTTTTCTTTAGTGATAATTGGATAAACATTTGATTCTTTCTTTCTTTTTAAAATTGACTGTCAGTAACCACAAGCCCTCTAGTCTGTAGTGAAGTATCACTACGGAAAGTCCCATAGGCAAGTCAGAGGTGACTCTGTGATATGACTGGTCTTGAACCATCAACGTCTGGCTTATTAATCTAAGGCCTTAGCACTGAGTTACTAGGTATGGTAGTAGAGGGGGCAATTGATTGTATTTTCAATCCTTTGCAGTTTTTGTAGTTTATATTTCAATTTAGTTGTTAGTATCACTATAAGCCTATACTTTTCGTTATGAACTAATTAGATTTGTTTTGTTCTCTAAGCTAAAAGAGAGGTCCTGAGACAAACTTTGCTGGGAAACCTGGATGAAATTTTCACACCACTGTTTGCTAGCTTCGATACTTAAACAATCACCAAGAATCAAGAATTGATTTTAAATGTATGGAATGAATAGTAAAAAGTCGTGGCAGGTACCAGGATCCGAACTCACAACATTGCTGCCTTGGCACAAAGTATGTATAGTTTGTTTTTAAATGTCACAAAAATGTATGATAAAATTGATTTGTATTTGATTTTGTATTAAATTTTAACCTCCTGATTAAGTCTATACATCTAATAATTTTAGACTTTCTGACCATATTCAACTCACTGTCTGAGAAGAAGGCGCTCCAAGGGGAAGACCAGACAGTGACGTCGTCAGGTAGGAAGCCCAGTTCTGCCTTCTGGTGAAGAGCCGTGGAGAGCCTACTGGCTTGGATGGACACAAGGTTACCCCCCACCCCATTAATGACCGGTTGAAACACCGCGACTCCTTTGTGTTTGTTAACCATCTCATCTAGAATCATTCCTCCAAGCCTGGAACCGTAAACATAGATATAGAGATACAGCCTATAGGCACAGACATATTTGCACATAACATTCCTTACAAGTGATAAATACAGAATTAAATGGTCTGTCAATTGCAATCACCAACAACACAACCACACACAACTATTGTTTATTGTTGTGTGTTTATTGTTTATGCAGGCAGCACATGTACAGTCAGCTCCACAAATAGTAATGGACTTTTTTCACAAAAGGTCAAACGGTGCCAAGAAATCTAAAAAATTTTTAATTCCTAGTATTATATCTGATTTGAATGGTTTCTGATAGGTTGTTTTTTTATCAGAATGAATGTAATGCAGTTGAACCTCTTTAATCCAAACTAAATGGGACCAGGGGTGTTTGGACTATTGAACAGTTCAGATTACAGAACATATTGATGTTTTTACATAACAATAGCTAAAAGGTGGCTAAATTGGATTGTAATTGTTACTTATTGTTAAGTGTATCTTATTATTATGTATTACTTATTCTTATCCTTACGTGCTGATCAACATTGCGACTATCACAGGAGTCCATCCTGAGTAAAGCACAGCTCTTGTGTATTTATTATTCTTAGAGATCCAATACCAAAATGGCATAACTGCTATGTACAAAACTATAACACCTACGGGGAGAAGCGGCAACTCATCTGGAATGAAAAACAACACAGACTTAAAAAATACATTTTTTTTATTGCTTACCAGTTTGATTATGAATTGATAAGTGGACAGAAGTAAAATCAAACGATTGCACAGTTTTAATTGTTTCCAAAAGTGTTTAGTATTACAGACTAATGTAAAAGTAATAGTATATTTCATTAATACCAAAAGTTACATTTTCCGGTACACACTCAAGTTTCATGTACAAGGTGAAGCGAAAGAAGGGAAAAATAGGAGTGATTAAGTATCAGAAATCACATTCGGAACCAAGTTAAGAACGGCAATTATCACGTTGCAAATGCCTATTTATGTTTAAAATTGTTAAACATTAAAAACAGCTGATTTCAATTGTAAAAAATAACAGTAAATTGGACGTGTCTAGCGGACCAGTCAATAACTGATTTAGAGCAAGGATAAGTCATTAGTTTTTCATTATTTTACTGTAATGAAGTACTCTACTATACCAAGTAGAAAATAGTAGAAACATTGAATAGGAGAGGTTACTTTACAATCGGAAAGTGTTTCACCACTACCTCTACAGAATGTGTACACATATCATGTTTCCAATTAAATGTGTACAAACAATTTATAAAAAAAGTGTAAATAAGTAATTTAATAAGATCCAAACAGACATATGGATCAGTTAATGGTATAATTCCAATGTAAATCAGGGCTGTGGCAGCAATGGTTCAAGTTTAAATTCAAGTCGATAATGTTCGTTATGTTAATAATTAAACTCTCATTTCATGCTTTGTTCTCACAGGTGTAAGGCTTATGAGAGTTAAATGAAAATGAAAACATCCCACAATATAACAAACCAGCGGTTCGGTGGAAGAAGTCTGCAATGACAGACAGTAAGGCCAGAGATGTGATGTCTCCAAGACTCCCAGCTATTGGGGTGGCAATGTTGTCTGGGTTGATGTGCATCTTCTTGGAGAGGACTATCACAGCTGCAGTGACCAGACCTTGTGGACAAATACGTACGATTCCGTTAAAATGAAAATTCAACAGAAATCAGCCAAAAATGTGATGTTCGAGGGTAGTTTTTTAAGTAAGGGCCGTTTGTGAGTATAGCTTCTCAAGTTTGCGTAATGGTCCTCACTGGCATCATTTGTGAACAGAACAGCGCCACAGTATACTTCGATGTGTGTTTAGAAAATTTAAAAAAATTATTGAATCTTCCGTTTCATGCCAGTCAGTGATACATTTTTTGATCACAAGAAACATATCCAATGCTGAAATTCTTCACCAGATGACTGAAGGTGTTTGCCCTAATGATATGAGCGAGGGTAAAGTGCATAAATGGGTTAGGAAGTGTAAAAATGGCCGCAAAGACCTTTTTCCTTTGTGGTATTTTGTGAGAAGTCTAAGTACCCAACAAAAACACAAATCCTTCTGAAATGTGCATTTTAACGGCCATTTTAAAACTCCTTTATTCATTCCTGCAATTTACCCTCTATCACTGCATTAGTAATCCAAATGTACTCATCTGGCAATTGAATGTCTGCAGCCGATATATTTATTGCAATCAAAAACATATCACTGACCTTATCTCGCATGTAGCGAGCGGGAGATTCGATAAGCGTCGAGGAGCCTCGTTGCTGCGTACCCCAATCTATGAAGTTATATGCACAAATGCCTTACTTAAACTAGTAAGTAAGATGGCTAAATTAGTTTTGAAATAATATAATAACAAATGTAGTTCTTAGTTTTTAACACTAACTACTAAGTAGCATTACAATGGTAGCTTGCTTCTTATTTGGAAATTTTCAAAGTTAACTTTATAATATATTGACAAAAGTTAGTTTGGAGATTAATATACATATCACTGTATACATCAGTGGAACCCCCCCAAGTTAAACTTAGGATGACTCACTCATTGGAGTTGCCGGAAGCCTTTTTGCTTGCCTGAGTCCAACCTTGAAAAGAGTTACTTCTTACACTTTTTGGTGCTCCCCTGGCATTTATTTTTTGATCTTCTGATATCCAACTTTATTTTGTGTTCAATATAAAGCCGTGGTGTCACAACCAAGGTAAAATAAACGGTATCAGCAATCAGACACAGACTTTCTTCCATAAGCTTGTCAACAACCTTCATCATGGGTAAGCGGTGAGAGTAAATATGATATTTTATAGGGAAAAATCATAAAAGATGCAATAATCTTCGAACTGTAATTGTTACAACAATGGAAGGTTGCACTACTTTCTTTAGAATTATAAGGACCATAACACATTAATATTTATACCAAAACCGGCTTTTTTCCTAAAATTTTATTATGTTATTTAATGAGCAAATAACATAAGTTACAATAACTTTGGAACTGTAATTTTGATGGAAAACGGATTTGTACTATTTTGTTCCAAATTTAAAGGGTCATAACATACTAATTTTAGTCTAAACTGGTATTTTTCTATAATCTGATTTTTGGTTCTTTTATTGGGTTTTTATTGCAAAATAAAATAAGTTGCAATAACTTAGGAACCGCAATTTTTACAGAAATGGGATTTATACAATTTTATTTAGAATTTAAATTACTATAACATAGTAAATTTTCATGAAAAATCGTTCAGGCTAATTTTGAAAAAAGTCCTTTTTTTAGTTTTTGGGGTTTTATGCAAAAATCACCATTAAAAATCAAAATTTTGAAAGTATGAAAAAAACACCTGGAGATCCCATGAATTAGTACCTACATACAAAATGTTATCAAAATCGGACTCCAGGTGTGGTCTGTAGCTCTGTACACATCCACACACACGGACACACACACAGACATCACTTCGAAACCCACTTTTTTGGGTTCAGGGGGACCCAAAACAGATATAATCACTCAAAACTCAAACTCGACAATTTGGACGAAAACAATAATTTCTCCATATACTATGTATAGGGGGAGAAAGTAAAAAGAGTTGTAGTGTACTAGATTGTAGAAAGAGGTACAGTAAACCTTCAATAATACTGACTCCTTGGAGTCCAAAGTCATCCAGAGCAATGTCAAGATTCAATCAATCAAGAATCAAGAATTTATTTGCCATTAGATAACACAGTTACAATAGGCTTCGTCAACATGTAAGCCCAGGTTAATGATATTATCCGAACATGAAGAAAGGCAGTGCTGAGATTATTTCCTTACCACTTCTAAACTGTGATCGGAATTTTAAAATACAAACATTAGTTTTGTGCACGAATAGTACAATGTATGAAATGTAATATGGAGTTTTTACATTAAAATTAAAATTTTTTACCTATGTAATTATGTTTAGGATACCACAACAAACAAAACTACTTCGAACAAGGGTTTAGACTCACATTCACATGACATATGGTTTAAAGAAACTGCTGGGATTCTCTTGTCTTCCTTTAGCACCAATGTATTGAAAAATCAACTGGCAGAGATGTATTAAATGTTCATTATACCCAGATTTGTGCCTATCCTTTTGTTACTATTGGCAACATATTTAATGATGAACTATTATGAGATATGTGCTAATTTTGTCTCACAGTAACCATGACAACAGCACGTACAACCCCCCCTCCCACCATTATTGCACTCTTTCACACACTAACAATCGCACACTGCTAAAAACTTGCGTAACAAACCTGCGTAGTTTACTAGCTGTTCCGATTAAACAAAGTGCATAGAAATGGGGTCCAGATCAATTAGGGTATAAGTTACTGTGTTTTAATTTAAACACCCTTCCCCTGTAGCAATCCTGCAGATTAAGTAAATTTCAATTTGTCTGATTGGATTTTTACTGAAAAAAAAAATAATAATATTTACTCCCAATTCAAATAACATAAGATTTAACAAGTAGGCCTACTTAGGTTTGCTGCAAAAGAGGTTTTTTTTTATATAAAGCTTGGTATGAAATAAAGAAATTTGCTAAATTTGATCAAATTATGGCAATAAACAAGCAAGAATGGATATGAGAATAACATTAAAATCCATAAGCATAACATGAGAATTTGAAATGTCCAGTTATTTTCTCTGAAACCTTTAATCGTACAAAAATGCTTTAAGGTATTCAATTACAGTATTTGTTTTATTGAGCTATACAAGATAGCTGTAAAAAATTGGCGAAATCCATGCCATGATTTAAAGGGTAAATATTTGAAAGCAAATTTTTTGTATTATTTCAAAACCCCAAAACACCACGTTCCCATTACCAGATCTTCTGGTTTGCGAGCTTAACAAAGTTGATCCAGCTCTACACAGTCATGCCAAATTTCATCAAAATCGAATAAAATTACTCAAGTTATCATGTTCAAATGGATGCACACAATAATTACATGTATACAAATTTCAGCGAATTGTGTGTTTTGCCTCTGCAGACATCAAAATGAAAATGTAAATCAATCCCAGGTCTAGGTCTTTCAGTGCTACCCTACGGTAATATCTTCTTTCCAATAGGGAAATTCGCTGAAGAAAAAATTACAACTGACCACTATATTTCTCAAACATTCAGTTAAAATACTTCTCGAAGTTTAGTTTCAAAATATAATTTGAGTCAGTCCTCTTATAGTTATGTAGTCACAACAAACCTAGTATAAAGCTGGCGATGGACGCAGTGAGCGTGCTACACGCACACAGGAGCAAGGTGTGATGACCGCTGAAGTCGTTCCTGATGCTCGCCACCATCACAACAGCAACAATGGAAGACAGCAACCCCACTACCGTCGCCTGACACTGTAAACAAGGTTAAGGGTTGTAATGGAGGGTAGACTAGGTGACTAAAACTCCACCACACAGTAAATCCAGCATCTTAGTTAGAATATATGTGATATTTATCCACCCAGACCAAAGAATACGCAAATAAACTCTAATTAGAGAAGTACCATGGTAAATCACTTGAAAATGGTGTGAGATTTGATGCAATGTTTATAAGTATCATTTGATACAATATGTGTCATAAACAACTGTCTATCAGAGTATTTTGGCACAATTTACCGTGGTATTAAATTTATAAAAGAAAAAATGTATACTTAAATCAAAGAATCAAAGAATAAAAGAATCAAACTTAAATAGCTTTAAATCATACAGATAATTTTAAACAAGAATTTTCATTTTTATTTCATACACAAATACTTAATTTTTCAATTTACGTTGCTATTCAATTAATCCAGCTACTAGGAGATCACGAATTGTGAATATTTATAGGCATGCACTGTGGATGCGATACTCCCTGGTGTGGATTAACGTCCGCACTAGTGAGTACTACAACTATCCGTAGTACTATCCTGATAATTAGACCAATTGGTTAATACCAAGGCAAAAATTTGGTTCGGATTCCATTATAAACTGTAGGTCCCTTAGTTGCCATTAGCTGTATGGGCTATTAATTAACAGCTGTGTCTAAGGAATATGTCGGCCTTAGTCACTAACAGGACTACAAGATCGCACCACTCATCCTAGACTCATCTCCATTCATACTTGGCTTAAAATACCTACTTTGTATGGTCACCCAAAAAAAAAAAGTAAAAAGTAAAAAGTACTTTGTATGGTCATTGAAAAGTATAAAGTATAAAGTAGCTCATATAAGTATGGGAGATAATTTAAACTCTATCAAATCTTTTGTCATATTGCTTTGGTTACAAAATTATCTGCAACTTAAAGATATTTTCAAGTGATTTCTGTAAATTGAGGTCAACAACACTTCAATATATAAAATTATTTTTTCAAGTTCTACAAAATGGTTTGGAAAGAAATTGTAAAATGTTATGTTTTCAAGGTCAAAAATGGGAAAACCCAATCTCTACCTCCAAACCCTGTTCCTATTGTACGATCTTGCTTGGTTCGTGAACTTCAAATGCAAATTCAAATTCACTTTATTGTCACATAAAAACATTTGTAAATAGCAATGCTATTAAACTGGTCACATTGTCAATGAAATTGTTAAATTGTTGCTTTGGTGACATGTTCAAATAAATATAGGTTTACAAGTTTATACCGAATCTCATAAAAATGTGATCAACTCTACTCGAGTTATCGTGCTAACAGACAAATACTGTATATGTAAATATATTTGAATGGATGTTGATTTGGCCTATGGGGGACCTCAAAACTAAAAAGTAAATCAGTCTCAGGTGTAGGTCTTATCATAAGACCTAATAAAAGTAATAGCTTATTCCCTGTATGGAAAATTCTCTAAAAGGGTGATGAAGTATGATGATTTTGCTTTGACCATTTTTAATACTACTTATATGGTTTTGTAAATAAAGTTCAAAAAGGAAATATCTATGTATTACACAAACATTTTTCTTTTAAACCTTTTTTCTCAGCTCATGTGCATCGTAATGAAAATCTACACATACTGATAGAAAGATATTTTCCTGTAGGTGTGCAGAATCTCTTTATAAATTAAAAAAAACTAAAAAATAAGCACAAAAAATTAATTTAAAATTTAAAAAAATCAACATGGGCCTTATGGTTTGTCATGCTAGTGACGAAATAACAACGAAATAGGAACAGAAAATCAAAACAAATTAAAGAAATTCCAATCACATGTCTTTTTTACAGCGTGGGGTGAAAATAGGGAAGTCTGAGCATTAGATATTTTTGGTTGAGTTTTCGACCACAGGACGATTCTTGTTTTAATAATTTGGAGCTACTACAGAAAAGGAGAAAACTAGAAGCTCAATGGTAAATATCATATTGGCTTTTCATTTTTAATACTTAAATTAAAATTACCTGAACAAGAATTAGGTTAGCCGTGATCATGCTCCACTGCTCTTTAGCATCCTCCATGTTTCCGAGATTCGCTTCAGTTGAGAGCCTGGATGCAAGGGTCATTTCCAAATTTCCTTTCAATCCTAACAATGCTGGTACTAATACTATGATTTCAGGTACTTTTATGAAGACTTCCCACCTCTAAAAAACAAAAACATCTTATCAGTATGAAATAATACCTATTTACAAATATGTAAATAAATATTTTACCTACGACCATTTTTTAAACTAGCCGTTTCAGTTCAGTTCTTAGAATTGAAAAGTTTTACTTAACAGCATTGTTTTTTTACTTAACAACACAGGTAACGGACCAATGAGATTCAAGGATTGAGAGAAAAAAAGTAAAATTGTAATGTTTCAACTTCAACTAATCAGCTGTTCAAGCTAATTTTAATTGTTGAGTGGCCAATTAGTGTTTGGTACAATACTTGTTGCATCACTGTCAGTGGCAATGTGAGGTTACAAACGAAAACATATAACTTCTCTTAGAAGTTATGAGAAGTGATTGTTAGTAATTTAAACACTGTCGTATGTAAAGTAGTGTACGCAAATAGCATAAATAGTCACAACTCGCTTAAATAGTCTTAACGACACTCGTAGAAGTTTTTAAGGCACTCGCCAAGGCTCGTACCTTAAATTGTTCTACTTGTGTCGTTAACACTATCTTTACGCTATCGTTGCGTAAACTACCATAAAAATTTTGGAAATTACATGAAAACTTTATACTCTGTAATAAGTAATTTTGATTTTGGAAGATTAAAAGTGAGTGAGGTATTTTATATATTACTCTTTTACTATAACAAACTACTAATTGACTATACACGACTGTTACTTAAATTTCTGTACGTCATGTCTGAAACAGTCACACCGTTGTCCTGTGAAATGTTTTTTTCTCATACCATAAAACCATTGTAGAATTTGTTTTTATTTCAGCTCTTAGTTCCTTGAAGACTTTCAATATAATACACAAGGAGGGGTTAAATATTCTTCACTGAAGTTGAGAGAAGTTAGAAAATTTAATTGAGGTAAAAAGGAGTAGGTCGAATGTTAAATTTGAATTTAATGTTTAATTTTTTTCATGTGTAGTTTAAGTTTTAGTACTGTGATCAAAATGTAAAAAAATTTTGAAATGTATACATAAACATTAGAGCTAAGCATTAATTCTTATGATTGCCTTGAAAAATTGAAAGTACAGTAACACAAAAAGCAAGACTAGAATCGAGAACATTTAAAATTTAACTTTTACTATTAGTTGAAAGTTACTGGAAAAACGGTCAACTCATATTAAACAATGGAAAGCAAACTATTTTAGTATCTTTCATTTAGAAAAACAAATTTGTGCTCACCTCAGGACCCAAAACCTGTGTAAAGATTTCTAATCCTTCATGTGATAATAATGTCCATTTCATCCCATTAAAACCCATGTAAACAATATCCAAAAATGTTCACCTTCTACTGGAATGTTTAGCAAAAAATAAAAAAAAGAGAGTTCTTTGCATATAATTCTAATTTTTTTTGCCCTACCGATTCTTGGACATTTAATAACAAAACATTATAGTCAAAACTTAATTGAAATGTTGTACAGACTCAAACAACTTTTAAGACAAAAGTATGAATTCAGTGGTACAAACTTAACCTTAAAAAGTGAAATATTTTGTGATTTTACCGCAACCATGTCCAGGTAGATGCCGGCACCGACCATTCCGATGCCTGCGATGAAGAACGGAATGACGATTTGGAGGCTGGTCGAGGCAAAAGTCTCTTTAATAGTGGGGAGAGAATGGGACAAACGCCCCGCTGGCCCCACTCTGACCACCACATCAGGTAGCGGGGGTTCCACAGAATCAGCTGCTGTCCCCATGTCATCCCTTCAACATCAGATAAAATATAAGACATTGACTAACACTATAGATTAAAGAGTAAACAAATCTGTCTATTCCTTAAATCTATGCCTAGTGGCCAACGCTCACCAATAGTGGTGTGGCGATGGCGACCGCTATCTTGGTTAGTCTAGTCACAGAGAAGTAATGTACAGAGGAAACATTCAATAGTACACTTGTGTGTTATTGAATGTTTTCTCTGTACATTACTTGACAAGCACTAGGTGTGGTGTCTAGGGTATAGTACAACACCGCCCACCTCGCCATCATGTACTACAACGCTCATGGTGGAGGAAGACCCTGTGCCCTGTGTGATCGAGGAATTTCCGCACGATGCTCGCCTGGGCTATTTGTTGCTTGTCACAAGCCACGAAGCTAAAAGGTCGTCCCATAGGCCTGTTTCCTCTGTACCCTACTTCTCTGTGGTCTAGTTTGAGAAAATTGGCAACAGCTAACACTCCCTGTTCCCCTTCTATTATTATTCTGCGTTTGCTGGAGATTTCTTCGTAGCTCCTAGTAACATAATCTCAAACTACCGGAATTTATTTTATCATCACCAATCATGAGTATAAGTACCAATGAGAATTTTAGGGGTGGACAGTATTCTACGTCCAGTAACAGTGTTTTGAACTTCGTCGTATATCATGCGATATTTTCCTTATTTCTGATTGGACGGTCAAAATCCTGCAGAGGGGGAAAGGACTCTATGAGTTTTCAACTAACAAAGTTCAGTTCCGTCTTCAACGTCTCGACGAGTGGACTCCCGTGTCTCGCAGTATTGTAGTTGTGCACGTGTTTCTCATTCACGTCCGCTATTTCAGCCCATGGCTAATATTTCTTTACTTTTATTCTCTTATTAACGCATTCTCTTAAATTCAGTGCATTTTAAAGCATAATTCTCTCAACCAGTGTATTAATAAGTTTCAAGTTCTTCTGTTAAAGCAAGCCAAATTTAATCAAGATCCAGCAAGTCTCAAATTTTGAAAAGTGCCATTATACCGTGTTAATTTCTTTACTAATTAAAACATTTAATAATTAATTCAATTGTAAATATAAGGCGCAAGAAGTGCCAAGTTTTTGGTTTTGGTTGTCTTTTAACTTTTATTAACACAAGTTTTGATCTGATTTATTTCTATTTAATATCACATGAAGAGTGATAAATCATCAAGAGTAAATTTAAGTTTAAACTATACATTTTTAATTCTATTCCTACAATGGCAACACCAAAAAACACCACTCATCTCATCATCAACATCCTTGGACATCTCTACATCAGAAGGCGCCTTCTGCCCTCCAACCAGCGAGGCCGTAATTCCCCATAGCTGTGAGGCCCTCTACAAATTGTGGACCATCTGCTCCATCTTCGCATCTCTTCGCTTCAGCTTCTCTCATACATCCATCATTTAATAATTGGAAATCAGGTACTCCCACCATCTTTTGATATGTTGCTATTTTATGGTTTTTATTTCATGTACAAAAATACAGTTTGAGAGGGAGGAATGTCTTTAATAGAACAGATCCGGCAAGTTATTCTGTAGTAGTCGTGAAAATTATCACCTTGCGTCACTTATCAAATTAAAAGTTGGTCACTGCTCTTTTACCTGAAAGTACCCAAAGTATTACTCAAGGGGAAAAACATTTAAAACCCTTACACCTTCCTTCTAGGTACGATTAGGGTTTCTGGACTACATTTTTGTCTAAAATCGAAACGATATCTCAGATATAAATTGTTTTCAAATAAACTATGGAGGGACCCACAGCTATACTCACAGGGATGATATTGTCTTTGGACGTTTCTTGAGGCCGGAGGTGTTCTCGGCCAGAAGAGGTCTCTTGGATTCAGGGTCTGTGTGGGCCAGTACGGAGCGAGTGGCCCTGACTGCTCCTCGGCATCTGCAACAAAAATATTTCGTAAAGCACATTTTTCCCTATTTGACATTAATGAAGAACATTTATTTGAATCCATATCTTTTAGCTCAAGTTGTTTTGGATATGCTTGGCACTCTAGAAAGTTTTTCTAGGGTGCAATATAATGTTTTGTGTATATTGCTAGCCTTGTGGGTAATGTCATTGTCTTTGTTGCGAGAGTGACGGGTTGAAACAAAAATAAAAACCAAACTTTGATCGGTTTGGATGTCTTTCATTAAAAGTCTTTTGTGACTGGTATTTTTGTATCTGTGTGGTTTTATGTGATGATGTGTATGAACTTATGCTGAGCTGAAAACCACAGAAACAGTCTTATTTCAAATGCATTTGGCATGCAAGCACTAACACACCAATATACCATACCTGATTTTTTTTATGTAGTCAATCGTACATAAATTAGAACAATCCATTTTGAAACTAAATTCTTTGGATAAATAGGATCTAAAAGTTTCACAGTTTTTCATCAGACAGTTTCTTGGTTTGAAGTTAAGGCTATATCTAGTTAAATGTCAATCTGTCGCTATGTTCTAACTGCTTTTATAACGTTTAGATGCGGTATTACCTTAGATTTATATTATTACTTAAGTCTGGACAATGAAAGCATGTGTGTGGGAGAGGGAGGGAATTTTGAGTTGGTGGTATGGAGTGCAAAACTCCCTGAACCCAAAATGGATTGGGAGAGCGGGAAGTTCAAAAAATCTAGGTCTTTGTGTGTTAAGACTAAATCCCCGTTTACACAACCCGTTACTGACCGCCCTGTCACCTGGCCGACAGAGCGTAGTGTTTACACATCCCGTTCTCTGCGCCCGATCTGAGCATGGCTTTCCTTCGTTGTAGAACGTCATTATTAGATTTTTTTAAACGTTGTTTTTGGATGTTTTTCAGGTGTAAATATAAAGCTTGAGAAGTGTCCCACAACAGTTTGTAAGATTTGTACACTTTGATCATTTCCGTCAAAACGTCTTTTTCCTTCTGTGGAGTAGATTCCGTCATCTCAAAACCACGAACAAAAGTTAAAAGACAACTCAGACATTCATATCAAGGTTGGACTGACATAGTTGCCTATTGTAGAGCTTCGGAATTCACATCCGTTCCAAGCGGAAGTGAGCTATCCCACCCCTTCCTCCCTAAATCCGATGGAAAGTCTTCCCGATTGCCAGCCAAATTGTGACCAGGAGCAGTAGGCGGTTACACGATTATTTTATATAACTATTGAACTATTTATACAGATATTTTCGTCACAGACAGTGGATGGACTGTTTTTTTATAAGATCTGTGCTAGAAGTGGGAAATGTAACTGGAAATAGAGCAAGGTGTAAATAAACTGCTTTATCCCCCTGCTTAAATTTGTAGGAACATATTACCGATTTTGACAGTTTTCTAATTTTAGTGTAGTAATGGAGAAAACCATTGTACATCACTCGTCCAAAATAAGTTTACCGGACTAAACACCTATTTTCCGGACTAGTAGTAACGTATTATACTAGACGATAATCTTAAAATCAAACTAAACGATATCTAAGGTGCTCAGCTGTTTAAGTCCAGCTTTCCTTGTGCTACAAAAACTGGGTGAGTAATCTACAAGGAAGATCAATTAAAGGGAAATCAATACTCATTAGATATGTTATTAATAATTAACAATCCGCATAGGTGAATTCAATACACAAAATATGCAACATATTTTATACATATACATATTAATTACAACCCCTATTAAACAGTTTGGTTTGTATTTCCTTTTTATTATCAAATTTCAAACATGTCAAGACAAAAGATGTTATCAAACTGTTTATATAATTGAGACTTATCTTCTTTTTGCTGGAAACAAACAAATGTGAGCTGACCTCTTGTGTAATATCACTCTTCTAGATTACGAGAACTGCCTTTGGGATTCTCTGATGAAAACTTTCCAGTAACATATCCTTTGTCTAAAAGCCTTAAAGATCTTATGTGGGTTTTCTTTAAATTTACCTTATCTGCTAAGCTATTGTTTTTATTGATAGATCAATTAAGGAGAGTTCATTTTTTTCTTGTTATTATGATCTAAGGTGTTTTTTACAAAGTATATTGGATTTATATACCTACTTTAATTTGGTCACAAAAACTATTATTCCCAATTTCAGAACTCCACCATGAAACAAATTGGAGTTTATCCAAGTGCTTAAAAAAGTATGCAATATCCAAAAAAATGATAAAAATATCCAAAATTGTAAATGTTATCCATGATACACATTTAAATATAAATTATCTGAGAATGGATATAACACTGTAAATGTGATCTGCACATTTTCTTGTACAATTACTTAAACTTTAGAAGTAACAAAGAAAAGTTTATAAGCAATTGACAAAACAACAACAAAGGCAGTTTATTTGTGTTTGTTATATAGAAGAGCAACTTTGCTGGACTAATGCAATTAAAACTGATTGCTGTTAATATAAATTAATTAAAAACTGATTTCATCCCTCAAATATTTTTTGACTCCAAATCAATTAACTCTTATATATCTACAGTTGGTAATATAAAATTCGTAAACAATGCTACTGGTATGAATTTGATGTTATCCCTACATATCATTGTAAACATGTCTAAAAATAGTAGCAAAGCAATTAGTCAAATGTCATAAAAAATGCTCACACAAGTGTCCCTAAAACTGTAATACAAATTTTGGTCAAATACCACAGTACTCCTTTATTTACTAGTTTCATAAATGGAATTAACTACCTAATAGAGTAAAAATAACATGAAATAATCAATTTGGATTCTATCCTATTCTTTGAAGCTTTATAATGATCAACTGTAAAAAAATCATAGCTATAAAGGATGTTTAAAACCAGTTTACTTTAGGTACCTATAACAAACACACAGTTTATCAAGTTAAATTACTCAAATTAGATTTTTTACATTAATAATGATTTGATCGTTTGTGTTGGTGTTAAATAGATTAGTTGCAAGTTTTACTAGTATACAAATTATTTTTAGTAAATGTTGAGATTTGAAAGAAAACATTAATATTTTTAAAATTAATTAACCGATTGGAATATTAAAGAATCTATTTTGTTGGAATGTTATTACTATACCTTGACATCGTTCAAATAAATACATACTGTAGAATTGTTTACATAAAAATTTAATTAAATTAGGCTTTGTACTCATCATAAAGAATGAATTACAAAGGCTGTTTCTAAATGTAAAGTCTTTGTCGTCAAAACATATTTAAACCATAGTCAATGTTAAATAAACAAAACTTAAGTATGTTACTGAAGGTCTTGTGATTAAATTTACATAGGTCCTACTATTAGTGGGTATCAAATTATACCAAAACAAAACTGTAGGTCAGTATTTACACTTTGCTAAGAAGAAACCCTGGTAAAATAAACAAATTATCATATTTTGAAATCATATTCCAGATCACAACGTATGAAAACGTGTGTTTTTAAACTTGAAGTCCCTCGTCAAACTTCCTTAAAATAAACTTCCAATTACAAAAATAAGCACTAAAACAAGTTTTTGTAACTCACAGAATAGCGAAGGAGAAAAGTAGACCGTATAGAAACTCCATAGTAGTGTTGCAAAAGCGCTTCGGTAGGTCCTGACCCAAGAACCAACTTTACAAAAAAGTTCCATCTGCCGAAAAATCGTTTAAATATCCAACAACGCTTAAACTACTAAAAACGCTCTACCGTCCACAAAATCAGCTACTAAAAAGAGTATTAACGCCGACTGAAGTGGTTAATACAAGAGCTGACTCCGAAATGACCCGAAAGATACTTGAAGAGAAGACTACTGATAAACTGATAAGGCCTCAGTATGTTGGTACAGGCTCGTTCCGCTGGCTATTGAAACAGCTGTTTTCTAGGAGTTTGACTTGTAATCGATGTTTTTTGTTAGTTTTTATCAGCGGTTGTGTTTGTATTTTGTTTCTCACATAGGGAATACAATTATTAGTTTTGATGTCCCTAGAGGTCCAAAACAACATCAGTTCAAATTCAAATATGCATATATGTCCGTTAGCACAACTCGCGTAAAAGTAATCCAATTTTGATAAAATTTGGTATAAAGGTGTACGAACGAGTTCACGAAACAGCAAGATCAAACTATGAGTGTTTTTATGTTGTGAAAGTTGGAGTTTCTCATTTTTGACCTGGAGATAGCATTTCCAAATTTATCTTTAAATCATTTTTGTAGAGCCCAAAAACAAATAATTTAGTATTATGTACGGTTACATGTTACATAGACAGTTCACAAAATTGTTAATTTAAAATTCGCATGTTGTTCTTATGGAGAATAAGTAAACTGTTGTAGTTTGCTTGTTTGTGCTCCATAACAGCCCATATGACCCGAACTTGCTGGTCCACGTAATCTTTAAAATTCATCCATCCCTTCAAATTCGTAAAAAAATACCTTAAAATCGGACCATAATTGCTAGAGTTTTCGCGTTTATGGACATATGAATTTTAAAGAATATTGTTTCTGGCCTCTGGGAACATCAAAACGAAAAAGTAATTTGGTCCCGGGTCTAGGTCTCGCCATTCTACCTACTTTGAGCTCCTCCCCTGTTGGGGAAATTCACTTAAACGATAATTTAAAATCATTTGCGGGCAAAATATTTTAAAACAACATACATTAAACTATTTTTATTTTACCATCTGGTTCAATCCACCAAAACAGAATACCAATAACGAAAGAGTGTACAATGTATTGAATTTTGGGGTTACGGTTTCTAGGCAACGACAGCATTACAGATCATGAAGTTACCATTAATCAGTGGTTAAATCCCATTCAACGTGTTGATTTGTTTCTGTGAATGTTTGAAGTAGATAAATTAACAGCTGAGCCATCTGAGCGAAATTAGTGATTGTCGTCTTAAAACGTACGCTCAAAAAACAGTTGATCACAATCATTACATCATTAAGGTGAAATCCAATCTATTCCTAGTGATAACGATATCATATGAAACCTGATGTAACTGTGGATTAGGTAGTGAAAGGAAAAATAGTATGGTAAATGTTTAAAATAAATTACGACTTGAATTCAATTTTATAATCCTATTTGAGCAAAACGTGTAGGACACGATTAACTTACAATTTGATATAAAATTAAAATGTTGCTACAATTAAGTAAATTTGGTTTATTATAAGTTAGTCCGTTTTTTGAAATAACTCGAAACTTCAAGCAATTTTATTATTACAAAATATCTTTGAAATAAACATTCAATTTGTACTACTTTAAAAGTAATATTTATCGAAATTTGGAAAACGTTTGCACCGTACTTGCAGGTTGAGGGGTTTGTTAAAGCATAGACAAAAAATGCTTTTCTATGTCGAAGTTACCACTGATGAGTTTAAAAAATCATACTTTGTTTTTAAGTAGCAAAACTTGACTTAACAGCTTTTGCATGATAGAACTTTGATTGTAATATTCCAAAACGAGTGAAAATTTAAATTTTGATTCACTCTCTAAAATATTAGTCAAGCATAGTGATATTTTCCACACTAGGGCCTATATGAAGATACCACTGAATGAAAAATGCTTAGTAAAACGTCATTATGGCATTTATGAATCGTAAAATTATTGTACATATTATTTTTTCTTAAAAGTTTAATAACAACTAAATCATAACCAGATGCAAACGCGTTGTTTTTACGTTGTTGATGGTTGCGAAACATATTGATACAGTATTTGGTCGGGGCTATGTTGTTGGTGTATTTATTGAAGTATTTGTTGCATTTTTTACCTGGTCCATTGTTTGATTGAAGTGTACATTCGGAGTAAAATTAATTTCAAAAAAAAAATTTTCAGCGACGAAACCGATTTAGTGTCATTATATTTTTTTGATCGTACTGTACACGATTAATTTACAAGCTTACAGAAAATTGAAAATTTTAAATATTTTAACTAATTATTATTTTAACTAATTTAACTAACTAACTAATTCATTTGTTAAACGCATTCACTGCCAAGTAAAGCCCCTCACACAGAGGAAAGTTACAGCTGGTAGGCAACGTGTAAATGTTATACAGTATTGTGTCTGTATGGATACTGATTACAAACAGGGTATTCAACCTGTATTAATTGTTCATGCAATGTACATAAAGGAGTTTGTGGAGGTTGCGCCCAAAGAGAGTTGTGAGCCGTCTTCGGGGAGAAGGGAGAGGAACTAAGCTATGTGAACGACTCTTTACAAGGAATCGGGAGAAACGTCCGCGCCTGGGATTGTTAATAATGTAAATACTAATTTGACCCGAGTCTCATCGGAAGCCCAAGAATGTACTGGACTGTTGTTTTCTTCAATAATTGTCAGAAAATTGGGTAAATATCCGTTAGCTAGCCCCAAAACCTTACAATGTAAGTTAAGTCAAGTTAGGGTAGTTATTTAATTTTCACAATCACTAAAAATATCACATTTATTGTTCTTAATTTTTACATCAAACGAAATAACCGTCAAATTCCGACCCAATTTGTGTAAAAAAAAAATTGATGGCAGTAATAGATTTGTACCAGAAATCATAGTATTATTTTAATTTGATACCGACAGCTTACTAGTAAAAATGTACCCACATTCATAAGTCAATAATTGAAGATTTTGGGTCTGATGATGATTCGAGTCCAATCGAAATCGATCACCACTTACCATCTTTTTATGTATATTTACCGACTTATGCGTTAACAGTATAAGTGTAAATATATGTTTTAAGTGTTAATAAACGTATCTTATATTTACTTTCCGTAATAATTTAAGTACAGAGCCATTGACGTACAAAATACGAGCATTGAGGGGTCATTTCCAATACGTAAACTCTGAATAATATTTATTAACTTACTCGTTAGTATGTAGTATGTATGTACTTACTTGAAATAGAATTTTCGTTAATTTTATACACTTACCGTTCACAATCTAAACACACATTCAAACGTCACACAAACTCAAGTTTGACATTGTGAGGATATTAAAGTAGCCCAAAGGGTGGTCAGGTCCCATATTTACATAATAAACCAGCCAAAGTAGCCGGACAAGAATGGCTAGTTTGTGTGAGTTGGGGTGAATGAACTGGTAAAAAAAACTTGATGCATGTGTCCTTCATTTTCAGAAGTTAGAGAAATAGTGTACCAATTAAAGCTAGAGTACAATTGTTTGTCAATTCTATCCGAGGGGTAAAAAAACTGCACATTTATAGTTTTCATGATATTTTAGTAGATAAAAGGTAAAATGTAGTAGTGTTCTTGCTAGTGAATATATTTTAAAAGATTGGGTTTTCCAATTTTTTAGCTTAAAAACAACAGAAAATCTGTAACTTTCCAAACCATTTTGTAGTGCTTAAACCAAAATAATTCAGTTACTGTAGTGCGTTGTTAAGATTAATGGTTAAGGAGAAATTATTAAAACATGAACATTTGAAATCCCCATGTTATTCTTACGGAGTATTATTAAACTGTTGTAGTTTGCTTGTTTATGAACAAATTTTGATCAATTTGGAAAATTTATTTTTCATCACTACGTGCCGAAAGTAGCTATTTTCGATAACAGCTTACATCAAAGAAAGTAGTTGTTTCCCAAGCTTTAATTTGAAGTGGGGGAAAAACTGTCGGCTGATTTTCCCTCGCTCTAAATTAGTTCCCCAGTTAACACGCAAGTTAGTGTGGTTTTGTTACGGTTTGTGGTTTATTTCAATGATTTAAATCAGCTGTTTTCATTGTTGCACAATCTAAATGTTTATAAACAATGAATTCGTTCGTTTTCTTGTTATTTTAGCATAATGAGTGTTTGAAATGGTTCAAAATATGCCTAAAATTCATGACGATTTGATTTAAAAAAATTCATAGATAACTAAAAACCTTCCACCAGCGAAAAAGAAAGAAAGATATGAAGAAGAATACAGAAAGTTTACAGACTGGTACAAAGTAAAAATGTTAAGCCAAATAAAACAAATGATGGTATTTATTAATATTTTATTTAAACCATATAAGTTGCTAAGTAGATTTGATAAAGAGTGGTCTAAACATAAAAGTAAATGATGAAAAAAGTTGACAAAATGTGTTTGTTTATTTAGTATGTAATTGCATCAACCAGCTCATGTAAACTTTGAAAGCATGTAGGACAGAGCCCTTAGGGAATTCATTCATACCAATGTTTCTCGGCAACTACACACTTTAAAGCTTTTTTTATGTGCCATATGCTTATATTTTTATTTGGTTAATGGCTTTAAAGAATGACCACAAATTTGACTTCATCACTTTAATAATATAATTGATATTGATAAATATATTAGCAAATATATTACATGCTTAAAGGTTGGCAGGTGCTATTATTTGATCATGCAATAGCCTACCACTATTAGGTGTCACCAGTGAAAAGCTAAGATCATTCATTGATCGTCGATCATTGATTAATTGCTGTATCAATTGAGTTCTAGTAGTGACGCGCCAAGCCAGACTTCAAGTTCAAGCTTTAGGTCAACGTAATGTTATTATTTGACATTAAATAATTGTCAAACAATTGGCAACTTTCATTTAGAGAAATTAAAAATATATAATCGTGATGAGTTTTCCTTTATGAACAAAATTAGTTACTATAGTTATATTTCAGTTAGTTTACCTAGATAAGAAATATTAAATGGTTATCACAGGATTACTGGCTAGGTGGCACATAAACATTTTTGAATTACAGAGAATTTACCTGTTAGCGAAGCCTAGATGAAACTTCGGAACAGTCGTGCATTAATTGCGCCAAACCCTAAAAGGGTCATACAAATGTTCCTTAGTTGCGCCAAGCCCAAGTCAGGTAGGGGTGAGTTGCGGGCAGAAGTAATGTCCTTGTTTGCGATTCATCCTAACCTAACCTAACATATCCTAACCTATCCTAACCTAGCGTATCCTAACCTTACCTAACCTAACCTAACCTATCCTAATATACCGGTACTCAATTATACAGTCAAAGAGAGCCGCCAATTGGCTTGGTTAAGGAACGTATGGTGTGGCTCCCTGGAGTGGTTGGCGCAATTCAGGAATACCTGACTATCTGACTTAAGGCACAGAAAACATACTACTATGTATGTTTTCTGTGCTTAAGGTCAGTTGGCGCAATTAAATGCAATTAATGCCCACCTTCGGAACAGCTGTTTTTCCAAAAAACTGGCTTGGATGCATATGATCTCAAATAAGTTTGTGAACCAGCCCAAACCGAGCATGAGGGGAATTTGAGGGAGTTAAAAAAAGTGTTATGCTAAACATAGCATCATCAACTGTTTTTTTTTTTCAATTAAATGATAGAACATTAGAACAATTCAGTACTGTACATATTCAGTTCGAACAGTTATCCAGATATTAAAAGTACCGTTTTTCAATTGTTTTCTTCTGAGTGATCATTTAATGGCTCAATTGCTTGTGGACATCAATTTATAAACCAGCAAACGTCTAGCTATTAATTTTATTGAATTAAACAACTTGTGCGTTAGCGGTAATTGTAGCAGAAAACCTAAGTAGTCTGAGTAGTTTGACAATATAATGCGTGCGTTTGCTATCCAAGCGTGTAAAAATTTAGTGGTTCTAAGAGTAATTTTCCTCGAATTAAACTTTATTTATCGGCTGGAAATTATCTTACTATGCAGGTTAGATGATAGATATGTTCAAATAAATGCAGCAATAATTGACTAAAATATATAGCCTACAAATGTTATCGTGTATCTTGGAATAGGAAGCTTAGGTATACAAGTTTGAGGATTAGTTAGGCTGAATTCCATAGGGTGGCGGAATTTGAGCCGCCCGCCCTGTACAACTGAAGCCCCACGCTTCAACCGCTAGAACGTCCTCCCCCTTCATTTAAGAAAAGGTTAATCTAAATGTTTCTATAATTGATTTGGGTTTAATCTGAAATGATAATAGTATGAAAAAGTTTACTTACTTCGGGGCACCTCTTGTTAAAATAATTTCTAATTCGAATAAGTTTGTATTCGATCATTTTTTGTTTGAATAATTTATCACTTGTTAGAATCGTAATATCTATGGTTGAAAAAGAGTGCGGGGTCGAGTGCCGTTTGCCTAAACATTTTGACGAGGGTCATTTTACAGCCCGAGCCTATTCATGTTTATTTCCAGTTTAGTCTTAGTTTCCTTAGTCTATGGTTCAATTAAGCTGGCCAATTTCTCTTCGGTGGACGGTCCTCTTCATTATTTCATCCTGAATTTACCTAACCAATAGCTTCATACGAGCGAGCAATCTATATTGAAAATATCTATAAGCTAAACTATAAACTCATGATATACTGTATCGGTTGACCAGCAATGTTGTGACGCGTTATTCACTGGGATCGCGGAACGTCGCAACAATGGGGTCGTGGAACAACGTACCCGCGCCGACGTAATATCATCGAAAACTGCAAAACGTCCATGGCATATCCGAGAAACTTTTAGTATAAGTGTAGCCTACATATCACAAATATAATAATATATTTGGTTCTTACCGTCTACGCAATCAGGGGCGATACTTCACTACGGCCGTTTCGGAGATAACCCCATCGTCAGGTGCGTAGTGGTACACTAAACTATTTTGCGTTAAAATACTCTACGTTTTTGAACGGTCGTATTTATTCTATTACTCAGTAATATACTATTGAGTGTATTCTATGATCGGTGATCATCCGAATGCCCTTTTATCAAATTGTCCTAATAAGGAATGTGCTATTACCGTAGTTCTCATGGTAAGACCTGGGAGCGAATTACTTTTTCGTTTTGATGTCCCCAGATGCCAAAAGCAACATCCGTTCAAATTCATATGTATTAAGTCCGTTAGTAAGATAACTCGAGCAAAAATGATTGTTATAAAATTTATAAAAGCTACAAACGTGTAAAGCTACGTTTATTCGGACGAGTTTGCGAACCAGCAGGATCGGACCTTGGGAACGGGGGTTTATGGGGAGTTTTATTGGGTAAAAATTGTTTTTTTTTCATTTTGACCCTAAAAACGTAAAATTTTGCAACTTATTTCCAAACAATTATTTGGAAATAAGTTGGAATATTTTGGAAGTTTTTGGTTGTTTAGCTTTAAAACAAATATTTCAGTTTATTGAAGCGTTTTTATGCACTTAATGGTTAAGGAGAAATAAAAATACCCCCGTCGCAGTAAACCTGCAGTCTAAGCGAATTTTCATTAGCCTGATAGGATTTCACATTAAAATGCCTCCTTAAAAATATCATATTTATTCCCTATTTAAATAGAATTAGTTTAACGAGTACTTAGGTTTGCTGCAACAGGGAGGGTAAAATGGTGGTTTTTATGTTAATATTTTAGTAAGAAATGAATGTACTTTCCAAATTCGATCAAAATATGTTCATAAACAAGTAAACTACAACAGTTGACTTATTCTCCATAAGAATAACATAGGGGTTTTAAATTTACAATTTTTTGGAATTTTCTCTGTAACCATTAGGCGCACAATAACGCTTCAATATACTAAATTATTTGTTTTTTTAAGCTCTACAAAATGGTTTGGAAATAAATTGTAAAATTTTGTGTTTTTAGGGTCAAAAATGGGAAAAACCTATTTTTACCCCATAAAACCCCCCATTAACCCCCGTTCCCATAGTCCGATCATGCTGGTTCGCAAACTCGTTCGAATAAATGTAGGTTTACACGTTTGTACCAAATTTCATCAAAATCGGATCATTTTTGCTCGAGTTATCGTGCTGACGGACACATATATATAAATATATAAATTTATATATATATATATATATATATATATATATATATATGAATTTGAACGGATGGTGTTTTTGGCCTCTAGGGACCTCAAAATGAAAAAATAAATCGGTCCCGGGTCCAGGTCTTACCATGAGTACTACGGTAAAAGCTTATTCCCTATATGGGAAATTCGCCAAAAGACTGTAAATTTAAAATCATTATGTTATTCTTATTGAAAATAAGTAAACTGTTGTAGTTTGCTTGTTAAAGAACATATTTTGATAAAATTGTAAACATTTATTTATATCATACTAAACTATTACTATTTAAATAAAAAACCAATCTATTGCGTCTCTTGTAGCAGCAAACCTATTTGTACGTGTTAAACTAACTTGATAAATATAAAAAACAAATTACACATTAATACATGCATAAACTGCTAGTTATCGGACCGACGTAGCTTTGCAAAAACATGTTTATATTTCCTGACCGTTCTCAAAATAAAAAAAATTAAACTTTGTTTTACAATTATACAGAGAGACCCAGTAAATAGCCAAACTCTAAGAAATGGTTCGGTGGGTAAAAATTAGAGAAAATTAATAATTGTTAAATAGGGAATAAATCTGACTGTTTTAATGAGATATTGTAGTGAAATTATAATCAGGCAAATGGAAATTCGGTTAGTCTGCAGGTTTGCTGCGGCAATGGTATTCTTTTGTACTGTATTTTGTAATTTGCTAGTATACTGTAGAAAAGTTGATTTGTTAATCATGTACTTGTAATCATCTACTTGGCAATCCTTAAGACCAATGTTAAAAATATAGAAATTTCTTTTAACGTAGAACAGAGCCTAGCATTCTATTTTTTAGTCTAAAATAAAGATATTTTTATACAAATTTGGAGGAAATCGTTGGAGCCATTTTTAAAAATAGTTATGTGCGCAAACGTTAGTCTAGTAGCCTATACTATAATAATGTTTACGTTGTACAAGTACTTAGATTAATTATATGTAGTTTTGCTGTTGCACAACGAGATTTGTCCACCATTGCTGTCAGTAATTAATTAATGTTGCGGTGAATTGTTTTGCTTAACACAGAATTACTCCGTTTACTTCAATCAAAACGTAATTAAAACTCCATTTAGTTGTATATTTGATTTGTTTTTCAATTAAGAAGTTGGTTAAGCAACTTTATATAACATTTATAGGATTAATGCATTTTTTCAAATGCGAATTCCAAAAGTTTACTCCTAGAATCCAATATATGCATTACAGGGGCTTACGATACCGGTTACATATTACAGTACTGTTAATACTCTAAATGAAATTGTTTGCAGTTGAATGAAGATACCTCTGGATTTTTATTGGACATTGTAAAAATCTAAGGCTTACCTTGCGATCCAATTTTTGTATAGTGGGGACCTAGGATTCTACGTAGAAACGTTATCGTCAGTCCTTTGTCCAATAGTTTAGCTAGACGTTTAGTTGTCCATCTCGTACTTGAGATATTGTCGATTTGGTATGATTCGCACGGACATTGAACACATATAAATATTGTAACGAGTTATTTTTCCTAGGGGGGTAAATATTTGCTATTTGGCCGCACACCGATTGTTGAGGTAAGCAAGCGGCGGCGTCGAAGCTAGCTAGCACCCTTT
The DNA here is from genome assembly GCF_028750875.1 of Macrosteles quadrilineatus. Lineage (NCBI taxonomy): Eukaryota > Metazoa > Arthropoda > Insecta > Hemiptera > Cicadellidae > Macrosteles > Macrosteles quadrilineatus. The sequence goes on along the minus strand of NW_026542600.1, from coordinate 38,963,820 downwards.
GACCCGGTTTATCAGTTCGTATAAGCCTCGGGTATCCTAGATTTTCAGGATAGCTGAGGACGAGATTCGAGTCGTGGATCCCGAGTAGAGAGTTGGTTGGTGATTTGGTCGAGTGAGACGTGGAGTGTTTTGGTGACATCGGTGTCGTAGTGTTTGGTGTAACCATACAGTGAGTGTTGGGGTCTGAGTTGGGTAGTGTTGCTAGTGGTGAGAGGACGACGGTTTATTATATTTGGTTTAAGAGTTGATAGTTAATATTAAATATTTTGATAACATTCATCTCTGATTTTATTGGTTGAGTCGTAACCGTGCTGGTCAAAGATTTACAGGTGTCAGGAATAATATTAAAGTATATTTCATTTCTTACGGCTACCTACCACGCTTATTAAAATGGATGTCAAAATTGTGCAATTGTTCAGCAGGTGTTGTTTAAGTATTCTGGAAATATAAGCCTAGTATGCCTATTCGTATGTGCGTCAGTGATATCGGAAAATTATAATTGTAATTATTAGCTGTGTAATAAGTGACAATAGCTGCCACAAAGACAGCGGAACAGACTTACTCTCACGTTAAAAATTAATTTTATTTAAAATCTCCTAACATACAACTAAGTACGTAAATTGAATTGCGAGTGTAGCGTGTACACCAAGTAAATACTTTTGAAACGAGCTCAACCTAAATCCATGGATTTGCAGTGAACTATTAATTGTTTTGTAAACGCAATCTCCTAATTGGTATTCCATTGAAGTGTAAACTTACGTGTATATCGTTCCACATAGAACAAATTAGTCGATCTCATTGCATAGCCATTCTATAATTTAACAACATTAAATCAACAATTTGTAACCATACCTGTGTCTGTATGTATATAACATATCACACCAAATCCGTGCTCTTCACTGAACTGAACTTATAAAAAATTTAGACCAGTTTTATCGCAAATTTACTAAGGAAGTCTCGTCTTTTTCTCGGAATTCAGCTTCATAGCTCTAATCGAGGCACAAAACTCACAGCGCAAAATTCACATACGAACTTACTTCAATATTATGCAACTCGCTGAAAACTCGGGTACTTGTAGGTTCGACATAACTTGTTCGACAGAATGTAGTACAGACGTTACAGTGAAGCTGTTTGATGCTGTTTAGCAACAGTTGTCGGTAATTTAATACGTAACATTAAACACATTACAACTAGACTCCACGTGTTACAATTTGGTAAAACTAATTCAATTAATACGGATGAGTTAATTTTACTGTAACTTCAGAGTATGATAGAGCAAAATTTTTAATTAATACATTAATTATGTGTTATTTTGCTATTTCTCCATTTCAAGAGAAGGCAATCAAAAATTTTAGTAAATCCCTTATTCCTACACTTTTAGACAGTTAAGATGTTTGTCATAGTTTTAAAATCTATATTTTGGACGCCATAGGCAGCAGCAACTTGTATTTTTTGAGTAAAGAGATGGAATTTATATTTGGAAATTTAGATTAAATATATAATTCCTCTAAAATGGAATTTTTTTTTTACGTTTGCCACAAGTACTGGATAATGCGGCAACGTAGTTCCAAGAAAGTGTGTTAGTTTGTATTTTAGGAATAAGCTCCTTATTTATTTATTTCAGTTATTGAATTATACACGGGGTCGGTTAAAAAAAAAGCCCTGGGTCGGTTAAATATTTTTCGAAATGTTTAACATAGAGCTACAACAATTTGCACAAAAGTACTGGACATAAAAATCTATTTTATCACATATTCAGTGATCCGCTACTCCCTCAGGGGGGCGGCCCGCTAGGAGCCAGAAGAAAATCTTAAATGTGGCATAGGTTGATATGCATATCAAATAAGAATGTCTTTATTAGTAGAATACAATGCCACAAACCCGAACTCAAAAGGGCAACCGAGTCAAAATGACAGCTATTTAAAGATGCATTGAATTTGCGATGATGTACACTATACCTCCTCAAGGGGCGGCCGCTAGAGGTCGCAAAAAAATCAAATCGTATGCATAGATCTATATGCACATTACCTTAAATGGCTTTAAGAATACAATGCCGCAACCTACGCAAATTTTAGCTCAAAATAACAACCGAGTAAAAAATGGCAGTCGATCAAAGATTCAAGATGGCAGATTCAAGAAATTTTGAACGGCTGCCATTTTGACTTGGTAGTCCGTTTGCGTTCGAATTTGTGGCATTCTATTCTACTACTAAAGACTTTTATATGCATATCATCCTATGTTTACATTTAAGATATTCTTCTGACTCCTAGCGGGCCGTCCCCCTGAGGAAGTAGCGGATCACTGAATATAAAATAGATTGTTTTGTCCAGTAACTTTGTGCAAAGTTTTGTAGCTCTACTTTAAATAATGTCGAAAAATATTTAACCAACCTGCGGCTTTTTGGACACCCTGTCTCTATACATTCAATTTAGTTTATTCATAGAAATTGACAATTTTAAATGAAAGAAAGGTTAATAAATTAAAAACTTACTAATATGAAGGAACATGTTTACATTCTTCTATTTTGATCATAATGAGTTAAACATATTTTAAATACTTAGGTAGAAATCTTTTATTTTACAGATTTGTTCACGTTAAGACAATTTTCATATGAATGAAATGCTTAAAATACTACGGCAATAGTACTGAAATGGTTAGAGATGGAAAGTAACGACAAAATACATGTAAGTCTTAAAATTACACATAGAACCTAAATCCGCCATAGCAAATTGGAGTTTTGATAATACATTTCAAAGTTTGCTACCTATTGGAAAACTGTAGCTAAATTCCCAACGTTGATGCATTTGTCGATAACATGTAGTGACAAAATTTTACATCTGTTGGTGAAATCTGTATTTTAACAAAGCAACGTAAATTATCGGTTTTGCACCTCTTGACGAAATAAGGGGAATTTATATACAGAATAGCTGATTAGAACACCATTACGTATTCGGGAACATGTAATTGTTCATGGATTCGTTTAAATCACTATTTACAGATATTAGAAAATACAAGTCACCAGGATTACTTTAAAATCCTGTAAAACCTGACGGGTGTGCTATATTGATACGAGTCAAATCAGTTAGATATCCCGAATCTATACAGGGTGTCTGGTCATCAGGGTTACACAAATTTATTGGTGTAAGTACAATGTAAATTAAGTGTGATGATGCATATAAGAGGTCCCAAGTCTAAAAATTAGCTTACCAAAGAATTATTTTAAGTTTTTCAAATATAACCATGTTTATAAACACAACACAGCAATTTTTCAATTGCCAGTACATGGATTTGAGTAGATGATGTCATTAGCGTATTCTACATTAAATTTTAAATAAGCATAATAGAAAATGATGGAGGAGCAATAGTAAAAACTCCATTGTAAATAGTTCCTAGGATCAAAATTAATGTTTACGATAAAAATTTAAAAAATAAAACCTTAGTCTATTGAATTTGTCTACACCCTGTATACAAGAAGGTAGCAAAATATGTTGTAAACTGCGAAATTGTATAAGCCTTCCAACCATTATGCTAAACTATTGAGGTTTAGATCCGCTTATGTTTGTTTTACTGTTTTGAATACAAAAAACAGGGAACTTTTTTTATTGTTTTTACTGTTTAAACAAAAAAATACAAGTTTTGCTGAATAAATGCCTACTATATGTTTGAAATGTTAAAAACACCATGTTTTGGAGCCTCCAAACCACTAAAGCGAACATAAGCAGATATAAACCTCAATAGTGTAGCATATTGTTAGAAAGCTTCTAAAATGGCGCAGTTTTCAACATACTTTGCTACCTTTTCGTCTCGTACAGGGTTTTGGAAAAATGCAATACACTGATGTTTTTTTTTAATTTTTATCGTAGACTTTAATTTTTATCTTTGGAACTATTTACAATGGAGTTTTTACTATTGATCATCCATCATTTTCCATTTTCTTATTCAAAATTTAATGTAGAACACGAAAATGACACCATCTACTTAAATCCATATACAGGTAATTGAGAAACCGCTGTATTGTGTTTAAAAACATGGTTATTTTCTAATAACTTAAAGTAATTCTTCGGAAAGCTAATTTTTAGACTTGGAACCTCTTATATGCATCATCACACTTCATTTACTTTGTACTTACACAAACAACATTTTCTAACACTGATGACTAGACACTCTGTGTATTAATAGGCAAGCATGTATCTTTAAAACCGTTTTTCTCAACTCGTGTACATAGCAGGGAAAATCTACGCATATTGATTGACAAATATATTCCTGTAGATGTGCAGAATCCCTTTATGTTTATAAAAGAGGCCTATTTTAATTCTTAAATAGACTAAAAAATAAGTACAAAAAATGAATTAAAAAAAAATAATAACATGGGCCTTATGGGTCGCCATGGTGACGAAATAACAACGAAATATAAACAGAAAATCAAAACAAACTGAAAAAATTCCAATCACATGTTTTATTTATAGTGTGGGGTGTGAAAATAGAGTCTGTACATTAAATATTTTTGGACGACCTCTATTATAAATAAATACGTACCGGTTACATATTGCTATATATACATGAAAATTTTAATTTTGTAACTTTTTTATACAATCTGTGAACCAATGAATGAGTTTGTACAATCGATAGTAGGTTTATTTGAACTTGTAGATTAAACTAACTTTTTTCGATTTGAAAACTTGCAACTAGTTCAATTTTGATTATAGTAATGATTAAAATTTCTTGCCAATATTTACAATTTACTCATATGCAACTATAGCCGTATAAATGTTACATAGTCTTGTACATATATACAATAACATACAAATTATTTATAACAGTCATAAATTGACTGTTCTCTTTTGACGATCGTGGATAGGTTTATATTGAAGTAGCTGTTACCCTAATTCCTATTGTAAGAACTGGAATTTTTTTCGTTTTGTTTTTAGCCTCTAGCAACCTGGATTGCGCTCTCAGTAGCACTGCGGGCGCTGTTTTCGGTCTAGCTCCCCCCACCATCTACTGGCAGTAGCCGACGCAGCCCATACACTCACCATTGTAAAACGCACCTTTTTAAGTTGCTGATCTGTTTAAATATATAGATATAAAATATTGCTAATGCATGCCAAACACTTTTACTATTCTAAACTTTATGTCTTCTTATTTTCTTGCAGAAAATAACACATTTGAACTCTTAAAAACCCTACTACATTTGTCCAGTTTTTACCGCAAATCTATGCTTGACATTAACGTGATAGGCATACTTTTTTATGGCCTATTTTGTAAGATACATTGTCATTAAAAATTGAAAGAAAAAATATCGCGTTTACGTCAAACATAACGTTACCACTGGCGGCAAAAACTTAGCAAAATTATTCTTAATGTTTATGTACCATTTTTTCGATTAGTAAAATAGAATTTCAATTACAAATATTGTACTTTCTATTTCTCCTTTGTAATCACTTATTATTTTACCATGTACAATTTGGAACTAGCAATATCAGTTGTCTAAAAACATCTACAAAACGGGTTTAGTGAATTGGCAGTTTTAAAGAATTCAGATGGGCTATTTTCAGCAAGAAACAAAACAGACATAAAAGGTTTAACTAGTAAAAAGAGTTTGACAAGCGTTAGCAATATTTTATCCCTATAAATTTCAACAGAGCAGCAAATAAAAAGTGTGTTTTATAATGGTGAATGTATGGGCTGCGTCGGCTTCTGCCAGTAGATGGTGGGGGAAGCTCGACCGCGCGGCCAACACTGAGCCAGCGATCCACTAGCAACCGAAACACAGGTCGTTTACAGTTTATATTGAGTCTGCGATCGGAAATCTAGGCCTTATAGAAACAATTTGTAAACAAACACATTCCTGTAATCATACTTTGTCATCCATTTTTAAACGAGTTCGCGAATTATCACGAGCCGATAATGGAAAGTTCATGGAGACTTTTAAAAAATCTGGTTTTGTACTTTTTGCCGATTGTTCAAAAATATTCCGCAGCTGAACTGTAAAAGTCAATGAATTAGAATGCATGAACGTAGGTGAGTCGGTGGCTCAGTCGGTAGCGTCACGGATTTCGGCCCCAAGGCAGCGATGTTGTGGGTTCGGATCCTGGTCACTGCCGAAAACATTTTATCAGTACAGTTCACCTTTGTACTGTACCGGCGCATCCCTTGCTTAAATAGCTGGATACGTTCCACGCACGGGCAGTTAGTCTATGTGGACGGGCAAATTCAAGTTTAAAAGCGGCCGCCAACCTCTTTAAATAATAAAAAAATAAAAATTAAGAGTAGGCCCTACATTAATATGATTCTACGCTGATTGGTTAGACATGTGATGAACACCGTATTATAGCCCCTACGGTATCCGTCTAAAATAGTTAAAGTTTATCAAAAATTCGTGGATATAATCGCATAGTGTCAAATATGGCAATTGCATGTGTGTTACTCGATAGGCGTTGATCTTAGCGTAATTTTCCTCTTGTTCTGAACTTCTATACAAATTACATAAAGCCAGTAAAATTCAATTAGTATGAAAGTATCTAATAAAAGAAGTGTCTACACAACAGACCACCGTAATTCGTGGAAACCAACGCGAAGACAGGTAATATTTGCTGACACCCGATTGCAATACTAGGTACACTATCAATATTATTTTAGACAATGAAATAATAACTGCTACACGTGGGAAGTTCTGTCAACGGTTTAGTTTTTAATCATTGCCAACGGTCGACATCTCATGTACCGTGGTATTTCTGAGAATCGCGTTCTGTCACTTTTAATTTTGCAAGTGTAAAATTCACTTGAAATTTAGAACAGGAAATTGGTATCCTAAAAATAACGAATTGCTTATAATTTATTTTTATACTTAAGATAGGCTTTCTTGCAATGTATTTTACTATTATTTTTGAAGTGCCGACATATGTTTCGGATTTTGTAATAAATGCCAAACCTGATTGGTCACCAAAAATTTCGAGCCTTTTAGCGAATTTTCCTATAGGGAATATAGCCTATATAGGGAATATAGGGAATATCCTATATTGGAATATAGCTATTACCGTAGGTGGCACGGTAAGACTTGGACACGGGCCTGATATACTTTTTTCGATATGATGGGAGTATTTAAACTCTGTACTGTAATCGATGATTTCCTTAATTAAAAAAAAAATCTACTAATTTCTTGTTTTCGAATATGAATCCCTAAAAATAGAGTATCTGAGAAACAAGTTATACAAATTGGAAATCTGTTCAAAAATTACCGACGGACGTTAAGTTTGGCTTGAAGAAGCAACATAAGAATATTGGTGATTTCGTTAATATATCTTAAGGTCGATTTACACACATCAGTCCAGTCTCAGTTCAGTCTCAGTTGCATCCGCAATTCCTCGGTTAACTGTCCGTCAGTTGGTTTCAGTCAGTCTTCCATCACTTTGTATAAAGTGACGTTACAGTCAAGATTGTTTCACTAAAACACAATATTCTATACATTTTTCATCGTCCTTCTTGATGATGGCTACAAACAGTACTTGAAATATAAACACGATTTAAATAACAAAAGCTCAATTTTTCTAATGTGAAACACATACATCACACGTCCATCAGGCGTCCGAACAATCCAGATATCGGAGAGAAGAAATCTGAAATTGACTGACGGACGCCGGCAGAGCAACTGGCGGGACTGCGTCGGATGAGTAAAAGAAAATACATTAAAGAATACATTTTCCGACTGTGATGTGACTGATGTGACTGAGCTATGACGTGCCGGAACTTATGTGTGTGAATAGACATATATTTAGTCAACACTGGACATTTAATTTCGAAGGATATTATAAATTTAATATTCGATCATATAACGCGTAAGTTGTTAGTTAAAAATCCACCAAAAAATAATTATTGTTTTCATACTTTCTTGGCATTTGTATTTCCCAAAAAAAACGAATAAATATGTTTTAAATAAACCCAAGGTCTTATTTTCCAAGACATATTTAAGCCATTGAATTAAATAACAATGGGTGAGATATGTATTAAAGTTTGGTGAAAACTACATTCAATTATGAAACACTTTTTTACTTTATTTAATTATCAATTTCTTTAAAAGTTTTTTTATGTTAAGCTTTTCAAATTTAAGCCAACATTTTTAAACGCCATACCTGTAAAAATAATAAACGGAACAGAAAATGTTTTCCTTCTTTGAGTATTTACTTTGTTCTACTTTACATATAAAACGTTTCAGAAGGGTCACATGTGTTGCTATAAAACCTAACAATGTAACACAATAATGGCCATCTTATACAGGGTGTTTCCAAAAATTGTCTGGACTTGTTCCTTGGGCTAAGACAAAGATAAAATGCCATTAAGTACGGTCTAAAATGCCTAGATTTCTGTTTGTTGGCCTGTTTGTGATTTTAAAGAATTATTTTATACCTTAGGCATTTTTCGAGATAGAAATTTCAAAATTGGTATAAATGTGTATTTTAGTAGGTAAAAAAGCTTACAAAGATTCGTTCCAATATCTCAAGCCGTTTTAATATGGCTGTCAAATCTTGTATGCAAAATTTCATGAAACCCGTAAATATTAAGAAAATTGTTCTTCAGATAAAAAATATAGAGAATTTAAAACGAAATCAAATGAGACCTTGTTTGTTAAAATTGGATGACAAACAAGGTTTTATTTGATTTGGACTTGAATTTTCTATATTTTTGGTCTGAAGGACAATATTCTTAATATTTACGGTTTTTATGAAATTTTGCATTAAAGATTTTAAATGGCCGCCATATTGAAACGGTTTAAGATATTGGAACGAAACTTTGTAAGATTGTTTTACTAACATACACATTTATACCAATTTTGAAATTTCTATCTCAAAACATTCCCAAGATATAAAATAATTCCTTAAAATTACTAACAGACCGACAAACAGAAATCTAGGCACATTAGACCCATACTTTATGGCATTTTATGTATTTCTTAGTCCAAGGAACAAGTCAACAAAATATGTTCAGACAATTTGGAAACACCCTGTAGATTGATTGGTTAAAACTTACGGTTGCGTTTTAGTGAAAATTGCGCCGTTAAATTTTTTATCTTTATAAGTACGAGAGGAGAATCGACAAAGTAATTTTATATTACGTAAAACAAATTGTCGTAATACAGGTTTCACAGCACTAATTAAAAATTAATACTGTAATAATGAAGTAAGTCCCGTACCTTTGCAAAAGTTTTAGAACAAATATTCTTTGCCAAGTTAAATCCCAATGACAACGCACGGTCCTTTGATGGTAAATGTTTTCTGTATTGAGACTAATTTGGATTAAAATATTGTTACAAGCTCATAATACATTTTTACAACTCATAAATTAGTATACAATTCAATGCAAATTAGGTTTTGTTGCTAAAGAGTGTTTCGAACTTAATATGAGATTGACTGGATCGATTCCCAGCGTATTTACAAAGATTTGGGGGGTTTCAGCCACCATACCTTGATCCTTTCGTGAAAATGTCACTAGGGTAGAAAATACATAACATAAATACAGTAGAGGAGCAGGTTTTAACATTGAATATTTCGTGAGGCCAGTGGTTGCTCCGAGAAGATAACAAACACTTAATTTGGTCTATTTTATTTTCAACTTCGATATCAAATCAATCTATCAAATATATATATTTTTACAAATAATAATGCAGCATATATACAGGGTGTCCCGTAACTCTCTGGACACATGTATCCTATAGCGTTATTGCTTAGGTCAAGACAAGCACATTTCACCATAGCAACATGGGTCTGTGGTGCCTAGTTTTCCGTCTGTCTGTATTTATGTGTTATTTTCCTAATGCATGACCACTTTTCTCCATTTAAACAATGTTATTACTTCTTTTACATTGTCTAAATATCTTTACAATTATCTGTTATACGTCAATCTAGAGGTTAAAAACATAACAGCTGATTGTTGTAACACTCAAGCTACTAAGTCCATCTCACTTATAATAAACAACAACTTATACTATAAATAACAAAAACCAATCATTCCATCATTTAGGGTGTATTTAAAGCGTTGTAATTAATGTTGTTATCAAATGTTGTAATGGGGAACCGAGCTGTTCTAGTGGTTAGAGCGCGGGACTTCAGTCCCTGAGATCCCGGGTTCAAATCCCGCCAAATCACCATTGGATTTGATCTAAGTGATAATGCCGCAACCCCTAGGTCTAGCCTGAAGTAATGTGGAAAACAATCCCGGGCTCGTGCCTAGCGTCTTAGGAAAAAAATTATCAAAAGTAATATTTTACTTATGCTAACACAATAAACCCTTATTAATTCGGACTCTATTAATGCATATATTCGCATAAATCAGACAGTCTTTTGGCGGTAGTTTATAGAATTGTTTACATCATTGTTTGTTAGACTTAAGGTTGTTTACATAACTTAAGGGCGCCACTTTAATACACTTTTGTAGTATCACGCTCTCACGTGTATCTAGTTCAGTAGTTTCAGTAACGCATAGTTTATCATACGTTTTATTCTGTATATACAGGGTGTTTCCAAATTGTCTGAACACATTTTGTGGACTTGTCCTTGGGCTAAGACAAACATACAATGCCATATAAATATGGGTCTAAAGTGCCTATATTTATGTTTGTCAGTCTGTGTGTGATTTTTAAGAATTATTTTATAACTTGGGAATTTTTCAAGATAGAAATTTCAAAATTTGTATAAATGTTTAGTTTAGAAGGTAAAAGATTTTGTTCCAATATCTCAAGCAGTTTCAACATGGCAGCCATTTAAAATCTTTAATGTCAAGTTTCATGAAAACCGTAAATATTAAGAAATCTGTTTTTGAAATAAAAAGATGGACAATTTAAATCCAAATCAAATGAGACCTTTTTTGTTAAAATAGGATGACAAACAACCAGTTATCAGTTTTTTCTACATTCGGTTACGCAATATAATAGATTACTATACTGCTCTTAAGTTAGGTTTATTATTTTCTATTTTACAGAGCAGTATGGTGGTAGTCCTATTAAATTGCGTAACCGAATGTAGAAAAAAGTGATAACTGGTTGTTTGTCATCCGATTTTAACAAAGAAGGTCTCATTTGATTTGGATTTAAATTCTCCATCTTTTTAGCTCAAAAACAGATTTCTTAATATTTACGGGTTTCATTAAATTTGGCAATATGTCCAGACAATTTGGAAACACCCTGTATATTAGTACGTAAATCCGATTTTGATTTTTAATTCGAATTTCAATGTTTTATTATAATAACGCCTCCGTAATAACACTGCATTACGTTAAGACTATTTATTTAATTGGAACATTAATCCGGGGAAGTTCATTTTAGGTAAATAAAAATGTCAAGATTTAGGATGGATTACTTTCTCATTCATTGAGACAACATTTCATTCATAAATTCATAGATAACATAGCTTATCTCAATATCAACATTGGGCGTGTCATGTATTCTCTGCACGGTTGATCAACCGACTGCCCAGTTCCCAGCCTTTGTTAGGTTAGGTTAGGTTATCTCAATATCAACATTGGGCGTGTCATGTATTCTCTGTACGGTTGATCAACCGACTGCCCAGTTCCCAGCCTTTGTTAGGTTAGGTTAGGTTATCTCAATATCAACATTGGGCGTGTCATGTATTCTCTGCACGGTTGATCAACCGACTGCCCAGTTCCCAGCCTTTGTTAGGTTAGGTTAGGTTATCTCAATATCAACATTGGGCGTGTCATGTATTCTCTGCACGGTTGATCAACCGACTGCCCAGTTCCCAGCCTTTGTTACCATTTTGCACGTGTCTTTAATTTCCTTCGGTCTATTTCTAATCACCAGAACGTCAAACATAACGAGCTTAAATATACATAAATCACATACGCGACCAATCCATTGGACTTCGCCATTGAGAACGGGCAATAAAGACTTCTAGACATAATAAGCCTGACCCAGCGGTTCCGTTGTCAACGTGCGTCTGGACGACATTAAACTCTGGTGGTAAACAGTCAATTTTTTATTTCCTTTTCAATAATTAGTTCCAGTAGAGTGCATTTTATGACTGTTAATCTTAAGGAACCTCTATGGTGATTCGTTCGCCTTGGACTGTTTTCGTTGTTGGGCCCAAAGTCCGCAAATTGATACCGGTATTTTTTTTTACTTTCTCCCCCTATACATAGTATATGGAGAAAGTATTATTTTTTAAAAACATTTTCGAGTTTGAGTTTTGAGTGGATATATCCATTTTGGGCCCCCTGGACCCAAAAAGTGGGTTTCTAAGTGATGTTTGTGTGTATGGATGTGTCTGTATGTGTGGATGTGTACAGAGGTACAGACCATACCCGTAGTCCGATTTTGATGAAGTTTGGTCAGTGGAGCCTTGATAAGAAGACCCTCGATAACAAGTCGCCCTTGATAACAAGTGTCATTTTCAAATCCGCATAAAATTATTTTACCCCTAATCACATGTTATTACAAACTTCGATAAGAAATCAACCTTGATAACAAGTCTTATTTTACAATCCACATGAGAGTCTTGTTATCAAGGATCTACGTATGTACTAATCGATGGTATCTCCAGACTTTTTTTCCATTCTTTAAAAATTTAGATTTGTAATGGCGATTTTCCCATATAAACCCATAAATGAATGGAAAATCAGATTTTCTAAAAAAATGGACCGAACGATTTTGATAAAAATTTAGTATGTTACAGTCCTTCTGAAAAAGTGGCACAAATCCCATTTTCGTAAAAATTACAGTTCCAAAGTAATTGTAACTTGCGTTATTTTCCCATATAATCCCAATAACAAAAAATCGGATTTTATAAAAAAAACCCAGTTTTGATTAAAATTCGTGTACCGGTATGTATTGTGTGTCCAAATTATAAACGAAATAGTATTACCTCCGAAATAGTAATTGCTGTAAAAATTACAGTTCAAAAGTTATTGCAACTTTTGTGATTATAAAATATCATTGTTACTCTCATCGCTTACCCATGATAAAGGTTGTCGACAAGCTAATGGGAGAAAGTATGTGTCAGATTGCTGATACCGTTAATTTTTACATACAACAACTTAACTACGTATCGGCGCATCTACGTAACCTAGGAAGTAAAACAAATTTTATCGATACGACTCCAAAATAACTTTATTTTATTATTTTCTTGTCTTGTTCAAAATATTATTACATCCAATAAGAATTGGAATAATATTAGTAATTTAGGCTACAACAAACATTTTATAACGTTTCGTAATAAGAGTTACTTGAAATAAACCCTGATTCGTGCCGTTTGCTAGTCGACAATTTCATTTGAGGTACAAATGGTAGTTTCAAACATTTCTAAATACAGGGTATATCCCGGAACTCTCTACCAAAATTTTAGAGCATTGCTCCTGAGTAAGAAACATATCTAATACCATTTAAACTGTCCGGAAGTCCTAAGTTACTCACACAGCCACCATTTTGTTTTCTTACTTATTAATTTTTCCCGTAAAGAATGGTTAAACATGCGAAATTGAAACTTTGCACAAACATTTATGACAACTAGACAAAGCTAGAAAAAATTAAGAAAAATTTTCAAATTCAGAAAACAAAATGGCGGCCATTTCAAGTTTTGTTTCTTAAATAACTCAAAACCCGTTGGATTTACATAACTGTTATAAGAATAACTATGTTAAGGTAATTTCATTACAAATCGATTGACTTATAGTTTTTATAAGATTGGACGAATATTAAGTGAGATATGGCAGATTTAGTGATACGTGACCGCTTCCAGCATGCGCTGCAACTAACCTCCAGCGGTCACGTATCACTAAATCTGCCATATCTCAGTTAATATTCGTCACAGTTAACAATAAGGTGTCAATCAATTTGTAGTAAAATTACCCTAAAAAGTTATTCTTGTAAAACCAACGGGTTTTGAGTTATTTGTGAAACAATACTTTAAATGGACACCATTTTGTTTTATGAATTTGAAAATTTATCATAATTTTGTTCTAGCTTTTTCTAGTTGTCATAAATGTTTATGCAAAGTTTCAATTTCGTATGTTTAACTGTTATTCATAAAAAATGAATAAGTAAAAAAACAAAATGTTGGCTGTGTGAATAACTAAGGACTTCAGGACAATTTAAATATGGTATTTAGATATGTTTCTTATTCAGTAATGCTCTAAAATTTTGGTAGAGAGTTCCGGGACACCCTGTATATTTAATTTTTCGACGTTAATAAATCACTTTATTTCGTGTCCATCCTTTACGCCTTTATCGTGGTCATTTAAAGCAACCCCTTAAATTGTAGTTAAAACCAGTTCAACCCCATTCTCGACCATTTGTTATACCATTTTTGTGCTTGCAGCTAAATTTCCAATCATTAGAACAAACTTAGTTTACCGACTTGTCCTTACAGAGCAGCAAGATGTTCCATTGTAGCAACTCTAATTAGTGGGTGATGTATAAGAGCGTAAGTAAAACAGTCTGTGATTCATGCAAGGAATTCATGTTATAACTACTCATGAATTTAATGAAGAATCATCAGAATGCAACAACCATCAGCTTATGTGAACAAGCAAACTTACTTATCAAGGCGTTCGTCCTGCGTGCGTAATCAAGAAAGAATCAAGTTGTGGTATTAAGCAAATAATCTCCAATATTAAAAAGTAATATTAAGTGTATTGGTTACTGATCCTTACACAGAACCAGAATAGTTTATTGCCATAATAATAAAAAGTTTAGGGTACAGGGCAAGAGTCACTAAAACTACACAAGTAAAATCAGACGCATTAAAATAAAGATACAAACTTCAAGAGGTACATACTATTTACATTTTAAAAACATAGACCATGCTTAAATTTTCTTAAATAATTTTCGCTCTTGATTGCATTAGGAAGAGAATTGAAAAGACGGATACACATGGACTGGTGTTTATGAAAAGTGGTAAGAGATAGTGGAATACGTAGGTAAAAGTTCCATCTAAGATTGAAGCTGTGGTGAGATGACTCTTGAATATGAAACATTGTTGATTTTTTTTAAGGACAAAGATTCAAAAATAAAAATTGATCAGCATATTATTTCTACGAAAACGGATCTACAAGACACTCAATATTTTAAGTTGAAGATTAATCTGATGGCTCTTTTTTGCAGTATGAATATTTTCTTAGTTTGAAGTTTGATGTTACCCCAAACGGGCACACATTATGTAAGAAAAGGGTAAACAAAACCGTAAAAAGCTGTCAGGAGGACGGTCTGTCTTGATAGCAGGAGAGCCTACGAAGAAGGAAAGCCTATTGTGAATTTTGTCAATATGGCTGGAAAGCTTATATAAATTATAAAATTTTTGTTTGTTTTCCTATACATTTTTTACCTCCCATTAAAATTAACCGTTTCGTAACTCGAGTCTACGCACAGGCCCTGCCTATGTAGACTTTTTCCTTTGTTATAGAAGGTATTTTTTTACATTTTTGTTCGCTTTATTTCTACAGTATAATTTTTTATACGTATATAATTAACGGGAAATAAAATATTATTTCATTTCATTTCAGCTTTAGATTGCTGTTCGGCTACTCCTAAATATGTTACACTAGAAGATGAAACTATATTGAGGTTGTAAACAGGTAATTTAAAAATTCTAATGAATTCTGTCGCATACGAAAGTCTAAAAGTGACGTTTTCTGAGGATTAACATGTAGAAAGTTCTCGGATAGCCATTGGAAAACAAAATTTCGAATTATGTACTGACTGACCTGTAAAAGTTAAACCCATTGTTTTCAAATTTTGGGGTTAGAGTGAAAATTTTGTGCGTTTGTGAGTCGGAAGAGTGACAGACTATGACACCAAGGCAGTGATGTCTAGGGTTCGTGACCCCACAACCGCTACAAAAAATGTCAATACAGTTAATTATTGTACTGTAACCCACCCCTTGCTTAGCTTGTTGCGTTTTACGTACAGGCCTTTTATAACCCACAAGAACAGGCAAATGTGACGTTAAAATTGCCTCCAACGTCTCAATCAAATCCTTTACCCTAATGAATTCCAGAAAATTCACCCATTACATGTAACTTGAACAGCTGTAAATTGAATGGAATACAATTGTGAGTACATTATCATGGTAGGTACACACACAAGCATACGATACGTACATACACTTTCGCACTGTGTACATACAACAATAATTTCTTACGCGCTTCAAAACGAAAGATGCGTCGACCTTGACCTTTAACTATATCTTATTTTTAATTTCAAAACATCACACTTCAAAATACCACTGAGTTGCTATTATCATCTTTAAAATTCATATTAGTTCTTTATTGAGGTTTTATTAGACTTAAAGAGATCAATATATTTTAAAAAATAATTTCAAGCAATGAAAATTTCTACAGGGAAATGCAATTTATTCCCAATTTAAATGATTTGTTAAATTATAAAGATGAAATTTAGTTTACGATTTTTTTGGCGTAATAATAATCATGCATTGTTTATTTAAAAGCAAAAATACGTTGCCTGTATTACTAACCCATGAGAGAAAAGCGAAATAATGAATATATTTTCCAAAATATATGATTTGCACGTTTAACAGCAATGTAATTGTTTTTTTTCATAATTTGATTTGTATACATATTTAATATTTTCTTAAAACATTGTATGTGATTTTTGTTTCATGGGATGTTATTGGTTTAAATTGTAAATTAAATCGTCTGGTGTTTTTTTGCGAATTATGTACATGTATATATATATATATATATATATATATATATATATATATATTTATATGCATGATTACTGCCAACTTACCTAAAACTCCTAGCGCTGTTATTAATATATACACAATTTGTACTCTTTTTAATACAGGGTGATCCAAAAAGAACTGACACATTTTAACATAAATCTGTATTTACAAATACTACATTGTAACATTTACAAATTTCCAAATAGAAAAACTCAAAAAGTGGTTGATGATGTTCAACAAATCTCAATATTTCCACCGTTTAAGGCTCTGCCGGCGTTAAATCAAAATTTAGCACATCACACACCTTTGATGCATTTCTCGGGATGGAATTAACATTGCATGGGTAATTTTGCCGGCAGAGCCTTAAACGGTGGCCATGTTGAGATTTATTGAATGTCACCAAAAACTTTTCGAGTTTTTCTATCTATGCATTTGTAAATGTTACCATGTAGTAAAAATTTTGTAAATAAGAATTCATGTTAAAATGTGTCAGTTTTTTGGACCACCCTGTATTTATTTCTTGCAAGGTAATATTTTAGAGAACATTTTTATACGATGTTTTATCCAATTTCCCATACAGGAAATAAGCTATTAACGTATATAGCTACCACGACCCGGGACCGATTTACTTTTAGTTTTGAGGCCCCAATAGGTCTAAAATACCATCACTTCAAATTTATATACATAGATATATATATATTTATAAATGTGCCCGTTATCACAATAACTCGTGTAAAATTATCCGATTTAGACGGAATTTGGTACAAAGGTGAAAACCTACATTTATTTGGACTAGTTCGCGAACCAGCATGATCGGACTATGGTAATAGGGTGTTAGGGAGTTTGATTCACCTATTTTCACATTCAACAAAACATAAACATTTTCAACTTTTTTCTAAGCCAGTTTGGAGAGGTTGATAAAAGAAATAGATTTGTACATAAAACATTGTAAAAAAATAATGCAAATTTCCTATGTTATTTTAATTTAGAAAAATTAAGTTGTTACGGCGTCCTGATTTATTGAGAAAAGTTTTTTAAATCTTAATAAAACCACACTATCACTGTTGCAGCAAACCTAAGTACTAATTGAACCTATAATTTTACTTAAATAGTGAGTAAATCAAGTTTAATGAGATACGTTTAGTGAAAATTAAAATACGTTTGATGAAAGTTTAATGAAAATCTAATCAGGCCAATAGAGATAAGCTTATTCGCTCGTCTGCAGGTTTACTGCTGCGGGGGTATTATATATCTATATGGTTGATACAAGATAAAAACATTGTGGTAAGGATACTTATGTAGATTTGTATATTATAACTTTTTATATAATTTTGCAATTGTTCTATATAGATTCCCCTAGGAGAATCTTCTTTAAAGATAGCGAAATTTTTTTAAAGATTGCAGCTTTTTTTATCTAGACGAATGGTACTTAATAAAAATAATAACGTGTAAAATCATTACATCTAATTATGCCCATACAACTTTATTTAAGGATACACAATAGCCTGACAAGCATATTTTACCACCCCTTTGAGGAATGCGATTAACCAACATATTGTGTTTTATGTATATGTTTTAAATTATACACGTTAGTTGTTTTGAAATGTGTATACTTTTAATTCTCATTGTATGCAATGGAATAAATAATACATTTGTCATATTTAATGATAGTTTTAATGTATCAGCATTGCTGGTACATGCAGTTGTATGCCATAACCTAAATCTTTACACGATCAGAAGTATTGAACTTAAACATCTGGTTTAAAATGAAACGTAAATAAATAAATTATAAAGTAAGAAAAT
Source organism: Macrosteles quadrilineatus (assembly GCF_028750875.1). NCBI lineage: Eukaryota > Metazoa > Arthropoda > Insecta > Hemiptera > Cicadellidae > Macrosteles > Macrosteles quadrilineatus. The sequence continues at coordinate 38,945,329 of NW_026542600.1, read as the reverse complement.
AACTGTTTATAATTATAATTCAATAATAATTAATATTGTATCGTACAAAAGCTAACTTTAACTAAAGGAATATAACGATTGATTACCTCTATTGTAAGCCATGTAATTTGTGTCACTCCACACTACAATATGAAACTGTAAGGTAAAACAGAAAATAATACAAATATTTACATTATAATATAATAAATGATACACTTAGCATAGTCTTATGAATACAGATAATCACTTAGTGCGATAAAAAATCATTTGTAAAACCTACAGCTATCCGAAGCGACGTCGATGTCACAGAATCGACATTTATGTCAAAATCACTCAAGAATTCAAATATTTCGAAAAATCCGTGTAATTTAATCCTCACCTTCAAATGAAACTTCAAAGATGGTTCTGGAGAACCTAACCTAGGTTAAACATCGTTTTGACATATTGACGTTTGGATTACGAATATGATTCAAATGAAAGACAAAACTGCCAAAAGTGTGTGTGTGGATTGTAATTGTGTAATAGTTGTTATATAAATGTGACTTACCAGGTACCCCACGTGTTGCGAGCAATCAGCTGAGCGGCCAATCAATGCTCGGTGCCGGTACTCGCGCCCGCGACTCGCGCTAAATCGATATGATATGACAGTGGCGCGGCGAGCTACGCCGGACGGTCTGACGCGCAACTAGCGCCAGCAGCACCCCCATCCGCACCCTCCCACCACAGGGACGGGGAAATATCCCTGAGTGTCACCTGGAAAAATACCACACAGCGCCTTGTTTGGCGATCCAGCACGATGATTTTCCAGAAATAGTTTTCACCTTGAGAAATCGTACCCCACCGATTTATATTGGTACATAACGAGCTAAATAATATTTGTAAGTTGAATGCAATAAAAAAATTCAGACAGTAGTTTATACATCAACATATAATTGTATTCATAGTTAAATGTTTCTAAGACAATTAATTGTCTACTGTTGTAAGTACATGAGGACGGGATAAACATACTCCATAGGGATATCCTGGTTTTAGCACAAGTCATAATGGTAAACTTTTACCCTTCCCAGGGATAAATCTTGGTTTCAATCCAAATCCATCTATTACAAAATATATTTTGTAATCTCGTTTCCCTGTGACTCTTCGTATAAGCGATAAAAAGAGGAAATCACCCCCTTACAATTTTACCTGATTTACAACCCACATTTATTTACTAAAATGGTTAGTTCAGAAATTGTTTTACACTTATTGACCTATGGGCTTCTTCTATAAAAACAAAAATAACACACGTTCTCAGGGAAAGTGTTGTTTTCAACTCCGGTAATAACAGGGATATTGCTGACAGATTTATACCAGTATCTTGTGTGTATAAAAGAGAGGATTTGTATTTATTACACTTACTGTAATCAAAACATTATTGAGCTAATTGTTCGAAATAAAAAAAAACAAACTATATAGTTTGTTCAGACGATAAATTAACTTACAACAGTAGTTTTTCTACAAAATTATTAAAATACCCCCGCCACAGCAAACCTGCAGACTAAGCGAATGTCCATTTTAACTGATTGGATTAAAAAAGAACACTCAAAAAGATCGAATAAGAAATAGCTAAAAATACTACGATTGTTAGTTGTAAAATGGGGCACACCTAACAAGCTTAGCCTTCTTCTACCCCTTTTTATAACTAAAAATCGGAATATTTCAGATATTTCTTATTCGATATTTTTGAACTTTGTATCGTTTGATAGGGGATTAGAAATGCTAAATAAAAGTGTTGTTGATATTTTTCCATAAAATCAGCACATTAATAAAATTCAAGTTATAAAAATTTTAATGGCCGCTATTTTGAAATCTTAAGTTGAATCAAGATTAATTTCTATTCTGACCTGGCTCTCTTCTACCTTAACATACATACAAAGTTTTATAAAGATCGGTTGAAAAAATCAAAGATAAACATTTTTGTGAAAAAAATTGCAGATATCTGGTTAACGAAGCAATTTTGGAAAAATGTTATTCTTGATTTTCATTTTGACCCAAGGAATCACTACGTAAATTATGTCCCCACCTTTTCTAAACAGCCTGTAGATACATGATATAAAACTTTTGTGCGTAATATTTTCTTTGGCAAATAATTTTAATTTTGAAATAAAATTAACGGACATTACTAAAAGTACAGTACTGAATACTCCATACAGCAACGACGGCACAGATAAAATGAGTGACGAAAGTACAGTAAAATCACATTAAGTTGTAAAATATTAACAGTATTTTGGCATTCTGATAGAGTAATACAAACTGCGCCTTGCGATCAGAAATGCTTTAAACTATAGTGCGGTCAAACCCACGTTTACCGTTCTTCCCGCCACCTATGAAGCGTAGGTAGTTTATTGAAATTTAATTATTATGAATACTACATTATAATATATTATATAAACGGGGGAAAATGTTGTTAATACATGTTGATACAGCTAATCGATAGCTGTATATTTTACCGTTCACCAATTTTAGATAATGTGTCATGTATTCACATTCGTATTTGTTAACATTCAGAGATCAAGATCATCATATTATTATTTAATTCAGTTCCCTAACGACAGACCTAATTATAGTAATACATTTGTGAACCCCAGCAATGCATGTAGTTTTGGGAATACCTGGTTTGAACAAAACATACTTTAGGGAATATAACCCATTAACCTTGTTATGAAAATCAGGGTCTACCTTGAATGAAATGGGGTAGTAGGTTTCTTTTTTATATGTTGTTTGTAATAGTAGTGAGATGCTAAATCCAAATTTTCGACCTCGGCGACCTTCCGAATCACCTCCAAAAAGCTTAAAAATCAGCGGAATGTCTCACTATTTTTACGTTTGTCAGATTTGACCCTGAAGCATCACTTTTTCATAAAGAACAATCACAATAATTTTTAAAGTACATTAAATTACCTATCATTTAAGACCAAAATGGTTATTACAGGCCTAATATTCTTCAAGATATAACTCAGCAAACAACAGCTAAAATTATCAAACTTTGAACCTGTTTAAAGTATGTCTAACGCTAGGTCTAAAGCATAACTTTCTCATTATTTTTCATTAAAACAACCATTATTACTTTAAAACTACATTAAATCACTCACAATTTAAGACCAAAATGGTGATTATTGGCCTAACACATTGAGAGACATGCCTCTTCAAGGTTCATAACATCTTCTATAAATGCTTGTATATTAAGATTCAAGCTATTCAATTTGGTCAAATCTTATAAAAGAACCACACTAAGAATATAAACAAATTTATTTCATTTCAACAACAGATTTTTTTTATGAAAGAAATCTATTGTAGTTAAAATGTTTATACTATCAAGAGGAATTGATAGAAAGAATTAAGAGGAAACAGTGAAAACAGGTTTTAACTTTGCTGTCGTTCTATCATGTTATATATTACTTCTTTTATGCCAAGTGTTCGCATCTGTACCTGCAGGATATGTTGAAATTAGGAAACAAGATGGATTTCAATAAACACCAGCTATTTACCACAAACCTTCACCATTATGCGTTCTGAAAAGTTCTAGACGGGTGTTTGGACGGACATGACTATTAATACCCGGTTTGAGCAAAACAAACTCACATACAAAATTACCTGTATACTTTCAGTAGTACAGTATAGATGAAGGTGTTTAACGACAAGAGTAAGGACTTTTCCTCTATTTAAGTTCAAATAACAGCTAGTTTTAATTTTATTTTTTACTTTACCAATATTAAAATTGGTTATAAACGGACCATTTATCACATTATTCATGATAGGCCTATAATTGAACAAGAGCTCATAAAACCCATTGCGGAGCGGGCGTCCAGGCGAAGGAGAGGGTCTCTTTAGCACTGACCGGGCGCAGTTCGTATGGAGATTGCGCGTCACCCCGGTCACCCCTCACATCCACTGATCGCGGAGCGCAGTTGGCATACACTCCTGATTGTAACGTCGCGTCGTTGTCCTTGCATCAATCAATAAGTGCACAATTGTGTCTGAATTGCTGCTTACTGCTTATTGCTGCATATTATTTTTTTATTCAAGCTATTGTGATTTTAATCTTCAATTCCCAAATAGTTTATTTTCATATATCGTATGTCTTCAATTGGATGAAGTTTTGCACAATACATAATACAATATATACTCGACTAATAAACGAATCTGTGTATTTTAGATAGGCCTGTAACCTAAGATGGGATCCGAACCACTGGGTAAAAGTTATCAAATATATAAAAGGCATCGATGAGTGGCGGGATTCGAACCCGTGCCTTCAAAGCAGAAGACCCGAGCTCTATACACTAAACAAGGAGCGCATTATCAATAGTTAAAATCGTGGAGCTGAAAATGGGTCCGGTATATTTCACAATGTCTAACAAGCTCTTAACTAATATTTGTTATATAGTAATTAAGGGCTATCTTTACTATATTAATACTCAAAATAAGTGGTAAAGGTATACGTGAAACAAAAACCACATGTTTTGTGTGTTATAACAGTTGGTATAATACTTGTATGTACATTTTCTAATAATGACAAATTATTTACATTTTTAAACGGTCAAACGCGAAAACTGGTTGCATAAAGTTTGTTTAATCAATTACATATTTATGATTACGATTTGTTCTCATGGGTGAATATTTTAAGTACCATATTTTATTGTTATAGAAAAACACAAAGTAATATAAACTAAATCAACAGAAAAATATTTCACCATTATTTATCGTAAGGATACCGGATAAGTTTGTATAAATAATAATAGATAAATTTGTAATGTCCGGTGGAACTTATAATTTACTGTTATCGTATTTTTTATGCATATATTTTTTACAGATAACATATATATAGTTATTATAAAGTTCAAACTTGACCTAATTGAATTATGTAGGTAGATGTTACCTGAATATATTTGTTATCATTGGTATTTAATTCGTGGAAAAAATAATATTTTCAAACTGTACTGTTTTACTATTGCTGACATCATGCAGCTTTTGGGTTTCTAGTTCGCATACAAAATAATTTGAGAAACGAAAGGAAAAAATTAAACCTCCTCCCATTCGTTTGCGCGTGGTGTTATTTGTTAATTTTCTTTTGAATTAATTAAAGTCTATAAATAGGTGAAAAAATATGGTTTTTTTCTAGAATTAAATGACATTCCGACCCTTACAAGTTTATACATCGTTTCATCTTCTATAGATACCCCAACAGATTCGTATCCACGTTGTGGTACAAGATATTAAACTTAGTTGGCCATAAAAACATCAATATAATTGTTACAATGGAAACAAATGATCTTATGTTTTCAAAAGCACATTCATTGTTCTATGAGGTACCTTCACATAACAGAAGCATGTGATCTTTCCAGAGGGATTCAAGTTTACAGCTCCTGTAGTAGCATTAAAGGATGTTCATTGTCATCTGTTTCTAACGCTAGTATATACCTCTAAACTATATCTATCTAAGACTCTATCTAAGGTGTAGTGCATGTTATAATGCATAAAAGTGTATGAAACTAAGGTATAGTATAACTTCATATCATGTATAGACAAGTGAGAATCTAAGGTGTAGTAAAAGTTCACATCGTGCATAAACGTGTATGAAACTAAGGAGTACTGTAGTACTTGTTTATTATTACGCATAAGAATCTAGAATGTAAACACGCAAAAAACTGGTTGTAATATCTCAATCTGGAAAAAGTTTTATCAAAACCAAGCACGAGTTTCATAATGCATTGTAGTAAAATGCCTAAAAAGCAAAAACCTTAGAATTGCAAAAATCTACTAAAATGAGTTCTTGAACGATCTGCTTCTAACTAAGATATCAAATTAAAGCTCAAACTTAATCTTTGACTAAAGCTCATTCTGCAATTGTTTATACTCCATTACTACCTAATAATTATATACAACTGACACGTTTTGACACAATACATAATGAATATGAGTCAGAAGTCATAACCCAGGTAGGAACGTTAAAGTGTCATAAACCAAGTCAATTTGAGATATTTTCGTACGTTGCGAAACGTGGCATTACCGTGGTTTATTCTGCTTGACATTATAGGTTGGTGCAACTGGAATTGGTTTCCAAAATTACTTGATTTATGGTTATGACTCAAAGTATGAAATGGAAATCTAAAATACTCTTGTTATTTTCCCTGCGGTTTTACTAGTTACGGTTATAGCATCAGCGTATTAATAAGGGTTATTCGTTTACTAGTTTTACGGGGTGTGCACAAAACATTTGTCATTAATTTCCATGACTTTCCATGACTATCCATGACCATTTACCATTGATTTCCATGAATCACGAACTTTACAGTATAATATAACATACACACACGAATAAAGTATTAGGCAGTAGCCTAAACACATTATTTTGCAGAAAATACTGAAATATGTAATAACAGATAACAACTGAGTACAATAGGTACAACAATGAACTAAAACAAACTCAAAACTCATAAAATAATACAACTGTAATAAATTGAATCGTCAAACATTTGTGAAAAATCCTGACAAATGCTACAATAGTTACGGCCGACTAGAGCATTGAATAGTCCCCTCAAATCCATCCATCATTGGGGATTTCCATGACTTTCCATGACTTCTTGCCTATTACCATGACTTTCAATGATCAAATTTTTTCCATGACTATCCCTGACTTTCCAGAATGTGGGCAACCTCATTTTACTCGTCACACAATTTATTCTAACCGAGTAATCTTGGTGAGATATTGGTCCACGACGATTTCCCTTTTCGATATGTACGCAGAAAAGATTATTTCGATAAAAAGTTTAAAAATGTAGATTATGTTAAGAATAAATTAATCAAATACGGAAGGATATTTTATATGTAAAAAGTATGTGTAACCAACGCCTACTCAGAAACATTTTTAATGCGATGATAAATTCAAAATTGAAATATGGTTTAGCTATCTATGGAGGAGCTTACTCAATCAATTAAACCATTAATTTTCTCGCAAAAACCTTTGTTAGGATAATTAATAACAAATGTAGAACAGAACATGCAGCACCACTCTTTGAAAAGTTCGAAATTTTGACTTTGAGAAATCTATAGGCTATATGTATAAAGTTTTTCGAATATTTTAAAAGTAGAGATGAGGATGAAACTATGTTTGAAAAGAGGATAACATTAAGAAATAGGTATAACGCAATAGTTCCAAAACCAAATTTAACAGCTTTAAAAATTGTATTTATACCTTGCACCTAAAATGTTCAATGCTCTACCTTTCAACCTCAAATCCATTTCGGAAGCATATTTTTCTCGGCAGGCCTTATTCGTTTCGTTTGGAAAATGCTGACATATACTTTTATGGTATCTAGTACGTATATTATAGAAGTGACTTATACAATAAGTAATATAAGTGATTTTTTACTCTGTTTTGTATCTTTTTTGTTTCGTTTTGTACTTTGTGCTGAAGAAGATCACTGTGTAGAACTCACACTCACTGTAAATTATAACAAAGTGACATAAGTGACCGGACAAACCGCCTCTTCGATATTTAAGAACTTAAGAATGTGTATTAAATCCACTGACATAGGTTTTAATCTACAGTTCCTATTGTTTCTTGTGTGTACTGTATCTCTGTGTTTGTACATTGTATAAAAAAAGGAACAATAAAGATTTATAAAAAATATTTTCATGTTCGTCTAAGTTAATTGCTTGAATTAAATTCTAAAATCGGTCCGACATGACCCCGTCGGTAAATGTGGGGAGTGGGATACGCGTGAACTTGGCCCACAATAATGAGCACAAATCATAAAAACAAATCCATAACTTAGCTTAATTTATGCTTCTCATAGGTATATATAAACAAATTTATGCTCAACAATTACATACTAAAACATGAAAAAAAAAACTTTGGCAGTGCTAACTTCACGTTCATTCCGCCAACAAAGGATTTAACAATGTATTATACATAGAAATGTATAGCCACCGGTGATGACGTCATCCGCCCACCACATTGAGGGCCTGGTGTAACCCATTAAAAAGTTATAGGGGGTCTCCAGACTTTTTATTAACCCTGTATAAATTTTAACGATCTGTGTTTTGACTTTTGGAGGACCCCAAAACACAAAGACAGTGGTCCTGCACCTAGTTCTTACCATGCCACCTACGGTACTGTAATAACTTTTTTCAATAGGAAATTAGCTAAAATGGGGGATATCTTAGTTAATATTGATGTTAGGACACAATAACATGGCACCTTTTTCTTGTCTAGAGACCTCAGAACGAGAAGTTGTAATGGTCCCGTGCCTAGGCCCTACCGCACCACGAATGATAATATCTTCTTTCTTCATTTTCTAAAGTCGAAATATAAAAACAAAAATTTTAAATTCAAGAAGGCCTACAAAAAGGAATATTTTATTTTGCTTCTGTTAAAAACTTGTCCATTTTCCGTTGATTACCAAGTTCTTTCGTTGGTCGGAGGGATGTACAAGTATGTACATTTTATCTGGTTATATTTGTTATGTGTGTTGATAGATTATTATTATGATAGTAATAGTTTAGCCTACTAAGCCAAATACATATATTTTGTAAGTTTTGAAAGGTAGAGGTATTAGATAATGGCGGTATCGGCGGTAATTGTTTAAAGTCGGCCGGCGCGCGCCCGTGCTGTGATGACGTCATCACGATCGACAGTTTTTCCTCATTTACTCAGGTGTTTTTAGAGGACAAATTATATATAAAAATTGTATATTGTTGTAGTAAAAAATGAGCACTAAATCGTGATACTGTTTTCAATCGATTTACTAAATGTGTCGGGGCGGATGACGTCATCACCTGTGGCAGTTTTTCCTAATTTACTAAGGTGTTTTTAGAGCACAAATTAAAAACACTATATATTGTAGCACAAAATGGGCACTAAATGTTTATGTATCGTTGTTAGATCCTTTGGTGGCGGGCTGAACGTGAATTTATCCCCACCAACAGTTTTTTTTCATTTTGTATGTTATTGTTGAGCACATTTTTATAAATACCTTTGAGGAGCACAAATTAAGCACTAAATTATGGATTTGTTTTTATAATTTTTGCTCATTATGGTGGGACCAACTTCACACAAGTTCAAGGGAGTCGTTACGGTCCACCCCAATGGGATTTGACTGCTTGATTTTCTGCCCTTAAAAAATATGTGTATTTTTACAGCAGATTAGGCATATAAAACAAAAAAAACTACAAACTTGTAATGTTTCAACATTGCATAAAAATTCATTGTTTATGCTTTAAGTGAATAATCGGAAATTATTACAAACAATAATTTCCTTGCCACTAAGTGTTTTAAGACTGTACATTTTAAATAATTATGTTAATCACGTTTATATAGTTAAAAAAAAAACTAATATAATGCTATTGTTCATTTTGTTGAAAACTTTTGTTTGAAAAACTAAACATTAAATTTCGTTTGCAAAAAAGATATACAACTTTTAAAAAGCAATTTTTACTGTAAATTTAGAAGGCGATTTGTTGAACTGTAAAATGAATAATTTTTTATGTGTCTATCAAAGTCGAAAGAAAAACTAGTTTAATATGAAACTTCACTTATTCCACACAAAGACTAAAATACAAATTAAATCTTTTCCCAGTTTCCCTTTAATTATATTTATTTGCTATTATATTTATAGCAATAAGCAGCTCAAACTTTGGCGTCGTCGTGGACGTACCCATGATGGACAATGTCTTGCCAACTTCAAATTCGGCAAACGAGCAATACTAAACAAATACATGTTGTTCATAATCTTCATGAACAATTATCAATTACTCCGTTCACTAAAACGTTGTTTATTACGTTTATTAATTGCATTATACATACCGTACTCGAATTAATTTAAACTTCATACGGCCTATTTCCGGTTGATTACGGGAAATCAACGATTCAACGCAAACTTAGCTTGAATTTTGATTAGTTCAGTTTTCATTTGGAGTGAGGGACAGTAGTTAGCAGATTAAATTTTGGGACATCAGCTGTTTTGTAAACTAATTAAAGTGAAAAATTCCACTTTGTATGACAAATACAGAAAACACATTTTTTAAATTAATTTTAATTATTATTTACAATGCAGCTAAAAAAAAAATAGGAAAAACTTATAAAGAAAATAACGATACATACAACTGGTTGAAATTTGAGTTAGAAGTGCACAAAGTAACATATTACAAACTACAGTAATATGATATTATTACTTATACAAATACGTTAATTATTATTTATTTACTAACACATTACGTTTAATACTATTTAATACTTTGTATTTGTACAGTATGAAAATTGCGTTTGTGCCATATACAATAAATTATTAGAAGACCACTTCACGTTAGACGATTTTTCACGTGTTCCATAATCTAATAGTTTGCACAGTATTGCTTTCTCGTTCGGGAACAAGCCTTGCATGTTCGTCGACATTACATTGGAGAACGACAGACGATGTAGGGCCTAGGGCCGTCATCTGTTGAACTTATTGCTGATTCCGTCTCGACTAGCAATAATATCTAAGAGATAACTACGATATGGATGGTTCTCTTTTGGCAGCGTGTCAAAAATTACTTAGGACGATTATTGTATAAAGTAAATAAAAACGATTGCGATATGTTAATAGTATAAATAACTAGGGCCGAAAGTGACTCTTTTCGACACGACCACGAGCAGGCCGCGAGAAACTGAGGTTCGAAATTGAGCAAGGGTTGAAAAGACACTTTCCGATCGTGTGAGAAAATATAATCCATTACACTGCGATTCTTTGCACTAATTACTAGCAAATATTACATTTCGTATATTTCTGCAAATTTCCCATATAGGAAATAAGCTATTACTGTATGTGCTATAACTGTATGTGGCACGGTACCTAGACCCGGGACCGATTTACTTTTTCATTTTGATGTCTCCAAAGGTAAAAAACACCATTCGCTCAAATGTTTTATGTAACTTGCGTATATACAGGGTGATTTGTACTCAGTGTGACAAAATTTTTTTGGTGTAAGTACTAAGTAAATGAAGTGTGATGATGCATATCAAATGTTCCAAGTCTAAAAATTAGCTTCCCAACAAATTATTTTATGTTTTTCAAAAGTAACCATGTTTTTAAACTTAATACAGCGATTTCTCAATTACCTGTATATGGATTTGAGTAGATAATGTAATTTTCGTGTTCTACATTAAATTTTGAACAAGAATAATGGAAAATGACGGAGGATCAGTTGTAAAAACTCCATTGTAAATAGATTCAAAGAAAAAAATTAAGATAGTTGATAAAATTTAAAAAAAAAATGGTCAATTGCATTTTTCACACCCTGTATACAAGAAAGTGTCGGAATATGTTAAAAACTGCGCCATTTTATAAGCTTTCCAACCATATGCCACACTATTGAGGATTAGATATTTTTTTGTTTGTTTTAGTGGTTTGAATACCAGAAAACAGGGAACGTTTTTACTGTTTTTACTGTTCAAGCTGAATCAAAAATACAACTTTTGCTTAATACATTCCGACTTTCTATGTTTTAAATGTTAAAGACACCATGCTTTGTAGTCTTCAAACCATTAAAGCGTACATAAGCAGACATAAACCTCAATAGTGTAGCATATCGTTGGAAAGCTTATAAAATGGCGCAGTTTTTAACATATTCCAACACTTTCTTGTATACAGGGTGTGAAAAACGCAATAGACCATTGTTTTTAAAATGTTTATCAAACATCTTAATTTTTATCTTTGAATCTATTTACAATGGAGTTTTTACAAATGATCCTCCGTCATTTTCTATTATTCTTGTTCAAAATTTAATGTAGAACACGAAAATTACATTATCTACTCAAATCCATATACATGTAATTGAGAAATCGCTGTATTAAGTTTAAAAACATGGTTATTTTTTAAAAACATAAACTAATTTGTTGAGAAGCTAATTTTTAGACTTGGAACATTTGATATGCATAATCACACTTAATTTAATTAGTACTTACACCAAAAAAAATTTTGTCACACTGAGTACAAATCACCCTGTATTTGACATTTCGCATGAATGTGTAGGGCTGGTTAAACCCGAATGAGTTTGCGAACCAGAATGATCGGGTCATGGGAACAAGGTGTTATAGAGCTTTGAAATGTTTCAAACTTTTTTATTTTTTTTTATTTTTACCCATAAACGTGTAAATTCCCAGTTTTGATTACATCGATCGTGCAGAGCTCAAAACAATTAATGTTGTACACGAAAGCTTTATTGTACGATTAAAGGTTATGAAGAAAATATAAATAAACTTACATTTAAAATTCCTATATTGTATGGAGAAAAGTCAACTACTGTAGTTTGCTTGTTTGTGGATATATTTTAATAAAATTTGGCAAATGTATTTATTTCATACTATACTATTAAGTTAAAATAAATACATATTTCCTCCCCTGTAGCAGCAAAGCCTAGATACTTGTTAAATATAATGCTATTAAAATAGGAAATAAATCCGACATGTTTAAGGAAACGTTATGGTACAAATCTAATTAGAAAAATGGAAATTCTCTTAGTCTGCAGATTACTACGTGCTTTCCTGCCCTCCCGCAGCAGCAAACCTAGGCACTCGTTAAACCTAATGTTATTTAAATAGATTTAAGTGAAAATCAAATCAGGCAAATGAAAATTCGCTTTCTCTGCAGGTTTGATGTGGCGGGGGTATTTTACCTTTGTTAATGAGTCACTAAAATGGCTTCTAACTAGTTTTGCTAACATACGAAAAAGTGTTACCGTTATCTACGTATACGACGGAGGTCAGCATAAAAATTAACTCCAACTTTAATTAACCGAAATATTAGATTTTAATTGCTTTGCATAGATAGTATTGAAATATAAAATAAGATACCTTTATGAACATAAAAATATGAATGATACTATATTACTTTTATTAACTGGGACTACTGTATTTTCTTCGACAAACTCAGCGAACGAATTTTAAAATCTGAAAAATGTTAAGATGATGTCCTCAACTCTAGCTGGTCTACTAAAGCTTCTATAGAGTCGTAATGATTGTAATGAAAAGACAGTTCTCGATCATGTATGGAGAAAAAGAGCATAATGCTATACATCCAACTACAACTAATAAAAGAACGAGCAATGTAAGGTGTTTGTGGTGTTACTTATCGTTGCTGGGATTTTTACATCTGAGTCTTTAAGTCGGGATAATATATACGGGATAATATATTATACAGTACTGTATAGTAGGTTATTGAGAATGTATTGGATTTCCCGCAACGAAATACATATATAATGTATAATTTGCCAATTAAAATACTTGGAATTTGAATAAATTATAGTTCACATTTAGTCATACATACTTCATGGATACTTCTTCAGTGGTGTCACTGTTCTTTATTTTACTATTCTTCTTCTCTCCATATTCGGAACCCCTAATCGTATTGCTTACTTCTAATGCTTTATCTTATTTCTTTTCTTTTATTTATTTATCTTTATTTATGTGATACTTTACTCTTAATTCTTGAATCCTTACTTCGTGCACAAAAATAACTTCTATCCCTCCACTTGACTCCGTTCTTATTCCTCCTAACAACTCCCTACTTCCTCGCTACCATACTTTATTCTTTACATACTACTCCCTACAGGATACTATCTCCTACTCAGATTTTCTCTCTACTCTTTACTTAAATTCCTTAAACACTTGTCATACTTCTACCTAAATTTTGTTCACGGCCGATTTTATAAATATTAAGTCCACACCTTGACTCTTTCGCACTAAAATATTTCATCTGTGTTCGGAATCTCTACAAGTAGTGCCAAATACACATCAAATTTTATTCCCTCGTCTTACTCTTATCCCTTACTACTGAACTCTAACCTTGATCTCTTTTTCGAACATACGTAGAATTACTAAACAACGCCCTGCCTCTTTTAACTTAATACCTTAACCCTTCTTTCCTATTTTCATCTTACCCTATTCACCCTTTGCTTATTCCCTACACCTTCCTGCTCAAGGCAACATCCCTACCCTTTAGTCCTTTATTAGACTTTTGCTTACTCATTTATACTCTAAACTCTCTATTCTTTACCCACTTCACATATACTTGTAACTCCTCACACGTCTCTACTGTTTACTCCTACTCATACACCTTCCTAAAACTCCCTATACCTACTCTTACTCCGGTCCCTTCCATGTATTTCCTTCACCAACCCTTAGTTTTATTTCTTTATACTTTTCCTTACCCTCCTTCCTCCTACTCCTCCCCTCAAGTCTTACTGATACTCCTACACCATACTCAATTCCTTCCTAAAACTCCCTACACCTACTCTTACTCCGGTCCCTTCCACCTACTTCCTTCTCCAACCCTTAGTTTTATTCCTTTATACTTGTTCCTACCCTCCTTCCGCCTGCCCTTCCCTCGACTCTCACTCCTACTACATCCCTCCTACCCCTCTTATCTGTACTCGTTACTCACCCTTCCGACAAAGTACACACCAGTCCATGCAAGGCCATGGCTTGTCGCACTACACTTCTTTTCACCCACCACCTAGACAACTTGGACCTCATCGCACTTCGCGAAAACTGAACCCATTGTATCTGACCGAGAGCTATCCAACAGACTCAACACTTATAAAATACACTGAAGACTAGCTAGGTCCAGATATGGGAGGTTATCTACTCTAGATAAAAACAACTCGTGGCTTTTTCTTCTCCCTATATACGTCTCATTGTTGTAGGTCTAATGACCTTATCACAAGGCTGGCCAAAATGATTCTATATATCGTCGAGAGTTTGTCTATAGACTAAGCTCCGTTTGGTAAAACTAACACGACTTTGACGAGGAAAACTAATAAATAGGTTAAATACCTTTTCTTTCACGTCATCAATCCTAGTTTTTTTTTCAGGATGACTATAGTTTCGGTTTCGTGGCTTGCTGCCCCATTGTCAAATTAAGTGTCTTCGTTAATTGTTGTTAAAACACAAGTCGTCACTTCACACGACTTGTGTTTTAACGTTTTAACAACAATCAATGAAGACGTATGATTTGACAATGGGGCAGCAAGCCTCATTGCCTAATTAATTAGTAGTCCAAATCCAGGAGGAAAACATGGATAAATTTGGTGAGGACCACAAAAAACCAAATATATACTTAACATTTATTTTAAAAAACTTTGGTAACTATTGATGAGATATAACTGCAGATCTGGTTATACAATGTAATTATATAACAGCTGTGTAAAATGATGATGAATTAGACATTGGAGGTTTCGAGTGGATTTATTGCTTGGAGCTCAATTACATAAGTTACTAATTTATTGATCAAAATCAAACTATATATTCACTACTTATATAGTTACTAAGTTATACGTCGGTATTCTACGCCTGACAGCCCCTAGTGTAAATAAAGTTACTGTAGACTCCAAACTGACTAAGCCTGTTAACTATGGTCATCTGCTTAACCATAAGGCCTTACAGTCTCGGATATCCCAATGCTCGTGTCGTAATACTTCGGCCAGAAATCCTCGGATGTGGCCTGCGGTCCAACTCTGTACCTGCTCAATAGTAACATTTCGTCCCAAAAATATTTGACAGTTCCTCACTAACTATTTGGGAGGAACCCCTAATTTTTCATCGGGCCGAAATGTTACTCCATTAGCTTATTCAATCAACAGTAAAAGCGAGTAGGGCGAAGTGTTACTGTTTTGTAAGAAATTTGAGTTTGGCTGAAATGTTACTACACCCCAATAATATGAGAGTAACTCTCTGTTCATCACTTATAGAATTCTGGGGAAAACATCGCATAACGGATGTTATTAAATGGCAATAACACAAGGGTCACGACACATTCTGATAAACATTTTGGACAGTTTTCGTTAAAAGACTTCATTAGTGCATTATTTTCTCGTACAAATCCAAAAAAAACAAACACCTTCTACGTGCAATTAACCTATATAAAATGGTTTTTGGGAAATTTTCAAATGCAAAGGGGGGTCGTGTTATACCTCATTTTAAAGGTCCTCGAGTCCTAAGCATTTTAGTAAAAAAATTTTATATTATTTTCATCCCTATTTACAGGGTGTTCAAAACGTACAAAAATAGACCTTTCAACTACTTTTCACTGCAAAGAGGTGGAATTTCGTGGGGAGTTCAAATTTTGAAACACTTTATTTGCTAAATGAGCTTTTAAAAAACTCTGGTTTCAACCCTTTTCCTATCTTTTTGCTTATGTTACGCATTTTCAAACATTTGAAGTTTCAAAAGCTGTTATCTCAAAAATTTCAAATAGCAACATGCGTTTCATTACAAACCACATTGTAGCCCTTAAAATTAGCTACAATTTTTGTATTGAATGTTTTTTTATATCTTTATTGGTTAAGAGCTGTAGCGAAATTAGTGTATTTTATGTTTTATTAAATGGTATTCAAAGTGTTTGCTGTTGTAAATGTACACGTCTAGGTCTCAATTAAAACTAATTATGTTTAAAAAAATAAAATACTACCCAAATTGTTAAACTTGGAAGATTAATAAAGGAAAGAACACAACTGCAAATATTCTTACTTATTTTACAATTCTAAAGTTCTAATAGTGCTTTGGATGAATACTGTGTTTAAATGCTACTTGCAAATTAAAAAAAAATCACCAAGAAATCAATGAGCGTGTGCGTGAAACTGGTCACGTTTAATCAGATAAAACAAATTATAAGGAACTTACTGGACCTGTACGAGAGGAGAATGCACCTGCGGTAGTAAAATAGCAATACCACAATAGTGGAGAAGAAGTACTACGTGTCTACAAACAGAGTTGGTGTTTGCATGGAACAAAATGGAAGGCACTTTAAGCATTTGTAGAATTCAATGAGCCCAGCAGTCAAACAAATTTTTCATTCAAAGCACTATTAGAGCTATAGAATTGTAAAATAACTAAGAATATTTGCAGTTGTGTTCTTTCCTTTATTTATCTTCAAAGTTTAACAATTTGGGTAGTATTTTATTTTTTAAACGTAATTAGTTTTAATTAAGACCTAGACGTGTACATTTACAACAGAAAATACTTTGAATACCATTTAATAAAACATTAAAATACACTAATTTTGCTACAGATCTTTAACCAATAAAGATACCAAAAAACATTAAATACAAAAATTGTAGCTAATTTTAAGGGCTACAATGTGGTTTGTAATGAAACCCATGTTGCCATTTGAAATATTTTATATAACAGCTTTTGAAACTTCAAAAAGTTTTAAAATGCGTAACATTAGTAAAAAGATAGGAAAAGTGTTGAAACCAGAGTTTTTTGAAAGCTCATTTAGCAAATAGAGTGTTATCAAAATTTGAACCCCCCACGAAATTCCACCTCTTTGCAGTGAAAAGTGGTTCAATGGTCTATTTTTGTACGTTTTTGGACACCCTGTAAATAGGAATAAAAATAATTTAAAACTTTTTCCACTAAAATGCTTAGGACTTTTAAAATGAGGTATAACACGACCCCCCTTTAAGTTTGAAAATTTCCCAAAAACCACCCCCACCTCCCAAAATCTGTCCTTTGGGGTGCTTTTTTGGGTTTGAAAATAACTTAGCTGAACTCCTCGGGGTCAAAATAGGGGGTTCCAGGTGCAATTAGGTTTCCATTTGCTTTCATATTGCAGCTATAGAAGCTGGCCGGGTGGTCTGAGACACCCTGTATTTCTACAATCATACTATGTTTCTTTCTTTGACAAATCCGATAAATATTCAGCCTATTTTAGTTTACATAAAATAAATTAAACCACATTACATTTTAGCGAATTTCCCATATAGGGAATAAGCTATTACCGTAGGAGCTATTACCGTAAGTCTCATGGTAAGACCTAGACCCGGGACCGATTTTCTTTTTCGTTTTAAGGTCTCTCTAGAGCCCAAAAACACCCTCTGTTAAAATTCTTATATATATTTTATACTTGTGTCCGTTAGCGCGATAAATCAAGCAAAAACCATCCGATTTTGATTAAATTTGGTATAAATGTGTAAACCTACGTTTATTCGAACGAGTTCGCGAACCAGTATAATCGGACCATGGAAACCATGGGGACCATCGGTTTATGGGGGTTTAATGGGATACAAATAGATTTTTCCAATTTTTACCCTTAAAACATCAAATTTCATAATTTCTCTCCAAAAACTCTTGTAGAGCTTAAAAAAATATTTTTTTATATTGAAGCGTTGTTTTATGCCTAACTGTTACGGAGATAGTTCAAGAAATTGTAAATTTAAAAATCCCATGTTATTCTTATGGAGAATAAATAAACTGTTGTGGTTGGTTTGTTTATCGATATATTTTAATCCAATTTGGCAATTCTGTTATTTCATACTAAGCTATCGACATTTCAATAAAAAACACACCTCAATACCATCCCTGTAGCAGCAAACCTAATTACTCACTAAAATTAATGTTATTTCAATAACAAATAGATTTTAAGGGAATATTTTAGTAGAAATCCAGCCAAGTAAATGTCAATCCACTTAGTCTGCAGGTTTGCTGCGGCGGGGTATTTAATTATATTTCAATAATTAATATTCATGCGATAAGAATTTAGGCCTGTTTTATGTCTAATTTTAACAATTAAAAGTTGTAATTACCTGTTCTAGTTGACATATACGACCAAACATAACACAAGCAGGCGGGAAACTGATACGACATATCTCATATGTGATCTCATGAATCAGATAAGGTTGCGTGTTTTTTAGTCAGTTCAAAACCTAATTTCCGATGTTTACATTACAGGTGACCTTAATGTCGTGCAAAAAATGTTGACCTTAAAGATAACGGATGGGGTTGCTATACATGTATTAATAGCGGAAACATATTACAGAGAAACATATTGGCTATTACCTTTAGTCCACTGGTTCCAAATCTTTTTATTTATATTATGTTTTATTTCAGGATCCGCTTTAATGTTATTTATAATTATTAAAATTACTATTATTTTTATTATCATCGTAGTTGTTCATGCGTTCTATTGAGAAAAGCACTTCTACGATGTTTACTCCAAATCACTTGTATTTCAGAAATGCAATTAGCAGATTTTTAGAAATTTGAGTTTAGCAATAACGACACTGTAAACCTGGATTGAATGATAACAAGTTTAACTGCAGGTATTTTTCTCCCAAATCCTATTTCCGGTTTATGTACGAAATACATCAAAGTAGAGAATGTCCTGTTACACGAAAACAGGAATCGTTAAATGTTATTGTAGAACGTTAAAAGAAATATTCTCCTTCAAACTTTTATGTTATTAAAAAAATTACAAAAAATGTACAATTAAATTGTTCCCATAACTGGTTGGGAGCCTATGTAACATGGGAGCGTATACATGATTTGAGCAGTGTATTTAAAGACCCAAAATATTCAATTCCGAAACCTTATCCCGTTTCGACGCATGGGTAGAGCAACTTATAAATATTAATAGAATTAAAAAACCAGAATTGACGGCTTGAACTTGAGTTTATACGGTTAAAGGTCGATTCATACATGTCAGTTATGGCACGTTAAATGATTGTTTTTATGTTTTAAGTACAGTTTGTAACAATCAATATGGATGATGAAAAATTGATAGAATATTGTGTTTTAGTAATAATTTTTGCAAGAAAATGTTACTCATTATGTTACTTTTCCTTGTTTCGAAAGATCAGAGCTAACTGTACCTCCAGGAGGATTAAAGCTTACGGAGGAAAACAACCGTACATTTAAATGTCCGTGTTATTCTGATGGAGAAAAATTAAACTGTTGTAGTTGGCTTGTTTAAAGATACATTTAGATCAAATTTATTTATTTCATACTATACTGTTAATATTTTACAAAAAACACGCTCCCCTTCTCTGTAGCAGCAAAACTAAGTACTCCTTAAATATACTCTAGAGAAATGATTGTGCAAATCCAATCAGACAAATGGAATTCACAGTCTGCAGGTTTGAAGCGGGGATATTTTTTACTTGTCGCGATGGAAAATGTTCGCAATAATTCTTTAAATAAACTTACCATCACCAAAACATAACCTTAAAAGAACTTTTGATAAGTTTTCTTTACCGCAATCCTTATAATAATTAAATATTGTATTTCACATACACTATCCTACGTCTATGGCTAAGAGATGGCTTTGCTATTCTCTCCAGTTAAGGAATATCGCGATATCTTATTTGCTATATCTTTGCAATTAGTGCAAAGTGATAACCACAACTAGCTATGAGATTAACCTATCAGTGTTTTCACTTATGCGTTCTGCTAACAAAACTTATTGCCATAAATATATTAAAATTGTTGGCGTAAAATATTCAACAATATTACTAAAGGCAGTCGATAGCTGCTTTCATAAAAGGGGGAATTGTAAGTTGAAATATACAACGGATACCATTTTCACAGAATAAATTTTTACAAAGCTCTAAACATACTAAAATATTCTGTACAGTCTATTTGACACGTTTTCAAACTAGCTAAATCGATGAGCTCATGAGGAATATTAAACCATGCCGAATATCGAGACTGAATCAAAATTATAAAGAAGTAAAGTATAATAATTTATCTATATTAAGGACATTATTATTTCTTTCTCAATGTTATCGGGAGAATGTAAAAGCATGTTTAAATAGCTTTATTGATTTCAAAGATCATGAATGTTTATAACAAAATAGGATGAATTAATTTTAAATAAAATTAATTGCTTAGTTTGCATATTAACTATAAATTGATACCAAGAACTACTAAAACTTGTATTTTACCATACTTTCCCGAGGTAACTTATTACCAGTAATTGTGCAACTACCACCGGGTTGGCCTGCCCATTTACTCACCGGTTTAAATGTAATACCATTCAGTATAGGAGTAAATAGTAAGTAGTAAAAAGTATTTAATTTCAAAAATGACGTACTGATCACAGGACAGATTTGAATAATAGTAGAGTGTAATATGATTACTAAAATATTTAAAACAAGTCATATGCATGCTAAGTAGGGTACATAAAATTATTAATTAAAACACTTTTAAATGCTATTACCATTGACTACATATACCTACAGGTATATATGGTATTGTATAGTAGGTTAGGTTAGGTTAGGTTATTACTAATTGTATAAGAGTATTATTAAGAGTACTATGAGTAAGGCTATTACTCTTTTAGCGAATTTCCCATATAGGGAATAAACTATTACCGTAGTACTCATGGTAAGACCTGGACCCAGGACCGATTTACTTTTTTGTTTAGAAGTTCCTAGAGGCCAAAATCACCATCCGTTCAAATTCATATATATATATATAATATTTATATATGTGTCCATTAGCATGATAACTCAAGCAAAAATGATCGGATTTTGATCAAATTTGGTACAAACGTGTAAACCTACATTTATTTGAACAAGTTCACAAACCAGCATCATCGGATTATGGGAACGGGGGTTATATGGGGGTCAAAAGGGGGGTTTCCCATTTTTAACCGTAAAACATTAAATTTTGCAATTTTTTCGAACAATTCTGTAGAGCTTAAAAACAAATAATTTAATATAAGTGTTATCATGCGCCTAATGGTTACAGAAAAAAATGCAATTTTAAAATTCCCATGTTATTCATATGGAGAATAAAAAACTATTGTAATTTGCCTGTTTACGATCATATTTTGGTCAAATTTGGAAAATACATTTATTTAATACTATAAACTATTAACATTTCACAAAAAAAAAACACTTTATTAACCTCACTGTTGCAGCAAACTTAAGTACTCGTTAAACCAATGCTATTTAGATAGGGAATAAAAATGTGTTATTTTTAAGGAGATATTTGATTGTAAATCAGGCGAATGGAAATTCGCTTAGTCTGCTGGTTTGCTGCGGTGGGGGTATTTATTTTAGTCATTGTTGATAATATGCTATTACAGTAATATGATAAATCTAAAATTTGCATTTTCCATGCATCACTAGACTTACTGTCCATCATTATAAATGACATCCCGCAAAAAAGGCACACAGTTTGTCCCGTCGAAGATGAAAATGTAAACTTGTCCCATTTCGCGTCACTCACATTTGTCTACGCCAGAACTAATGACAAGGTTCCAAAAGATAAGATTTAACTTTCATATCAGCAGTTTTGCCAACATTGGAGTGGACGTTTGCAAATACTGTAATTAATTTTTATTTCACCCCCTTTTATAGTAGTATGGAGAAAGTATTGTTTTCGTCAAAATTTTCAAGTATGAGTTTTGGATCATATATCCGTTTTGGATCCCCCTGAACCCAAAAAATTGGTTTTCGAAGTGATGAGTGTGTGTATGTGTAGGGCCTACTACAGACTACACCTGTGGTACGATTTTGATTACATTTGGTATGTGGGTAGTGATCTATGGTATCTTAAGATGGGTTTTAATGTTTATTTTGATTTTTAGTTGCCATTTTCCCATTATAACTCATAAAATAAACAAAAGATCAGATTTTCACAAAAACTGCTAAAACGATCTCGATACAAAATTTTACTCTATGGCCATTTTAACTCTAGATAAATTTTATAATTCTAAATTATTTAAAGATTAACGTTATTGCAATCGTTGTGATTTTACACATAAAACATCAAATTACTACCTCCGCTTTTGCCATTTTAAGGGTTGTTTATAAGTGGGTTATTTATAAGGATTGTTGACAAGCCAATGGGAGACAGTATGTATCAGTTTGCTGATACTGTTTAATTACAACAATTTAAAGAATTTTTTTTTAATTGCATCATTAAGTATTCATGATTCACAACCTTTAGTTTATCATATTTCACTAACTGAGAACCTAAATAGAATATTGCATCTTGCATGTTTCCATCAATTACAATTTAAGAGGGAATAGAACAATAGTAGTAGGAAACTTTAAGAAGAGGATTATTCACTATATTCTTGAGGTCAAATCGGCTACAATAGCTGGTCCATATGGATAAGATGTCTAAAACAGTATCCAAAATACCTAGGCATTAATTGTGCCAACTGACCTGTGTCAGGTAGTCGGGGTCTGAATATCGCCAACTACTCCAGGGAGCCACCCGATACGTTCCTCAACTGAGAAAAGTGGAGGCCCTCTTTGACTACAGTGTAGGTTGGGTTAGGTTAAGTTAGGTTAGGTTATGCTAGGTTAGGTAGGGTTAGGGTAAGATAGGTTAGGATGACACGTAAACAAGGACATCCCTTCTATTGGTACCTCACCCCTACCTGGCTTGGGCTTGGCGCAACTAAGGAACATTCTTTGCGACTCTTTTAGGGCTTGGTGCAATTAAAGAACTCTTTGGCACAGTTAATGCAAGGCCATATTCTACTGAAACTCCTGTGTTAAACCTAAGCTCTTTTAAAGATTATACAACGCAAAATATTACCTTAAGTCTCTGCTTGGATGAGTCAACTTCATAAGACGAATGACACAGAAACACATGTAGAAATGTTGTGAGAAAAGGTAGAAAAAAATACGACATTATAATTTTCCTGTGTCCCGTGAATCAAATTGCAACTGAGGGTAAACGAACCTTTATCTTGTAAGACTTGCTCAACGTACGCCGTGGCACTGCACACAGAAACTACTGGGTAAATCAACAGAAGATATCTTTCTACAACAAACTAAACCAGACTATGGGATTACAACTGTGTGTTCGTGGATTATATAGACAAAATTAAAGTATGACAACATTTATAATGTTGGTATGATGCCGTCTGTTAAAAAACTCATTATGGATTGCAAACTAAAGGCGTTCCATCATGAAGTACAATATCGCCAAGGATTCTAATTTTAAAAGTACACTAACTTTACAATAGACTTTGTGATAAATGTACCCTGGGAACCACTGACCACAGATGCAATCGGTCACACCCCAAAAAGGACTGTCGGCGCAATCATATACTGTGGGGTGGGAATAATCCCTGACCATCGGTGCAATAGGTGCAATCGGGTACCCACCAAAAAGGACTGTCGGTGCAATCGTTTACTATGCTGTAGGACTAATCCCTGACCATCGGTGAAATCCGGTACCATACCGAAAATGACTGTCGTTGTAGTCGCATACTGTGGGGTGGGACTAATCCCTGACCATCGGTGCAATCAGGTACCCACCAAAAAGGACTGTTGGTGCAATCGTTTATTATGCTGTAGGACTAATCCCTGACCATCGGTGCAATCAGGTACCCAACCCCCAAAAGGACTGCAATCTTTTACTGTGGAGTAGGACTAATCCCTGACCATCGGCGCAATCGGGTACCCCCTAAAAATGACTGTTGGTGTAATCGCATACTGTGGGGTGGGAATAATCCCTGACCATCGGTGCAATCGGTGCAATCAGGTACCCACCTAAAATGACTGTCGGTGCAATCGTTTACTATAATGTATGACTAATCCCTGACCATCGGTGCAATCGGGTACCCCCCAAAAAGGACTGTCGGTGCAATCGCATACTGTGGGGTGGGACTAATCACTGACCATCGGTGCAATCGGGCAACTCCCCTCGTTTGAATTTTGAATCTAGTCTAGTTTTACTCGTTTTTACACTCGACACACACACTACATACGGTGGTAGGATTGCGATGAAAGTATTTCTAATGCTATATTTTTCAAATAAGGTTTTCTTTAGGTTTATAGTAAAAGACTCGCCTTTGACTCGCTGGGGGCTAAGCCCTCAGACACCTTTTTTATTTGAGACGCCATGGGAATGTGCCTCAGGGTACAGGATGTTGTCCGGGAAAGTTTTCTGCGTCAAAAACTGATGATAACTTGGCAGCTGTAAAGTATGTCATAGAGGGGTTGTTTGCGGTGAATATCTAAAGGTCTTGACATGTTGGAGTTCCGATGTGGGTTTGGCGCTTTAATGGTTGAAATTTGCTAAGCCATTAACTATAAACCCGTCTTAAGTTATAATAAAGTTATAATCTTAGGAGTTAGGGGGAGGTAACAATATTTGAAATAATCATAGGCCTAGGCCCTCTTCGAGGGTAGATAATCAGCGAACACGTTGTTGTGATCGAAACATGAAAAGTTATATTTGAAACGTAATAATATTGTTACTTGTCCCGTTTCCGCAAAGGGGGAGGGGTTAAAAGATGAGAGATGAACACAAATGGGGACTTTCAAAATGGTTGTAATTAAAAAAAAATCCGTTTCAGACCATCAAACCTACAAAAAGTCTAAATATCAGGAACGTATACATTTAGTTAAGGTCGATTCACACGTATCAGTTACGACACGTCACAGTTCAGTCACGTTACAGTCAACCAAAATATTCTTTAATGGATATTCTATTGCGTTATCTACACTCATCCGGCGCAGGTCCGGCAGTCGCTCTGTCGGCGTCCATCAGTCAATTTCAGATTTTTTTCCACCGATATTTTTGGACTGTTCGGACGCCTAACGGATGTTTTTTAGTTTAGAAAATAGTGTTTTTGTTATTTAAATGATTGTGTTTATATTTTAAGTAATGTTTGTAACAATCAACAAGACGGACAATGAAAATTTGATAGATTGTGTTTTAATTAAACATTTTTGACTATAACAACACTGTAAATAAAGTGACGGAAGAGTGACGGTACTTTCCTGTTAAGGGGAACATTCATTATTATCGATGATTTCTTTTCGATATATCGATCTTTTTGTTTTCGTTTACGATCGATGTTTTGTAATGTTGGATTAAGAAATGAAACTATTCTAAACTAACCTAACATAACTAACCAAACTTGCTGTAGGCTAAGTTACCGTTTCAAAATCCCGTTTAATAACAGAAAAGGCATATGGGAAATAGGCTACCAAACGGCATTTTGAAATGTTACAGCAAGTTTGGTTAGTTAGGTTAGTTTAGAACAGTTTTATTTCAATATAATTTTGTATTGTTTGTTGATACTGATTACTTAACAATTTATCCATCGTAGTTGACAGCTGATAAGTTTCGATTTTTTTATATCAATACATCGAATAAACAATAAAATATCGATATATCGAAAAGAAATCATCGATAATAATGAATGTTCCCTTTAACAGGAAAGTACCAGAGTGACTGAAACCAAATGACTGACAGTTTGACTGAGAAATTGCGGATGCAACTGTGACTGGACTGTAACGGAACTGAGACTGGGCTGATATGTGTGAATCGACCTAAACGTCAATTTTCTAAAGAGAGGATTTTGTAGGTGAGGAGGGCTTAAGATTGGGATTTGCCTCTATTTAACCTGTTCTAATGATTTACGACCAAGACAATGGTGGCTATTTTTAAAATCACAGAATCAATATTTTAAACGTATTTTATCTAGCTTTAATATTGGAAAACTCTGTATTTTATTGTCTTTTAGCGAATTTCCCATATAGGGAATAAGCTATTACCGTAGTACTCATGGTAAGGCCTGGACCCGGGACAGATTTTTTTTCGTTTTAAGGTCCCTAGAAGCCAAAACACCATCCGTTCAAATTTATATATATATATTTATATATGTGTCCGTTAGCGCGATAACTCGAGCAAAAACGATGCGATTTTGATGAAATTTGGTGCAAACGTGTAAACCTACGTTTATTCGAACGAGTTCGCGAACCAGCATGATCGGACCATGGGAACGGGGGTTTATGGGGGGTTTTATGGGGTAAAAATGGGGTTTTCCCACTTTTGACTCAAAAAACATAAAATTTTGCAATTTCTTTCCAAACTATTTTGTAGAGCTTAAAAAAACAAATAATTTAGTATATTGAAGCGTTATAATGCACCTAATGGTTACGGAGAAAATTTCAAAAAATTGTAAATTTAAAATTCCCATGTTATTCTTATGGAGAATAAGTAAACTGTTGTAGTTTGCTTGTTTATTAACATTTTTTGCCCAAATTTGGAAAATGTTTTTATTTCTTACTAACTATTAACATTTTACATAAAAAAAAAACACTTTTACCCTCCCTGTTGCAGCAAACCTAAGTATGTGTTAAACTGATTCGATTTAAATAGCAAAATAGGGAATAAATGTGATATTTTTAAGGAGACATTTTAGTGTAAATCCAATCAGGCAAATGGAAATTCGCTTAGTCTGCAGGTTTGCTGCTGCGGGGGTATTTAGAATTTAGATGGGTAAGACTTATTTATTCTTTGAATTTTCTCTCTAACCTTACTCGCAGAAACTTTTGTTTTGGCAATGTCCGTGTGATACTGAACTTCTGAATAGTTTGTCTATTCACCGCTAGGTGTGCTTACATGCACAGCAGTTCGCTAAGTCACCGAGAGGTGACCCTGCAGTCGACCTCATTAATACAATGTAGTTTTACTTTTACTTTTAAATAATTTAAATTCTATGGAGTATATAACAAACAAACGTGACTTTAAATTAGAGAAATACAAACTAAACAGTGAAAATAAAGCAAATCTGCTCGATTTAAAGTTGTTTTAGTTAACTAAAAAGCCTCTGAATACGTTTGGGAGCTCCAAGACTACACCCTTAACTGCAGATCTTGGTCAATAGACGTCATTACGTGAAGTTGAAGGAACTACTCTTTGAAAGGCCGAGATTCGTAACCCTTATTTGGGTTCGAAGATTGGCCTATAAGCTGTATCTAATATCATAGATGAAGTAATATAACAATAACAACTCTCCAACTTCTATTTGATTAGGATATCTATTTATTTACTCTTTCTCAGCTGTATCTCACGGAGGTCGGAGATCCGTGTAATTTTCTTAAAGAGCTGCACTGCAGGTAAAGAGGACTTACTAAATCTACATGTAATTTTTATCTACGGTATTTTATGAGCTATTTTATGTGTTACGCAATTTAATAGGACCTTAAGAGCAGTATGGTAGCCCTTTTAAATTGCATAACCGAATGTAGAAAAAAACTGATAACTCGGTTGTTTGTCATCCGATTTTAACAAACAAGGTCTCATTTGATTTGGATTTAAATTCTCTATCTTTTGGATCATGAAAACAATGTTCTTAGCATTTACGGTTTTCATTAAATTTGGCATTAAATATTTTAAATGATCGCCATGTTGAAACGGCTTGAGATATTGGAACGAAATTTTGTAAGCCCTTTTTACCTTCTTAACTACACATTTATACCAATTTTGAAATTTATATCTTGAAAATACCCAATGTGCATGGGTAACGGCAAACGGTTGAGTAAAGGCCGTATATATATACTACATTTTATGTTCGTCTTAGCTCAAGGAGCGAGTCCACAAAATATGTCCAGACAATTTGGAAACACCCTGTATAAACAATTACTATAAGTCATCTGATCAAGGATATAGGTTACCTGGCTTCGCGGACGATTATTTATTTTGACAAACCTAAATAGTGTTTGGCCTAAATACCTCTGCTATGTTAAATCGCAAAATTACTCTTAAATACAGTAATACCACATTAATGTAATTTAATAGTATTACATATTACAGTATGAAATATAACCATTTAAAAGTAGGATTAAGTACAAAAATTGAGTGACAATTTTGACTGTAGTTTTACAATCTCAAAGTCGAAGCCTAGATAAGTTGAATTGACTCTCTCAACACATGGTTGCATGATCACGGCGTTTTGTTATTTGAAGGCTCGATATCACGACATGATACTAACGTGTTTCAAAGTCACCAGATCAAATCAAACTATTGTGGGAAAGTAGTTTTAATTCTTGAATACGCTGCCACATAAGGTTCTGCCATTTTAAATATTTTCCTTCCCAATATCGGTAAAGCAGTTTAAAGCTCGTAACCGGCAGATTATGTTAGCCTACCTCT
Organism: Macrosteles quadrilineatus; assembly: GCF_028750875.1. Taxonomy (NCBI): domain Eukaryota; kingdom Metazoa; phylum Arthropoda; class Insecta; order Hemiptera; family Cicadellidae; genus Macrosteles; species Macrosteles quadrilineatus. Next base: position 38,916,639 of record NW_026542600.1, on the reverse strand, counting down.
TGAATGTGATTTTGAAATCTCAAAATATTGTAATTTTATTTAATTACATAACTATATCCCTACCCAGAAAAAAATCACTGGTTTAATTCTGATTAAACGTGTCAAAACATAAGGAATACAACTAAATTAATACAAATTTTTAATTGAAACGGCATAACAAATATATCTACAAATTATAAGGTTTTAAATCTTTAAAAGGACGTTTACTGGCATGGTGAATGCAAATATTTGAATTTCCGTTTCCTTGATATATTCGCCTCATGCGATATAGCTTCAGATTGCAAATGCAACCCATATGAGCCATTGGATTAGTTTTAACTTACACTTATGTTTACACATTTTGTTCAATGCGTTTATCGAAACATGCCAAATAAATGACGTTATATTATTACAGAGACACGTTTTAAGGGTTTTAAACAAACGTGAGTAATACAAAAAATAGGATTTCAAACTATATTTAGTTTGTGAGATGTTTCAGATCGTTTATAGTGAACTTTAATTTGATCATAAAAAACCTCTTACCTGTAAATACTCTAAAATCTCTTTTGGCTTGTTTTTATAAATTGCAAGCAGTAGTGGATACATAGGGCTGCTGAGGAGTGACGTCACAAGAGCCATGTGGTGCTTAATTGACGGTTAAGCATCTGGTGGTAATGGTGCGTGACCTAGCACGTGGTGTGGTGGGTTACGGTATGGTGACGTCATGCTGACGTGTCAGACCTAGGGTGGATCGATATTTTCAAGGTTATTGTTGTGGTTTAAAAAAAAATCAGCATATCGGTAAAGGGATAAGTACCGATATGCTGATTTTTAATTCTTTATTGAAAAATCAAAATTTACATAAAAGGAATATAATTGTTTTGAAAACTTAAACCTAATACAGATCTAAGCTAAACTAAACATTTGGATCATAGAGTTAGGTCTACTACAGTAACAACAGTTGTCAAATTGTCATCCACACATGTCGCAAGCGAAACAGTGTTTGCATTGGTAAGAAGAGTAAATTACGATTTTTTATCCATGCATATTATACACTCAAAGTTTGCTTCTTTTATTGGAAACATAGTAGGAATTTTGTTAAATTTGAGAAATTAGCTATATATACGACATAAAACTGTTGGAGATAACTATTTGTACATGTTACCTTTGCAATGTTTGCGATATAATTTGTTGTTAATGAGATGTTGTCTTTAGCTAGTTCCACTACAGACTAATGAGAGACCCATCATACACATTCTTTTATGCTGTTTATGATTGCTATCTGGTATACAGCAAACATTCGCAATTGAAATATTTCCACTTTTGTCTTTGCATTTTATAAGATCGTCAAGTGAAAAGTTTGTTATTATGTACATATTACAAAAAGTGTTTGGATTTTTGGTTTGCAATGTTTCTGTGAGAAAACTTATTAAAAACCACTATTTTATTATGTCACCATTATAAACATAAATCCAGAACTAAACTAAAATATCACTTTAATCCTGCAAGGTGTATCAGCTATTTAACTGGTATGGAAAAGTAATGTACACAGTGTTTCTACTTCTTCGTGAACAGTTGGCGGTACATGCGGGCAGATCATTGTTCCACTAATTACAACCATGTGCCACATTTGCAACATAGGCCTAGTACCTTATATTTCTAAGACTTGTTTATTCATTCAAATCGTTATGTTTTTGAATGATTTTTTTAAAATAACAAACATTTGGTATATTGCACATTGCTTAATGTTAGACGTACAAACGATCAAGCTATAAAAAAACAAATTCCCCACTCTTTACCCTATAATTTACTATTTATTTAAAGCAAATGTTGACTCTCATTAAATACTCTTGGTTGTATTGTAATCCAACGTATTTCTGTTTATCGTTTGTCCTTTTGTGAAACTGTTTGAATGTTTTTTTATTGCTAGTTGTAGTACAGAAAACTATTCAATTTAACTAATTTCACTGTTAAATATGTTCAAATGTTAGGTAAGGCTTCTTTCACCGTCAACCAGTCTTTCTAATATATCCATCACTTCCTTGCTAAATATGGATCCTTTTTACACTGGATGATATTATATAAGCATCGGTGCATGACCTAGCACGTGACCTAGGACATGGTGTAGTGGGTTACGTCATGGTGACGTGTCAGAGCTAGGGTGGATCGATATTTTCAAGGTCGTTGTTTGGGTTTAAAAAAATCAGCATATCGGTAGTGGGATGAATACCGATATGCTGATTTTTTTTTTAAATTCTTTATTGAAAATTTAAAATACACACAATTGTAATTTGTAAACCCTTCACACCAATCGATACAATGGAAGTATCTCGTAATTTATTTATTGGTTCTTTCGTTTTGCTGTTGAGATTATTAAATGCGAATGGAGGTTCAAATAGAAATGGAAAGACAATTCCTGTATTTAAATCTAGGAATACTAGTTCCTTTATGATATATTCATTTTTGTTTCCTCGAAAAGCTTGAAATTCTACTACACAAGGTTTTTCTTGAATCTCTTCAACTCTGTCAGCGAAGGAAATCTTCCTCTCCATATCGTTTTAAGATAACAACTGGTTTCCACACCACGGTAGATCCCTTTTTTATAGATCAAGCCGTACAGTTGTCAGCGCGTTGGTGTATATTTAACGTGGGCACCTTCCCCCAGTAGGCCTACCCCACGTGATGTTCACATATTTGCTGTCCTGTTTACATCAGCCATCAGCTACAACTTATCTGTTGTTTCTTTTTTATTCCTTCTATTTTTCTCCGTCTTGTAAATTCATTACACCTTGAACATCACTCGTCTGTTCTGCTTCTGTTGAAATTGTTTCGTGGTTTTCCTTTGTCACTTGTTCCTCCGTTACACTGACAGAACTAGAACCATCTATCTTTTCTTCGTCAATGTTTTCCTTCTGTTCCAATGCGTTAACTTGTCTCCACATTTCCACCTCCTCAGGTATCCGGTTGAAAATCGATGTATCTACAGGTCCATGCAATATCTGAACGTCTGGTTGTTTTTCCATCGTTTCCTCAGAGGAATGAAATAGAGCGTTTTAATTAAAGCGAATACCTTTACATACCTTGTATTGTTTATAGAAAATTAGGCTTAAATTGTCTTGTTTTCAAAAGATGCATTTATTTTATATTTATATGTATTGCTATTATATTTATATTTTAATCACCTTAATGTTAAATTATTCATAAACTTTTATACAAAATTTTTATATTTATTTTGTGTATAAATGTGATTCAATGTTTAGATTTGTTGGCAACCTTTTGTCAACAGATGTGTTACAAATTATATGACAAGATGTGAAGGAAATGAGACGGAAATATTTGTAAACTGATTTAAAAGTTACTCTCATTGTTATTAATATTCTGTACGATTTATACAGGGTGACACAGAGGAACCGGACGTTTTTTAAACAGCTGCTCCCTTGTTGTCGCACGTGGTAGGAAGATTGAGGTTATGTCATTACCTTCAGTGAGTGTTGCCATTTTTGTTGAAATGGCTTAGTGGACATTAGACCATCACGTTTTCGCATACGATACTTTTGTCCATAATGGTAAATCCGTCGTCAAAACCCAGCTGAGATTTCGTTGACATTTTAATATTGAACGCCATGGAACGGTTCCAAGCCGAAATACGCTATTAAGATGGTTCGGGGTTCTGGGTACTGGTCCAGTCAGAATCCCTGTAACATTTATGAAAAACCTCTACACTCTCCCAAGGTTACAGTTAGGTGTGCGGTATCTCATTCCTATGTTATTGGGCCGTATTGTTTCGTGGAAAATGGTGTAACAGTGGCAGTGAACTCTCAACGCTATGTTCACATGTTGAACACAATTCTTCATCAAGAACTTTGCAGACGTCAAATAAACCGAAGAAGGGTTTATTTTCAACAGGACGGTGCTACAGCCCACACTGCAGACCTATTAATGAGAGTCTTGAGGCACATGTTTCTTAACAAGGTGATTTCTCGCTTTGGTGACATACCATGGCCGCCAAGGTAACCTGACTTGTCCAGCTGTGATTACTTCCTTTGGGGGCTTCTTAAGGAGCGTGTTTATGCTAAAAAAGCCACGCACTCTTGAGGATTTGAAGTTGGCAATCACAGAAGAGATCAATGGCATTGAACAAGACCTCCAGAACAGAGAGTTTCAGATGATTTTCAGACCAGAATGAACATTTGTAGAAAAGAATATGGCCGCCATATGCGTGACGCCATTTTCAAAAATTGACTGTTTGGTAACAAATGGCAAATGTTTACCTCACTATTTACAGTATTAAAACCATTTTATTCCTTTTAACTACTGTGTACTACGTATATAAAAATCGTCCGGTTCCTTTGTGTCACCCTGTATTTGACAAAACAAAAAAAATAGCATCACATATTTCAACGAACTTCTTAAATTATTTTAGTTCTAGTAGACCACTAGAATGTAAGTAATCGTTTTGATGTTCATTGTTCTTGCAATTACTGTATGGTCAACATTTTGGCCCAATTGCTTGAGGTAGATGCCAATTTGATAGTTTGCCGGTTATTATACAAAGTTCAAAACCTGCTTTAGCAAAAATCAGACATTGTGGTTTAAATTAAAGTTCTTTGGCGAAATTAATTAGGATAAGAATTATTCAAGCGTAAAGTATAATATTAAGGTAACAAAATTAAACTGTAAAAGGTATCCCAGATGCATATGTTATTTTAAAAGTTATGTCAGTTCCACATTTTATATAATATAGGCTAGGCCTAAATGTGCCTCTGAATGTTCAGCAAAGAAAATTCCAAAGCAAATTAAAACTGTTGTTCAAAATAGAAAATTCTATTTGAAGAAAAAATATAATGTTGGGCTCATTAAACTTTCGACGTATTGTGTCTACTTTACAGCCATCAAATTCTCCTCGCAAGTGTTTAAAAAGTTAGTACTTTCAGTTGATTTAAGAGACAAAGGTGTTAGTAAAAACGACAGACAACTCAGTATGTACAGTGTATAGATGGAAAAGTGAAAATATTGTTTTCCTTGAAGAGAGGCTTGCAAGAAGTACGACGGGATATTCCTAAGGCTGAGGGCTTTTTTTCTGAAGATGGAAGACAAACTTTATTCGTACGCTCTCACAGCCCCAAACTGCCAATAAATACGACAATAATGGGTAAATCAGTCCATAGGTATATATAGTCAATGATAATATGCACTCAAGGTTCAATATATAGAGATTCTATATATTGAAAATATATATATATATATATATATATATATATAATTAGGTTAGTAATTAAATAGGTAGTAGACATTATCTAAAATAATAATACACAGTATATCGATATATCATTCTTAGAGAATGTAATCAATTTTCACGGATGGAAAAAATCATCAAACACGAACATACGTTAAGCAATTTTGTATAACTATACTAAATGTTCCTATCATATAAATGGTTATGTAATTTTACATAATTATTATTTACATAATATAATTAATTATTACATTACATATTATAGTTAATTATCTTCATAACTGAAGGAACAGATGAGGAAAAACCGCGCATTTAGGGAAAGAACTTTTAACCGGTCCAAGACTTTGCCTTTGATTTGAGATTATGACCGTCAAAACATAATAGACGAAACTTTTACTTAGTAGCTTAATAAACCATTTCCTACGAAAATTAGATTTAACTAAATAGGCCTATATATCCTCAAAAATATCCCCTATTAGATTTACATAGAACAAATACAAAAAGCTGCAGTTTTTAATCTCTGGTGGGAAATGTATATTTGATAAATATTCACATTTTAAAAATATGCATAGGCCTATATCATAAAAAGGCTTCGTCCACATCCCTTTAAAATAAGAAGGAAAAAAACAGAAATCGGGCAGACAATTATTTATTCAGGTGACATAAAAAGCCCTAACCAATGTGTAATTATAGCGTTTGGGTTTTGGCATCGAGTCATATTATTGAAAGGTCATACCGCAAGGAAGCGGTTCTTTATATGCTTCTTTTGCTAACTGTTATCTACTTGCAACAATCAATCTTTGTCTCTCTCTCCCACTATCGTTCCATCTCTCTCTTCCCCATCGCCAGTTTCACGTCAAAGTATGAACGTGGGAGTGGGACTATCAGTTAGTTGTTTGAAGATAACAAACATATCGCAGGAAGTTGACAACGTTTACTGCAGACACGGAATGTGGAAATACAACTTTCCTAATGTCAATTTAAAATCAACAAATCCTAATTATTGTTTACAGATCTTTCACAAATGCATAATCATCAACTACTGGACACTGAATTAAATTAAAAATTGGAAGTAAGTATCAACACAACAACCTAACCTAAAATAAATTTCCATTTCAATTAATTTACTTACTCTTCATTACTGTCGTCATCCTTTTTCTTGTCGACTTGGACTTGACCACTGTCACCAAATAGCCACTTCATATTATCGCCGAAAGGTAAACAAAAACATAACCTCACTTAACAATAATTAGGTGAAGGCGCAGCGTCTGCACACTATAGTACCAACACACAAACTGCAAATGTAATGTACTGTTGTAACAGTAGGGCCAACCTAGCCCCTCTGCCTTCAGCTGTCTGCTATTGTTCTATTGTTTGGAAACAATGCCTTGTCAACTGCTTCGCTCTCTTGGCTTGAAAAGCGACCGTTAATTAAAGTTTCTTCAATTAGTTTTTATGTCAAATTTAAATGTATAGTTTTTATGTGTGGGCATGTGAATTTTTATGTACAGTAGGCTTTACTGTACCTAGATTGTTGTAACAGGATTAAATAAAACTTTGATGTACCTGATTGTTTAATTTTAATAAATTTATAGCGTGTTTCTGACATGAGTGACATGATTTTGAAACATAAATAGGCGACAAACTAAATAATATTTAGTAATTTTAAAATGTTGAAATAAAGGACTTAAGTTCATAAATCTCACCATTGATCTATAAACGTTTCAGTTGGTTTTATGCCGTCAATAAGAGAATTTCCCATATAGGTAATAAGCTATTACCGTAGGTCTCATGGTAAGACCTCGACCCGGGACCGATATACCCCGGTTTTATGGGGTAAAAATTATTTTTTTTCAATTTTTGACTCTAAAAACATAAAGTTTTACAATTTCATTCCAGACCATTTTGTAGGGCTTGAAAAAAGAAATAATTTTGTACATTGAAGCGTTGTTGTATGGTATGCCTAACGGTTACGGAGATGCCAATATTAGGAAAACATTAGTACTGACGGAAAACAGTTATAAGTTATACGGAAAACAAAGCACTGAGACTGAAAAGTCTACTTAAATATTGTTTGACAAGCCGAGAGTTGTTGCCTTTACCTAGGTGCGATGATTGACTTATAATTAATTGCTATGTCTATCTCGTCGTACTGAAACTGTTACCGTGGCTTGGGGCAGACAAGCCTAGTATATTGTGACAGGGGACAGTATATTGTGTAGTTTCAGTTATTATATATACTGTAGGTAAAATTTATCTATTTAGGTAACAAGAATTTTCCAATACAATAATAATTTAGACACACATATGAGTGAAGTGCTTTAAAATACATTGTTAATTATTTAACTATTAGTACAAGTAATTAATTTCATAACTACAACCTGTCCCGCCCATTTTTCCAAATAATTCAATCCGTAGCTTACATTCTTCAGACGGCTGTGTGATTGGCCTGGCAAATCTTACATTAGTAACAGCGATAGCATTGACTTACCTAATAATTTTAATCTTACTAATATTATAAATGTGAAAGTTTGTGTGTTTGTTAGTTTGAAGTTCAATCACACGCATTCACTACTGGACGGATTGGGCTGAGCGGCAAGCGGCGAGCGGTAACTTGAGCGGCACGTAAGCGGCGGCGGTGGCTACGTTACAAGCGGCACATTTATAACGCTTATCAAATTTCCCCAGTTTTATGAGTCAGTTTAGTCGAAAATGATAAACTATGCTTACCTGCAAGACGTATTGCAACTATTGTTGCTATCTGACAATTGTTTGCCTTTAAAGAAAAACTTAGTTTTTAGAAACCCCTTAACCCTAACTTGGTTCATTGCTTTTCTGAGGACCGAAGTGTTTTAAAACTTCCGTGCCGGTCATTCCAGAAACTTTCCCTGGACTGCACCTCACGTATCGACCCGTATCGTATGTTTTCGGCCGTTTCCCTGTCATTTTAGGCCGAACTGAAGCATGACTCACCTGAGCGGCGAGCGGCGTTTTCGCGAAAATCGGTTTTGACTTGGAACTATGAGCGGCGCTGAGCGGTGCCGCTTACCGCTCAGACGTATCGTGGCCACCCTCAACAAATTTACACGCAACAAAATTGAGACCCGATGTCAGAGCGACGCCGCTCATGCCGCTCGCCACTCACCGCTCGTATCGTACCCGGGGCCATAGGCATATTCTTATCTCAAAAATCCTTTCGGGCCCCACCCCAGTGGCTCTGCAGCTCCCCGTGTTAACCTTATGAGTATGTAAATTTAAAGGGAATTAAATAATTTTGTCAGCTGTTTCAACTAAAAACCTTGGTTCTATGATATACAACAGCATAAAAAAGTTATAAGATTTTCCAACAGGGTGCAGCACTATTATTATTTTTTTGCATACTGTATATGAAAACAGCTAATCCAGCAACAAAAAGCTGTAATGCGCAATGAGAACTGTCAAAGTAGGATTGTTTACAGTTATGTTTATTTTTTAATTTAGCATAATGAATAATTTGGGATATTTTGCGAATTTTTAATAATTAATTTTACTCTATTGTTTAGGTGGTTTAGGTGAAGTGGTAGAACATTATGGCTGTAGATGTGTACAACTTGAGTAATTTTTGTCTGATTTTGATGAAATTTGGCTTGAAGGTGTAGGGCGGGGTAAACTTGAATGAGATTGCGAACCAGCATGTTCGGACTATGGCAACGGGGTTTTGTGGGGGTTTTATGGGGCGAAATTTGGCTTTCTCCATTTTTTACCCTAAAAACATAAAATTTTGCAATTTCTTTCCAAACTATTTTGTCTATACTCCTTTTAGCTATGGTATTATCTGTTTAGAATTAGCGCCAACTCACATCTCAAGAGTTTTTCAAGAGGCTTCAATGTCTTATTAGATAAAAATTAAATTACTTATCAACTACGATTTATTAATCCAACTTAAACGTTGACTTGATTGATAAACTCCCTGTGATCCGATGTCATACATATTATTAATTTATACGTTTTGATGTTAATCTTATGAGCGTATACTTGGGTATTAAGATGGAATCATTTGGCCTCTCATATTCATTTCTGATTTCGTCCATCTCTGTAATCTGTGGAGGCCTTTTGAAATATTTCTGGAAACAAAGAGTTACACGCTTTTCCTTTCCATTTACAACATTGTAAATATTGGTTTTAAAATATTGAAAAATTTCCAGTAAACCCTAAATTCCATAAAAAATACAGTATACGTTTTATTTAGGAGAATAAAGTCTGCTTATAAATGTTATAACACATTAATTACATCATACAACTAAATAAATGTTAAATAGTTTTATTTATTTAAGAATATGTGACAGATACAGAACAGTGTTCCAATACAGCTATCTTAACTTAATTATAATTAATTACAAGATATGTACAAAGATAAGTAACTATCTATTCTGACAGTCAACTATGACATATATAATACATAACAGCTTAACCCAAAACACAATCACTTAATCATCTAAATCGTATACTATGACTATTTCATTTAATTTAAACTCCTTAACAATAAAGATTCATCAAATCAGTTATAAGAACTAAACAAAAATGTTGCTACATTTCTTTAACAATATTTTTTTTAATTTATCACTAAATACATTAAGATCATCAGAATTATTATTGATAAATCTTAAACCTACGAACAATGAAAAATTAAAATGAGTCATTGTTCTACACCTAGGCAGTAAAAACAAATTGAAAGTCCTAACGACTGGGTACATAAAAATGTATGTTTTCCAATAAATCCCACTATCAACAGTCCCATTGATAATTTTGTAAACAAATGAAACAAGAGATAACTTCCATCTCAGAGATAATTCAGGGATGGGAAAAATACTTCTTAAATTATTAGTAGGAAAATCAATGGGCATGGATGAGAAAATCTCTTTAAGTATAAATATCTCAGAAATTTGAGGACCTCAAGACCACCACTTTCAGATTTAGGAATTGAATACGGTACCATACTACAGCACAATATTCTAATTTACTTCTTATTAGAGTTTGATATAGTTTCAAAATTGGTTCTACATTCTGAAAATGTTAGGTACTGTATTTCTTTTAATAAACCCTAAAAGCTCATAAGAATCTGCCAGCAATCGATGAACATGTCCAGAGAAACTGAAAGAAGAATCAAATACTACCCCTAGATCCTTAATCATACTGACTGATTTCAATTGTGTGTTTCCAATAGTGTAATTGACACCCAAAGAATACCTTCTCCTAGAGTACGACATGGCAAAACATTTTTTAATATTAAGAGATAACTTATTAGTTGAACACCAAGAGTTAAACTGGTTTATTGAGGCTTGTAATAGATGCACGTCTGCAATAGAATTTATTCCCCTAAATATTTTCAAATCATCAGCAAATAATAAACATTTGCAGTTATTAAGATAACTTGGGAGGTCATTGATAAAAATTAGGAAGAATAATGGTTCTTAATTCGATCTCTGAGGAACACCTGACAAACTAAAATCAACAGAGGAAATTACGTTAGAGATTGATACAAATTGAGGGCTATTCTTTAGATATGAGGCCATTAACAAACAAGAATTTATTTAAAATCCTCATTTTGATAATTATTAAGCAAGATATCGTGATTAACCTTGTCGAAGGCCTAAGAAAAATCCGTGTAAATTACATCTAATCTACCACCAACATCAAGCTCAGAAGAAATGTTCAGACAAAATTCCATTAAATTTGTAGCAGATGACCGTTTAGGCAAAAATCCATGTTGCTCGGGACAGATCCTACTCCTTACTGCATTGAACATTTGTTTGTACAAAAGCCGTTCATAGACTTTTGCAAATGAATTTATTAAGATATCGGTCTATAGTTCTCTATATTACACTTATCTCCAGACTTAAATATAGGTGTAACCTTCGCCTCCTTCCACTTACACGGGAAAACACAAGTTGAAAAAAAAGATTAAAAATATGTCTTAATGGTTGAGCCAAAACCTCACCACACCCTTGCACAATATATGCTGGTCATCAGGACCTGAAGACTTCTTAAATTTAATTTCATTTATGGCTCTACAGACGTCTATTGTATTAAACTGTGATATTTGAAAGTTTTCAAAAGCAGTTTTATAACAAGTGACAATTATAAAAAAAATGTCAATTATAATATAATTGACAATTATAATATCTTAGTATTAGTTTACACTTTCTAAACCATTGTAATTAGCTACAAAAGCAATCTCAGAAATTAATATGAAAATGTTCGTGTTTAAATACGTCCTGTAAATCTATATAAAGACTAACACGATCCCTCCATATAATACGTAATTATTTTATTAATATACAGGCAGAACAAAGTCGAAACTATTTGTGGTATCGATAAACCCAGTGGATATTATTTTTCCATATGGTTTGTAAAATAACGTGCAAATTAATTATTACGTTCTCTTAATCTCTCCACGACACACGAGTCCAACATAATAATATTAACATTATTAATATGTATAATATTTTTAACAATATTAATATGTATAATATTTTTAACAATATTATTATGTATAATATTATTAACAATATTAATATGTATAATATTATTAATAATATCAATCAATCAATAAATATAGAATTAAAAGAGCTCCTTCACAAATATAAAGTTATTTGCACAAAAGTACAGCCCTGCAAAATGCGTGTAGAAAATGCAGGCTGTCGCAGTAAACTAATCTCCTGTACTTTCCTATCTATCTGTGTTATTTCTAGGGTGTGGACTGAAAAAATACTAAAATAAAGATAAAATTAATTTATTTTGAGTTTTCTTTTAAGCTAATGTAATTTTTGGATTATTTTAGGACTAAAGACATCCATTATCAGGCTAAAAAAATGAAATGTTTTGCACACAATTTAAAGATTATTTTCAAAAATATAATAACACATTTCAGGATATTGTTTCTTTGATAAAAATGTATTCAAATGTTAATGTTAAATCCTGATTACGGTCCCAGGATTTCATTTCGGGGGGGGGGGGGGAGATGGGAAGGATATACCCCTCCCCCCCAAAAAATGTGGAATTTAAACCCTAAAAACGTATTTTTATATGTATTTGAGCTCTAGAATATGCTCAAGTTTATGTTTCCCACAAGATTAGTTTTTATTACCTCATTTGTTCACTATTGTTGAAACTCTAAGTAATCTTTAATTTAAGTAAGCCTTCTTGAAAAATATTCAATGATTTCCTGTTTCCAAAAACAGTGACCATTATTCATAATTTGTTAGTTACAGTTTTGAAAGCTGTGAAAATATAACAGAAAATTAAAGTTTTTTGCCAACCTAATTTGTTATTAGACATGATAATACCATTGAAATTATTCAAACAATTCTTAAATATGTGTCATACAATTATAATGATAGTAATATTCAAAGGGAAATAGCCTATCAAATTTAAATGTATTATGTATAGGTGTTTCATTACCATACTTATTTTGTTATATTATTCTAACTCCTGATTCAACTGGATTCAAAATTGACAACTGACAAAGCTAAATAACTAGCAAAAGATAAAATGTATCTATAAGATTGAATAACAACCACATGGTCTTAACTAAAATTAAATTCAAAATGTTTCTAAAACTAAATGTTTTTGTTGCTGTTTATGCTTCTTTGTCATCCATTATTAAAAAATTAATGTTATGGATTCTTGTCAAATCTGATAATTTTGCTATTATAAATATTCATTTTAATTTAGTGAATAAAAAAAAAAACCACTTCGTTAAAACTTAAATAAAACCTCATTTATTGTTTATACATTTATATCACTCAAGTAGTTTCTGTGTGGCATTTTTACTCTAATGTCAAAACGAATAAAATAGATATGTATATGTCTTTCCACCGACTAAAAATTTAAAAAAATGTAATTAACAAATCTTCAATTGCTTATTTTAATTCTCATGGCATGCTAAACCCTATGTATACAATGGGACCAACTATAATTGAGGTTAAGCGTATTTTAAACATACTCCTCTCTTATAGATTTTTCATCTGTATAGCTCAGTCTAAGACAATTTTAAAACAAGTTTTATGTAGGATTACTTCTACAGTTTGTTTATGTCTACCGTTTATTTCTTGTAATTTTTCCCCAACAAAATATTTATATGGACAACAACATAGATATACATTAAATATATATGTGTGTGTGTGCCCAATGACATGATAACAAGTTAAAAGTATAAAACTCATACGTTTTTGATGAAATTTACTGATCGATAGGATTATGCAAACAGATCTGGTTTATAGGAGAAAATTGGGTTTTCTAATTTTTGACCCTCAAAGCATAACATTTTGCAATCTCTTTCTAAATCATTTTGTAGAACTCTTAGAATACTAAGTTGTTAACATTTTACTGACCTTCTGCTTTTAGTAACAAAGGTTTCAACCGGGACCGATAAAATGTTTTTGCCTTGTTTTTAGGGCATACCAGTTTCTCGCGAATGTTCGTTTTGACCCTAGATATCTTTGTTTGAAGTTCATTGTTGGTGATGGTGAGTTAATGTTGTTCAAAGGTTTATTGCGGACATTTTCCATCACGAATGTAAAAAAACAATACACAAATGGTGGTTTGTGTGGTGTATTGTTTTTTTACATTCGTGATGGAAAATGTCCGCAATAAACCTTTGAACAACCTAGATATCTGTTGTTCTTACTGTTAATACTTGTTAGTTACGATATATTCTTGTACTATTCTACGTATAAAGTTTTAATATTACGATTCTATACTCGTTAATAACATAGAAATAGGCAAATAAAGGTGAAAATTGGGTGTGATTATGTAAACTAAACTGGTGCATTCCCATTGGCACAGTTTAGTTCTCGTAAAACTGTTCAAATGAATGAATTTTAGAATTTTGAATTTATAGATATTTAGAATTTAATCCTGTCCTTTCTAGTTGTCATTCAATTTTGATTTATTCCATTTTACAATGCTAAATATATACTTGTTACGTTTGATATTATTCTATACATATTATATAAAATAATTTCTCAAAATCAACTTATATTTGATTGTTTGTGTTTACTATTATTGGTAGGCGTATGTCACATCATTTAGTACAATTTACTCACTTATATTTTACTGGATGTATCTATTCACAACATATTCCAAACTCTAAAACTAGTCTTATTTTTATTGATTATGTTACGAGGTGAGTTATTATGTTTTGTTCTTAAACACTTTATTTTATCATTCTATAACTCTTAAAAAAACATTTTCTTAACTCCAGTTGGAGCTTTATTCCTACCGTTGATTATACTATAAACGTGTTACGTGTTCCTCACACCATTGACTATGTATTACCACAACACAAAATATAAGGCCCAATCCAAAGCTGTAGACGTGCAAAGAGGAGTACCCCAAGGATCAGTACTTGGCCCAGTCCTTTTCCTCCTTCTCCAAATGACCTACCTAGTTGGATTGGGGAAGATGGACACACCACCATGTACGCAGATGACACGGTTCTCACATTTGCGGACAAAACAATGGAAAATCTGGAAGAGAAAACCAACACACAACTCCAGAGAACAAAGCAATACTGTACCTCCAACGACCTAGTTCTAAATGAAAGCAAAACCGTTCAAATGACTTTCACCACCAAACGCAACAACACAGACATTACAATACCGGGACTACAAACACAAAATACCACAAAATACCTAGGCATCATAATTGACTCCAAGCTATCATGGAAACCCCACATAGACCATCTCTGCAAAAAGCTAAGTTCAAGGCCCTACGCTATACGTAGGATCAAGCAAGCTTGCAGCCCAGAAGTAGCCAAAGTTGCATATTTTTGCTCTATTTGAGTCCCACCTCAGATATGGCATTGCGACTTGGGGTGGAACATCAAAAGGCAACCTGGAAAGAGTACTCCTAAAGCAAAAAAGAGCAATTAGATGCCTTGCCGACCTGAACTACAGAGACAGTTGCCGAGAAGCCTTCAAGAACCTTAAAATTCTCACATCAATTTCACTCTACATAAGAGAAGTCATTATCCACACCACTAAAACAGCCCAGCCAAGACACAGAGACATACACCAGCACAACACACGACATGCCACCAATTCTTCCCTCCCACAACACCATCTGAGTCTGTACGAGAAGAAACCATCCTACAAAGGTGCTCTGTACTTTAACAACCTACCAGAGCACCTCAAGAGAGAACAACCCAATCTGTTCAAGAAGCACCTGACAACATGGCTTATGGACCGGCCGTTCTACTCTGAGGATGAATTCTTAAACACTAAGCTACCATGAAAAAAAGAAAAAAAAAGAAAAAAAAATCTAATTGTAATTGCAAATTACTGTAATAGTTTACGTACATACTGTATATTTTATGTACCTGACGCATGAATGTTCTCTAGGAATATTTCAATAAAGATTTTGTCTATTGTCTATTACCTCATAACCGATATCATCGAAAATATTATCTTAACTCAAGTTGGGGCTTTAAGCCCCCTGCAGACGGGGACAGTAATAGCGTCCAGTACTACTGGCGTCCACAAGTGGCGGCCACTTCATAAAGCTCCAACTGGAGTTAAGATCCTGTTTTCGATCATATGGGTTATGAGGTAATCTATAGTCAATGGTGTGAGGAACACGTTAAATAGTATAATCAACGGTAAGAATAAAACTCCAACTGGAGTAAGAAAATGTTTTTGATGATATGGGACGTGGGGTAATCCACAGTCAATGGTGAGAGGAAAACGTAAAACCAATACACAATGGTAGTATAATCAACGGTAAAAATAAAGCTTCAACCCTTCAACTGAAGTTAAGATCATGTTTTCGATGATATGGGTTATGGGGCAATCCATTGTCAATGGTGTGAGGAACACGTTAAATAATATAATCAATGGTATGAATAAAGCCCCCTTTACGAAGTAAGGCTCTGGCGAGTCGTTTTTGTGGCTAGAAGTGGGTCCCAAAGATGTCAATGTGATTAAATGGCAACTCTTTATTTACGCATTAGTCCAGCATCTATAGGGGGTTGAGTATGCACTGAAAGTGTAACTCTTTTTGACTTTTGATTGTTGTTGGGGGCATCTTAGAGATGACAAAAACCGATGTTGTCGCCCTCCCAGCAGGTGCACAACTTGTGGGGGAGGGGGGGAAGGTGCTCTGAGACACGTTCTAGAAAATCGCTTATATCTCGTGAACTAGACACGATAGAAACAAGCTCTAAACGGCATTGTATTACCAACTTCATCTACTTTAAAAAAGTATCCAGGAAAAGTCCCGTATCTATGATATTAGTTGAGTTATTTAACAATTTATTTAAAAATTTGAATAAAACCCCCTAAATAACGTGAAACTATCCATTAAAACCCCTTTAAAACAACAAACAGTACAGTTTTTCATCGTGCATAATATGTTTAACACGCTAAAGTGACTATATATGGTAATGATATCGAAATATTACAAGGTTATGCGAGGTTTCCGATGAAGTGTACGGTGACGCGGGTGACGCCGCTGCGCGGCAGAAATCAACGTGTAGTACAGACTTGTAAAAATTTGGTATGGACCGAAAGTGTAACGCATTTTGACTTTTGATTGTTGTTGGGGGTACCTTGGAGATGACAAAAACCGATGTTTTCGCCATTCCAGCAGGTGCACAACTTGGGGGGGGGGGAGTAGCGCTGAGGCGCGTTCTAGAACATCGTTCATATCTCGTGAACTAGACACGATAGAAACATGTTTTAAACGGCATTGTATTACAAAACGCACCTGCTTTAAATACTTTACAATGAAAAATCCCATATCAATGATAATAATTGTGTTATTTAACATTTTATTTGAAATTACAAATTCAAAGTCAAAATACCGTTTATCTACCTATATAACTGAGGAGTGATTAAAAATGGCTGGTGGAAGTAAAGACGACGAGCACTGTGGTAAATGTAATTATAAAGTTACTAATTAAAACGGGAGGTATTTTTTGCGGAGGTATACAGTGTGTAAATTAAGTATGGAAACAAATCTGTATTTTTAAAACCGAAATAGATAGAAATATTCTATTTGTGGCAATAATAGTTAACAAAGATTCCGCAATTTTTCACATGAAAAATATTTTTTTACCCCCCTAACAGGGTAGGTGGTAGGGGGTGACTTATTTTTTTCAAATAGCAACCCCTATTGAAGGACCCCTCATTTTGAAGAGTTTGTCAAAAGAAACGCAATGACGCAAATCCGAGGTGAATATCTCACTCCTAGCCCAAATGGCGGATATTCCAAAATTTGATTTATTGTACGTGAAAAGCACCAATTTCACAAATAATGGAAATAAATCTGTATTTTTAAAACCGAAATAGATAGAAATATTCTGTTTGTGGAATTGATTGTTGACATAGGTTCCGCAATTTTTTTAATCAACAATATTTTTTCAACCCCTTTAACAGGGTAGGGGGTGGGAGTGACTTATTTTTTTCAACAACAACCCCTATTGAGTGACCCCTCATTTTGAAGGGTTTGTTAAAAGAAAAAGAATGACGCAAACCCGAGGTAGATATTTCACCCCTAGCCTAAATGGTGGGTAATGAAGAATTTTATTTTTGTAAAAAAAAGCCCATTTTGGAATATCCGCCATGTTAGCTAGGAGTGAGATATTCACCTCGGATTTGCGTCATTGTGTTTCTTTTGACAAACCCTTCAAAATGAGGGGTCACTCAATAGGGGTTGCTATTTGAAAAAAATAAGTCACCCCCTACCACCTACCCTGTTAGGGGGGTAAAAAAATATTTTTCATGTGAAAAATTGCGGAATCTTTGTTAACTATTATTGCCACAAATAGAATATTTCTATCTATTTCGGTTTTAAAAATACAGATTTGTTTCCATACTTAATTTACACACTGTATGTGAAAAGTGGTTTCACCTCAAATGTAGCAAAATAACTAAAGAAGAATGCAAAAAATTTGAAGAATTGAAGGGTAAAGCTATGTGGTGTGGTTCTGCTCTGCATGTGAAAGTGAGGTTAAACGTTTCATAGACCGTTTGAAAAATGAACATTTGAGTGGCAATACCAATGACAATACCAGCTTAAAATTGATCTGGGATAAATTAGACTTGATTCAAACTAATTACGTTAAAATAGATGAGCGGCTGAAACAAGTTGAAAACTCTAGCAAATCAATTCCAACCGCAAACATTATTGGGAATAGGCCTACCACTACAGACGAAAGTGATCGTTGCACATCCGATTCAAATGTAATGAACAATGAAAATGTTAATATCGAAGTATTAAATGTTTCTAGTGTTGAAAAAATATCTGATGGTTCCAATGATATCGAAACATATGCACAAATAGCAGCCCAAAATAAGACTACCAATCAAGATACCAAGGCTCTGGGTAGGCCTAAGCCTAACCCCCGTGGCAAGTTAGATAAACTTAGCGAAAAAGAGAAGAGGTTATCTGTTAACCATAGTAAGAAAACTGTCGTGGGTTCTAAGCCTAGTGTGGAGAATTCCAATTTGATTTCGGCTCAGAAGAAGGAGTGGGTGTTTGTATCTCGATTGTCACTACAATGCAAACCCGAGGACATTAAGGAACATTTAAAACAGGTGGGCGTTAATACTAGTAACGTGATTTGTGAAGAGGTTAGGACTAAATTCCCTGGCTACAAGTCCTATAAGGTAGGAGTCAACCCGGAAGACGTAGACAACATTATAAAGCCGGAACTGTGGCCTGAAGGTGTACTTGTGTGTGAGTACACATCACCTAGACCTAAACCTAGACCGTTCCACAATGATAGGAAGAGTTTTTTATGGAATGCGAGACCGCAACGCCAAAAGAACTAACACCTCCTAAAGTCCATATGGAACTAGGCCTAGGCCTATCTACCTCAACATCACTACATTGTAAGTCAAATGTCGTAGGCCTACAGCGTAAAGGATCCTGTGTACTTAAATGTTTATTCTTAAATGTTCAAGGATTACAAGGCAAGCTAAATATGTTAGAAATAGAAAGTACTGAAAACGAGTATAGTATTATCTGCTTAAATGAACATTGGCTCGTTGAAGAAGAAGTGGAGTTCCTTAACCTAGACGGCTTCAGAAGTGCAGCGTTTTTTTGTCGGAAGAATTTCATTAGGGGTGGTACTGGTATCTTTGTATCCAGCCTGATAAGTTTTGAGAATTTAAAACTGGATTGGCTCTGTGTTGAAAAGAATTTTGAATGTTCTGGTGTATTTATCAAGGCTTTTAATTTGGCTATAGTATCGGTGTACCATTCACCTTCTGGAGACAGCAACATCTTTCTCACTAATTTGGAACTGTTATTAATATTCTTAGATCGTTTCAAGTGTAATATAATAATTGGTGGTGACTTCAATGCCAAATTTGATGTAAATAATAAACTACAAAGCGTGAAGCAGCTTGTCTACACTCTGGAACAATTTAACTGTCATTACATTAACAGAGCGCCAACTAGGTTCAACGCCTGTCTCGACAACATCTTTACCAACATCTCGGATGAGTTATATTCTTCTAAAGTGGTCTACCCTGATATGTCTGACCATGATGGGCTGGAGCTTACAGTGGAGTTGGTCCAATCTTCTACTCGACCAGAAATACCTACAGTTGTCAATAGAGACATCTCTTTGAAGCGTTTACAAGAGTTTAAATCCAATTTACTACAAATTGACTGGCTGCCTCTGTTAACTTTGGTAATTTACCTGCTGAGGACTTATTTAATGTTTTTTTCTACACTCTTCTGGATGTTTTTTACATAAGTTGCCCGGAGAAAATCGTAAGAAAGAAGAACAAAACTTCGAGTGGTGCAGGAAAATCTTGGTACACACAGGACTTGAAAAAAATGTAAGAAAGGACTATGGCCTATCGTACAATACTTCAAGCTTCTCCTAGCGAGGTGGCACTTAAGGCATACAATTGCAGTCGGAAGATCTACAAATCGGCAGTCAACCAGGCAAAACTAGATGCAAACGACAGATCCATCGAGTCCGCTTCCAACAAAAGCCGAACAGCTTGGAACATCATCAAGAAGAGCACAACCAACAATGTTCCGGATGTCGAGGTGGGGATCTCCCCTGAGGAGTTTAACAACTTCTTCATCAGCTCAGTAGAGGAAGCCAGAAATACCATCGATCAGCCTGATGTGTCTTCAGAGGAACTGCTTCGTAGGTCCGGTCGTTGTGAAGCTCACCTTGAATGGAAATATGTGTCCAGTGAGGAGGTTATAAGTGAAGTGCGGGCCATGAAAGCTTCAAAAAGTAAAGATGTGTTCGGCCTCTCGGGTTACATAATCCGGTATATTCTGAGTGCAATATTGCTTCCTTTGGTGTTGTGTATCAATGCGATTTTTAGTTTTCCCAGAAGTGCTGAAAATAGCACGAGTTGTTCCTATTCACAAAAAGGGTTGCAAAAGTAATGTCAAGAATTATCGACCAGTGTCATTAGTGCCTATTTTAGGTAAATTAATTGAACGAATTGTAAAGCACCAGGTATGTACACACTTTGATAGGTTTAAGCTTTTTTCTGCATGTCAGTTTGGTTTTCTGAGTGGAAGGTCAACTACGGATGCCATTGATTGCTTTGTTTCTGGGATTTTGGAAGCTTTTGAGGGAAGGAGTCTTGCTCAGGTGACTGCATGTGATTTGAGCAAGGCTTTTGATTGTGTCGATCATGGTCTCTTGCTGTGTAAATTGGAGCACTATGGCATCCGTGGTTGTCCTCTCCAATTTTTTAAGTCTTATTTAAGTGGTCGTTCACAGTTTGTTGATGCAAAGGGTGTGCATTCCAGGTGCGTTGAAGTGAAAACTGGGGTTCCCCAAGGCTCGGTCCTTGGTCCCCTACTCTTTTTGATTTCTGTCAATGATTTGCCACTTAGTATTGAGGGTTCTCAAACCACAATGTTTGCAGATGATACAACGTTCCTAAATGTTCACCCTGATCTCAATAGGTTAAAGTTATCTGTAGAACATACAATGAAACAAGCTGGGGATTGGACGATTGGTTTAGTGCCAATAAACTCCTTCTTAATGTAGACAAGACACAACACCTAGTTTGCCATACTAAAAACAAAGATTTGGGCTCAGGTGTAATTTGTAAAGAGGTTAGGCCCATAAAAGTCCTGGGTGTGTTGATTGACAGCAGCCTTTCTTGGTCAGCTCACATTCATTTAGTATGTTCAAAACTGTCAAGAGTTATTTATTTAGTGAATAGGTTAAAAACTGTTGTTTCTGAGAAATATATCCGAGTAGCCTATTTTGCATTTTTTCAGTCAGTGTTGAGCTATGGTCTGATTCTCTGGGGTAACGGTAGTAATATAAGTGATGTTTTGTTACTTCAGAAAAAGGCACTTAGAATAGTAACCAAATCAGCTCTCAAAGCCCATTGTAGACCTTTGTTTATAAAAACTAGGATATTGACTGTCATTAACCTGTACATATATGTGTGTTTACTTGATGTTAAATTAAAATTAGGAGACTTGGCTGTTAGAAAAGATTTCCATTCTCATCACACTAGATCTTACTCTCTACTTGAAATTCCGTCCCATAGACTAAGTAAATGTGCCAGTAACCATTCAATCATGAGCTTAAAGTTATTCAATGTATTGCACTCTGAGTCAAGAGCGTTGCCTGAGTTGGTTTTTAAAGATAGGCTATACAACTGGCTTGTTGAACATCCTTTTTATGTGATTAAAGAGTTTTTTGATGTAAAAGTTGTTAAGTTTTGATGTTTAATAGTTTATCTAGTATATTCTCCACCCAGCCTACAGCCTTCTTTTTACTTTTAAACTTTTAAATTTTTACCTGTTATTGTCTGTGATATTAGCTTATTAATCTAGTCTGACTGGGTTACTGTGTAACCCTATTTTACGATAATATGTGACTATGTCTATTGCAAGATTGTTTTGCTTAATGACAATAAAGGATTTCGGATTTCGGATTTCGGATAACTCTCATAAAACAATGAATAGTGCTGTGTTTGGAGTGTATTCTATGTTCAACAGATGAATTACAAAAAATTAAGTGTACTGTACTTTCCTTAAAATAATATGTATAGAGTTCTCGAATTAGCGAGAAAATAATTATAAGCTATTTTTAACACTAGGATATTTTAAATATAAAATGTAAACAATAATCTAGGTACAACTACCAAAGAAAATGCTTCAGTTTGAAATGTATACGGTTTTTATTAAAAGAATATTAACAGACTTGGAAATGCTGTACTTCATTTTAAAACTTAACTACCATATAAACTACACATAAGAAAACAATGGATCCTATTTCGGTCATCTTGTTTGAAACGGTCTTAATGATGAGTTGTTCTACAATTTTTAAAACATTTGCAGTAGAAACAGCAGGAATCAAGAAGAGAAGGAAGCACCTGCGATGGCAGCCGCTATGTAGAAATCACAACTAATCCATCTGCCGTTAAGGATATTAGGAAAATGCCTTGCACAACGGACAGCTTTAAATTACACCTGTACGGTGTAGTGCCCAACTATATTTTTGGGAAAAGTCCTTGACAGCAGAAATAGAGCCTTTAGATCTATTCCAGTACGGATTTTTCAAAGACAGCTCAGGAAAATTGCGCCCCCTTCTTATGACCCTGCCCCCGGCTCCTACAAATTTGCTAAAGCAATCTATATGCATGATTTGTTCTAGATCAATTTGTAGCTGCTTTTCAAACAAGTCATCCTGCTGTTTCTACTGCAAATGTTTTAAAAATTGTAGAAATCCTCATCATTAAGACCATTTCAAACAAGATGACCGAAATAGTATCCATTGTTTTCTTATGTATAGTTTATATGGTAGTTAAGTTTTAAAATGAAGTACAGCATTTCCAAGTCAATTTATATATTCTTTTAATAAAAACCGAATACATTTCAAACTGAAGCATTTTCTTTGGTAGTTGTACCTAGATTTTTGTTTGAATTGTTTATTAATTTTTCACTTATTCTATTTTAATATTCTATTTTACGGTCTATTTACAGTCTATTTACAGTCTATTTTACAGTCTATTTAACAGTCAATTTTAATATTCTTTTAATAAAAACCGTATACATTTCAAACTGAAGCATTTTCTTTGGTAGTTGTACCTAGATTTTTGTTTAAATTTTATATTTAAAATAGCCTAGTGTTAAAAACAGCTTAATTGTTTTCTCTCTAACTTTATTTTTTTGTAATTCGTGTGTTGAACATAGAATGCACTCCAAACACAGTACTATTCATGGTTTTATGAGAGTTATATAGGTAGATAAACGGTATTTTGACTTTAAATTTGTATTTTCAAATAAAATGTTCAATAACTTAACTATTATCATTGATATGGGATTTTTCATTGTAAAGTATTTAAAGCAGGTGCGTTTTGTAATACAATGCCGTTTAAAACATGTTTCTATCGTGTCTAGTTCACGAGATATGAACGATGTTCTAGAACGCGCCTCAGCGCTACTCCCCCCCCCCCCCCAAGTTGTGCACCTGCTGGAATGGCGAAAACATCGGTTTTTGTCATCTCCAAGGTACCCCCAACAACAATCAAAAGTCAAAATGCGTTACACTTTCGGTCCATACCAAATTTTTACAAGTCTGTACTACACGTTGATTTCTGCCGCGCAGCGGCGTCACCCGCGTCACCGTACACTTCATCGGAAACCTCGCATAACCTTGTAATATTTCGATATCATTACCATATATAGTCACTTTAGCGTGTTAAACATATTATGCACGATGAAAAACTGTACTGTTTGTTGTTTTAAAGGGGTTTTAATGAATAGATTCACGTTATTTAGGGGGTTTTATTCAAATTTTTAAATAAATTTTTAAATAACTCAACTTATATCATAGATACGGGACTTTTCCTGGATACTTTTTTAAAGCAGATGAAGTTGGTAATACGATGCCGTTTAGAGCTTGTTTCTATCGTGTCTAGTTCACGAGATATAAGCGATTTTCTAGAACGCGTCTCAGAGCACCTTCCCCCCCCTCCTGCAAGTTGTGCACCTGCTGGGAGGGCGACAACATCGGTTTTTGTCATCTCTAAGATGCCCCCAACAACAATCAAAAGTCAAAAAGAGTTACACTTTCAGTGCATACTCAACCCCCTATAGATGCTGGACTACATACCCAGCACAGCTTTTTCAAGTTCTTTTCAAAGAAAGCATTCAGATTGGAGTAATAGTATCGGCGTCCTATATCATGATTAATATTTTCTTTGTTCTTAGCACAAACCTTTCCATCCTTCTTTGGGGTTGTACAATTTCATCAAAATTTACCACTGCTTTGTCATATTTGGAAGTCCTAGGGGCTTGCAGATTCTCCTTTGGTTGGATTTTCTTCTTGGGAACTTCTGAAAACTCCGGGTGAGCGCCGCTATTTAAGCAAGAGAAAGATGGAGGCTGCGAGATGTTGTTGGTTGAGGTACGTTCCCCGTTGTTGTTATTGTGCTCCGGAGTTCGTTCAATGTCATCAGAAGGGGTTACGTTTTGAAGAAAGACCCTGATAATGCAGGTGGCTATGTGACATCAGATCAATATAGTATTTCCAGTAGACGAGACAGTGCAGCATGATGAACCAATCCATGATGACGAGTATAATTGTGACGTAATCCACAATCGATTTCCAGTTTGCATCAAGGGGATCCATTTTGTCTAGAATTTCTGCTCTTTCTGTATTCCCTTAAAAAGTGAATAAATATTTGAACCAAAAGTCTTCACTTATTATGATTACTTTTGGTGATCATATTTTTGAAACCTCTGAGACATTTCTGGTAGTTACTTTCTTTTCCTTCTGTAGAGGAGGAGGTACTTTCTTTTTTACCTGTGTGAAGCGCTGGAAATGCTCGAACCACCATTTTTTCCCTATACAATGGTCGGTGATGCGTCATATATAGCCTCTCCCGATCAAGCCAACCCCCCCTTGCCGAGGTGTATGTGGGGCTTCTTACTAAGTGGGGCTCTGGCGAATCGTTATTGTAGATAGAAGTGGGTGCAGATTTCATACATTTTTAGATCCTAATAAAACCTATTCTTTCTTCAATGTATGAACAAATTGACTGAAACCCTTTACGAAGTAAGGCTCTGGCAAGTCGTAATTGTGGCTAGAAGTGGGTCCCAAAGATGTCGATGTGATTAAATTGCAACTCTTTATTTACACATTCCCAGCACATCTTTTTCAAAGAAAGCATTCAGTTTGGAGTAATAATATCGGTGTCCCATATCATGATTAATATTTTCTTTATTCTTAGCATAAACCTTTCCATCCTTCTTTAGGGTTGTACAATGATTTCATCCAAATTTACTATTGCTTTGTCATATTTGGAGGTCATAGGGGCTTGCAGATTCTCCTTTGGTTGGATTTTCTTCTTGGAAACTTCTGAAAACTCCGGGTGAGCGCCGCTACTTAAGCAAGAGAAGGATGGAAGCTGCGAGTTGTTGTTGGTTGAGGTACGTTCCCCGTTGTTGTTGTTGTGCTCCGGAGTTCGTTCAATGTCATCAGAAGGGGTTATGTTTCGAAGAAAGACCCTGATGATGCAGGTGGCTATGAAGTTGTACAAAGGTGACATCAGATCAATATAGTATTTCCAGTAGACGAGACAGTGCAGCATGATGAACCAATCCATGATGACGAGTATAATTGTGACGTAATCCACAATCGATTTCCAGTTTGCATCAAGGGGATCCATTTTGTCTAGAATTTCTGCTCTTTCTGTATTCCCTTAAAAAGTGAATAAATATTTGAACCAAAAGTCTTCACTTATTGTGATTACTTTTGGTGATCATATTTTTGAAACCTCTGAGACATTTCTGGTAGTTACTTTCTTTTCCTTCTGTAGAGGAGGAGGTACTTTCTTTTTTACCTGTGTGAAGCGCTGGAAATGCTCGAACCACCATTTTTTCCCTATACAATGGTCGGTGATGCGTCATATATAGCCTCTCCCGATCAAGCCAACCCCCCCTTGCCGAGGTGTATGTGGGGCTTCTTACTAAGTGGGGCTCTGGCGAATCATTATTGTAGATAGAAGTGGGTGCAGATTTCATACATTTTTAGATCCTAATAAAACCTATTCTTTCTTCAATGTATGAACAAATTGACTGAAACCCTTTACGAAGTAAGGCTCTGGCAAGTCGTAATTGTGGCTAAAAGTGGGTCCCAAAGATGTCGATGTGATTAAATTGCAACTCTTTATTTACACATTCCCAGCACATCTTTTTCAAAGAAAGCATTCAGTTTGGAGTAATAATATCGGTGTCCCATATCATGATTAATATTTTCTTTATTCTTAGCATAAACCTTTCCATCCTTCTTTGGGGTTGTACAATGATTTCATCCAAATTTACTATTGCTTTGTCATATTTGGAGGTCATAGGGGCTTGCAGATTCTCCTTTGGTTGGATTTTCTTCTTGGTAACTTCTGAAAACTCCGGGTGAGCGCCGCTACTTAAGCAAGAGAAGGATGGAAGCTGCGAGTTGTTGTTGGTTGAGGTACGTTCCCCGTTGTTGTTGTTGTGCTCCGGAGTTCGTTCAATGTCATCAGAAGGGGTTATGTTTCGAAGAAAGACCCTGATGATGCAGGTGGCTATGAAGTTGTACAAAGGTGACATCAGATCAATATAGTATTTCCAGTAGACGAGACAGTGCAGCATGATGAACCAATCCATGATGACGAGTATAATTGTGACGTAATCCACAATCGATTTCCAGTTTGCATCAAGGGGATCCATTTTGTCTAGAATTTCTGCTCTTTCTGTATTCCCTTAAAAAGTGAATAAATATTTGAACCAAAAGTCTTCACTTATTATGATTACTTTTGGTGATCATATTTTTGAAACCTCTGAGACATTTCTGGTAGTTACTTTCTTTTCCTTCTGTAGAGGAGGAGGTACTTTCTTTTTTACCTGTGTGAAGCGCTGGAAATGCTCGAACCACCATTTTTTCCCTATACAATGGTCGGTGATGCGTCATATATAGCCTCTCCCGATCAAGCCAACCCCCCCCTTGCCGAGGTGTATGTGGGGCTTCTTACTAAGTGGGGCTCTGGCGAATCGTTATTGTAGATAGAAGTGGGTACAGACTTCATACATTTTTAGATCCTAATAAAACCTATTCTTTCTTCAATGTATGAACAAATTGACTGAAACCCTTTACGAAGTAAGGCTCTGGCAAGTCGTAATTGTGGCTAGAAGTGGGTCCCAAAGATGTCGATGTGATTAAATTGCAACTCTTTATTTACACATTCCCAGCACATCTTTTTCAAAGAAAGCATTCAGTTTGGAGTAATAATATCGGTGTCCCATATCATGATTAATATTTTCTTTATTCTTAGCATAAACCTTTCCATCCTTCTTTGGGGTTGTACAATGATTTCATCCAAATTTACTATTGCTTTGTCATATTTGGAGGTCATAGGGGCTTGCAGATTCTCCTTTGGTTGGATTTTCTTCTTGGAAACTTCTGAAAACTCCGGGTGAGCGCCGCTACTTAAGCAAGAGAAGGATGGAAGCTGCAAGTTGTTGTTGGTTGAGGTACGTTCCCCGTTGTTGTTGTTGTGCTCCGGAGTTCGTTCAATGTCATCAGAAGGGGTTATGTTTCGAAGAAAGACCCTGATGATGCAGGTGGCTATGAAGTTGTACAAAGGTGACATCAGATCAATATAGTATTTCCAGTAGACGAGACAGTGCAGCATGATGAACCAATCCATGATGACGAGTATAATTGTGACGTAATCGACAATCGATTTCCAGTTTGCATCAAGGGGATCCATTTTGTCTAGAATTTCTGCTCTTTCTGTATTCCCTTAAAAAGTGAATAAATATTTGAACCAAAAGTCTTCACTTATTATGATTACTTTTGGTGATCATATTTTTGAAACCTCTGAGACATTTCTGGTAGTTACTTTCTTTTCCTTCTGTAGAGGAGGAGGTACTTTCTTTTTTACCTGTGTGAAGCGCTGGAAATGCTCGAACCACCATTTTTTCCCTATACAATGGTCGGTGATGTGTCATATATAGCCTCTCCCGATCAAGCCAACCCCCCCTTGCCGAGGTGTATGTGGGGCTTCTTACTAAGTGGGGCTCTGGCGAATCGTTATTGTAGATAGAAGTGGGTGCAGATTTCATACATTCTTAGATCCTAATAAAACCTATTCTTTCTTCAATGTATGAACAAATTGACTGAAACCCTTTACGAAGTAAGGCTCTGGCAAGTCGTAATTGTGGCTAGAAGTGGGTCCCAAAGATGTCGATGTGATTAAATTGCAACTCTTTATTTACACATTCCCAGCACATCTTTTTCAAAGAAAGCATTCAGTTTGGAGTAATAATATCGGTGTCCCATATCATGATTAATATTTTCTTTATTCTTAGCATAAACCTTTCCATCCTTCTTTAGGGTTGTACAATGATTTCATCCAAATTTACTATTGCTTTGTCATATTTGGAGGTCATAGGGGCTTGCAGATTCTCCTTTGGTTGGATTTTCTTCTTGGAAACTTCTGAAAACTCCGGGTGAGCGCCGCTACTTAAGCAAGAGAAGGATGGAAGCTGCGAGTTGTTGTTGGTTGAGGTACGTTCCCCGTTGTTGTTGTTGTGCTCCGGAGTTCGTTCAATGTCATCAGAAGGGGTTATGTTTCGAAGAAAGACCCTGATGATGCAGGTGGCTATGAAGTTGTACAAAGGTGACATCAGATCAATATAGTATTTCCAGTAGACGAGACAGTGCAGCATGATGAACCAATCCATGATGACGAGTATAATTGTGACGTAATCCACAATCGATTTCCAGTTTGCATCAAGGGGATCCATTTTGTCTAGAATTTCTGCTCTTTCTGTATTCCCTTAAAAAGTGAATAAATATTTGAACCAAAAGTCTTCACTTATTGTGATTACTTTTGGTGATCATATTTTTGAAACCTCTGAGACATTTCTGGTAGTTACTTTCTTTTCCTTCTGTAGAGGAGGAGGTACTTTCTTTTTTACCTGTGTGAAGCGCTGGAAATGCTCGAACCACCATTTTTTCCCTATACAATGGTCGGTGATGCGTCATATATAGCCTCTCCCGATCAAGCCAACCCCCCCTTGCCGAGGTGTATGTGGGGCTTCTTACTAAGTGGGGCTCTGGCGAATCATTATTGTAGATAGAAGTGGGTGCAGATTTCATACATTTTAAGATCCTAATAAAACCTATTCTTTCTTCAATGTATGAACAAATTGACTGAAACCCTTTACGAAGTAAGGCTCTGGCAAGTCGTAATTGTGGCTAAAAGTGGGTCCCAAAGATGTCGATGTGATTAAATTGCAACTCTTTATTTACACATTCCCAGCACATCTTTTTCAAAGAAAGCATTCAGTTTGGAGTAATAATATCGGTGTCCCATATCATGATTAATATTTTCTTTATTCTTAGCATAAACCTTTCCATCCTTCTTTGGGGTTGTACAATGATTTCATCCAAATTTACTATTGCTTTGTCATATTTGGAGGTCATAGGGGCTTGCAGATTCTCCTTTGGTTGGATTTTCTTCTTGGAAACTTCTGAAAACTCCGGGTGAGCGCCGCTACTTAAGCAAGAGAAGGATGGAAGCTGCAAGTTGTTGTTGGTTGAGGTACGTTCCCCGTTGTTGTTGTTGTGCTCCGGAGTTCGTTCAATGTCATCAGAAGGGGTTATGTTTCGAAGAAAGACCCTGATGATGCAGGTGGCTATGAAGTTGTACAAAGGTGACATCAGATCAATATAGTATTTCCAGTAGACGAGACAGTGCAGCATGATGAACCAATCCATGATGACGAGTATAATTGTGACGTAATCGACAATCGATTTCCAGTTTGCATCAAGGGGATCCATTTTGTCTAGAATTTCTGCTCTTTCTGTATTCCCTTAAAAAGTGAATAAATATTTGAACCAAAAGTCTTCACTTATTATGATTACTTTTGGTGATCATATTTTTGAAACCTCTGAGACATTTCTGGTAGTTACTTTCTTTTCCTTCTGTAGAGGAGGAGGTACTTTCTTTTTTACCTGTGTGAAGCGCTGGAAATGCTCGAACCACCATTTTTTCCCTATACAATGGTCGGTGATGTGTCATATATAGCCTCTCCCGATCAAGCCAACCCCCCCTTGCCGAGGTGTATGTGGGGCTTCTTACTAAGTGGGGCTCTGGCGAATCGTTATTGTAGATAGAAGTGGGTGCAGATTTCATACATTCTTAGATCCTAATAAAACCTATTCTTTCTTCAATGTATGAACAAATTGACTGAAACCCTTTACGAAGTAAGGCTCTGGCAAGTCGTAATTGTGGCTAGAAGTGGGTCCCAAAGATGTCGATGTGATTAAATTGCAACTCTTTATTTACACATTCCCAGCACATCTTTTTCAAAGAAAGCATTCAGTTTGGAGTAATAATATCGGTGTCCCATATCATGATTAATATTTTCTTTATTCTTAGCATAAACCTTTCCATCCTTCTTTGGGGTTGTACAATGATTTCATCCAAATTTACTATTGCTTTGTCATATTTGGAGGTCATAGGGGCTTGCAGATTCTCCTTTGGTTGGATTTTCTTCTTGGAAACTTCTGAAAACTCCGGGTGAGCGCCGCTACTTAAGCAAGAGAAGGATGGAAGCTGCGAGTTGTTGTTGGTTGAGGTACGTTCCCCGTTGTTGTTGTTGTGCTCCGGAGTTCGTTCAATGTCATCAGAAGGGGTTATGTTTCGAAGAAAGACCCTGATGATGCAGGTGGCTATGAAGTTGTACAAAGGTGACATCAGATCAATATAGTATTTCCAGTAGACGAGACAGTGCAGCATGATGAACCAATCCATGATGACGAGTATAATTGTGACGTAATCGACAATCGATTTCCAGTTTGCATCAAGGGGATCCATTTTGTCTAGAATTTCTGCTCTTTCTGTATTCCCTTAAAAAGTGAATAAATATTTGAACCAAAAGTCTTCACTTATTATGATTACTTTTGGTGATCATATTTTTGAAACCTCTGAGACATTTCTGGTAGTTACTTTCTTTTCCTTCTGTAGAGGAGGAGGTACTTTCTTTTTTACCTGTGTGAAGCGCTGGAAATGCTCGAACCACCATTTTTTCCCTATACAATGGTCGGTGATGCGTCATATATAGCCTCTCCCGATCAAGCCAACCCCCCCTTGCCGAGGTGTATGTGGGGCTTCTTACTAAGTGGGGCTCTGGCGAATCGTTATTGTAGATAGAAGTGGGTGCAGATTTCATACATTTTTAGATCCTAATAAAACCTATTCTTTCTTCAATGTATGAACAAATTGACTGAAACCCTTTACGAAGTAAGGCTCTGGCAAGTCGTAATTGTGGCTAGAAGTGGGTCCCAAAGATGTCGATGTGATTAAATTGCAACTCTTTATTTACACATTCCCAGCACATCTTTTTCAAAGAAAGCATTCAGTTTGGAGTAATAATATCGGTGTCCCATATCATGATTAATATTTTCTTTATTCTTAGCATAAACCTTTCCATCCTTCTTTGGGGTTGTACAATGATTTCATCCAAATTTACTATTGCTTTGTCATATTTGGAGGTCATAGGGGCTTGCAGATTCTCCTTTGGTTGGATTTTCTTCTTGGTAACTTCTGAAAACTCCGGGTGAGCGCCGCTACTTAAGCAAGAGAAGGATGGAAGCTGCGAGTTGTTGTTGGTTGAGGTACGTTCCCCGTTGTTGTTGTTGTGCTCCGGAGTTCGTTCAATGTCATCAGAAGGGGTTATGTTTCGAAGAAAGACCCTGATGATGCAGGTGGCTATGAAGTTGTACAAAGGTGACATCAGATCAATATAGTATTTCCAGTAGACGAGACAGTGCAGCATGATGAACCAATCCATGATGACGAGTATAATTGTGACGTAATCGACAATCGATTTCCAGTTTGCATCAAGGGGATCCATTTTGTCTAGAATTTCTGCTCTTTCTGTATTCCCTTAAAAAGTGAATAAATATTTGAACCAAAAGTCTTCACTTATTATGATTACTTTTGGTGATCATATTTTTGAAACCTCTGAGACATTTCTGGTAGTTACTTTCTTTTCCTTCTGTAGAGGAGGAGGTACTTTCTTTTTTACCTGTGTGAAGCGCTGGAAATGCTCGAACCACCATTTTTTCCCTATACAATGGTCGGTGATGCGTCATATATAGCCTCTCCCGATCAAGCCAACCCCCCCCCTTGCCGAGGTGTATGTGGGGCTTCTTACTAAGTGGGGCTCTGGCGAATCGTTATTGTAGATAGAAGTGGGTGCAGACTTCATACATTTTTAGATCCTAATAAAACCTATTCTTTCTTCAATGTATGAACAAATTGACTGAAACCCTTTACGAAGTAAGGCTCTGGCAAGTCGTAATTGTGGCTAGAAGTGGGTCCCAAAGATGTCGATGTGATTAAATTGCAACTCTTTATTTACACATTCCCAGCACATCTTTTTCAAAGAAAGCATTCAGTTTGGAGTAATAATATCGGTGTCCCATATCATGATTAATATTTTCTTTATTCTTAGCATAAACCTTTCCATCCTTCTTTGGGGTTGTACAATGATTTCATCCAAATTTACTATTGCTTTGTCATATTTGGAGGTCATAGGGGCTTGCAGATTCTCCTTTGGTTGGATTTTCTTCTTGGAAACTTCTGAAAACTCCGGGTGAGCGCCGCTACTTAAGCAAGAGAAGGATGGAAGCTGCAAGTTGTTGTTGGTTGAGGTACGTTCCCCGTTGTTGTTGTTGTGCTCCGGAGTTCGTTCAATGTCATCAGAAGGGGTTATGTTTCGAAGAAAGACCCTGATGATGCAGGTGGCTATGAAGTTGTACAAAGGTGACATCAGATCAATATAGTATTTCCAGTAGACGAGACAGTGCAGCATGATGAACCAATCCATGATGACGAGTATAATTGTGACGTAATCGACAATCGATTTCCAGTTTGCATCAAGGGGATCCATTTTGTCTAGAATTTCTGCTCTTTCTGTATTCCCTTAAAAAGTGAATAAATATTTGAACCAAAAGTCTTCACTTATTATGATTACTTTTGGTGATCATATTTTTGAAACCTCTGAGACATTTCTGGTAGTTACTTTCTTTTCCTTCTGTAGAGGAGGAGGTACTTTCTTTTTTACCTGTGTGAAGCGCTGGAAATGCTCGAACCACCATTTTTTCCCTATACAATGGTCGGTGATGTGTCATATATAGCCTCTCCCGATCAAGCCAACCCCCCCTTGCCGAGGTGTATGTGGGGCTTCTTACTAAGTGGGGCTCTGGCGAATCGTTATTGTAGATAGAAGTGGGTGCAGATTTCATACATTCTTAGATCCTAATAAAACCTATTCTTTCTTCAATGTATGAACAAATTGACTGAAACCCTTTACGAAGTAAGGCTCTGGCAAGTCGTAATTGTGGCTAGAAGTGGGTCCCAAAGATGTCGATGTGATTAAATTGCAACTCTTTATTTACACATTCCCAGCACATCTTTTTCAAAGAAAGCATTCAGTTTGGAGTAATAATATCGGTGTCCCATATCATGATTAATATTTTCTTTATTCTTAGCATAAACCTTTCCATCCTTCTTTAGGGTTGTACAATGATTTCATCCAAATTTACTATTGCTTTGTCATATTTGGAGGTCATAGGGGCTTGCAGATTCTCCTTTGGTTGGATTTTCTTCTTGGAAACTTCTGAAAACTCCGGGTGAGCGCCGCTACTTAAGCAAGAGAAGGATGGAAGCTGCGAGTTGTTGTTGGTTGAGGTACGTTCCCCGTTGTTGTTGTTGTGCTCCGGAGTTCGTTCAATGTCATCAGAAGGGGTTATGTTTCGAAGAAAGACCCTGATGATGCAGGTGGCTATGAAGTTGTACAAAGGTGACATCAGATCAATATAGTATTTCCAGTAGACGAGACAGTGCAGCATGATGAACCAATCCATGATGACGAGTATAATTGTGACGTAATCCACAATCGATTTCCAGTTTGCATCAAGGGGATCCATTTTGTCTAGAATTTCTGCTCTTTCTGTATTCCCTTAAAAAGTGAATAAATATTTGAACCAAAAGTCTTCACTTATTGTGATTACTTTTGGTGATCATATTTTTGAAACCTCTGAGACATTTCTGGTAGTTACTTTCTTTTCCTTCTGTAGAGGAGGAGGTACTTTCTTTTTTACCTGTGTGAAGCGCTGGAAATGCTCGAACCACCATTTTTTCCCTATACAATGGTCGGTGATGCGTCATATATAGCCTCTCCCGATCAAGCCAACCCCCCCTTGCCGAGGTGTATGTGGGGCTTCTTACTAAGTGGGGCTCTGGCGAATCATTATTGTAGATAGAAGTGGGTGCAGATTTCATACATTTTTAGATCCTAATAAAACCTATTCTTTCTTCAATGTATGAACAAATTGACTGAAACCCTTTACGAAGTAAGGCTCTGGCAAGTCGTAATTGTGGCTAAAAGTGGGTCCCAAAGATGTCGATGTGATTAAATTGCAACTCTTTATTTACACATTCCCAGCACATCTTTTTCAAAGAAAGCATTCAGTTTGGAGTAATAATATCGGTGTCCCATATCATGATTAATATTTTCTTTATTCTTAGCATAAACCTTTCCATCCTTCTTTGGGGTTGTACAATGATTTCATCCAAATTTACTATTGCTTTGTCATATTTGGAGGTCATAGGGGCTTGCAGATTCTCCTTTGGTTGGATTTTCTTCTTGGAAACTTCTGAAAACTCCGGGTGAGCGCCGCTACTTAAGCAAGAGAAGGATGGAAGCTGCGAGTTGTTGTTGGTTGAGGTACGTTCCCCGTTGTTGTTGTTGTGCTCCGGAGTTCGTTCAATGTCATCAGAAGGGGTTATGTTTCGAAGAAAGACCCTGATGATGCAGGTGGCTATGAAGTTGTACAAAGGTGACATCAGATCAATATAGTATTTCCAGTAGACGAGACAGTGCAGCATGATGAACCAATCCATGATGACGAGTATAATTGTGACGTAATCGACAATCGATTTCCAGTTTGCATCAAGGGGATCCATTTTGTCTAGAATTTCTGCTCTTTCTGTATTCCCTTAAAAAGTGAATAAATATTTGAACCAAAAGTCTTCACTTATTATGATTACTTTTGGTGATCATATTTTTGAAACCTCTGAGACATTTCTGGTAGTTACTTTCTTTTCCTTCTGTAGAGGAGGAGGTACTTTCTTTTTTACCTGTGTGAAGCGCTGGAAATGCTCGAACCACCATTTTTTCCCTATACAATGGTCGGTGATGCGTCATATATAGCCTCTCCCGATCAAGCCAACCCCCCCTTGCCGAGGTGTATGTGGGGCTTCTTACTAAGTGGGGCTCTGGCGAATCGTTATTGTAGATAGAAGTGGGTGCAGATTTCATACATTTTTAGATCCTAATAAAACCTATTCTTTCTTCAATGTATGAACAAATTGACTGAAACCCTTTACGAAGTAAGGCTCTGGCAAGTCGTAATTGTGGCTAGAAGTGGGTCCCAAAGATGTCGATGTGATTAAATTGCAACTCTTTATTTACACATTCCCAGCACATCTTTTTCAAAGAAAGCATTCAGTTTGGAGTAATAATATCGGTGTCCCATATCATGATTAATATTTTCTTTATTCTTAGCATAAACCTTTCCATCCTTCTTTGGGGTTGTACAATGATTTCATCCAAATTTACTATTGCTTTGTCATATTTGGAGGTCATAGGGGCTTGCAGATTCTCCTTTGGTTGGATTTTCTTCTTGGAAACTTCTGAAAACTCCGGGTGAGCGCCGCTACTTAAGCAAGAGAAGGATGGAAGCTGCGAGTTGTTGTTGGTTGAGGTACGTTCCCCGTTGTTGTTGTTGTGCTCCGGAGTTCGTTCAATGTCATCAGAAGGGGTTATGTTTCGAAGAAAGACCCTGATGATGCAGGTGGCTATGAAGTTGTACAAAGGTGACATCAGATCAATATAGTATTTCCAGTAGACGAGACAGTGCAGCATGATGAACCAATCCATGATGACGAGTATAATTGTGACGTAATCCACAATCGATTTCCAGTTTGCATCAAGGGGATCCATTTTGTCTAGAATTTCTGCTCTTTCTGTATTCCCTTAAAAAGTGAATAAATATTTGAACCAAAAGTCTTCACTTATTATGATTACTTTTGGTGATCATATTTTTGAAACCTCTGAGACATCTCTGGTAGTTACTTTCTTTTCCTTCTGTAGAGGAGGAGGTACTTTCTTTTTTACCTGTGTGAAGCGCTGGAAATGCTCGAACCACCATTTTTTCCCTATACAATGGTCGGTGATGCGTCATATATAGCCTCTCCCGATCAAGCCAACCCCCCCTTGCCGAGGTGTATGTGGGGCTTCTTACTAAGTGGGGCTCTGGCGAATCGTTATTGTAGATAGAAGTGGGTGCAGATTTCATACATTTTTAGATCCTAATAAAACCTATTCTTTCTTCAATGTATGAACAAATTGACTGAAACCCTTTACGAAGTAAGGCTCTGGCAAGTCGTAATTGTGGCTAGAAGTGGGTCCCAAAGATGTCGATGTGATTAAATTGCAACTCTTTATTTACACATTCCCAGCACATCTTTTTCAAAGAAAGCATTCAGTTTGGAGTAATAATATCGGTGTCCCATATCATGATTAATATTTTCTTTATTCTTAGCATAAACCTTTCCATCCTTCTTTGGGGTTGTACAATGATTTCATCCAAATTTACTATTGCTTTGTCATATTTGGAGGTCATAGGGGCTTGCAGATTCTCCTTTGGTTGGATTTTCTTCTTGGAAACTTCTGAAAACTCCGGGTGAGCGCCGCTACTTAAGCAAGAGAAGGATGGAAGCTGCGAGTTGTTGTTGGTTGAGGTACGTTCCCCGTTATTGTTGTTGTGCTCCGGAGTTCGTTCAATGTCATCAGAAGGGGTTATGTTTCGAAGAAAGACCCTGATGATGCAGGTGGCTATGAAGTTGTACAAAGGTGACATCAGATCAATATAGTATTTCCAGTAGACGAGACAGTACAGCATGATTAACCAATCCATGATGACGAGTATAATTGTGACGTAATCCACAATCGATTTCCAGTTTGCATCAAGGGGATCCATTTTGTCTAGAAGTTCTGTGCTCCCGTGTTCGCACTGGCACTACGCACAAACAGAAACAACGAATGACTTGACTCGAATCAGTCGCATGGGTGCAGATTTCACCAAGATTTTTAGATCCCAATCGTTTCTGCTCTTTCTGTATTCCCTTAAAAAGTGAATAAATGGTTGAACCGAAAGTCTTCTCTTATTATGGTTACATTTGGTGATCATATTTTTGAGACCTTTAAGACATTTCTGGTAGTTGCTTTCTTTTCCTTCTGTAGAGGAGGAGGTACTTTCTTTTTTACCTGTGTGAAGCGCTGAAAATGCGAGCCAACCCCCCCTTGCCGAGGTGTATGTGGGGCTTCTTACTAAGTCGGGCTCTGAAAAATCGTTATTTTAGCTAGAAGTGGATGCAGATTTTATCAATATTTAGATCCCAATAAAACCTATTCGTTCTTGTATGTATGAACATATTGACCGAAACCCCTTACGAAGTAAGGCTCTGGCCAGTTGTTATTGTGGCTAGAAGTGGGTCCCAAAGATGTCGATATGAATAAATGGCGGCTCTTTATTTACACATTCCCCGCACATCTTCCCCAAGTTCTTCTCTAAAAAAGCATTCAGATTGGAGTAATGGTATTGGCGTCCCATATCACAATTAATATTTTCTTCGTTCTTAGCCTTAACTTTTCCATCCTACTTTAGGGCGTGTACAATGATTTCATCCTGTTTTTTTGAGTCCGAGTTAAACATGGACACAAGCCAGCTCAAGTATTATCATTTGCAACTCGTACTAAGGATTTGTTGTACTATATCTAATGACTTAATACTGACTTGTAATATAAATCTAATTAAAAAAGGCTGTTAAAAAGAAAAATGGTTTTGTTCTTATTTTTAACTCTAGTTCCCGATAACCCAGCATTTCAGAAACTAGGCACGCTTCCAGTCCACATTACACCGTGTTTGCGGGACTCTACTGTATATATATTTATATATATATTGATAGTTTTGTTCACTTTTTAGGGTTACTTTTTCAATAAATAAGTAAAATAATAAACACCAGAGTACCCTGAAATTCATTTTTAATAAAAATAAAAACATAAAATAAAGTTAAATAAAAATGAATTTCAGGGTACTCTGGTGTTTATTATTTTACTTTTTTATATATACATATATATATATACTCCAAATAATCGAGGTACTTCATTTTGATGTCACTACCACTTGGATAATGACACTATACACTCATCTCAATCACAACGCAATTAAAGGAAAACTATTATGACTGTGCAGCGATATGCACAGTTTTTTATGTTTTGCTTAATATCTCTTCACTCTTTTGTAGGGGCTTAATATCTCGTCACTCTTTAGTAGGGGGAGGGTAGTGGGTGGGATGTATGTGGTTGCTAATTTTTTCCTAGCTAATAAAATATTTACGGGTATAAATAAGGTACGGGTGCTTATAACCTAACCAAACTCTCAGTTGAAAAAATTCCATTAAGGGTCCATATTTTTATTGCAGTTAACTGTAAAAGCAAAAACCAAATAATCTTTTGTTAAATTTATCTTCTTATAAGATATTTGTATTAGAATAGAATAGAATAGAAAAGTGCTTTATTGAATACATACTATGTACAGTAGGCTACATGAAATGGGTGCGATAATTTATACATGCACATACAACAATGGTCATACGACCGTCTGCTGGGTTGGCATTAATGTCCATTCAATATTAATAAAATAAAATTGTCCCACATAAATCAACATACTGAGCACTAAAACAAAATAAAATAACACTTCTTTATGCACACATATACATAGATATATACACATACACATGTATGCATATATACACATATATTTATACTCTAAACATATTGTAATATAAAATTTTAAAAATTAAATTCCCTAACTAGCTCCCATCTACGTTTCCTTGCAATTTTTAAAAAATTTCCAAGGCCCCGCCAATCCTTCCCATTCAAATAATCCACAAACTCCTCATATTGTATTTTTTGTTTACCAAAATACAAGAGTCGCAAGTCAATGAACACAGGGCAACTAGCCACAAAGTGTAAAGCAGATTCATTCTCCTTTAAATTACACAAGGAACATGTGTGGTTTTTATCGACAATCCACGGTTTATAGTTGAGATCTATAAGTTCTCCTCTACATTTTATTATCCAAGAAATGGTTCGGTTGTCTAAACCAGTTTCCAAGAAGCTATTGTTGCCAAGGTCAAAGTCAACGACGAGGTATTGGGAATGATAAGCTGAAGTACGCGCTCTGCCTAGACACTCAGCTCTCCAGCTATCTCTTGCTGCATTTACAACACTAACTAATTGAGACTTCAACCTACCACTCCCCGCCTCCTCCATCGTATGTATATTCAGGTCCATTTGCACGCCATATTTGATTCCTAATGCTCTCCACGCTCGACACCAATCTACATTTTTTCTTAAAACTTCAGCTGCTAATAATCTTGGTAAACGCTCAGGTGGTAGCCCCAATATATTTATTATATAATTAAGATTCATTGAGAGAGAATAAATGTGTAATTTATCTAGACCAGTTTCCAAGTACAGTGAGTAATTTGGCGTGTTATTAGGCAACTGAAACAGTTTCCTAATAAATAACTTTTGTACAGATTCTATCTTTTCGCTCTCTAAATATCCCCATACCTGGCCTCCATAACATAATATTGATCTTACCACAGCGTTAAAACATACAAATTTTGAGGACAGATGCACCCTGTCATTGTTTATTAATTTATTCCAGGCGGCGTTAATGGCTAATTTTGCAGCTGTGGACTTCATCTGAAAATGTTGTTCCCAACTTAGCATTGGCGTGAACAATACCCCCAGATATTTGTAAGAGTTAACAATCTCGACCTCTTTGCCTTTATAGAACCATTTATTACTTTTTGCCAATCTACCTCCTTTGCGAAAAACCATAATTTTGGATTTATTAGTATTAACTTGAAGGTTCCATAAATTGCAATAAAGTTCAAGTTTTCCAATCATTTGTTGCAGTACAACAGCTGTGGGAGCTATTAAAACTATGTCATCCGCATACATTAAAATATTAATTTTCTGACCTCCAAATAAACATCCGCCCTCTAAAAATTCTGGCAAATCATTTATAAATATTGAGAATAAAGTAGGGCTAAGATTACAACCCTGTTTTAAACCCATCTTGGACTCAAAACTACTTGTAATGCCGTTTTTACACCATACAGAAACATTGGTTCTATCGTAAAGATTTTCAATAAGCTTGGCAAATTTGGTTGAAACTCCTATACTAAATAATTTATAAATTAAGGCCTTTCTGTCTATAGTGTCGAAGGCTGCTGAAAAATCTACAAAAAAACAAAATAACTTGCCTTTTTTAATCGCACAACTTAAATTAATCATACACGATAAACTAAATATATTATCAATGGTAGAATATCCACGTATGAACCCCCCTTGAAACTCAGTCAATATATTATTCTGAGTTAACCACACATTTAGTCTAGAATTCAGCAAACTCGTAAATATTTTACCACCACAGTCAATAAAGGAAAGTCCTCTATAATTTTCAACAGAATTTGCATCTCCCTTTTTGTGCAACGGGAATATAATAGATTTTTTAAAACTTTCCACTACCCTGCACTTGTTAAACATGTTATTATAAATACCCAATATTCTAGTGAGCAGTGAATCTGGAGCATTTTTATAAAACTCGTAGGGCACCCTATCGTGGCCCGGCGCTTTATTATCTTTTAATCTCGCGAGAACTGATTTTAACTCTAACATACTAAAATCTCTGTCCAAAACATCGTTTGTTATCATTGGTTCCGCATAACAGATCCCAGCTGATAATCGTCGCGGGTTTAATAATTTACTAAAATGATTGATCCAATCCTGCGGTGCAATGTTACCCACGAACCTATCACTGCCGTATTTAAAACTGTTTAAAGCCGACCAAAAAGTTTTCGCGTCAGTCCTGTGATTTAAACTGGCAATCGTATTATCCAAGTGCATTTTTTGTTTATTTTTACATACAATTTTAAACATCTTACATGCTTGAATGTACTCAGATTTATCAGCTGTCGAGTTTGTTCTACGAAATATGTTTAACCTCTTAAATTTCCGCTTTCTCAACGCTAAACATTCGTAATCAAACCATTTTTGTTGGTGCCGTTGTTTTAAAGAACAGCTACTACTAGTCGCACTTTGCTTTGAATGGGCTGACTCCTTTATAATATGTACAATTTGATCAAAATTATTTTGGTCGTCTAACGATATACGAAACATAGCAATATTCTGAATAACCTTTTCCTGATATAAAATATTATCCCGTCGAGTCCATTTTAATTTTGGGAGTAAAGGTAAAATGTTTTCATCTCTTCTCCTCACACAAATGTCGTTATCTATCGATAAGGATACTTCAATTGGCAGGTGGTCAGAGCCCGTGTGTTCAACAACTTTAAACCCCTGTATGATATCTAGACAAGATAATGAGACCGCTGCTATATCAATAACAGAGCATCCCATGACACCTATAAAAGTATATTCCCCGCTATAATCACCCTCTGACCTACCGTTCAGTATAACTAACCCTAAATTTTCACACAGATCTAAAATTCTCTTTCCTTTATTGTTAACAATTAAATCTTTGGAGTTTCGGGTTCGTCTAAATAACAATGATTCCATTTGATTAAAACAATATTCTGGTAAAATTTGTTCTATACCTACACGGCCATTCACATCACCGATCAAAATAAAATCTTGAAAATTATTGTTTGTCAAAAAGTTTGATAAAGCCTGAAAGTTATCATCCCATGAATTATAATTAATATATACTGGCATTAACACTATTGATCTATTACTAACTGTATTCCTTATTTGCACTAATACATAGTCATGGTATTCAATAAAATTGATTTTGTCACAAAACGGAGAACTTAAATTAATCAAAATTATTAATCCTCCCATGTATCTTCCATGGCTTGAGCTACGTTTAGCAAAACTAAAATTCTTTTTGAAATTTTTTAACTTTTGGTCTATATATGGAGCATCAACCTCAGAAATAAATGATTCTAAAATAAAAACAATATCATACAAATTAATGAACTCTATAAAACTTAAATCATTCACCTTGGACTTTAACCCGCATACATTGTAGGCCACTAATTTTAAACTACCTATCTTACTTAAAGTACTTGTTGAGTCCGTCCGACGTACTTCTGTGGCTGGATTGGCGTAGACCCCTCAACCCCGCACTGCCTGAGAGTAGCTTGCTGTCCCTGGTCCCTGATGGAGGCCGTCGCTGGTCGCTGTCACAGCATCCCTTGGAGTCTCGCGCTGCCTCGTGGTCGACCCCTCGTCTTCGGCTGCACCCTCCATGTCCAAAGGGGGATTTGCAAGGCGATTTATGAACTCCGAGAAGTCGTGGCGAAACATGGAATTCAGCTTTGCAACTCCGTCCTGCCTCCCTGCCATTAGCCTACCCTCCTCCCACGTGAACCTACACTTGTCTATGGTTAGGTGATCATATACCAAGGGCATCCGCCGGGTCCCCGCTACCCTCTCGACCTCATTTCGCACTGACACTAAAGCTTTACGCTTTACTCGCACCTCCTTTGGGAAATCACGGTAAACTGAATAACCCGTGTTTTTCAATTGTTTCACCCGAGTCATAATATAGTCAATGTCAGAGTCACAAGGCAAGTGAGCGATTATTGTATCTTTTAGGTTTCCTAGAGGGTGAGCCCTGTTAATACATACTTGACTGTGACCGAACATATCACCACAGAATTTGCCTACTATATACTTAAAGTCCGTTGTTCTTTCACCCCACTTCAGTCCCTTGAATATCAGATTGTTCCTTCTAGATCGACTTTCTAAATCTAAAAGTTTATCCATAATGACTTTATTTTGTCGCTTAAGGTCCCTTATCTGTTCATTTTGTGAAACGTTTTCTTCTTCCAAATGTGACACTTTTTGTGAGAGGTTAACCAAGTCAGATTTTGTCGCCAAATTAGACAATTTAGAGTCCAGGAGATCGGACATAACATCTCTGAGAGAAGATCTTAACTGTCCATTAGTTAACTCACCAACTTTCTCGTCGTCGTTCTCCATTATTCCCATCATCAAACCTGTAGAAGAATCCTCCGGTGATGCTGGCGAGGAACGCGATCTCGGACGTTTGACAGGTCTTCCCGAAGGCGAGAAATAATTGATTATCTTATTGTCTGTCATTAACACAACACTATGTTCGCTTAAATATCACTTTTGATGCCGCAAACACGAACCAGCGACGAAAATCACCGTAATGTCCACGACACGAACCCACGA
Organism: Macrosteles quadrilineatus; assembly: GCF_028750875.1. Lineage (NCBI taxonomy): Eukaryota > Metazoa > Arthropoda > Insecta > Hemiptera > Cicadellidae > Macrosteles > Macrosteles quadrilineatus. The sequence goes on along the minus strand of NW_026542600.1, from coordinate 38,873,009 downwards.
CAACTTGTCTGCCACTGACCACGTTGCAACTGACCACGTCGGCGATTTCCCGATAACTGATTGTTTTCTTAGTTCCCAACCGAAATTATCAGTTCAAACGATACTTAACCGTTTCTTATCACATTGAAACACAACTCCAGTACTAAACTCTGTTTATTACTGTAGAAATTTACAATAAATCGGGAGCTAACACTGTAGGACTACTGACTCAAACGGCACCAGTAGTGCCAACCGATATTTGTATTATTTTGAACAACAGAATTAACCTAAAAAAAACTATTGTCAAAATACTTTGAGAGTAATGAAATTGTTCGGAATTTAATAACTAATCAGAATATAACATTCTTTTAGTTAATATGTAAACAATTAACATGCTAATGAGGTAATTTCGGCATAATGTCAACTTAAACCTGCCCCCTGGCAGGACTAAAGTTGCGGACTAAACTCACTAATTTTTATGACGGAAATATATTTCTTAGTCCCGAAATTGGTCTCCCAAACCCACCGAGATTATCTCTTAGGCTGGCGCCTAAGTCGCTACTAGACTCCCAAACCAACAATATTTAGGCGCGAGATTATCCCTGAACAAGTTAGGCGCGCACCTAACTGATCCCGAGCTCACAAACCCCTTTTCTAGGCGGCAACTTAAATACCGGAAATATCCGGTTCTTAGTTGCCGACTAGCGCTAATACCGAGCTCCCAAACCACCTCATAATATTTTGAATAAACTGTTATTTTATCTTCAGAAACCCAAGATATGAAGTTGCATCCATGTAGGGAAATTTACTAAAATATACCTTGGATAAAGTAAACTTATGAAACCTATCATGTCAAAAGTTAAATATTGAGAAGTCCATTTGTCACAGGCTGTTGTGAGCCAATACCTGAGAATAGTTTTGGACCGCTTCCTACTTTTTACTTCAATGATAGTACTAATTTTTACTTTCATGTGAATACATTTTTGCAATAGTTTATAAATTTTATTCAGAAGTATACCAATAAAGAATAATATTGATTTGTTATGCTCGTTACATTGCATGTTATATTGATAGTGGTTGGTATGTTTGAGAATACTTTAAATACCTTTTGAACGGTCATTTAGAAAATATTAGGTACTGTAATTGAATTTAATCGAAATTTGAATTAAGCTCATGAAGTATTTTAGAAACATTTTGTATATTGTCAACTTGTATGACCTGCCCTATTTTTTGTAAATTGATTCACAGATTTTTGAAAAGAGTTTAGGCCTACTTTACAAAATAATACTCGAGCCGCAGCAAACCTGCAGACTAAGCAAACTTCAATTTATCTGGCTGTATTTCCACTATTTCCTTCACATTGTAAGATTAATTTCTTATTTTAGTAATATTAGGTAACTCTAATGAATACTTGGGTTTCTTGCTACAAGAAAGATAATGAAGTGTGTTTTTAAAATTATATTTTTATTGAAATAGGTTCTTCTCTATAGGGGAAATTCGCTAAAACTGTCACCAGGTAAGCCATAAATATGATAAGGCTATTAGGGAGTTTTGTTTAGTGTTTAATGTATGATATTAGTTTTAATTATTTTTTTACAGAAAATGTCTTCACAAGTTTGAAATATTAAATATTTAACTATGAAGTTTGTAAGTTAGAGTTACACATTGGAAAAGATTTATATTTGACTTTAAGTCAGATTGTTGCATCTTCGCAAACAATTCTATCAAGTACTAGAAATATGAATGACCACAGAGAAGTCAAAATTGGCGAAACTATTTTATTTATAAATTGGGTCAAGAGGGCCACAAAACTTGGCATCTGCAAATGCTGGTGTTATTCTGTTGAATGAGGTCATTTTGGGAACAGTCCAAACCCTGCCATCAGCTGACCAACCAACCATCAGATCACCTTCACTCGCCATGGAGTCCCACGTAAGTTATATTCATTGCCGGCTAATTTGCCGGTATCGTAACATTCTTATATAACTTCAAAGTATTCTTTCTGACAACAATTTTTTACTAAACAAAAGGGAAATTTTCCCAGAGTAAAAATCGAATAATGTGAAAACCAAGTCATTAATATTTGAAATACTATAAAATATCACACAATAACTATAATTATTATAACAAATTTATCAAATATTGAATGGTAGAATCTTTTATTATTTTGACAAGTCTTAATTCAAGTTCCAGGCTATGAATCAACATGACATCTAGATTGAATTTCAAACATATATCATTTTTAGCAAATTTCCCTACAGGGAAGTAGTTATTACCGAAGATGGCACTGTAAGACCTTGGCCCGGGACCGATTTACTTTTTCATTTTGATGTCCCCAGAGGCCAAAAACATAATTTGTTAAAATGTTTATATACATATACATATATTAGATTTATATATATATACGTCCATGAACGCGATAACTTGAGTAATTTTTGTCCGTTTTTGTTGAAATTTAGTTTAAAGATGTAAGGCGGGATAAGCTTAAATGAGTTTGTGAACCAGCATGACCGGACCATGGGAACAGGGTTTTACCGGGGGTTTTATGGGGTAAAAAATTGTTTTTTTCATTTTTTACCCTCAAAATACATAATTTCCCAATTTCTTTCTAGACCTTTTTAAAGAGCTTAAAAAAAGAACTAATTTAGTATATCAAAGTATTTTTTTACGGTTATTAATAACGGAGAAAATTAAAAAAATGTAAATTTTTAATTCCCATGTTATTCTTAAGGAGAATATTGTAAAATGTTGTAGTTTGCTTGTTTATGGATATATTTTGATCAAACTCGACAAATCTATTTTTATTTTATACTATGCTATTCATATTTTACTAAAAAACACACGTTTATTACCCTCCCTGTGGGCAGCAAACCTAGGTACTCGTTAAACCTAATGTTATTTAAATAGATTTGAAAATCAATTCAGACAAAGGAAAATTTGCTGCGGCGGAGGTATTTAATGCTCCGAACGTATTAAAAAGATGATATGTATCTTTTTAAGAACATTTTTACATATTTGTTTTAAAATAAAAAAAACACTACTGTACGGTATACAAATTAATCACTTGAATAATTTTGAGGGCTGATATCCCCTCAAGGCCCTTCACAAAGTCCCTCCACATACAAGTTAAAAATTTAACCAAATGGTTCTAAGAAATTAGGAATAGGCACACCAGTTGATACAAAAATGTTTTCTCTGGCTTATATTTTAGATAATATAAAAGTATTTTGACTCATCTGAATTTTTCTTTTTGTTTTAGTCAATTTTTAAATATATTATTAGAGTCAAAATTCAACAGTAAATTTGTTTACATCTTGTTCGTTCATAATTAAAACTTGTGCTTGCCAATGTTTTTATTAAACAAAAATTTCACTATCATGTCTCGTCAACTCATATATCTACAGGAAGAATAATGATATAGATTACAGTAATCAACTCATCTATCTACAAGAATAATATATAGATTACAGTTATCGTCATAGCTTAGCTTAAGGTAACTTTATGATTATAAATTCTTATATTTATGGTTTTCGAGTAATTTGAAAGAACATTTATTTGATCCTATGTGTTTTACTTGGTATATTTTTGTATATTTTCGTTGATATTATAGTCAAATGTTTTATCTTAAGTGATGAATATACAAACAAAAATTTCAAGTCAGATTAATTTAACCTCTAAAATTAAACATTTATTTGTCTCGGATCAACAATATTTCACTAACATAATATTCTTATTCCAAAAGGGCAAATGAATTCCATTGAAACGCAAACTTAATTTACATAGTAAAAATTCAATTCCTTGTCTTGGAATCTTTATATAATTTACAAACGACAGTAATTTTAGAAAAAAACAGTTGTTTGTCTTGTTACCTTTCACAATCATAATCAGGTTCCATGAAAATACCTCTGAGGCATGAGACTCGCAATATTTATGTAAACAAATGGTAAAACACAACATTTAAAACATACATTTTGACATGACACGTCAATCATCATACCCAATAGGCAAATGGCGAGAATCACATATTAATATGAGCTTCAATTAAGTTGATAAATATTTACCAGCTTGTATACTCTTACATTTTAACAGTATTACTATAAATAATTATTTTTTTGAATTGTAAGGGTAATTTTAGTTACATTGTCATGCAGATAAATAAATTATTCACTACTCAATCACAAAATACATTCTTTGGTTTAGGAACGAACTAGAGTATTTGGTCAAGAAAAGATTTTCAAACAAAATGAAGGGGAAAATGTCCGAATAGCTCAAACACTAGACGCACTTAGACTTGCAACGATACGAGGAAGCCTGGAAGATATCAAGAATACACTTTCCAATGGTAAGCCGTTAACCTATTGATATTACTTAGGGTTAAACACTATTAAATATTGGTTTCTTCAAAATAAGTTATAAATGTCATTCTCCAAAAAATTACATAAGGTTTTGTCTGCAATAGGGGTGAAATATTTTTTTTTAAAGAGTGTGGGTTTTTACTTAAAACACTGAAGTAGAGCAGACCTACGGCAAGATGTGCCTGCTAAATACTTGTTAGCTGCATACTTGAAGTAGTAATTTGATAATTCTGTAGGCGAAAGAGGTAGAACTTCCTTAAAATGTTGTCGAGTAGGGTAGAAGAAATACATCAGTAGCATATATTAAATAACGACTTGGGATTCTTGAATGGAGGGAACTGAGTGAGATTTTGCAAGTCCGCCAAGAGTTGATGGTCAGATAACATGTAATGAGATCTGAATGCACTTGAGAATCATTAAAAGGATATAAAATTTTGTCAGTTCTAGATTAAATGGAACTGATTAAGAAGGTATTAACTGAGATTGTTGACCCTTGTGCATTTACTGTCTGCAGTAGAGGATTTGCATGCTAGATACCCAGAGTATAAAAAATATCTTCTTCCTTAGGTTCCAATGACAGAAGCGTAAGTGCAATGAGCGCCCCCCCCCCTGCAGTACATGTAGATGGTGCCCTCCTAACTAAACATCACCACTTATGTTCAATCGTTTATCTCAGTAAAGCATTATTGTGGCAAAATCCATTAACTCTTGCAGACATTTTATCATCGCCTCCATTGGTCATGGAAACATCGTCATCCGTTTTCTGTGATTGCAGCCAAATCTTGAATATTTCCTGGGTTCATATAGACGTTGTCTCCTGAGGTCATTGAGACTCGTTATCGTTTGTCATGATCGTGGCAACATCTTGTACATCATCTGCGGTCTTGTAGACATCATATTCGTCACCCGCGATCATGGAAACAACGTAATCTTTTTTGCGCGATTGCTACAAAATAATTAGTATCTCGTTGGTTGAAGAGCCGTTTGAAAGTTTAACAATTGACAGAAAAGTCATTTGAGTATATGAGGTCTTACATCGACAAAAATTTATTTTAATTCAGTACATAGATCTTTTTTTAACAGGGGTGACTGTTAACCAGCCATTGAAGGGGGGATGGACAGCCCTGATGTATGCCTGCTCCCTAGGCCACCCCTCCATTGTGGAGTACCTACTCAAATGTGGAGCAAACCCTAACTTTCATAAGGGTAAGTATTATAATTTTCATTTGACTTATTGCTCTATAATCAAAAGAATGTTTTGGTTATACATGTATACAAGTCTCTTTCATAATAATTTACTGTATAAGAAAATACTGATTAGTGATTTCCAGTGCAATATGCCAAATAATATATGAAAGATGAGTACAAATTAGCACATGTTCGTGTGTTTGGATATAACTGAATCATAACAATATATTTCATTACAGCGTTTTTTGTCATACTTCACCATTCTTTGCTAAATAATTCACAAAACGTAAATTTCGTACAGTGTTTATTTATTCTTTTTTTCAATGAAACATCTTTTGTAATTTTATGTTGCCAATCAATGCATTTACATTTCCCATAGAATTGTTCACGCCACTGATGGCAGTGTGTGCGTCGACACAGAAGAATGAAGACCATCTGGTTCACTGCGTCGAGTCATTGTTGCAATACAAGGCGGAAGTTAACACGACAGAGAGACACCACATTTCTGCTCTCATGTTCGCTGCTAGGGAGGGCCACGTGAAGATCGTTGAACATCTTCTGAACAGTTCTCGATGCTACATAGACGCTCAAGACAGTCAGGGATGGACGGTAAATTGAAACACAGATTATCTGTTTCGGTGACGGCAATTCAAATTTTAATTTTGACCCACAAAAGATTAGGTACCCTTCCTAAAAACAGATAGTGTATTTGTTGTTATTGCTGATTGATGAATGACCGTCACTTGCTATTTAAAAAAACATCATCCTCATTTCAGTTGTGTTGTTTATGCTGCCTTATAAACAAGGCTTTGTGCGAATTTAATGTGCACACTTTGAATGTGTATTGTATGACGTTTGAATGTTATAATATATTAAAATTAAAATATATGAGGTTTGGATGAATTTAACAAATAATGAATGACTGAATAATTTGGCGTTTGGATAAGATAGGTTACCCAGCAGGCGAGAGGAGAAATTGTTTTTAGTTTTCATACGAGGGAGGTTTTTTTAAGTAAGGGCCGGTTTCTGTAGTTTGCTTGTACGCTGCAACGAAGCTCATGACCATTTACTGGCATTATTTGTGAACAGAATAACACAAATTTCAGCTCTGTAGCTATCATGTACGCTTCGCTGTGTGTTTTTAAATTTATTTAAACAGTCAAATCTCCTGCCGCGTTCGAGATAAGGTCAGTGATACGTTTTTTGATTACAAGAAACATATCCGATGCCCACATTCATCGCCAGATGACTTGATATTATGACCCTGATGCAAATATAGCATGGCAAATGCAGAAAGAGGCTAGGGAGTTTCAAAATGGCCATGAAAATGCTCATTTCGGAAGGAATTGTGTTTTTGGTAGGTCGTCCCTAGACTTCTCAAAGAAGACCACTGAGAAAAAAGGATTTTACGGCAATATTTATTAACCAATTTCCGCACTCTACATTAGGGACATCTTTCAGTAATTTGACGATGAATGTCAGCATCAGATATGTTTATTGTAATCAAAAAACGTAACTCTGACCTTACCTCGGACGCGGCGGGAAATTTGATTGTTAAAATAAATTTTTAAACACACTGCGAAGCATGAAATAGGCTGAAATTTGTGCCATTCTGTTCAAAAATTATGCCAGCAAATAGTAATGAGCAATGAACTACGGATTCAAACGCAAAACTGGACCTTACTCAAAAACCGTCCTCGTATAACATTTATTTGCATTATTATAACGCTATTGAGTAGTTAACGCTGCCACAGTTTGTTGTAATTTTTTTAAGATTGACTATTGATGAAATAACATACATCTAGGCTATAAATAACGGAAGATATATAATTTTATATTTGCCTGTAAATTCAAGTAAATAGATTTCCCTTGTTTAAAAAAACTGGAAACCCCTTCAGAAATTGTTTATGATGCAACAATTAAACAATACAAAAACAATATATCAAGAAGATATGAAATTTACCAGGAATAGCATTCCGAGGGGGGGGGGGGGGTTGAGAAGCACAGTAGCTATGGAGGGAAGTATTTTTTGTAAAGTACATATAAAATAAATAACTTGTCTTAACAGTTCAAATCATTCCGTTAAAAAAAAGTATGAGTTCGCTTACCTCAAATAAAAAATATATTCTGAACTTGCAGTTTGCAGACAAAACTTCCGAACCAAAATAATCCACAAAACTTAAATACTTAACACTTTGAAACTAAAATCTGGGAATTTTTGTATGTGAATTTTCACAGAATGTCACTCAATGTAGGGGAATCAAGGACTCATTTTATAACACAATAGAAAGATAAATACGTAGAAAATTACATGTTTCATTTCTACTAATTACAGCATAACAGCTAATTTTCACCGTCTAGTTAAATAGTTATAGGTATAATGCATGATAATTAGCCACACAAAATACCAGGTGGATCGTGGTAAAAACAATCATTATTAGTTAATGGTAATTCTTTTGTGTTTTCTAACTAATAATGCAGTGTTTTAAGTTAAATAAGCTATAAATGGATAGCTCAAAGAATTAAAAAAACAACAAAAAGAAAAAACATTCTAATTTACTAGAGATGTTTATGAATTTTATTATAATTTAATTGTAAGTACAAAATATTACTGGTCTCCCATAATTTGTTCATGCATGGAACTAAGGTGGTATTTCAAATAAATAATATGAGTCTTAAAATTGAAATAGAATCTTTAAAAATACAACACTGTCAGTCAAAATAATTGATTTAAATATGCTTTGTATTGTTGCAGGCCTTGTTTTGGGCTGCAAACCAGAGGAAAGAGGATGTTGTAAAAGCTCTTGTTAAACACGGAGCAAAAGTTGATATAAAAGATAGGCGAGGAAAGACTGTAGTTGATTTGGTGACCAACAAAGAATATGATGAAGTAAGTAAAATTGTAATCAGGATTTGCTCTAAACTTATATTATTTTAACATTATTTCATATGTAAACACCACTCATTGTAAGAAAAAAAGGAACTGGAAATATTATATTTAATTGCTATTAACGAAAGTGGCATTTTTCCGTCTGCACTCAAATTTCATGTGAGAGGCAAAGCCGAGAACAGGAATAATTGGAGCAAGTGACGGAAAGTTACTTTTGGTACAAATTATCAACTACTTTTCATCACATCACAAAAATACTTACATACAGTCATACAGAAAGACAGACCTCAGTAATATTAAAACTAAAGTATTACATTTCCTATTTATCATTATTTTTATATAAAGATAAAAGCAAAAAGAAATCAAACATAGGCTTATATAACAACTTAAAAATTAGAAGTTTAAGCTCAATGATTTGTATTGTGAAGCAAACACACACTATGAGCTAAAACACATAAAAAATAAATTGCTTATGCACATTGCTATTCAAATTTGTTTTGTTAAACAGTAAAACAGCTGATTTCAACAATAGAAATAAACTGTGAACAAACAATAGCGCAGTGGTCAAATGGAGAACTGATTGAGAACAAGGGAAAGCAAATTGAGAGCAAGGGAAATCAGCTGATCGGTTTTCTCTTGCTCTAAATTAGAGCTTGGTAAACAGTTACTTTATTTGATACCAGCTGTAGTCTAAAATAGCTTTTTCCTACAGTCACCCGACAAAGTTGGCTTCCTTGTTCTGTTTATAGTACAGAAAGCTGCTAATTGCTGCATATTTATACTTTGCCGTACGGTTTATACTTTGTTGTACTTATACTTTATACTTTGCCGCACATCAGGATTCCAACGAAACAACACAAAACAGCGTGGTTCTATTATGCACGTAATCCTTGTATGCTTGGAAAAGGTTGGCAACACTTAAAGATAATAATAATACTATGAGCAGCTGATTGATTATTATAACTACGATTTAACCTGTCATTTTGTGTTTATAGTTTTGGTATTTCTGAACTTTCTGGACTTTTCTTTTAAACGTTTTTAAAACATTCCTACGATCTTAATAAACAAGAAAATACCTTTAAAGCATTTTTTTAGGCGCGGAAACCACTTCAAATTACAAAAACATACGGAACTATATTCTCAAAACGGGGAGCACATTTCTTGCCGAGGAAAAATAGCGGAGTGATACAGACCGGGTACTACTTTCTCTAGGGCACCTATTTGTGTTGCCAGCTGAACCTAAAAACGTGTTGTATAGTGTTTGAAAGACTAATTATTTATATGCTTTATAGTAACTGTAGGAAAAATATAATGTGTTACACGAGTGCAAAAGACCTCTGCTGCACTCGAGATCATTCCACACTCGCCTGCGGCTCGTGCGTAAACATTGCTCTCGTTTGCAGCAAAGTGCCACTTTACCCACTAGTTACAGAAATAACTATTTCTAACACTGCATGGGAATGGTCACATTGCCATACCTGTAAACAGTATGCAAATTAGCTTATTGCCGCTCTAGAGCGGAAATCGATCATTCCCTTTTGCTAATCAGCTAATTTCACAACTGAAGTAAAAAAAGGTTGTAAATTGTCTAACAATTTGAATCATGCAAAACAAAACAGCTGATTAACAAAACATGTTAGGGTTGTTAGAATGAAAAGATAAGTGATTCATTTGTAACTTTAGACAAGTAAATAAACTCTGTTGATTAGTTGTTTGATGGGGTCATTCGACTTATTTTATGGAGAATTTTTTAATTGCCATTTCCTCTTATTTCAATTTCAGATGTACAACACATTTTAATATGTTAACCCTTAGAGTGCCAGGCGAGAAATAAAAGTAACGCTCAAAAAATGCCGATGATTTTCCCGAAGGTCGCGCTAAAAATGCCGAGCGCGATCTGGCGATTTTTAGGTTAAAATTTCGTAAAAATCGAATTTTTGATATTTCGACCAACGAAAATCGATGTATCGCATCTAGTAACTTTCGACTCAATGTTAATATATGGGTTAAAAGAATCCGAGTATCCATTCGGTTGTTATGACAACTGTTCGATCATTACGAAACGTCCGGTCAGCCGGACGTTGGCACTTTTGACTCGTTCTAAAAACGTCCGGTCGGCTGGACGTCGGCACTTTTGGCTCGTTTTAAAAACGTCCGGTTCCCCGGACGTTGGCACTCAAAGGGTTAAGCTATACATCTTCATATTATTGCACATATTTCGGCAATTATTTTCACTGACCATCACGAATGGTAAAATACAAGATTTCAGATTGTTTCTAAATGTGTTATCTTTAAGGAGTATTTTTTATAGTATTTTACAGCTAAATAAAATAAAATGTTTCAACACATTTTTTCTGACTGAAAATCTTGGTACTGTACATTTTGATACTTTCAGATATTGAAAATATTAGTGAAAAAAGAAGATAGACTAGTTGAAAAACAAGAAATACAAAAAGATTCTGACTATACAGATTATAAGACAAAGGAAAAGTTTGGACAGTTGGTTCTTCAATCTCTTCTAGAAGAACTTACTTCCCCAACAATCAATAATATAAATAATAACAATAATAATAATAGGTAAGAGTAAGTCTATTATGCAGGAGATAATATATGAAAATAAAAAGTAAGTATAAACGCAGCTTTCTCCAATCACACTGTTTATCTTTGACCTCAATAGTACTTTATTCACCAACTAAGCTAACCTCTTTGATGCCTGCAAGATCACTGAGTATCAAAATGCTGATTGGAGCCTCCACATCCAAAGCCTGACTGAGACACTGGCAACCTTGACTTACATCCTGGCTCCTAATACGTACATGAAATCAAAGAATTTTGCATTTCCATCTCCATAGTCATTCGTTTTGTAAATTCAGCAGCTTTCACGAACAAACAAATCATTTGCACCAGACTTCTTCACACAAACACAAACACTGTACCCGAATTTTGCTCAGCAACCCTGCCTTCCAGAGGTTTGCTTTTTGATTAACAGTATGTGGTTTGCTAAAGAGGATAAAAAGAGCATTTTCTTAGGGCTTTTGGGAAGAACCCAGAAGGAAGTTGAAGGTTTCAGGCTGGATCGAAGCCAGCGTACACCTCATCACACTCAGCTCAAGCTGAGGATATCTCCTAAACAACTCCCTCTATAGACCAACCAACCTTGTTCTCGTGGCGTTCAGAGTGCTTTTGACATTATATGTCGCAATTAAGCTGAAGTTCTCCGAGTCTTCATACAGTGGTCTCCACCTTTCTTGACGGACACAAAGCCCAAATCTGCTTCCAAGACACCCTCTCAGGGCCTTTCAGCCTCCCTGCCTGGCAGTGCTCGATTTGTAAAAAAATTAGGTGGAAAATTACCTATTTACGCCAATATTTTTATCCTTCTGAAAGAGAGGTACCGGAACACCATTCCACCACAAATAAAGCACTGCTGCTGAGGTTCCCCAAGATTCCACTATTAGCCACCATCTGCATATTCTGTACATCAGAGATCTGTACCCAACTCACACCTTCTGCAGTTTTGCTTAGTTTGCTGTTAACACGTTCAATGCGGCAGGCATTCCAACAGGCGCTTGCCAATGGCGGCAGGGCCCGGGCGAAGCCCCGGAGCGGTACCGTAACAGCGAAAGCAATTGGCATTCAAATATTTCAATCTGACAAATAACAAAAGAGCAGCGGCGATTGTATTACGTTAGCCCGAGATTGGACGTAGTTCCCTAAAACACCCAAAGGTAGCAGCACTGCCTGGATCAGTAGTCAGTGGCTTTGTAATATGGCTTGAAAGGAGAAAATCCCCGAAACCGGGACTAAAGCATTGTCGGACGGGATTTTACGGGAAATTTTAGTACCAACCTACACCAAAATAAAGTTCACATTCTAAGTTACAGGCTAGCAACGATTTTAACGTTCCCCGGCAATGGCTGAGCTCTTACTGAACTAATGTAGTGGGGGTTGCACAACTACATCAATTGATTTAGGCCGCTCGTGGCGCGACTACATCAATTGATGTAGTCAGCACTGAACAAGTTAATACTGCCTTCATGATCACACCCACAAAATACATAACACAACCAAAACCAAACCAAGTCCGACAAACCACTGTCAACATGTATTTTTCTCACCATCTATATATAATAGTGTACCTACTGACATAAATGGTTCCAAAATTTATCTTTACCACAATTACTCACATCAGACACAATTACCACAATACCAACAACCCCAGTACTATTGCACTGACCACCTCAACCGTCTACACTACATAATCCTAAAATCCTACTCGCACCACTAAGTGCTGTGACAGGTCCCTTCATACGCCTACTTAGTTTCTGCTCCGTAATATTCTCAGCACCTATGCCTAAGCTAACCAAGACTATAAAGGGATTATATCTTACGGTGACTGGTGACTTAATTGGGCTGACAATTCATTGAAATTTTACTATACCCACCAATTCACATAAAAACACAATTTTCTTTTTGTACCAAAAAAAGTTATCTTAAATTATATTAAGAGATATTTATAGAGAACCAGTAAAAAAGGTCACATAAACATAATTCTAGATTGAAGTGTTTAAGGATAACACTTTTTTCAATTATTTGTTATCCGTATAATATTTCTTTCCATTCATCATATGATTATAATTATGTAAATTTATTTATAATGTAAAAAGTGTGTTTGTATCACACTAACTGTAAAATAAATAAGTGTTTTGTTTAGGTATTTATTATGATTTAGGAACATGTACAATCAGTATACCTCCTTGAACAAAATATAACATTAACAATGGTTTATAGAGAATGTCACCCAATGTTTATAATTTTAATTTTCAGGAATACCAAGAGCTTTACAAAGCTCATGAAGAATTTTGAGTTGGAAAATAATTTAGATTTACTGAAAACGCATGAAATAATTTTACAAATTGCAAATTCAATCAGTGGATGTATGCAGAATACCCTACCATTTTCACATGGCACAAAAATTCAACAGGGCCGACCTTTAGAAAGGAGTTGGAAAAACGTACCTTACAGGTAATCTAATATTAATACTAATATTTATGAACTTTGAACTTCTAAGTTAAAATAGGTGAAATATTTCTGTAACAATTTTAAACTTGTAGTTTGTGAATAAAAACGTGTTTATTTTTTTCTAAGATTTTGGAATAGTTGGTATGTTATATTTCTAACAACTTGTTTAGATAAAATTGAAGGTTATGGTGCTGACTAACTGACTAATGCTCTGATCATCAAATATGTGTCAGTAACGTGTCCCGGTCTCAATGCATGGACACATAACGCTAAATCAAAAGTGGCAGATACTGATTTCTGTAGTTCATGGGTTAACAATTATGTGGAGTTATATGGAACTACATCCATAGAAAATTTCAGAAACAGCTATTGCCGTTATCGGGTGCCAAGTTCACTGAGTATGCTGTTTCAGTGCTGTGGAAGCACAGAAGGTGCTCGAACTGACCGTAAAGCACTTGGAAGGTTTGTACGCCAACATCTCATACATAAGACTGCACATGCAGAGTGTCTCAGGGCCTGCTTTGCTGGAAGACAAACATGCAAGAGTTTCTGAACTCACAGCCCTCTCTGATAAAGCTCTGCGCAACTCCAGGCTACTCTTCGATGAGCTCCATTTCTTCCACCAATACACAAAACAAGTACGTTTGTATTTCAGACTTACGTTTTATATTGGTTGAAATTGAACGAATAAAATTAACTAATTTTGTTTATTTAGGTTGATTTGAGTCTTTGAAGACGTGAACTACATAGAGCAAAAGTAATATGAATATTAAGTGGTGATAGCAAAATAGCTGCAAATTTGGATTGTTTTTTTTATTTTTAACCTCAACTTCTCATTGTCATAGAACCTATTGGAACATACAATGATCTTAAGACTGTAATGTATTTCAGTACAGGTATAATAGACAATGGACAAGCCAGTAAAAAAACCAAACTGTAAAAAAAATAGAAAATAATGAGAACAGCCATTAATTAATTAACTAAAATAGCTCAAAAATCAGTTTTTTCCTCCATAACATCAAAATCTGCCTTTATAGAAGAGAATGTCTTTCTTTTTAAAGTTGTACAATTATTTTATTGCTGGGGTAGAAATTATTGACTGGCATATAAATATTTTATTTATTGACCTAATAAATTAGGCACACACTACAGCATACTAAATATAATAGAAATGTACAAGTTGTTAACTTAATAGTATATAAAAATAGTAGTTTCAAGCATTCGCGTTACACATTTTTTAATATTAAGACACTTATTTGATTGTAGTAGCTACATTTAATTAACGACTAAGTATATAATCTAAAACACAAATTAATAGTATTCAATAAAAATAAACTATTTACAATGGTGAAAGAATTATATTTATGATGTTCACACTAAGATGTTAATTAAAATACATAATTTGGCTGATACAGTGTGTATAATTTGGTATAGAACATGAAAATTGGAGATTTTCATTCACCAGCACTTACCAAACATTTTTTTCCCCAACAATAAATTTATAATCGTAATAAGAAGCAAATATAAAATTAAAAACTGTATCAAATATACATGGCACCGAAAAATCAAACAATGAAGAAGGAACACAACGTCACAGACATTATCTAGTTTTTTTTTGTTTTTTTTTAAACAAATGTTAATTTTTAAAAGTAAGGTAAATATAAAAGAACCTTAAACTAATACCTTTTAGAAAAACAATGTAACCTTTACAAGCGCTATTTTTAATAAAAAATTTAAATTAGGAACTTTGTTGAAAAGTAATAAAAATGAGCAGGAAACCAAACATCTTTTAACTATAATTTTTTTATAAAAAAACTTTCCAATATATCAATCTTAGGAAACAATTTCTAGTTTTGAAAATTTTCATGATCTTTCAAAAGTTCCAATATATTAGTTACAAAACAAACAAATGAAAACAATAGTTCCATCATAAAAAATACAATAAAAACTAAACAAAGTTGCAAATGGATATTTTAGCTTATACAGTTGTATTGTCTAGTTGGATGGAAGTGACTGTCTCGTCCCAGCAGACTTTATCAAAGAGCGTAACTGTGAAGACCACGACAGGACCCATACCATCATATCAGCTACGGTGATTGCAGCAGCAGCCATCTTCATCCTTTTCAACACCAGAACCATAACTTTGTCCTTCCTCAGTAAATAAAACTTATAAATGCACGTTTTCTGGCCTTATCACAAAAAGAACACCAGTTTTATAACTAAACTAAATAGCACCTAAACAAAAAGTTCTGAAGGAAATAAACTGTGGACTACTTTCGTCTTGTCTGTAGGTGATGTTCAGTTCATGCATATCCGATAGTAAGTGCTCTTCTTGTTGATATCCATCAAGTATTCGCCCATTCTGGAGTTGAGACCTTTGATAGCATCGGTTAGTGATGTCAGATCATTCTCTTGCTCACGATAAAGTTTTTCAGCATCTGAAAAGTTTGCAATCAATAAGATAAAGTTTTATCCTTTTCATTCATTATTTCAACCAAAATACCATTAGCTCTAAGTATTTTAAAAGCCTTTCGATAATTATAGTATTTGTTTAAAATATTCTGAAGCGATTAGATAAAATATACCAATAATCGAGGTTTAAATGGCTGAGCCTATGATATGCTAAAACGGGGTTGTTAACCTTTAAATACTGCAACTCCGTTTACAGGCTAAGTATTTTTTTTTTTTGCAATCCATTATGTTGCTATGTTAGAACAATGAAAGTAAAAAAAACTAAAATATCCATCAAGTTTTTTACATAAAAACTTGAATAAAAAAATTCCTATTTTTGTTAGGCCAACCTTCTTTAATTTTTGATACAATAGATCTCGTTGGTTTGATATAAATGAAGCAGTTTTATGTTTAATCCCTCACATTATACACAAGTTTAGGGGTTTAATTAATCACCTATAGCTTCAAAAACAAGTTTAGTACAGTGTAAGCATATTTATTGTGCGATTATATTTATTTGCAAACGATAAGTTACTGGAATAATTTTTTTACTTTCCACCCAAGACCAATTAAAAGTCGCAACCCACCTTTGAGAACCTCTGGGCCTGAATGAGGTCACAGAACAAATGTCATGTTTAGTTACTTAGAAAGATATCATAATTGATATTGAGGTGAACATTTAATGATTCCATATAAAATAGTTTTACCTTTCAGCTGCTTCAGCTTATCGGTGGTATTAAGGGACAGTTGGCTAGCCTTTTCGAGCAACTTCTGTGCTTTAGCTTGAGCTAAGCCCGAATCTTCTGTACGATCCTGCAGGGAGTTGACTGCTCGAGAGTATTCATCCTGCAAAAAAAGTGGTGGATGATACAATCATTGTTAATACTGCAGAGTTTGACTTGAGGAGATTTCTCCAGGATCTATCTGCCTGCATAAATTATAAACTATTTCATTTAAAATAACCAACCTAACACTAACGCTGCATAGTTTCACTTCTTTAATTGTGCTATTGCAAAATTGTCAATGTGAGAAATGGTGTCATGGATTCTGATAGATTTAGTTTGGATAGCTTAGCTTGTATAAATCACCTACAGCTGGTTTGCATTTGAAATGTAACAAAATAGAGCAAGTCTATGCTATGTTTCAATGGATAGCCAAAGGTTGCTCCGTTTTTGGTACTGGTTACTAAACCAGCCAAATTGTTACATTATGTATGACTTAATATTTTTAATAGACGTGTAGTAGCTTTAAGTTAAGACTTCGATAGTTACGATAAGTTTTAGTAATATTAGTTATAGTTATATTTTATATATTTCTGTTTAAATAAAACCTTACATGAAATTGATTTGCTGCACCTCTTCTTTCCTGTCCTTTTTTTTAAGGTAAAGGTACAACATTTTATAGTAAAGGCCAAACCCACCTTTATTATGTGCCCTTATTGATCTGTATTTGTATTCTTGATTTTTTTATGTTTTATTTTTTATGGCCATAGAAATATTTTACAGCAATTTAGTAGAATAAAATTACTCAAGAACTTAAACAAGACTTTTACTGTCAAAATAGTTATGAAAAAACACCACAGAAATTACAAAAACCAATTAGGTAAACAGATTTTTTGCGACATAGCTGTGAATTTTAGAAAAGAAAATCCAAACACGTTTTTACTTTTTATAACTTGTAAACACATCTACTGTGTCATATTGTTCTTCCTTTCCAATGAAAAATGCCTCAAAATAGGCACTGGATACTAATTGTTTGGTAAAGTATGGCACATCACAATAGTGATGTGTCGGTTGCACATCACATCTCTTGTATGGTTGACAGTAGACAGCATTAAGCTATTAGCTTTAGAATAAATAAGTTGGGGTAGTGTGAATTTAACATAATGTATAATAAATATACTATGGTAAATTCTAATTCTACATATAATCTGTGATAGCAGCACTATCATGATCATCTCCTACTATTGCAGTGAAATTTTGCTCACAGTCAGGAGGACATCATAATCGCCGCCCACAATGGAGGCAATTGATATACATCCTCTGTGAAAGAAAAGACATCACGGAGACAGAAACATTTTTCAGTTTAACACCTCATATCCGACCTCAGATTAACTGACTCCTCGGGATATCCGACATAGTGTCCAACCGTACTTGTTTCCTGTCTAGGGCGATAACGCCGTGCATGAGGAATTAACCGAAAGGCAGTGCTGGGAAGTAGCGACGCTACAGTGGTGCGCTACTTTTATTGTAGCGTTAGCTGTAGCTACGCTACTTTTAAGATTTTGTAGCTTTAGCTGTAGCTAGCTACATTTTTAAAGTAGTTGTAGCGGAATTTTAGCTACTTTTCTCGCTACATTAACATTGATTGAGATAGTGATTTTTATCGCAACCTCACGTGAAACAACCTTTTTCAAACTGAGATTTTCAAGAAAATTAGGCATACTTTCTTGGCTTAATACAGCTGGCCACAGTCGTTTCGTTACCTATTACAATGTTGCGTGGACATGGAGGCCATTATCTGAGTGTTATCCACATTTTTTGGCTCTCATTTCCTTCATTTGCTACTCTATGATTACTGTCAGATAAAATAAAATTGCTAGATGCAGACGACGTTTAAACGTTACCGGTGACAAGAGAAGCTATTGAATGCTTGCAAGTGATTGACAGGGGAATCAGTAATCAATTTAGTTTCTTTATTGTATCAATTTAGTTTAAACTTGGGTTTTAATGGAAACCAACACTAAACCTTAAAATAATGAGAAAGCTGGTCTATCAACCTTTGCTTCAGCTGTTGATTGTGGTTCATCATCACAAGCCCTTCCTTGGTTAGATTACAAAGACTTTTCAAAGGTTTACTAAATGAACGAAGAGGAAATTTCCTGATGAGATTTAAGATATGCCTAGAATACATAATAATTGTAACGAAAAATCTCCATATAACATGAAACTTGCATTGAAAAAGTAGCATACAGTAGTTTGCTCCTGCTAACAGCTCTTGTCAAGGACTATTCCTAGGCTATGCTATTGGATTAATACGAATACCAAGTTCAATTAATAGGAATATATCTGTTTAGTCCTTGGAAGAACAAGCCTACTATAGCCATAACTTGTTACAAAGCCAAATATGCATAAATGTTATTTTTACTTAACAATTTTCAACATTTTTAAATTAAAAGCCGATTTCAGGATAAGTTGCTGAATACTGTTTTCTGCACCAACGTTTGTTGAAGCACAATTTGACCTAAGCATAATGACAAAGGACGATTTATTGACATAGAAAAGTGTTATTCATAGAACAAGTAACATATTACTATGGTTAAAAGTTATAGCAATGTCGTTTTTAACATTAAAAATAAAGACAGGCAATAAACTCCAATTTCAGTAGGCTAGGCTCTGTAACACAAAAAAGTATTTTTATAATCGTTTTACAGTTTTATTGTTTTTATTAGTTGATAAAATACATCTATAAATGAATGTATATTAAAGAAATAAAATGGGCTTTTAAAATATAGATTGGTTGTATGTCCTTTAAACTTAATGAAATTTACATATAAGAAGCTGATACTAAAACCTTATAAAACCACAAAACCAACCTAACACACCTATCTATAAACTACACACACAAGTTTAACAACCAAATAAATGTTAAATTCTACCTGTTTGATGTTGTCTGTTTGATTAATAAATATTTGTATGGAAATATTTTTTTGTAATACTACAATTGGCCTATTTGATTTTTTTTTAGGATTTGTATTATATAAAAATAATGCAATATTTAATAAAAATAAGTACTAAATATGATGAAACACCCAACTAACTTATTTTGGTTCTGTTGTTGTAATGTTAGGTTTATATAGTTGCAAATAATTTTACATTTACCTAATGTGCGTGGAATAAAAGTAACGTCTTTGGAAAAGTAGCTAAAATTGTAGCTATAGCTACATTTCATTGTAGCTGTAGTTGTAGCTAGCTACTTTCTCGGAACTGTAGCTGTAGTTGTAGCTAAGCTACTTTTTTGGAAATGCAGCAGTAGTTGTAGCTAGCTATATTTTAAAAGTAGCTTCCCCAACACTGCCGAAAGGCCAATCCCGGATGTTGCTGTAATCGTGGCAGACGATCACCACTGTTACCAATAAAGGGTGTTGCCACGGTCGCGGGAGACGGTTACCGAAGTCGCGGAGACTGCAGGTTATGCTCCTCCCGATATCCGACCTTTTGGCCGTTCCGACCAAGGTCCGGTCTTGTCATGGTCGGATATTAGGGATTCTACTGTACTCCGCTTTCATGGCAAAGATTTTAACATTTTCCACAATTGCAAAAACGTCATCTCTCACAATCGTGGAAATATCTTCAACTTTTCCCGTACCCTGATGACCTCATGATTGTCTCCTACAATCGCCACTATTCTTTATTGCAAAAATTATTACATAACAACCGAAACCAGGAGTTGACAGAAAATGTCGGTTTTGGCTTTTTTTAAGTCCAGTAAAACCGACAGCCAACGTTAAACACCAATCCATTCCCGTTTACTACCTCTACCACACAAGCCTATGTCAGTGTCGAACTATGATTTGTTTAAGATGTTGGCGGTCTCTTTCACCACATGGGGCACAGAGACCTGTGCGTGGAACGTATCCAGCAAAGCATGGGCTGAGCTTGTACAGTACGAGGGTGAAATTTACTAATAAACGTAGTGACCCAAAGTCTTTGGCGCTACAACTGAGCCACCGACTCACCAATTTCTCATGTCATTACATTCCTTCTGGTAGTTGTAAAATAGAATGGATGGGACATTTAACATTTTACAAACCTGCATTTCCTTAGCTCGTTTCTCCGCACGTTTTACTTCCTCAGTCATTGTTTCAGCCTCAGCTTTCACCTCCTGGGCGTCCTTCTGGTTTTTGAGGAATCCTGTCTGTAGACTTTTGACTCTCTCTTGCAACTGATTGACTTCTGTCACCGTCTCATTGGCCTTTTGCTGGGCCTCAGCTGTCTCACTTGTGATCTATAAAGCAAAAAGGATAGTTGGTCTAGTTAATAATGTTATTAACGAGGGCTTCAGTCCCCGAGGTCTGGGTTCAAATCCCTCCAATCACCAATGGCTTGAACTGTCAGGGTGTCTACTACATTCTGGATAAAAAATTCATGGACAATTCCCGTACATTTAAGGACACTTTGCCGTAACCTTTGTCGGTGTCATTAGGCCTACCGAACAATTTTCCTGATTTGTCAAACTGTATTAATCTTGTTATTCACTGTAGTTGTACCAGAGAGAAAAGTAAATAATAATAGATAAGAGTTAAAAATTACAAAATAGAAATTTATTGAAAGTAAACAAACATAGGCCTACCTATACTTTGGGTAGGCCTAAAGCTTTTATAGTGTAACAGAGAAACGCAATCATTGTCTCCTGCGATAGCGACAAATATCTCCATCCGTCACGTAAACTTCATAACATAGCTTATCCGATCCAGGCGGATTAATTTGGCATGATTCGCCCTGGCACAACGTTAGTTTCTCGACTACTTTTGAAAAAAAAAATCTTTAATGCATATTGTTACTCAATTCTTAGTACAAAATCAAGGTATGGTAAGCGGCTATTAATAAGCAATAAGCACAGAGTAAGATTATTGTATTTTCATTTGTAAAGTTAATATCGACACATAGCAATCATTAGTTGTTTATCTTAGGCTCAATTACATTTTCTTAATATATTTTACAACTCTTTCAAGAATCAAAATACCCAGGCCTAAGCCTAATTATTTAGGAGGGCCTATATAAACTGAGTAACAAACAATGAGGTTATAATAGCAGCAAAGTTACTATCATTCTAGTTCATAAGATTTTGATTGCTTAAAGCATACAACTCAATAAATAAATATATGGGAAACAAAAAACATTGAAACCTGAATGGCCAACAATATAAGACAAAGATACAGAAAATGCAATGACATAATTTGAAACCAAGCAGGCCTACATAGTGATAAAACATTAATGCAAACAACAATGCTTGTGGTTTTGTCAATTGAAAGATAAAATGTCCATAAAAAAGGGGTTAACTTACAAAATGAGACTGTAGATTATTTACATGTTTAATATGAAACCATAAACAGTTTTATGGCAGTTGGCACTGGCCGCGGTAAATTGAATCTTCAAGCCGAAAGTACAAGTAAGAAGTGAAATTTAACAGCCATTATAAAGCTATTATTTTCACGATAAAATAGGTTTGGGATCTAATAATAATTACCCTAGTAATAAAAAGAGAAGTTGTAAAGGAATAAAAGTGATATAACTTTTATGAGCTAGCTGCTGAGTCAACAGTTCTTGGAAGTACTTGACTTGACACTTGATTGTCGTGATAAAATATTAATGGGTTTGAGATTGTTAATTGGATTTTTATTGCATAATTACTCTAGTAATAAATTATGAAAATGTAAACAAACATCTGATAAACCTTTTATGTGCTCCTAACCAACTAGCGATCAATAAAATTATGGCCCATTAAAAATTTAAGGACATTGTCTGGCATTTAAGGACAATTCCCGTACATTTCATGGCCAGTAAAAATTTAAGTACAATTCCCGGTTTTCCCGGATTTCCCGGTTGGTAGACACCCTGACTGTATGATAACACCACAACCCTTTAGGTTTAGCCTGTAGTAATGAGTAAAATGGTCCTGGCCTAGAGCCTATCGTCATAGAATATGAGGTTAAAAGAACAAAAAATTAAATAATCATATCTCAGGCACAGAGTTGCACAACATTTCAGATTTAAATTAATCTACCATAGGGATGAGCATCGATAGTTGATGTTTTAGTAACATCGATGTTCGATGTTTTTTACATCGATGGTAGGTTACCGATGTTTTTGTTACATCGATACTTTTGTCTACCATCGATTTTTTTAGCCAAGTATTGAGATATCGATGTTTGCCATTACTGTAGAGTACAAAAAGCGGACGAAAAACTGAAAAAACATAGATATTTTAGTCCCAAAGACATCAATGTTTTCGCAACGATGTTATTGGTACATCGATGGTTGACGTCCATGTTACCATTGATGGTAATGTATGCTCATCCCTTATCTACCAAGGACCTCAGGGACTAGTATTCAAAGACCAAATGTTGTGGTAATTAATATGAAATGAGTAACATTAGCTGGACCATGTAGGTGACGAGACATCAGCATTTACAGATTATGGTGCACATTACATTAACTCACTTAAATTGTAAATTTAAAGCTAAAAATAAAAGTCACTAAAAATACCACTGAATAAACAACATGGTAAAAGCAAAAAAAGCTTGGTTTTGGCAGTGTGAAAGTAATTTAAGGTGAAGAAAGGAAAGAACAATCAGACTTAATGAAACGTATTGGGCAAACAAGGGGGAAAGTCAATCTCATAGCAACGACAAAAGTGGTCCAATACTGGTAAAAAAAATCATCAAGAAAAATGGATACAGCTATTTGTTACTAAGAGCGCAAAGTATGTCATTGCCGCTCGAGAACTGTAGATGGCCTTACATCTTAAGAGTGGCAATGACGGTTTATGCTTGTAATACACACATAATTTTTCCTACCACACAGATGAACTTTTTATAGAAACGCCAATCGTCTTTTTCGTCTTTTTAGTGAAATCGCTGATTTAGCGAGCTGGAATGAGCTATTTTGTGTGTAATCATTTCCATGCAGTGGTAGGACAAATATTTTTCTACTCAAAATAGTAAAAGGAGCAGCTCTAGGGGTCTAGATTGACGTAATTGCAGCTTTTAATCAAAAGGTTAAAGTTCTTATATCACATGTGGAAAAGTAGGATAATTTTTCGCACCTGTGTAAGATCAATTTTAGCTTGAGCAATATCTTCATCGGCCTTGTCAATAGCTAATTGTATCTCCTGTTGAGTCGTTTCAGCCTCTTTCAAGGTATCCAAAAACTCCTGTGCTGTTGATTCTACGTTTTCTGCATCAGCTCTGAAAACGCATAATGTTATGGGTAAAATTTGTATCAATCCTTCTGTTTTTTTTTTTATTCTATAAAATAAAATGTGGTTGTTTAATTAACGTAATAGGGAAACATAATCTGAAAAATTAAGATGACAATAAGTTTCTTAAAAATTGGATGGATAACTGTAAATT